>NW_027491384.1:0-1486413 GCF_021521415.1 Bidens hawaiensis | reverse complement strand
GGGACGTTACATGCTACCTTCCACAAGCACCACCTTAAACCACCACAGCCATCATCACAACTCCCCACATTTTTCTGGTCAACAAACTAACAATCCACTTAGAAATCTGGTCATCGTCTCCACCTTTCTTCGTCTTCCCCAAATCAAGTTCCATCAAAACCCTAGTTTCTAACGCATCAAGCACCTTGACCCGCCAAGCGCTGTTATATGCCCATCCATCTTCTTCCTCCGCTATTGCCTAAAACATGGCATCAGCCGTTCAACCTATTGTCTTATTCCCACGTTGCCAAAAATCATGTATCCACGTGACTGTTGTCATTACTAAAACCTCATTCAGTTTGTAATAACAAAACAACAAAAGTAACTCGTAAGACCTCATCAGCTTTTAACAATAAAACTAGAGATGTAAACAAGCCGAGTTGAGCCCTAATTTGGCTATGCTCGAGTTTGGCTCGTTTTGACATACGAGAGCACGAGCTCGATCTCGATTCAATTATTATCTATTAACTATTTTTTACATATACTTTATATTATTTTTATATATTTTGAGGAAAACTTTAGAATAGCCTAAGCTCGGCTCAAGTTCGTGTGGTACTATAAATGAGCCAAAGTTGGGCTGTGTAATCTGAAACTAATACATAGAAGTCTAAAAAACACGTAAAACTTAAATATACCCAAGGCTTGAGCTTGGGCTCGGTAATTATGCAAATTTTATTTACAGGTCGGGCGCAACTCGAGCTCGAAAAAACCCAGCAAATTATGAGTTTTTTTTGTCCAAGCTCGCCGATGACTCAGATCATTTGTACTCCTACAATACACTTATAAATAACGTAAATTCTAAATATTTTAAAAAATGTATAGTATTTATGTAGAAGAATTAGTTCTAATTGTACAATATAATTTCGTATTATAATAAAAAAACTAATTTTGAATTTTTCTATTCATCAACCAAAATTTGTTATCTATAGAATTTTATCCGTTCCCTCCCAAATTTTATTTTTTCCCTCCCAACTTTTTTTGTCAATTCCCCGGTTATATTTTTTAAATTTTAGGCTCCCCCCAAAAAAAAATAAAAAAAAAAAAATTATAGTTTGTTATTATCTATCTCATTTTTTGATGTCGAGCCTCTCATTCCCCTGTGACATCTCCAGATGTAGGAAGCCGTCAAAGAGAACAAGGTTAAAATTGCAACTTTTTTGTTCAATCTGGATATGCGGTTTGATTTGGTTTTTATGTTTTATGATTTCATTTTTCACTGGGATTCTGCATTTGTTTTCCATTACAACCATTAACACAACCATTAACCCACCCTCACCCCTCACCCTCCACCCTCACCCCGCAACTATTAGCCTCCACCACCCACCCTTGTCACCTCTTCACAGCCCAAACCGACCTCCACCCTCCACTCCGTAGAGCCATCACCGTAACCCTCCATCTCTGCCTCACAACTCCTCCCTAATCTGCCGCTGTCATCGCCCCTTCTCGGTTTTTGCTTACTTGGTCTTCTAGTACTTCAGTTTTCGGGTAATTTGTTAAGAATGGCATTAGCTTGGGGGTTCGGCTATTAATGCACGCCAGGTGTTTGATTAAATGCTAACACCAATTTTATTTTTATTTTTTCGTATCTGAAAAAAGGTTTTTAATTTCTTAAGTGATTTATGATGGCTTGTGGTGGAGAGCCTGGTCCTAGCTCAGCCACGAGGATTTGGCATTGCGTCTTTAAAAGTTCTTTATTTTGCAAAGATGGTATGTCTGGATACAAGGGGTACTCTAGGTTACTCATGCATTTCCAGCGGGATCATTCAATGAAAAGGAAAGGAGAGATCAGTTAAAGGAGCATCTTGCTTCGGACTTAGAACTCTACAATGACATTGTCGAAACCTTGAGATTTCTTAATAATTGGCTATGTGGGGAGTGCATGGCTATGCGTGCCTTGAATAGGTCTTGTGAAACGGAAAAGAAGTGGTTAAATGCACCTCACGTGCAGGAGGCGACTTTGATTTTACTGTGGGGATCCCTCAACCCCGTGATCCGCAGGTGGAACTTGGGAGTGGTTCGGCTGGGACGATTGTGGTAGGTGTCGCTCTCCTTGAGCGCATCTTCGCCCTTCCTATTGCTACTGTCAAGAGCATCCTGCCCGCGTGCCGCATGGCTTTCGCCCAGGCCTTGTCAAGGGGATCCGTAAAGTGGTGGATGCCCTGGGTCTATTGAGGCATGGGTTAAACTTTTGTTGTTGCCTCGCTGCACGTTACGTGTTGTCAAACCGGCTACTAGGCAGGAACGAAGGTCAAGTAACAGGAAATCACTTCAATGTAAATCCATTATGTGGGATTTGGCTGTTTGGAAAGAAGGGGCAGGTTTAGAAGAGTTGGTGCTACCCCTCCTTGAATTCCCTGTGATGTGGGATGGCCAAGTTAAAGAAGAGGGAGTGGGCAATATTAAGCAGTGCCTCCGGAAGGTAACGGATGGCCATTACACAGCGGCAGTCAAAGTCCTGTGTTCGTCCGAGGTCGCGCCTGCTGGGGGAATACATTGAGAGCCTTGATAGATAAACACCATTTGGTGGACCCACTGACCTTGCCCTCCGCCGTGCCATCGAACCAGCCTTGCAGGTAGATGGTGAGTGTGTGTTGGAATGTATTAAAACCTTCCCGAAAGGTACATCTTGTGGGAGGGATGGTTTGCGGGCCTAACATATTTTAGACGCTTTCTGTGGCCAGGGGTCTCCAACCACCTCCGGGCTCCTAAAGGCCATCACTGATGTTGTCAACTTGTGGCTTGGGGGCTTTGTCCTAAAGTTCTAGCGGAGTTCATTGCTTCGGCACCATTGACCCCTGTTGAAGCCTGACAATGGAATTAGACCCATCGCGGTTGGGGGCATTTGGAGAAGATTGGTGTCGAAAGTCGCTATGCGTAAAGTGGGGAAAGAGGTGGCTGCTTATCTAGGGGATTTTCAATTCGGGGTTGGGATCCCTAATGGGGCAAAAGCGGTACTGCATAGTGCTAACAGGTTTCTGAGCACATTCCATTCTGACGGGTCCCTGGTTATGCTCACTATTGATTTTTCTAACGCCTTCAACGAGGTGGACCGGACGACCCTTCTCAGAAAAGTTAGCTGTAGATATCCATCCATCTTCCCATGGTCCAGTTTTTATATGCTCAGCCCGCCAGGTTATATGTGGGGGATACTCATATTGGGGCTTTTACTGGGGTGCAGCAAGGGGACCCCCTGGGCCCTCTTATTTTAGCGATGGTCCTCCATTTGCTCATCCTTAATGTGCAAGGGACCTGTTCCTTGCCCTTCCATAATTGGTATTTAGACAATGGCACTATCATTGGTAAGGCTGAGGAAGTTGCTAGGGCGTTGGGCATTATTCGCTCAGAGGGGGTGTCTCTGGGGCTTAGGCTTAATATTCAGAAAACGGAGATTTTTTTGCCATCATGCAATGGTTCGAAGAATGTGTCGGGTTTATTCCCTAGTGAGATTAGCAGGCCTGTGAGGGGAGTTAAACTCCCGTGGGAACGGTTAGTCGGGATGCAGGGTTTATTCGGTCTTTGGCAAATAAAAGAGCTTTGAGGGCGGTTGAACTTATGAAACGCCTGCCGGACCTTAGTGTCACACCCCGACCAAAGGCGGAACATGCCGGGTGCAACGTGATTGGACAAATACACAAGACACTATTTAAAGTGACAATATTTAATCAACTCATTTATTTCATAAATCAATAATCAACACATCTCGTTCACACAAACACATTGAATACAAGTAACATTTATATTGTTCGTTTTACTAATATCCTAATGGTCTTGGTAACGTTTTCCGTCAAGTCCTCGAGCCAACAAAAGTCAAACCTGTAGCACTTCATAAAATAAAGTTTGTCAACACAAAGGTTGGTGAACAATTCATAAGTTTGAGCATATAAGTATATAGTAAAAAAAAAGCCACAAAACTTGTATACGAAACGATAAATAAAAGCAACAAATTGGATAATTTGGCAATCGCTAATAGAATTACGTTAGCGCCACCTAGCTACAAGGGGTTTCCAAGTAGTCTATGATTTTATTGACCATTGCTAAACACATTACCACCACCTAGCTACAAGGGGTTGCAAGTAGTCTAGGATATAATAGTTATCGTTAATCACATTACGTTAATGACACCGTGCTATAAGAGAATACCAGATAGTTCACGGATTTATAGATTCCACCAACCGAAAGCGATAAACACATAAGCATATAAGCGTGTAAGCATAGAACACCAAATCGAGCAATTATTTAAGTAAAGTGTACAATCACGTTTGTGGATTTAAGTTTTAAGTAAATAAAGCATTTAGTTTCATAGGTATTAAATGTCATCCCTAAAACAAAAGATAGAAAAAGGGGTATGAAGTTAGTCACCTCGATTGACGAATTGAGAAACTAATAAGTGATTGACATATAGGAAGCTTGTAAACGAAACGAACGAATCCGACTTGAAAGCTAATTAGAAACTGATAAATAAAATATATTAATGAACTAGAACTTTAGTTGAAACTACATTTGAAACATTCGATGAGAAGGTTCGGTTGTTAATCGGGTTACCGGTTAATTTGTATAACGATTAGGGACTCGTACTTAATTGATAATTTAAAATAAAATATTGTTATTTTATTTGGCTTTTAAATAACTAAACCAATATCAAATAGAAACAAGACGGGCTTAATTTAAGAGTTCGGTTTTATAAAAGTGAATAGATAATAAAGCTTATAATGATGTTATTAATGATAAAGATAGTAATGATAATAATGACTTTAAAAAAATAGGTTATAAATATATAAATATATATATAAGATAATGATGTTAATGATAACAATAATTATTTTTAATAATACTAATATAGTATAATAATTATAACAATAATTATTATTAATAATACTAACATTTATAGTTATAGAATAGAAATCTTGGTATTAATTATAATGCTGTTGATAAAAATGATAATAATAGTGAATAATATTGCTAGTAATAACGATACCATACTCGATGTTAGTTCGATTTTTAAACGAGTTCACAAAATAACTATAATAATATTGTTGCTAGTAATTAATGATAAAATACGATTTTAATAAATAATAATATGATCTTTAATAATATTAATAACAACTTTAATATTTATAAAAATAATGATAATAATAATAATAATAAATAAATATAATCGTAAGTTATATGTGATAATACTAATAACGATCTTTATGTATTGATATTAATACTAATAGTAACAATAAATTTGTTAAGTATAAAAATAATATTAAAACTGGTCTAGGATGAGACCCGAACCCGAGACCTCTAGTTTAATAACTAACGTACAAACCAACCGAACCAAGATAAAATTTGTTAACTTAAACCCATAAGGAATTTATATCCATTACCCGGTTGTCTTTTACCCAAGTCAAACCAACTCCATACTCATCCAACCCATTTCAAAGAATAAAACCGATAAACAAAAACGATTAATAACAAATTTAAATCTGAAATTTGATATATGAAATTTAATAACACCAACACCCAAATTAATTTACCTATTAGGTGAACATGAGGTCGTGGCTCTACACCGGGAAGAACCCGAGCCGGTCCTGCAGGAGACGGAAAAACATACACCGGAGAGAGAGAGAGAACAACTGAGAGAGAGAGCCAAAGAGAGAACGGCTGACAGAGAGAGCCAAAGAGACCAGCGGGGAGAGAGAGAAAGAGGCGGCTGAGAGAGAGATCCGAAGAGAGAGTGATCCGGAGAGAGAGAGAACGGATAAGAGAGAGAGCCAAAGAGAGAAAGAGAGGGAGAGAGTACGGCGGCCGGTTTTCCGGTCGCCGGAAAACCGAGCTGAGAGGGAAAGGGGGTTCGGTGGTGGTGTGCTCGCGGAAAATAGAGGGAGGTGGGTAGCCGGAAGAGGAGAAGGAGAAACGAGGTAACCGGAGGTCACGGAGCCAATTTCCCGTCGCCGGAAAACGGCGCCGGAAAACGGGAGTATAAGATGGGGGCGGCTGGTAGTGATAATAAGATAGGGTTAGGGTTTTGATATTTATATATGCATAACCTATTTTCAAAAATGGCCCCTCAAGTTTGGTATTTAGTTTATAATGAATTAAAACTTGTATAACTTTAAAGAAATCCACTTTAGGCCCTAATGTTTACTTAACCGAGCTTATAAATTATAAATAACTGCATTTGACAAACCCCACACACGCTAGAGTTATAACATCAATAATTTGATAAAATGCCGGTTCGGGTTTACAAGTTTAACCACAACTACGATGTATAATTTATTAAAATAAACGCGAAAAAATCGACATGTTACAAAATGATTACAAAAACGAATATAAAACGAGACCCGAAGTTGACGAATGTCACAGTATCCCCAACTTTTTAGAAATTTCGTCCCAAAATTATAATAAACTTAAAGAAAACGTAATTATTAGCGAATATTGTCTTTAGTAAGATAATTGCATGAACAAACTTTAAGCAAAAGAATAACGTCAAATCTTTGCATGACTAAAAAAACGCTACAAATGAGAAACAAAATAAAAGCACTTATATATAGGATGTACTGGCGGCGTATCCATCATGCCTTTATCACGATTCACATTTCCATCGTTTTTCTAGCCATCAACCTCTGGTCTGATTTATCGCACACAAGTGTACTTAATTTGGCTTCCATACGGGGATTTTGATAATTAAGTGTGCACCCATAATTATTTAGATCGTCGTATGGTCCACATGGTTCGTCCCATAGTGTGGTTTAAAAAGACATATTTATATATTATTATTATTATTTTTAAATCTTAAACATTTGTAACGTGCATAAATCTGTTGAATTTTAATAATGAGAACTCTGATAGAAGAAAATGAGAAATCCAATAAAGGAAACGAGAATCCAAAGAGTGAAAATGAGAAATCCGATAGGTGTAAATGAGGAACCCAAAAAGTGAGTACATAAGGTCGGGGTAAACAACGTTACAATTAACAATAATGTCATACAATGAGTTTCACACGTGAACAAACTTGAGGTTATAAGTATTTGAGGATATGATTACATGAAATGTGATATCATGAGAATGAGGTGAGTTTCTTTGGGGTGACGTATACGTGTATCAATAATATAAGTAAAACGGCATTTAGTTAACAACCAAAACAATCGATGTGATAAAACGTGAATACGGCCACTATTGTGAAACCATTTATATAATCGTCATTATAATAACGGTTTCTAATAGCGCCAAAACTTGTAGACAGCCACACATAGGTCGTTAATGGTTTAGATGAAATGATATAGAATAATGTATAGAATCATGTTAACATAAATGCTCAAATATAAACAACATAGTCATGAAAATATCGTTTAAAAGATAAACGAGATTTTTGGCGAAGTTAAGGTTTTGAAAGTATTGCTCAAATTGTTATTGAATAGTTTGCATCCGGTCACGAAAATCAAAACACAAAAATGAAATCTTATGTGCATAATATTGTCATCGAAACATCTCATCGGATGAAAATAAAATCGCAATAATTGTGAGACTCGAATTAATGTCGAAATATGTAAATCGCGTAGCGTATAATAGAATAAAATTGCAAATGAGGTCTTAAGTAAGGCCGTTTTATTGTTTCTAAGAAATGTACATAATAACAAGCATCGAGGTAACGCATTGCTAGGGAAAATATTTAAATCATTATTGAATGTAAATCTTGTAACCCAAATTGTTAAAGAAGTTTGTTTACATAAAGTTATTGTGATGAAAATAAATTATATAAAGTGATGATGCTTGCGATAATATGAGTTAATAGTCGCGTAAATCGTTATTGAACAAAATTCAGGTCACAATATGAAGCATAAAGTCTTTATAAATGCGTCCCAAAAAGTTTCGTAAAGCCAAGGTCATTGAGTTTATGTAAAATGATGAAAATTGTAATTTATACTAAATAAATCCCGCATTCAACATTCAAAATGAAACCTCGAATTTATAAAGTTCTTAAGATACTTATCAATTTTGGTGACAATATTTAAAATCTTGAAATCATACACATAATCGTTTAACAACCTTTGAAAACAAATCCTCATAGTCAAAAACAATTTGTTGTCATGACAATACCATATATATATATATATATATATATATATATATATATATATATATATATATATATATATATATATAATATATATAATATTTTTAGATTTTATAATTTAAAAGTGATTATTTGAACTCATGAGGTTGTTATAAATACACTAGTTGTATATATATAATTTTTTTTAGGAAAAACGAAGCGTGCATGCGTATGGGGTTTTAGGCTTCGAATAGTGAACGGTTTGGAAAATTGGTGATAAGTGTGAGTGTTTAGGTCGGCTTGGATAGTTGAGTTTTCTTGAGTTGAATCGATGGGGTTTGTTGAGTTTTGGTCATTTGGGTGGGTTAGGCTTAGCTGATTTGTGTGAGTAGTGGTTGGGCTAATAGGTGAGGTTTGGCTTATTTGAGCTCGGATTAAGTTGATGGGATGGATAATTTGATTTTGGCTAGTTTGGGTGGTGATTTGGTTTATACATGTATTTTGTAAAGAGTGTTTGGGTTTCTATTTTGATATCAAACTCTATGGTTGGATGACAACGATGTGGCGATATGGTTTGTGACTCAACATATTATGGGTCGAAGGGTTTTGAGTCTTAGTTGGGTAAACTTTGGTTTGCATATGTTCAAAGCATTCATGAGTGTGTTTGTCGGTGTCTTTGAAGTATTAGGATAGTGAGTTTAATAGGTTTTCGTGGCGTAGAAGTGTCGGTAGTTAGGGCCTTTTGTTGGGTTGATTTTTTTTTGTATATGTTAGTGCATAGATGTCAGTAGTTCATATGTCTAATGTCTGTAATCGAGTCTGTAATATTGTTTATGTAATTGTTTGTAAAAGCGAAGTTGTTGACAAGTTCGCTTAGGCGAACTTGTTAACCAAGCGAAGTTGTTGACAAGTTCGCCTAGGCGAACTTGTTGAACAAGCGAAGTTATAGACAACTTCGCCTGAGGCGAAGTTGTCGTGTATTTAAGTAGTTTACTGTTTACGGTTTGAGGTTAATCAGTTGGTCAGTTAGTGTTTTCGTTGATCGAGTTCAGTTTACGTGAGTCTATTGACGTGAGTCTGTAAGTAACACGGTTCAAGTTATCAATATAACGTGTCTTTGGTTTGTATCGTGTTCGTGTGTTCGTAAGCTTATATTCTATGTCCGTAACGATCTACACAGGGATTCCGCACCTGTGTATATCGGGATATCTCGTGTGATCCGTCCGGGGAACCTACAATTGGTATCAGAGCATTTGCTCGATTGTGTGGTTCGGGATATTCACGCGGGTGTAGAATTCGTTTCATTTCGGGTATTACCGGGACGAGTTTGTGGTGTTTTTGCTCATTCTAGCTTCCTACCAGTGTGTTTAAGCCTTCAAACCGTCAAAATCGTCGTTAAAATCCGTTTTTCAGATCTGCAGAAAGTTCAAGTTCGTCAGGCGAAGTTGCTGTTCATCAGGCGAAGTTGCCGTCAGGATTCGTAGGGTTTCAGCGAAGATATAAGGAGAAGCGAAGTTATCCACAACTTCGCCTACCTCCTCAACTTCGCCTAACTCAGCGAAGTTCTTCTCAAGTTCGCCTAGTTCAGCGAAGTTCTCTTCAAGTTCGCTTACTTTCTAAGTTCGCTTATCCTAAGCGAAGTTATTCTCAACTTCGCCCAGTTACGCGAATTTAAGAAGGATCCAACGAAGTTATTACTTAAGCGAAGTTATACTTAACTTCGCCTACAGTACTGTTTCGAAGAAATTTTTCTAACTTCGCCCCTTTTCAGAATTTTTTGGGTTTCTTAGTCTTCAAGAAGGATGTCGTCAATCAACATTTCAGAGCTTGTCAAGATGGAAGTTGAAGCGGGGTCAGCTACAAAGGCCCCAAGGTTGCTGAAGGGAACCGATTTTGTCGCTTGGAAGGATCGGTTCATACAGTATGTTAAGTACCAGGATGCGAAGATGTGGGTATGCATCCAAGATGGATATATTCCACCGATCATGGAGTATGAGGGTCGAGACCAAATCAAGAAATACAGTAAAATGGAAGAAGAGGAGAAGAAGATGTATGAAGCCGAAAGCAAGGCTCATGCTGCAATCACAATGGCTCTTCCACAGGAGATCCTCCATACTTTCAGAAAGTATACATCAGCTAGAGAGCTTTGGGAAGCTCTTGAGAGCAGATTCGAAGGAAATGTACGCATTCGGGCGTCAAAGATAAAGTTGCTCAAGACTCAATTTTCAGTCTTTAAGTACTTAAAGAACGAATCTCTTGATGATATTATCACTCGATATTATCATCTAATGACTGAATTGAGTAACTACTCCATTTCCTACCGAGAAGAAGAGATTGTGGAGAAACTTCTCGATGCTCTCCCACCAAAATGGGAGATGTATACTGTACTAATGAGGGAAGACAAGGACTTTCCTACTTATGATCTTGAAACCGCTGTCAAGGCCGGCCTGCTCAGCACACTGGAAGTACTAAAGATGTCAATGCCATGCTGTCTAGAGAAGCAGGTGAATACAACTGGAACCTGCATTTGAATGAAACTAGTGAGCAGGCTAATATGGCTAAGGTTGAGAGTGAAGAACGTGAGAAGACTACCGGAGAAGAGAAAGCTACTGGTAAAGAAAAAGCTTTCATGGCAGATAACAATGATCAAGTCTCCGAGGTAAGTTCTAAATCTATTTGTACTAAATGTGAGAATTTGTCTGAGCAACTTGCTACCATAACTGATCAGTATGTTCGTTTAGATGCTGAATTTAAAACTCTTAAAGAAGATCATCACTTTACAAAAGCAAGAGAAAACAGTTACAAAGTTAAAATTAAAGCGTGTGAAAAAGATGTTAAAAGCTTAAAAACTAAACTTGCTGAAAAAATTGAAGTTATTGATCTTAGTTATGAGGTTTTAGAAGAAAAGACTAAACTGATTGCTGAACGAGAAAAGCAGATTGCTGACCACCAGGTGAAAGTGGTGGAACTAAACCGAAAACTGGAGCAGTTCCGAAATTCCTCAGCTATTCTTGATCACCTTGTTAGTGATCAAGGTACCTCTACAAAAATCTATTACAAAGACAACTGATTGATAAATGTCAACCTTCCTCATCAAACACTATCGATACCCCTGCTGCCTCAACTGAAGAAGAATTTATCAATCCTTTTCACTCTCAGCATGAAACAACCATTGATGAGATCTCTTCTAATTTGGAAGATAATTTGCATGTCGGTTCTGTTCCGACCACGAGAATTCATAAAGATCACCCTTTGGATAATGTGATTGGTGATGTGTCCTCAGGTGTACAAACGAGAAGTAGCTTGAATGAACACACCTGTGTTTATACAAGCATTAAGGAGACAGGAATAATCGATGAATGCCTGTATACCTGCTTTATAAGCCAGATTGAACCGAAGAATTATCAAATGGCTTTAAAGGACAGCTCGTGGGTCGAGGCCATGCAAGAAGAGTTGGCTCAATTCGAGAAGATGGAAGTTTGGACTTTGGTTGAAAAACCAAAGAATGTGCATGCGATAGGCACAAAATGGGTGTTCAAGTGCAAGAGAGATGATAAGGGAATTATTATTAGAAACAAGGCGAGGCTAGTAGTCAAAGGTTTTAATCAACAAGAGGGGATTGATTATAACGAAGTGTTCGCTCCTGTCGCCAGGTTGGAAGCCATAAGATTGTTTTTTGGCGTTTGCTGCTCATGAAAAGATGAAGGTGTTTCAGCTAGATGTGAAGAGTGCGTTTTTGAATGGGAAAGTTGATGAGGTTGTGTATGTTGAGCAACCTCCGGGTTTTCCTGACCCAGACTATCCAGATCACGTGTACAGGTTGAGCAAGGCGTTGTATGGATTACATCAGGCACCTCGTGCCTGGTATTCAACTTTATCGGATTACTTGCTTGAGAATGGTTTTGAAAGAGGGAAAATTGATAGCACGTTGTTCTTCAAAAGAGATGGAAGCGACTTCCTGCTGGTACAAGTCTACGTGGACGACATTATATTCGCTGCATCAAAAGTCTCCATGTGTCAGGAGTTTGAAGCCGTCATGAAGAAAAGGTTTGAAATGAGTGCTATGGGTGAACTAACTTTCTTTCTAGGATTGCAGGTTGATCAGAGGAAGGACGGGATGTTCATTCATCAGACGAAGTATGTTCATGATGTGCTCAAGCGCTTCAAGATGGAGGACAGTTCTCCATATGATACTCCAATCTGCGTCAATCACAAATTGGGTGCTGAAGTAGATGGTGATGCAGATGTGGACCCAACTCAATATCGGGCAATTATAGGTTCTTTAATGTATTTAACTGCATCTAGGCCTGATATAATGTTTGCTGTTTGTCTTTGTGCACGTTTTCAGGCAAATCCAAAAGAATCTCATTTGAAAGGTGCAAAGAGGATACTGCGGTATCTCAAGGGCAAGCCGAAGCTGGGGTTGTGGTACCCGAGAGGAGGAGACATGGAGCTGGCCACTTACACAGACTCTGATTATGGAGGGTGCAATCAGAGTCGGAAGTCAACAACTGGAGGATGTCAGTTTCTTGGTGGCAGATTGGTGTCATGGCAATGCAAGAAGCAGACTTCAGTCGCAATCTCAACCTGTGAGGCAGAATACATGGCTGCATCCAACTGCTGCTCTCAGGTTCTTTGGATACAACAACAGCTGCGCGACTATGGTCTGAATTTCTTACTTACTCCTATTTGCATTGATAACACAGCTGCTATCTCAGTAACTAACAATCCCGTGAAACATAGTAAAACTAAACACATTGACATACGTCATCATTTCATACGGTATTGTGCTGAGAAGAAACTGATAATTCTTGAAAAGGTGGATACGCTTGATAATTTCGCTGATTTATACACTAAAGCGTTTGACAAATCCAGATTTCAAAACCTTATTGAACTGAATGGGATGATCAATCCCGAGTAACCATGCTTTTCTTATGTCATTTAAAAAAAAAAAAAAAAAAAAAAACGTCACTAATCGCTTAAAATTATGTCGGTTACATTAGTTTGAAGGACTTGTCTTTGGATATGTTTTGGTCCTCATTTTCTACTTGTAGATTTTGAGGATAGCCATTAACCAGATTACTGATAGTGACCGGGGCGGTTTATGATGAGTTTTTCGCTTAAAATTAGTCGATCATATTTAGTTAGAAGGACACATACTAGTATGTGGTCGGTCCAGCTGATCCTTTGGATCTTCGGGATAGCCGTTTACCTGAAGACTTTGTTTTGGTCGGGGTTTTTGTTTAAATTTTGAAAGAAAAAGGGAAATGAAATTATTTTTCAAGTCTGTTACTTCGTAAGAAGTTCGTTAGCTATGTTAAACGGAAAATTGATCCAACCTTGGAAAATGATAGTATACTAATTCTGTGTGCTTAGCTAGTGAAGTTATTAGGCTTAAAATGCTTTAGGACAATCATTGTATGTCATGGTAACTTTTAATGGTGCGTAAAAGTAGATGTGATACAAACTAAATTTACTTGATTTTACGTGGAAACTCCTTAAGAGTTTTGCGTGTCTTCATATATATCTTTTCGAATGAAAGGCAGAAAAGCGATTACCCAGTCATACACGAGCCCATGTGTGTTCTGATTCCCGTGAAGATAGCGTCTCAAGATACTGCAGTGATCCAGATTCGAGACTTGCAGTTAATTTCTACGTTGAAGTCTATGTTTATTTCAAAAATATATATATATATATATATATATATATATATATATATATATTTGGTGTTATTGAAATATATTAGAGATGACAATATCAAGACTTCACAATCTTTGAGTAAGAAGAAGAACGGGAACCAGAAGAAGAGTGCTTACATGTTTAATCAGACACTATGGGTCGAAGTCAATTCGGGGTGACTTGGGGAAAGCCATATACGCTTTGAGGATAGATAGGAGGCATCAATATTTCTGAGTTGTTGCCCACTTAAATTTTAAGGATTAATTGAACCTAATGCGTATCACAGAAACGATGAAAACCATCTTAAGTATATTACCTGCTTACAACTTGTCTCTATATGTCATAATACAGCTAAACACGGATCTATGTGACCGTCACGTAGTTAGTATGATTCCTGTTCGGATCTTTTCTAAAACGTAGCAGTCCCTAGCGAGACTGAAATTTGATCCCTTATACTTTAAATTTTTACGTTAGATAGTTTTATGATTTTTTAACTGGTTACTTAAAATTGATCATGTCATTTATTTCTTAAAGAAAAGTTTTATAAATTAACTGAAAAATGTTAAAATTATAAGGTTAAAATGTGTAAATATATAGGCGATGTTGTTGAACAGGCGAAGTTGTGGATAACTTCGCCTAGGCGAAGTTATCCGTAACTTCGCCTGTATAACAGGTCCTCTATATAAGGGATATTTTTGTCAAAACTGTTCATTATTCATATTAACAGCGAACTTATACGAAGAAGAGAAACGACCGAGACGATGATCCCAATGCATCGAAAGATGCAGGTGGTGAGCTGCCAAGAACTTCTGAAGCTCTTGGTACTTCCACAGCTGAGGGGGAGTCTACTGACGTGGCTGGTGGTTCTGGTGATGATGTGGTGTTAGTTGAGGATGACGTTATTGATGCGCTGAAGGAGCTTGATGATGATATGTTCAGTGATGAGGTACTGTTTGATGAAGATGTGCTACCGAGTGATATGATTGAGAAGATCGGTGAGCAGATTGTGATTGAAGATGGAATAGAAGAGGGGGAGATAGTAGAAGAAAACGTTGAACACGAGATCCCTGAGGTTGAGAAAGCCGACGTGAGTGCTGAGATGGATGAGACTGAGTGGGAGGAGCAGCCTAGGTGGAAGGAAGGTTGTGCTCATTGGTTTATCAAGACCAAGAAGCCTGCTGTTCCAGCCATGTTCAAGAAAAGTTATAACATCAAAGGCTATGCTGAGTCGAAGAAGGGAATCATCTGTTGGATTTATGATGAACAGATCAAGTTGTTTGTGGTGAAGCGTTATGATGGCATTCAATACTTCAAGAGAATGTTGAGATCTCTCAATACGTTGCCGGAATGCGAGGTGAAAGATTTGGGCAGGTTGGGCCTGATAAACAGAAGTGACAATAATATGGCAAGAATGATTGAGAAGATTGTGTGGAAAGAAGGCATAAAAGAAAAGAAGTTTGAACTATTAAAGCCACAGAAGGGAAAGCTCATGGAGGATACAGAGAGGGGATTGAGAGCAGATGGCAAGCCATGGATGGTGATGAAGTACAAGCCGATCCGATGCATCAAGGAGGTTCCAATGAATACTATGCCTCAAGATGTGTTGAAGAATCTAAAATGGTGGTATGTTGATTGCCAGACTGCAGAAGCCGTGATGGAAGACGAAGATGAACAAGAAGTGCTGAGGGTGTATGACCCGATGCACCTTGTTAACTTATCGAAAGCTGATTTGCAAGCGTTGAACGAAAAGAAGATATTCTACATTCCTGCTTGGAAGGATGAAGCAAGGAAATATCAGCGAGTAGTCACGGTGTGTGTTAGAGAAGGAGTGCACGCTTGAAGATACAGGATTACGAGACAAGAGCTGAAAGATCAAGATATGAAGCTACTGCCAAGGGGGAGTCTGTTAGTGCATAGATGTCAGTAGTTCATATGTCCAATGTCTGTAATCGAGTCTGTAATATTGTTTATGTAATTGTTTGTAAAAGCGAAGTTGTTGACAAGTTCGCTTAGGCGAACTTGTTAACCAAGCGAAGTTGTTGACAAGTTCGCCTAGGCGAACTTGTTGAACGAGCGAAGTTATAGGCAACTTCGCCTGAGGCGAAGTTGTCGTGTATTTAAGTAGTTTACTGTTTACGGTTTGAGGTTAATCAGTTGGTCAGTTAGTGTTTTCGTTGATCGAGTTCAGTTTACGTGAGTCTATTGACGTGAGTCTGTAAGTAACACGGTTCAAGTTATCAATATAACGTGTCTTTGGTTTGTATCGTGTTCGTGTGTTCGTAAGCTTATATTCTACGTCCGTAACGATCTACACAGGGATTCCGCACTTGTGTATATCAGGATATCTCGTGTGATCCGTCCGGGGAACCTACAGTATATCTTGGACTTGCATGGAGTTTGGGTAGGTGAAGATATAACGTTGATGTTTTAGGTTTCGTTCATATTGAGGAAAGATTTGATCGAGTGCTCGGGAAACTTTTGAAGTGGAAGGGTGGTTTAATTTAAGGCGGTAGTTTGAGATGATGGGATACTGGTGTTTGGGACAATGTTTTCAAGATCGGACCGGTCCGACCGGTTGAACCAGGATTCGGTCATTAAAGCGGTCCGATCACATATAGTTCGTTCGGGATTAAGAAAACCGGCCGGTTCATACCGATCGTGCGGTTCGACCGGTAACCGGTTTCACAGTTGAACCGTTTGATGATAAAAAAAATATTATTTTTTATGTTTTTTTTCTTTTGGACGGTTCATTTACTTTAGCTTTTGGAGATTTGGGACCATATCTTCATTTATTTACTTCCCTTTTCATTTGTCAACCCTACTGCCGTCAATCGTCATATGTCCACATCCACGAAATTCCATAAATGATAAAATGAAGAAATTAGCATCCATGTTCAAGTATTCAAGTTGTTGATTTTAACTTTCAAGCATCCAAGTTGTTGATTTCGAACATTCAAGGTATATTCGCAATATCTATAATAGCTTCAGTTGCTTCTTATTTTTGAACTTAAAAATTATTATTCGTTTTTATTCCGAATTTTGTTTAATATTGAACTTATAAAACTTGAATTGTTGAAGACTTGAAGTTGAGTTGTTTACCTGTTTGATACATAGTACAGAACTTGATAGTTCATGTATTCATTTAAATGCAATCTTGTATCTATTATGTTCTCTGTTTGTTGTCTTTGTATTTATTGGGTTTTGTATTTATTATTTCTTGTATTGATTATGTTTTGTATTTTTTATGTTTTCATTGTTTTGTATTTAACTATTTATTATTATGTTTTGTACTTGTTATGTTTTGTAGAACATGGATTCAACACCATCATCAGAAGAAGATCAACCCCAATCCCAACCTAGTGTTCAATCAAATCTTCGTTTGAAAAAGGACATTGCGTGGAAATATGCTTCTGAAGCTGAAGATGAAGCGGGGAAAAAATTATTCTTTGTAGTTTTTGTAATAAAGTAGTTCGTGGAGGGGGGATTAATAGAATGAAGCAACACCTTGGTGGAATAAAAGGAAATGTTGCATCATGTACAAAGGTGCCCGCTGATGTCAAGCATCTTATGAAAACCTCTTTTGAAGAAAGTTTGCAAAAGGGTAAAGATGAAGAAGCACATATGGTTACCCCACAAACAACTCGGGCAAAAAGGAAAGCTTCTTCATCCATAGGCGTTCATTCATATTTCCCACGAGGAATAGATGATTCTTCTCAACCTTCAATTAAATCAGCGTGGCAAAGTAAAGAAAGATTGCATGATACGGATTTAGTTGTCGCCATGTGGTTTTATCATGCTTGTATACCAATGAATGCAGCCAACTCTCCTCTTTTTCCAATTGCAATGAGCACAATAGCTTCTATGGGACATGGATATACGGGGCCTTCTTATCATGCGTTACGTGTGAGTTTATTAAAAGATGCTAAGAAATCAGTTGCACTCATGGTTGAAGGTCAAAGAAGGTTGTGGTCAGAATCTGGGTGTACTATTATGAGCGATGGATGGCGGGATGTTAGGCAAAGGCCTCTCATTAATTTCTTGGTCTATTGTCCAAAAGGGACTTCATTCATTAAATCTGTTGATGCATCCAATATTGAGTCTAATGCTGAAAACTTATGCAACCTATATGGGGAGATCGTTAACATAGTTGGTTATAGGAATGTCGTTCATTTTGTAACCGACAATGCTGCTAACTACAGGGCTGCAGGAAAATTGCTAACTGATAAGTATCCTTTGCTTAGTTGGTCTCCATGTGCAGCTCATTGCATTAATTTGATTTTGAAGGACATTACCGAGATACCTTCGGTGACTGAATTGGTTCAGCTTGCATCTCGGGTGACTGTTTTCATCTATAACCATAAGTGGCCTTTAAATTGGTTGAGGAAAAGAAGAGGCTGGACAGAAATAATTCGACAAAGTGCCACTCGTTTTGCTACAACATTCATTGCATTGCAAAGCTTATGTGACCACAAATCCGATTTGCAAGCTATGGTTACCTCTAATGATTTCAAGAAAGTTTTGAAACTGCCAAAAGCCAAGGATGTGAAACAAACTGTCTTAGATGAAAGATTTTGGAATAATTGCTTAATAATTGTGAAGGTCATGGCTCCTATTTTAAAGATTTTGCGTATTTGCGACTCTGATGAAAAACCTTCACTAGGTTAAGTGTACGAAGGTATGCATAGGGCAAGTAAAGGCATCAAGGAGTTGTTTCACAATAAAGAACGTGTTATAAGCAGTATACCGATATTCTTGATGCCCGTTGGGATAATATGTTGCGTAAGAATCTTCATGCGGCTGCTTATTGGTTAAATTCAATATTTCAATACGATACAAATAATGATTCAGAAAAGCGGTATGCATTTAAAAGTGTTCTTGACATGATTGAGAAGAAGACGAATTTAGATGTTGTAAAGCTTACAACACGATTATGCATGTTTCGTGATCGAGAGAGTGAAGAATTTAGTCGACCAGTTGCTTTGGCTTCAGTGAAGAGTCACCGTCCTGGTATGTTTTTTAACTTTGATTAATAATGTTAGTTTATGAATTCTAGTATTCTACCAATATGTTCAAACTTTTTTTGGATGAGTGGTGGAGAGTGTTTGGTACGGATGTTCCGGAGTTGCAAACATTTGCGATAAGAGTTTTAAGTCAAACCGCATCTTCTTCCGGATGTGAGCGTAATTGGAGTGTTTTTGAAAGAATCCACACGAAAAAGAGGAACCGATTGGAGCATCAAAGGCTTAGTGACCTCGTATATATCCATTATAACTTGCTTCTACATAATAGGTATAATATAAATGACATGTTCATTATTAATTTATTTTTTGTATAATATTTATAAACACAATGAGTAATTTAACATCTAAATTTATTAGGGTCAATGAGAATAGAAGGTCCTACGACCCGATGGATTATGAAGGAAATTGAACAAGGTCAAAAAGAAGGAAATTGAACCGGATGAGATCCCAGGCCGTGCATTAATGTGGATGAAAGGAAGGGAGGACAAAGATGGTGCATACAAGAATGTTGTTGTCGAAGGCGTGACAGCCAAATTAGTATGTTTTAGTATTAAACTTTTTAAATCATGTTAAAGTCAATTCATTGCCTTATATTGGTGTCAAAAAAACATGAATCTGTATAACTTGTCTCAACACTTGATGTGGATACATAAGTGTGTTACTAGCGTATTAGAATATTTATATTTGTACATAAGCGTGTTACAAGTGTATTAGAATATTTGTTTTCTTGCAGGTTCAGCATGAGGAGCAGATCGCCTCCGGAGCCGTGGCACTTGAACCGTGCACAAATGCTGTCACCTTAGTGCTTGGAAAAGAGAAAGGTGGGTTTTTAAAAGGGATTGGGTACGAATTGACAACAGGTAAATATTGGTGTGTGAGTCGGGTAAAAGGCTCGTTTAAGCAACGGATTGCCCAACTTGAGTATGAGGCGGTGCAGAGAGATGAAGTGGTGAATAGGTTGACGACTCTACTCGAATCCATGAATGCTATGCTAGCAAGCCGTGAGAAGGAACAGTTAGCATTTGAGGCCAGGTTCAGACATCTCGAAGGATTGTTGCCGCAAATGTCAGTAAGTCAAATAAGTGACGTATGCTACATCTTAATTAATGCATTCGACATACATAATTGGCACTGTTTTTGTCACAATTCGTAGGTAAATCTTTTTTCCAACCAGATTGGTTCTAACCAAAGTACTAGTGCTGTGGCGCAAAATAAAATGGCAGCACCAGTAAGTATCTGATAGTTTCTTTGTATATCACAACTTTCCATATGATTTTTCATTTTTCATAACCTAATAAATTGATTTGTAGGCCAGTTCTGTGGGAAACATCTTAACCTCAGGTGAGGTTGTGCAACAAGAATTCCGCTTCTCAGGTAAGCATTTGACAGTTTGATTGATTTATTTTAATAATTAACTTTCCATGTGAGTGTGCTGATTTTGCATAAGTTAATTGTAGGCCAAGTCTGCGGATAAAATAGCTGTTGAAACGGTACCTGCTCCCCATATCGCGACATCAGTAAGTATTAGACAATTTCAATACTTTTTATAATTCGTTTCCAATGTGAGTGTACTCATTTTCTATTACCGAATTGCAGGGAAAGTCTGTGGAAAAAAGTGTTGACCAAATGGTAGTCGATCCCCATAGCGCGACGTCAGTAAGTATTTGGCAATTTCAGCTTTTATATTTTATAACCTAATAAGTCTAACAATTCCAATTTCTTTTATATTACCAATGAAGCCTGTAGAGAAAAATGTTGACCAAGCATCAACACAACTACACCACACTCCAGATAGTAACGGCTCGAAAAAACCATCAGTAAGTATTTGGCAATTTCAGTTTTTCCTTAATTGTTGATTGATTCATTGAATGGTTTTTAGGGAAAACAGAGAAGCCGTAAAAGAAAAGTTGATGTATGTAAGGCCCCGTTCCCGGTAGCCCTACATTTGGTCGTTGGATTTACTCATTCACATAGTTTTACAATCAGAGTTAATTAAAACTTTCGCGGAATATAAAACTTTAACCGTTCATTACAAAACATCTAATCTTTCTTTAAAACCATAGTACAAAATCATATTTAAATCGTCACTTTTCTTCCATCTTTAGATGTCAGCCATTCAATCCATGCCATGTGTCATCCTCATACCCTCTCAATGAACATGTGTACCTGCGTGCATACTAAAAGTCAGCTATGCTGAGTGAGTTCTAGTTAATCAGGCAACATACAATTCGTTCTCATACATCTCTACACGTATCCGAAGACAAGTATTAATACTATAACCCTGTATAAATATCCATAAGAGGAACGTCACATAATATCAAATAAGGGAATCAGTGTTACTACCCGTACTGTATATGTTTTCCATAAAAGGAACCATCTAATATATATTGTCCATAGAAGGAACACTCTTTATATTATCCATAGGAGGGACGCTCTATATATTATCCATAGAAGGAACGCCCTATATGCTATCCATAGAAGGAACACGATGCTATCCATAGAAGGAACAATTTACTATCCATAGAAGGAACACGATGCCATCCATAGAAGGAACAATTTACTATCCATAGATGGAACACGATGCTATCCATAGAAGGAACAATATACTATCCATAGAAGGAACATCCTATATACTTTCCATAGAAGGAACATTATATCTACGCTACTATTTAATATCCATGTAAGGAGCATAAACTTTATTATTAAATTTCCATATAAGGGTCACTAAAAAGATCCGCATACCTTTTCTACACTATCACTTCCCGGGTCTATATCCAATAGAAGTTAGAGGGATTTGCCATCCTAACTTACTACATCAGACATAGGATCCACATACTGTTCATACACTTGCTTCTCCATACCATACGTACAACTATAATCACCTTTCTTAACGATACGTGCAATATCCGAAGATCATTCACGTACCAACAAGTAGTCATTACTATCTATCACATATATCATATATAGCATACACTTACCACTTAAGGAAAGTGTATTAACTAATCACATTGAGTATGCACACAGCCCCGAAAACATAACAAGGAAATGGGGCTAGAAACTCACCTGAACTCGGTTAAGTTCACTGTTAATGGTTGTCCTTCTCTTTAGCTGTGCGCGACTAACTCTATAACTATTATACGTATCAATTAACTATCACTACCCATAACCCGTTCCTGGTCTAATTATAACCCTCAACGAACGGGGGTTCGGGGGTAGCGCCCCTGACAGCGGGGTTCTAGGGGCGGCAGCCCCTAGCAGGGTCCAAGGGGCAGATCCTGGCTGGGGTCGAGCACATTTTCCATTAGAAAATTAAATTATTATTTAATTCGCTAACTAAATTCTTATAACGAATTAAGCCTGATTCGTGGTCTATTTCGCTATTCTGGTTCGTTATCTCATCATAACTTGATTCTCCGTCTGGTTCGTTATCCTCACATAATGAATTGGCTAGTAACGAATCACCTGATTCGTTACTTGATTCGTTATGCTAATTCGTTGTCTGAACATCATCTGATTCGTTACTTTAGCATAGCGAATGAGCATATAACGAATTACCAGATTCGTTATCTTATCTAACGAATGGATAGATAAGGAACTAAGAGCTAATTCGTTATCAAGTCTCACGAATTGGGTCCAATTCGTTATGAACGCGTAACGAATTGGTCAATCATAACGAATCATATATGTTCTTATCCAGACTTTGACTTAGGGTCAAAGTCAAAATCGTCAAGAACACCCAGCGGTCAAACTATATTAGATATGAGATTAAACCTTCATTTCTTAACGAAAATTCATGATTTAGGTATCATTGGAATCGTCTAAGCAGCGCCTACAAACCCTAACCATTCAATCGTTCAAAACATCGGGTTTACAGGGTGCGATTTATGTATATATGTTACGGGTCTTCATACTAACAATTAGCCTACCAAACTTTAATCAATTTCAGTAAGTTTAGCTTCGTTGGATTCGTTTTTACCATACTAAAACAGATCTATGATTTCTAGACTAAATCCAGACTTAAACGAACAAGTTCGAGCTATAAACGTACCTTAAACGAGTCGAACTGCGAACACGATTAAGCCTTGATGTTGTTTTGGTCTGTCACGACGTTCCAGCACCAACAGGCTCGGGTTTTTGTTTTCGGATCTTGGTTCGGGTTATAAGATAGTGTTGTGTGTGTTTTTTCTAGGGTGTAGGCTATTGTGTAGAGATAGATAATAATGGAAATGATTAGGGTTTAAGGGATATTTATACTCCCTTAAGCCCATAGACCTAAGGCCCATATTTTCTTCTTGGTCCATAATTAATTCCATCTAATTAGCCTACTTGAACCATCTTTGTTATTTTATTACTTCTCTACTAACTCAAGTAATCTTTCCCTTCATAAATAAATAATATATAAAATATTATTCTTGGAAATTTCGGGATGTTACAATGAATCTACGGATGAAGCTTCCCCACCTGCTGACATAAAGGTATGTGCTACGTGAAACATTTTTAATTTCTCACCAACATGGGTATGTACTTATATATTGACTTCAACTAAGCCATCTTAATTTCACATGCTGGTTTATAGGTGTATGAGTGTCGTTTGTGTGTGCATGACAAGCGTAACAAGGTGGCAAATGGTAAAGTTCATTGGTCACCGGTTCCACAACAGTTGCATGGAAAAGCAATCCTGGAGGGTTGCTATAAAGTTAGTATTGATGGAGCCATAAAGGAACAAGCAATTATTCCATGTGAGGCATGTGAAATTACGACTGTTGGCGACACAATTGGTATTTTTGTTGCTTGGCCAGAACATCTAATCTTATGTGACCAGGAGGATTGTTCCCTTTTAACTTAACCGAACAAATATCTATGTTCTTTTTCATTTAGTTTAAAAAATGAACACTTGTGTTCGTTTATGTTCGTTTATGTTCGTTTGTTTATAATCAAAACTAACGTAATTGAACAAAGATAAACGAACATAAACGAACTTCCCACCGAAAGGTTCATGAACAGTTAAACGAACGTTCGGTTCGTTTGCAGGCCTACTATTTTGTTCTATTCAATTACAAAATACGACATTAATTATACATATTTGTTTTTCATATTCTGTTGTTCCAGCTACCACCACTCCCATCCTCAAAAGAACCAGACAGAGTTGGCAAGAAGGCAAAGGCAAAGTACACAACGATAGACCGGGTGACCAAACAGAAGACAAGGAGCAGTGCCAAGAAAACCGACGCCTTAGCTAGTATATAGGTAGTTGTTATTTTTGTATTTTGTAAGATATTTTGCATATACATTTGCTTAAGTGAATATTATTGTTAATATAATTTGTTTCTAATTTTGTTTTGTCATGCTTGCTTATAGCTGTTTTATATTACTGCACAAAAAAATAAAAATAATTATATATTGCCTAATTACACACAATTTGGCCACATAGAACACATTAAATAGGTGTGGCCAAAAGTAAGACAATAGCCACACCTGAAATTACAAAAATTAGAGTCTATAAATGACCATTAGGCACAACATAAACATTTTTGTGTGACGAAAAGTATGATAATAGCCACACTTTATATTACAAAAGCATTATGTGTGACAAACAGTAAGACAATTGCCACACCACAAACTACAACAGAGTGTTTGAGTGGTAACTTCACATTTTTAGCCACATTGACAACAACCTCCAGTGTCTATATGATATTATTAGCCACACAGTACCTCACTATGTGTGACAAAAAGTTTGACAATAGTCACACTTTAAATTACGAAAAGCATTATGTGTGACAACGATAAGACAATGGCCACACCACAAACTACAAAAGAGTTTTGACTAGCAAGTTCACATTTTTAGCCACATTGACAACAACCTCCAGTGTCTATATGATATTTTTAGCCACATAGTACCTCACTATGTGTGAAGAAAAGTTTGGCAATAGCCACACTTTAAATTACGAAAAGCATTATGTGTGACAAAAGGTAAGACAATGGCCATACCACAAACTACAATAGAGTTTTTGACTAGCAAGTTCACATTTTTAGCCACATTGACAACAACCTCGAGTGTCTATATGATATATTTAGCCACATAGTACCTCATTATGTGTGACGAAAAGTTTGACAATAGCCACACTTTAAATTACGAAAAATATTATATGTGACAAACGGTAAGAAAATGGCCACACCACAAACTACAAAAGAGTTTTTGAGTAGCAAGTTCACATTTTTAGCCATATTCACAATAATCTCCTGTGTCTATAAGTTATGATTAGCCACACAGTACCTCACTATATGTGACGAAAAGTTTTACAATAGCCACACTTTATATTATGAAAAGCATTTTGTGTGACAAACGGTAAGACAATGGCCATACTATAATCTACAAAGGAGTGTTTGAGTGGCAAGTAAACATATTTAGCCACTTTTAATGTAATATCTAGTGTCTATATCATATAATTAGCCACCCTATTATTAAATTTAAGTGGTCATTTCTTTGCTATATCCACACGGTATAGGTCACAATGCAAGCTTAGCACAACCCTATTGGCCACATTAATATAAAATTCATGTGGCTGAAACATGAAATCATGTGGCTATATAGAAGCAATGGTCACTCATAGTAAATTGTCATGTGGCTATTTTCTACCGTTTAGCCACACTTATTGGAGATGCTTCTTGATGGCCAGCAACTAATAACTGTACCCTTTAGCCACACTTATTACCACATAAGGCCACTAAAAACTCTGTGTGATCATATGATACCCACGGTGTCGCGACCTTTGGCCACATATGACCTGAACCAAATGTGTGTGGCTAAAGGCCTACGGCCACACATTTTTCGTGTGGCCAAAGGTCAATTTTCACGTAGTGTATAGGGTATGGTTGACAATTTTTGCACGAATAAAAGTATGGCATGTTTTAGTTAAACAATTCAACCAGACAACCTACCCCAACCAAGCACAACTTAGAGATTCCGAGTTGGCTTCAAGACATACTTTACTACTATGCATCAATCACTTGTGGATGTTGGTCAGATTTCTAAAGAAGACAAGATGTGGCATTGTCATATCAAGTGAATACGAGGTCTACCTATTACGAGTTTGGCTTTCTCTATAGACATTAAATTGTTTTTGGCACACTGTGTTATATTAAATTAACAACTGAATAAGCCTCACATATTATACTTATGCTTTGCATGGGCCTACATAACTAGTTGATTAAAAGATACCATCATATTTAAAACAATAAAATGCCTTGACCAATTCATTAGAAGTTTGGTTAGCAAGTTTCCTTCTTTTCCACGGCTAGTAGGTTAATCACAACCATTATATATTCCTGTTTGAACCATACTTGTCTAAGCAAAATAAATTTCATCAATCCCAACTCTTTTTCTTCACTCAGAAAATTAAATTTCAGTTTACGCCGTTACTTTCGTGCATAAAGATGATGGTGAAAGATCAACAAGACTAAAAAGTCAACTAACACATTTGACTTACGGTTGTTGTACGTGCTAATAACTGTTATTATAGTTGTGCAATTCAGGTACGAGTATATCACTCAAGTACCATCCATTGTGGCAAAAAACACACAAGAGGGTTGTGTCACACTCTTGATCAAGCTACTCAACTTCGTCATTGCAAAATGCTTTCAGTTTAGATACGTATCGCCAATATTGCCACCACCATTTCCAGGGAAATTGATGTTTTGGATTGTGCTATCTAGAAGTGTTCACGAATTGTACTACTGATAAATGATAATAACCTCAGTATACAAGTCCTTGAATCTTTGTATTTGGAGGTTGATGGATTAGCCCCCCAAATTTATCATAATTCATCTTTGTAAACTATAAACTATATGTGAAGTTAAGATTCATCAAAATTTATTTAATAAGAATATATATAATAATACGTTTGGTACAATTAGTCGGTGGACAATTTGATTGGGAGGGGCATATTTATTTAGTTGACCTGTAAGCCTCATAAAGGTGTAGGGGCTTAGTGAGTTGTGAACCATGTGATAAACTTTCAAAAGTGGATCAACAATCACAACCAGTAAGAAACAGGAGATTTTGCTCAACAAGCGACTCTTTGTTTTATTAACTCAACAAACGAAAAACAGAAAGCAAACCACACAAAATAAACAATGAACGTGGGCTATATATATACCCATACAATTTGACTCCTAATCAAACTAGGACTTTGGCTACTGCATTATCTTGAAACCAAAAAGATAGGACACAAATAATTAACTTAAACATAAACAAATAAATAAGATAATGATAACAATTATTTAAATCATTATCTTGATCTCCTCCAAGCCACCCCATGAGATCAAAACCGAACCGCCCTAGAACGTCAAGCAAATATTGTTTACGTTTAGCACCCCCTCTCAATATTTGTTTCGCCAAGACTCCCTCTCAATCTTGAATTATTCCACCGAGGTCTCGGAGATATACGGTTCAGCCCCCTGTTCTAATGCCGTCTGGACATAATTATCAAGAAACAAAAGTGTTTTATCGATCTGCATGTAAACATTGGTAAGATATTAAGTCATTGTGTTTGAAATTCAGGTTAATAGTTTAACACGCACAAAAGGTTACCTCAATATCTTCACAGCTTGCATCTAATGGCATTATATTCTCTATGGCACATTGGCATCCAGATCGAGGACTGCTTGGAATTCATATGCACGTTGTTGGATATCGGTTGAGTGAGATGCTGATAATTCCTCTCGCAATGATTGGCAATTTGTCACTGCAACAAGAAATGAAAACTCTAAGTTAAAAACTCAGGTAAACATTTACATATTTACTGATTTGTATTTGGGGGAATGTTAGCCAATTTATATAATTGGTTATATCATTATAATTGCCATTATTTAGTGTATGTGAATGATATTCAGATTATAGGCATGATAGTTTATTGTTGTTGTCTCTTTATGACTTTATCACTGTAATCAACCTTAAAATATCATTTGATTTAGTTAATTGTAAACCTAAGAGCTTTAAAATGTGCTTGGACGTAAATCAGTTTATTGGACCATGTTTCATCGTACATATAAATACAACCGGCCACAAATCGATATCAATCTTTAACATAATACACAAAATATGGTAAAAACCTATCATACATAATGCTAATTTTTTTGCTTTTAACAATTCTGATTGTTCAGCGCATCAGATCGATACTACTGTCGCTCATTGTATTGCTAGGCGAATCGATATCAAAGCTATCTGGTGTTGAGTTATAATAGTTGGCCAATGGCATCATCGTTTGAAGATTTGGGAGTGCACCTTCGAACTTGAGCACCTGAATTACTTGACCGATAGACGGCCTCAGACTACGCTCAGGGTGTGAACACCATAACCCCACCATCATCAAGCGTTTAGCTTCTTTTGCGTCGAACTCCTCGTTCAGCATCTGATCCACACCAGAAAGCAGCTGAGATTTTCCCTGTAAATCCCAAACCCACTCAATAAACCTAAAGTCTTTGTCTAGGTCAACTCTATGGTTTACGCTTTTCCCGCAAGCTATCTCTAATGCAACCACCCCAAAGCAATACACATCCGACTCTTTGCTAATTCTGCCTGTTTGTATACACTCAGGAGCCAGGTAGCCAAAGGTTCCAGCTATGCTAGCTGTTTTTACATCTGATTCATGGTCCATGAGTCTAGCTAATCCAAAGTCTCCAAGTTTTGCATTAAATTCTGAATCGAGCATGATGTTGCTTGTTTTGATATCCCTATGCACCACACATTGCTCGCACCATTCATGGAGATATTCCAGTGCTGAAGCTAAGCCTGTAGCAATTTTGTACCTCAAATCCCATGTAAGGATACACTTTTTGAAGAATAGATAATTGTCAAGGCTGCCGTTTGGAATATACTCGTACACCAGTAAGAACTGAGCTTCATCATGGCACCAACCGATGAGTTTCACCAAGTTTCGGTGCCTTAGACTGCTGATGACCTTCACTTCAGTCATGTACTCTTTCTTTCCTTGTTTAGAATTCCGTGATATTTTCTTGACCGCTACCAAAATATCTTCACGGGATAAGTAGCCCTTATAAACACACCCGAATCCTCCCTGGCCTAACTTATTGACATCAGAGAAGTTGTCGGTAGCCACTATGAGATCTCTGAGAAGAAATCTTCTGGGTCCTGTACTTGTATCAAGATCATCATTAATTGATGGGAAGGCAGCTATGCCTCTCAAAGGAAATCTATTTGGGTCCTGTCTCGAGCTTCCAGCTTCAGAATGACCTTTAGGCGAAAGGAATGACCATATCTTCTTGATTGTGATCCATTCTTGGGTCGATGAGGCCTTTCTTTCTTGAAATGACAATGCCCTATCAAGACTGCCTACGACCTCAGACATTGATGGGCGCTGATTTGGATGACTATGCAAACATCGAACAGCAACACCTGAGAATTCCTTCAGAGAACATTTTGAAATGTGGTCCGTCAAGCTAGGACTGATAATCTGAGTGAGTTTTCCTTTTCTTATCAGGTCTTGAGCCCATATTGCTAAACCCTCGTCCAGACTCTCGTCCAAAGCGGGCCTTCCAGATAAAACCTCAAGCAATACTACCCCAAAGGCAAAAACATCAGATTTTCTTGTCAATCTGCCTGTGTAGAAATAATTTGGATCCATATACCCAAAGGTGCCTTTGACCACAGTGCTAACATAGGTACGTGTCTGATTTGTCGGTCCTATTATAGCCAATCCAAAGTCTGCAATCTTGGCAGCATAATTTTGATCCAACAAAATGTTGGAGCTTTTCACGTCGCGGTGGATGACTCCGTGTTGTGTGCCAGTGCCGGTGTGTAGGTAGTCCAAACCACGTGCTGCTCCTATGCATATTTTGAGCCATTGAGACCATGTCAGTGTTGTACCTTTCTTGTGAAGATGATCATAAAGGGTTCCGTTAGGCATGTACTCGTAAACAAGGGCCATCTCTTTCCCCTCATTGCAATAACCAACCAAAGACACAAGGTTGCAATGGCGTAGCCTTGAAAGCATCTCAACTTCAACCCAAAACTCAGGCGCTCCTTGGTGGGACTCCAAATGCAACCTCTTAATGGCGTAGATATCAGTTGATTCATCAGATATCTTTCCTTTGTACACCTTACCAAAACCCCCTCGGCCAATGCACCATTTTTCATCAAAGTCATCTGTTGCTGTAATGAGCTCAGATATTAGAAATAAGCGGCATGGTTGTTCCATGGCAGGCGGGAACGGTGAGGATGTAGTCTATACTTCTTTGGTAATTTCAGTTAATATCTTTTTCCCTTTATCTTGAAATGATCAAAGATTGTTCACTTTAGCTTTTTCCTAAAATACATAACGCAAACGACTTAGTTTCTATACATACACATCAAATTGCATAGCACCGTAATTATATATCTTTAAATGGGGTACTTAAACCGGCCATCGTCTGATGAACCAAACCGTATAGTTGAAGAAAATATTACTAAAAATCAAATGAAAGTAGCTGTAAGGTTTTCATTTCTACAGTCTGTTTGCAAAAATCAAACATCTTCAAATTTTAAATAATAAATAAATACAAAATAAAAAAACCTTGAAACGGATGAATAAGTACATCCAGACTATGTATGGTGTCATGGTGATGCTGATTATATGAAATCATCTAATTATAGCTGAAGTGGGCTTGGGATCTAACTTTAATAATTTGATGATCACATCATGAAAAGGATAACTGGAGTTCATATATAGATGAATCATTTACAACGAATGTAGATTGTAAACAGAGAGATGTGTTCTTCGTTTCCAAACAAAATTCAGCTAAAACATGAAACCGTATTATACATGTAAACATGTTTATATATATATATATATATATATATATATATATATATATATATATATATATATATATATATTTAGCGATGAAAAAGAGAACTGCACCGGTGGAAATACTCAATGCACAAAACCGAAACATCAGACTAGGACTATACTACTCGTCCCATTGTTGTCTCTATTTGATAGACCAGGACAAAAATCAAACTATACAGATGAAATAAGTACTACTAAGATCAAATGAAAGTTGCTAAAGTTTTCATTTAGTTATGCAAAACATGTTTATATATTCAGATTAAGAAATTGAACTGGATCACTAAAAATTTCATATACTTTTCATGTATTCAAAAACTAAGATCAAAACTATGCCATGGTGAATTTACAACTAATTAATTACAGCAAAAGTCGACTAGAGATTGAGTTGATATGATAATATTTAGTGAATATATGCATCATGAGAGAGGCTATCGGAGTTCATAATTCATAATATGAAGATTAAAGGACAAATAACTTACAATGATTACAATGATAAGTATCGAGAAAACGTACCAATTTGTAGATTATGAACAGAGAGATTAAAAAAGGAACAAAATCAGTTGTTTTCAAGTGGTAAATTTCTAGGTTGGTGATCTCCAGCCGGCCTTTTTAACTTATTGATGGTGAATTACATTAATAACAATCCTTCGACTATTATTTAGTGTTAAAGTTTTCATCCCTTTAGTTGCCAACTAATTATTCCTTTTGTTTGATTTTACAAGTACACCTTTCTAATGTTCGATTTCTCTAGTTTTCATCAAGGAGATGTAAAAGATTGTTCACTTTAGCTTTTTCCTAAAATACATGACACAAACGACTTAGTTTTTATACACATCAAATTGCATAGCACCGTAGTTATATATCTGTAAATGGGGTACTTAAACCGGCCATTGTCTGATGAACCAAACCGTATAGTTGAAGAAAATATTACTAAACATGTTTATATATATGTGTGTGTGTGTGTGTGTGTGTGTGTATAGCGATGAAAAAGAGAACTGAACCAGTGGAAATACTCGATGCCCAAAACCGAAACATCTAGGACAAGAACAGACTAGGACTACACTATTCGTCCCATTGCTGTCTCTATTTTTGTAGACCAGGACAAAAATCAAACTATACGGATGAAAATAGTACTACTAACTACTATGATCAAACGAAAGTTGCTAAAGTTTTCATTTAGTTATTATGCAAAACATTGTTTGTATATTCAAATTAAGAAATTGAACTGGATCACCAAAAAATTCATATACTTTTCATGTATTCAAAAACCAAGATCAAAATTATGCCATGGTGATCGAATTTACAACTAATTACAGCAAAAGTCGACTAGAGATTGAGTTGATAAATGATAATATTTAGTGAATGCATCATGATAGAGGCTATCGGAGAGCAACATGACATTCAAAGGATAAACAAGAACTAAGATAACAGATCTCCATGTCCAATCCCCCTACGAATTTGAAACTATTGTGTCACACTCCCATTCACCGTACCAGACGATTGCCTAAGATCAAACAAGCATTTATCCATTTGATCCAATTATTACCGAACCCCATGAAAAACAACATTTTTCCCAAGTACTCCTAGCTTAGAGAGTCATAGGCCTTGTGAATATCTACTTTCGTGATAAGTAATTTTTTATTTCTCTTTTTATACCAAATGACCACATTGTTCATTATCAAAGAGCCATCTAAAATTTGTCTTCCTTTGATAAAAGCGAATTGTTATGGACTTAAGCCACCTCCTTAGCCAACCGATTAGCTAATAGTTTCACAATAATTTTGTATTGCAAACCTATTAAACAAATAGGCCGATTATCTTTAAGTAACAGACTTTCCACTTTTGGAGTGAGAGTAATAAATGACGAATTAGATCCGGAATGGATTCTAGAGTGAGTATAAACTTATGTTCAGGGCCGGCCATAAGGTGTGGCGGGGTGGTCGACGGCCACAAGCCAGACACTCCGCTAGGCCTGAATTGTTTTTCAGAAAAAAGAATTGTAAGCACTACGTGAATATTGACCTTCGGTCACACGAAAAAAGTGTGGCCGTAGGCCTTTAGCCACACACATTTGGTTCAGGTCATGTGTGGCCAAAGGTCGCGACACCGTGGGTATGATATGGCCACACACTGTTTTTAGTGGCCTTATGTGGTAATAAGTGTGGCTAAAGGGTACATGCATTAGTTGTTGGTCATTAAGAATCCTCTCCAATAAGTGTGGCTAAACGGTAGAAAATGGCCACATGACTATTTACTATAGTGACCATTGCACGTATAGAGCACATGAATTCATGTTTCAGCCACATGAATTTTATATTAATGTGGCCAATTGGGTTGTGTTAAGCTTGCATTGTGACATATACCGTGTGGATATTGCAAAGAAATGGTCACTTATATTTAATAATAGAGTGGCTAATTATATCATATAGACACTAGATATTACATTAAAAGTGGCTAAAAATGTTTACTTGGCACTCAAACACTCCTTTGTAGATTATAGTGTGGCTATTGTCATACTGTTTGTCACACATAATATTTTTCGTAATTTAAAGTGTGGCTATTGTCAAACTTTTCGTCACACATAGTGAGGTATTGTGTGGCTAATCATATCATATAGAAACTGGAGGTTATTGTCAATGTGGCTAAAAATGTAAACTTGCAGTCAAACACTCTTTTGTGGTTTGTGGTGTGGTCATTGTCTTACCGTTTGTCACACGTAATGTTTTTGTAATATAAAGTGTGGCTATTATCATACTTTTGGTCACTCATAGATAAATGTGGCTATTTCATAAGTTTAACAAACACAATAACATAAATTCAAAACAAGTTTACATTAACAAACCTTCACTAATAAGTTATGAATTCAAAATATTTGAAACTACTACTAATTACTACCAACCTCAAACTTTCTAAACTAATCAAATTGTTTTTACCTCCTTTCTTCGTTTTCCTTAAGTTCTTTTTCCATTTATTCCATTCGTTGCATTCGTTCTTCCAACTTGTTTCTTGACTTCCTTTCATCTTTTTCCATTTCGGCTCTAACTTTTTGAACCTAAAATTGTTAAAATATTAGCATCATAACTAGTAAAGGGTTAATGTGAGGCGAAACCTCAAAGCACGACGACTATCACGCACAATCACATTAGACATAATGTATACACAAACAAAAACTTTAATCGACGACTCGTTGGTGATAATAATCAATGTCAACTGTACTAAAAAGTTCTAACATGTATTCACACATCGTATCATGGCAAATCAACCAAACATTCATCATACAACTTAACTTATGATCACTTAGTTCATGAGACATATTATAACCTGTACAAACTGATTTTATTCACTAAGAAAATATTAAGTATAAATTCTACAAAATTTACCACAGTAGAATATATGAATTAGGTTTCTCAAAAAAACTTTATTATATTTTTCTCATATATACAAAACTCACAATAATTCAACCATTGCAGATATGTACCAACAGTTCAGCAGATTGCACAACAAACACTTGTTTAATGGTTCTATCGACTCATTAATCTAATGTAACATATGAATAAATAATTAATACATTATTTATTTAAGATGGAAAAGTTTACTTAAGTTAGTAGAGAAATAAAATAATAAAGATGGAAGGATAAGTAGGTTAATTAGATGGAATTAATTATGGACCAAAAAGGAAAGATGGGCCTAAGGTCCATGGCTTAAGGGAGTATAAATACCCCTTAAAACCCTAATCCTTTTCATTTTCATACAACTCCACACCATAGCCTACACCATCAAAACACACACTTAACCCAATTCCCGTTTTTTGAAATAACCACTCACAAAGACACAAAGATTCCCGGAGATCTAGCCGTCGGATCGGTCTCAAATTTTAACTGAGTGTTAATGGTATATAAATGAAGATTTTCACCGATTAGATCTTCGATCAGAGGTTGGGAAGTCCAAGTTTTATCAGCAAAACCATAGCAACTCAAAAGTGAAGATTCCGGCAATTGTTCAGCTGTTCCGGCGACTATAGCGGAGGTTTCCGGCGAAGGTGAGCTTACGGTTTTGTATATCGGGACGAGACGGTTCCGTGGCCGCTTGAATCACTCAAATCAGAGTTCGTTTGATATGGTTTTGAGCATCTCGAGTGATTTCATACAAAAACCTCCAAGGTACGTTTTTGTTAAAAATGCTTACTTTTCATGAACGGATTTACATGAAAATTGGTAGGATGATAGATCGGGTCATGATTATTGATAAAGAAATGAACTTGATAATAAACGGGTTAGTTGGTTCGTTTCGGGTAAAACGAGTAGTGTTCGGTTTGTGAAAAGGACGGGTAAACGAAGTCGGTTTTGCATGAAACTTAGTAGGATAGTAAATCGAGTATATCTATACCACAAAGTAGCAAACTTGATGTTAAAATGGACTTAACGAACTTACGGTTATTAACGGCTTGTTAAAGAAAAACCCTAGATCTAGTTTTGAACGTTTTAAGCCTAAAAGGTCCAAACTTTATGGTTCCCCGGGTCAAGACTTATCCAGAAATAGATGTGGGAACGTTTACGGGAATGGTTAATATCATATCAAAGGTTTAAATGTTGTTAAAACCAAACTCGTAGCTGCTGCACGTTAAGTTCGCTTACTGAATAAGTTCGCCTGCTAGTTAACTTCGCCCACTGACAAGTTCGCTGATTGTTAAGTTCGCATGCTACCATATTTGCTGACATACAGGTTCGCCTTAATATAAGTTTGCTTATATACCTAAGTTCGCTTATATATCTAAGTTCACTTATATATCTAAGTTCGCTTATATTGAGACCCGGACACCTGGCAACCTGTATATGTATATGCGTACACACGTGATGGTATGCATTGTAAGGACTTAAGAGATCAAAATACAAGGAAGTTAAAATAAAGGAAAAACCATAAAAATGCTAAGTAAAGTAAGATAATACTAGGCCGTTAGATTAGATCAGACGAGTATTGATATGTGTAACTTATATACAGTTAGCAGAGCTCAACTAAAGAAGGATTAACTACTAATGGAGAAAGAGACAGGATCCAGGTGAGTTTCTAGCCCCATTTCCTTGTTATGTTTTCGGGATTGTGTGCATACTCGATGTGACAGTTAATACACTTACCTTAAATGGTAAGTGTATGCCATGTATGATATATGTGATAGATACGATTGATTGCTTGTCGGTACGTGAACGATCTTCGGATATTAGTTCCTTACATGGATATTAAATAATAGCTTATATACAGTGTTCCTTCTATGGATAATATATAGAGTTCCATCTATGGATAATGTATAATGTTCCTTCTATGGATAGCATAGTGTTCCTTTTATGGATAGTATAGTGTTCCTTCTATGGATAGTATAGTGTTCCTTCTATGGACAATATAGTGTTCCTTTTATAGATAGTATAGTGTTCCTTCTATGGATAATATATATATAGAGTGTTCCTTCTATGGATAATATATATATAAAGTGTTCCTTCTATGGATAATATATGTATAGAGTGTTCCCTCTATGGAGAATATATAGCATAGGCAATAGTAATAGTTCTTTTAATAGATATTACGTGACGTTCCTCTTATGGATATTTATACAAAGATAAAGTATTAATACGTGTCTTCGGATACGTTAAGGAATATATGAGAATAAATTGTATGTTGCCTGATTAACTAGAACTCACTCAGCGTAGCTGACCTTTAGTATGCACGCAGGTGAGGAGGATGAAGCAGCTCGTTTGAGGGGAACACGTGGCATTGAATAGAGGCTGGCATCGGAAGACTCGAGACGTTTATCAGTTTATGTTTAATTACTTAGTTTTTGAAAGACAAAGATGTTGTTTAAGACAAGTTATGTAATGTTTTATGAAAGTTTTTATATTCTGCGAAGTTTTAATAAACTCTGATTTGTAGAACTGTGTTTATGAGTAAGTCCAACGTCCAAATGTGAGGCACCGGTAACGGGGCCTTACATCTAAATTGTGCAAGACCAATTGGGTTGTCTTCAAAACTCATAATACTAACTTTCAGAACTGGAAACAACCCGTTTGGTTTTGTCATTAGGGAGTTATGGTGTCGGAAAGACAGGCCAAAATATAACTTCCCGAATAAGCTTTGACCAATATTTTTGTAAAATCATAAAAACTATTCAAAATGTGTTCAAAAATTACAAACTTTACCTTTCTGGAAACTAGACTCATAGTGCTATATCCTAGAATCAAAAATCATTCAGTAATCATCGTTTAACATCAAGTTACATACCAATAAATAAACGAAAACGAATCTGTTAGCAAACTGTTGTCATCAAACAAGTGAAATACATACCTTTTTAGCGATGAAAGAAGATGTCCTAAGCTTCAATTACAAGAAATAACACTTAAAATTGAAAATCCCCAAAATTGGTTCATAGGGTTCTTCACACTCAACACGAATCCGGCAAAAATCGAGATAGAATTGATGGAAACTGACACCACACGTGAATTCCTCTCGCAAAAATAATTAGATTAGAGCCCGGAATCAAAAGATTTGGTTAAGAATTGAGTGAGTTAGAGAATTAATGATTGAGGATTATGGTGGGTGTAAAGATATGAAGAAGAATAATAATAAGAAGGAATGAAGAGAAAAAAAAAGTAGGTTAAATATGTGGTCAAATTAAATTTAAGAATGAGACGGTAATTCAAAATTTTTTGAAGAAAAGAGGGGGGTGAATTTAATTTGAAATTTTGAGGGAAGTGAAATTAATATGAAATAAATATGAATCTAATTTATTTTTAATAATTAAAATAAATAGTTGTTAGTGTAAATATATATATATATATATATATATATATATATATAACACAACTAATTAAACCTTAAATAATATAAAAAATTGTATTTTAAATATAAAAACATATAAAATAAATACAAGTGATATTTATAGTTGCTCTAAAAGAGTTGTATAAGAGTGTAGTAATCAGTGTTAACGCCCAATAAACCATACTTTCATTAGTGGGTCATACTAGTTCTTGATCGGTGTTAGTGTCCCATTATAGCATCTATCATGTCACAGTTGCTCTAAAAGAGTTGTATAGGAATGTCATTAGTCATGGTTAGGTGTTAACGCCTGAAACACACCATACTTTCGTCAATAGGCCTTATTTGGCCTTGATTTGAGTCAATTGCCCAACATGTTATACATTCATCAATGGGCCTTGATTGGTATTAGTGGTCATTATAGCCTATCATGCCCCCGTTACTACAAGAGGGTTATATATGAGTGTAGTGAGCCATAGGCATGTGTCATCGCCCGATAACATGTCATACTTTTATTAATGGGCCATATTGGGCCTTGATTGTTGTTAATGGCCAATATCGTCTCTATCATGTCATAGTTACGTTAACAGGTTGTATAGGAGTGTAGTGAGTCATAGTTGGCCGTCATACTTTGCGTTAATGGTCCGTCTTGGGCCTTGATTGTTTTTAGTGACCCATTGTAGTCTCTATCATATCATAGTTGCTCTAAAAGGGTTGAATATGGGTTTAGTGAGTCATAGTTTGGTTACACCCAATAAGATGTCATACTTTCATCAATGGGTCCTATTGGACCTTGATTGTTGTTAATGGCCAGTATGGTCTCTATCATGTCATAGTTACGTTAACAGGTTGTATAGGAGTGTAGTGAGTCATAGTTGGTCTCATCAAATGGAGTTGATTGGTATTAGTGGCCCACTATATCACCTATCATGTCATAGTCGCTACAAGGAGGTTGTATATGAGTTAGTGAGCCATAGTAATGTGTCAACGCCCAATAACATGTTATAGTTTTATTAATGGAACATATTGGGCCTTGATTGTTGTTAATGGCCCAATATATCTATATCATGTCATAGTTAATTTAACAGGTTGTATAGGAGTGTAGTGACTCATAGTTGGTGTTAACGCCCAGTAGCATGTCATACTTTGCATTAATGGGCCGTCTTGGGCCTTGATTGTTGTTAGTGACCCAATGTAGTCTCTATCATATCATAGTTGCTCTAAAAGGGTTGAATATGAGTTTAGTGAATCATAGTTTGGTTAACGCCCAATAATATGTCATACTTTCCGCAATGGGCCTTATTGGACCTTAACTGGTGTTTGTGGCCCATTATAGCCTTTATCACATCATAGTTGCTCTAAGAAGGCTGTATAGGAATGTTATTAGTCATAGTTAGATGTTAATGGCCGATAACATGTGATACTTTCATCAATAGGTCTTATTGGGCCTTGTTGGTGTTAGTGGCCCATTATAGCCTTTTTCATGTCATAGTCGCTCTAATGGGCCATATTAGGGCTTGAAATCTCTGAGTGGCCTATTATGGCATGTGATATGTAACATTAGATATTTAAGGATTATATCGTGTTATAGGGAGTCATATTAGACCATAATAGACAAAAACAAGTCATACATGTCCTAATGGACCATATTAGACCTTGAAATCTTTAATGGCCCATTATGCATATAATTTTAAATTGTGTCTTAAGAGGTACAACTCGCCTAACCCGTCGATATACATTAAACATAGGGGTGGAAAATGGGTTGGGTTGGGTCGAAACGGGTTATGGGTCGGAACGGGTTAGGGTCGAAACGTGTCAAGGTTGGAACGGGTCAACTAAAAAAAAGGTTGTTATGGTTCGGGTCGGAATGGGTCATGGTCAAAAGGTTCGGGTCATAACGGGTCCGGGTTAAAATGGGTCAAGGTCGGAACGGGTCAAAATGGGTTTCGGGTCTTTTTTATTTTACAATGACAACGGACGGAGGAAATATTTTAGTTTTATCATTAAAGTTCATGTTCCAGTCCAGTTCGTTTCAGCACTTAACAACTCATTTTTACAGCAAACAACATGCTAAACAGCTCGTTTCAGCGACTTTTCAGTCCGTTTTGGCACTTGATAGCTCGTTTTAACAACAAACAGCATGCTAAACAGCTCGTTTCAGCAAGTTTTCAGTTCGTTTCATTATGTAACAGCTCGTTTATACAGCAAACATCATGTTAAACAGCTCGTTTCAGCGATTTTTCAGTCCGTTTCAGCACTTAACAGCTCGTTTTTACAGGAAACAACATGCTAAACAGCTCATTTCAGCGACTTTTCAGTCCGCTTCAGCACTTGACAGCTCGTTTTAACAGCAAACAGCATGTTAAACAGCTCGTTTCAGCAAATTTTCAGTTTGCTTCAGCACGTAACAGCTCGTTTATACAGCAAACATCATGTTAAACAGCTCGTTTCAGTGATTTTTCAGTCTGTTTCAGCACTTAACAGCTCGTTTCAGCACTTAACAGCTCGTTTTTACAGCAAACAACATGCTAAACAGCTCGTTTCAGTGATTTTTTAGTCTGTTTCAGCACTTGACAGCTCGTTTTAACAGCAAACAGCATGTTAAACAACTCATTTCAGCAAGTTTTCAGTTCGTTTCAGCACGTAACAGCTCGTTTTTGCAGCAAACATCATGTTAAAGTTAAACAGCTTGTTTCAATGATTTTTCAGTCCATTTCAGCACTTAACAGCTCGTTTCAGCACTTAACAGATCGTTTCAACGCATTTTGACCAGTTTTGCAGCAATTCAGCAATAAAAAATCAGCAGTTCAGCTTGTTTTTGTCCGTTTCAGCAGGTTACATAACCAATACTTCAAAACATTTTGTGTTTTCAATCTAGAAAACACGTATAGGCAAACGTTTAGTGTTTTCAAAACTAGTATGCAAGTATGTCCGTGTTTTCAATCCAAAACCTGGTGTCGCGTGTAACAGATTTCTCTCAAAATCAAATGAATGCATTTGACTCGCTAACTGTTACCTAGTAAAAGTGTTTTAAGTTATGAGAGTATGTTCAACAACACATGACTCTAAGACCCACGTATGAACTCACACACAAACACAAACTTGACCAGATGAATCGTTGGTGATAATAAGTAATGTCAACAGTACCGAAAGTCCTAACATGTATCCACACATCATATCATGGCAAAGCAACCAAATATTCATCATACAACTTAACTTATGATCATTCAGTTCACGAGACAGATTCTGGCATGTATTAACTGATTTTATTCACAAAAAAAAAGATTAAGGATAAATTCTACAAAATTTACCATAGTATGATATATGAATAAGGTTTCTCAAACAATTTTTATTATATTTTTCTCAAGTATAGAAAACTCACAATAATTCAACCATTACAGATAGGTACTAACAGTTCAGCAGATTGCGCAATAAAAACTAGATTAATGGTTCTATCAACTCATTAAACCAAATTGTGTAAAACCAATTGGGATATCTTTTAAACTCATAATACTAAGTTCCAGAAGTGGAACCAGCCCGTTTGGGTTTGTCATTAAGGAGTTATGGTGTCCGAAAAATGGACCAGAATATAACTCCCCGAATCAGCTTTGACATATGTTTTTGTAAAATCAGAAAATGTATTCAATACTCATCCAAAAATTGAAAATTTTACCTTTCTGGAAACTAGACTCAGAATTCTATATCTTAAAATCAAGAATCGATCTATAATCGCTGTTTAACATCGAGTTACAGACCAATCAATAAATGATAACGAATCTGTCAGCCAACTGCTCTCAACAAAACTCAAACCCTAACATGTTTATGACATCTCTAGGGTTCTAATTAATCATGTTGAAAACCCTCGTTAGATTTGATCGCAGGACGGTTGATGAAGTTTGGAGCAAGAATCAAAGTGATGAAGAAGAGTAATGAGCTTCAATCGATGTTTATGGATTATGTTTGTAATTGGGAGGAGGTGAAGGTGATGGTCACATGAAGCATAAAGTGTGGCCATTAACTAATAATAGTCACATTTATTGTTTTGTTGTCACTATTATTCAGGAAAAATAACTTAGGAAAAATGAAGCGTTTTACCCATATAAAACTAAACTACTCTTTGGTCACACAACCTCGTATAAGTGGCAATATATTTTAAGCGTTTTAGCCACACTACTGATATATACAATCGTTGTTCGTCATATTTCGCCACATTATTAAAAATGTGGTTAACAAATGTGACATTAGGTCACACAACGTAATATAAGTGGCTATATCTTTTACATTTTAGACACATCTCTTATCAATACAGTAGCCGTTCGTCACATTTGGCCACACTATTAAAACATGTGGCTAGTTAAATGTCACAGTTTGTGGCTAATGCATGTGTTTTTGGTCACATGTATCAAAGATCAAACAAACTATGACTGTAGGTCACATTTCGCCACACGTTTTTATAATGTGGCTATATTTTGTCACAGTTTTTTTCAAAGTGTGGCGAAAAGCACCTGAGTAGGTATAGAATGGTCACATGAAGAATAACATGTGTGGCCAAAATATTGTGGAAGGTTTTCAAACATGGTCAAAGACATTTTAGCCACACATTTAAGTCGAAGTGTGGCAAATCGCCCGGACCACATGTGTGGCTAAAAGGCGATATTCACGTAGTGATATATTTTTATAAAAACAGTAGTATATTTAGTGTTTAAACTCAATTGCATAACCATTAGTTTTTTTTAGTGGCAAAGGGTATAGATTATACTCTCATTTGAAGAATGTTTAATCCCATTTTTATACAAACAATTTTTACACAACCCAATTATAACCAAGTAAGTCCATATAAGATTTAAATTGTTTAAACCCAACAAAATACTTATTTTACTTGAGGCCCAAAAACAATTCCGCTTTCGGCTCAAAAATTTTTTTGCTTTCTCGAAGCCTGCCCTGCTTATGTTAATTTATTGTTCATCAGACAACATTAACCAGCGGAATCCAATAGCATAGCACAAACAGTCCGTGGCGGACCCAGAGAATTATTTCCATGGGGCAACGTCAGGACTTAACACTAATTTTAAGAGGGGCGATTGGGATTTTCACATGCAAATAACACTAAAAAATATTTAAGGTGGGCGGCCGCCCCCCATTCCCAAAGCGTAGGTCCGCCTCTGCAAGCAGTTTAAAAACAAAAATCTTCGGCTTACTACAAGGTTACATGCTCATGCACCCGTGAAAGAATCACATGAATGTAATCTCTTAGAAAGAACCATCACATGGAGAGTGCTCCACCCTTATAAACCATTCAAGGTTTTATCTCTTCACCAATGTGGGACAAGTTCCCACTTCTTTCACAAAACTTTTTTAAAGTTAACAGCTTTAGCATTCCAACTATCCAACTTCAGACATCGATATCTCATTCATCTTATGTCCGTTTTGGACACGATTTGACTCGATAAGATGTTCTCACAACATTGAACGCAAACGAAATAGTTAGCATATATATAACCGAAGTTGCATATATTAACTATTTCCAAAATGTGAAAATTACACTTTTGTACTTGATGAAAAAACTCATTTTGTTCTTATTAATCCAAGTTTTTTCCAACAACGTGCATTAAGTAAATGAAACAACTAGATGACTAATCTAACTATATAATTAAATCAATAGACTTTAGCTCAACATGGCCTCTTCCTATTGGTGTACTCTTAAACTTTCCATTTTATCTACCACTTCTCTATCTTTCATGTCAATAAAAAAATACTAAAATAAATTAAAATATTAGACAATCAATGATTATTAATAATTCATGTTAATATTTTAAAATAAATTATAAATACTAGACAATAAATGATTATTAATAATTATTAAATATCTTTAAAATCTGGTCAAACATCATAATTAACCTATTAATGTGATTATAATATTAATTATTCTAAATTAATTTTTCTAATTATTATAAAAATTTAAAAACTTACTAAATCATTTCATTTACATTATATAAATCTCAAGTTTGAAAACCCTAACCATTTTAATCTCTCTCTCTCTATTTATCTCTCTCTCTCTATTTATCTCTCTCTCTCTTTGTTTCCCCCCTCTTTCGGATTATTCCTCCACCGTCTCCTATATTCCGGTAATAGCCGAGTTTGTTATATGTTTTTCCAGTAAGTCCTATTGTCACACCCCAACCTACATCAGAAATGCCCGGGACGTGAACTGACTGCCACAGCTCTCAAGGTACTATCATGCAATATTAAATGTGACAATATCTATTAAATTTAATTAAATAACCATACATCAAAGTAACAAAAGTGCATGAATTAAAATTTAATCAAATAAAACAGAATTCAACATTCTAATTCTTGTATCTTCTTCTCTAACCCTAAGTTCACTTCAAAATAAACTTGAGAATCACATCACACGACAACCTGCATATGCGTTATAAAACAAAATAGATTTGTCAACACAAGGTTGAGTGAGTAAATCACCAGATTTGAAACACTATAATAATAAGTAAAAGTTCCACGCTTCCCATGTAAGACATCTTCAACCTATTACGAACCTACAAGAAGCTCAAAACTTTTATTCTCCAATTGCACTATTGAGATGAGTTGTTTTCCCCTCAAATACTACCCATTCTAGCATCAGAAAAAAAAATACCAGTCTCAACCATATCGTCTAGAGCAACATGACATTCAAAGGATAATCAAGAACTAAGATAACGGATCTCCTTGTCGAACCCCGCGAATTTGAAATTCTTGTGTCACACTCCCATTCACCGTACCAGGCGATTTACCTGAGATCAAACAAGCATTTATCCATTTGATCCAATTATTACCGAACCTCATGAAAAACAACACTTTTCCCAAGTACTCCTAGCTTAAAGAGTCATAAGCCTTCTCAATATCTACTTTCATGATAAGTAATTTTTTATTTCTCTTTTTATACCAATCGACCACATTGTTCATTATCAAAGAGCCATCTAGAATTTGTCTTCCTTTGATAAAAGCAAATTGTTATGGACTTACAACTAAAGCCACCACCTTAGCCAACCGATTAGCTAATAATTTCACAATAATTTTGTATTGCAAACCTATTAAATAATTAGGCCGATTATCTTTAAGTAACGGACTTTCCACCTTTGGAGTGAGAGTAATAAATGACGAATTCGATCCGGAATGGATTCTAGAGTGAGTATAAACTTATGTTGATTATTATTCATTAGACAACATTAACCAACGGAATCCAACAGCGCAACACAAGCAGTCAGCTACATACCAAACCCAGCACACCAAATTAAAAACAAAATTCGTCGGCTTACTACAAGGTCACATGCACATGCAACCATGAAAGATTCACATGAATGTAATCTCTTAAAAAGAAATTCACACGAAGAGTGCTCCACCCTTATTTATCATTCAAGGTTTTGTCTCTCCACCAATGTGGGTCAAGTTCCCACTTCTTTCACTTTGTTAAAGTTGACAGCTTTAACATTCCAACTACCCAACTACGGACATCGATATCTCATTCATCTTATGTCCATTTTGGACACGCTTTGGCTCGTTAAGATGTTCTCACAACAAAGAACGTAATAGTTAGCAATTATATTAACAACGGTTACATATATTTTAACTATGGGTATGTTTGGCAGGAAGCTTTTAGTAGATTCTAGCTTCAAGCTTTTAAGAAAAAATTCATACTCAATTAAAAGCCTTGTTTGTTTCAAGGAGCTTGAAGCTTTTAGGTTTAGAGAAAAAGCTTAAAGCCTCTAGTAGTAGCGTTTAGAAAGAGCTATAAGCTTTTAGTACTTTAGTTTATTTAAATAACCTTTCAAAATAAATACATTTACTATTATTGTTTTTAGTTATGCCCATTTTAGTAATTTTATACATTTTATTAAAAGTTCAAGCTACTACTACACAAATGAGCAAAATTTGCGACCAATCAAAATGAGACCAAAACACAATCGGTCGCAAATTTAGCGACCAAAACCAAATTGGTTGCAAAATTAGCAACCAAAACAAAATCGGTCGCAAAGTTAGCAACCGAACTTTTTCGGTCGTTAATCCGTCGCAAATGTTGCAACCAAAATTGTTTCGGTCGCAATTATGTTCGCTATATTGAAAAATAGAAAACATAATAAGATAGAAAATAATTTGGTCACAAATTCGGTTGCAAATTTTCTGACCAAAACTATTTTGTCACAAAATTAGCGACCAAAACAAAATCAGTCGCAAAATTAGAGACAGGAATTTTTGGTTGTTAGTCGGTTGCAAATGTTGCGACCAAAGTTGTTTCGGTTGCAAATAAGGTCGCTAAGTTATAAAAATAAAAAGGTTAATAAAGTAAAAATGAATTTTGTCGCAAAATCGATTGCTAATTTTCCTACCAAAACTAATTTATCAAAAACTTAGTGACTGAAACAAAGTCGGTTGCATATCAGTGACCAAATCAAAGTTGGTTGCAAATTAACAACCATAATATTTTAGTCGATCGTAAATGTAGCGACCGGAATTATTTTGGTTGCAAATATGGATGCTAGTTTTAAATAGAAAATATTAAAAAAGTAAAAGTGATTTGTTCGCAAAAAAAAGGTTAAAACTTTACCGACCGAAAAGGTTATGTCGGTCCAAAAAGATTTTAAATATAACTATCAAAATTGTTTCCGTCACAAATACTGTGGCTTGTTATAAAGCTAATTCTGCAAAATAAAAAAATAAAACGGCCACATATATAACAACTGAGATAGTTTTGGTCGCAAATACAATGTCACAGGTTAAAAAAACAAATTTAATAGCAATATTAAAGATACATTAGTTGCTAAACGATGACAAATATAACGACGTTAAAGTTTTCACAAATACGGTCTTTTCTAGAGAGAGGGTGGTTTTTGGTGTGTGGAATGAATGTCGTGATCCTTTTCTATTTATAGCTGATATTGGGCTCCATCGCGATGGAGCCTTTCTTATACGCGATGACTCATGTAGCTTAGAGAGTGCCACTGGCGACACGTGGCCTGACACATCTGCCACATGTCACCCGGATGCGACACGTGTCGCTGAGTCATAACGAACCATCGCGTTACGCGATGGCCTTGTTCTTGGACTCATCGCGTATTGCGATGGGTCCCTGAATACTATTTTCCATTTTTGCGCCCGTGTTTTTTGGTAGCTTGTCACGTCTGGGTCTAACTCCTATTGTCCAAAAATACTAAGGCATCAACGCCCTTCGCCGTCACCGTCGGCCTCACCCGTGCGCGTCGGGTGCTCCGCACCCTCCGCTAGGACCACTTGGTGCATGCTTGGCATAAAAGAATATTACTATGGAAAATCTCTTCTTTATAAAGAGTTTTATGTCTTTACCACTTTCCATGTGGGATGTGATTTATATTCCTTATTTATACCCATGTGGAATGTTTCCACTTTCTTCTATTTTTCCATGTGGGATGAGTTTTCTTTATTCCATATCCTTTACATAAGATGGATTTTCTTTTTGGAATGTTTTTATTTCCTTATTAATAATTTTTATTTCCTTATTTAAATTTTTTCATTACTTATTTGGAGAATAATTTTGATTCTTCAACTTCACTAAGTTGTCAAGTTTGAATCAAATGTTTTTTGGGACGTTACGTGCTACCTGCCATAAGCACCACCTTAAACCACCACAACCATCATCACAACTCCCCACATTTTCTGGTCAACAAACTAACAATCCACTTAGAAATCTGGTCATCGTCTCCACCTTTCTTCGTCTTCCCCAAATCAAGTTCCATCAAAACCCTAGTTTCTAACGCATCAAGCACCTAGACCCGCCAAGCGCTGTTATATGCCCATCCATCTTCTTCCTCCGCTATTGCCTAAAACATGGCATCAGCCGTTCAACCTATTGTCTTATTCCCACGTTGCCAAAAATCATGTATCCACGTGACTGTTGTCATTACTAAAACCTCATTCAGTTTGTAATAACAAAACAACAAAAGTAACTCGTAAGACCTCATCAGCTTTTAACAATAAAACTAGAGATGTAAACAAGCCGAGTTGAGCCCTAATTTGGCTATGCTCGAGTTTGGCTCGTTTTGACATACGAGAACACGAGCTCGATCTCGATTCAATTATTATCTATTAACTATTTTTTACATATACTTTATATTATTTTTATATATTTTGAGGAAAACTTTAGAATAGCCTAAGCTCGGCTCAAGTTCGTGTGGTACTATAAATGAGCCAAAGTTGGGCTGTGTAATCTGAAACTAATACATAGAAGTCTAAAAACACGTAAAACTTAAATATACCCAAGGCTTGAGCTTGGGCTCGGTAATTATGCAAATTTTATTTACAGGTGCAACTCGAGCTCGAAAAAACCCAGCTAATTATGAGTTTTTTTTTGTCCAAGCTCGCCGATGACTCAGATCATTTGTACTCCTACAATACACTTATAAATAACGTAAATTCTAAATATTTTAAAAAATGTATAGTATTTATGTAGAAGAATTAGTTCTAATTGTACACTATAATTTCGTATTATAATAAAAAAAACTAATTTTGAATTTTTCTATTCATCAACCAAAATTTGTTATCTATAGAATTTTATCCGTTCCCTCCCAAATTTTATTTTTTCCCTCCCAACTTTTTTTGTTAATTCCCCGGTTATATTTTTTAAATTTTAGGCTCCCCCCAAAAAAAATAAAAAAAAATTATAGTTTGTTATTATCTATCTCATTTTTTGATGTCGAGCCTCTCATTCCCCCTGTGACATCTCCAGATGTAGGAAGCCGTCAAAGAGAACAAGGTTAAAATTGCAACTTTTTTGTTCAATCTGGATATGCGGTTTGATTTGGTTTTTATGTTTTCTGATTTCATTTTTCACTGGGATTCTGCATTTGTTTTCCATTACAACCATTAACCCACCCTCACCCCTCACCCTCCACCCTCACCCCGCAACCACCAGCCTCCACCACCCACCCTTGTCACCTCTTCACAGCCCAAACCGAACTCCACCCTCCACTCCGTAGAGCCATCACCGTAACCCTCCATCTCTGCCTCACAGCTCCTCCCTAATCTGCCGCTGTCATCGCCCCTTCTCGGTTTTTGCTTACTTGGTCTTCTAGTACTTCAGTTTTCGGGTAATTTGTTAAGAATGGCATTAGCTTGGGGGTTTTGCTATTAATGCACGCCAGGTGTTTGATTAAATGCCAACACCAATTTTATTTTTATTTTTTCGTTTCTGAAAAAAGGTTTTTAATTTCTTAAGTGATTTATGATGGCTTGTGGTGGAGAGCCTGGTCCTAGCTCAGCCACGAGGATTTGGCATTGCATCTTTAAAAGTTCTTTATTTTGCAAAGATGGTATGTCTGGATACAAGGGGTACTCTAGGTTACTCATGCATTTCCAGCGGGATCATTCAATGAAAAGGAAAGGAGAGATCAGTTAAAGGAGCATCTTGCTTCGGACTTGGAACTCTACAATGACATTGTCGAAACCTTGAGATTTCTTAATAATTGTCTATGTGGGGAGTGCATGGCTATGCGTGCCTTGAATAGGTCTTGTGACACGGAAAAGAAGTGGTTAAATGCACCTCACGTGCAGGAGGCGACTTTGATTTTACTGTGGGGATCCCTCAACCCCGTGATCCGCAGGTGGAACTTGGGAGTGGTTCGGCTGGGACGATTGTGGTAGGTGTCGCTCTCCTTGAGCGCATCTTCGCCCTTCCTATTGCTACTGTCAAGAGCATCCCGCCCGCGTGCCGCATGGCTTTCGCCCAGGCCTTGTCAAGGGGATCCGTAAAGTGGTGGATGCCCCTGGGTCTATTGAGGCATGGGTTAAACTTTTGTTGTTGCCTCACTACACGTTACGTGTTGTCAAACCGGCTACTAGGCAGGAACGAAGGTCAAGTAACAGGAAATCTCTTCAATGTAAATCCATTATGTGGGATTTGGCTGTTTGGAAAGAAGGGGCAGGTTTAGAAGAGTTGGTGCTACCCCTCTTTGAATTCCCTGTGATGTGGGATGGCCAAGTTAAAGAAGAGGGAGTGGGCAATATTAAGCAGTGCCTCCGGAAGGTAGCGGATGGCCATTACACAGCGGCAGTCAAAGTCATGTGTTCGTCCGAGGTCGCGCCTGCTGGGGGGATACATTGAGAGCCTTGATAGATAAACACCATTTGGTGGACCCACTGACCTTGCCCTCCGCCGTGCCATCAAACCAGCCTTGCAGGTGGATGGTGAGTGTGTGTTGGAATGTATTAAAACCTTCCCGAAAGGTACATCTTGTGGGAGGGATGGTTTGCGGGCCTAACATATTTTAGACGCTTTCTGTGGCCAGGGGTCTCCAACCACCTCCGGGCTCCTAAAGGCCATCACTATGTTGTCAACTTGTGGCTTGGGGGCTTTGTCCTAAAGTTCTAGCGGAGTTCATTGCTTCGGCACCGTTGACCCCTGTTGAAGCCTGACAATGGAATTAGACCCATCGCGGTTGGGGGCATTTGGAGAAGATTGATGTCGAAAGTCGCTATGCGTAAAGTGGGGAAAGAGGTGGCTGCTTATCTAGGGGATTTTCAATTCGGGGTTGGGATCCCTAATGGGGCAAAAGCGGTACTGCATAGTGCTAACAGATTTCTGAGCGCATTCCATTCTGACGGGTCCCTGGTTATGCTCACTATTGATTTTTCTAACGCCTTCAACGAGGTGGACCGGACGACCCTTCTCAGAGAAGTTAGCTGCAGATATCCATCCATCTTCCCATGGGTCCAGTTTTTATATGCTCAGCCCGCCAGGTTATATGTGGGGGATACTCATATTGGGGCTTTTACTGGGGTGCAGCAAAGGGACCCCCTTGGCCCTCTTATCTTGGCGATGGTCCTCCATTTGCTCATCCTTAATGTGCAAAGGACCTGTTCCTTGCCCTTCCATAATTGGTATTTAGACAATGGCACTATCATTGGTAAGGCTGAGGAGGTTGCTAGGGCGTTGGGCATTATTCGCTCAGAGGGGGTGTCTCTGGGGCTTAGGCTTAACATTCAGAAAACGGAGATTTTTTTGCCATCATGCAATGGTTCGAAGAATGTGTCGGGTTTATTCCCTAGCGAGATTAGCAGGCCTGTGAGGGGAGTTAAACTCCTGTGGGAACGGTTAGTCGGGATGCAGGGTTTATTCGGTCTTTGGCAAATAAAAGAGCTTTGAGGGCGGTTGAACTTATGAAACGCCTGCCGGACCTTAGTGTCACACCCCGACCAAAGGCGGAACATGCTAGGGTGCAACGTGATTGGACAAATACACAAGACACTATTTAAAGTGACAATATTTAATCAACTCATTTATTTCATAAATCAATAATCAACACATCTCGTTCACACAAACACATTGAATACAAGTAACATTTATATTGTTCGTTTTACTAATATCCTAATGGTCTTGGTAACGTTTTCCGTCAAGTCCTCGAGCCAACAAAAGTCAAACCTGTAGCACTTCATAAAATAAAGTTTGTCAACACAAAGGTTGGTGAACAATTCATAAGTTTGAGCATATAAGTATATAGTAATAAAAAAGCCACAAAACTTGTATACGAAACGATAAATAAAAGCAACAAATTGGATAATTTGGCAATCGCTAATAGAATTACGTTAGCGCCACCTAGCTATAAGGGGTTGCCAAGTAGGCTATGATTTTATTGACCATTGCTAAACACATTACCACCACCTAGCTACAAGGGGTTGCAAGTAGTCTAGGATATAATAGTTATCGTTAATTACATTACGTTAACGACACCGTGCTATAAGAGAATACCAGATAGTTCACGGATTTATAGATTCCACCAACCGAAAGCGATAAACACATAAGCATATAAGCATGTAAGCATAGAACACCAAATCGAGCAATTATTTAAGTAAAGTGTACAATCACGTTTGTGGATTTAAGATTTAAGTAAATAAAGCATTTAGTTTCATAGGTATTAAATGTCACCACTAAAACAAAAGATAGAAAAAGGGGTATGAAGTTACTCACCTCGATTGACGAATTGAGAAACTAATAAGTGATTGACATATAGGAAGCTTGTAAACGAAACGAACGAATCCGACTTGAAAGCTAATTAGAAACGGATAAATAAAATATATTAATGAACTAGAACTTTAGTTGAAACTACATTTGAAACATTCGACGAGAAGGTTCGATTATTAATCGGGTTACCGGTTAATTTGTATAACGATTAGGGACTCGTACTTAATTGATAATTTAAAATAAAATATTGTTATTTTATTGGGCTTTTAAATAACTAAACCAATATCAAATAGAAACAAGACGAGCTTAATTTAAGAGTTCGGTTTTATAAAAGTGAATAGATAATAAAGCTTATAATGATGTTATTAATGATAAAGATAGTAATGATAATAATGACTTTAAAAAAATAGGTTATAAATATATATATATATATATATATATAAGATAATGATGTTAATGATAACAATAATTATTTTTAATAATACTAATATAGTATAATAATTATAACAATAATTATTATTAATAATACTAATATTAATAGTTATAGAATAGAAATCTTGGTATTAATTATAATGCTATTGATAAAAATGATAATAATAGTGAATAATATTGCTAGTAATAACGATACCATACTCGATGTTAGTTCGATTTTTAAACGAGTTCACAAAATAACTATAATAATATTGTTGCTAGTAATTAATGATAAAATACGATTTTAATAGATAATAATATGATCTTTAATAATATTAATAACAACTTTAATATTTATAAAAATAATGATAATAATAATAATAAATAAATATAATCGTAAGTTATATGTGATAATACTAATAACGATCTTTATGTATTGATATTAATACTAATAGTAACAATAAATTTGTTAAGTATAAAAAATAATATTAAAACTGGTCTAGGATGAGACCCGAACCCGAGACCTCTAGTTTAATAACTAACGTACAAACCAACCGAACCAAGATAACATTTGTTAACTTAAACCCATAAGGAATTTATATCCATTACCCGGTTGTTCGCCTTTTACCCAAATCAAACCAACTCCATACTCATCCAACCCATTTCAAAGAATAAAACCGATAAACAAAAACGATTAATAACAAATTTAAATCTGAAATTTGATATATGAAATTTAATAACACCAACACCCAAATTAATTTACCTATTAGGTGAACATGAGGTCATGGCTTTACACCGGGAAGAACCCGAGCCGATCCTGCAGGAGACGGAAAAACATACACCGGAGAGAGAGAGAGAACAGCTGAGAGAGAGAGCCAAAGAGAGAACGGCTGATAGAGTGAGCCAAAGAGAGACCAGCGGGGAGAGAGAGAAAGAGGCGGCTGAGAGAGAGATCCGAAGAGAGAGTGATCCGGAGAGAGAGAATGGATAAGAGAGAGAGCCGAAGAGAGAAAGAGAGGGAGAGAGTACGGCGGCCGGTTTTCCGGTTGCCGGAAAACCGAGCTGAGAGGGAAAGGGGGTTCGGTGGTGGTGTGCTCGCCGGAAAATAGAGGGAGGTGGGTAGCCGGAAGAGGAGAAGGAGAGACGAGGTAACCGGAGGTCACGGAGCCAACTTCCCGTCGCCGGAAAACGGGAGTATAAGATGGGGGCGGCTGGTAGTGATAATAAGATAGGGTTAGGGTTTTGATATTTATATATGCATAACCTATTTTAAAAAATGGCCCCTCAAGTTTGGTATTTAGTTTATAATGAATTAAAACTTGTATAACTTTAAAGAAATCCACTTTATGCCCTAATGTTTACTTAACCGAGCTTATAAATTATAAATAACTGCATTTGACAAACCCCACACTAGAGATGGTCAAAAAAACCGGTCCGGGAACCGGTTTGCCGGTTTAAACCGGAAACCGGTTTTTACGAAAACCGGTTTTTTAAAAACCGGTTTGACCGGTTTACAAACCGCCGGTTCGTATTTCGGTTACAAGTTTTAGAGCCAAAACCGGTTAACAAACCGGTTAATGGAAAAACCGGTTTTTTTTAAAACCGGTTATTATGAAAAAAACCGGTTATTAACCGGTTATTTTAAAAAAAACCGGTTAACCGGTTATTAACAGGTTCTAACCGGTTTCTAAACCGGTCCTAACCGGTTAGACCGGTTAGGGTTTTGACATACAAAAACCGGTTATTAACCGGTCCGGTTATTAACCGAACCGGTTTTTTTCGGGCAAAAAAACCGGTCCGGTTAATAACTGAACCGGTTTTTTTAAAAAAACCGATTTGTGCACCTCTACCCCACACACGCTAGAGTTATAACATCAATAATTTGATATAATGCCGGTTCGAGTTTACAAGTTTAACCACAACTACGATGTATAATTTATTAAAATAAACGCGAAAAAATCAACATGTTACAAAATGATTACAAAAACGAATATAAAACGAGACCCGAAGTTGACGAATGTCACAGTATCCCCAACTTTTTAGAAATTTCGTCCCAAAATTAAAATAAACTTAAAGAAAACGTAATTATTAGCGAATATTGTCTTTAGTAAGATAATTGCATAAACAAACTTTAAGCAAAAGAATAACGTCAAATCTTTGCATGACTAAAAAAAACGCTACAAATGAGAAACAAAATAAAAGCACTTATATATAGGATGTACTGGCGGCGTATCCATCATGCCTTTATCACGATTCACATTTCCATCGTTTTTCTAGCCATCAACCTCTGGTCTGATTTATCGCACACAAGTGTACTTAGTTTGGCTTCCATACGGGGATTTTGATAATTAAGTGTGCACCCATAATTATTTAGATCGTCGTATGGTCCACATGGTTCGTCCCATAGTGTGGTTTAAAAAGACATATTTATATATTATTATTATTTTTAAATCTTAAACATTTGTAACGTGCATAAATCTGTTGAATTTTAATAATGAGAACTCTGATAGAAGAAAATGAGAAATCCAATAAAGGAAACGAGAATCCAAAGAGTGAAAATAAGAAATCCGATAGGTGTAAATGAGGAACCCAAAAAGTGAGTACATAAGGTCGGGGTAAACAACGTTACAATTAACAATAATGTCAGACAATGAGTTTCACACTTGAACAAACTTGAGGTTATAAGTATTTGAGGATATGATTACATGAAATGTGATATCATGAGAATAAGGTGAGTTTCTTTGGGGTGACGTATACGTGTATCAATAATATAAGTAAAACAGCATTTAGTTAACAACCAAAACAATCGATGTGATAAAACGTGAATACGGCCACTATTGTGAAACCATTTATATAATCGTCATTATAATAACGGTTTCTAATAGCGCCAAAACTTGTAGACAGCCACACATAGGTCGTTAATGGTTTAGATGAAATTATATAGAATAATGTATAGAATCATGTTAACATAAATGCTCAAATATAAATAACATAGTCATGAAAATATCGTTTAAAAGATAAACGAGATTTTTGGCGAAGTTAAGGTTTTGAAAGTATTGCTCAAATTGTTATTGAATAGTTTGCATCCGGTCACGAAAATCAAAACACAAAAATGAAATCTTATGTGCATAATATTGTCATCGAAACATCTCATCGGATGAAAATAAAATCGCAATAATTGTGAGACTCGAATTAATGTCGAAATATGTAAATCGCGTAGCGTATAATAGAATAAAATTGCAAATGAGGTCTTAAGTATGGCCGTTTTATTGTTTCTAAGAAATGTACATAATAACAAGCATCGCGGTAACGCATTGCTAGGGAAAATATTTAAATCATTATTGAATGTAAATCTTGTAACCCAAATTGTTAAAGGAGTTTGTTTACATAAAGTTATTGTGATGAAAATAAATTATATAAAGTGATGATGCTTGCGATAATATGAGTTAATAGTCGCGTAAATCGTTATTGAACAAAATTCAGGTCACAATATGAAGCATAAAGTCTTTATAAATGCGTCCCAAAAAGTTTCGTAAAGCCAAGGTCATTGAGTTTATGTAAATTGATGAAAATTGTAATTTATACTAAATAAATCCCGCATTCAACATTCAAAATGAAACCTCGAATTTATAAAGTTCTTAAGATACTTATCAATTTTGGTGACAATATTTAAAATCTTGAAATCATACACATAATCGTTTAACAACCTTTGAAAACAAATCCTCATAGTCAAAAACAATTTGTTGTCATGACAATACCATATATATATATATATATATATATATATAATATTTTTAGATTTTATAATTTAAAAGTGATTATTTGAACTCATGAGGTTGTTATAAATACACTAGTTGTATATATATAATTTTTTTAGGAAAAACGAAGCGTGCATGCGTATGGGGGTTTTAGGCTTCGAATAGTGAACGGTTTGGAAAATTGGTGATAAGTGTGAGTGTTTAGGTCGGCTTGGATAGTTGAGTTTTCTTGAGTTGAATCGATGGGGTTTGTTGAGTTTTGGTCATTTGGGTGGGTTAGGCTTAGCTGATTTGTGTGAGTAGTGGTTGGGCTAATAGGTGAGGTTTGGCTTATTTGAGCTCGGATTAAGTTGATGGGATTGATAATTTGATTTTGGCTAGTTTGGGTGGTGATTTGGTTTATACATGTATTTTGTAAGGAGTGTTTGGGTTGCTATTTTGATATCAAACTCTATGGTTGGATGAGAACGATGTGGCGATATGGTTTGTGACTCAACATATTATGGGTCGAAGGGTTTTGAGTCTTAGTTGGGTAAACTTTGGTTTGCATATGTTCAAAGCATTCATGAGTGTGTTTGTCGGTGTCTTTGAAGTATTAGGATAGTGAGTTTGATAGGTTTTCGTGGCGTAGAAGTGTCGGTAGTTAGGGCCTTTTGTTGGGTTGATTTTTTTTTGTATATCTTGGACTTGCATGGAGTTTGGGTAGGTGAAGATATAACGTTGATGTTTTAGGTTTCGTTCATATTGAGGAAAGATTTGATCGAGTGCTCGGGAAACTTTTGAAGTGGAAGGGTGGTTTAATTTAAGGCGGTAGTTTGAGATGATGGGATACTGGTGTTTGGGACAATGTTTTCAAGATCGGATCGGTCCGACCGGTTGAACCAGGATTCGGTCATTAAAGCGGTCCGATCACATACAGTTCGTTCGGGATTAAGAAAACCGGCCGGTTCATACCGATCGTGCGGTTCGACCGGTAACCGGTTTCACAGTTGAACCGTTTGATGATAAAAAAAATATTATTTTTTATGTTTTTTTTCTTTTGGACGGTTCATTTACTTTAGCTTTTGGAGATTTGGGACCATATCTTCATTTATTTACTTCCCTTTTCATTTGTCAACCCTACTGCCGTCAATCGTCATATGTCCACATCCACGAAATTCCATAAATGATAAAATGAAGAAATTAGCATCCATGTTCAAGTATTCAAGTTGTTGATTTTAACTTTCAAGCATCCAAGTTGTTGATTTCGAACATTCAAGGTATATTCGCAATATCTATAATAGCTTCAGTTGCTTCTTATTTTTGAACTTAAAAATTATTATTCGTTTTTATTCCGAATTTTGTTTAATGTTGAACTTATAAAACTTGAATTGTTGAAGACTTGAAGTTGAGTTGTTTACCTGTTTGATACATAGTACAGAACTTGATAGTTCATGTATTCATTTAAATGCAATCTTGTATCTATTATGTTCTCTGTTTGTTGTCTTTGTATTTATTGGGTTTTGTATTTATTATTTCTTGTATTGATTATGTTTTGTATTTTTTATGTTTTCATTGTTTTGTATTTAACTATTTATTATTATGTTTTGTACTTGTTATGTTTTGTAGAACATGGATTCAACACCATCATCAGAAGAAGATCAACCCCAATCCCAACCTAGTGTTCAATCAAATCTTCGTTTGAAAAAGGACATTGCGTGGAAATATGCTTCTGAAGCTGAAGATGAAGCGGGGAAAAAATTATTCTTTGTAGTTTTTGTAATAAAGTAGTTCGTGGAGGGGGGATTAATAGAATGAAGCAACACCTTGGTGGAATAAAAGGAAATGTTGCATCATGTACAAAGGTGCCCGCTGATGTCAAGCATCTTATGAAAACCTCTTTTGAAGAAAGTTTGCAAAAGGGTAAAGATGAAGAAGCACATATGGTTACCCCACAAACAACTCGGGCAAAAAGGAAAGCTTCTTCATCCATAGGCGTTCATTCATATTTCCCACGAGGAATAGATGATTCTTCTCAACCTTCAATTAAATCAGCGTGGCAAAGTAAAGAAAGATTGCATGATACGGATTTAGTTGTCGCCATGTGGTTTTATCATGCTTGTATACCAATGAATGCAGCCAACTCTCCTCTTTTTCCAATTGCAATGAGCACAATAGCTTCTATGGGACATGGATATACGGGGCCTTCTTATCATGCGTTACATGTGAGTTTATTAAAAGATGCTAAGAAATCAGTTGCACTCATGGTTGAAGGTCAAAGAAGGTTGTGGTCAGAATCTGGGTGTACTATTATGAGCGATGGATGGCGGGATGTTAGGCAAAGGCCTCTCATTAATTTCTTGGTCTATTGTCCAAAAGGGACTTCATTCATTAAATCTGTTGATGCATCCAATATTGAGTCTAATGCTGAAAACTTATGCAACCTATATGGGGAGATCGTTAACATAGTTGGTTATAGGAATGTCGTTCATTTTGTAACCGACAATGCTGCTAACTACAGGGCTGCAGGAAAATTGCTAACTGAAAAGTATCCTTTGCTTAGTTGGTCTCCATGTGCAGCTCATTGCATTAATTTGATTTTGAAGGACATTACCGAGATACCTTCGGTGACTGAATTGGTTCAGCTTGCATCTCGGGTGACTGTTTTCATCTATAACCATAAGTGGCCTTTAAATTGGTTGAGGAAAAGAAGAGGCTGGACAGAAATAATTCGACAAGGTGCCACTCGTTTTGCTACAACATTCATTGCATTGCAAAGCTTATGTGACCACAAATCCGATTTGCAAGCTATGGTTACCTCTAATGATTTCAAGAAAGTTTTGAAACTGCCAAAAGCCAAGGATGTGAAACAAACTGTCTTAGATGAAAGATTTTGGAATAATTGCTTAATAATTGTGAAGGTCATGGCTCCTATTTTAAAGATTTTGCGTATTTGCGACTCTGATGAAAAACCTTCACTAGGTTAAGTGTACGAAGGTATGCATAGGGCAAGTAAAGGCATCAAGGAGTTGTTTCGCAATAAAGAACGTATTATAAGCAGTATACCGATATTCTTGATGCCTGTTGGGATAAGATGTTGCGTAAGAATCTTCATGCGGCTGCTTATTGGTTAAATTCAATATTTCAATACGATACAAATAATGATTCGGAAAAGCGGTATGCATTTAAAAGTGTTCTTGACATGATTGAGAAGAAGACGAATTTAGATGTTGTAAAGCTTACAACACAGTTATGCATGTTTCGTGATCGAGAGAGTGAAGAATTTAGTCGACCAGTTGCTTTGGCTTCAGTGAAGAGTCACCTTCCTGGTATGTTTTTTAACTTTGATTAATAATGTTAGTTTATGAATTCTAGTATTCTACTAATATGTTCAAACTTTTTTTGGATGAGTGGTGGAGAGTGTTTGGTACGGATGTTCCGGAGTTGCAAACATTTGCGATAAGAGTTTTAAGTCAAACCGCATCTTCTTCCGGATGTGAGCGTAATTGGAGTGTTTTTGAAAGAATCCACACGAAAAAGAGGAACCGATTGGAGCATCAAAGGCTTAGTGACCTCGTATATATCCATTATAACTTGCTTCTACATAATAGGTATAATATAAATGACATATTCGTTATTAATTTATTTTTTGTATAATATTTATAAACACAATGAGTAATTTAACATCTAAATTTATTAGGGTCAATGAGAATAGAAGGTCCTACGACCCGATGGATTATGAAAGCATTGATATAACCGATTTTTGGGTGATTGACGAAGATGGCGAAGGTGAACTTGATTATGATGAATTGGAGAATATGCTAGAAGAAGAGCCACCAAGTAACCTTGGAACTTCAAATTTGTAAACACAAGATCTTGAAGATATGAATGTACAAGAAGATGATGAAGAACTTATTACACTTGATGATGATGATGGAGATGTTCTCTAAGTTACTTATAAGTATTCAGGTTTATGTTATGTTTGCTTAAATCGGGTTTATGTTTGCTAAAACTTGGGTGTTTTGTATGAATTTGGATTATATTTTTTGCTAAACCTTAGGTTGATTTGTATGAATTAGGATTATGTTTGCTTAAACTTGGATGCTTCTTTATCAGCTTATGATGATTCATGTGCCAAGTCTTTTTTCAATTGTAATTCCGTTCATACATGTAATTTTTAGCTGTTTAGAAGGAAAACCGGTTTTCTGAACCGACCGGTCCAACCGGTGACTCGATGAGGCTCCCGGTTCGCTTCCCGATCCGGTTATGAAAACATTGGTTTGGGAACTTGTGGTTGCGTTTAGGGAGATTTTGACTAATAGTAGGTATTAAATTGAAAATATCATAATTTATAAATAATGTTTGAAATATCCATTAAAACTTTGATGATTAGAATTGCAAGTTAATAAATATGTATATAAATATATATTATATTATTTAAATAAAATTTTTGAGATCTGAGCGTGTGAATCACAATTTTTTTTGCTAAAAGTTTTCCATTAAAATTAGAGTTGTTAAGATACGTCGGGTCGGCTTAAGTTGCAAAATAGTTTATGAGAAAATTCGAAATAAGTCAACCCGCATAACATAAAGCCGTTCTTGAAATGCTTAAATTTAGTAGTAGAAAATATCACAGAAAAACTAAGATAATAAATTTTGCATTTTAAGGTTTATTGTGAAAATAAAAGTCGATTGTCATGAGGAATCAAAATAAATTTTTTTATAAAGATTAAAATAAATTTTGCTTATGAGGAAATTTAAAATAAGTAAATTGAATGTTAAAATTTGTTATGAGGTCTAAATATTGAATGATGAATGTCGTTTTTGGGAATACAAAGTTGCGTAAGGAAAGAAAAATAAAATTTACCAAGTTCGTTATTTAATATCGTGTAATGAAGAATATCATGGTAATTTAAAATGACCGGCATTGTAAACCGAGATATCACGAACAAATGATTTTGTCTTTAGAGTAAAATTTCTATGAAGTTTTGCATGAGGGTTTCAAGAAGATTACAAGCTATAGTTTGTGACTTTCTTGAAAAATCATAGCAAGACTATCATAAGAAGTTTAGAACGCGGAAAATCGTATGATGTAAATTTTTATTTGCGAAAATTTATAATGAACCAAGATTGCATGGTGAAAGTTGTTATGAAAATAAATTTGGGTAACGAAAATTCTACCACGTGTATTATATAATGTAGTATAAATAAAAAAATGTCGTGAGAAGTTTAAATAATTAAAATTTTGATGTGATCGTCCAAAATAAACGGAATAGTTATAAAAATAAAATTTTATAAAATTTTTGTATAAGGACTTTAAAGACAATTTAAAGTTTATTCAATAGAAATTTACTCGAAAAGTTGAGATGAAATTTATCATAAAACCTTCTTAATATGATGAAATTTATATGATAAGATTTTTGTTTGTAAATCGTCTTAATGAAAATAAATTGCATATTAAAAATCATTATGAATAGATCAAACTCTATATATACATATATTTATTTGTTTATTTATTTTATGTAACGAAGAGATTTTAATAAACGGAATTTGTAATAAAAATCCTTGTGAAATCAAAATGAGAAAATTGGTGTAAAAGTTTACCATATTAAAACGAGATTTAAAAGAATTATTAACAATAAGAAAAATATAACATTTATAAATGAAGACTTTTGATAAGAATTTATAACAAAATGAAGGAAACATGGTTTAAATTCTTGAAACGTACTAATAATGTTTTAAGATTTAAAGGTGGAAAATCGCGCATGAACCACCATGACTTGATATTCCGACACTAAAAACCTTTTTATAAAACTACCATGTTGGGGTCTAAACATGTGCACGTACCACCGCGTCTTTTTCATGTTTTCGACTCAAATAACGATTGTAACAAAAATAATAAATCGGAATACAACGTCATGTTGAAACACTAGTCCACGTACCACTGTGGTTCTATTGTTTCAACACCGAAAATTAGGATGGCGAACGGAACGCTCGCATTCGACTACTTAAAGTGGTCATCTCATATGAGACAATCTTTAATTAGATTTGAAACAACGGGATCCAACTTAAGCTCGTGATCCATAAAACACAATAAAAACTAATGTTTTTTGCGTTTTAAGGTAAGGATACCTTGGAGTATATGAAAGTGTGTGTATGTGTATATTTATGATTTGATGAAATAAATAAGTATATAAATAAACAAGTGTAATGAACAATCAAGTAGGGCAAACACGTATAGGCAACACATATAAGGACCCTAAAGTAAAGACTATACTAGGTCGTTACGTCTAACCACCTATCTTATAGTCTTGTGACTCTGATACCAATGTGACACACCCCGACCAAAGGCGGAACATGTCGGGGTGCAACGTGATTGGACAAATACACAAGACACTATTTAAAGTGACAGTATTTAATCAACTCATTTATTTCATAAATCAATAATCAACACGTCTCGTTCACACAAACAAATTGAATACAAGTAACATTTATATTGTTCGTTTTACTAATATCCTAATGGTCTTGGTAACGTTTTCTGTTAAGTCCTCGAGTCAACAAAAGTCAAACCTGTAACATTTCAGAAAATAAAGTTTGTCAACACAAAGGTTGGTGAGCAATTCATAAGTTTGAGCATATAAGTATATATTAATAAAAAAGCCACAAAACTTGTATACGAAACGATAAATAAAAGCAACAACTTGGATAATTTGACAATCGCTAATAGAATTACGTTAGCGCCACCTAGCTACAAGGGGTTGCCAAGTAGTCTAGGATTTTATTGACCATTTCTAAACACATTAGCACCAACTAGCTAAAAGGGGTTGCCAAGTAGTCTAGGATTTAATAGTTATCGTTAATTGCATTACGTTAACGACACCGTGCTATATGAGAATACCATATAGTTCACGGATTTATAGATTCCACCAACCGAAAGCGATAAACACATAAGCATATAACCATGTAAGCATAGAACACCAAGTCGAGCAATTATTTAAGTAAAGTGTACAATCACGTTTGTGGGTTTAAGATTCAAGTAAATAAAGCATTTAGTTTGATAGGTATGAAATGTCACCCCAAAACAAAAGATAGAAAACAGGGTATGAAGTTACTCACCTCGATTGACGAATTGAGAAACTAATAAGTGATTGACATATAGGAAGCTTGTATACGAAACGAACGAATCCAACTTGAAAGCTAATTGAAAATGGATAAATAAAATATATTAATGAACTTGAACTTTAGTTGAAACTACATTTGAAACATTGGACGAGAATGTTCGGTTGTTAATCGGGTTACCGGTTAATTTGTTTAACGATTAGGGACTCATACTTAATTGATAATTTAAAATAAAATATTATTATTTTATTTGGCTTTTAAATAACTAAACCAATATCAAATAGAAACAAGACGGGCTTAATTTAAGAGTTCGGTTTTATAAAAATGAATAGATAATAAAGTTTATAATGATGTTATTAATGATAAAGATAGTAATGATAATAATGACTTAAAAAAATAGGTTATATATATATAGATATATAAGATAATGATGTTAATAATAATAACAATAATTATTTTTAATAATACTAATATAGTATAATAATTATAACAATAATTATTATTAATAATACTAATATTAATAGTTATAGAATAGAAATTTTGGTATTAATTATAATGCTGTTGATAAAAATGATAATAATAGTGAATAATATTGCTAGCAATAACGATACAATACTCGATGTTGGTTCGATTTCTTAACGAGTTCACAAAATAACTATAATAATATTGTTGCTAGTAATTAATGATAAAATACGATTTTAATAGATAATAATAATATGATCTTTAATAATATTAATAACAACTTTAATATTTATAATAATAATGATAATAATAATAATAATAATAATAATAAATATAATAGTAAGTTATATGTGATAATACTAATAACGATTTTTATGTATTGATATTAATACTAATAGTAACAATAAATTTGTTAGGTATAAAAAATAATATTAAAACTGGTCTAGGATGAGACCCGAACCCAAGACCTCTAGTTTAATAACTAACGTACAAACCAACCGAACCAAGATAACATTTGTTAACTTAAACCCATAAGGAATTTATATCCATTACCCGGTTGTTCGCCTTTTAATCAAACCAACTCCATACTCATCCAACCCGTTTCAAAGAATAAAACTGATAAACAAAAACGATTATTAACAAATTTAAATCTGAAACTTGATATATGAAATTTAATAACACCAACACCCAAATTAATTTACCTATTAGGTGAACATGAGGTCGTGGCTCTACACCGGGAAGAACCCGAGCCGATCCTGCCGGAGACGGAAAAACAGACACCGGAGGGAGAGAGAGAGAACAGCTGAGAGAGAGAGCCGAAGAGAGACCAGCGGGGAGAGAGAGAGGGATAGAGAGAGAGAGCCGGAGAGAGAGAGTGAGCCGGAGGGAGAGAGAGAGAGAGACGAAGAAAGAGAGAGAACGGCTGAGAGAGAGAGCAGAAGAGAGAAAGAGAGGGAGAGAGTACGGCGGCCGGTTTTTCGGTCGCCGGAAAACCGAGCCGAGAGGGAAAGGAGGTTAGGTGGTGGTGTGTTCGCCGGAAAATCGGGGGAGGTGGGTAGCCGGAGGAGGTGAAGGAGAGACTAGGTGGCCGGAGGTCGCCGGAGCCAATTTTCGGTCGCCGGAAAACGGGAGTATAAGATGGTGGCGGCTGGTAGTGATAATAAGATAGGGTTAGGGTTTTGATATTTATATATGCATAACCTATTTTCAAAAATGTCCCCTCAAGTTTGGTATTTAGTTTATAATGATTTAAAACTTGTATAACTTTAAAGAAATCCACTTTAGTCCCTAAAGTTTACTTAACCGAGCTTATAAATTATACTGCATTTGACAAACCCCACACACGCTAGAGTTATAACATCAATAATTTGATAAAATGCCGGTTCGGGTTTACAAGCTTAACCACAACTACGATGTATAATTTATTAAAATAAACGCAAAAAAATCGACATGTTATAAAATGATTACAAAAACGAATATAAAACGAGACCCGAAGTTGACGAATGTCACACTTAAAGACCCTCAAAGTGAGCTCTTTTTGTTGCGTTCGTGCATGGGGGTTGCTAAGTTAGTGTTTGGTCTCCGAACCTGTCAACCTGAACATGTCAAAGAGGTTGTGGCCATCTTTGATGCGGGCCTGCGGGGGGGCGATTGAAGATATTGTTGTGTGTGGAGGGGGTTGGCTTCCTCCCTATGCGTTGCGGAGGCTTAGGAACTTTTTCGGCTGAGGATGTCTCTGCATATGTTTTTGTGGCTTCCAGGGCCCAGTCGTGGAAATTGCAGGACCACATCTTGCGAAGCACTGGAGTTATGGGGGTAGATACTGACTACTCCCTTGCACTTTGTAATATTGGAACAACTCTTCCGGACCTTGATCTAGGCGATTTTACTGATAAGGAGACCGCCCCCCAAGAAACCTCAACAAACCTTGGCGAGTGCTCTTTATGGTAAACACGTACATGATTTGGAGGAGCGATTCGATATGACTCCGAGACAAAATGCAGTTTTTGCTTATCTTAATGGGGCTCATGCCCAAGATTTTTTTACTGTTGTGCCCATTGAAGGTCTTGGACAACGGATGTCGGCAATTGAATACAGAGTCATCCTTAAATACCGGCTTATAATTCCTATTTTCCCTCCAGACGAATCATGCCCCATTTGTAAAAAAGCCTATTTGGATAAATTTGGTGAGCATGCCCTCCACTGTAAGGAATTTCCGGGGTTCAAGTATCGTCACGACTGGGTTAGAAATGTCCTATGGGATGTGCTTAGGCGTGCCGGGATCTCAGCCATAAAAGAGGCACCTGTAAACTTTCTGACTGATCCGAGAGAGGGAAGATCTACACTGCGTCCTGCGGATGTTCTTGTGTTTGGATGGGCAGGGGGTAAGCATGCATGTGTCGACCTCACTGGGGTGTCACCATTGGTGGGGCTGAGAGACAGTGGTTTCGTTCCGAGACAGGTGGTTTTGAGGGCGGAATATAGGAAGGTTGCTAAGCATGAGGCAGCATGTTTGGAGAATCAGCACGTGTTCATTCCATTTGCCTTCGACACATTTGGATCTCTAGCTCCTGAGGCGGTTCGCTTCTTAGAACGGGTGCAGAAGGTGGTCCACAGTGACTCGCAGAGCCCGAGGAACCAAGGATTTATATTTAGTAGAATAAGCTTTGCGATCCAAAAGGGGGATAGCGGCACAGCTTGTTGCTCGCTTACCTATTATCCAAATGTAGTTTTGTTTGTTAAATATTAATAAAAAGTTAAATGTTGTGGATATTAGATGTTTTCGGATATATCTTCTGATGGAGAACGAAAAGACGAAAGGTCTTAAACAACCGGCGAGATTGGATGACGAATACAAATCTTTTTGAGATGCCTGGGCTAAACCCGGCCAAAGGTTAGCAATTGTTTTCTCTTGTAAAGCCGTTCTCAAGTTCTCCTAATCTTAGCGTTTGTGAGTAGCTTCTTTCTTTACTTGATTTTTATAAACATTTTTGTTATCTTATTACAGTTTTAGAGTATTTTAAAAGTTATTTTGTATGCCTATTTGACGGCATATATTATTCACTTTGGATGCAAGTGGTTTATTGATGATTTCACAAAGCGGAAGGTGGTCTTAATTGAAGTTATTTGGTTTACTAGTAGTGACAATTTTACTTTTACAAGTTATTTGCCTTCTATGGCTTGTTTGGAGGGTAACTAAACCCACATCTAAGTTATGTGTTTTGATGAATATAGGTGTAAAGACGTTTGTTAAATTATTTTGAAATTCTTGTTGGACGATGGATTTCTAAATTATGATGAGAATAATTTTCTTGAATGTGAAAATGTGAATATTTAGTTTTTATTGGGTGGAAGGAGCATGCTTCAACTATAGCGAATGTCAAGCATTCAATAGAGTGGATGGCTTGCTCGTTAATAGTTAAGAACCCCCCACAAACCCATAACCAATTTTATACAACTTGCCAACCTAAGTAACATGTTTACAACTTGATTACCACCCACAAACCCGTCTACATAAATGGGTTTAACAGTTGACACCTTAACACGACGAGTTAACCCGTCAGCTGTAAACATGCCTAGTGGGTCCGAGACATACAACCTCCTACTCATCGATCGCTTGTGAAAGTTGATCAGGCAAAATATACACCATATTTTCAGCATAAAGAAACAAAAACAATCGTTTCCCTAAAATACAATAATTTCTCTCCCATTAAGTACACGAAAACGACCGACCATCAAATCTTGAAAATACACAACTTTATAAAACTCAAAAACACAAATCTTTACTTGAGACCACTCAACCGAACAGCCCGATCTCCTATTCTCTTATAATCTTAAACAAACCTTCCCCTGTGCAAGTTCAGCTTCCAATATTTAGACCTTGTCTTATTAAAACTAATCAACCGAGCAGATCACTAAATAAATTAGGATTCTGGCTTGTCGGGTTCACACCCATTTGCCTGACGAGTGCATCCTTGTCCAAAGCATCTTTCAAGTTCGGACCCTTGCTCAGTGATGCGGCATGGTTGCTTGGATTTGGTGCACTGTTCATGTTATCTTTCTGGTTCTGACCTGATGGCTCTGAATAAAGAGCCATAAGATCAGGACCACTGGAACTGGTTGTACCAGCATTACCATCTTGGCTCAAATCTAGAAGACCTTCCAGTTGTTTAAACGGGTCCGCAACGGAAGAGTAACTATTCACTGCACCGGTTGGTTCACCCAAATCAAGCAAGTCGGGTGGAGGCGACTGAACTGCTGTGGTCACGGTTGTGGGCTGCTGCACTTTATCTTCTCCGTGATTGGTGGTTCTTGAAGCCTTACTGTGAGCCACCGCACTACCAGACTGCTTCCTTTCAGGCTTGCCAGTTTTACCCCCAAACAGTGATGCAGCCAGCTTTTGCTTTTCTTCTGAAACATCAACCGCTGGCTGCCTCAGTTCACGTGATTTAGCTGTCACGTGATCCGATTGTGTTGCTCCGTTAACCGCGGTCGTACGCGAATCAAAGTTTGAGACGGATGAAGATGAAGAGGATGAGTAAGCGGGCTTACCCCACTTCTTTTGAACCCCATCGAGACGTAACCTCAGTTCATTCGAGCCTGAGCCCGAGCCCACATCAGGTCCTGAAGACAAGGTGGGTTGATAAGAAGACTCAGGTACGGATACAGGTACTAGCTCAGTAGGGTAAGTATCCGCTGGGGGTAGTTTAGTGGGAACCACGGGTTTTGGAACCTCATAAGCCTCGAACCTAAGAGAATGAGTTGGATGTTCATACGGGCTGCGGTTTGTAATGTTGCTAATATTTAAAGTTCCAGATCGTTCATTCTCGGAGATATACGGTTCAGCCCCCTGTTCTAATGCCGTCTGGACATAGTTATCAAGAAACGAAAGTGTTTTATCGATCTGCATGTAAACATTGGTAATATATTAAGCCATTGTGTTTGAAATTAGGGTTAATAGTTTAACACGCACAAAAGGTTACCTCAATATCTTCACAGCTTGCATCTAATGGCATTATATTCTCTATGGCATTGGCATCCAGATTGAGGATTGCTTGGAATTCATATGCACGTTGTTGGAGATCGGTTGAGTGAGATGCTGATAATTCCTCTAGCAATGATTGGCACTACAACAAGAAATGAAAACTCAACTTTCAAATAATTTGATTTGTATTTTGGAAAATTTTTAAAAACTACACATTTACTGACCTCCGGTAATAAACTCGTTTTTCTTCCGGCTGCTTTCTCAAAACAATATACTTTCATAAGTGCTGTCACTGCATATGCCTTCAAAATTTGCAGAGAACAGCAACTAATTATATGCCCAAAGAAAACAATATACGCTGTTTAGTAAATGCTTATTTGTTCATAAAGCTAGTAAACATACCTTAACAGCATCATCACCCGAATGTGCTTCTGCCACGTCACATAGCTTGCCACTAATGTAGGAAGCAGAATATTTACCATCTGCAGTTCCATATTCACCCAATACCCAACATATAACCTGTTGTCAAACTATTATATAAGATTTAAAAAGAAATAATGTATTCGCCACGTCCACATCAAAATGATCATGAAACGTAAACGTACCTGGAGAAATACAGATGGAAGTTTTGGATCATCAACTATTTTCAGGTAAGATTCCACCTGAAGCAAAAGAATATATCCCATATAACTATAAGCGAAATAAAAAATAAAGGGTGTCACATAATTTAGAAAATACATACAGCGGATGATCTCAACTGACTATCTGCTGCATCATCATCCTCTCCAAATCCCTCAGCAATCAGCCGCATCAAATTATGAGCCACTTTCGGGTTCACTAAATCCCCAGCATGCTGGAAAACTTTGTTCATAGTCTGTAAATCCAGAAAATAAAACTTTAAATTCATGAAAACAACTCTATGAAATTGTCATCTTAATATGTATGCATGTGTAAACCTGGATAAACCAGTGGTTGCTGGGAGCAAATTGCTCTGCAAGCTCCACACATCTTGATGCCGTTTCAGTTTTATAATGACTATCATTGATGCTAATCATGTAATCAATCATACGGTCTACTATCACTTCCACATTGGAGGATTTTGTCATTTTATAGAGCAATTCAAAAGTTTTCCTCTTTAAAGTGTCATCCGGATCCTGCAGCAACAAGTAATTAATCTTATGATTAATTTCATATATAACTTGAAGATTTTCATATATACTCAACCAAAACCAAAAATATCATATAAACTTTAATGACCATCTTACCCCCTTTCCATTATATATGTTTAAAGTTTAAACCCTATTTTCTATATGGATTTTGATCAACATCGACGACAAGCAAGCGAACTGAAGCGTCGTCTCTCTTTTAAAAAAACTTAACTTAAAGATGGGCATATATGCCATTTTAAAGTTTTAGAAAAATAAGACTAAAATGGCCATTTATATATTGTTATTACTGAATTGGTTATATTTGAGATTTTAACTATTTTGTAAGGGCATTTACGATACTATTAGTTTCGCATGGTTATATATACGATATTTTCCAAGTTTGTAGGGGTACATGAATTGCCCCTTAATCTTATTGACAAACTAGATAAACAAATATCTATTAATTTAACTGATTACTCACCTCTAGACAATCAATCACAGCAAGCTGATGTTGTTCAGCAATTTCTGGACTTATTCGTATCAATCGACCAAGAGCATCGATGCCCATGTACTTCAAATTATGACTGTCACTCTGAAATAAAAAAAATATTTTCATATAAGACTAGGTATATATTAAAGATAAAGAGACTAAATGTTTAGAGTTTAGGTGTTAAAGAGTATAGAAGTAATACAACACCTTGAGGAATTTGGCGATTGCATCAGCAGCTGATTCCAATAACTTGGGACTCGGTTGTATTGAAGAGATGCAACATATGCATTCAAAAATAATGGCATTTCCTATGTTACTAGCTGTGTCACTTTTCCTTAATATGTCCCCGATGACTGTATACATTTGCTCACTGGACTTTTTGTCGCCGCTACCAAGTAATGCCAAGATTTTTAGCAACTTAATCTGCATATTGAAAAGATATAATTATGATGACAATTGTTTTCAAAGAATCCATAATCAAAATTACATATAAATTTAATAGAATATAAATAATTACTTTAGAGGTTAGATCCTTACCTCTGCTTTTTTTTCTATAAAATTTAAGAAAACAGACGCAGAAAACTTATCGTGTAATCTCATGTATTACATGTGTGTGCACGAATTTATCTAAAAGGACTCTCTTTATAGCAGTGATGATAATTCATAATGAAAAGCGACCAACTTCATATATTGCACACACATGTAATAATTCGACTTTGAGCCCAAGCCAAGGGTTATAAAGAGACGATGATTTCAGCTTATTTTTTAAATGGTTTTATAGAGAAAGAAGTAGAATAACATGTGCAGAGAAAAGGGAGACTAATTGGATTGATTCTTGATAAACCAATGTTTGAATTCATACAAGTTGGAGCCAGCGGTGGAAAACAACGAGAAATGAAAGGAAACAGATTAAGAAATGAAAGATTCAAAGAATATCCTGTGAATATATTAGATATGAGAAATCTATTACTATTGCTTACTGTAAAAGGAATAGTAAGATGGTGATAGCAGGCACATGCAATTGAAGATGCGTGAACTTTAATTTGATTTTGATATAAATCCAGTAAGAAAAAGAAATCAGATATGCATTGCATGTATGTTTCCTACTATATTATGATAAGATGTCGATATCCTATGAAATGGGATGAAAATAAGGCATGGGAAGTGTTTAGATGATGGATTTAAAGTGAAAATCAAAGAAGTTTGCAATCTAACAAAAAAAATTAGGACACGCATTTCCTCTATTCGTCCTTCATAATTCATGCAATTACAAGCATACCTCTAATGTTGCATACAGTTCTAGTTATGCCCGGTAACTAACACTGGTAGCGGTATGATTGAGAAGCTTAATCCATAGACAAAAATACAATCTTGAATAGTGTCTTACTATGTATAGGGATATGTGTACGCGATAAGTAAATACTGAGAATCAAAAATTCTAAAAAGTTTAGAATACGGTAGTGAGGTTATAGATGAGTATGTTTATAAATCTAAGAAAATAAGTTATTGCATGATTAATATATTAAACATGATAGATTCTGATATATCTAATATCTCTTAAGATCCTTTTTACTTTTACCTATCGTGTCAAACATTGTGTCAAGTATCAGAAAAATAATTTATTCCTATTACATTCTCTCTCTCCTAGGAAGATATAAAGATAATTTTGTTTCTGTTTTAGCCATTGCTAACCCTTTTATGTTACAAAACCCAACTTTTCCTATTATGCATCCCCATTCTTGCATCCCTATGAATTCATGGTTACTAATTTAAGGATATGGTTGGTCTTGCTTTGGGTGAAGTTCACAACCATAAGAACCTTTGAAGAGCTGCACCACCAAAGCATCAATGTTTCTTGTGGATCCATTATCTCACAGGAACCAATAATAACAATAGCATATTACTTCTTAAACTGAATGTACTAAGATGAATACCAAACACAAGTGAGGAATAAATATTAGCACCAAGCAACATAATGAGCTGATTAAGCTCTAGTAATTCACATCTATCATTTTAAAAGGGCTTATATATTTCTAAAATGGTTGTTGCTAAGTTTTTTGTTGCTTATTAATGTTTTCCTATATAGAAAAAGAAAGAAAGCACATCTAGAAGCATTCCTAATAAAGATGCGCTCGAGCTTAAAGTTTAAGTCAGATAACTAAGCAGTAATGTCATCACTATATTTAGCAAATCATATAGCCAATCCAGTTTCCACCATAAATAAGGTTATTGTGGATCAAGCTTTGATCCTCCAAGAAGAAAATCAGAACATGAGAAACCGAAAGAACACATATAAAACCGAGACTCATATCTAGGAAACAACTGCGACATTTGATTTGACATGTAGTCCATAAAAATGTTCGGCTATTTGATCAGAAACCAAAGAAAACTTGTGGACAAATAACAAAGTCACTAATTATAATTTTTAAGTAATTACTAAAGGGCAACAAAAGAAGAATAGAACTGTTGTCATTGAAGAGAAAAAATAGTGCATCCCGTAGAGAATACCCCAAAAAGAAATGTTTCTTCTTTTAAGAATGAGGAATAGCATATTCTAACAATAGAGCTATAAAGTATCTACGCTTAGGACTACTTGAAGTGTATACCTGTATGAAAGGAGCAGGTGTCGAATGATAGTCGTAAGTTTTTGGCAATCTGCGCTCAGCAACTTGTTTGAGAATGTTCACAAAGCTTGCAACTAAATCTTTGTAAGGAGTTACATCTACTGCAATAAGATCATATAAAGGGCAAAGTGTAGCACCCATCACACCAGGATCATTATCAGAAAGTTTCTGCAAAAGAAAAGACGTACAAATCAAGAATCAGAAAATCTTGCTATCATCACAGTTCACAAAATGAACTTTCCATAGTAAGAATGCTTCCAGTACCCAAAAAGAATGATGAGACACGCAAAAAGACTTAACAGAGTGCATTTAATTGCACTGGTAGACGTCTATTGTAACTCAATACGTCATGCAAACAAATCAGCAAAAAGAAGCAGTTACGACAAATATGATCAATTTACAAATTCAGCCGTTAAAAATCATTTGTCGGTTATTTGAGTAGTTTAGTTATTCTAGGCTAAGTGTTCACCCTTAAACTCAATAAATAATAGTTTAACACTCGCAGAGCCAACATTTTTCAAAGCTAACTTTGTTTCGTATACACTCTTTATAAGCCAAGAATGCAGGATATCATGCATCTTTTCCCCTTTCAGACAAGACAAGCTTGATTCAGCTTTTTAGGTAAACCGACCCTAAAACGACAAGCTAAATAATAAATGCAATGCATTTAACAATAATACACCATTTTTCAAACACAAAATTCTGCCCCATTAGTTCGAAAGAGTCCCAAAGCAACCTTTTCATACCCAAAGCTATTCAAAAAACCATAGGACTACTTAAAACTGTATTTTTATAAAGTTGATCTCATGTCTGGCTGGCAGAAAGAAATCAGATTTTATATCTAACTAAGTAACCTTCTAACTCTTAACTGCAAACATCATACTCTGTACACTCCATAATGCATGAAATATTACATCTATACAAGTACAGTGTGTGCAGCATGTAAAGCCATAAAGCACCGACCTTTCGGAAATTCGTAACAAGATGTTGATTATGCGTTTAAGGGTTTCTTAACTAGACAGATAAAATATATCATAGACGCGCTTTTTAAGCCAAGTATACGTAGTATCATGTAAAGACTAAAGTGTTCAACTTTCCAACACAATTGATTCAGTTTTCAGGTGAACCGGCCCTAAAACGACAAGCTAACTAATAACGCAATGCATAACATACCATTTTAAACCCAAAACTCCGCCCTATTAGATCAAAAGAGTCCCAAAGCAATCTTAAAACTGTATTTTTAATCTATACAAGCAGAATGTGTCATGTGTGTATAACCAACCATAAAGCACCGACCTTCCTAAAATTCAAAACAAGATGATTCACAGACGCAGGCGACCGCTGATGAAAGCTATGCAACGCCATGACCGCCTTCTTCCTAACGGCTTCCTTCTGATGCCCCAACAGCTCCACCACCTGCTGAATCACAGCCGGCACAGTCTCCTCATTAATCAACTTACAGCACGCATTCAACGCGGCACACACGACCAAAAAGTTATCGGATTTCAAATCCTTCTGGATGGTATTGACAATCAGTATGATCAGATCATGATCCTCATTCAGAAACAGAGTGACCGCCAAATAGCCGGTCCGTTTGACCAGAAGCGAGTCGTCATGGGTCATTTTAACGGCGTGGATGTAGCCGAAGGAGGCGTCGTGGCCGAGCATCTCGATGTAGACGAGGCGGATGATGTACTCCTTCATTTTACGCTTGGGGATGTCTGGGTCGTTGATCCTGCGTTTGAGGGTTTCGATCTCGTTGAGGATGATCCGGTCTTCTTCGGATTTGGAGCGGGTTTCGCCGATGGACTTGACGAGATCAAGGAACTCTTTAGACTGGTTGAAGCCGCCCTGGGACCCCATGGCCAGCTCACGCCCGATGGTTTTTAGCTGCTCCAGGGTTGCAGTGTGTGCGTGAATTGGTTGAATTAGGGTTTTGGATTCTGAAGATTTGGGGGTTGTTATTGTTGTTTTAGTGAAGTGAATTGGAATTGGAATTGGAATTGGAATTGGGTGTTGGTGTTTGTTGTTGAATCTGGAGAGACACGTGGAAGGCACGTGGCTTGGGTTAGTTAGTGTGTCGTGTGTTTTATGATAGGGTGTTTGGATGAATGGGGTGTTTATTGATTTTGCATTAATGGGGATTGGGTGTTTGTTTATTTAGAGAGGGTTGGGGATCGATACAAAGTTATTGGTTGTTCGATTATGGGGTTTTAATGAAGTTTTATAATTTAATTGTGTGTAATGGGAGATTTAGAAATGAATGGGCAAGATCTCGTCTTTCTTTGTCTTTTCTGTTAACGATTTATTTGAAGCTTATAACTATGTGGGGCTGAATATCAAGGAAAACGAGGCATTCAAAGGCATCGTAATCATCGCTTGCTAGCGAATATGGAGGACCCTAAATGCTATGATTTTTGAAGGAAAAAAGACGAACATCGAAGATATCATTTGTGGTATTAGATCTTTAAGTTTTCTTTGATTCAAACTTAGATCTAATTATAAATTGATTAGTTGGTCATATTGATGCAAGTTTTCCTTGATGTAATTGTCTTTTCTTGTTTTATTTTGGCTCTCCTCCCGGTTGTGGAGAGTGCTTTTTGCTCCAGCTTTTATTTATAGAAGTTCATAGTTCAAAAATAAAAAGAAAGGAGCGAGCTTTGTAAAGAGTTGGAGCGTTGCATCAGTTGTTAAGTTTTTCAATTTATATTACAGGATTGGATCACTAATAAAAACTTACTTTAGGTTTGTGTTTTACCTTCTAAATTAGATATTTGTTTACTATGTTGAGGTTAACATATGTGTTTTTTGGATGCATATAATTTGACGATGTCATAAGTTAACAAGTTTTTTGCTTTTTAGATGATGCATTATTGCGGCCTATGATGAGCCACTAGATTTTCACCTATCCGTTGTTTTTATATCGTTATTTATAGTTATTGATTATGTCATTGATCACAGTTGCCTTCTATTCTATATTTTTTTTTGAGTGTCGACCTGTGAATCGGGAATCAACAAGCAACGAAATTCAACCGCTGACTAATAGAATTTTAAGGGTGTTGTTATAGGCAAACACACCTTTTAACAGTTACAAGCCCTCTTATTTATCAACGCCCCTTGCAATGTGACCATACAACGAGGTGGGACCCACAAAATCTATGAATAAATCTATGTTTTTTTGTTTGTGTTTCTTTATGTGGACACAAAGAAAACAAAATTCATATTGAGAAAAAACCATATATATGCCCCTTGTAACGAATTTTTTTGTGTCTTTAATGGGGCCATCTATAAGTCGGGTTTTAATATTTTCAGTGGTCGTTGCGCAGAACACATAATCCTCATCTTGACATCATATTGAGTTATCATATGCAATGCGATTGACTGCTAAAAAGCAAGATTTTATGACATAATGTCAAGGCCGAAAACCCTAAAAATATGTCATTTTTTAGAAACGTGTATAACGTGTAACGTAAATTAAAATGGCAAAAAGAAGGCTTGAGTCATACACATTCTTTTAAAGATTTTACAAGGTACATATAATTTGTATGCTAGATGAATATAATTAATTTATAAATAAATGAGTTCAAAGAATTATTATTATTATTATTATTATTATTATTATTATTATTATTATTATTATTATTATTATTATTATTGTCATCTAACATCACTTGTGATATGACGTTCATCGTCCCAGCTCGATCGTAATGATGAATATGAATGGTACATACAAGACAAAAGTAGGTATAAAACAATTTGTTGCAACGTTAACAACCCAAAAATTTTCGTTGCATTTGTCTGCATGCATTTAGATAAAGAATCAAATTATATGTGGGCATTAAATCAACCGAACTTGGTAATGAATAGTCAACACCACAACAACAAAATTTTAACAAGTTCTGTATCAACGTATGATCAATAAAAAAATGGATTAAAGAACTAAAGCAAGCTGATGATATAACGAACTTAGATACAAGAAAATGAGATTTGTAATGTTCCCACGAACTTCTAAGAGTACTACTAAAGTTTTGGATGGTACATGCCACTTTGTTAGATTGACATATTCTATAGGACGTGAGCTTGATATACCAACAGATTCGTAAGAAATTGGTGATGAAGTCCAGTTATTATGTCAATAGAAATGTTCAAGAAAACCTTTGATGAATAGTCAAAAGAGGGCAACAATTAGATTGAGAAAGCCAGGGGGTTTAATTAAGCCAACAAAAACCATGGTTGGCCGGTAAACTTTTTGCCAATAAAAAAAAAGAAAGAAAACTCATAGGCGTCTAAGTTTAAAACCACAAGACCAAGAAAGAACACACGATTTAAAACCACAAGTTAAGAAAGTAAGACTTTGACTGGTGTAACTTCCTGAAATATAATCGTTGTGTGATTTATGACATTCGGTTTTATCTTGAACGAAAAAAGAGCTTAAGATTGTTTCGAAACATGAATTTGGGTTACCACTTTAAATTACTTAGATGTTTATATGATAATTTCTAACTCATAAAACCCTAATTCCTTCATCCTGATTATAAGGTGTGTCGCTAAAAAGTTGTCGTATCAAACAAAATAAATTAGTGTCTTTCACAAAAGTATAACCGGATTAAAAGAAAATCGGGGTGCCAGCTTTAGCTAATCCACATCTATGTTTGGTTGGAAGTAATGGAATGAAGATGAAATGGAATGAGAGAAGGAATGGAATGAACAAGGGAATGAAATGGATAATTACCATTCTTTTGCCTTGTTTGGTTAACCTATGGGAATGAAATGGATAATTACCACTCCTTTGTCTTGTTTGGTTAACATATGGGAATGAAATGAATAATTGCTTTATGTTGTTTGGTATCCAAAATAAAATTGTATGAATGAAATAGAAATAATAAAAACATTCCTATCTCAAAATATATTTATATTTTTACAAAAAAAATAAAATTTTGCAATGGCGACGGTGGTAGCTCCGTCGACGAAAATGGTGGTGGTGGTGGCAGTGGTAGCATTAGTAGTGATGGCGATGGTAGGGTGGCGACGACGAAGGTGGTGGTCAGGTGGCGACAACGGAGGTGATGGTCAGGCAACGACAGTGGTGGTGGCGGTTATGGTCAGGTGGCGGTAGTAGCGCTGGTGGTAAGGTGGTAGTGGTGGCGGTGGCGACGGCGGCAGTGGCGGTCAGTGGTGGTGGTGGCGATGGTAGTGGTGGTGGTTGTTGTTAGGTGGTGTTGGTGTTGAGAAAATAGGGTGAGGGAGAAATTGAATGAAAAAAAAGAAGGGGTGGGAAGAAATGATTTTGATGTAATGGGATTTCATGTGTAATGAATGATTCCATTCCATTGAACAACCAAACACCACTTTCTCCTTTCTCACGTAATAAATCATTCCATTCCCCCTGTCATTTCTGCATACCAAACGCTACCTAAATATAAGATTCATACTGTTAGCTTCTTAGTTCTTAACATATGTACAATGTTAACATAACTCAACAACTTCTATCCGACAAAGTAAAGGATGTATAAAATTCCTTTTCTTTACATATTACATACTTGCATAATAGAATAATAATGTGCCACTTTCTTTAAAATAGAATGAAAAATACCTATATTGTCTCATCTAAAAAAGCATGAAATTGGTCTCAACTCTCAAACCAAAAGTAAAAATTCTCTTATCAAAGCAATAATATCCTGGACACACCAAAGATTAACTAACTTAAAATAAGGTAACCACTTTAACTTTGTCCCCTGAAAATGGCATCTTCATATACCTTCATTCCCTTACACACTTCAAAACCCTAGCTACTTTCATCATAAACAATACATTTCCCATATCCCACACTATGCATGCTACCCAATGCCAAAGCCACCATACGCCCTCGGTACCGAACGCCGCACCGGCTTTTTCACCTGGTGTTGCGCCTTCATCTGCGCCTTCGTCTTCATCATAATAATTGTCGTTGGGATAGTCGTCTTTGTCGGCTACCTAGCAATCCGCCCCAAAGTCCCACTCCTCTACGTCCATGCCGCTCGCCTAGACAGATTCGACTACAACCAAGCCGGAGTCCTAGCCGTTCGGTTAACAATCATCATGAGAGCCGAGAACCATAACGTGAGAGCACACGCAAGCTTCTACGACACAAAGTTGATACTCGATTACCACGGGCTGAGTATTGCGCAACTGGTGGCTGATCCTTTTGAAGTGCGCAAGAACACGTCGACCGAGTTGTACTACGTGGTGGAGTCGTCTCCGATCCCCTTGGATCCGCCCGAGCAGTACCTGACCGAGCAGTCGCTGGCGAACACCAAAAGGATGCCGTTTTTCTTGAAGGGGAATTCGCGGGCGAGGTGGAGGGTTGGGCCTTTAGGATCTGTGAAGTTTTGGTTGCATATTAATTGTCGTCTTCAGTTGCCGATTGATTATACCGCGGTGTATCCACACTGTAGCAGCAAGTCGCATTAAGAAATAATTAATTAAGATGAAGATGATCACACATATATGCAATATTATCTTGAATTAATCCTGGAGATGGTTCGTTTGTTTTTGTATAAAGTATATATATATATAAACACTGGTTCATAAAAAGATATATGTGATTGTTGAAAATGCATGCGATGAATATGAATAATTAATTTGATCTATACTTTGGTTCATGGGGATTGGGGGTGTTTTCTTATAATTTAGGAAAGGAATTGCTGGCTAGAATTAGCATACGAACTTTCTTTCTTTTATTTTGTTTTATTTTGACGATTGACAAATTTTTTTTAATCTTTGTCGTATATAAAACTTCAGTTCCCCTACAAATCCAAGTGTTTAAAAACTTGTCTTTAGTAAGGAACTTTTCTATACATGTTCGTCGTATAAAATTGTTTAACTGGAAATCAATACAAAGTCTTTGTTTTCAACTTAAAATAATATTTATTTGGGAGTTTCAAGTTTACTAAAGAAATAAATTGATAATATTTAAGAGTAAATTACACTTTTCCTTCGTTGGTATACCAGTCAGTAGTCTGACGTAATAATCATCCTCGTGATGTTGGGGGTTTGTGGAAGACTTGGAATAGTTGAGTGAATATGAGTTAATCACTCAAGGAACAAAAAAACATAGATATTTTTTGTCACACGTTTTTGCCATTCTAACAACATTAAGACTGATTGTAATGGGTATAGGGAGGAAGACGTCAACCGTCAAGGTGGCTCCATCGAAGTGGGGTGGTGGCGGCGCAGTGGGTAAGTGAAATGACTACGTACGGTAAAGGCGGCAGAAGAAGGGAAAGCACTATTGTCGCAATGTTAAAGGCGAGAGGGTGAGCGCAAGTCCCTAAGTAGGGACGTGGCAACTTGGTAGTGCCTACACTCAGTCTAATAAACCCCCTTTAGCTAGCTAGGACGGTATGCACGTAGTGAGGGGCACATGGTGTCTTCGGCCTGCTAGCAACATCATCTACACTCATGTGACCCTGCTAAAATTGTGCCTCTTTCGGAGTTTTTCCATGTCATTTTCAATTACGCAAGTGTTAGGTTATGTTTGGTTGAAAGAAATTGAATGAAGGAAGAATGGAATGGGAGAAGGAATGGAATGGGAGAAGGAATGAAATGAATCATTACCGTTCTTTTGTCTTGTTTGGTTAACATATGTGAATGAAATAAATAATTATTTTATGTTGTTTGGTATCCGAAAAAATTTTTAGGAATGAAATAGAAATAAAGGATATTGGTTTTTAATACTCTCAACTTTCTCTCATTGGTACATAACACTCCCAACTTTTGATTTGTCCCCTACCACTCTCAACTTTCACCATATTTTCTTATACCACTCCCCGTCTAAAGGAACACTAACCTCGTTAATGTTTTGGACTAAAAATGTCATTCAAATTAGTTAAGGGGGTAAAACATAAATTATTTTTGTAACACACCGTTACTCTCTCATATCTCTCTCTCTCTCTCTCTCTCTCTCTCTCTTCTACACTCTGCAATCCCACCACCACTATCAACAACCCACCACCTTCACTTTTAATTTACCGTCATCGACCACCATAACCGCCACCGCTAACACTCTCCACCATTATCAACACCATCATTGTAACCATCACCCTCATCATCTATAACGAAATGCACCTCAAATTAACGCATCAGTTGAACTTGAATCACACCTTAATATAATCAAATCAAATCAAAGGCGATGGACCAAATCACATCTTAATCAGACCAAATCGAACCTGAATTAGGGTTGCCGGTAACTCTATATCATGTTTCCGAATGACGTTTTTCTTTTCCAGCGATGGTTGTTGATGTAGCCGAACGATGGTTCCCCACTGTCAGCATCACCCTCCACCACTATCACTGCATCCACCTTTAAAAACTAGCACCGCCATTGTCAGATCTGTAAACTTAATCCAAGAACCTGTCTCAGATTTGTTTGAGGTTAGGATTCCGATGGGGCCTGGTGGCAGCGGTTTGATTTCCGGCGAAAGTAAATGTGGAGGTGGTGGGTTCCGATGGGCCTAGCGGCAACGGTTTGATTTACGCCATTGTTAGATCTGTGTCTTGATGTTTGTTTTTTTTGTGGAGAGGGGAGGTTAATTTTCGTGGAGAGATTAATTTCTGACAACGGTGGTCGATGACGGAAAATTAAAGGTGGAGGTGGTGGGTTGTTGATGGTGGTGGTGGGATTGCATAGTGTAGAACAGAGAGAGATTGAGTGTGTGTGTGTTTATATAAATAAAAATTTTGTTTTACCCCCTCACTAACTTGAATAACACTTTTAGTCCAAAATATTAACGAGGTTAGTGTTCCTTTAGACGGGGAGTGGTATAAGAAAATATGGTGAAAGTTGGGAGTGGTAGGCGACAAATCGAAAGTTGGGAGTGTTATCTACCAATAAGGGAAAATTGGGAGTATTAAAAACCAATATCCCTAGAAATATTGGTTTGGTATATTTGAATAATTATTTTATGTTGTTTGGTATCCTAAAATATATATTTTTTTACAAAAAAAAATAAAAAAAAAATAACTGAAATGGCGACGGTGGTGGTAGCTCTGGATATGAAAATGGTGGTGGCGGTGGCGATGGTGGTGGTGGTGGCGGTCAGGCGGCGGGGTGGTGGTCAAGCGATGGTATCATTAGTAGTGATGGCGATGGTAGGGTGGTATTGACGGTGGTGGTGGCCAGGCAGTGATAGTGGTGGTGGCAGTTATGGTCTGGTGGCGACGGTGACAATGGTTGTTGTGGTTATGGCTACGATGGTGACGGTGGTAGCTTTGGTGGTAAGGTGGTGGTGGTGGAGGTGGTGATGGCGACGGTGGTGATGGTGGTGACCGTGGCGGTGGTGGTCAGATAATGGTGGTGGCTATGGTAGTGGTGATGGTGGTTGTTGTAAGATGATGATGTTGTTGAGAAAGTAGGTTGAATGAGGAATGGAATAAAAAAAAGGGGATGGGAAGGAATGATTTTGATAGAATGGGATTCCATGTGTAATGGATGATTTCATTCCATTGTGCAACCAAACACCTCTTATTTTATTCTCGCATAATCAATCATTTCATTCCGCCTGTCATTACTAGATAACAAACGCTACCTTATAATTTTGACTCTTAAGAACTACTTGATTTGGAATATCTAAAGTTATTTTTAAAAACTTAATTTCCCTACTATAAATATCAAATCCCTTTATTTATTTACACTATTCTCAAATCATTCTTTTTCATATTTTATATCATATTTTATTCAATAGATATATTACCATTTCCATTAAGTTCATCAAGTTTCAACGAAGAGTTTGATGCAAACGTCCGTGTCTTTCAATTACTCACTAGAATTGTTCAAGCATTGTTACAAGACACCACAAGATCAAGGGTTCATGTGTCTAGAAATCATTAAGCCGCGCATGCTGCAAGATTATCTTACTGAGGATCAATATATTGTGATGAGATTTTAGGAGACGCTTTTGGATTTAAAGAGAACTATTCTTTTGAATAGTTGGTAATATGAAGACCGACACTTATTTTGTTTTCCCAACCGATTGGCATGCTAGATGGAAGAAGAGTTTTACGGCGTTGCTAGGTGCACGTCGACAATGTGGCAACTAGCATAGGGACTTCTCCATATGCAAATGAGGAGTATTTGAAATTGTCAAAAAGAAGCTCACGTGAAATTCTTAAGTACTTTTGCCCAGACTAACTTCGAGCAACATACAACTTTTGTAAGTCGCACATGAAATCAAACATTTATTTCATGGAATGCTAGGTATCATTGATTGTACACATTGGGCTTAGAAAAATTACCTAACCGTATGCCAAGGTTAGAACATGAGAGGCCACCACGAACAATTGACAATTATGCTTGAAGCAATAGCCTTTCGAGACTTATGAATTTGGCATGCATTCTTTAGTGTTGCTAGTTCCAACAACGACCTCAACATATTATATCAATTATCCTTATGGTTTTTTTCACATGCTATACGTGTAAAATTTAACTTAACATACTAGATTTTTAATTTAATTTATTTTTATGTTATTGTAACCTTTTACTTTGACATTAATAATTTATTTTATTAAGTAAGACAAATATGAAATATCTTTTGAAATTATATTAAACAAAAGTAAATTGACAAAAATTTTCTTGCGCTTTAGTCATTTTTTATGAATCATGTTTCTTTTTTTTTCTTTTTTTTCCTAATTGGAATCTTCACGTTTCCAAAGTCTAGTCAATTTCACGCAAATCAATAACTCTGTCTATTTTCAACGTTAACTTAGGGGCATTTATATCTTTTAACCTAAATTAGATAAAAAAAAATCAAAGATCCATTCACTCTACTTATAATAATATGTAACCGAAAATCTCCTCTCTCTCTCTCTCTCTCACTTCCAGCGAATTGCCCCTTTAACCATCTCGGATGCATCAGATCGTCTTATCCGCGCGTGGGATGCGATGGAGGAGGGAGAGATCGATGGTGTGGTGGTGGGGTTTCACCGATGGTTAATGTTAGGCTTATTTTATTTAAGAAACAAACAAAATAATATATAAACCAAAAAAGACAAATATAACCCTCATTCAACTGTGGAAAAATAAAAGGTGTTAGCAATTTTGACAAAATTAGCAACAACTATAAAGCCTGAAGGATGCCTGGAGGGTCCGATTGCAAATAATAATAATAATAATAAAATAAAACTTAATGACGAAAATCACAAAAGTAACTAAACCTCAGGAACAATTTTAACAGTTTATTATTTAAAAATAAACTAAAGTTGATGCATGTGCGGAAAATTGGAGACCAGTCCCTCATAAAATTTGAGGAATTGGAATGTTTTAACGGAATTGCAAATTGAAGGAATTGAAATGAAATCTAATGAAAAATTGTTTTGTGTTTGGTTTATAAATTTGTGAATGGAATTGAAATGTAAATGTGTGTAATTGACAAAACTACCATTGAAGAACCCACATCATTTAGACACTTAAATTTGGTTTCATTGCAGTTATCCCCTTCATTGTTTATGAAGAAACATGGTTTCAACCCCGCCCGCCCGGGTCGAATGGATGTTCTCTGATTTGGAACACGAATGAAGCCACACCTCGATCTTCTTCTCCGGTTGCTCGAGACATGCCATGAAAAAAGGGGGGAGTGGAGGTGACTGCTAAGAGTTTCCTCTTTTTTATAGACACAAAAATGTGATGGAGGCCAAGAGTCACTTAAATGAGAGGTGAAGACCCTTTATATAGAGGACTCCGTGGCTACCATCATGAAACCCTAACCTTAGTGGGCCAAGCCCACTTAGAGGTTACCTCCACAACCCCTGGCCTATAACAAATATAATACGTAATGCAATGAGTAAAGGTCATACCGAAGGTATAGGGCCCTACCTCTACAAGTCCCCCATTCCAGTGTTGATCCAAGGCGTGCAAGCGTTTAGGTGGAGCTCTGGACTTACTAGGAGTGCTTGGTAGTGAAGATTAACTGGTTTTCTGACCTAGTGCTTCCCAAATGTATCTTTTATATGTATGTCTACTAGCCTTCGGGTTTTAAGAGGTTTATTGTGATATTCGTCAATTTCGGGTCCGATTTGTATTCGTTTTGTAATCGTTTATTATGTAAACCGACCCGTTTTGTAAACCGAAGCTTATGATATAATTAAAATAATGGATTTTATATTACAATATTGTTTTACACTTGTTGGGGCTCAAAAACATCCTTTTCGGTCCTTAAAACGCCTTAAAAACGCTTAAAACGAACTTCATGGGCCAAATTGTCATTTTTCAAAGTTTGAAATTTCCTGGTCACCCACCCCATCGCGCCACGACAGAGACATCAGACCAGACCTGCAGATGAGTACTCTCTACTCGATTCCATCAACCTCTTAGTCTTCCCTTTTCCTTTTCAGGAACACCGGTATACCTAGTTCAATCTCGAGTGCGGGAGTCATCTCCAGCAGTGCACATACTGTTCCGACTGTTGTACCTTGGGAGACTGGTCGACTCTTTAATATATACCTGAAACCTATTTTAAATGAAGCGTATTAAATATGTGCATCAACCAACGCTCAATTGAGATTGTAGCTCCCTCATTTTCTTTAATAATCTTGAAACCACTAACCATTTAAAAAGGGTTTATGGTTTGGTTTGCAGACCCGTGTTTTCTTTTTCAACCATTGCATGTCCTTCCTTAATTTCAGTCACAACCTATTTATGTTTATTTTTCCTCCGATATGAACATCGTGTCTTCATGTAGAAAAAATCTCCTCTCTCTCTCTCTCTCTCTCTCTCTCTCTCTCTCTCTCTCTCTCACTTCCAGCGAATTGCCCCTTTAACCATCTCGGATGCATCAGATCGTCTTATCCGCGCGTGGGATGCGATGGAGGAGGGAGAGATCGATGGTGTGGTGGTGGGGTTTCACCGATGGTTAATGTTAGGCTTATTTTATTTAAGAAACAAACAAAATAATATATAAACCAAAAAAGACAAATATAACCCTCATTCAACTGTGGAAAAATGAAAGGTGTTAGCAATTTTGACAAAATTAGCAACAACTATAAAGCCTGAAGGATGCCTGGAGGGTCCGATTGCAAATAATAATAATAATAAAATAAAACTTAATGACGAAAATCACAAAAGTAACTAAACCTCAGGAACAATTTTAACAGTTTATTATTTAAAAATAAACTAAAGTTGATGCATGTGCGGAAAATTGGAGACCAGTCCCTCATAAAATTTGAGGAATTGGAATGTTTTAACGGAATTGCAAATTGAAGGAATTGAAATGAAATCTAATGAAAAATTGTTTTGTGTTTGGTTTATAAATTTGTGAATGGAATTGAAATGTAAATGTGTGTAATTGACAAAACTACCATTGAAGAACCCACATCATTTAGACACTTAAATTTGGTTTCATTGCAGTTATCCCCTTCATTGTTTATGAAGAAACATGGTTTCAACCCCGCCCGCCCGGGTCGAATGGATGTTCTCTGATTTGGAACACGAATGAAGCCATACCTCGATCTTCTTCTCCGGTTGCTCGAGACATGCCATGAAAAAAGGGGGGAGTGGAGGTGACTGCTAAGAGTTTCCTCTTTTTTATAGACACAAAAATGTGATGGAGGCCAAGAGTCACTTAAATGAGAGGTGAAGACCCTTTATATAGAGGACTCCGTGGCTACCATCATGAAACCCTAACCTTAGTGGGCCAAGCCCACTTAGAGGTTACCTCCACAACCCCTGGCCTATAACAAATATAATACGTAATGCAATGAGTAAAGGTTATACCGAAGGTATAGGGCCCTACCTCTACAAGTCCCCCTAGTCCAGTGTTGATCCAAGGCGGGCAAGCGTTTAGGTGGAGCTCTGGACTTACTAGGAGTGCTTGGTAGTGAAGATTAACTGGTTTTCTGACCTAGTGCTTCCCAAATGTATCTTTTATATGTATGTCTACTAGCCTTCGGGTTTTAAGAGGTTTATTGTGATATTCGTCAATTTCGGGTCCGATTTGTATTCGTTTTGTAATCGTTTATTATGTAAACCGACCCGTTTTGTAAACCGAAGCTTATGATATAATTAAAATAATGGATTTTATGTTACAATATTGTTTTACACTTGTTGGGGCTCAAAAACATCCTTTTCGGTCCTTAAAACGCCTTAAAAACGCTTAAAACGAACTTCATGGGCCAAATTGTCATTTTTCAAAGTTTGAAATTTCCTGGTCACCCACCCCATCGCGCCACGACAGAGACATCAGACCAGACCTGTAGATGTGTTTTCTTGTTGGTTCCTTTATCCAAAATTCGGTTTTTACACACTAAACCTCTTGTTTAACCCTCCAAACCTTGTCCTATAAATACAAGACGCTCTCCTACATCCATCCCTGCTCTTATTTCATTTTCTCACTCAAATTCAAGATTCTTTAAGGTTGATTTTCATTGTTCTTGAAGGTTTGGTTTTTAAAAGTCAAACTAACCAAGTCTTGCATTTTAATTAGTTTACTTAGTCTTAATTAATACTTGAAGCTTATGGCACAACATATATATAATATACACCCCTTGTTACCTTTGGTGGTCACTTCCCCGATCTCGGTTGGTGGAGTGTCGGGCCTCGTAAGGCAATGCTACATGAAGGACTTTCGTAGTCCTTGATATACATATACTTATATAACTTGGTTATACATATTAACAATGCTTAACTTCTGTACATTTTAATTTGTATATAATGGGTTGGCTCTATCTCCTAGAAACAACCGTCCTGCACGCGAGGTTCCTGTTGCTGTTGCAATAGTCTCAACTTGTTTTGGTATACTTGCAACCTTGCACTTAACTGTTTCTGCTTCCTCCACGTGGCCTCATCTCAGTCGTCTGTTTACTTTATAAGTAACACACACACTTCCTATTTCTCGTTCTCTCTCTCTAAAGCTAATAAGCTGGGGCTCTACTCTCTCTTTACAAGCCTTCAATTAACAACATAATAATAATAATAATAATAATAATAATAATAACAATAACATGCAGATAGATAGATACATACATCTATTATTGTCACGGCGGTTGTCTGATTCGCTTGGTACAGGTCGGGAACGAATTAGCTAGCTAATATGATTACCGGTCCCGCCTTGGATCAACTGAATCAGAAACCGCTGTGAATGTGTTTTATGAGCTGCCGGCCTGCTCGCAGGATATTAATATTTATTTACATTTTGACTTGTAATTGGATTCTACAGGTATCTTTGATTTTGATGATATGATGCAGATCTCGGTTTTTAATTGGATTGCTTTATTTATGGATACTATTAGCTTAGCTTATAGAATGAGGTCATTGTTCATATATGACTGGTATCGAATTTGTATTTGTAAAGTATTACGATTTATTGATTGATGTTTGTAGAGGTTCTGTTTGTGCAATTGGAGGTTGTGTAACTTAAGTTATAATGTTTGGAGAAGATAAGCAAGTATATGGATATATATCATCTAGGCTCTACCCATTTAGGCATCTAATCTGACTCATGGTTTAACTTTTGTATGGCTTGTAAGTTCATTTATAAAGTTTAGTTTTATAAATTAGCCCTTTTTTTACTTTTGCATAATCATATTCAAAAGTTTCAGAATTAGATTCATTTGACTTGTGGCCCTAGATGAGAGGCATTTTAGAATAGTAACCATATGCTCTGCCTTTGATTGGTTTTTTGATAATAATGGTAATATACTAATATTTGTTGTTTCAAAGCATGCTATCCATCCATTGATATTGTGTGATTTGTGTCTTAACTCTTCAAATTTCACTGCTACTTTAGCATAATCAATCTTCTTAACTAGTGATTCCTCTGTTTAGTTTGGATTTTCATTTATTTGGCTTGGTTTGTAACTTTGCATACGTTCCCTTGAATTTATACTAGCTTTCGAGGTTACCAATATGTCCTCAAGTATTATTGCATATTGCACAGTCGATGACCATTTGCTATTTTACTCCATACTAGGTTTGCAAATTACCCTGCACGTTTCTTCCAATCCGGTTATACGCTTATTTTTATAGAATCTTCGTTTATGTTTTGGAACCTGACCTGAGCTGCAGCTATTTGGCACATACATACTTAGATATACATGTTATAGCGTGTTTGAAGGTAGGGTTGTTGACCAATTCCAAAAGGGTTTTTTTACATATGGTTTCATTTGGTCAACTCTAATTATGTGACGGGTCAATTTGGGTTTTACTCAAAATCATGTAACAGTTCAGAATGGGCCACCTTTATAACTAGTTTTGCGTGATCTAAGGGTCACTACACTGGACCCGTTTGCGTGATCTAAGGGTTCAATGCTGTTTGCGGGTCAGAATGGGCCACTTTTATAACTTTCTAACTCAAATATGAGCCATAAACATTGACTCATTGTTTATCTCCACCACTTACTTGTTGCTTCTGTAGCTACCACGACAGTCATCTCCACCACCAGCAGCGGCAGTCTTCCACCACTGCTAACTGCCACTGCCGCCATCACCACCACCACCACCACCAACCGATCACCATTTGACAGGCTTGTTTGTAGGCTACTGAAAGGTCAGAATAACCCTTCGACATGTTCTATTCAATCTAGATTCGACTGTGAATTTATTAACAATTCCCTCATCTTTTGGTAAGAATTTCTGTATGTTTTTTGGTTATGATGCATATAAATAATACATCTGTTTATTTAACTTCTTGCAGATCATCAATGTGTTCTGCTTGTTAACTGGTCGCTTCCAATCTTATTGTTTGGGTCGACAGTCAACCATATCACACGTGAATCATCTAAGTTATCGTTAAAGTTGGAGGTATACGCATTTACAATATTGTTATAACCCTATGATCCGTTAAATAGTCTTTAGTTATTTAAGTTGGAGGTTAGAAGATGACCAAATTTGGTAATAAAACTGGTAATTTTCACACAGATGGTCAACCAAGCAATACTTCTTCATTTCTAAGTGATCAACTTTAATATTAATCTTAAGTTTTTAAATAAGATAATTAAGGATGTTTGCAAGTATATGCATACATTTTTGTTGACGCATGTCACACCCGGCCCTGAGCGGCGGAAACAGCCGGGCGCGCGCGAGTGGGGATTGATAATTAAGCACGGGCCATTGCAAACATTCAAAGTAAGATTTTCATTGCGCATGAAATGTTTAATACAAATACATTACATTGTTTAAAAATTACATAAAAACATCCAAGTATAAAAACTGTTGAAGATTTCCACGCCATATCCCCTTGCGCGGCGGGAACAACCATGCGCATCGAAGGGATAGAACTAAAATCTTCCAAAAAGCTAGTTTTAGATGTTCAACGTGAGGTGCTCTAAGTGTGACTCCATGCGCTACCTAGTTATCTCCTGAAAGACACGTAAAACATTTGAATCAGTATAAACTGAGTGAGTTCACAAGTTTTAGTAACTTGATAAATCGCATTGCATCATAGTCTTGATAAAAATCATATTGAAACACATTTCTGATTTCATGTCTAAACATATGCTTGATAATCCGTATGAAAACATAGATCTGACACATATTTCTGATAAAAATCGTTCCGCGGGCTACGCGCGAACATTACTGGGAACCGTGCTCGTCTGTGTAAGTGGCGCTGCCACTACGAGCGAAATAAGTAATACCGTCCCGCGGGTTACGCGCGAACGTTTCTGGAAAACGTGCTCGTCCATGCAAAGTGGCGCTGCCACTACGAGCTAAATAATGTAATGCCGTCCCGCGGGTTACGCGTGGACATTTCTGAAAAACCGTGCTCGTCTATGCAAAGAGGCGCTGCCCCTACGAGCTAATCAATAATTCCGTCCCGCGGGTTACGCGCGGACGTTGTGCCGGAAAACAAGGCGCTCGTCCATGCAAAGAGGTGCGACCCCTACGAGCGGGCTCAATCCCATAGTACTGCCCCATGACCATACTAGGCACTCGTCCATGCAAAGAGGTGCGACCCCTACGAGTGGGTGGATCAAACCAGCAGTCCCTACCCTTAGAGTTCCAATGGTAAAGTGATCACTTACTCGAATTCTAGCGCACATACATCGAAAACCATAGATAACCGTTCGCATTGCTCATCATGAAACATAATTTAAACACAATCGTTCGCATAACTTGTAAGTATACCATGATAAATCGAAATTTAAGTACGTGTCCCTCGCCCCGAAAACAGTTTAAAAACAGTGAAAATAGTGAAAATAGGGGCTGTGAGACTCACCTGTGGTTCTTGTTAAGGGATTAATCGAGATTCGGGTTTTCTTGGTGTTGGCCTCGGAATTGAAGGTCTAGAATACGATTAAATAACAAGTATATATATTAAGATCAAGAAATAGGAGAATATAAGGGTTGGATAGTAGATCTCAAGGTTATATTCTCGGCTTACCTAGTAACAGGATCGGAGCTGAAAACAACGGATGCTTGGGAGAGGATTAGTGCAAGTTTGTAGTTCTTTGAAGTGTGTTTTGGGTGATAACTTAGGTTACATATTTATAGGCAAACTCGAGGGAACACAATCCCTTGCTTTAGGGGATTGTAATCTTTTCATATCTAGGGGTAATGATGATAAAGTATGGAAATTATTATTATTTATTTAAAAGTGGAGTAGTGGATAAAAGATTTTGATTTGATTTGGTCAGGGCATGCAGGTCTGGGGTTGGTGAGAATAGGGTGGCTGATAGTTGACTTTTCGTGTTACAGTGCTTTTTCAGGTACTTTTGTTAGTGTACAGTAAAAAAAGTGGAAAATCTCTGAAACACGCTACTGTTTCCTTTTGGGCGGGAGTAATCTCCTTACAACTGGAGAATAGACTAAGTGTTCTGCGCGTATTACTTTGTGCGCATAGCTTTCTGCGTGAAGGACATTTCTTTGCTGCGGGTAGGTGCGTGACCTTCTCGCAGTCAGGGACATTGAGTTTCATTTGTAGATTCTCCAGGTGGTCTTGGTATTTCAACATAGTGATCAGTTATGTTGAAGTCAATTCCATCTTGGAGCTTCAGACAAACTAGCTCTCAATGTTCCCGCCATGCGGGGAGGTTAGTTCCCTTCCGCACGCGCATAAACGATTTAGGGTGCACCCGCCTTAGCATCATGCGTGACGGTCAACCCATTAGACATCATAACGTTAAGGTACATGAAAACATAAAGCCAAAACATTCGCGCATGGCGCATATAACATATGCTCACGCTGGTTCTTAACATGGCGCGCTCGCGCAGGGCGCACATAACAAATGCACGCGCTGACTATCATGGCGCGCTCGCGCAGGGCGCACATAACAAATGCACGCGCTGACTATCATGGCGCGCTCGCGCAGGGCGCACATAACAAATGCACGCGCTGACTATCATGGCGCGCTCGATATTTACAATCACCTAATTATTAGGTTGATTACTTAGTTTATAGGATTGAGAAATTTACCGGGTGCCACATTCTCCCCCTGTTAAGCGAATTTCGTCCCGAAATTTAGGAGACGCTGCTGGCAGAAGCCATGTTCTGAAAGAGGTGTGGGTATTTCTGGTGCATTTGATCTTCTCTTTCCCAAGTGAATTCAGGCCCACGCTTTGAGTTCCATTGAACCTTTACTAACTTGATTCGACTTCTGCGCAACTTTTGTTCTTTCCAATCGGTTACGGCTATAGGCTCTTCTACGAAGTGCAGTTGTTTGTCGATGTGAATCTCTTCCAACGGTAAAATCAACGTTTCATCAGATAAACACTTTTTGAGGTTGGACACATGAAACGTATCATGAATTCCACTGAGTTCGGCGGGTAAACGGAGTTTATAAGCAACCGGACCGATCCTTTCCAGGATCTCAAATGGTCCAATGTAGCGCGGATTCAACTTTCCTCGCTTGCCGAAACGGGGGACTCCTTTCCATGGAGAGACTTTCAACAGTACTCTATCCCCTACTTGAAACTCCAATGGTTTTCTTCGCACATCTGCGTAGCTCTTCTGTCTGTCGCGCGCTGTCTTAAGGCGATCCCTTATCTGAAAAATCTTGTCTGTTGTTTCTTGGATCAATTCTGGACCAGTCATTTGCTTGTCACCCACTTCAGCCCAGCACAGTGGGGATCTACACTTGCGCCCGTACAAAGCTTCGAACGGCGCAGCCTTGATACTTGTGTGATAACTGTTGTTGTAAGAAAATTCAACCAATGGGAGATGAGTATCCCAGCTACCACCGAAATCGATTGCGCATGCGCGCAGCATATCTTCCAATGTCTGGATTGTTCGCTCGCTTTGCCCATCCGTTTGAGGATGATAAGCTGTACTCATATCAAGGCGAGTACCTAGAGCTCCTTGTAACGATCTCCAAAATCTTGAGGTGAACCGACTATCTCTATCAGAAATGATGGACACTGGGACTCCATGTTTTGAAACTACTTCTCGAATATACAATCGGGCTAACTTTTCCATCTTATCGGTTTCCTTGATCGGCAGGAAGTGCGCTGACTTAGTTAGCCGATCTACAATAACCCAGATCGTGTCATAACCCCCAGGTGTCCTTGGCAGTTTGGTGATGAAGTCCATAGAGATTTGTTCCCACTTCCACATGGGAATTTCTGGCTGCTGAAGTAACCCCGACGGTTTCTGGTATTCAGCCTTTACCTTTGAACACGTCAGGCACTTACTGACATACGTCGCGATGGCGCCTTTAAGATTGGGCCACCAATACAGCGCTTTAACATCTTGGTACATCTTGTCTGCGCCAGGATGTACGGAATACCGCGTCTTGTGAGCTTCGTTTAATACTTGCTCGCGCAATCCTCCCTTGAGAGGGACCCATATGCGGTTAGCGAAATATAGATTGCCGTTCTCTTTAAGTTCCAAACTCTTAATCATACCCCCAAGGCATTCGTTTTTAACAAACTCTGGTTTCAAGGCTTCTTGCTGAGCGTCTCGGATGCGGGTAGAGAGATCTGTGCGAATGGTCAGCCTTAGAGCCTTGACTCGTAGTGTTTTTATTCGCTCCTTCCTACTTAGCGCGTCTGCTACCACATTCGCCTTTCCAGGGTGATACTTTATTTCACAATCATAATCGTTCAACAATTCAACCCATCTTCGTTGCCTCATGTTTAAATCCTTTTGATCAAATATATGTTGAAGGCTCTTGTGATCCGTAAAGATTACACACTTTGTACCATAGAGGTAATGGCGCCAAATCTTTAGCGCGAAGACAACCGCTCCAAGTTCCAGATCATGCGTTGTGTAGTTCTTTTCATTGGTCTTGAGTTGGCGCGAGGCATATGCTATGACTTTGTCTCGCTGCATAAGGACACATCCGAGTCCTTGATGTGAAGCGTCGCAGTAAACGACGATGTCGTCCGTCCCCTCGGGCAGAGACAAAATTGGCGCACTACATAACTTCTGTTTCAACATTTGAAACGCTGCTTCCTGATTTTCGCCCCAAACAAACTTCTTGTCTTTCTGAGTTAGCGCGGTCAGAGGTAGAGCTATCTTGGAGAAGTTCTCAATGAAGCGTCGATAGTAGCCAGCTAGTCCTAGGAATTGCCTCACCTCAGTTGGGGTTTTTGGCGCTTCCCAGTTTTCGATGGCCTTGACTTTGGAAGGATCAACGTGTATTCCTTTCTCGTTTACAACGTGACCGAGAAAGTGAACTTCTCTAAGCCAAAACTCGCACTTGGAAAACTTTGCATACAACTTTTCTTTCCTCAACAATTCCAAAATCAATCTCAGGTGTTGCTGATGCTCGGCCTTGGTCCGAGAATAAATCAGAATATCATCTATAAATACAATCACAAACTTGTCCAAGTATGGTTTGCACACGCGGTTCATCAGATCCATGAATACAGCCGGCGCATTAGTTAGCCCGAAAGGCATCACTAAGAACTCATAATGGCCGTATCTAGTTCGGAAGGCTGTTTTCGACACATCTTCCTCATGGACCCTAAGTTGGTGGTATCCGGACCGTAGATCTATCTTCGAATAATAACTGGATCCTTGCAACTGGTCAAATAAGTCGTCAATCCTCGGTAAGGGGTACCGATTCTTGACTGTCAGCTTGTTCAGTTCCCTGTAGTCAATACACATTCTGAACGAACCATCCTTCTTCTTAACAAACAGTACTGGAGCTCCCCAAGGTGAAAAGCTTGGGCGTATGAAACCCTTATCCAATAGTTCCTGTAACTGATTGGATAGCTCTTGCATCTCAGATGGAGCTAATCGATAAGGCGCTCGAGCTACTGGCGCAGCTCCTGGGACCAAATCAATACGAAACTCGACTTGTCGCGGCGGCGGCAATCCGGGCAAATCTTCAGGAAAAACTTCTGGAAATTCGCGCACTACTGGTAAGTCTTCAATTCTTCGCTCATCTCCTTTCTTCTCTACGACATGCGCCAGGAAGGCGTAGCACCCTTTCCTTAGGCACTTACGCGCCTTTAGGCACGAAATCAGTTTCGTCGCAACTCCCCTTCTTTCCCCTTGAATTACCATGGTTTCTCCGTTCAACAGTGGGACCCGAACCTGCTTCTCATGGCAAATAACTTCCGCGTGGTTCTCGACTAACCAATCCATACCTATCACAATGTCAAAACTTCCCAAGTCTATTGGCAACAAGTTAATATTGAACCCGTGACCTCCCATGACTATTACACATTGTTCAGTTCTTTCGTTTGCGCATAACTGCCTACCATTGGCTAGTTCTATAGTATAAGGTGTGTCTAGCCTACTGGTTGCTAGGCCTAGGGAGTCTTTAAACTCGGCGGATATAAAACTTAGGTCAGCACCAGTATCAAATAAGACAGATGCAAAATGTCCGTTAAGCAAAAACGTACCGGTTACCACATTCGGCTCTTCTTTAGCTTCGCCTGCGCCGATCACAAAAGCTCTTCCGCGAGCTTGGTTTCCCTTTTGCGGGCAATCCCGACTAAAATGCCCTGGCTTCCCGCATGCGTAGCAGTTGTCGCTCGCTCCAGCTTCTCTGACACGGCAATTCATCGTCTTGTGCCCTGGTCTGCCACATTTGGCACATTCGATTCTTGCGCATTCACCCTCGTGGTGATACTTGCATTTGTTGCACCATGGGCGAGGCCCGCTGTATCCTCTCCTTGATGGCTCCGCGGCTTGGATCGCGTAGGCCCTTAAGCTCTCCTGCTTCTTGAACGGTGGCTGCTTGGAGTCGGACCCTCGGTGGTGAGAGTTCCACTTCCTCTTGGGATCAGAGGTTCGCTGTTCGATTCCGCGCGTAGTTAACATACCCGCACGGACCGTATCCCTTGTAAGGGTGATGGCCCGCGCTACCGCCTCATCAAAGGTTGGAGGCGCTGCGGCGTTGAGCGGAACCCTAACAACAGGAGGTAGCCCAAAGATATACCTCTCGATCTTCTTTTCCTCCGTGTTTGCCATGTCTGGCACCAACTGGCAAAGCTCGTTGAACCGGTTGTTGTAGGCGTCGATATCCGTTCCTACCATGGTGTGGTTCCAGAATTCCTGTTGTAGGTTCTGAATTTCTGCGCGAGAGCAGAACTTTCTCATCAACATTTCCTTCAGTTCCTCCCAGGTCTTGTGAAGAGCAACTTCTCGCCCCAAGGTTTTCACTTGAAGCTTCCACCAAGACGAAGCTGCTTCTTGGAACATGCAGGTCGCGTAAAGGACCTTCTGGTTCTCACTACATCCGCTAATGGAGAGAACTGTCTCCATCTTGTCAATCCAGTTGTAGAGCCCAATGGCCCCTTCGATACCCTTGAATGGCCAAGGCTTACAGGCCATGAATGTCTTGTAGGAGCATCCTTTGTCCAAGGCTCCTGATTCGGGTTCTGGGGTCTCATTCTGACGACCCTGACTTGATTCGGCCTTGCTGGCCTCATGTGTTGCGATTGCTTGCGCGATTATTTCCGCGAGTTCTTCGGGTGTCATGGTAATTCCCTTGGCTTTAGTTGGAGGCATTCTCGCTTTAAAAGAGTGAAAATATATCAAACTTAGCGCATGTATTCTGAGCACATAATGTTTATCATTATTTACTAGACACTGTGTGACCCGTGTTCCTAAGTGTGTGTATAGTTTCTTTTGAAAATATTTTCTTTGAAAAATATTTCATGCGATTTCCCCCAACGGTTATAGTCTAGGTTAAAACTTCTTTTCCTAGTTCGCTATAACCAGCGCTCTGATACCAATCTGTCACACCCGGCCCTGAGCGGCGGAAACAGCCAGGCGCGCGCGAGTGGGGATTGATAATTAAGCACGGGCCATTGCAAACATTCAAAGTAAGATTTTCATTGCGCATGAAATGTTTAATACAAATACATTACATTGTTTAAAAATTACATAAAAACATCCAAGTATAAAAACTGTTGAAGATTTCCACGCCATATCCCCTTGCGCGGCGGGAACAACCATGCGCATCGAAGGGATAGAACTAAAATCTTCCAAAAAGCTAGTTTTAGATGTTCAACGTGAGGTGCTCTAAGTGTGACTCCATGCGCTACCTAGTTATCTCCTGAAAGACACGTAAAACATTTGAATCAGTATAAACTGAGTGAGTTCACAAGTTTTAGTAACTTGATAAATCGCATTGCATCATAGTCTTGATAAAAATCATATTGAAACACATTTCTGATTTCATGTCTAAACATATGCTTGATAATCCGTATGAAAACATAGATCTGACACATATTTCTGATAAAAATCGTTCCGCGGGCTACGCGCGAACATTACTGGGAACCGTGCTCGTCTGTGTAAGTGGCGCTGCCACTACGAGCGAAATAAGTAATACCGTCCCGCGGGTTACGCGCGAACGTTTCTGGAAAACGTGCTCGTCCATGCAAAGTGGCGCTGCCACTACGAGCTAAATAATGTAATGCCGTCCCGCGGGTTACGCGTGGACATTTCTGAAAAACCGTGCTCGTCTATGCAAAGAGGCGCTGCCCCTACGAGCTAATCAATAATTCCGTCCCGCGGGTTACGCGCGGACGTTGTGCCGGAAAACAAGGCGCTCGTCCATGCAAAGAGGTGCGACCCCTACGAGCGGGCTCAATCCCATAGTACTGCCCCATGACCATACTAGGCACTCGTCCATGCAAAGAGGTGCGACCCCTACGAGTGGGTGGATCAAACCAGCAGTCCCTACCCTTAGAGTTCCAATGGTAAAGTGATCACTTACTCGAATTCTAGCGCACATACATCGAAAACCATAGATAACCGTTCGCATTGCTCATCATGAAACATAATTTAAACACAATCGTTCGCATAACTTGTAAGTATACCATGATAAATCGAAATTTAAGTACGTGTCCCTCGCCCCGAAAACAGTTTAAAAACAGTGAAAATAGTGAAAATAGGGGCTGTGAGACTCACCTGTGGTTCTTGTTAAGGGATTAATCGAGATTCGGGTTTTCTTGGTGTTGGCCTCGGAATTGAAGGTCTAGAATACGATTAAATAACAAGTATATATATTAAGATCAAGAAATAGGAGAATATAAGGGTTGGATAGTAGATCTCAAGGTTATATTCTCGGCTTACCTAGTAACAGGATCGGAGCTGAAAACAACGGATGCTTGGGAGAGGATTAGTGCAAGTTTGTAGTTCTTTGAAGTGTGTTTTGGGTGATAACTTAGGTTACATATTTATAGGCAAACTCGAGGGAACACAATCCCTTGCTTTAGGGGATTGTAATCTTTTCATATCTAGGGGTAATGATGATAAAGTATGGAAATTATTATTATTTATTTAAAAGTGGAGTAGTGGATAAAAGATTTTGATTTGATTTGGTCAGGGCATGCAGGTCTGGGGTTGGTGAGAATAGGGTGGCTGATAGTTGACTTTTCGTGTTACAGTGCTTTTTCAGGTACTTTTGTTAGTGTACAGTAAAAAAAGTGGAAAATCTCTGAAACACGCTACTGTTTCCTTTTGGGCGGGAGTAATCTCCTTACAACTGGAGAATAGACTAAGTGTTCTGCGCGTATTACTTTGTGCGCATAGCTTTCTGCGTGAAGGACATTTCTTTGCTGCGGGTAGGTGCGTGACCTTCTCGCAGTCAGGGACATTGAGTTTCATTTGTAGATTCTCCAGGTGGTCTTGGTATTTCAACATAGTGATCAGTTATGTTGAAGTCAATTCCATCTTGGAGCTTCAGACAAACTAGCTCTCAATGTTCCCGCCATGCGGGGAGGTTAGTTCCCTTCCGCACGCGCATAAACGATTTAGGGTGCACCCGCCTTAGCATCATGCGTGACGGTCAACCCATTAGACATCATAACGTTAAGGTACATGAAAACATAAAGCCAAAACATTCGCGCATGGCGCATATAACATATGCTCACGCTGGTTCTTAACATGGCGCGCTCGCGCAGGGCGCACATAACAAATGCACGCGCTGACTATCATGGCGCGCTCGCGCAGGGCGCACATAACAAATGCACGCGCTGACTATCATGGCGTGCTCGCGCAGGGCGCACATAACAAATGCACGCGCTGACTATCATGGCGCGCTCGATATTTACAATCACCTAATTATTAGGTTGATTACTTAGTTTATAGGATTGAGAAATTTACCGGGTGCCACAACGCACAACCCATTTGCCATGTTTCCATGTTTCGAAAATCTGGATAATATGCTTTGAGAATTGGGTCAAGAAAATTCATAACTTGTTTATGGATTAACAAGTCTTGAAGGTCACATGCATTTTAAAATGCAATTTCCTTATGTGTAAGCTTATATTTGTCCCGTATGCGTCCGATACTTGTAATATATTGCCTTAGATATTTTGTATCGTGCAGCCGGAACAGAGAACGTTGTACAACTAACAACACATCTCAACTTGCACACTGAAAAAGTTTCCATTTTTTTTATTCTTTTAAATACTTTTGTAGTTTTATGAAGTTCGGATTTTTATTTCAGTCTTTTAAATAACAAGTTTATGTTATTTTAACACGTGATAACGATCAGACTGTGCTTGTTTGGTTCATCTAACTTCGTTTTTTAATCATGTTGTAATATTATAAGTAATTGATATACTAAATATTATTATAAAACATGTTACTTTTAACTTTGGAACAAGTTATTTACTTTTAAACGAAATATTTTATTGTGTTCTATTTAATTTGTTAATATACGATAGAATTTTGGGTAAAGCAAATTCATAAAAAAATAAATAAATAAAAGTACTAGTCATTGGACCCAGAACACGATAACTATGCCTAAAGTTTGAAATTCCCAAAATTTCTATGTATTCTTGTTCCAAATTCCACCACTTGCTCCTCATTTCGAATCCTTTTGTTTTGGCATCATAAACAATACAAATGGAGGAATGTTGAGGAGACAAAATGTGGTGGGTACCAACAATCTTTGTTGAAAACTATATATTAAAAGACAAGGCATCGTTCGGTATGTTTTTCAACCTAGCAAGTAGCTACAAATAACCAGATAGAATATTACATGAGAAAGACCCATAGTCCAAGTTAATTATTGAATCTTTATCCTATTTTTCAACCATTTAAAAGTATCTCCTCGAAGACTCTTGATTTGGATGGAAGAATGTCACTATCAGGAACCGTCTCAACCAAAATGGTTAAGAAAATACTTTGAATAGCCATTTTGGTTAAGGCTTCATTCAGAATGCCTTCAACTGTGTTTCCCATAGTCGAGTATAACTTACACAATGTGAGATCCCAAATATGTTTCGATTTGTGAGAAAGGTCAATAAATGAGAAAACGTTTGGTATAAGTTACACCATGCGAGTACCCGATCCAAAATATGTTTTAAGAAAGGCCAAGAACTGAGTAAGTCGTTTCACCATAGAGGGCAATATGTACAGAAAATAATAGGGGTGTTTACTGTTCCATTTTGACGGTTTTTTAGGTCAAACCGTTTGTAAAAGTATTCCATCGTTGTAAACTAAAGCCAGACCTTTGAAAATAAAAACCACATCAAGCTGATATTAACGACTCGGCTCTGGTTCTGTGTTTGGGTATTTTTTTGCCCTTCATACATGTCCAAATTGAAACTTGAGATATATATAAAAAAACCTGCCAAGAATGAAGTGGGAAAATAAACTCTCAATTTGTCAACATAAACTGTTAAAAATGCAAGCTAACCATAATTCTTTCTAGTTGTCCAAACTTCAATTTGTTGTTTGGTTTGGGCTAGAGATTAGCATGTATGTTGAATAATAAGAATTAACACGCTCTCATATCCAATCAGGTAGTCGGTTCGAGCAGAAAAAATAACTTTTGTATCAAAAATAAGTTAAACCAAATTGATTTTTACTTCAATAGCTCAGGGTGGGCCGTGGGCTCACGGGCTGCCAATTGTTAATGCAAATTTAGACCCAGCTTTATTTAAGTATAGTTTATAGACAATTAAATAAATTTATTATCTAATACAAAAAAGGGAAAAAAATCACAGATAATTAAATTTTACATTCAGGTTCGGTTTTGTACAACCGGTTTTCGGCATATACCGCACGCCAACCTTCCGTTACGGTTTTGAAACTTTGAAGTTGAACAGCCAAAAATTAAAATAAAAAAATAAATAATTAAAAACCGACCACGAAGCCAAACTAATGACCGGTTTAAACGTTTTCACTTTTTATAGTTTTAAACCGAACGGTAAAAATCCCTAAAAGATAGTGAGAAGCCCTCTCCTAACTAAAGCATGATACGATATGATCTTGTTTAAGATCTCCTTTCAACAAAAACAATTGACCTTTAGCGGCGCCCACTTGATCCACCCGTGAGAATAGTTTTGCTGACTAGGTTAGGTGCCATCGATTCTTTATCATATCGACCGGACAATAAACTCAAATGAATCATATCCTAATCCATAGCCACTTGTCTTTGTCTACGCTCAGCTTGGACCTTAACAGCTCCAAACATTGGTTTAGTTTCATTAGTTCATTTCGAGTTACTCGAGTTTTGTTTTCACTGCCAATTCCATCCGATTGAGTTTGAAATTTGAAGCTCTAATCATTCTTTCTTGTACCTTCATTCTTTCATACCCATATTTTGAGGTTTTGGGATCGGTACAATACTTAATTTACTCGGTTTTTGTCTTCGGTACTGGTATCGTCCTGAGTATTTTCGGTACCAGTACAGGTATTCGTTTTTTGGGATTTTCGGTATTGGTTATTTTCAAAACCGACACGTAGCTCATCCCTACTAAGAGCATCCACAATGGTGGATGAGTAAAAAGAAACTAAACGCGTCACATCAGCTGTCACATCAGATTTTCACTCATCTACTTTTAAACACAAAAAATTCTCATTTATTCTCCAACATTACATCCACTTTTAAACAACCATATATTCCACATAATCATCTACTTCCAGTGTTGTAAATATCGCTACTCGGTAGTCGAGCGGTTAGGTGGGGACTAGTGATTAATCGGATCAGACTTTAATGTATATTTTTCAGTTTTATATAAGCATACACACATTTTTATATGTAATTTTTAGTTTTATACATACAAAAACATATTTTGACCGTAAATTGGCTAAAATCTTATTGGAAACCGCTAGTTTTCACTGGAATCTCGCAAGAAACCGTTGATTTTGGTCGCAAACTCGCCGGAAACCATTGATTTTGGTCGGAATCTCGCTGAAAACCTCTGATTTTGGTCAGAATGTTGTCGGAAACCGCTGATTTTAGCTGGATTTACCGATTAATTAGCCGACTATCCCAAAATTAATTAGTGGTGGAGACTAGCGATTAATTGGCGCCTAGTCGAGATTTTTGAAACACTTCCTACTTCTATATTTCCTTTATATAAAGAAAAATACTTTTATGGATATCTTATTTTTTTATTTCATATTATTTAAAAATAAAATGTTTTCTAGTAAATAGATTTAAAATAAAAATAATAAAAGTCATATTAATACAAATTTAAAATTACTTAAACAATAAATAAACAACCACACCAAACACATCAAAAATAATTATTAAAATCTTTTAAAATTACATAAACAATAATATTTTTTTTATTAAAAATTTTCTATTGAAAGTAAAAACAAACAAAAAGAAATCTTTTTTTTTTTAATTCAAAAGGAAAGATAATTAAAGTTTGGGGTTGAAATTGGTTTCAAATTTAAATGAAAATTAATTACATCTGACTCATTTATCATGTTTACTTCTATCCAGTTTTGTGGATATGCTTTAAACTGAAAATCAAATTCAATGTGCATTTATCGAGTTCATAATTCTGAATGTTGCCACATCAGAACTAAACAACCCATTGAAGATGCTCTAAGGAGTGTGTTTATGCCGACCTTATATTCAACAGCTCGTCGCTAATTCGAGCACTGTTTTTCCATGATACAGACATGACACATCTTTTCCTTGACCTTTCCAAGAGTTTCTTCTATTTCGCGAAGGTTATCTAGAAGGCGGATTTGGTATTTGGATATTGTTTGTATCAATGATTATCCATTTGTAGATGGAGCTTCAATAGCAGCTAAGCCTAGAGGGAAATTATGAGCATTACGTTCATGCATAACTTCCATACCAAGGTTAGCACGGTTAATGATATCAGCCCTTAAGCGAACCAGCCTATCCTCCGTATGGGCTTACGTGATGGTTGGAACAAAGACACATTTGGTTGTGAATTCAAACGTGGCAGATAAATAAGGATGAGAGAACATGACCTTTGTTTCATTGATCTTAGCCCATTAACTAGAATCATTTTAAAACCTGGCAACACGGCAAAGCAGCGTGAACTCAATTGCTAACACACTATATTATACAATGGGTGTAGTGAGAAAAAGAAAACATAACTTGATAACAAAATCTTAAGATAAAAAGTCAGTTCCATAACTTATTTTTTATACTAACGAATTATCGATTGTCTTAACTTTTCGTGAACGACATTTGTTTACTGGCAGTGGTGTTTCTTCCAAAGGGTCATAACATTTACTATTTTCTCCTTACTCAAGTTCTATCATAGAATAAATGGCGTATACTTGTTGGATTCAAACGTGGAACCACCCAGGAGAAAAATCTTATGGCAAAACCCGCGACCACCCGGATGTAACCTTTTTTTCATGGGAATTCTCTCAATTATTAACGGATTTTAACAGTCGATAATAATTTGTCGGTGGTACTCCTTTAGTGAAATTAATACATCTATTTAGGCATAACTTTTATTTTCTTTCCACCAGACGTACGAGTTCTTTAGCTCGTACTTTATGTTGTAGCTACTCGAACTTGATAAATGAAGATTGATCTTAGACTCGTTTAAGCTCGATTTGTTTTATCTTTTAACAACTTGATTTCATGTAGCTAACGAGCTACAAAAAATATTTTGATAATAAAATAATAATATAGATTTAGCTAAAATGAGATATATATTATTTATATATGGCTACATATATGCCCTGTATTAAAAGGAAAAACGAGGTATAGGATTTAGGAACATGACAATAGGGGCGGCTCATCCCGTATTTTAAGGGGCTTAAATGGCGCCGGTGGGGGAGGGGACTGTCTAGGGAGTCATGCCTCCACACAAGTCTACTAAAATTATATAACCATACATTCACATTTTGTTTATAAAAATATTAAAATAACTTTAAAAAATCCTGAAATTTATCTATGTAACTGAATATGATATTTAGGGACGGTAAAAAGAATTATGGACTGGCCGGTAACCTGAACCATTAGAATTTGTTAAAAACAAAATTTCTTAAAACCCTTTTGCTAGCCAATTTAATATGATACAACGTAGTATGTGTTGGATATATAATCTTATAGAAGTTTAAAGACAGATGAATCAACAGAACCCGGATAGGTGGATAACTCGAAACATTTGGAATGAGTTTCTTCTATGAAATTAGTTCTAAAATTTACGAGTTTTAAAATAGTATGATATGTGATATTCGTTCGGATACCTAAACCTATTTACCAATTGAATGTATTAGTATACTATAGATCATAAAAATATAATAAATGATGCTAAAGTTATTACGAAAATTGGATGTTAATAATCTAAAATATTAACCATTGGCCAATAATAATTCTAATTATCATTTTGACCGATGACAATCTCAACTTTCAGTTTTGTTACCATTGTCAACCTCAGTAAAACAAAATAGTTAACTCCGTTAATTTATGACATGTTGTGTAACTTGCATTCACTTAGAAATTTTCAGCTTAGTTGGATATTATTTTTAGAGAAATTACTAGAATACCCTTGTTACTAAAAAAAGGCTTAAAAATTAAATTAAAATGATAATTTAAAGAGGAGAGGCCAACCATTCACTTCATCTTCATCTCCTCACAGAAACGCAGCCACCGACCATTTGTTGCTGCTAACCACCACCATTTCCGGTGACCTACTGAAAGCATGCATCTCCTCATCACAGAAACCATTTAAAAATCGTGACCTTTCATGTCCCAATCATTTTTTTTTCGTCCAGTCCCTATCAAATTACAAGTATTAGAATTTAATTTTGCCAAAACTGAATGAACTAGTTATATCCATTTTAAATTTTTTTACCATAAATTGTTGCTAGTTAATGCATTATCAGACACAACTCTACCGAATCTGCCTAAGTGTATGCTAATTGGCGTGAACGGGATTATTCGACGGTACTAATCACCGCAGGTAACCGATTCCGGCAACTAGATGATGAGCTTAGGTTTGTCGAAAAAGGAAACAAAGAAGTAGCTTTGTGCGAGACCGATTTGGAGTTTATCGTCGTCGATGGTACCACTCGTTCGTCGGGAAAGATATTGGGGAAACGGCGGAACCCATGGTTGTAGGTATTGCTGAGATCATTGAATCTGATTTACGTCTGAAAAAACTCATGGGTATGAAACGATACTTATTCCACGTTAATACTCAAATGGCTCAAGAACAATTGATCATAATCAAATAACCTGAATCAAAATACTCAACTAACAAGCTTCTCGCTTAAACCTTTCTTCTTTAAAACAAAAATCAACTGACTAAACAAAAGACCTAACAAGCGTATTTATATAATATATAAATATAAACATTTGAGATGGGCCGGGTCGGGCCGACTTATTGAACCGAATAATCCTGCATCATAATTTGGGGCTTTCACGGCCACCGGTTCCGATGAGGGACTGGTGATTTCTGGTTATTGGATAATTTGACCGGCGAAAAGGTTTAGAAAAGGTTTGGAACTGTCGTGAATTAATTCGACGTACACCCGAAATGGTGGTGTTCCTAGGTGATGTCAAAAGAAGAATATGTTGGGAGGGCTATGGCTAGGGGAGGCTTGGAGGGTGTGCGAGCCGCACCATCGGCGGGCGCACATAAGTTTCGGGGGCACAAACTTTTTTATACATATTACATATATATGTTTTTTGTGTTAAAAATAAGGTTATTTTCAATGGTTTATGAGATAATTACATGCTCATAATTGGTTCTGTTTATAATAAATAGGTCGATAAAAGTTTTATTTACGTACATTGGCGAATAAAAAAATTCCGTTAAGACTTATGGGCCTTTTTATTTTGGTTCGGCCGAGGTATTTGTATTCTAAAAAACGGCCCTGGCTATGGCCTATTGCCAACGCAGGTCGAAGTGGCAGTGGCCTGATTTAAGGAGGCGTGGTGGTAGGTGTGTTCTAAAAGAAAGAGAGATTGAGACAGAGTGAGAGGTTTGATGTGTGTGTATGGTGATTTTAGTTTTTTTAATTTTTAATAAAAAGGGTAATTTTATAATTTTCTTAAAAACTTAATGGGGTTAACTATTTTTTTTTGACCGAGATTGCTAATGGTAACAAAACTGCAAGTTAGGATTGCCGATAATCAAAATAATAATTGAGATTATTATTGATCAATGGTTAATAGTTTGAATTATTAATATCTAATTTTCCAAGTTATTAATAGCTTAAATTATTAAGTATATAGAGTTATTAGAAGTGTAGTTGAGTAAGTACCCGTCAAATATGAGACATGGCAATGGGCAATCACAAAATCAATCACCAATAATAACCAATAAGACTTTTTATAAAAAAAAAACTTGACATTAATAAATGTATAGATTTATTGGAATCATATTTGAATAATGAGTATCTGCCGATTATGAGAGCGGGCAGGGGGCGGATCTAACTAATAAATGGGTGGTTACGCGGAACTACCTGAGTTTCGAAATAATAGTGTATGTAGAAGCTACTAGAGGAACCACCTTATAAATTAGAAGGGAGCCACCCTATCAACAATTGAAGTGATGGTCCAATTGACAAGTTGTTGGTTTTCTAAGCTGAAGGTCACGGGGTTCGATTCCATGATAAAGCAGTTTTTTGGAACTTTTTTTTCTCTAACTCAGCCTTATCAAATTTAGTGTTTTTATAAAACAATTACACAAAGACACAGCTACACAAACGTGAAACTTTCACGACACTCTTTTCTCTCCCCTCTTCGTACCACAATGCACGCCACTACCAGACCACCGACGTTCACATACCACCGATTGACCGCCGTCCCCGACCACCGTTGCAGCTTTTCCGGCCTACCACACACTACCGTTTGCCTGTTGCTCCTTCCTCGTTGCTACTCTTCCTCGAATCTTCCCACTGTGACAGTAAGTTTAGACTCATTTGTTAAATGTTAATTGTTTTTGATGTTGCTAGTTAAGTTATTTGTTAAATTTTAGTTTTAATTTGATAGTTTTTGTTAGTTTGTAATTGTTGATTTGTAGGTATCATGAATATCAAGAGATATTTCCAAAGAAAACCATTGAACCTTGAATCATCATCTTCAAGTAGCAAACTATCGAAAATAAATTTGGATGATCTTCCATGGGTCCTTCCGAAAAGCAACCAATTTCATCTTACTACCCAAGCCAAAAAGATGAAATTAGACGGGCATATCTACTTAGAAGTCCGTGTTAACCACCGCCATGCGCCGCGGGCTCGTGCCTTTCCCTGACCGCCTTCTTCCAGCCTTGCTAGTTGTACTCTTCCTCGAATCCTCCGACCGTGATGGTGACTTTGGATTCATTTGTTAATTGTTAATTTATTTGTTAAATTTTAGATTATAATTAGCAAATTAAACCAGTCGTAAAGCATTACTATGTAATGAACCTACCCGAATCGTCGAACCGACTCGAAATTTTTATATCCGATTTCATGAAATTAAATCATTTAAAACTAGTTAACCACTTGAAAAAAATTATTGGATCCGCCACTGAGAGTGGATAATGGGCTTAACTTTCAATCACATAAGATCAACAAATACTCTATAAGACATGATTTTATAACCATATATATATGTTTTGAATTACCAAACACCGTTCGATGTCGGCCCCGTTTCCATCTTTATTGGTATTAATGTCGTGTACACTTGGTTCCCACATGCCACTCTAAATACCGCTCTATAAAATAAGCAGCTTAGAATATAATTTCATATTATTTTTAAATAATAACCTACATCAATATTTTTAAACATTACTTCATGAATTTGATTAGATTAAAAGTAACAATTTAAAAAATAATCACGAGCATAAGTGTTTTATTAAAATTTTAAAACCTTAAACATTGTTAGTATACTTCTTCATTATTAGAAAGAAGATAGGGATACAAAATGAACCTGAAACTTAAAATACTTTAAATGGATATTTAGGCATGGCTCGAAAACGAGAACCATTTAATTTTCTTTTACATGTATAAAACGTTTATGGTATTGGTTGATATCTATCTTGATCATTCGGAACATGTAAACAGTTTTACCCTAGTTTACCGGTAGACCTTTCGAATCTGAGTCAAAACGAGGGTTTTATCCTGCCTACATTACGACATAAAGTTTCGATTTTTGTGGCGGTGCAACTGGTGTCAAGTGACATAAGAGAAGAAGGTTCCTACGAGGACTCAAGAATCCGGGGAGAAACTCTCTAGGGATTCCAAACCGGGTCGACTTGTAATCTCCTAGTCGGATAAAATATATATCTTGAAATTGTGGTAGTATAAAAATGAGGAGAAACAAGAAAAGGTTCCCGATGATGAAATCCACCACATTGATAATAGCGTGACAAGACCCATGGTTCGATCCAAACCCGCATTGTCATTTAACCAAATATCTTCCGGTCCACCACAGCATCATCCACGTATTCACACACTAATGAATTGCATGATGATTTATGACTCAAAATTCAACTCCATCATACACACTCATCCTGACTTTTTAACTCTTCTTCCATTTCTCCACACATCCTCCATCAATGCCGGTATAGACCTCTCAACGCTACGTCGTCGTTTCAACTAAAAGCTGAATTTGAACACGAAATCAGTTCCGAAACCGCTAAGGTCCGTTTTTACCCGTTCGCTTTGAAATCATTTTAAGTTAAATTGATCATCTGGTTACTGAAATCATCATCTGTATATGCAATGTCGCTCCATTAACATAACCAACCGTCTGACGGTTTGGTTTTATGTTTTTGTAAAACCCAACTTTTGGTTAGGTTTTGGACTAAAACCGAATCGACCTTATAGATTTTTATTTTTAGATTTTAAGTAATTCATAATTGTTTATTATATTTTCTAACACAAATTTTTTAGTATAATAATCATTTAAGTAATATCTAACAAAAATAAAAATAAAAAATTGGCTCAAATTCATTATCTTTGGCAAACTTTTTTTCAATCAAAAGTTTTCGAGCTTAAATGGCGAAACTAAACTGTATACAAACCAAAAACCGAAGCCAAACGGTTTCTAAATACTCAAAAAATGACATTTCATTTTGGGTTTGGTTTTAGCACGAACCGAGCCAAAAAGACAATGCACACTCTCCAAACACAACAAAGTTTTGGTTTTTGGTTCGGTTGTGTAATAATAAAAGATATTAATGATTTTTATTACTTTTAATTTTTTTACCTTTTTCATCAAGATATAAATTGTGTAATAAACTATGATTATGATGATAGGAATTATTGATAAGGTAACTCTTTTTTATCATGCATTAAATGATCAAAAAGACGAAATTACAGTAAACATCTATTATATTAATCCAATTTTAATACCATTAATTGTAACATTACTAGTGTATATCCGAGCATTCAGACAGATGGATAATTAATTTTTATTCCAAAATATATTACACTAGTTAACAAATCTGATGAAATAGATGTTTAATTTAACTTTTTTATGCTAGTACAGGACAGGTATCATTGAAGATGGTGTTATTAAGGAGGAGGTTGAGTTGCTGTACATGGAACAGAGGAATCAGTAACAGCATGGACTTTGATCAACCACATGACCGTACTATTTCTTCCTTTGTTTTATCCTAGTGTTATAATATTGTTAATTAGACAATCATGTTATTAAGTTTTTAATCAATTTATACCATGATAAAACATTATCATAAGATGTTAGATAATAATCTAACTATTAAGATGATTTATGTTAGATAATATAGATTCGAGTATGATATAAATAACATATAGATAATATTTATCAGATAATAACTATGTTTTCATTTTTCAATACTGTTACAATAAAGGCTTTTGTAGTTATTCTAACTAGAAAAATGTTTAAATTGAGTAACTTAAATGGAACAATTTTATAGGTTAGTAGTTTTTTTTGTCAAGTTAAAATCTTAGTAACGATTATAAATGTTTAAAATTGTTTCACGTTTTTTCACAAAATTATAAAAATGTTACAACAGTATGTTAATACCGTAACTTGTTCGATGCTTTATAGTTTGAAAACAATTTGAATATCTTTAAATAACATCTTCCCAATAACATAACTGATATAAAATACATGTTCGCTTTTTTTTTGCAAATAAAGTAGACTTTTTTTTACTTATTTTCTTGAAAATGTTGGTTTTAAAAAGGCTGTATATGTGATACTTGATAGGATAGGCCTTTTTCAAAAAATCAAATTTAAAATAATGCACCTGGAACATACAAGTATATTATTTAAAGGTTGTTAAATTGGAGTTGGGCCCAAGGATTCTCTTGCTAGAGTATAAAATACAAAATAGAATAGTAAACCCCACAGAAAAAGTTATAACTTTTGGATGAAAAATCCATAATTAAAAGTGATAGTGATAGTGATAGGTCATAACTCCCAATTGCAGAATCCACGCAAATTGGCAGGATTATTATTGTTTATGAATTTAAATTTGACTGAGAGAAATGTGGCACATAATTGTCTTATGGTATTATATTGTGTGACATGGTACTACCAAAACGTCCCAACTAATGCCATAAATGCTTGTGGGGACATAAAAGTTATATTTACCTCTTTTTTTTCTTTAACAGCTATATTTAGCTTGTATGAGAATGTATTTTACATCTTTTTATTAAATGCATGTCGTTAGATTGTTATAGATGGGAAGTTGTAGAATAAATAGAAAGGGAATTTGTAGTTGAGCTAAGAGTTAATGCTTGCTTTAACATTTTGTATGACTATGTCTTGCACCATGCTTGTATCTAGGGATGAAAATGAGCCGATCCAAACATAACCTTTAAGCAAAGCCCTGGCTCAGCGAATGAGAAAATATTCAAACTCGGCCCGTGTATTATTTATTGGTTTTTTAATTACATATATGATGTATGAACTATCCTTTGTCACCAAATTTTAATCATATTTAATTTTTTTAAACATATTTGTTATATAATATTATATATGTATAATATATATCATTTAGTTTTTATTTCTTCATAATTATATGTATTGATATATTTTGTTTATGTGATATATATTTGTTATATTAGGTCAATATATTATTATATTTATACAAATAATGGACTCATTTAGGCTCATCATCCTAACCAAGCTCAATATATGAAAAAAAAAGGTTTATTTTTGGGCCTGGGCTTGAGCTTGGGCTCATATAAGCTTGTCTCGATTTGAGCTTTTATCGAACGATCTCAAATAGTTTACAAGCGGCTCATATAATCATCCAGTAAGTATACTGTTTATAAATTAGTCAACTATGAGTAAATAACCAACTTAAGTAATTATTAGTCGGATATTAAATTTTGCGATTAAAACTATTAATGTTTTGGTTCTAGAACAGCTCATACCAAAGATTTTGAAGGTTAATATTACAGCATGTGGGAATATTTTGACTGTCATTTAAACAACAAAATAGTCAGAAGCAAATAATTGTTCATCCTCCTCCCCATCAGTAATGCAGTTATGCAGATCCAAGAGTATAACAGACATGATGCATTAAATACCATATAAAATAAATTTATACTCACACAGATCTCCAACCACTCCAGATCCAACAACTTTTAAGAGACATAATATAAAAAGATTTAGTTATCAATAAATAGACGGTTAAGAAGTAGAATTTTATAGAGCAAACATGATTTCCAGCATCAAAATGCTTAAATTCAATATAGGATTACTATATCTATATCATGTTGCATGAATCTTAATAAAATAGCTGTGTTGAAATGCACATGGCTGCAGGAACTTTTTATACAAAAAATAGTTGTGAATACAACCAACAATCATTACTCATTCATCAAGAAATGAACTCAGTTGGGTGATTTTTGTTTACTTATGTTGCCACTTGGGTCTACTCAATTTATAAGTCAATCGGCGTGTACTCAAATTTTACAACGGGTCAAAATTGGTACTTTTACAAAACTTGCAGACTTAAAACGTGTTAAAATAGGTCATCACTACTTGCCAACAATGTCAGCCACCACCACCGCCATCATCAACTTCACCACCATGACGCCAAGTGCACAACCGCCACTGCCACCTCCACCTCTTCCAACTTCACCACTAGCCACCATAATATAAGATAGCCCGTGAACCCAATTTTTTATTCTCTCACTAAAACGGATAATTTCAGCCGAGCCCCATTTTGGTCAAAACTCGTTTGACCCAAAACCAAATTGACTTTTTTTTATAAAGGAACGTTTGACCCGTTATGAATGAAAAAATTATGTTTAGTATATGAATGATTTAATGAATGCAAAAATTATTATAAAAAAAACCGTTATCTGACCTACCTGCTTTGTCAGCCCAGTCTTAGTTCATATCACTTGAAATGAAACCATAAAACTTATATGAACCGTTCGAGACATAATTAAATCAACCAGCTAATCAATTAAACATTTGTACATGTTTACACCATGAAGTATATAAATTATTTACCCTCACCAGATTATAAGCAAATTTTAAATATTCATCTATATGAGAATTGATTATGTGCTAGTATTGTTTTTACCAACATATGTATTATTATAACTAAAAATTTGTTATATTATTCAATGTTTAGGAATTATGACATACAACGGGCTCGAGAGCTGCATTCTAAATGCAAACTCTTACGAGGATGAAAGTGTCGCAAGTAAAGAACACGGATGTCTAACCGACTCACCCTCCAGCAGTTGCTGTTCTAGTAATTTTCCATCTGGATCATCAGTTTCTCAATGGAGTATGATGAAAAGGGACGAACACGGTTTGGATGAATGGGACAACTCAGAGGGCCCAAAACAGTGCATTACCAAAGAGAATTCTTCATATGCAGTTAAATACTCAGATGTTGAGGATTTGAAGGAAAAATTTGCAAAGCTTTTGTTGGGTGAAGATGCTACTGGAGGGCGTAATGGAATCTCCCCTGCTTTGGCTTTGTCTAATGCCATAACAAACCTAGCCGGTATATTATCTCATATTGCATTTTAAATCATGATAATTACTATAAATACCATAAAACCAACGTACTTTTTTTTTCACGACTAAGTTTATGAACATAATGTGATATAATAAAGTCCCTAAACCTGCCCAAATTACATGAGAAAGATTATCAATCCAGTTTTGGCTTATTAAGGTCTTTAAAATTGTATATAACACACAGATTTTTAAAAAGAATTAAAATAATGACTCGTTATCCCTCAAAACGTAAAATTTGATAACGTGAGATTTTTTACATACCATCTTATTTGGTTCAAATTAAGTGGTAATAAGCCCTTATTTTTGAAAATCTTGACAAGTAGGGGTTTTTTTTCATGCATTATTGACAAGTTTATGATATAATATTTGGTAGAGTTACTTACACGGATGGTCCTTGTGTATACACATAATCATATCACATAATTACTTGGCTGGGCTTGTTTACACTCATAATCATATCATATAATCGCTTTCAAAATGCACACGCACTTATAAAAACTCTTTTGATGGACAGGAACCGTTTTTGGAGAGTTATGGAAACTCGAGCCTCTACCGGAGGGGAAAAAGAACAAGTGGAGGCGAGAGATAGACTGGTTGCTTTCTCCAACTAACTATATGGTTCAGTTAATACCCGCCAAGCAATGTGGGCCCGACGGCAGGACACTAGAGGCATCTTTTCCGTTCCTTTCACAAAAATTTCTCAATACTTCCCTTCTCTGTTCACATATGAACTTATAAAACCTTTATCTCATTTCACAGATAATGACACCAAAAGCCCGTGTAGATGTTCATTTGAACCTCCCAGCATTACAGAAGTTAGACTCCATGCTTCTTGTAGGTTATCTCTTCACTTTCAATAATATTAACAAAACAAAATGCCAATGTTTATCTAAAGTTATAATGCATAACCACACTAATAGGAAATATTGGATTCAATGACCGAGACGGAATTTTGGTACGAGGAAGGTGGGAGCCGAGCAGAAGGAAGAGACGGAAACCTGAAGCAAAGTAAAAGATGGTGGCTTCCAACCCCACAAGTGCCTGTGGGTGGGCTTTCAGACAGTGAAAGGAAGAAATTGGTTAATAAGGCTAAAGTGGTTATTCAAATCTTCAAGGCTGCTAAATCGATTAATGAAGCTATCTTGCTTGAAATGCCAATACCCAAGATCATTAGTGATGCACTTCCCAAGGTAAGGCATCATTTTAGTTTGGTTTTGTTATTTTAATCGTTTGAGATAATCATCATCATCGTACTCAGTATATCCCACCAATAGCAAAGCTATGGTAGGGTCTGAGGAGGGTAAGATGTAGACAGCCTTACCTCTACCCTGTAGGAATAGAGAGGTTGTTTCCGGTGAGACCCCCAGCTCGATGGTAGTTTTGCATCAAGCCTTGGACATAAGGCACATAACACTCAACCATTGGGACACCGGCCGATTGGTGCATGTACCCTTGTCTTTCGGCTATCAACGCTACCACATGATGCCTGATTAACCTTCCGCCACTTTTAACGTTATTTTCACGAGATTAGTAAAATAACGTCAAAATTAGTGCAATTTCACTTTAGCCCACCTGAGGGTTAATCGTTTGAGATAATATATAATTCAAATTGACCCATTTATGAGGAACGGGCTGAATAAATGTTGTAGAGTAATCATGGCAAAATGGATGGCCTGGGTAATGGGTTCTGACTAGGGCTGTTAAAAAAGCTCATGGCTCGCTCGGAAAAAAGCTCGTTTGTAAACGAGCCGAGCCCGGGCCAGGGTTGACGTAGCTAGCTCGTTTAAATTAAATCCAAAATTTTAATATGTAATAATTATAATAATATTAATAGTAAAAATAATAACAACATATAAATTATTGAAAAAAAACAAAACTAACATGTATACTATTTTGAATCTGCCTCTCGATCTAAAAAACAACAAAATAATACTATAATGTTATAAATTCTCTATTTTGTTAATTTTGCATTGTGTATATGCTAATCTTTTTTGTTTTTCTCTGTCTTTCATATATCAAATTATCAAATATGTGCAAAAATAAATATATTTAACGAGCCGGCTAGACGAGTCACAAGCTGGCTCGGGCTTTTTATGTGAGCTCAAGCTCGAATTTTAAGCTTAGAACAAATGAGCTGAGCCGAGCTGGCTCATTTAACTTCGAGCCCAAAGCCCAACCTGGCCTGGCTCGACTTTTAAGCTCATTAGAACAAATGAGCCAAGCCGATTCATTTAACTTTGAGCCTGAACCTGCCTTGCTCGGCTTGGCTTGTTTACCTATTTCTGACCAAAATGAGTATGGGTCAAACCGGGCCATTTTAAAGAAGTATCAATTCGGTTAACGTGAAAGCGAGTGGGTTCCAACCAAAATGGGTTCGCCCCTTTCTTTTCCCTTTTGGCCCATTGGGTCGCCCCTGCATAAATCATAATAGTAGCAACAAAGAAAGAACAATGTCAATGAAATACTTTGTTACATACCCTAGAATTTATAAAGATGAACTAACGTTACTTTGCATTTGTCTGTCTTTCACTTCTACAGTCTGTAAAAGCAAGCCTTGGCGAGGATCTTTATAAGATACTAAACCAAGTTTCCACGGCTTCCAGCATGCTCGGCTCACTGAGTTTAAAATCTGAAAACAACGCTCTAGATGTCATTAACAGGTTGGAAGCTGCAATACATGTATGGAAAGACAAGATAGAAGAACATGACAGTGGTAAATCTCCATCAAGAACATCATGGTCATTCAGAGATAACGTCTCTGAACTTGACAAAACCGTGTTGCTAATAAACCGAGCTGAAAATCTTTCACGGGAAATCAAGATCAGATATCCGAACCTCCCTCAAAAGTTTCTTGATGCCATGAAAATCCAATATGGCAAGGTGAGTAAAAACATATTACTAATATTTAATAGTATTAACATAGAAGACGAGAAATGAGCTACTTAATCTTTGATAATTTCAGGATGTTGCTCATGCCATCATAGAAGCTTATTCTCGTGCTCTTACAAATTTGGCATTCAGCATATTAACAAGAATCGGGGACGTATCTCAAGAAGATGTTATAAGCGATCCCGATTCACCAATGGCAAAAAAAAGCTTTCTTGGTGTCACTATATCTGGTTTAAATTTGAAGACAAGGTGCACACTAATTGATAAAATGGATAGTATAGAGGAGAAGTTGAGTTTATCAAAAACAGAAGAGGGTTCTGAAACAGCATTTTCAGGTGACGAATCAAACAGAAGATCGGTGAAAGCGACACCTAGTTCAAGCTCTGGTTGCTGTCTTGGCAAAGAGTCATGTTTTTCGTCCCCTACAGACACCCCTTGATCTTGTTAACATATGGTAAAATCAGTTGTAAATGATGATTTATGGTGTTTAGTTAAAGGGTTCAGTTAAGTTTGGGTCGATTAGAAAAACCTGAACGCTTGGATGTGTAACTAAGTGATATAGTTGTGACAATTTCGACCCTGTAAAATATCTATGTAGTTTTTTTTTTTTTAGTTTTGTCGGTTTTGGTTACGCATTAAAGAAGGAAACACGAAGGTACAACACAATTAATGCACCAATAAAAGATTTCTAAGGAGGGCCAAAAGATGTTGGGGTCTAAATGTGTATTATCAGACCTATAGTACAAAGAATATTTCATAATAGATCATCCAATGTTTAAACTAATGTGAAATCTCCTAAATGATCATATAACCAATTTGACCGTGTCTATTTGAACTGTTTTCATATGAGCTGGCCGGATAATGAACCATAACGAATTTTCAAATTTTATTCATTTTTTCTGTTATAAAATTCAATATATTACTAATATTACGAATACAAAACCAAAAGTAAAGTATTTGAATACTTTGTTTTAAAATTGTTATAACCTATTACTTAACCAATTTTAAAACCGATTCAACCAATTTGATCAGTCCGACTAGAAATCCAGCAAGGCTTCCGGTTCAACTACCAGTCTAGCATAAAACATTGCTTACAACTTTAAAATTTGAACCTATATGTTCAAACACGAGAAGTTTAACATTTTGAACATATACAAGACGATCTTCATTAACGACAGGTGATGTGAGGTATCCCAAGTCTACCTAAGGACATGCCAAACACATCTTAAGATCCTTTGTTTTTATTTGCCGCCTTCTAGCCATCTCATCGGAACAAATTTGTTTGAATGAAACAACCAAACATATATTAGTTTTGTGTTTAAATTTAAATATGACTAAAGAATGTTCAAATAAGCTATAATCATGGAAGCAAAAATCATATTATTATATTATCTCAAAATTTTAAACTGAATCCATACTATGTTTATAAACCGGGAAGTAGAATTTAATTTATAAATTCTGTATTTATGGCATTTGAGTGCTGCTAAGCGTACCCACCTTACACCATTTTTACTAAATATATACCCCCCTTAACTTATTTGATAAATTACTATTACCTCTTAACATTATTTATATACATATTAGTCCCTACAACATTTTTTTCACTTAATAATTTCCATTACATATATCAAATTAAAAACTATGAAGTATTACTATTAATTTATTTTTTTAGTATTAATATTGTAAATATTTATAATATCTTTTTTTTATTTTAACAATATATATATTTATAATATCCTTATTTTTACCTCTTTATCTTTTACAAAATAAACCCGAAACTCGAAAACCTAAAACCCTAAACCCAAACCCTAAACCCGAACCTTAAACCCGAAGACCTAAACCCGAAACCCGAAACCCGAACCCGAAATCCGAAACTCGAAATCATAAAAACAAAACGCAACTTGTAAAAATAATAATATGAAATCCTTATTTTTGTGCTAATTTGGTAATTATATGATTTCAAGGGGTAATATGAAAGTTGATTTTTCCAAAGAGGTATGACAAGCAACCAGGGGGGGTACGTTTAGTCTGACCCTTTGAAATGGTCTCTTAAAATTATATTCAAAACTAATGTTGAAATTAAAAATATTTAATAAGTCTAGAAATATAATAACTATTCCTAAATATATATAAAAATCAAATATTACTAGCATTGAAATAATCCAACTAACATCAAAATTTTAAAATCATCCAACTAAAAATAAATCTAATTATAACCAGTTGTGTACAATAATAATTCTATCCTGCAATCTAATAAATAAAAAAAAGTAAAAATACAGGTTCATACAAATAGAAAAAACCAAAAAAATGACCCCAAAAAAATTGTCCCATAGTCAGGGATTTTGTCTCTCATTTTTTTCTATTTACAACTTTGTTTCCCTCTTCTTGGATCATTACTGCTCTGTAAAAAACAAACATAACAGTGTAACACCACTGCTCTGTAAAAGAATGCAAATATGATATTCATGCATAACTTTAAATATAAAAACAAAATCCTATGGTCTCTATTTCACAATCTGATCTGCTAATCATTATTGCATATTATGTGAAAGAAATGTTTCCAAATAATATATGGACCAACAGTTGGTTGAAGTTACCCAAACTGTAATTACATACAACATAAAATCTGAGAGACACAGAACTTTTTGGCACCAACCAGACAGGAGATTCCACAACGAAACATACAAAGCTTAAATACACTCTATTCAGGAGAAAAACTACTATAACATGTATCATTAGAAAGCTTGTTTTCAAAATTACAATCTTATCCCATTTGGCGAGTCAATGCTCGTTAGAGAAATGTTCTTAAACCAGGTTTTTACAAGTGCAAGCCTTTCTAATCCTTCATGTCAAAGATAACACAACTTTTTTCTTGACTGTTCAACCCCTGGAACTTGATAGTTGTTTGTACACAATAACACTTACAATCAAAGTTCAATGCAGTATCTCATCATAAAAACAATAAAGGTTTCCATTTGCAGCTTTGTATACAATAAAACTATTCAAGTATGCAGTTTCATCACTACCTACACCTACTTGTAATGTTTATGCTCAAGGAGGAAGCTTGTATTGTGGCCCAAGGTTGCTCAGTAGTGTAAACTTATGCGTGTATCTAGAGGTGGACAACAAAACCGGTTCCTACCCGTTTTTCGTAGGAACAGGTTCGGTTCCGTTTCAACCCGACGATCCGGGACCGGTTTGACATTTTTGGAGGTGGACCGGGTAGGAACCGGAACCGAACCGGAACCGGTTCTGGAACCGGTTCGACCGGAACCGGTTCTAGCCGTTGGAGTAGTTCTAGCCGTTGGGAAACGGTTTTATGGCCGTTTTTTGACCGTTGGGGTCAAAAATGGCCGTTTTTTTGGCTCCCCAAACACCCCACTACTAGTATAAATAGGTATTTGGTGTAATGGGTTCATCACAACACTCAAAACGCAAACCCGAACGCAAAAAAATACAAAAAACGCTATTACAACGTTCTGAGTTCTCTAATCTCTTGTTTTCTCTTCTTCTATATTCATATTTGTTGTTATGGCTGCCTCACAATCATCGGTTGGTCAAGGTTCCACCGCCGGACCAAGTTTCGTTCGTATTGTACCTCATAATCGTAATCAAGAGATTTGGTGCAATTGGGATTTGGTTGAATTGAGTGACCATTCATTGAAGGCTCGGTGCAAGTTTTGTGGGATTTATTTAAACCCACTTTCGAATTCAAATTTGAAGAAACACATCGAAAGACCGTATTGCAGGGCGTTGAAACAGAACGTCGAGTCGCAACAAACGCAAATGGATAGTGAAGGCGGAATATTTACATACCAAATTGATCGAGTTCAAGATCGTATGGCGAAGTTTGTGATTCAAGAAGCTTTGCCGTTTAGCCACTTCGACAACCCTCGCTTAACCGCCATGATTCGAGATACGCTTCAACCACAATACACTCACGTAAGTCGTCATACTCTTAAACGTTATTGTTTAAAATTGTGGAAGAAGGCCAAAGAGGTACTAATTGCATATTTTGAAAATATAAATACGGGAATAAACTTAACTAGTGATGTTTGGTCGGCTCCACATGGTCTACCCGAATCTTATCTTTGTGTCACCGCTCATTAGGTAGACCCGTCATCGTGGGAAATGATGAAACGCACCATTGCTTTTGAACTCTTTGAGTATCCACATACGGGAGATAATTTGTTTGAAATTTTAGATTATGTTATAAAACCTTATAAACTAGAAAATAAAATATTTTCAATTGCATTTGATAACGCGTCGAATAATACATCGGCGGTTGATAAATTAAAATTAAAATATACGCCGATTTGCAATGGTGTATTTTTTCACTCAAGGTGTGTTGCACATATCATTAATTTAATCGTGCAAGACGGACTTGCTTCGGATGAGGTTACATCGGTTATAAACGATTTTAGAGTAATGCTACATGAAGTTTTTAAGAAAAGTAAAAAAAGACAAATGGATTATAGAAAATTTTGTAAAGATACGGGAAGAAAAGCTTTGGGAGCTAATTGGGATGTACCTCGTCGATGGAATTCCACTTGCATAATGTTTCAAAGTGCTTTGAAACAAAGAGAAACTTTACAAATGTTTCATTCTAGTCTTGCCGAGAATGATTTGGCAATCCTCTTTTCAAATGAGAAATGGGAAATTATCAATGACTTATCGACTTTTCTTGAAGTTTTTAAAACATCAACTACGAAACTATCGGGAACGTATTATCCGACAAGTCCCTTGGTTCTTTCGGAGTTATTTTTAATCGTTAACAATCTTAAAGAATTTGAAAATAAAAGTCCAATGTTTTCAAACATCATATTACCAATGAAGTTTAAATTAAAAAAATACTTTCTTGAATTGCCACCGATTTTTACTTGCGCCGCCGCTTTAAACCCAATGTTAAATGTTACGGGGGTTGAATGCGTGATAGACGAAATTTTTTCAGCCTTAGATATGCATGAAGTTGACCCAAACTTTTCAACAGAGGCACAAAATGATTTTAACTTGAATTTTAAATTTATGTATGACTTTTATATAAATAAATATGGGTCAAACATACACATGCCTATGCCCCGGGGGTCTTCATCAAGTTCAAGTGCTACTAGAGTACGAGACCCCATGATTAGCCTTATGAACACCGTTCGCAACGTAACGGCTAAAAAACAAAGGGGTAACACCCCTTCAAGCGAACTAGGAAGGTATAGTGCATATGATTTCTCTACCGGTTTATCCGAAGAGGAATATGGCACTTTTGATGTTTTGGCTTGGTGGAAGGTAAAGGAAACCGAGTTTCCGATTCTTGCCACCATGGCCCGTGATTTACTAACCGCCCAAGCTTCTACGGTAGCTTCGGAATCTGCTTTTTCTCTTAGTGGCAGGGTAATATCGGTGAGAAGAACAAGACTGAATTCGGAGTCGGTGGAGATGTGCATTTGCTTGAAGGATCACTTGGACTCAATCGATCGTGTTCAACACGTAACCACTCTGGAAGACGAAACACCACTTGATGTTCGAGTGCACGACGAACAAGAAGGCGTTTCTACAAGTAATTCTGATGAATAAGTCGCCACTCAATAATTACGACGAACAAGAAGGCTTTTCTAGAAATAATATGTCACAACTTTATATTTATAAGTTTAATGTTTTGTTAGTTTGTTTTTGAATATTTTAAAACATGTAACCTTTTTTTTTTGAACTTCTTAAAGTAAATAAAATGAATTTTATGTTAATTGTTTTTTTTATTTAACATGTTATACAAATACGAATCGTATAACACCGCTCTTGATTATAATTCAGCATTTGACTTGCGTAAGCCAAAAGACTATAATACATAGCAAACTCAACAAATGTAACACGATACAGATTTAAGTTCACCATTACACGATACACGATACAGACTAATCAATTCAAACACGCTGACACTCATAGCATTAAGTTCAATATGTTGTTTACCATTTCTCTGTGGGTAAACAACAAAAGTGTGACACCCGGTAATTTCCCAATCCTATAAACTATGTAATCAACCTAATAATTAGGTGATTGTAAATATTAAGCGCGCCATGTTAGAATCAGCGCGGGCATTTGTTATATGCGCCGTGCGCGAGCGCGCCATGTTAGAATCAGCGCGGGCATTTGTTATATGCGCCGTGCGCGAGCGCGCCATGTTAGTCAGCGCGGGCATGTTATGTGCGCCCTGCGCGAGCGCACCATGTTAAGAACCTGCGTGGGCATATGTTATATGCGCCATGCGCGAGAGTATTGGTTTTATGTATCCATAACTGAATGTTGTCTATTGGGTTGACCGTCTCGCATGATGCTAAGGCGGGTGCATCCCAAATCGTTTATGCGCGTGCGGAAGGGGAACTAACCTCCCCGCATGGCGGGAACATTGAGAGTTAGTTTGTCTGAAGCTCCAAGATGGAATTTACTTCAACATAACTGATCACTATGTTGAAATACCAAGACCACCTGGAGAATCTGCAAATGAGACTCAATGTCCCTGACTGCGAGAAGGTTACGTACCTACCCGCAGCAAAGAAATGTCCTTCACGCAGAAAGCTATGCGCACAAAGTGATACGCACAGAACACTTAGCCTAATCCCCATCTATAAGGGAATTACTCCCGCCCAAAAGGAAACAGTAGCGTGTTTCAGAGATTTTCCACTTTTTACTGTACATTGACAAAAGTACCTGAAAAAGCATACTGTAACATGAAAAGTCAACTGTCAGCCACCCTACTCCCACCAACCACAGACCTGCATGTCCTGTCCAAATCAAATCAAAATCTTTTATCCACTACTCCACTTTTAAACAAATAATAATAATTTCCATACTTTATCATCATTACACCTAGATATGAAAAGATTACAATCCCCTAAAGCAAGGGATTGTGTTCCCTTGAGTTTGCCTATAAATATGTAACCTAAATTATCACCCAAAACACACTTCAAACTTCTCTCTTAAGAACTGCAAACTTGCACTAATCATCTCCCAAGCATCCGTTGTTTTCATTTCCGATCCTGTTACTAGGTAAGCCGAGATTATAACCTTGAGATCTACTTTCCAACCCTTATATTCTCCTATTTCTTGATCTTAATATATATACTTCTTGTTATTTAATCATATTCTAGACCTTCAATTCCGAGGCCAACACCAAGAAAACCCGAATCTCGATTAATCCCTTAACAAGAACCACAGGTGAGTCTCACAGCCCCTATTTTCACTGCTTTCATTATTTTTAAACTGTTTTCGGGGCGAGGGACACGTACTTAAACTATGTTTTATCATGATACTCATACAAGCAATGCAAGCAATTATGTGTTTAAATAATGTTTCATTATGGTGTATTTACGAGCAATGCAAACGGTTATCTATGGTTTACTATGTATGTGAGCCAGAATTCGAGTAAGTGATCACTTTACCATTGGAACTCTAAGGGTAGGGACTGCTGGTTTGATCCACCCACTCGTAGGGGTCGCACCTCTTTGCATGGACGAGTGCCTAGTATGGTCATGGGGCAGTACTATGGGTTTGAGCCCGCTCGTAGGGGTCGCGCCTCTTTGCATGGACGAGCGCCTTGTTTTCCGGCACAACGTCCGCGCGTAACCCGCGGGACGGTATTATTGATTAGCTCGTAGGGGCAACGCCTCTTTGCATAGACGAGCACGGTTTTTCAGAAATGTCCACGCGTAACCCGCGGGACGGCATTACATTATTTAGCTCGTAGTGGCAGCGCCACTTTGCATGGACGAGCACGTTTTCCAGAAACGTTCGCGCGTAACCCGCGGGACGGTATTACTTATTTCGCTCATAGTGGCAGCGCCACTTACACAGACGAGCACGGTTCCCAGTAATGTTCGCGCGTAGCCCGCGGAACGATTTTTATCAGAAATATGTGTCAGATCTATGTTTTCATACGGATTATCAAGCATATGTTTAGACATGAAATCAGAAATGTGTTTCAATATGATTTTTATCAAGACTATGATGCAATACGATTTATCAAGTTACTAAAACTTGTGAACTCACTCAGTTTATACTGATTCAAATGTTTTACGTGTCTTTCAGGAGATAACTAGGTAGCGCATGGAGTCACACTTAGAGCACCTCACGTTGAACATCTAAAACTAGCTTTTTGGAAGATTTTTGTTCTATCCCTTCTATGCGCATGGTTGTTCCCGCCGCGCAAGGGGATATGGCGTGGAAATCTTCAACAGTTTTTATACTTGGATGTTTTTATGTAATTTTTAAACAATGTAATGTATTTGTATTAAACATTTCATGCGCAATGAAAATCTTACTTTGAATGTTTGCAATGGCCCGTGCTTAATTATCAATCCCCACTCGCGCGCCCGGCTGTTTCCGCCGTTCAGGGCCGGGTGTGACAGATTGGTATCAGAGCACTGGTTATAGCGAACTAGGAAAAGAAGTTTTAACCTAGACTATAACCGTCGGGGAATCGCATGAAGTATTTTTTTCAAAGAAAATATTTTCAAAAGAAACTATACACACACTTAGGAACACGGGTCACACAGTGTCTAGTGAATAAAGATAAGAACATTATGTGCTCTGAGTACATGCGCTAAGTTTGATATTTTTTCACTCTTTTAAAGCGAGAATGCCTCCAACTAGAGCCAAGGGAATTACCATGACACCCGAGGAACTCGCAGAAATAATCGCGCAAGCGATCGCAACACATGATGCCAGCAAGGCCGAATCTAGTCAGGGTCGTCAGGAGAACGAGACCGCAGAACCCGAATCAGGAGCTTTGGACAAAGGATGCTCCTACAAGACATTTATGGCCTGTAAGCCTTGGCCATTCAAGGGTACCGAAGGGGCCATTGGGCTCTACAACTGGATTGACAAAATGGAGACAGTTCTCTCCATTAGCGGATGTAGTGAGAACCAGAAGGTCCTTTACGCGACCTGTATGTTCCAAGAAGCAGCTTCGTCTTGGTGGAAGCTTCAAGTGAAGACCTTGGGGCGAGAAGTTACTCTTCACAAGACCTGGGAGGAACTGAAGGAAATGTTGATGAGAAAGTTCTGCTCTCGCGCAGAAATTCAGAGTCTGCAACAGGAATTCTGGAACCACACCATGGTAGGAACGGATATCGACGCCTACAACAACCGGTTCAACGAGCTTTGCCAGTTGGTGCCAGACATGGCAAACACGGAGGAAAAGAAGATCGAGAGGTATATCTTTGGGTTACCTCCTGTTGTTAGGGTTCCGCTCAACGCCGCAGCGCCTCCAACCTTTGATGAGGCGGTAGCGCGGGCCATCACCCTTACAAGGGATACGGTCCGTGCGGGTATGTTGACTACGCGCGGAATCGAGCAGCGAACCTCTGATCCCAAGAGGAAGTGGAACTCTAACCACCGAGGGTCCGACTCCAAGCAGCCACCGTTCAAGAAGCAAGAAAGCGCAAGGACTTACGCGATTCAGGCCGCGGAGCCACCGCAAAAAGGATACAGCGGGCCTCGCCCATGGTGCAGCAAATGCAAGTATCACCACGAGGGTGAATGCGCAAGAATCGAATGCGCCAAATGTGGCAGACCAGGGCACAAGACGATGAATTGCCGTATCAGAGAAGCTGGAGCGAGCGACAACTGCTACGCATGCGGGAAGCCAGGGCATTTTAGTCGGGATTGCCCGCAAAAGGGAAACCAAGCTCGCGGGAGAGCTTTTGTGATCGGCGCAGGCGAAGCTAAAGAAGAGCCGAATGTGGTAACCGGTACGTTTTTGCTTAACGGCCATTTTGCATCTGTCTTATTTGATACTGGCGCTGACTTAAGTTTTATATCCGCCGAGTTTAAAGACTCCCTAGGCCTAGCAACCAGTAGGCTAGACACACCTTATACTATAGAACTAGCCAATGGTAGGCAGTTATGCGCGAACGAAAGAACTGAACAATGTGTAATAGTCATGGGAGGTCACGGGTTCAATATTAACTTGTTGCCAATAGACTTGGGAAGTTTTGACATTGTGATAGGTATGGATTGGTTAGTCGAGAACCACGCGGAAGTTATTTGCCATGAGAAGCAGGTTCGGATCCCACTGCTGAACGGAGAAATCTTGGTGATTCAAGGGGAAAGAAGGGGAATTGCGACGAAACTGATTTCGTGCCTAAAGGCGCGCAAGTGCCTAAGGAAAGGGTGCTACGCCTTCCTTGCGCATGTAGTAGAGAAGAAAGGAGATGAGCGAATAATTGAAGACTTACCAGTAGTGCGCGAATTTCCAGAAGTTTTTCCTGAAGATTTGCCCGGATTACCGTCGCCGCGACAAGTCGAATTTCGTATTGATTTAGTCCCAGGAGCTGCGCCAGTAGCTCGAGCGCCTTATCGACTAGCTCCATCTGAGATGCAAGAGCTATCCAATCAGTTACAGGAACTATTGGATAAGGGTTTCATACGCCCAAGCTTTTCACCTTGGGGAGCTCCAGTACTGTTTGTTAAGAAGAAGGATGGTTCGTTCAGAATGTGTATTGACTTCAGGGAGCTGAATAAGCTGACAGTCAAGAATCGGTACCCCTTACCAAGGATTGACGACTTATTTGACCAGTTGCAGGGATCCAGTTATTATTCGAAGGTAGACCTACGGTCAGGATACCACCAACTTAGGGTCCATGAGGAAGATGTGCCGAAAACAGCCTTCCGAACTAGATACGGCCATTATGAGTTCTTAGTGATGCCTTTCGGGCTAACTAATGCGCCGGCTGTATTCATGGATCTGATGAACCGCGTGTGCAAACCATACTTGGATAAATTTGTAATTGTATTTATAGATGATATTCTGATTTACTCTCGGACCAAGGCCGAGCATGAGCAATACCTGAGATTGATTTTGGAATTGTTGAGGAAAGAAAAGTTGTATGCGAAGTTTTCAAAGTGTGAGTTTTGGCTTAGAGAAGTTCACTTTCTCGGTCACGTTGTAAACGAGAAAGGAATACACGTTGATCCTTCCAAGGTCAAGGCCATCGAAAACTGGGAAGCGCCAAAAACCCCAACTGAGGTGAGGCAATTCCTAGGACTAGCTGGCTACTATCGACGCTTCATTGAGAACTTCTCCAAGATAGCTCTACCTCTGACCGCGCTAACTCAGAAAGACAAGAAGTTTGTTTGGGGCGAAAATCAGGAAGCGGCATTTCAAATGTTGAAACAGAAGTTATGTAGTGCGCCAATTTTGTCTCTGCCCGAGGGGACGGATGACATCGTCGTTTACTGCAACGCTTCACATCAGGGACTCGGATGTGTCCTTATGCAGCGAGACAAAGTCATAGCGTATGCCTCGCGCCAACTCAAGACCAATGAAAAGAACTACACAACGCGTGATCTGGAACTTGGAGCGGTTGTCTTCGCGCTAAAGATTTGGCGCCATTACCTCTATGGTACAAAGTGTATAATCTTTACGGATCACAAGAGCCTTCAACATATATTTGATCAAAAGGATCTAAACATGAGGCAACGAAGATGGGTTGAATTGTTGAATGATTATGATTGTGAAATAAAGTATCACCCTGGAAAGGCGAATGTGGTAGCAGACGCGCTAAGTAGGAAGGAGCGAATAAAAACGCTACGAGTCAAGGCTCTAAGGTTGACCATTCGCGCAGATCTCTCTACCCGCATCCGAGACGCTCAACAAGAAGCCTTGAAACCAGAGTTTGTTAAAAACGAATCCCTTGGGGGTATGATTAAGAGCTTGGAACTTAAAGAGAACGGCAATCTATATTTCGCTAACCGCATATGGGTCCCTCTCAAGGGAGGATTGCGCGAGCAAGTATTAAACGAAGCTCACAAGACGCGGTATTCCGTACATCCTGGCGCAGACAAGATGTACCAAGATGTTAAAGCGCTGTATTGATGGCCCAATCTGAAGGGCGCCATCGCGATGTATGTCAGTAAGTGCCTGACGTGTTCGAAGGTAAAGGCTGAATACCAGAAACCATCAGGGTTGCTTCAACAGCCAGAAATTCCCATGTGGAAGTGGGAACAAATCTCTATGGATTTCATTACCAAACTGCCAAGGACACCTGGGGGTTACGACACGATCTGGGTTATTGTAGATCGGCTAACTAAGTCAGCGCACTTCCTGCCGATCAAGGAAACCGATAAGATGGAAAAGTTAGCCCGATTGTATATTCGAGAAGTAGTTTCAAAACATGGAGTCCCAGTGTCCATCATTTCTGATAGAGATAGTCGGTTCACCTCAAGGTTTTGGAGATCGTTACAAGGGGCTTTAGGTACTCGTCTTGACATGAGTACAGCTTATCATCCCCAAACGGATGGACAAAGCGAGCGAACAATCCAGACATTGGAAGATATGCTGCGCGCGTGCGCAATCGATTTCGGAGGTAGCTGGAATACTCATCTCCCATTGGTTGAATTTTCATACAACAACAGTTATCACACAAGCATCAAGGCTGCGCCGTTTGAAGCTTTGTATGGGCGCAAGTGTAGATCCCCACTGTGCTGGGCTGAAGTGGGTGACAAACAAATGACTGGTCCAGAATTGATCCAAGAAACAACAGACAAGATTTTTCAGATACGGGATCGCCTTAAGACAGCGCGTGACAGACAGAAGAGCCACGCAGATGTGCGAAGGAAACCGTTGGAGTTTCAAGTAGGGGATAGAGTACTTTTGAAAGTCTCTCCATGGAAAGGAGTCCCCCGTTTCGGCAAGCGAGGAAAGTTGAATCCACGCTATATTGGACCATTTGAGATCCTGGGAAGGATCGGTCCGGTTGCTTATAAACTCCGTTTACCCGCCGAACTCAGTGGAGTTCATGATACGTTTCATGTGTCCAACCTCAAAAAGTGTTTATCTGACGAAACGTTGATTTTACCGTTGGAAGAGATTCACATCGACAAACAACTGCACTTCGTAGAAGAACCTATAGCAGTGACCGATTGGAAAGAACAAAAGTTACGCAGAAGCAAAATCAAGTTAGTAAAGGTTCAATGGAACTCAAGGCGTGGGCCTGAATTCACTTGGGAAAGAGAAGATCAAATGTGCCAGAAGTACCCACACCTCTTTCAGAGCATGGCTTCTGCCAGCGACGTCTCCTAAATTTCGGGACGAAATTCTCTTAACAGGGGGAGAATGTGACACCCGGTAATTTCCCAATCCTATAAACTATGTAATCAACCTAATAATTAGGTGATTGTAAATATTAAGCGCGCCATGTTAGAATCAGCGCGGGCATTTGTTATATGCGCCGTGCGCGAGCGCGCCATGTTAGAATCAGCGCGGGCATTTGTTATATGCGCCGTGCGCGAGCGCGCCATGTTAGTCAGCGCGGGCATGTTATGTGCGCCCTGCGCGAGCGCACCATGTTAAGAACCTGCGTGGGCATATGTTATATGCGCCATGCGCGAGAGTATTGGTTTTATGTATCCATAACTTAATGTTGTCTATTGGGTTGACCGTCTCGCATGATGCTAAGGCGGGTGCATCCCAAATCTTTTATGCGCGTGCGGAAGGGGAACTAACCTCCCCGCATGGCGGGAACATTGAGAGTTAGTTTGTCTGAAGCTCCAAGATGGAATTGACTTCAACATAACTGATCACTATGTTGAAATACCAAGACCACCTGGAGAATCTACAAATGAGACTCAATGTCCCTGACTGCGAGAAGGTTACGTACCTACCCGCAGCAAAGAAAATGTCCTTCACGCAGAAAGCTATGCGCACAAAGTGATACGCACAGAACACTTAGCCTAATCCCCATCTATAAGGGAATTACTCCCGCCCAAAAGGAAACAGTAGCGTGTTTCAGAGATTTTCCACTTTTTACTGTACATTGACAAAAGTACCTGAAAAAGCATACTGTAACATGAAAAGTCAACTGTCAGCCACCCTACTCCCACCAACCACAGACCTGCATGTCCTGTCCAAATCAAATCAAAATCTTTTATCCACTACTCCACTTTTAAACAAATAATAATAATTTCCATACTTTATCATCATTACACCTAGATATGAAAAGATTACAATCCCCTAAAGCAAGGGATTGTGTTCCCTTGAGTTTGCCTATAAATATGTAACCTAAATTATCACCCAAAACACACTTCAAACTTCTCTCTTAAGAACTGCAAACTTGCACTAATCATCTCCCAAGCATCCGTTGTTTTCATTTCCGATCCTGTTACTAGGTAAGCCGAGATTATAACCTTGAGATCTACTTTCCAACCCTTATATTCTCCTATTTCTTGATCTTAATATATATACTTCTTGTTATTTAATCATATTCTAGACCTTCAATTCCGAGGCCAACACCAAGAAAACCCGAATCTCGATTAATCCCTTAACAAGAACCACAGGTGAGTCTCACAGCCCCTATTTTCACTGCTTTCACTATTTTTAAACTGTTTTAGGGGCGAGGGACACGTACTTAAACTATGTTTTATCATGATACTCATACAAGCAATGCAAGCAATTATGTGTTTAAATAATGTTTCATTATGGTGTATTTACGAGCAATGCAAACGGTTATCTATGGTTTACTATGTATGTGCGCCAGAATTCGAGTAAGTGATCACTTTACCATTGGAACTCTAAGGGTAGGGACTGCTGGTTTGATCCACCCACTCGTAGGGGTCGCACCTCTTTGCATGGACGAGTGCCTAGTATGGTCATGGGGCAGTACTATGGGTTTGAGCCCGCTCGTAGGGGTCGCGCCTCTTTGCATGGACGAGCGCCTTGTTTTCCGGCACAACGTCCGCGCGTAACCCGCGGGACGGTATTATTGATTAGCTCGTAGGGGCAACGCCTCTTTGCATAGACGAGCACGGTTTTTCAGAAATGTCCACGCGTAACCCGCGGGACGGCATTACATTATTTAGCTCGTAGTGGCAGCGCCACTTTGCATGGACGAGCACGTTTTCCAGAAACGTTCGCGCGTAACCCGCGGGACGGTATTACTTATTTCGCTCATAGTGGCAGCGCCACTTACACAGACGAGCACGGTTCCCAGTGATGTTCGCGCGTAGCCCGCGGAACGATTTTTATCAGAAATATGTGTCAGATCTATGTTTTCATACGGATTATCAAGCATATGTTTAGACATGAAATCAGAAATGTGTTTCAATATGATTTTTATCAAGACTATGATGCAATACGATTTATCAAGTTACTAAAACTTGTGAACTCACTCAGTTTATACTGATTCAAATGTTTTACGTGTCTTTCAGGAGATAACTAGGTAGCGCATGGAGTCACACTTAGAGCACCTCACGTTGAACATCTAAAACTAGCTTTTTGGAAGATTTTTGTTCTATCCCTTCTATGCGCATGGTTGTTCCCGCCGCGCAAGGGGATATGGCGTGGAAATCTTCAACAGTTTTTATACTTGGATGTTTTTATGTAATTTTTAAACAATGTAATGTATTTGTATTAAACATTTCATGCGCAATGAAAATCTTACTTTGAATGTTTGCAATGGCCCGTGCTTAATTATCAATCCCCACTCGCGCGCGCCCGGCTGTTTCCGCCGTTCAGGGCCGGGTGTGACAAAAAGTAGCATGAGCCTCTTCAGAAATCAGAAGAACACAAATCATCACCTACACAAGCAGCGGAAACGAAAAACGAAAAAAAATAATATTTTACACTGTAACCGGTTGGAACCGGTTACAGTGTAAGAACCGGTTTATGAACCGGTCAGAACCGGTTCCACCGGTTCCGGGTCCGAGGGTTGGGGAACCGGTTCGGTTCCCTAACCGGTTCGACCATGGAACCGGTTTAAACAGTGATGTTGACTAATGGAACCGGTTCTGAACCGGTTCCGGTTCCTTTGACCAACCCGATTTGATCACCTATACGTGTATCGTCCCAAAAATTTTATATGTAATGTAAATTTACCCGTTTTCGTCTGAAAATTTTGACCCTATAAAATATCTATGTAGTTTTTTTTTTTTTAGTTTTGTCGGTTTTGGTTACGCATTAAAGAAGGAAACACAAAGGTACAACACAATTAATGCACCAATAAAAGATTTCTAAGGAGGGCCAAAAGATGTTGGGGTCTAAATGTGTATTATCAGACCTATAGTACAAAGAATATTTCATAATAGATCATCCAATGTTTAAACTAATGTGAAATCTCCTAAATGATCATATAACCAATTTGACCGTGTCTATTTGAACTGTTTTCATATGAGCTGGCCGGATAATGAACCATAACGAATTTTCAAATTTTATTCATTTTTTCTGTTATAAAATTCAATATATTACTAATATTACGAATACAAAACCAAAAGTAAAGTATTTGAATACTTTGTTTTAAAATTGTTATAACCTATTACTTAACCAATTTTAAAACCGATTCAACCAATTTGATCAGTCCGACTAGAAATCCAGCAAGGCTTCCGGTTCAACTACCAGTCTAGCATAAAACATTGCTTACAACTTTAAAATTTGAACCTATATGTTCAAACACGAGAAGTTTAACATTTTGAACATATACAAGACGATCTTCATTAACGACAGGTGATGTGAGGTATCCCAAGTCTACCTAAGGACATGCCAAACACATCTTAAGATCCTTTGTTTTTATTTGCCGCCTTCTAGCCATCTCATCGGAACAAATTTGTTTGAATGAAACAACCAAACATATATTAGTTTTGTGTTTAAATTTAAATATGACTAAAGAATGTTCAAATAAGCTATAATCATGGAAGCAAAAATCATATCATTATATTATCTCAAAATTTTAAACTGAATCCATACTATGTTTATAAACCGGGAAGTAGAATTTAATTTATAAATTCTGTATTTATGGCATTTGAGTGCTGCTAAGCGTACCCACCTTACACCATTTTTACTAAATATATACCCCCCTTAACTTATTTGATAAATTACTATTACCTCTTAACATTATTTATATACATATTAGTCCCTACAACATTTTTTTCACTTAATAATTTCCATTACATATATCAAATTAAAAACTATGAAGTATTACTATTAATTTATTTTTTTAGTATTAATATTGTAAATATTTATAATATCTTTTTTTTATTTTAACAATATATATATTTATAATATCCTTATTTTTACCTCTTTATCTTTTACAAAATAAACCCGAAACTCGAAAACCTAAAACCCTAAACCCAAACCCTAAACCCGAACCTTAAACCCGAAGACCTAAACCCGAAACCCGAAACCCGAACCCGAAATCCGAAACTCGAAATCATAAAAACAAAACGCAACTTGTAAAAATAATAATATGAAATCCTTATTTTTGTGCTAATTTGGTAATTATATGATTTCAAGGGGTAATATGAAAGTTGATTTTTCCAAAGAGGTATGACAAGCAACCAGGGGGGGTACGTTTAGTCTGACCCTTTGAAATGGTCTCTTAAAATTATATTCAAAACTAATGTTGAAATTAAAAATATTTAATAAGTCTAGAAATATAATAACTATTCCTAAATATATATAAAAATCAAATATTACTAGCATTGAAATAATCCAACTAACATCAAAATTTTAAAATCATCCAACTAAAAATAAATCTAATTATAACCAGTTGTGTACAATAATAATTCTATCCTGCAATCTAATAAATAAAAAAAAGTAAAAATACAGGTTCATACAAATAGAAAAAACCAAAAAAATGACCCCAAAAAAATTGTCCCATAGTCAGGGATTTTGTCTCTCATTTTTTTCTATTTACAACTTTGTTTCCCTCTTCTTGGATCATTACTGCTCTGTAAAAAACAAACATAACAGTGTAACACCACTGCTCTGTAAAAGAATGCAAATATGATATTCATGCATAACTTTAAATATAAAAACAAAATCCTATGGTCTCTATTTCACAATCTGATCTGCTAATCATTATTGCATATTATGTGAAAGAAATGTTTCCAAATAATATATGGACCAACAGTTGGTTGAAGTTACCCAAACTGTAATTACATACAACATAAAATCTGAGAGACACAGAACTTTTTGGCACCAACCAGACAGGAGATTCCACAACGAAACATACAAAGCTTAAATACACTCTATTCAGGAGAAAAACTACTATAACATGTATCATTAGAAAGCTTGTTTTCAAAATTACAATCTTATCCCATTTGGCGAGTCAATGCTCGTTAGAGAAATGTTCTTAAACCAGGTTTTTACAAGTGCAAGACTTTCTAATCCTTCATGTCAAAGATAACACAACTTTTTTCTTGACTGTTCAACCCCTGGAACTTGATAGTTGTTTGTACACAATAACACTTACAATCAAAGTTCAATGCAGTATCTCATCATAAAAACAATAAAGGTTTCCATTTGCAGCTTTGTATACAATAAAACTATTCAAGTATGCAGTTTCATCACTACCTACACCTACTTGTAATGTTTATGCTCAAGGAGGAAGCTTGTATTGTGGCCCAAGGTTGCTCAGTAGTGTAAACTTATGCGTGTATCTAGAGGTGGACAACAAAACCGGTTCCTACCCGTTTTTCGTAGGAACAGGTTCGGTTCCGTTTCAACCCGACGATCCGGGACCGGTTTGACATTTTTGGAGGTGGACCGGGTAGGAACCGGAACCGAACCGGAACCGGTTCTGGAACCGGTTCGACCGGAACCGGTTCTAGCCGTTGGAGTAGTTCTAGCCGTTGGGAAACGGTTTTATGGCCGTTTTTTGACCGTTGGGGTCAAAAATGGCCGTTTTTTGGCTCCCCAAACACCCCACTACTAGTATAAATAGGTATTTGGTGTAATGGGTTCATCACAACACTCAAAACGCAAACCCGAACGCAAAAAAATACAAAAAACGCTATTACAACGTTCTGAGTTCTCTAATCTCTTGTTTTCTCTTCTTCTATATTCATATTTGTTGTTATGGCTGCCTCACAATCATCGGTTGGTCAAGGTTCCACCGCCGGACCAAGTTTCGTTCGTATTGTACCTCATAATCGTAATCAAGAGATTTGGTGCAATTGGGATTTGGTTGAATTGAGTGACCATTCATTGAAGGCTCGGTGCAAGTTTTGTGGGATTTATTTAAACCCACTTTCGAATTCAAATTTGAAGAAACACATCGAAAGACCGTATTGCAGGGCGTTGAAACAGAACGTCGAGTCGCAACAAACGCAAATGGATAGTGAAGGCGGAATATTTACATACCAAATTGATCGAGTTCAAGATCGTATGGCGAAGTTTGTGATTCAAGAAGCTTTGCCGTTTAGCCACTTCGACAACCCTCGCTTAACCGCCATGATTCGAGATACGCTTCAACCACAATACACTCACGTAAGTCGTCATACTCTTAAACGTTATTGTTTAAAATTGTGGAAGAAGGCCAAAGAGGTACTAATTGCATATTTTGAAAATATAAATACGGGAATAAACTTAACTAGTGATGTTTGGTCGGCTCCACATGGTCTACCCGAATCTTATCTTTGTGTCACCGCTCATTGGGTAGACCCGTCATCGTGGGAAATGATGAAACGCACCATTGCTTTCGAACTCTTTGAGTATCCACATACGGGAGATAATTTGTTTTAAATTTTAGATTATGTTATAAAAGCTTATAAACTAGAAAATAAAATATTTTCAATTGCATTTGATAACGCGTCGAATAATACATCGGCGGTTGATAAATTAAAATTAAAATATACGCCGATTTGCAATGGTGTATTTTTTCACTCAAGGTGTGTTGCACATATCATTAATTTAATCGTGCAAGACGGACTTGCTTCGGATGAGGTTACATCGGTTATAAACGATTTTAGAGTAATGCTACATGAAGTTTTTAAGAAAAGTAAAAAAAGACAAATGGATTATAGAAAATTTTGTAAAGATACGGGAAGAAAAGCTTTGGGAGCTAATTGGGATGTACCTCGTCGATGGAATTCCACTTGCATAATGTTTCAAAGTGCTTTGAAACAAAGAGAAACTTTACAAATGTTTCATTCTAGTCTTGCCGAGAATGATTTGGCAATCCCCTTTTCAAATGAGAAATGGGAAATTATCAATGACTTATCGACTTTTCTTGAAGTTTTTAAAACATCAACTACGAAACTATCGGGAACGTATTATCCGACAAGTCCCTTGGTTCTTTCGGAGTTATTTTTAATCGTTAACAATCTTAAAGAATTTGAAAATAAAAGTCCAATGTTTTCAAACATCATATTACCAATGAAGTTTAAATTAAAAAAATACTTTCTTGAATTGCCACCGATTTTTACTTGCGCCGCCGCTTTAAACCCAATGTTAAATGTTACGGGGGTTGAATGTGTGATAGACGAAATTTTTTCAGCCTTAGATATGCATGAAGTTGACCCAAACTTTTCAACGGAGGCACAAAATGATTTTAACTTGAATTTTAAATTTATGTATGACTTTTATATAAATAAATATGGGTCAAACATACACATGCCTATGCCCCGGGGGTCTTCATCAAGTTCAAGTGCTACTAGAGTACGAGACCCCATGATTAGCCTTATGAACACCGTTCGCAACGTAACGGCTAAAAAACAAAGGGGTAACACCCCTTCAAGCGAACTAGGAAGGTATAGTGCATATGATTTCTCTACCGGTTTATCCGAAGAGGAATATGGCACTTTTGATGTTTTGGCTTGGTGGAAGGTAAAGGAAACCGAGTTTCCGATTCTTGCCACCATGGCCCGTGATTTACTAACCGCCCAAGCTTCTACGGTAGCTTCGGAATCTGCTTTTTCTCTTAGTGGCAGGGTAATATCGGTGAGAAGAACAAGACTGAATTCGGAGTCGGTGGAGATGTGCATTTGCTTGAAGGATCACTTGGACTCAATCGATCGTGTTCAACACGTAACCACTCTGGAAGACGAAACACCACTTGATGTTCGAGTGCACGACGAACAAGAAGGCGTTTCTACAAGTAATTCTGATGAATAAGTCGCCACTCAATAATTACGACGAACAAGAAGGCTTTTCTAGAAATAATATGTCACAACTTTATATTTATAAGTTTAATGTTTTGTTAGTTTGTTTTTGAATATTTTAAAACATGTAACCTTTTTTTTTTGAACTTCTTAAAGTAAATAAAATGAATTTTATGTTAATTGTTTTTTTTATTTAACATGTTATACAAATACGAATCGTATAACACCGCTCTTGATTATAATTCAGCATTTGACTTGCGTAAGCCAAAAGACTATAATACATAGCAAACTCAACAAATGTAACACGATACAGATTTAAGTTCACCATTACACGATACACGATACAGACTAATCAATTCAACCACGCTGACACTCATAGCATTAAGTTCAATATGTTGTTTACCATTGCTCTGTGGGTGAACAACAAAAGTAGCATGAGCCTCTTCAGAAATCAGAAGAACACAAATCATCACCTACACAAGCAGCGGAAACGAAAAACGAAAAAAAAAATAATATTTTACACTGTAACCGGTTACAGTGTAAGAACCGGTTTGGGAACCGGTCAGAACCGGTTCCACCGGTTCCGGGTCCGAGGGTTGGGGAACCGGTTCGGTTCCCTAACCGGTTCGACCATGGAACCGGTTTAAACAGTGATGTTGACTAATGGAACCGGTTCTGAACCGGTTCCGGTTCCTTTGACCAACCCGATTTGATCACCTATACGTGTATCGTCCCAAAAATTTTATATGTAATGTAAATTTACCCGTTTTCGTCTGAAAATTTTGACCCTATAAAATATCTATGTAGTTTTTTTTTTTTTTAGTTTTGTCGGTTTTGGTTACGCATTAAAGAAGGAAACACAAAGGTACAACACAATTAATGCACCAATAAAAGATTTCTAAGGAGGGCCAAAAGATGTTGGGGTCTAAATGTGTATTATCAGACCTATAGTACAAAGAATATTTCATAATAGATCATCCAATGTTTAAACTAATGTGAAATCTCCTAAATGATCATATAACCAATTTGACCGTGTCTATTTGAACTGTTTTCATATGAGCTGGCCGGATAATGAACCATAACGAATTTTCAAATTTTATTCATTTTTTCTGTTATAAAATTCAATATATTACTAATATTACGAATACAAAACCAAAAGTAAAGTATTTGAATACTTTGTTTTAAAATTGTTATAACCTATTACTTAACCAATTTTAAAACCGATTCAACCAATTTGATCAGTCCGACTAGAAATCCAGCAAGGCTTCCGGTTCAACTACCAGTCTAGCATAAAACATTGCTTACAACTTTAAAATTTGAACCTATATGTTCAAACACGAGAAGTTTAACATTTTGAACATATACAATACGATCTTCATTAACGACAGGTGATGTGAGGTATCCCAAGTCTACCTAAGGACATGCCAAACACATCTTAAGATCCTTTGTTTTTATTTGCCGCCTTCTAGCCATCTCATCGGAACAAATTTGTTTGAATGAAACAACCAAACATATATTAGTTTTGTGTTTAAATTTAAATATGACTAAAGAATGTTCAAATAAGCTATAATCATGGAAGCAAAAATCATATCATTATATTATCTCAAAATTTTAAACTGAATCCATACTCTGTTTATAAACCGGGAAGTAGAATTTAATTTATAAATTCTGTATTTATGGCATTTGAGTGCTGCTAAGCGTACCCACCTTACACCATTTTTACTAAATATATACCCCCCTTAACTTATTTGATAAATTACTATTACCTCTTAACATTATTTATATACATATTAGTCCCTACAACATTTTTTTCACTTAATAATTTCCATTACATATATCAAATTAAAAACTATGAAGTATTACTATTAATTTATTTTTTTAGTATTAATATTGTAAATATTTATAATATCTTTTTTTTATTTTAACAATATATATATTTATAATATCCTTATTTTTACCTCTTTATCTTTTACAAAATAAACCCGAAACTCGAAAACCTAAAACCCTAAACCCAAACCCTAAACCCGAACCCTAAACCCGAAGACCTAAACCCGAAACCCGAAACCCGAACCCGAAATCCGAAACTCGAAATCATAAAAACAAAACGCAACTTGTAAAAATAATAATATGAAATCCTTATTTTTGTGCTAATTTGGTAATTATATGATTTCAAGGGGTAATATGAAAGTTGATTTTTCCAAAGAGGTATGACAAGCAACCAGGGGGGGTACGTTTAGTCTGACCCTTTGAAATGGTCTCTTAAAATTATATTCAAAACTAATGTTGAAATTAAAAATATTTAATAAGTCTAGAAATATAATAACTATTCCTAAATATATATAAAAATCAAATATTACTAGCATTGAAATAATCCAACTAACATCAAAATTTTAAAATCATCCAACTAAAAATAAATCTAATTATAACCAGTTGTGTACAATAATAATTCTATCCTGCAATCTAATAAATAAAAAAAAGTAAAAATACAGGTTCATACAAATAGAAAAAACCAAAAAAATGACCCCAAAAAAATTGTCCCATAGTCAGGGATTTTGTCTCTCATTTTTTTCTATTTACAACTTTGTTTCCCTCTTCTTGGATCATTACTGCTCTGTAAAAAACAAACATAACAGTGTAACACCACTGCTCTGTAAAAGAATGCAAATATGATATTCATGCATAACTTTAAATATAAAAACAAAATCCTATGGTCTCTATTTCACAATCTGATCTGCTAATCATTATTGCATATTATGTGAAAGAAATGTTTCCAAATAATATATGGACCAACAGTTGGTTGAAGTTACCCAAACTGTAATTACATACAACATAAAATCTGAGAGACACAGAACTTTTTGGCACCAACCAGACAGGAGATTCCACAACGAAACATACAAAGCTTAAATACACTCTATTCAGGAGAAAAACTACTATAACATGTATCATTAGAAAGCTTGTTTTCAAAATTACAATCTTATCCCATTTGGCGAGTCAATGCTCGTTAGAGAAATGTTCTTAAACCAGGTTTTTACAAGTGCAAGACTTTCTAATCCTTCATGTCAAAGATAACACAACTTTTTTCTTGACTATTCAACCCCTGGAACTTGATAGTTGTTTGTACACAATAACACTTACAATCAAAGTTCAATGCAGTATCTCATCATAAAAACAATAAAGGTTTCCATTTGCAGCTTTGTATACAATAAAACTATTCAAGTATGCAGTTTCATCACTACCTACACCTACTTGTAATGTTTATGCTCAAGGAGGAAGCTTGTATTGTGGCCCAAGGTTGCTCAGTAGTGTAAACTTATGCGTGTATCTAGAGGTGGACAACAAAACCGGTTCCTGGAACCGGTTCGGTTCCGTTTCAACCCGACGATCCGGGACCGGTTTGACATTTTTGGAGGTGGACCGGGTAGGAACCGGAACCGAACCGGAACCGGTTCTGGAACCGGTTCGACCGGAACCGGTTCTAGCCGTTGGAGTAGTTCTAGCCGTTGGGAAACGGTTTTATGGCCGTTTTTTGACCGTTGGGGTCAAAAATGGCCGTTTTTTGGCTCCCCAAACACCCCACTACTAGTATAAATAGGTATTTGGTGTAATGGGTTCATCACAACACTCCAAACGCAAACCCGAACGCAAAAAAATACAAAAAACGCTATTACAACGTTCTGAGTTCTCTAATCTCTTGTTTTCTCTTCTTCTATATTCATATTTGTTGTTATGGCTGCCTCACAATCATCGGTTGGTCAAGGTTCCACCGCCGGACCAAGTTTCGTTCGTATTGTACCTCATAATCGTAATCAAGAGATTTGGTGCAATTGGGATTTGGTTGAATTGAGTGACCATTCATTGAAGGCTCGGTGCAAGTTTTGTGGGATTTATTTAAACCCACTTTCGAATTCAAATTTGAAGAAACACATCGAAAGACCGTATTGCAGGGCGTTGAAACATAACGTCGAGTCGCAACAAACGCAAATGGATAGTGAAGGCGGAATATTTACATACCAAATTGATCGAGTTCAAGATCGTATGGCGAAGTTTGTGATTCAAGAAGCTTTGCCGTTTAGCCACTTCGACAACCCTCGCTTAACCGCCATGATTCGAGATACGCTTCAACCACAATACACTCACGTAAGTCGTCATACTCTTAAACGTTATTGTTTAAAATTGTGGAAGAAGGCCAAAGAGGTACTAATTGCATATTTTGAAAATATAAATACGGGAATAAACTTAACTAGTGATGTTTGGTCGGCTCCACATGGTCTACCCGAATCTTATCTTTGTGTCACCGCTCATTGGGTAGACCCGTCATCGTGGGAAATGATGAAACGCACCATTGCTTTCGAACTCTTTGAGTATCCACATACGGGAGATAATTTGTTTTAAATTTTAGATTATGTTATAAAAGCTTATAAACTAGAAAATAAAATATTTTCAATTGCATTTGATAACGCGTCGAATAATACATCGGCGGTTGATAAATTAAAATTAAAATATACGCCGATTTGCAATGGTGTATTTTTTCACTCAAGGTGTGTTGCACATATCATTAATTTAATCGTGCAAGAAGGACTTGCTTCGGATGAGGTTACATCGGTTATAAACGATTTTAGAGTAATGCTACATGAAGTTTTTAAGAAAAGTAAAAAAAGACAAATGGATTATAGAAAATTTTGTAAAGATACGGGAAGAAAAGCTTTGGGAGCTAATTGGGATGTACCTCGTCGATGGAATTCCACTTGCATAATGTTTCAAAGTGCTTTGAAACAAAGAGAAACTTTACAAATGTTTCATTCTAGTCTTGCCGAGAATGATTTGGCAATCCCCTTTTCAAATGAGAAATGGGAAATTATCAATGACTTATCGACTTTTCTTGAAGTTTTTAAAACATCAACTACGAAACTATCGGGAACGTATTATCCGACAAGTCCCTTGGTTCTTTCGGAGTTATTTTTAATCGTTAACAATCTTAAAGAATTTGAAAATAAAAGTCCAATGTTTTCAAACATCATATTACCAATGAAGTTTAAATTAAAAAAATACTTTCTTGAATTGCCATCGATTTTTACTTGCGCCGCCGCTTTAAACCCAATGTTAAATGTTACGGGGGTTGAATGTGTGATAGACGAAATTTTTTCAGCCTTAGATATGCATGAAGTTGACCCAAACTTTTCAACGGAGGCACAAAATGATTTTAACTTGAATTTTAAATTTATGTATGACTTTTATATAAATAAATATGGGTCAAACATACACATGCCTATGCCCCGGGGGTCTTCATCAAGTTCAAGTGCTACTAGAGTACGAGACCCCATGATTAGCCTTATGAACACCGTTCGCAACGTAACGGCTAAAAAACAAAGGGGTAACACCCCTTCAAGCGAACTAGGAAGGTATAGTGCATATGATTTCTCTACCGGTTTATCCGAAGAGGAATATGGCACTTTTGATGTTTTGGCTTGGTGGAAGTAAAGGAAACCGAGTTTCCGATTCTTGCCACCATGGCCCGTGATTTACTAACCGCCCAAGCTTCTACGGTAGCTTCGGAATCTGCTTTTTCTCTTAGTGGCAGGGTAATATCGGTGAGAAGAACAAGACTGAATTCGGAGTCGGTGGAGATGTGCATTTGCTTGAAGGATCACTTGGACTCAATCGATCGTGTTCAACACGTAACCACTCTGGAAGACGAAACACCACTTGATGTTCGAGTGCACGACGAACAAGAAGGCGTTTCTACAAGTAATTCTGATGAATAAGTCGCCACTCAATAATTACGACGAACAAGAAGGCTTTTCTAGAAATAATATGTCACAACTTTATATTTATAAGTTTAATGTTTTGTTAGTTTGTTTTTGAATATTTTAAAACATGTAACCTTTTTTTTTTGAACTTCTTAAAGTAAATAAAATGAATTTTATGTTAATTGTTTTTTTTATTTAACATGTTATACAAATACGAATCGTATAACACCGCTCTTGATTATAATTCAGCATTTGACTTGCGTAAGCCAAAAGACTATAATACATAGCAAACTCAACAAATGTAACACGATACAGATTTAAGTTCACCATTACACGATACACGATACAGACTAATCAATTCAACCACGCTGACACTCATAGCATTAAGTTCAATATGTTGTTTACCATTGCTCTGTGGGTGAACAACAAAAGTAGCATGAGCCTCTTCAGAAATCAGAAGAACACAAATCATCACCTACACAAGCAGCGGAAACGAAAAACGAAAAAAAAAATAATATTTTACACTGTAACCGGTTACAGTGTAAGAACCGGTTTGGGAACCGGTCAGAACCGGTTCCACCGGTTCCGGGTCCGAGGGTTGGGGAACCGGTTCGGTTCCCTAACCGGTTCGACCATGGAACCGGTTTAAACAGTGATGTTGACTAATGGAACCGGTTCTGAACCGGTTCCGGTTCCTTTGACCAACCCGATTTGATCACCTATACGTGTATCGTCCCAAAAATTTTATATGTAATGTAAATTTACCCGTTTTCGTCTGAAAATTTTGACCCTATAAAATATCTATGTAGTTTTTTTTTTTTTAGTTTTGTCGGTTTTGGTTACGCATTAAAGAAGGAAACACAAAGGTACAACACAATTAATGCACCAATAAAAGATTTCTAAGGAGGGCCAAAAGATGTTGGGGTCTAAATGTGTATTATCAGACCTATAGTACAAAGAATATTTCATAATAGATCATCCAATGTTTAAACTAATGTGAAATCTCCTAAATGATCATATAACCAATTTGACCGTGTCTATTTGAACTGTTTTCATATGAGCTGGCCGGATAATGAACCATAACGAATTTTCAAATTTTATTCATTTTTTCTGTTATAAAATTCAATATATTACTAATATTACGAATACAAAACCAAAAGTAAAGTATTTGAATACTTTGTTTTAAAATTGTTATAACCTATTACTTAACCAATTTTAAAACCGATTCAACCAATTTGATCAGTCCGACTAGAAATCCAGCAAGGCTTCCGGTTCAACTACCAGTCTAGCATAAAACATTGCTTACAACTTTAAAATTTGAACCTATATGTTCAAACACGAGAAGTTTAACATTTTGAACATATACAATACGATCTTCATTAACGACAGGTGATGTGAGGTATCCCAAGTCTACCTAAGGACATGCCAAACACATCTTAAGATCCTTTGTTTTTATTTGCCGCCTTCTAGCCATCTCATCGGAACAAATTTGTTTGAATGAAACAACCAAACATATATTAGTTTTGTGTTTAAATTTAAATATGACTAAAGAATGTTCAAATAAGCTATAATCATGGAAGCAAAAATCATATCATTATATTATCTCAAAATTTTAAACTGAATCCATACTCTGTTTATAAACCGGGAAGTAGAATTTAATTTATAAATTCTGTATTTATGGCATTTGAGTGCTGCTAAGCGTACCCACCTTACACCATTTTTACTAAATATATACCCCCCTTAACTTATTTGATAAATTACTATTACCTCTTAACATTATTTATATACATATTAGTCCCTACAACATTTTTTTCACTTAATAATTTCCATTACATATATCAAATTAAAAACTATGAAGTATTACTATTAATTTATTTTTTTAGTATTAATATTGTAAATATTTATAATATCTTTTTTTTATTTTAACAATATATATATTTATAATATCCTTATTTTTACCTCTTTATCTTTTATAAAATAAACCCGAAACTCGAAAACCTAAAACCCTAAACCCAAACCCTAAACCCGAACCCTAAACCCGAAGACCTAAACCCGAAACCCGAAACCCGAACCCGAAATCCGAAACTCGAAATCATAAAAACAAAACGCAACTTGTAAAAATAATAATATGAAATCCTTATTTTTGTGCTAATTTGGTAATTATATGATTTCAAGGGGTAATATGAAAGTTGATTTTTCCAAAGAGGTATGACAAGCAACCAGGGGGGGTACGTTTAGTCTGACCCTTTGAAATGGTCTCTTAAAATTATATTCAAAACTAATGTTGAAATTAAAAATATTTAATAAGTCTAGAAATATAATAACTATTCCTAAATATATATAAAAATCAAATATTACTAGCATTGAAATAATCCAACTAACATCAAAATTTTAAAATCATCCAACTAAAAATAAATCTAATTATAACCAGTTGTGTACAATAATAATTCTATCCTGCAATCTAATAAATAAAAAAAAGTAAAAATACAGGTTCATACAAATAGAAAAAACCAAAAAAATGACCCCAAAAAAATTGTCCCATAGTCAGGGATTTTGTCTCTCATTTTTTTCTATTTACAACTTTGTTTCCCTCTTCTTGGATCATTACTGCTCTGTAAAAAACAAACATAACAGTGTAACACCACTGCTCTGTAAAAGAATGCAAATATGATATTCATGCATAACTTTAAATATAAAAACAAAATCCTATGGTCTCTATTTCACAATCTGATCTGCTAATCATTATTGCATATTATGTGAAAGAAATGTTTCCAAATAATATATGGACCAACAGTTGGTTGAAGTTACCCAAACTGTAATTACATACAACATAAAATCTGAGAGACACAGAACTTTTTGGCACCAACCAGACAGGAGATTCCACAACGAAACATACAAAGCTTAAATACACTCTATTCAGGAGAAAAACTACTATAACATGTATCATTAGAAAGCTTGTTTTCAAAATTACAATCTTATCCCATTTGGCGAGTCAATGCTCGTTAGAGAAATGTTCTTAAACCAGGTTTTTACAAGTGCAAGACTTTCTAATCCTTCATGTCAAAGATAACACAACTTTTTTCTTGACTGTTCAACCCCTGGAACTTGATAGTTGTTTGTACACAATAACACTTACAATCAAAGTTCAATGCAGTATCTCATCATAAAAACAATAAAGGTTTCCATTTGCAGCTTTGTATACAATAAAACTATTCAAGTATGCAGTTTCATCACTACCTACACCTACTTGTAATGTTTATGCTCAAGGAGGAAGCTTGTATTGTGGCCCAAGGTTGCTCAGTAGTGTAAACTTATGCGTGTATCTAGAGGTGGACAACAAAACCGGTTCCTACCCGTTTTTCGTAGGAACAGGTTCGGTTCCGTTTCAACCCGACGATCCGGGACCGGTTTGACATTTTTGGAGGTGGACCGGGTAGGAACCGGAACCGAACCGGAACCGGTTCTGGAACCGGTTCGACCGGAACCGGTTCTAGCCGTTGGAGTAGTTCTAGCCGTTGGGAAACGGTTTTATGGCCGTTTTTTGACCGTTGGGGTCAAAAATGGCCGTTTTTTGGCTCCCCAAACACCCCACTACTAGTATAAATAGGTATTTGGTGTAACGGGTTCATCACAACACTCAAAACGCAAACCCGAACGCAAAAAAATACAAAAAACGCTATTACAACGTTCTGAGTTCTCTAATCTCTTGTTTTCTCTTCTTCTATATTCATATTTGTTGTTATGGCTGCCTCACAATCATCGGTTGGTCAAGGTTCCACCGCCGGACCAAGTTTCGTTCGTATTGTACCTCATAATCGTAATCAAGAGATTTGGTGCAATTGGGATTTGGTTGAATTGAGTGACCATTCATTGAAGGCTCGGTGCAAGTTTTGTGGGATTTATTTAAACCCACTTTCGAATTCAAATTTGAAGAAACACATCGAAAGACCGTATTGCAGGGCGTTGAAACAGAACGTCGAGTCGCAACAAACGCAAATGGATAGTGAAGGCGGAATATTTACATACCAAATTGATCGAGTTCAAGATCGTATGGCGAAGTTTGTGATTCAAGAAGCTTTGCCGTTTAGCCACTTCGACAACCCTCGCTTAACCGCCATGATTCGAGATACGCTTCAACCACAATACACTCACGTAAGTCGTCATACTCTTAAACGTTATTGTTTAAAATTGTGGAAGAAGGCCAAAGAGGTACTAATTGCATATTTTGAAAATATAAATACGGGAATAAACTTAACTAGTGATGTTTGGTCGGCTCCACATGGTCTACCCGAATCTTATCTTTGTGTCACCGCTCATTGGGTAGACCCGTCATCGTGGGAAATGATGAAACGCACCATTGCTTTCGAACTCTTTGAGTATCCACATACGGGAGATAATTTGTTTGAAATTTTAGATTATGTTATAAAAGCTTATAAACTAGAAAATAAAATATTTTCAATTGCATTTGATAACGCGTCGAATAATACATCGGCGGTTGATAAATTAAAATTAAAATATACGCCGATTTGCAATGGTGTATTTTTTCACTCAAGGTGTGTTGCACATATCATTAATTTAATCGTGCAAGACGGACTTGCTTCGGATGAGGTTACATCGGTTATAAACGATTTTAGAGTAATGCTACATGAAGTTTTTAAGAAAAGTAAAAAAAGACAAATGGATTATAGAAAATTTTGTAAAGATACGGGAAGAAAAGCTTTGGGAGCTAATTGGGATGTACCTCGTCGATGGAATTCCACTTGCATAATGTTTCAAAGTGCTTTGAAACAAAGAGAAACTTTACAAATGTTTCATTCTAGTCTTGCCGAGAATGATTTGGCAATCCCCTTTTCAAATGAGAAATGGGAAATTATCAATGACTTATCGACTTTTCTTGAAGTTTTTAAAACATCAACTACGAAACTATCGGGAACGTATTATCCGACAAGTCCCTTGGTTCTTTCGGAGTTATTTTTAATCGTTAACAATCTTAAAGAATTTGAAAATAAAAGTCCAATGTTTTCAAACATCATATTACCAATGAAGTTTAAATTAAAAAAATACTTTCTTGAATTGCCACCGATTTTTACTTGCGCCGCCGCTTTAAACCCAATGTTAAATGTTACGGGGGTTGAATGTGTGATAGACGAAATTTTTTCAGCCTTAGATATGCATGAAGTTGACCCAAACTTTTCAACGGAGGCACAAAATGATTTTAACTTGAATTTTAAATTTATGTATGACTTTTATATAAATAAATATGGGTCAAACATACACATGCCTATGCCCCGGGGGTCTTCATCAAGTTCAAGTGCTACTAGAGTACGAGACCCCATAATTAGCCTTATGAACACCGTTCGCAACGTAACGGCTAAAAAACAAAGGGGTAACACCCCTTCAAGCGAACTAGGAAGGTATAGTGCATATGATTTCTCTACCGGTTTATCCGAAGAGGAATATGGCACTTTTGATGTTTTGGCTTGGTGGAAGGTAAAGGAAACCGAGTTTCCGATTCTTGCCACCATGGCCCGTGATTTACTAACCGCCCAAGCTTCTACGGTAGCTTCGGAATCTGCTTTTTCTCTTAGTGGCAGGGTAATATCGGTGAGAAGAACAAGACTGAATTCGGAGTCGGTGGAGATGTGCATTTGCTTGAAGGATCACTTGGACTCAATCGATCGTGTTCAACACGTAACCACTCTGGAAGACGAAACACCACTTGATGTTCGAGTGCACGACGAACAAGAAGGCGTTTCTACAAGTAATTCTGATGAATAAGTCGCCACTCAATAATTACGACGAACAAGAAGGCTTTTCTAGAAATAATATGTCACAACTTTATATTTATAAGTTTAATGTTTTGTTAGTTTGTTTTTGAATATTTTAAAACATGTAACCTTTTTTTTTTGAACTTCTTAAAGTAAATAAAATGAATTTTATGTTAATTGTTTTTTTTATTTAACATGTTATACAAATACGAATCGTATAACACCGCTCTTGATTATAATTCAGCATTTGACTTGCGTAAGCGAAAAGACTATAATACATAGCAAACTCAACAAATGTAACAAGATACAGATTTAAGTTCACCATTACACGATACACGATACAGACTAATCAATTCAACCACGCTGACACTCATAGCATTAAGTTCAATATGTTGTTTACCATTGCTCTGTGGGTGAACAACAAAAGTAGCATGAGCCTCTTCAGAAATCAGAAGAACACAAATCATCACCTACACAAGCAGCGGAAACGAAAAACGAAAAAAAAAAATAATATTTTACACTGTAACCGGTTACAGTGTAAGAACCTGTTTGGGAACCGGTCAGAACCGGTTCCACCGGTTCCGGGTCCGAGGGTTGGGGAACCGGTTCGGTTCCCTAACCGGTTCGACCATGGAACCGGTTTAAACAGTGATGTTGACTAATGGAACCGGTTCTGAACCGGTTCCGGTTCCTTTGACCAACCCGATTTGATCACCTATACGTGTATCGTCCCAAAAATTTTATATGTAATGTAAATTTACCCGTTTTCGTCTGAAAATTTTGACCCTATAAAATATCTATGTAGTTTTTTTTTTTTTAGTTTTGTCGGTTTTGGTTACGCATTAAAGAAGGAAACACAAAGGTACAACACAATTAATGCACCAATAAAAGATTTCTAAGGAGGGCCAAAAGATGTTGGGGTCTAAATGTGTATTATCAGACCTATAGTACAAAGAATATTTCATAATAGATCATCCAATGTTTAAACTAATGTGAAATCTCCTAAATGATCATATAACCAATTTGACCGTGTCTATTTGAACTGTTTTCATATGAGCTGGCCGGATAATGAACCATAACGAATTTTCAAATTTTATTCATTTTTTCTGTTATAAAATTCAATATATTACTAATATTACGAATACAAAACCAAAAGTAAAGTATTTGAATACTTTGTTTTAAAATTGTTATAACCTATTACTTAACCAATTTTAAAACCGATTCAACCAATTTGATCAGTCCGACTAGAAATCCAGCAAGGCTTCCGGTTCAACTACCAGTCTAGCATAAAACATTGCTTACAACTTTAAAATTTGAACCTATATGTTCAAACACGAGAAGTTTAACATTTTGAACATATACAAGACGATCTTCATTAACGACAGGTGATGTGAGGTATCCCAAGTCTACCTAAGGACATGCCAAACACATCTTAAGATCCTTTGTTTTTATTTGCCGCCTTCTAGCCATCTCATCGGAACAAATTTGTTTGAATGAAACAACCAAACATATATTAGTTTTGTGTTTAAATTTAAATATGACTAAAGAATGTTCAAATAAGCTATAATCATGGAAGCAAAAATCATATCATTATATTATCTCAAAATTTTAAACTGAATCCATACTCTGTTTATAAACCGGGAAGTAGAATTTAATTTATAAATTCTGTATTTATGGCATTTGAGTGCTGCTAAGCGTACCCACCTTACACCATTTTTACTAAATATATACCCCCCTTAACTTATTTGATAAATTACTATTACCTCTTAACATTATTTATATACATATTAGTCCCTACAACATTTTTTTCACTTAATAATTTCCATTACATATATCAAATTAAAAACTATGAAGAATTACTATTAATTTATTTTTTTAGTATTAATATTGTAAATATTTATAATATCTTTTTTTTATTTTAACAATATATATATTTATAATATCCTTATTTTTACCTCTTTATCTTTTACAAAATAAACCCGAAACTCGAAAACCTAAAACCCTAAACCCAAACCCTAAACCCGAACCCTAAACCCGAAGACCTAAACCCGAAACCCGAAACCCGAACCCGAAATCCGAAACTCGAAATCATAAAAACAAAACGCAACTTGTAAAAATAATAATATGAAATCCTTATTTTTGTGCTAATTTGGTAATTATATGATTTCAAGGGGTAATATGAAAGTTGATTTTTCCAAAGAGGTATGACAAGCAACCAGGGGGGGTACGTTTAGTCTGACCCTTTGAAATGGTCTCTTAAAATTATATTCAAAACTAATGTTGAAATTAAAAATATTTAATAAGTCTAGAAATATAATAACTATTCCTAAATATATATAAAAATCAAATATTACTAGCATTGAAATAATCCAACTAACATCAAAATTTTAAAATCATCCAACTAAAAATAAATCTAATTATAACCAGTTGTGTACAATAATAATTCTATCCTGCAATCTAATAAATAAAAAAAAGTAAAAATACAGGTTCATACAAATAGAAAAAACCAAAAAAATGACCCCAAAAAAATTGTCCCATAGTCAGGGATTTTGTCTCTCATTTTTTTCTATTTACAACTTTGTTTCCCTCTTCTTGGATCATTACTGCTCTGTAAAAAACAAACATAACAGTGTAACACCACTGCTCTGTAAAAGAATGCAAATATGATATTCATGCATAACTTTAAATATAAAAACAAAATCCTATGGTCTCTATTTCACAATCTGATCTGCTAATCATTATTGCATATTATGTGAAAGAAATGTTTCCAAATAATATATGGACCAACAGTTGGTTGAAGTTACCCAAACTGTAATTACATACAACATAAAATCTGAGAGACACAGAACTTTTTGGCACCAACCAGACAGGAGATTCCACAACGAAACATACAAAGCTTAAATACACTCTATTCAGGAGAAAAACTACTATAACATGTATCATTAGAAAGCTTGTTTTCAAAATTACAATCTTATCCCATTTGGCGAGTCAATGCTCGTTAGAGAAATGTTCTTAAACCAGGTTTTTACAAGTGCAAGCCTTTCTAATCCTTCATGTCAAAGATAACACAACTTTTTTCTTGACTGTTCAACCCCTGGAACTTGATAGTTGTTTGTACACAATAACACTTACAATCAAAGTTCAATGCAGTATCTCATCATAAAAACAATAAAGGTTTCCATTTGCAGCTTTGTATACAATAAAACTATTCAAGTATGCAGTTTCATCACTACCTACACCTACTTGTAATGTTTATGCTCAAGGAGGAAGCTTGTATTGTGGCCCAAGGTTGCTCAGTAGTGTAAACTTATGCGTGTATCGTCCCAAAAATTTTATATGTAATGTAAATTTACCCGTTTTCGTCTGAAAATTTTGAGCCCGGTCACCCCGATTTATGAAAACTTTAACACGTATTGAATCCGGCCACGCCAATATATTTGTCCAAGCTTTGCCACTGTGCATACTATCAAACTTAAAAACCAATCAAATACACATAGCATCACTAACAATACCGATAAACACACAACAAGTATATAATCAAATCAAATCAAATCAAATTGAACCTAAATAATTCAATGGTTCTATAAACTTGTACAAATCAAAATACATCCACCATTAAAAACAGGTGTGCAGGCTAACAGAATAATAACAGCAATAAATTATCTATAACGCGAAAACAAGAAATACACAACCCCTAAACAAAGATACAAGTACAACAAGCGTCCTATATCACAACAATTGCGCCGAAACCCAAACTTACCAAAACCTTTTTCTCAATAGAATTCGATTAATTCAACCCAAATCACTACCCACAACCGAAAGCAAACCCCCTTCGGCCGCGTCCTGCTCATCCAAAAACAAATCATCGGGGCTCCTAAACGCGGCGTGCAACCCGACAATCACAACCACAATAATCAAGGATACCAAGACATTCACCCCCACGCTCGTGAACGCCAACGTGAGTATCGTCAACAGACTTAACCCGACCAAGACAACCCGATCATCAACGACACGGTTAAAGACGACAATCGGACTCCTGGGGTCGCGAAACAAGTAAAGGAAGAGCCAGGCGACGAATATGATTAAAAAGACGATCATTGAAATCGGGTGGTAAAGGAGGCTGAGGTATATTATGAGTAGCATTATAATAGCGTAATTGACTCTGAAGTAGTTGAGATTCTGTCTGATTCGGGTGATGGCTTCGTCGTAGGAGGTGGGTGTGGAGACGGCGGAGTAGTCGAAGAAGTGGCGCCATGGGCGGCGTTTGGTGGAGACTCCGGCGTAATCGGCGGTTGGGATGTTGGACATTGTTTGGTCGTAGATTGAAATGAGATTTGAAACCCTTGATTTTGTATATAAAGGAAAAGGGTTTAATGCGGAAATATTTGCGTGGATTAAAATATTAATATTTACATAACAAAATATGGGATTTAAAATTACTCATCAATGTTTACAAAATGATTACTTGTTTATCAAATCATCATTTACATATTTTAAAGTTTAACAAAATGATTTGAGCCATCAGATCGCCTAGATGTCAACTTCGATTCTTCAAGCGGCTATCCTTCATTACCTGTAAAACAGTTTGAAAATACGTCAGCAACACATGCTGGTGAATAAGATGACGTATAAAATATTTTATTTACTTAGTTACCCCTCAAGACATAACTTGGGTCTCGGCCCATCGTGGCTTAATCAAGTTAAAAACTAAAACACAATTACAAACTTAAGCTCTACTCGAAACCGCTCAGCAAACACCGCATCGTTCGAGATTACTTAGCAACCATCAGTATACACATGATTGCCCTCTCCCGGACATAACTTAGGTCCGGCCCATCGTGGCGGAGGCTTATAACCAGGTGTGGCGCGGTGTGCCCACCGTCTACCACATATGTAAGGATCCAAACAAACGTACACGACAACCTGAGGGCCAACGATTACTTTTGTTCATAATGTTTTAGAGATACATAATCTTATGTAATCAATTTACTTTGACTCGATTAATACAAGTTATAAAAGTTGGATGTATTCACCTTTTCAAAGATCAGCTTCACTTCACTGATCGAGTTTGTCTTTCTTTGTTATCTCAGAGCTATAGTACGAGTATATCATTTTGTTAATACTAGATCAATTATCTAGCTTTAGACCTCTAGTCTATTTTTGTAAAATTTTTACTTCGATTATATTTTCTTTTTCTAACCTTTAGTTTAAAACACTTTTCTTTTATTTTACAAGATATTCAAACCTTAAGTTTAAATTATCATTTATATTTCTAACACTACATTTCTTTTTCTCGAAGAAACGTATACTTTATTTCTTTATTCTTATTATTTAAAATTATTTAAATAACAATTAATACTTTATTAATAACAAAGAATTATATTCATATATTTATCTTTTTATATTTTCTTTGTTTTATATTTTATTTTGTTTTATTCTAGAGATATCGAGTATACCCTCAACTAAGGTATAAGCCTTTTAATATTATATTAATATTTTATTCGAGCATTACCCCTACCTTTATAGGCTTATTATTTTCTAGATTCTCGGGCAGCACTTCGACGCTTGCACGTTTATCGAGAATCTTGATCAACGCTTCTCTTGCACGCAAATCAATGTTCGCTGATCGTCAATCTTCTTTGACACGTACTTCGAGGTGTTCGTCGGCTCGTCTCTTGATGGTATGCTCAAGGAGGTGTGGAGATGGCGGAGTAGTCGAAGAAGTGGCGCCATGGGCGGCGTTTGGCGATGAAGGATTCGGTGTGGAATCTGGCGCGAGTGAAGATGGTGGATGGTGAGTTAGTGGTGGTGGAGACTCCGGCGTAATCGGCGGTTGGGATGTTGGACATTGTTTTGTTGTATATTGAAATGAGATTTGAAACCCTAGATTTTGGGATCTGCTTTTGTATATAAAGGAAAAAGGGTGACACGTTGTCCACTTCTAAGTCCTAACTCTTGTACTTTTGTGTTATGACTCATAGGTAGGAAGGTAGGTAGGATGTTCATATTTGGATATCGGATATTTGAAAATTTTGGATAATGAATTTTGACATATGGATTCGTATAAGAGATATCAGATATCCGAATTATTAGAAACAAAAAAAAAAAAAACTATTTAACGCATGTTATTAATAAGTTTCGACTGAGATGAACCGTCGCTAGGTGAATCAGGGTGCAGTTGCATAATAAAGGGAAGGTTTTGGCCGGCAGGGGTCGGATTTTGAAAACACATGACGAATCTGTTGATAGAATAATCAATTTGGCAATATGTATCTTCATTTCATATATGAAATAACTTGGTTAGTGGTGATTGGAAATGGTAAGGTGGTGGCCGCCTGCCAGATGGGAGGCAATGTGGTGGGGGCAGAAGAGAATCAAAAAGGCAAGAGACATTGTTATTATCTGCTAAGGTTTACAAAACATAACAGTATATAAATATACTCAAATATAACAAACTAGGTTATTAACCCGTGCACGACACGGGTGGAAATATTTAAAATTTTGAAAAAACACATGTAATTTGAAAGGATAATATAAGTTGTTATATGTTATTCGGGACGACAACATACTTTAAGTCGTAAAATAATATTGGTACGAAAACCAATGACTGTGAAATACAAAGATAAACCTAAACAACATTCAAATTACAATCTTTGAAAACATAATCAAAATTTTAAAAATGTAAAATTTATAAGCTACTAAAAAGACTTCCTTATAAACGATATTTATTCTTTATTTGTAATTTTGTCTTCCTTGTTTAATATAAGAATTTTAACACCACTCATCGCTTTTGATAAAACACCGGGTCTCTGAGATATATGTCAACTCTTGCTATAGATTGACCTTGATTTTTGTTAAAGGTCATTGCAAAACAGAATCCAATTGGAAAAAACTACAGTCTCTTCAATTTAAACGAAAGTTTCTTATCTGAAGGTATTAGACCGCAACGAATTATATAAGTGCGATAATCGATATTAGTACCTGAAATAACTGTTACTACAACAAAACGCTTACCCAAATTTATTACTCGCAATCAAATTCCATCACACAAACCGTTCTTCTGATCCATATTCCTTAGTAACATTATTGGTATAAATTAACATAAACTGATTCGTATACACATCTTTATTTTAATGAGAATAAATTAATAAAATTATAATAATGTCAAAATATTTAAAATTTGAGTGAAATTATATTAATACATATTGTCAAATTGAGTCAAATGATTAATTTATTCAAATTCGGTTTTTAATATGAATTATTTAACTTTTTTTTTGTAAAAATTCATATAAAAGAAATGAGAATACATTATTATAAAATTATAATAATGTTCAAATTTACCAAAATTAGAGTCAAATCATATTAATAAAAATAGTTCAATTCAGTCAAATGGTTAACCTTTTAAAATTCGGTTTGTGAAAATATGGCCAAAGTCCAACTATATTACCTATTTTTGTATACTTCATATAAGTGGTCAAGAATTCGAATTTCAAAATGGTTTAAATAAATATTTTTTATTATTCATTTAAGAGATTTAGTTGAAATTGACATTAAATTCATAATAAGTTGAAATATTTAGAAGAAACTAATATTATTTATATTTAAGGCATTAATATTGAATAATTATGAAATAAGTTTATAATTATGGATGGTAATCAAAAAATTAAAAAGGGTTGAAAAAAATTAGTCAAATTAGGAATGAGAATTATGCTTAAATATGTAAATGTTATTTAAACCTATTGAATATAAATGGTCAAATTGAGTCAAATCGTTAATTTATTTAAATTCATTTTTTAACAAATTGTGAAATTAAAACTCTATAACATATTTTTGTAAATTTCATATAAATGATGAGAATTAAATTTTGATATTCAAGTATATATATATACACACACACACATACATACATACATACATATATATGACATTTGAATGGGGAAAATCAATTTCTTAAATGTCATATTAAATGTGTATAAATCTAAAAATGTAAAGTAAGATAATATTAGAGAGTATAATAATGTTTTAAATTGCGTTGACATTGATGGTTTAATTGGACTTTGACCAACAACAATATAAGATTAATTATCTTACTATAGATAATTTAATGTCTTATAGAATAATCAATTAAATTTAATTTCTTGATTATATAATAATCAATTGAATTACATAAATTGTGAACAATAAATTAATACATGAATACTAACAGAAACATATATCAATATTAAACAAAAATAAAAGACATCTTATCAAACAATCCTCAATCCATGAAATTAGCTATATCAAGTTGTGGACAATAACCTGAAATGATAAAATTAAATATTAATATCACATAATAAATAAATTATAAATTATGAAAGATTTGAATCATGTGAAAAAATGTAAAATTGATGTTATAATTTACAACCGGAAAATTTGAATCGCATTACTGGAAAAACAAAATAGTGAAGATCTCCATTGAATCTTCGATTTTGATATATAAACTAAAGCTATTATAAGAAAAAATCATATAATTATTAATATAAATACAAACAAAAACATAAAACAAAAATAATTGTAATTGTCTAATTGATATAAAACCTTATCAGAATAATATGATAAGAGTATCAAATAGAGTATGAAATATAACTTCCGGAATAACATTAGGAATAATATGATAGTGTATCAAATAAAACCTTACCGAAAAATCGTAATAACTTCAACATATAAATTAAATCTTGGATTTCGATATACAACCTAAAGAGATTATAACAAAATTATATAACAATTAAAATAAATATAAAACCCTACCGGAAAACGTAATAACTTCACCATATTAATTCAATCTTGGATTTTGATATAGAATCTAAAGATATTATAACAAAGTAATATAAAAATTAAAATAAATATAAAACCTTATCGTATAACGTTACCGGAAAACCGTAATAACTTCAACTTATTAATTCAATCTTGGATTTTGATTTACAACCTAAAGAGATTATAAAAAAATCATATAACAATTAAAATATATATAAAACATTACCGGAAAACAATATAACCTTATCGGAAAAACATATAACAAAACTGGCAATTGCCGGAATGTAGGAGACGGTGAAGGAATAAGCCGAAAGAGAGAGGAAACAAAGAGAGAGAGAGAGATTAAAATGGTTAGGGTTTTCAATCTTGAGAGTTATATAATGTAAATGAGATGATTTAGTAAGTTTATGAATTCTTATAATAATTAGAATAATCAATATAATAATTACATTAATATGTTATTTATGATGTTTGACCAGATTTTAAAAATATTTAATAATTATTAATAATTATTGATTATCTAGTATTTTAATTTATTTTAGATTTTTTTTATTCACATGAATTATTAATAATCATTGATTGTCTAGTATTTTAATTTATTTTATAATTTTTTTATTCACATGAAAAATAAAGAAGTGATAGATAAAAATGAAAAGTTAATGAATGCACCAATAGGAAAAGGTTATGTTGAGTTAAACTCTATTGTTTTAATAGTATAGATAGATAACTAGTTTTTAGTCACCGTGTTACGGGGGTTTATTTATTGTTTTGCTATTTTATTTTTTTGTAATGATTTGTTTTATTTTATAACGGAGTTTTGTTTGATTTAATGCGTATATGTTAGTTTTTTACGTTCATTATATTTTTTTTCAACGTTTGGACTATTTCAATTGAGATGTGTAGGTTGTACGAACATAAACATTTTAATTTTTTAAACAAAAATAATATGAATACAAATATTTGTCATATGAAATTTACGTGATGTTTTTATCCTCAATCACATACTTTATGAGTTTATATGAAGAGTTTTTATCTGATATAAATTAATCTCAATACATTAAGTCCACATTTTTTTATTAAGAAAAACCATTTTGGTGTCATGTCATGAGCTGAAAGAGCTAATTTTACAGTGTTTGCCTTTTGAATCAAACAAAGTAGTAGGGGCTTCATAACAACTTTCATACTAAAGGAAGGCGAAGAACCCACTTTTAGTTAATAAGAGCCATACTTTCCTCAAAAAACCTCATCACTGAAATTCAAGTGCAAACCCATTTCTTAGTCACCGAGTTTAGCGCACCTTTGGTACTTCAGTAGGACGAGTTATTTGATAGTGACTTCTTCCGGCGCGATAGAAAATGTCATTGAGTTAGAATGAACCTTCCAAATGTCATGTTTGACTAATAAAAGTCAAACTTGACCATAGATTGCAACTTATAAGTTATACACCTCGTCTCCTATGTTGCAAGGGTTTATTTAGACTCTTGTTTTTAATCATTTTACTATTTTGTGTTTTGTAATGATTTTTGTCTTAATTTTTAAACGGAGTTTTGTTTTAATTGAATGCGTATATATTAGTTTTTTATATTCAAAATATTTTTTTAATGTTTTGGCTCTTTTAATTACGATGGGTACTTATGTAGTTGGGTCTACAAAAAATATTCATTGATATTTCAAAGACGAATTCAAAAGCTATGTTGTTCTCATATACAACAACATTTTCAGCAACACATTACTTAAATACACTCTAAACTTCCTGGGTTGTTCGATGCACGAATCAAATCGGTAGTTCCTAAATGACTAAATCAACCAAAATTCTCCATCAAAATCAGCATAAAAGATGAACACAGGTGGGTCTAATAATGATAACCATGAAGAAATAAAGAAGAGATTCATAGAGTTGGGTCGTTTGTTAAGTACAGCTGGTGGGCTTGCATTCTTGACAAATATTTATAACAATAAGCTCAATGTCAGATTAAAAAAAATTCCAAATTGCAAACTTGTCTTAGCTTTTTCAACCTTGCATTTCTTGTGTATTTTGAAGTTTCTTTGTACAGAGCGATGGGAAATTAGACAGTGATGTAATCATCGAGTTTAGGTAGGATAATATAAATGGAAAGCAGCCACGGTATATTGTGCGAAAAGAGATTCCCAACTAAACTAAAGAGAAAATTTTATAGGGTCGCAATTAGACCAGCAATGCTATATGAAACAGATTGTTGGGCCATCAAGAAGGCACAAGTACGAAAGATGGAGGTAGCAGAGATGAGAATGCTACGCTGTGTCACACCCCGACCAAAGACGGCGGAACATGCCGAGGTGTAACGATTGCCCATAAGCGCATGACACTATTTAAAGCGACAATATTTAACAAACTCATTTCATTTCACAACATCGAAAACGTCACATAACAATATTCATAAGACAAATATAACAAAATATAGCAAATCAAATATTGTTCATTTTTGCTAAACATCCTAAAGGTCTCGATGTCGTTTTCCTTCAACTCCACAATCAACCTAGATGCAAACCTGTAACATTTCATAAAATAAAATTTGTCAACACGAAGGTTGGTGAGCAATTCATAAGTTTGAGCATATAAGTATATAGTAAGAAAAAACCACAAAACTTGTATACGAAACGATAAATAAAAGCAATAACTTGGATAAATAGATATCGCTAATAGAATTGTGTTAGCGACACCTAGCTATAAGGGGATGCCAAATAGTCTATGATTTTATAGTTATCGTAAATTGCATTACTTTAACGACACCTTGCTATAAGGGGATGCCAAATAGACTAGGATGTTATAGTTCCACCAACCAAAAGCGATAAACACATAGACATATAATCATAGAACACAAAATCGAGCAATTATTTAAGTAAAGTATACAATAACGTTTGTGGGTTAAGATTCAAGTATAAAGCATTTGGTTGAATAAGTATGAAATGTCACCCCAAAATGAAAGATGGAAAACGGGGTATGAAAGTACTCACATTCAAGTAATAAACTTGAAAGATGATAATTTGGAGATTTGCCGGAACGATGAGTTTAACGAACAAAGCCTAAATAAAAGAAAGTCTTGGATTAAAAGGTAGTCTTGAAGGTATTTAATAAAATAAATGTTGAGAAAAATTAAACCATTTAAAGTTCAAGGTTTAAAATGTAACTATTTAAGAATTTATAATTATAATTTTTTAAAAATGTAAGTTTGCTCGAAACCGGGTTAAAGTATATAACCTTAATATTTACTTAACCTATGTTAAGTAATAAGGTGGGAAAAATGCAATAATGCAAGTTCCTTTGGGATAAAGATACTAAAACGGGTCTTTAACGAGTGTTCGGGTTGTTGGTTCGGGTCTTGATAATTGGTCAAACCCAAAGTAAACTTTCCAAAATAATGAATGTCATGAGATAACTCAATAAAACTTAATAAGACTTAACCAAGTATGTAGTTCTATTGTTTTAAAACTAACAACGCACGTTAAGCGAATGTTCGGTTTTGTCGGTCCAAACTTTATTATGAGATCAAGTTGGATCCAACATTTCGAAGTACTCAAGAAAATAATTAAAATCAGTTTATAAACTATTTTTAAAGAAATATACAAGTCTTGATAGCTAAATAAACACTTGTATGTCTTAAGTAAGTAAAAATCGGATTGGTTCGGTTTCCATCTCACAACAAGTTCATAGATGATTTCCACATGCCTAAATAACCAAGAACTTGTATAATAATGTATAAATGAAAATACTTAAGTTTTACAACCAAAAAGTTAACAATAAAGTCTTTAAACAAAAGTTCAGTTTGGTTTGGTTTCCATCTCACAACAAGTTCATAGATGGTTTCCACATGCCTAAATATCAAAGATCTTGTATAATAATGTACAAATAAAAATACTTAAGTTTTACAACCAAAAAGTTAAAAACAAAGCCTTTAAACAAAAGTTCAGTTTATGGTCTTGAGCTATTTGATGTACATAAAATTATACATCTTTTTAGCATCAAATAAACTCTAAAAACTGCAATTTCTATCAAATAACACAACACAGAAGGCTACTTATCATAATAAAATACAATTTCAGGTGAAACCAATCCCCAAACGAAGAAACAAGCGAAAAGTCGAAGAAAAATGGAAGAAAACACAAGAAAAGAAAGAAACACGCCTCAATGCTTCAGGAAACACGCACCAATGCTTCTGAACACCAGAAAAGACAAAAATCAACAAGAAAAGACAAAAACTAGGAACAAAAGCACGGGGCCATGCCCTTTGCCCACGAGGCCGTGGTCATACTTAAGAAACGACAAAACAAATCTGACCCATGTCATAATAAAACACGGGGGCGTGCCTACTAAGGCACGGGGCCGTACTTCGCTCTCCAAATTTTCTATAAATAGTGGCTCGTGTTGCACTCATTTGGTGTGCCTTGAAGAGAGTTCTATCCGGTTTTCACTTATAAAAACACACACTAACACTCACATTGAAGATCTAGTTAAGAGTTTGAAGGCTTGGAGGTCATCATCATCAATCATCATCATTAACCATCATCATCATCCATCATCATCATCATTAAGAAGGAAGACTCATCCACATTTGGTTAGATTATTCTAGTTTAATCATGTGCTTGTTAGTCACTGCAAAGGCTATTATTGACGTTTGCACCGGCAAACTAACTCTTAGGGTCAATGATGAGGCAATCACCTTTGACATAGGAAAATCTATGCAATATCCGCAACATCATGATGACACACTATATTATGAAGAATGTTCAGCAGTCCTCCAAAGTAAGCTGCCAACAAAAATGACCGATCCAAGGAGCTTTACTATCTCTTGTCTTATAGGAAATTTGTCTGTTAGCAATGCCCTGGCCGACCTAGGAGCTAGTATTAATTTAATGCCTTATGCGGTTTTTGCAAAACTAGGGATAGGAGAACCAAAGCCCACTTGCATGAGCATTCAGTTAGCTGACCGATCTGTTAAATATCATCGGGGCATTGTTGAAAACATGCTTGTCAAGATTGACAAGTTTGTTTTCCTAGTAGATTTTGTAATTCTAGACATGGAGGAAGACAAAAGTGTACCTCTATTTTTAGGAATACCCTTCTTAGCCACTGCAAAGGCTATTATTGACGTTTTCACCGGCAAACTAACTCTTAGGGTCAATGATGAGGCAATCACCTTTGACATAGGAAAATCTATGCAATATCCGCAACATCATGATGACACACTATATTGTGTCGACATCATAGATTCCATCGTGAGTTGCTACATGCGAGATTCCTCCATTAATAAACCACAAGAAACACAAGTCTTAGACAAAACACTCAACATACCCATTTTAGAAAACGAAAATATCAATGATGACTATCAGGAAGCATCAGAAGTAGTATGAAATCACCAAATGAAATGAAAAATCAAAACCATCAATCGAAGAACTACCAGCCTTAGAGTTAAAAGAACTACCAAGACATCTCGAATACGTCTTTCTAGAAAAAGACTCTCAACTTCCAGTAATTATTTCATCTCACCTTTCTATAGAAGAGAAAGACGAACTTCTTCAGGTTTTCAAAAACCATAAGAAGGCCATCGTATGGAAGATCATGGATATCAAGGGCATCAGTCCTTCCTTTTGTACTCACAAAATTCTCATGAAGGAAGAATACAAACCCGTGGTCCAACATCGAAGACGTCTCAATCCCAACATGCAAGATGTGGTGAGGAAAGAAGTAATCAAACTCCTTGATGCCAGATTAATCTACCCAATCTCAGATTCACCTTGGGTTAGTCCTGTTCAAGTAGTACCCAAGAAGGGAGGAATGACGGTCGTAATGAACGAGAAGGACGAGCTAATACTGATGAGAACCATCACAGGCTGGCGAGTTTGCATTGACTACCAGAAACTCAATGACGCCACAAGAAAAGATCATTTTCCACTTCCTTTCATTGATCAAATGCTTGAACGATTATCTGAAAAAATGTTCTACTGTTTTCTTGACGGATTTTCCGGATATTTCCAAATTCCCATTGCTCCTGAAGATCAGGAGAAAATCACTTTCACATGTCCATACGAAACCTTCGCCTACCGAAGAATGCCATTTGGATTATGTAATGCTCCAGCCACCTTCCAGAGATGCATGGTGGCCATCTTTCACGAAATGATCGAACACTCTATGGAAGTATTCATGGACCACTTCTCAGTCTTTGGAGACTCCTTCGATCACTGTTTAAAAAACCTCGACAAAATGTTAGCCAGGTGTGAGGAAGTAAATATAGTGCGCAACTGAGAGAAATGCCACTTTATGGTCAAAGAAGGCATCGTTCTCGGCCACAAGATTTCTCAAAAGGGATTAGAGGTCGATAAATCAAAAATAGAAACTATCTCTAAACTTCCGCACCCAACCTCAGTAAAAGCTATTAGAAGTTTTCTAGGTTACGCAGGATTCTACCGACGTTTCATAAAAGATTTTTCCAAAATTGCTAGACCTATGACCAAACTTCTAGAGAAAGAGGCACCATTCGTCTTTTCTGAAGAATGTGTTGAATCATTCAACATATTAAAGGATAAACTTGTTAACGCACCAATCATGACTACACCCGACTGGACCCTTCCATTCGAAATCATGTGCGATGCAAGTGACTTTGCAGTTGGAGCCGTGCTCGGACAACGCAAAGAAAAACACTTTCACCCAATTTACTATGCCAGTAAAACTCTTAACGATGCACAAGAGAATTTCACTACAACAAAAAAAAAGAGTTACTAGCAGTAGTTTTTGCCTTTGAAAAATTTAGATCATATCTCGTTCTTTCCAAAACCATAGTTTACACCGATCATGCCGCAATATGTTACCTCTTCAATAATCAAGATGCCAGACCCAGACTTATCCGATGGATCCTACTATTCCAAGAATTCGACATAGAAGTCAAAGACAAAAAGGGAGCAGATAATGTAGCCGCAGACCACCTCTCACGCTTAGAATGCCCAGCTTTAGAAGAACTTCACAAGAAAATTATCAATGATAATTTCCCACATGAAATTCTCATGCGCATCCAAGCGGTCATAGAGGAAAAGGATGAAAGTCCTTGGTATGCCGACTTTGCAAACTACCTAGCTTGTAGAATCCTAAGAAAAGGACTTATCATCAACAACGGAAGAAATTCTTCTCCGACCTTAAGTTCTACTTCTGGGAAGACCCGTACTTGTTTAGGATAGGTGCCGATTAGGTTGTTCGTAGGTGTGTAGCAGGTTAGGAAGCCTTAGATATTCTCAAACACCGCCATGAAGGACCAACTGGTGGACACCACGGTACCGCCACTACAGTCAGAAAAGTATTTGATGCAGGATTCTTCTGGCCCACCATATACAAAGATACACATACTTTGATCCAAGCATGCGATGCTTGTCAAAGAGCCAGGAACATCTCAACCAAAAATGAGATGGCTCCATAACTTCAAATTTGTGAAGTCTTTGATGTATGGGGAATAGATTTCATGGGCTCATTTCCTAACTCATTCGGAAATAAATACATCCTTGTAGCAGTCGAATACGTATCTAAATGGGTAGAAGCACAAGATCTCCCCACTAACGATGCTCGAGTAGTTGTACGATTTATGAAAAAGTTATTTTCACAATTCGGCACTCCAACAGCCCTAATTAGTGAAAGAGGTACTCACTTCTGTAATGCTTTAATGGACAAAGTCTTAGCACGATATGGAGTTCACCACCGACTGGCAACACCATATCATCCTCAGACTAGTGGACAGGTAGAGGTCTCGAATCGAGGAATCAAAAGGATCTTAGAAAGAAAAATGGAATCGTTACAAGAACATTGTGAGAGGACCATGGAAACGGGTTCTGGGTCAAAAGGGAGAGGCTATAATTGAACTTACAAAAGAGTTTTTAGTTTCTTTCCAAATAAAGATCAAGAAGCCGAACATGTGGGATGAAGACGCCATTGAATTCAGATGCGGAGGAATATGGCGTACAACTTCTTTCACCCAACTCGGGATCGATCTGGGCATCTACAAGGAAGAGGAAACGGATCAGGAAATTTGGTTCAAGGAAGAGATAACATTTGCAGACGAAGACGGGGATGATGTTGATAAAGCAGGAAACACACGTTTAGAGGCATGGGAACAACTGAGCTACGAAACTGATAACTATAATACAAGCGTTTCAAAGAGCACTGCATTGCGTAATCCGCTCATGAGATACATTCACCGCCTGCTCAGTCACAGTGTCACTGCTAGAGGTCAAAGTGAGGGCGTTGTTAATTTAAAGGATCTTTGGGCACTTTATTGCATGAAGAATGACGTCCCGTGCAACATCACGTATTTATTCAGCAAGCTGTTTACGACAAATGCAAATGCCAGAGGAAACACACCGATCTTTGGCGGACCAGGGATCTACAACCTTTATGAAGCTTATGATGTAGACAGGGAAGGTACCAGGAGCCCAGATTCGATTACTCTAACCATTGATTATTGTATTAGTATGTAGATGGTTCAGCGAATCGGTCAGAACTCGGATGTTTGGAGGTTCTGTGTTAAGTTTAACCAGGTTTGGGACCCCGAAGAACCTGCAGAGATGATGCTCCAGGATGTGCCCGAGAGGAAAGGATCACCACCCAGACAGTACCGCCGCTGCACCTACCATCAGAGAGGAGGCCCATCTTTATTAGGGGCCGGCCCCAGTTCATCACATGATAGCCGATATTCTTTTAAAGGCCTATACGGCCTAATCGATCAGTTCTCAGCCAACACCACCGCCTCATTTGATAGGATCACGGAATAGATGGCTGCCTCCGATGCACAGAGGGCAGCCGAATATGCAGAGACGAGGCAGAGATCGACCGGTTGGGCAATCGAATGGACAAGCAGTGGGGACCGTTTGACCCGGACACGGGTAACTGATGTCTGTCGGCACTGGTAGGTTGGGTACGGGTATGGGCATGGCTTGGTAGTCGTTTCATGACACTTTTATTATTACTATTATGTCTGTTTAAACAATTTACTTTCTGTCGTTTGTTTGTTTGTGTGGTTGGATATTTTTTATGGCCGTGGGTGCCAAGACATTATGGTAGGTACTTATTTAGCCCGTTAGGGCAAGGTATGGATGATTCCATACCCAATTTTCAGGAAATTATGCTTGGTTGTTTGCATTTTTATTTTATACAGGTACAAAACAGGAAAACATACGATAAACAGGGGACGCTTTGTCAAAATTTCGTTAACCCGTAGGGAAGTACCTTTCCATATCTTACCCATCATACTTAATTTTTATCCTTTCATGAATCTTTTCACATTGAGTACAATGTGAGATTCAAGTGTGGGGAGGGGAATTATTTGACCAAATTGCTTACTCAAATAATGATAAAATTCTCTACAACAGAAATTTTTTGCAGCAAACAAAGACTATTTCTACAACAAAACCTAAAGAAAAATCCAAGAAATTTTTTTGCAAATAACCAAATATTAATCTACTATAACTAAAAAAATGAAAAAAAGGAAAAAGAAGTTTTGTAATATTGAGAAGAAATTTATGCAAAATATGGCGTTTATACCCAATTTCTCCATTACTGTGAGATAAACTTCATGCCACATAAATATTTTTTTCGGAAACTTTGAGTGAGTCATTTGTTTCATGTGATTTAGAACTTGTCGCAATTATTCATTTCAAGACCGCACAAAGCGTTGTATAAGGAAGAAGGTAATATTATCACAATTCACTCAAACCATTCCCCAAAAACCTTAACCAAAACCTTACCACTTTAACCATCTCACCGGTAAAATACAACACTGGTCTTTTACCGGCAGACCCTAAAAACTGGAAATGCATTATTTCGATTTCAAATTCCTTTGCTGCATATATTTCGCAAAACCTAGGTTGCCTCCATAACTTAGGGAGAAAATATTTCTCTTTAGGAATGAGGTGAGGAAAAAGTGGCGCCAAGAAGGATAAAAGCCACCATTTTGTGGAGTTTCCAAAAGCGCAATAAAATGAAGAGCAAAAATACGAGCGATGCTTAGGTTGCGGAAACTGGTCACACGAAGGAAGATGTAGAAAACGTCAAACTCAGTCTTAGCATGAATATACCGAACTAATGAGGGTGGGGGCTATTAGGATCAAAGCGGAACGATCTACTAAAGTTGGAAGTTATGTTCATAACAGGATTGAGGAAGAACTAATCCACATCCTCGACAAAACTGGTCTTGACAATCTGACCTTAAAAGAGTCACTAGGTTTATAAAAAAAAAATTCAGCAATTGAGAGAAAGAGCTAACCATTGAAGACATTTTAAGACTCCCAACGATCAACACAAGTTGTATTTACCATTCTCACCATGATTAACCTAAACCCTCAAACCACCAAAACCAAAATCCCTACTCAACCAAGACCAACCATTATTACCTTCTGATTTATGCAACCCTTCAAAAAGGTGGAGATTTGAACTTGTTACAAGTTTATTTATCACAGGTTACATATTGACTAAGAGTGTTCACACACATACATCATAAGTATGATCAGATATAAAACCGAGTGTGAGTGAACATTGTGAGAACGTGACGTTTTGCATAAACAGAAGCTCAAAAAAACAAAATTGCCTTTTTATTTATTCACGTAATTTTGTTTCCATTTTCTTGAAACTCATTTAGGGGATGTTTTAAGCTATAATCCAATCTTGTTGTTTTCAGAGAATATTTATAAATAGATTGCTTGAGGGCAAGCAATGTTCAAGTGTGGGGATGTTTAATGTACATAAAATTATACATCTTTTTAGCATCAAATAAACTCTAAAAACTGCAATTTCTATCAAATAACATAGCATAGAAGGCTACTTATCATAATAAAATACAATTTCAGGTGATACCAAGCCCCAAACGAAGGAACAAGCGAAAAGACGAAGAAAAACGGAAGAAAACACAAGAAAAGCAAGAAAAACGCCCCCATGCTCCGAGAAACACGCCCCATGCTTTTGAACACCAGAAAATACAAAAATCTACAAGAAAAGACAAAAATTGGGAACAAAAGCACGGGGCCGTGCCCTTTGCCCACGGGGCCGTGGTTATACTTAAGAAACGACAAAACAAATCTGGCACATGTCATAATAAAGCACGGGGGCGTGTGTACTAAGGCATAGGGCCGTACTTCGCTCTCCAGATTTCCTATAAATAGTGGCTCGTGTTGCACTCATTTGGTGTGCCTTGAAGAGAGTTCTATCCGGTTTTTATTTATAAAAACACACACTAACACTCACATTGAAGATCTAGTGAAGAGTTTGAAGGCTTGGAGGTCATCATCATCAATCATCATCATTAACCATCATCATCATCCATCATCGTCATCATCATTAAGAAGGAAGATTCATCCACATTTGGTTAGATTGTTCTAGTTTAATCATGTGTTTGCTATCATCATCAATCCTAATGTTCATCACTATGCTCATTATGAGCTAAACTCAATTTACCATCTAATATCTATGAAGAAGCTTTGTTTTACTTGATAATTATATAATACATTCCGTTAACATATGATTTCTTTAACTAGCATGATATCCTAAGCAAAGCCATTTTCGGATTACCAAGACTTAGAGAAATACATCATAACTTATATCTCATCATTTCTAAGTACAATATAAGGATCCATGTTTCGATAATGTATCAAAGTATTTATATCTTTCAAGAACATGAATCGATCATGAACGATTGCCAATATAATCGACAATCACCAACTTTGAATTAGTATTTTAAGATGGTGAAACATTTCTCATCAAAAGATAATTGTAAGATAACCATGTACTATACCAAACTAAACCACATGTTTTATATAATCATCAAATAAAACAAAGCTTCTTCATAGATTTTAGATGGTAAATGGAGTTTAGTTCATAATGAGCATGATGATAAACATTAAGATGGATGATAATAACAAATACATGATTAAACTTGGAACAATCTAACCAAATGTAGATGAAGCTTCCTTCTTAATGATGATGATGATGGATGATGATGATGGTTGATGGTGATCACCTCCAAGCCTTCAAACTATTCACTAAACCTTCTATGTGAGTGTTAGTGTGTGTTTTTATAAGAGAGAACCGGATAGAAATCTTTTCAAGGCACACCAAATGAGTGCAACATGAGCCACTATTTTTAGGCAATCTGGAGTGTGAGGCACGGCCCCGTGCTTGGTGGGCACGCCCCCGTGCATTTTTATGACATGTGCCAGATTTGTTTTGTCATTTCTGAAAGGTAAGCACGGACCCGTGCTTCCCGAGGCACGCCCCCGTGCTTTTTAGTGACATGTGCTAATTCTTTTTGTCGTTTCTGAAAGGTAAGCACGGCCCCGTGCTTCCTGAGGCACGCCCCCGTGCTTTTTAGTGATATGTGCTAATTCTTTTTGTCGTTTCTGAAAGGTAAGCACGGCCCCGTGCTTCCAAAAGCACGGCCCCATGTCCAGCTGTTCACTATTTTGTCTTTTCTTGTAGATTTTTTTGTCTTTTCTGAAAAGTGACCAGAAGCACGGCCACGTGCTTTCAAAAGCACAGCCCCGTGTTTCCAAAAAGCACAGCCCCGTGTTTCCAAAAGCACAGCCCCATGTTTTCTGAAAGCACAGCCCCATGTTTCCTGAAGCACAGCCCCATGTTTCCTGAAACACAACCCCATGTTTTGCTGTTTTCTTTGGTTTTACTTTGTCTTTTCATTCGTTTCTTCGTTTAAGGCTTGGATTTACCTGAAAATACATTTTAACATGATAAGTAGTTATTTTAACTATATTATACGATAGAAGTTGCAGTTTTTAGAGATTATTTGATGCTAAAAAGATGTATATTTTATAAACATCAGTCACCATTTTGTACGGTTGAAGATGTCCGTCGTGAAAACACGGACGCCATCTTCGCGAAATTCAACAAGTTCGTTCGACTACTTGTTTAGAATCAACCACTTCTAAACAACGACGATATCTTTGACTCCGAATCCAAAACCGACTGAAGACACAAGCTAATGACAACTACTAAAGACTAGAGGGAGATTGTTAGACCCATTTTGTGATTAGCCTTTTGTATTTGTTTATCTTTAAATGTTCTATATATGTTAGCTAGTCGATTTGTATTTGCTTGTATGTTTGGGCCCAAGGCCATGTATTTTGGAGCCCAATGGGCCATGAATAATAATAGATGGTGTATGAGCACACACACTATATATAGTGTGTGTAACTCATACACAAACAACCTTTTGCCATATATCTTATTTTATCGTAGATTTACAAACTCTCTCTTCTCTCTTTCCCTTTACCCTCACGGTGCAAATAATAACCAAATAAGATCTGAAATCTCGGTCCTCACCAGTGATTTCCGCTAGCTAGTGTAGAGGTTGATCCAAGTAGACTAGTTGTTGTGTTGTTAGATCTGGTCAAGGGACCTACATATTTCATTGTTGTGTATGAGCATTACATCGACAACCCATGTAATACAACACAACTAAATAACTTTTAACTTAATTTAGCTAAAAATACTTGTGTACAAAAAGCTTTTGGAGAAGGCGAAAGTAGAAGGAACATTAAAACATTTACTAAAATATTGCAAACCTACCAACGCCAAGTAACACTTCATAATTAGATCCGCCGACTTGGCATCTGACCAGCAAAAACAACAAACGTTAAGTCCATCAAAAGGATTACAAAGTCGGTAACTGGTACATGAGAGTTCAACAGCTTCTAAACCACAAGTACGAGCCCATCCAAACCATCTACAAGCCCACCAAATGTGCTTAAACTTCTACCCAACTCTAAGCCTAGCCCATCTTCATCTAAAGCATAACCCCAACCCAAATCTAATCCTAGCCCATGTCAGTACAAAACATTAAAACCATACAACTATATAAATTCTAAATGAATATAACAAATTCCTTTACAATAATAAAAATGATAAATGTTAAAAAAAATAGAGTAATACTTGGGCTACAAGCTAATACTTAATAAACCAGTAACCCCAACAAAAGCAAAAAAACAAAATTGCACATGGCAATTCAAATGGAATCATGCATAAGTTGAAAAAATGTAAAAAAAAAAAGTGCATAATACACTAGCTATAAGCTAACTTATCTATCTATATAGATGCATACAAAAAAATTCTATGAGTTACTCTTTATTTGCTCCTCACCCCCCCCCCCTCTCAAGCCGCCACTAGATTACTTAATTTGTGATTTGACACTTGTCTTGCATTTGACCCGAGTTCGTGGGTATAGTATCACCAAACCCGAATAGTAAATGGGTTATAACAGCTCATTTATTTGTGAAATAATTTCATCCTGAATAATAATTTCCGCATGTCATGGGTCTCACCAAACCCATAGCCCTTAAATAGGTTATAACATCCCATTTAATTGTGGAATAACCCCTTAATCATTAAACATTAATTTTCACGGGAAATGGGTTTCACCAAGTCCAAATCCAGATAGCCTTCAAACATATTATAACATCTCATTTATTTGTGAAACACTTTCATCATCAAATCCTAATTTAAATTCTCTCATTTACATATTCTTCGTTGTTGGTCTATCATCTCCATCACCGATTTACTTCCGATTACCACCCACCATCGTCAACATCCCCTCTCATGCATCAACCACCATCGTCATCTACATCAACCACCCCTTTTTCATAAGACAAATATTGACCCCCATAACACGAGGGACTCAAACTAGTAATTAATAAACGAGTTAGCCGAGCAAAATCAAAACTGACATATGACAATTCAAATGGAGGATAAGGTTAATATACAAAGAGTCACAAAAATGAAAAGTGTGAGAAGCAATCTAGATAGGTCATTGATCTTATATTCTAATGGATGTGATTAATTCAAGGGGAAAACATGATGAAAATAACATAAAAGGAATAAAACACATTTTTTGACTTTCTCTCTTCACCTGCAAATCACATGTCAATTCCTCAATTATTCTAAAAACGGCAATCACTTTTTCATACAATGATTTTTTTAAACATAATAACAATTGTTTTTTAATCTTTAATATAAGTATTACATTGTTATATAAATTTTTTTTAATAACATATTGGGTTTTTATACACTGTGTTATTGGTTGGTCATTGTGTTCTCTAATTGATTCTATTAAAGATAAAAATAAAACAAATATTACGTTATTGTGTTTTTTATTCGTCATTGTGTATTTCCGGTCGTTTATGTTTTATTTGCCATTGTGTCTTTCTACTCATCATGATGTTTTAATCATTGTGTACTACATTCATTATCTTTTGTTTGTTCGGGATTGGCATGATGTGGCATTCACTTACTTTGAGAAAAGAGTATTACATTCATTGTGTATTACATTTAGGTTATTGTGTAATATATATTTTTCATTGTCTTTTACATTTCAGGTCATTGTGTAATATATATTCACCATTGTATTTTACGTTTCAGATTATTGTGTAATATGTATTCAATGGCAGGAAGAAAGACACAATGGCGTAATTATTGTTTTAATTTTTATATAATAAAGTCATACTCGTATTAAAGATAAAAAAGCTCGTTATTATGGTGAAGTTTATTTTAATATCATATGGAAAAGGTAAAAGTTATAGTTGTTTTAAAATGATTGGGGAGTTTACATGTGTCTTGCATGTAGAAAAAGAAAATATTTATTACTATTTTTATGTTCTTCCCTCTATGGTTCCGACTTGACACATTACAATCATTTATGACTTATTGCACTTTTCATTTTCATTATCTCTGGAAAATAACTCAACCCTTCGAATACAGCCATGCATAAGTTGAAAAAAACAGCTAATTGCAATTTTGGTCCCGTGTTGAAACACAAAACGCAGCTTTCAACCCCGTGGTAACCATTTCGCAGATAAGGCCCCTGTAGTGGTCCTTTATTTTGCAGTTTTTGTTTTCCATCATTTCCTCGTTAGTTTGTTCCATTAAAAGTGAGGGGCAAATCCGTCTTTTTGGTCAATTCCCTTCCCCGTCGATATTAACCACCAAGTTAATAGTTTATAGCCCTGGTCTTCATCCCTCGTAACCACCATCTTCAGCCCTGTTATCCTCGTCGATCATCATCAACTCAATGGCATGGACACTAGATTTTTTTGTGGATATCGCCGCTCTCTCAAGTGACTGTCATTTTTATAGTTGTTGGTTGATTCTGAAATTAGAAGTTGTTAATCGAATACTCCGACTATTAATCGTAGCTAAATCAGTCATGTATATCATTTTGTAGCGGCTATTGTAACATCCTGTAACATCCCGTTTTTCTAGTTCGGTCAATAAAATGAAAATATGAGTTATTATGAGTCGGGCTAGTGTTGGGTTAAATGGATATGGGTTATGGACTCTGGGTTATGAAGGAAAGAAGGAAAGACCATGGGCTTAAGCCCATGATCCATAATTATATAAACCTTAATTACCCAATAATCATTCATTTACACATATTCCGTACACCACCAAAACACACACTTAAGCTCTCTCTCTAATTTCTCTCCTTTCTCTAGCCGAACCAAGATAGAAAACCGATCCCGATCAAAGGTAATGATAGTACGATATTCTATGAACTCAAAACCGTTAGATTTAGTCATGAAACGACGAGCCGACGCCTTTAAACCGTTAAAGTCACGAGATCTGGGTGGAATCGGGTATAAACCGAACCTAAGATGAGCTTAGATGTCACCCTAGCTCCGATCTAGATCGAACGGGATGAAAAACGAGCCAAATCTCATTTTTCCGGTGAAGCCGCGGTTTTCTGGTGATGATGGCGCCGGAAAGGCGGCGGGTACGAGGAGGGTATGTCAGAGAATGTTTCTGACATTCTCTGACCTAACCCTAATTCATTAACGGGGAGTTAACGAACTAGGGGTAATTCGCCAAGAGGTTCGTTAATGAAAGCTTAACGAACTAACCTCAGCTCTTATCTAATTCGTTATAGTCATTCGTTAAAAGGGGATAACAAATTAGAAGGTTCAATTCGTTACAGAGGGGTCATTCGCTAAGAAGTTTAATTCGTTAACCAGACCAAACGAATAAGGTCCAGTTTGTTATAAGTCCAATTCGTTATAAGGACCAATTCGCTAAAAAGGCCAGTTCGTTATAAAGTAACGAATTAGCCAAATCGTTATGGAAGACAGAAGCAACGAATGAACCCAATTCGTTAAAGAGCAGAATAACGAAATATACTTTGAAAGAATTACAGAATGGTCCCTGGACTTAAAGAAGAATGATATAATTACATAATAGCCCTTGGACTTATAATAGCTATGAAGGTAGGGACCAGACCCTAATAATATCTATGATATTGGGGACCAGACCCTTATAATATGTGTGTGGTTATAGAGCGGAAGGCTCTTTAAATAGTATGGATAGATATGCATGTAAAGTAAAGTATGAATAAAGTACACACCTTCGGGCACGTGTATAAGTATGTGAACAAATTGTATATTGTATGACTAACTAGAACTCACTCAGCGTAGCTGACTTTTAGTATGCACACAGGTGAGTAGAATGAGGCAGCTTGCTTGAGGGGAAGCACATGGCATAGAATTGAAGACACTGACATCTAAAATGAAATGTTATGTTATTCATGAGACAATGTTTTATGTTTAAACAATTTGAATGCTCATTAAGACAATTATTTATGTTTATGTAATATATTGGTTTGAAGTTTTTATGTTCCGCGTAAAGTTTTAATTAACTTTGATATTTAGAACTATGTTTATGAGTAAATCCAACGTCCAAAGTAGGGCACCGGTAACGGGGCTTTACAAGTTGGTATCAGAGCAAAGTTCGAGAGATTTAAGCATCCTACATGCTTAGACTCGAACAGAGAATGGGATTAAAGTAAGAAAAGAAAGAAGATGCCAGTTCGAGAATGCCATGTGCCACTCAAGCAAGCTAAGTAAAGGTAAAGTATGTGATTAATTTCACATGTATAGTAGAATAATGAATGAGTGTTTGCGTAATTGCTAAATCAAGAATGTATGAATGCTAGCTTAATTGCTAGGGATAGAAGTATATGATGATATGAACTATTTGATTGTTTAACTGTTTAAGAATAGAATTAGCACAAATAGACTCATAAGAGGAAGTGTACAAAACACGGAAAGTATCGTGAGCAGCTAATCACAGCTGGCCACTATTATTACCTGTTAGCCTTACTATCCTTGTACTAAATGGTTCCTTAAGTGATGACGTTTGTGTTTCCTTTTAGAATACGAATGGCTGGAGCTAAGAAAGTGGCTGGAAAGAGAGGACGTACGGGACGTCATGGTAGGCCACGCGTTGTCCGAGAACCGTCGGTAGAATCAACTACTAACACTGAGGGAGAAGGAAGTGTAGCTGGTCGAAACCCGAGTAACAATGAAGGGGTTCAACTGGATCCCGCAATTCAAGCTTCCATTGCTCAAGCGGTAGCAACTGCTGTGAAGAACATGAATCCCGAAAAGTCTGCTGGGAGTCAGGCAAGGACTGGTGAGAAGTCTGGGGAAAAGAGTAAGAAGGATGATGAGAAGGAGAAAGAGGAATCGAGTGTGGTTAAGTCGGTAAAGGTTGATGATAGGATGAGAGGCCGAGGTGGGTGCAACTACAAGTCATTCAAAGGTTGTGATCCACCGAAGCTAACTGGCCTGGGAGACGCAATCGCTACTCTCCAATGGATAACCACGATGGACAAGGTTATCCGAATTAGCGAATGCCGTCCAGACCAAGCTGTGGGATATGCTACCCAATCTTTTGGTGATGAAGCCATGTACTGGTTGGAATCTGTTGAACAGAGGAAAACCCGAGAAGAGGTAAAGGCGATGAGGTGGGATGATCTGAAGGAGTTGATGATGAAGAGGTTTTGTGCGAATGCGGAGGTTGAGAGGGTTGAAATGAAATTTCTGAGTCAGAAAGCGGGCAAGATAACACATCGCGAATACACCACTGAATTCAACCGCATGTCAAGGTTGGTGCCAAACTTGGTGAACACTGAGGCCAAGCGGATCGAGTGTTTCCTTAGGGGATTGCCGCAAAATGTTCGCGTCTTGCTCAAAGCTGGTAGACCGGGTACTTTTGATTCTGCTGTAGGGCTGGCAGAGGCCGAGGACTAGAGCCTACATGCTGACCCAGGAACAAGCCCGACAGATCCCTGATGTTGTGACCGGTACGTTTTTAGTAAACGGTAATTCTGCTTCGGTATTATTTGATTCGAGTGCGAATAGAAGTTTTGTAGCTACAACATTTAGTAAAATAGCTAGAATGAAATGTTGCCGAGTGTCTGAAACCTTCATAGTAGAAACCGCTAGCGACACCTCGGTGAAAATAATGAAAATGGTTAAGAATTGTAAGATAGAATTAGAGCGACATGAGTTCCCTGTTACCTTGTATGTTATGGCCTTAGGAGGGCTCAATGTAGTTTTTGGAATGGATTGGTTGTCTGAATACGAAGCTCATATAGTGTGTAAGAGTAGGATAATAAAGCTGAAGTCCTTGGATGGTAGTGCGATAACGGTTTATGGTGATAAGGAAAGTTCTGGACTTAATGTCATTTCGATGATGAAAGCTGAGGGTCTATTAAGGCAAGGGTGCGGTGCCTACCTGGCGTATGTTGTCAACGCTGGCCAAGATGAAAGAAATGAAAGATGTTCCAATCGTGTGCGACTACCCAGAAGTATTCCCTGAGGATCTTCCGGGGTTGCCACCGGAGCGAGAGATAGAATTCCAGATAGATCTAGTACCAGGAGCCCAGCCCGTCACGAAAGCGCCTTACCGTCTAGCGCCATCTAAGATGAAAGAGCTGATGTCCCAACTGCAAGAACTCCTTGACAAAGGTTTTATAAGGCCGAGATTTTCCCCTTGGGGCGCTTCAGTGTTGTTCGTGAAGAAGAAGAAGGATATGTGCATAGACTATCGCGAGTTGAACAAGCTTACGGTAAAGAATAGATATCCTTTACCAAGGATTAATGATCTGTTTGACCACCTGCAAAGTTCAAGTTGGTTCTCACGGATATATCTCTGATCAATTTATCATCAACTGAAGGTGAAAGAGGCATACATCCCTAAGACAGCGTTCCGGACGCGGTATGGACACTATGAGTTCCTCGTGATGTCATTTGGTCTAACCAATGCTCCTGCAGCATTTATGGATATGATGAATAGGGTGCGTCGGTCGATGTTGGATAAGTCAGTTATCGTCTTCATCGATGATATATTGATTTATTCAAAAAGTGAGTCTGATCATGCTGAGTATCTGAGGGAAGTACTGGAGACTCTGAAGAAACAAAAGTTGTATGCTAAGTTTTCGAAATGCTTAATCTGGTTGCAAGAAGTCCAATTTCTAGGTCACCTGATTAATCCTGAAGGGATTTCATTGGACCCAGCTAAGATTGAGGCGATAACGAATTGGAAGACTCCACAGAAACCGACTGATATACAAAGCTTCCTAGGGTTAGCTGGCTACTATAAGAGATTCATCGAAGGTTTATCCAAGATAGCCGCACCGTTGACCGGTATGACCCGAAAGTTGATAGTATTCAGTTGGGGTAAGTTTCAAGAAGAAGCTTTTGAGGAATTAAAGAAAAGACTCACGCAAGCTCCTATCCTTGCTTTGTCCGATGGTGACGAGGATTTGGTCGTTTGTACAGATGCTTCGCATCGTGGGTTAGGTTGCGTGTTGATGCAACCAGGAAAGGTTATAGCTTATGCGTCTAGACAGTTGAAAGTCCACGAGAGTACTTATCCGACGCATGATTTAGAGCTAGCAGCAGTAGTGCATGCTCTCAAGATATGGAGACATTACCTTTATGGTACTAAGTGTACTATATACACCGACCATAAGAGTTTGAAATATTTCTTTGAGCAGAAGGAACTAAACATGAGACAGAGGAGGTGGTTAGAACTGATAAAGGATTACGACTATGACATTAAGTATTATCCTGGTAAAGCTAATGTGGTCGCCGACGCACTAAGTCGTAAGAATGAGGAAGACATTGCAACAGTGAAGTCATACCAGCTGATTATGAATTCAAGTCTTTTTGAAGAAATCATCAAGGTGCAGTCAGAAGTGCTGGTAGATGAAGGGCTAGTAAAGAAAGAAAGGATTTTCGGTCAGCAAGACGAGTTAATGGAGAACACTCATGGTGTTAAGACTAGGTTTGACCGTATGTGGATCCCACGTCATGGAGATCTCAGAGGTCGAATCTTAGATGAAGCTCATAAGTCAAGGTATTCGATTCATCCAGGAACTACAAAGACGTACCAAGATTTGAAAAAAGACTACTGGTGGCCAGGAATGAAGAATGATGTAGTAGATTGTGTTAGTAAGTGCTTAACTTGTTTACAAGTCAAAGCCAAACATCAGAAGCCGTATGGAAAGATGCAACCTTTGGAGGTACCAGAATGGAAATGGGAACACATCACAATGGATTTCATAACTAAGCTACCTCGTACAGCTAAGCATCATGATACCATCTGGGTGATTGTGGACCATTTGACCAAGAGTGCTCACTTTCTGCCTATACAAGAGGCTATCTCGTCAGAAACGTTAACAAGCTTGTTCATTAAAGAGGTTGTATCTAAGCATGGAGTACCGTTATCGATCGTGTCTGATAGAGATACTCGGTTTACTTAGAGGTTTTGGAAGAAGTTCCATGAAGCTATGGGAACAAGGTTGAACATCAGTACGGCGTATCATCCTCAAACATATGGACAGTCTGAAAGGACGATCCAAACCCTTGAGGATATGCTACATGCATGTGTTTTAGACTTTGGAGGAAGTTGGGATGATCATCTGCATCTGGCAGAGTTTTCTTATAACAACAGCTACCATTCGAGTATTGGTATGCCACCGTTTGAGATGTTATATGGTAGACGTTGTAGAACTCCTGTGTATTGGGGAGAGATTGGTTAGAAAGAGATGGGAAGCTTAGAAGTTGTGCAACAGACTTCTACAATGTTTGATCATATTAAAGCAAGAATGAAAGCTGCACAAGATTGTCAGAAGTCCTTTGCTGATAAGCTATGACGACCAATCGAGTTTAACGTTGGTGACAATGTGATGCTCAAGGTCTTGCCTTGGAAAGAAATTATTCGTCTTAGGAACAGAGGAAAGTTGAGTCCGAGGTACATTGGACCGTTCGAGATTTTAGATCGAGTAGGTGAAGTGGCTTACAAGTTAGATTTACCAGAAGAGTTGGAAGGAATTCATTCTACATTTCATGTCTCTCATCTGAGAAAATTTCTAGCCAATGACACGTCTCATGTGCCATTAATGGACATTGAGGTTGATGAACAGTTGAACTACATTGAGCAACCAATCGAGATAGTTGACCGCAAGGAAAAGCAGCTACGTCGTAAAGTTATCCCATTAGTGAAAGTGATATGGAACATCGCAAAGGATCGGATGCTACTTGGTAAGTTGAAGAGGAAATACGCAAGTTTTATCCAGATTTATTTTAGTAATAGTTAGGTTTCGGGGACGAAACCTCTTTAAGGAGGGAAGACTTGTAACATTCTGTTTTTCTAGTTCGGTCAATAAAATGAAAATACGAGTTATTATGAGTCGGGCTAGTGTTGGGTCAAATGGATATGGGTTGTGGACTTGGGTTATGAAGGAAAGAAGGAAAGACCATGGGCTTAAGCCCATGATCCATAATTATATAAACCTTAATTACCCAATAATCATTCATTTACACATATTCGATACACCACCAAAACACACACTTAAGCTCTCTTTCTAATTTATCTCCTTTCTCTAGCCGAACCAAGATAGAAAACCGATCCCGATCCAAGGTAATGATAATATGATGTTGTATGAACTCAAACCCGTTAGATTTAGTCATGAAACGACGAGCCGACGCCTTTAAACCGTTAAAGTCACGAGATCCAGGTGGAATCGGGTATAAACCGAACCTAAGATGAGCTTAGATGTCACTCTAGCTTAGATCTGGATCGAATGGGACGAAAAACGGTGAAAAACGAGCCAGATCTCATTTTTCCGGTGAAGCCGCGATTTTCCGGCGACGGCGGCGGCGGGTACGAGGAGGGTATGTCATAGAATGTTTTTGACATTCTCTTATCTAAACCTAATTCGTTAACGGGGAGTTAACGAACTAGGGTGTAATTCGCCAAGAGGTTCGTTAACGAAAGCTTAACGAACTAACCTCAGTTCGTATCCAATTCGTTATAGTCATTTGTTAAAAGGAGATAACGAATTAGAAGGTTCAATTCGTTACAGAGGGGTTATTCGCTAAAAAGTTCAATTCATTACCCAGACTAAACGAATAAGGTCCAGTTCGTTATAAGTCCAATTCGTTATAAGGACCAATTCGCTAAAACCAGTTCATTATAAAGTAATGAATTAGCCAATTCGTTATGGAAGACAGAAGCAACGAATGAACCCCAATTCGTTAAAGAGCAGAATAACGAAATAGACTTTGAAATAATTACAGAATGGTCCCTGGACTTAAAGAAGAATGATATAATTACATAAAAGCCCTTGGACTTTGATAATTTATGAAAGATACCTTAAAGGTTAACGAGTAACGATTAACTAACCGGTAATGATCCAATGAAGTAAGACCGGCCTAGACGCTTAAGATTAATTAAGTAAACGATAAGGAGAGCTAGAGCCGTATTTAATAAATGTAATGGTTATACAGTTAGTCGTGCACAGCTCAAGAAGGGGATAACCATAAACGGTGAACGTAATCGCGTTCAGGTGAGTTTCTAGCCCCACTTCCTTGTTATGTTTTCGGGGCTGTGTGCATACTCGATGTGATAGTTAATACACTTACCTTAAGTGGTAAGTGTATGCTTGGTATGATTTATGTATGATGATTGCTTGATTGTGCGTGAACGATCTTCAGATATTTCATGTACCGTCAGGTGGTAATTAAAGATATGATTGATATGATTGGTATATAGGATGTATTAATGATGTATGTATGTTATGTATGTTATGTATGCTATGTGATAGTACGTGAACGATCTTCGGATTTGCACGTATTATTAAGGAAGGTATGTAAAGACAGGTATGTCACAGTTGTACGAAACAAAGGGACCAGGCCCTAATAATATCTGTGATGATAGGAACCAGATCCTAATAATATCTGTGAGGATAGGGACCAGACCCTTATAATATCTGTGAGGATAGAGACCAGACCCTTATAATATCTGTGATGGTAGGGACCAGACCCTAATAATATTTGTGAGGATATGGACCAGACCCTTATAATATCTGTGAGGATAGGGACCAGACCCTTATAATATCTGTGAAGGTAGGGACCAGACCCTAATAATATCTGTGATGTTGGAGACCAGACCCTTATAATATCTGTGAGGTTATAGAGCGGAAGGCTCTTTAAATAGTATGGATAGATATGCATGTAAAGTAAAGTATGAATAAAGTACACACCTTCAGGCACGTGTACAAGTATGTGAACAGATTGTATGTTGTATGATTAACTATAACTCACGCAGCGTAGCTGACTTTTAATATGCACGCAGGTGAGTAGAATGAGGCAGCTCGCTTGAGGGGAAGCACATGGCATGGAATTGAATACACTGGCATCTAAAATGAAATGTTATGTTATTCATGAGACAATGTTATATTTTTAAACAATTTGAATGCTCGTTAAGACAAGTATTGATGCTTATGTAATATATTGGTTTGAAGTTTTTATGTTACGCGTAAAATTTTAATTAACTCTGATATTTAGAACTGTGTTTATGAGTAATTCCAAGGTCCAAAGTAGGGCACCGGTAATGGGGCCTTACACATCCCATGTTTCGTTCGGTATTTAAATAGATTGGGTTTAATTGAATTATAGAAGATAATATAATTATCTAATGTATGAGGTGGTTAAATGTTATTAGATGAAAAGTTAAATATAAAACCCTACCTCCTTCCTATAAATGTATCAACCGTCTCATTTATAACTATTTTGGCATCCAACCTCATTCAAACCCAAATTCCTGTTTTTGAGTGAGCAACCCACAAAGACCCGGAGATTCCCAAAGATCTAGCCGTCGGATCGGTCTCAAATTTTAATACAATTTTCATAGAATATAAATGAATATTTTCATTAGTCGGATCTTCGATCTGAGGTCAGGAAGTCTGGTTTTTATCAATCAAACTGTATCATTTTAAAAAATAAAGTTTTCCGGCGACTGTTCAGCCTTATCGAAGACTGTAGAGGCAGTTTTCGGCGATGGAGAGCATAGGAATTCATAGATCTTGGTAAAATGGTTTCGTGGCCGCTTGAATCACTCAATTCCGAGTTCGTTTGATAAAGTTTTGGGCTATTCGAGTGATTTCGAACATAAACCTCATATGTATGTTTTTATTGAAAAGACTTACTTTTCGTGTATGGAGTTTCATGAAACTTGGTAGGATGATAAATCAGGTCACGATTATTGATAAAGTAATGAACTAACTAATAAATGGGTTAGTTGGTTTGGGTAAAATGAGTAGTGTTCGGTTCATGAAAAAGTTAAGTGTTTGAGGTCGGTTTGCCATGAAAATGAGTAGGATAATAAATTAGACCATAAGATGCAAGGAAAACATAAACTTTATGGTAAAAAGTTAGTAGGTGCTAACCGGGACGAACCGGTGACGTTCGGACCGAGTAAAATCAAGAAAATGAAGTTGTTAGGACAGGAACTCGTTATATTGGTGAAACGAGTCGTTAGGGGATGAAATAAAATGATTGAAACAAAAAGTGCATGAAAAACCAGTTTTGAATCGAATTCTAGATATTTGATTCATTTGGAAGAAAGTCGATTTGATTTGTTTGAATACTCGATCCGATTTGTTTGAATACTCGATCCGTTTAAATACTTGATTCGATTCATTTGAATACTCGATTCAATTCATTTTAATATTCGATTCGATTCGCTTGCTAAACTCGATTCGATGCGCTTGACCTATTTGATTTGATTCGTTTGGCCTATTCTATTTGTTTGGTCGGGCCCTAATAATATCCATGGAAGAAGGGACCGGGCCCTAATAATATCCATGGAAGTGGACTGAACCCAATTAATATTCGAGGGAGTAGGGCAAAATGCTTTTTAAAACGTAGAGATAGTATGCATGAAATATGAAAGAAAAAAGTATGAAATATAAAAGAATAAAAGTATGAGATATGAAAGTTGATGGTTGGTTAATTTGTATATATTTAGGTTCTTTTATTAACTATTTTTATTCGTTTATTGTGGGAACTTTGGTACTTCATACGCGTGTATTGTATTTCGGGTCACACGCATTAAAGCTGTTAATTTGGGCTTGTTGAGGCACGGGATGAAGACCCGGTACGTCCATCACGTGAAAAGATGAAAAGAATATTTTATTGATGGTGAAGGGGCCCATTGCGATACATGATGGGAGTGCTGAAGACCCATCGCGTATCGTGATGGGATTATAATTTTATATATATAATGAAATTATGTGAATAGTTAGTAAGTATTTGTGCAGGGGCATAAGTGTCATTTCATATTAGTATGTGTTTATGTGTATGTGTGTCTGTGCATATATGTATGTAATTGTGTATATGTCTATGCATGTGTATATGTGTATGTATCTATGCATATTCATTAATGTATATATTAGTACTTATAATCTGTAATAAGTAGTAATTAGATTTTTTGATGAACTAAGTGCAATGTTTAGTTATCTTTATAAGTGCAATGTCAACCTTTATATTTAACGAACAATGTTTGTGTGTGTGTGTGTTTGTTTATTAGTATCAAATAATCAACTGTTTGGGCATAATGGTTTGTTATTTATGTATTTATATGTATGCTATATGTATGTGTGTGTGTTTACATATATGCATGCATTTATGTGTGTGTATTTATATATATATATATATATATATGTATATATATATATATATGTATATATATATATATATGTATATATATATATATGTGTGTGTGTGGGTGGGTGTGGGTGTGGGTGGGTGGATGGGTGTATGTAGGTATGTATATGTGTATGTGTTGTATGCATTTGAGTATATTCAGCTTCATTCTTAAAAGGCACAATTTGACTTAGGAAAGTAAAATGTTCTGTCTCATTGGTTAATGTTGTGCAAATGCACAGTTTGATTTAGGAAAGTCAAATCTTGTGTTTCAATTGGTTAATGTTGTGCAAAGTCATAGTTTGATTTAGGAAAGTCAACATTTGTGTTTCAATTGGTTAACCATATACATAATCAAGATTAGAGGTCAAACAAGGTGCGTGAATTTGAGTCAATGGTTCAAAAATAGTCAGCCATAAAAAGTCAACATTCGGTTGGTTTAAACTGTTTGAGGGAATATATTTTATCATACCGAGGCTCTAAATTGCATGTATTTAAAACCACAAGGTTGCAAATTGCAAGGTTATAGTGGTCTTTTCGTAGAAAAGCAAACTTTGAGTTCACAACGGCGTCACGATTACAAAGAAGGACTCAGAATTTTCTAACGGTCATCCCCATTGAAAGATTAGGCCAACGTATGTCGGGTTTGGAGTATCGGGCTATCCTTAAGTACCGGTTAATGATCCATATGTTCCCGACTGATGAGCCTTGCCCAATTTGTCGCATGGTATGTTTGGATTATTTTGGTGACCATGAGGTGCATTGCAAAGAATTGTCTGGTTTTAAATACATACATGATTTGGTTAGGGATGTTCTATATGATGTTCTTAAATGGGCAGAGATTTCTGCTAAAAAGGAGGCCCCTATTAACTTTCTCACGGATGCTCTTGAAGGGAGGTCTACTTTACGACCAGCTGATATTCTTGTGTTCGGGTGGGCAGGGGGGAAACACGCATTTGTGGATCTTACAGGAGTGTCTCCTCTTGTTGGGCTTAGGGACCGTGGGTTTATTGTGGGTCAGGCTGCGTTGAAGGCTGAATCAGGCAAAGTTGTTAAACACGAGAAAGGTTGTTTAGATAATCTACATGTCTTTCTACCATTTGCCTTTGATACATTTGGTTTTCTGGCTCCAGAGGCTGTGAATTTTTTTAGTAGGGTTCAGCATGTCGTACATGGAACCTCTTCAGCTTCTAGGTCCCAAAGCTTCGTTTTTAGCAGGATTGGTTTTGCTATTCAAAAGGGGTTGCGACGCAGCTTGTTGCCCGTTTGCCTGCCACTTTATTATAATCGTTTTATAGTAAATTATATATTAAAGCACTCTTTTAAGAATATGATTATGCAAAAGATAGAATTGACTCAAGACTTTATTAGCCATAAGGTTTATCAACAACCTCTTATAAGGTTGTAACACTATTTGATAATTGAAAAAACCTATTAGTTCAAATTAATCCAACGACCTGGCCGAGATGTCAACCCAGGCCATGACCTCAATCATTTAAATATTCATTTTCTTCTTCTTTTTCTTTTACATAATTTCTTTTCATTACAATTTGATTTTTCTTTACTAATTTTATATTTAACTTATTTTAAATTTTTAAAAACACAGTTTTGTTTAGTTTATTTTTATGAGCATTTTGATATAAAATTTATTAAAAACAGAGCATTTTTAAAAACATGTATTTTTTAATATTATTCATGGACCTGTGACTAATACACGGAGTATTAGTCTTGAAACTAATACATGAGGTATTAATCTTGTTAAATCCAACAAATGTTTTTTTTAATTTTAATAGATTTTATATAACAAATTAAAACATAAATAATATATATGTATTATGTATTAAAATAATTGGGTTTAGTTGGGTTGTGAATAAAAGTGAAAAATTAGATTAGGTTAGGTTGGGTTGTATATATGGAAGAGAGAGAAATTAGTTTTATATTAAAAAGTTTGGGTTGGATTGTTGATAAACATAGTCTAAAGACTTGATGTACATTGATACAAACTTTTCTTGAATCAAAGATATCATTTAAAAAAAAAGGACCATTATAAAAGATTTAAAGCTTTTAAGTTTCACCCCACAAACATGCATGATAACTGCAGTTTACACTATCTAAAAGCAAATGTAAACACCACGGAAAAAGGAAAGCTTGTTTAAAAAGTTAGAGAGAGAAATAATGTAAAGTGAGCCGACAGCACGCCGAAAGAATATTATTAAACAAATACTGGAATCACCAACAATATTTAAAAACCTTTTAAAAAGTTGGGTATAGTTGACGAGGTCAATGGCGTTCAATAATATTCTTTTATCTGAAGAACAAAATTAATTTGCAACCAGTATACCACCAGCCAACAGTGAATTAATCAAATGAAGCAATTTATTCAAAGCTTTCTTTTCTTCGTCGGTATCTTCTTCTTGTTCTGTAATGGTAAGCAAGTGTGCGTTGTAGTCACATCCATATAGCCCATGCATGCACAAGATCGAGGGTCATCATGGGAGGCATAATTAACATATTTGCATAATATTTTGAGTAGTTTTCAAGTAATGGGTCTGGTAATTTGATTTTAATTAATTATATAAACGAGTCATATGTCTTTGCTTCAGATTATGAATGAAATGTCTCTAAATTTTTCTATGGACTCAAGAACCACAACAAAAGCACATGCAGTACACTAATTACGATATGATTTTGGTTCACATTTGTAGGTGTTGCCAATCAACGCTGTGGTTTCTTTGATGGGAATCCCCGTATGATCAGATTTTGCCCCCCTAATCATACATTTGTAACACTGGGAGTTGGTAGAGATCTCACAACTTCTGATACGCTTGTCTCCCTCAACGGGAAGTTCTCGTTAGGGTTCTTTGGTGACGATTATTATGGATATTACTTGGGAATTTGGTACACGGGTGATGCTGAAGCCCGGAAAGTATGGGTAGCCAATCCTAAATCACCAGTATTATCCAGCTCATGTGCCCTCGGTATCGACCTAGAGAAAGGAAACTTGATATGGGACAACTCTGATGACAATTACTGATGTTGAAGCTGGTCCAGACCCAAAGGTGACTGCAAGACACCGGTAACTTCCGTCTAGTAAATGAGATGAACAAAAGGGTTTTGTGGCAGAGTTTTGATCGCCCAACCAATGTGCTTTTACCCGGTATGAAGCTTGGGTACCACACGAAAACAGGACACAACTGGACCTTGACTTCTTGGCTTACTGATAATATCTCCGATTCGGGAGCTTTTACTTTGGGTTGGGAACCCATCGATGAAACAAATCAAAGATTAATGATTCGGAGAAGAGGGCAGCCGTACTGCACGTTAAAACCTTCGAGTATATGTTCTTATTGTACGGAGACAGACAATCTAAATATATTCTCACTTCTGTCTACAACAATGAAGATCGATACTTTAGCTACATAGAAGATCCTGCCTATAAGAATACAACTGACCCTTTTCCCATGTGGATTTTAACACCGCAAGGGCAGATCACAAATCATAATATTTCCAATGCATTGACCCCTGAGTGGTGTTACGGGTACAACTCAAGTAATGGTTGCATGGACTCAAGTTACCCCATGTGCAGGGATGGTAATTTTAGTTATCGTAAGGGAGAGTTTGTTCCTCATATGACAACAAAACGTACTGATCATAACTCGAGCTTAAGCATTAGTGATTGTTTTGTCAAGTGTAGGAAAGATTGCAGCTGTGTCGGGTTTAATAGCAGTAACACCAATGGAACCGGTTGTGTTATCTGGACCGGGAACAATAACCTTTATGTCGATGAGGGTGATGAATTTTATACAAGGAGGTATGTGATCAGTTCCCAGAGTCTTAATAGCCCAAGTACAGGTAAGAATCTCCCAACATGTTTCTCTCTTCTCTTTGCAGCCTATATTCACCAAACATATGTTGAAAGATAATTCTGAAACGAGTTAAAAGAAAATTGAATGGGTTAAGTGCAAGTTTAGTTTAATTAATTAGTATTTTAATGCGTAAAGTTGTATATCTAGCTTGAGTTAATTAATAATTAGTATAAGATTATAACTGAGAGAAGTATATGAGTAAGACTAGTATAGTTTTACTATCGTGTGTTTGGTGTTTGGGTTTGGGGCCTGATTTCCAAGAACATGCAGGTCACTATCTAGGAAACCAAACAGGAAAAAACATGAAACTGATATGGGCACTCACTGTTGTACCATTGCTCCTAGGTATGGGGCTTTTATGGTATATGAAGAAGCGAAAACATAAACAAAAAGGTACATATGATGGCTTTAAATCTACTTAATGTGTGTACCAAGTTGGTTCTTTTACTGATATCATTGATACGGATTATAGAGTACAAGAGAAGGAAGAGAGATGAATATTTTCTAGAGCTAGCAACATCTGAAAGCTTCAATGATATACATCAGCTTGAGAGTGATGGCCCTTATGGAGATCTATTATTGTTTAGCTTTGCCTCTATCATGGCTGCCACCAGTGATTTCTCGCCTGAAAATAAGCTCGGACAAGGCGGCTTTGGACCAGTTTACAAGGTGATGTTACTTTCTATCAACCCAGTGTCTCAACTCCATATAATGGAAAGTGATACTGAAAAAGTGCATTAACAAGAGATACCGTGAATTTACTACGTTAACAGGGAAAACTAAACGATGGACGAGAGACTGCGATCAAAAGGCTTTCGAGATCATCAGGGCAAGGGCTAATGGAATTCAAGAATGAACTGGTTCTCATAGCCAAACTCCAGCATAAAATCTTGTTCGGATTCTTGGTTGCTGCATTCACAGGGAAGAAAAAATGTTGATTTATGAGTATATGCCTAATAAAAGCTTAGATTTCTTCATCTTCGGTATGTGTAACCTAAGCGCATATGCCTGCTTTAGCCATTTTGTATTGATTAATATAATAGTCTCTTGTTGTATTTTAGATGAAAACAAAAGGGCTGAGTTGGATTGGCCTAAACGGTTCAACATCATTGAAGGAATTGCTCAGGGTTTGTTGTATCTACACAAATACTCTAGAATGCGAGTTATTCATAGAGATTTAAAATCTAATAACATTTTGTTAGACGAGAATATGAACCCGAAGATTTCAGATTTTGGTAGGGCAAGAATATTCAGTCACAACGAGACTGTGGGAATGACTAGTAGGGTGGTCGGAACATAGTAAGATATTCGTTTCAAACACTAACTTGGATTTTATTCTAGGAAAATATATGTGTTTCTTGAAATCTAATACACATTTGGTGTTAAGTGGTTATATGTCTCCAGAGTATGCAATGGAAGGAACATTTCCCATTAAGTCTGATGTCTACAGCTTTGGAGTGTTGATCCTAGAAATTGTCAGTAGAAGAAGAAATAGTAGCTTCCTTTATCATGATCGTACAGTCAATCTTCTTGGATACGTAAGTTTCGTTAACACCACCTTTTCTATAACTTCCACATACTATTTACAATTCTTAAACCAGACAATATGAACATAAAATTGGATAATAAGTTACTTTAAATGTTTTAAGGCGTGGGAGCTTTGGCAGCAAGGGAATGCAATGGGGTTGGAGGATCCAACACTTGGAAGTAGTCGTGTTGTACAACAATTCTTAAGGACCTGTCATGTGGCACTTCTTTGTGTACAAGAACGCGCGATGGATAGACCGACAACTTCTGATATGATCTCCATGCTTCTCAATGACACCTTATTGTTGCCTACTCCAAAACAACCAGCATTCTTTGCTAGTAGGGTCGAGTCAAATTCAACTTTAAACCAAATCAAACCGGAAGATTGCTCTGTAAACAACACTACCATCAGTGTTTTGGAGGGTCGTTAAGGCTTAAAGGTAGCCGCTTTTGTATGATCATTTTTACCACTATATTGGCTTTATGTAATATTGTCTAGCACGTATTGATCTCACGCTCGGAAACTCCTTTAATAAACATTTCATTTATTGTTTTTTTCTTCACACTTTAGTATGATGTGATATTTATCTATAGTTGTAAAGTATTTCCATTTGCAATGATGTAAACATATTCTGCAAAGATATGAAACTTTGAAGTGAGGGGAGGCCGCTTGTGGTAGCAGGGTAGAATCCAACTGCCATCGATAAAGTCATATAATATAGAATCGGCTGCGAAAACTGCCTTTTTATTTTTATTCACCTGTTTTAACTTCAACTTGTTTTATAGAAGCTGTGTTTGTGTTGATGATGGTTCCTTCAGTGGTGGCCTGTTTTGTGTCTCTAACAGCCCCAGATGGAGACGAGTTTCCGTTGGTATCAAAACTGAAAGATGGGAATTTGGGCTGGTCGCCTTTTGTGATTGGCCTGAATGGAAAACTGAACTTGAAAATCCCGTCCCGAAAGTTCAAGTAAAAGCATTTTAGGTACTTGAAAGCTGTTGAAATGAGTTAACTGTTGCAGCCGTTTCAACTTCTTTCGCTAACTCAGCATCAGCTGATTCAAGTTTCTTCACCTCGCTGGCAGCTTCATTGTTTTCCACCTCATCAACTTTGATTTCAGTTTTTCTGGCATCACATTCAGTCTCTTCTTTTGCGGACTCCGCAACATCCGAATCAAGTTTCTTCACCTTGCTGGCAGCTTCAGTGTTATCCACCCCATCAGTTTTGCATTCAGATTTTGGCTTCACATTCAGCCTCTTTCGCTGACTCAGCTACATCTGATTCAACTTTTTTCACCTCGCTGGCAACTTCACGGATGTCCATCTCATCAGCTTTGCTTTCAGCTTCTTGACTACCACCATCTTCTTCCTTTGCAGTTGCATTCTTTGCACGTAATCATGAATTCAAATCAGCGGCCAGACAGCCTAAATAGCTTATTCGAGCTTATGAACTATCTAAATTAATTATACAATTATTGAAACCTTTTTTTTTCATCCTGCATTAAATATCCAAAAGTTAACACCAAAAGATCATAAATATATTATTCTTCGCTTTCCATATAAATAGATAATATAATTATTATTCTTCACCTACGATCTTCTTCACTTTTCCACGAAACATCTTTTTTACAAAATTTTTCACTGACTACAACAAAAATACAATCACCATCGCCGCCCTCTGCGACCGTCACCCCATAGAAGCAATCGTATGAACACTTACTGCATTTTCGATTTTCGCCTATGGTGACAAAGGTGCAGACATCAAGCACGCAAGGCGCACGTATTTTTGCAAGTAAACCTACTTCTAAACTGTTACAAGCCATATACTTACTATAAACAAAACACATTAAAATACATTATCACTAAAATCTAACATATATATGATGACATGTACAAACCAAGGAAACAAGTTTATGCAGCATAAAGGGTATAGGATACAAACTTTAGGATGTCAGCATTCACATAAAAAATCGAACATTATGTGTAGAAGACAAGCATTTGTTGGTAAGAAGCAATTTCAACATACATAATCTGATGTGAACGATTTTATAGAACGGGAATTGAACAAACAAGAATTGACAAAATATGCATGATTATTTTTTGTGAATATTGATACATACATCGACACTTTTGACATCATGAATTGGTGCCTTCTAACCGCTGCAACGACTAGAGTACATCGTAATAACCTAACAAGTTTACATAAAGACCACTTAACTAATTACAATTACATATAAGACACTAAAACTATACTTTCATATTACTTAGCCCAACTTTATGATTAAACTTCAATAGTATATGACTGAATATGCGTCATCAGCCATATACCATTTGTAGGATCTGAGCTAAAACTTGTTGATACGGTATGAATGTATGTTATTTCAAATTTTGAGTAGGTATATGATAAAAACTTTATATGGTAGATGAACTCACATGCAAGGTGTTTTAAGTATTAAACTATAACCAGATGGTTTGCATGTCCGGTAAGCAGTCTGCATGTCACACATGGGCTTTTGCAAAGCATTTACTTTGAGTCCACAAAAACCACATCGTCCATATTCCATAAAACCGAAAAAGAAAGAAAGCATTTCATCAGACATTAATATCCATAGACAAAGTAAACTAGAAACACAAATGTGGGTTTATACACAAAAGGGAGGTACCAAACACCACACAGAGAGAGAAACGATAACATAAATAACAAGTTTTAAATGCAACATAAAAGCATGCCTGATTAGGTAATAATATAAACTTCAAATTATGTTAAGGGCATACCTGATTAACAAGCTGCCTGTTGGCTGGCATTAACTATCAGAATCTATTCAGCCTCTAGTGGTTATCTTCTTCACATAATGATCATTGGTTATAAAACTATCAAATTCATAAAAACAACCTATCAAGCAGCAGAATCTATTAAGCTTCATGTGGTCAGTGACCACCGACTATAAAGCTATTAACTTCACAAAAACATGTTTCCACCAATCAGGAAGATGCAGCAGCATCTGAATCTGACTCAAGTTTCCACCAAGCTCGACTTTGATCCGATTTAGTTTTATCAGAAACTAAGTTACTCACATCCAGATCATCATCATCCTCAGAACATGAACCATATAGCTTCCTCTCCCTGTTATAATTATATGTCCACTCCAACCTTTTCAAAATATCACGATCTTTCCACCGCCCCACAACAGATACTGCTTCCTTTTTAGCCTTTCCCATGATAATCTCTTCCCATGAAAACGCAGCATCAGAAACCCTTTTGAGGGCCCCATCATTGCTATCACCCACAACCACTGTTTTCAAGCATCTCAACCTCGCCTCCTTTAAAACCTCCACAAAATCAGAATCATCCGACACAAGTATCAAACACTCCATCTGCCTCCTATCCATCATATCCACCATGTGGTTTCTCAATGCCACATCTGCAGCTTGCGGTTTATTTGAAACCACGCTAACCCAATATCCGGCCCGTTTCAACTCATCTCCCAATCCATACCCAACTTTTGGAGTTAAAATATCTCTCGCAGCATTATTATACTTCTCCATTTTCATCGAGTATTTTCCCACTAATTTCACCCTTTGACTACCTTTAGCTGACTCAATCTGACTCACTCGTTTCTGGTGTTCACGCTCATGAATTTGCTTAAAATGATTAATAAGCTTTTCATTATTATAAAACTTCCTCCCACAAACACGACATATGTATGGATCTACAGGCTTAACAACACCCTTATTTTCTAGCTGGTTTAATGTTCTCCTATCTCTCCTATGTTCCCTGATCACGGGTGGGACATAATCAAATGAATGTTGATTAGCATAGGCTATCTTGTACCGAACAGGCCCAAATGACTCTGCAGCCTTTTTCAGCCTAATGGCAGCATCAAATGGAGATACTGATCTTGGAGGCTTGTTGTCCAGGTCCCAGAAAACAGCCACAATATTTCGGGAAGCACTCTGAACCGAAGCAAATGGGTCTGGGGTTTTAGGAGTTTGGTTCGTGTTAAAATGATAATGTCTAAATATTCTTACAACCGCTGTTAAGGTTGGTATTGTTGAGGAGTCTAATCGCGTATCACTGACACGGAATCTAACCAAATTGGCCATTTTCAGCCTGCAAAAACACAATCCTTGAAGTTAGACACGGATAATATAGATAAACTTGGATCAAACATGAAATACAATTATAAGTATCTATTAAAATTTTATAAACTAACTAATTCCAGTCATAGAACACAGATAATATACAAGTTTTGACTTAACATTAGAATTATACACCAACATTCTAAACCCGAATTACACCGACTCAATAAACGCAAGAACCATTTAACTCGAATGTAGAATGTTTCGGTTATCAGGTTACATATCCAACCTTCAAAACCCGACCCGAAACCCAATTAAATAAGGAGAAGAACACCCCTAGTTTAAAATTAAACCACGCAAGAAAAAAAAAAAAAAAAAAAAAAGCAAAGGCCAAAGCTTAAATTCACTTGGGCGTTTTATCAAACAGGTTATGTGCACCCACAATGACGCAACAATTCTTTTTAAGACCGATAAATATAAACCTTAAACTCCACATAATCAAGACAGTTACTTGGAAAATGAAGAAAGAATTAACCAAAAAGACGAAAATGGGTCCAATTGAACTCAGGGTTCGTGTGAACAACCAACCTGTCTGTTGAGCGGAACACGGAAATTGTGAAATGAAGAGGCTTTTTAGTTTTTATAGCAAAATATTTGAAAAAGAAAAGATGAAGCACTGAAACATATTTTTTTTATGTAAAAACGAGAGAGAGAGGTGTTTACTGTTTTTATTTAATCATTTTGGATGAGTAAATTATTTTTCCTTTTTACTCTAGTAAATGTACTTTTTGTTTAGGATCAAATCCAAAAATTTTCATTGTCAAATGAAGGGGTTTTATGTTTTTCAATGTCTTTTTCTTTATTTTTGATATCAGAACGAACATAACAAATATTGACAATTCACGTTGACTTACCGTTGCAACGTCCAGGCTAGAACCGACAATGTTATGTTTCTACCATAGTTGAATAACTTATTTGACTTGTTTAAATAAATAGGTTTCACAAGTCGTATTCCATAAATTTTGACTAAATTCAGCCTGGTCAACCGAAAGGATTGAAACCCAAAATTTTAAGGTTAAATACTTGTATATAAAATTAGGCCCTCACAATTTCACTCAAAGCATATAGTTTTGAATTTTTTAACTAGATCCTTCCAAATTAGACTGTTCATTGTGGAGCCCCTCCACCTCACCGCCATGTAGGAAACTAAGTGTCATATTCCAAGCCACGGTCTAGACGTAAGACACATATGTTGGTACCACAATTGTAATTTAATAAAAATCAGAGGTTTACAGCGGAAATAATAATAAATTACATTATATTTAAGTGGTTTCCAAAAGACGAGGTATCAAATTCTCGTCAAAGTTTACAAAAGAAGCATTTATTTGTTTTAACAAAAGAAAGGTTTGGATTAGTCTCATTGCGTAACACGATGACGTGTAAAAATTATCCAGAAACGTTGCGGCTTAGCGATACGCGATGACCTATTAAGGTAACACATCGCGATACGCGACGTGGAGGTTACGCAGACGAGACACGTAGCATGCCATGTGGCGTGCCACGTGGCATGCCTAGGGCTGACTCGACAATGCTATAAGGTTCTTCGCGATACGCGATGACCTTTGTGTATGTCCATCGCGTATCGCGACGGGTTCCAGAAATTGCTATAAATAGGTTGGAAACGGGACATTCTTCCTCGTCCCAAAACTTTCTTTCTCCCTGAAATTTTCTTATACATAAATTAAGAAGATGGTATAATACCCGAGTGTCATAGCGATATTCTATCCAGTCGAAAGAAACTTATATACGTGAATCCAAAAGCTCTACCTATTAAGGTAAGACATTGTGTCATCTACATTGTGTTTAACCTAGGTGCTTAATACCAGGAAGCGTTCTTTAATTATAAACTTGCAAGGTGAGACATTCGAGTTTTTGTACAACTCATATTTGCGTGAGACAACTGCTTTTCCAACACTGTCATAATAATTTTCAAAACCTATAAAACTCATGGCAGATGGTCTAAATGTTTTCAAATATATTTTTAAGTATTTTAAATACATTGCAGTAATTAAGTCTCTGCAGACTTACGGAATTGTTACTACTGGTATTGTGGGGTTTTGTATACAAGGCTTGCCTACTGGGCTATTACACGTTACTTATTGGACAAGTGTTAGCCAATAAGTAATATGACCACAGTCATAGATATGGTCGAGTGACAAGTACCTTTCGGTAATTTGTAAGCAGGCAGATATAAAACATCTTAATGATGTAGATGTAAAATGTGTCATTACAAATGAATGTACTCACCAGTATTTCTTGTTGATCAAAGCTTAAATGGCTTGTCACCAGAATAAAAAAACGTGTTTTGTAAATTAGAGTTTATCCCTATAAAGTTTATGTTTGTATCAAAATGAATTAAATTCTCAGTTTATAATAATAATAATAATAATAATAATAATAATAATGGTGTGTTTTATAACTTTGATCATTTTTCTAACTACGGTTCTGATAAAAATATTCTGCTGCAAAATAATTTAATAAACACCGATACCACCAATCAATGTTCACGACTTCCCTCCCATGGTATAGGGGTCGGGGGATGTGACATAAGATGACGTATAGAATATTTTCTTTACTTGATTACCCCTCGAGACATAACTTAGGTCCGGCCAATCGTGGCTTAGGAATAATCAAGTTATAAAAAAACACAATTATAAACTTAAGTTACACACAAAACACCCCAGCAAACACCGCAGCGTTCGACATTACTTAGGTACCATACGTATACACCTGATCACCCTCACTCGGACGTAACTTAGGTCCGGCCCATCGTAACGGAGGCTTATGACCAGGTGTGGCGCGGTGTGCCCACCGACTTTTTACCACATATGTAAGGATCCAAACAAACGTACACGACAGCCTGAAGGCTAGCGATTACTTTTGTTTATAATGTTTTAGAGTACGTAATCTCATGTAATCATTTATTTGTTTGACTCGATTAATACAAGTTTATAAAGTTTGGCGTATTCACCTTTTCAAAGGATCAGCTTCAATACACTGATCGGTCTTCTCCTATCACACCCTCACTTAGGGGCCTAGGCGTGTGACCACAAGTTGGTACCTGTTTTGTATATAAATCAGAGTTGCGGTTTATAGCGGAAGTCTTTAAATTATTATTATATTTGAAAACTTAAAAAGTTGGGTTTAAATACCCGTTCAATGTTTACAATACATTTCTTTTAGAAAACATAACCCTTTGTAATATTTTGCAATAAAATATCTGAGCCACCAGATAGCATCTAATGACTATAACTCCAATATTCTATTCCTTCTTGTTTGTATGTTCTAACCTTTCTTGTTTTCCCTGTAACATGGGGGAAAAATACGTCAGCACAAAGCTGGTGAATAACGCTGACTCTAAAATCTCTTTTTCAATACCTTTGGTTAATTTGTATATATTTAAGTTCTTTTATTAACTATTTTTATTCGTTTATTGTGGGAACTTTGGTACTTCATACGCGTGTATTGTATTTCGGGTCACACGCATTAAAGCTGTTAATTTGGGCTTGTTGAGGCACGGGATGAAGACCCGGTACGTCCATCACGTGAAAAGATGAAAAGAATATTTTATTGATGGTGAAGGGGCCCATTGCGATACACGATGGGAGTGCCTGAAGACCCATCGCGTATCGTGATGGGATTATAATTTTATATATATAATGAAATTATGTGAATAGTTAGTAAGTATTTGTGCAGGGGCATAAGTGTCATTTCATATTAGTATGTGTGTATGTGTATGTGTATGTGTGTCTGTGCATATATGTATGTAATTGTGTATATGTCTATGCATGTGTATATGTGTATGTATCTATGCATATTCATTAATGTATATATTAGTACTTATAATCTATAATAAGTAGTAATTAGATTTTTTGATGAACTAAGTGCAATGTTTAGTTATCTTTATAAGTGCAATGTCAACCTTTATATTTAACGAACAATGTTTGTGTGTGTGTGTGTGTTTGTTTATTAGTATCAAATAATCAACTGTTTAGGCATAATGGTTTGTTATTTATGTATTTATAATACCTTTGTGACTACTCATTAGGCACTCAACTAAATTGGGATCAAATTACCCTAAGTACCATGTATGATTATATATATACACAATATCATTTCTCTGAACAGTCCTGTAGACCTTCAGAGGCATGTTGATGATATGCATGGCCTCGGGGAAATGCCGAGTCACCATGTATGTTTAGATCCAGACACATGTATACTCTTAATCAGAGTGTCCGATCCTTATTGTTGTACACAAAGTTTTAAGGATTCGTAAATCCTATGCAAACATTCAGACTCATTATAAAAGGTTTGGGGCGTATTCACCTTTTCTGTTTACAATCAGTTTATGTTACTGATTCCTGTTTTCTGATTCCTTCTTCTTGTTTTGTTACCTCGGACCTATAGTACGAGAATAACCTTTGTATAAATAACTAGATCAGCGATCTAGCTTCAGACCTTTAGTCTGTTTTGTATAGCTTTAACCTTAATAAAAACATTTGTTTATTCAAAACATTTGGACCTTTAGTCCCTTTGTTTGTTTATTATTTTCATACTATGTTTCTTCTTCAAGAAGAAATATTAACTTTATATTCTTTCTATTTAAATATTATATTTCTTAATAATAAAGAAATACTATTTAACTATAACCTTTGCTTAAGAAAAGTTATATAACTTTTAATCATAATCTAAGGTTCGGCTATACTTTCGACTATAGTGTAAGCCATTTATAATAATAAAATAATAACTTAGGCAGAACCCCTTACCTCGCACAGGTATTCGGAGTTAGATGTTCCTAAGTTTATACGGCTAGCACTTCTACTCTATGCACGTCTATCGAGGCGTTCTGATCAACTCCTCTTGGCATGCAAATCGAGTCAATGTTCAGTCGTCGGGTCGTGCACGTACTTCGAGACTGAATGTCGGGTTTCTTAAGTGGCACGCACTTCAAGGAAACACCGGGTATTTGACACGTATTACGATGTGATAATTGTCGGGTCGGTGGCACGTAAAACGGTGTTCGGCACGCAAACCGAGGTAAAGAGAGTGAATTTCTAGAGAGAGAGTGAGAGGTGTGTAGGGGAAATGAGCCCGCGGCCCTCCCTTTTATAGCCGTTTTTGGATCCCATCGCGGTACGCGATGGGTCCTACTTTTCCCGCTGTCGCGGTTCCTGAGGTCACGCCACGTGTCGCCATGTGGCCTGACCCGTTCTGCCACGTGTCCTGGTGTGTTGCCATGTGTCGCCGGAGTGCGACACGTGTTGCTGACTCATCACGACCCATCGCGGTACGCGATGGTCGTCTCCTTGGACTCATCGCGTAGCGCGATGGGTCCATAGCCGCGAAGTGCAAAGTACGCCATCAAAGCGCCACATTGCGCCCAACGCCTCGCCGTCGCCGTTGCCATCGTCCTCGCCCGAGCCCGAGCGCGTGCGCGTCAGGTGCTACGCACCCTCCGCTAGGACCACTTGGTGCATGATATTCATAAAAGAATATTACTATGGAAAATCTATTTCTTATAAAAAGCTTCAATTTCTTTACCACTTTCCATGTAGGATGGATTCCATTTTCCTTATTTATACCTTAGTTGAATGCTTCAACTTTCTTACATCTTTCAACGTGGGATGGAATTTCTTTCATGTAAGTAAACTTAACTTACGAAATATTTTTATTTCCTTATTTTTCTTATATTTCTTTATTTAATATTTTCTTATGACTTGTCTTTGTTATTATTTTTGATCCCTTAACTTTCCTAAGTTGTCAAATTTGGATCGAAATTTTGGGGATGTTACATCTCCTTTCTTCGCTATCCCACACCTATAGTACAAGTATAACCTTTTATCAATACCAGATCTTTAATCCGGCTTAAAACCTTTAGTCTTGTTTGTATAATCTTTACCTCGATTATATTTTCTTTTATGAACCTTTAGTTCAAATACTTTTCTTTATTTAAACATTTAGTTTAAAATATATTTTCTTTTCTTTTACATGTTAAACATTTAGTTTTACTTGTTTTACTTTTCTTTAAACAATACGTTTCTTCTTTTTGAAGAAACGTATACTTTTCTTTTCTTATTATTTAAGAATAATAATAATAAACTTAAATAACATTTATAACAAAGAATCACATTATATTTATATCCATTTCTTTTAGATTTTTTTTGTTATGTTTTCTTTTGGTATTTTCGAGGTATCGAGTATATCCTCGACTTAGGGTTTTAAGCCCTTTTAATATTATATTATTATTTTACTCTGGCATTATGCCTACATTGCTTTGCTTTGCTTATAAAAACGATAGATACTTTGGGCAGCACTTCGACGTCTCTTTGTTTTTTTGAACTTCTTGATCAACACCTTCTTGGCACGCAAAACGATGTTCGTCGGTCTTCAATACTCGTCGGCACGCTTATCGAGGCGGAACTTTGGGTCGTCTCGGGATGGCTCGGCCTTCAATATAATGTTGTCGGTTTGTTGCACGTACTTCGAGGTATCGTCAGCTTGTTGCACAGTTTACGAGGTTTTAGAGAGAGAGCGTGATTTTTAGAGAGAGGAGAGCGCTGTGAAAGTTGGGGTGTGAGAAATGAGGGCTGGTTAGCCCTATTTATAGGTTGAGTTCGCCATGCCATCGCGATACGCGATGGCCTGAAAGAACCCCGTCGCGTATCGCAACGTAGGGTTGCAGTGTCACCCTAGCCTTGCCACGTGGGGACACGTGGCGGGAAGCGTGACCCTTGTCAGACCGCGTCATCGCGAAGCTTCGAAACCCCTTTCCATAAAGCCTTGTTGTGGTTTAAAGTTTCATTACCGTCTCATTATATATATATATATATATATATACAGTATATATATGTGTGTGTGTGTGGAGTTTCAGTTTTAATTAGCCCCTCCTGTTTTCAATTGTTTAAAATAAATCCCTCCTACTTTATATTTTCTTTTAAGTGGCATTTGACCCGATATGGTATATATTACCATCTATTGTCCCTAATCTGCAAGTTATATATGCAGACCAGTTTAATTTTGTGCACTCTATACTAAAAGAACATATTGCATAACCTTTCATACGTTATGATCTAAATCTTGACTCAATCTTTTGTCCTATCTATTTAGGCATAGCCTAATTTTCGCCTATTGAGAATGCTTGAATCCGTCATAGTTATCCGCCTAGTAACTTCCTTGGTTTTAATCCACCTGAAAACATCACAAAAAATCCCAAGTAAACATGTTCCAACAGAAGTTGTTTAATACACATTAAGCTCCAATGTCTACCACTATATTTTTTACAACACTTTAAATCAGCAGGTCTATGACCCAAAAAAACACTATTATAATATGCTACTGAGCCTCCATTTATGTAATAGTTACATTGTTTACTGAGCCACCCTTTATATTCTCATCAACTAAGGGTGACCTAGACACATTTGTACCAAAAAAGAACGTCGGCCGTTTCGGGACAGATAACATCATAGTATCATTAGTAAGCATAGATATCACCTCTGACATTTCTGGTCTATCAACTGCGTTTTCTTGTACGCAAAGAAGTGAAACATGAATAGTCCTCAACAATTGGTGTACAACACAACTATCACCAAGTATTGGATCCTGCAATTGCAATGCATCCTCTTGTTGTCACAGCTCCTATGCCTAAAATCATTCAAAAGTTAGTTATGCATGCTACTGTTTGACTTTGGAGTCAAACAAGACTTACATATCCAATAAGGTTGACCGTTTTGTCAAGATGAGTGATGTTTGTATTTCTTCTTCCGCTCGCGATTTCCAAGATTAAGACTCCAAAACTGAAGACATCGGATTTCACTGAGAAAGTTCCATCCATTGCATACTATGGAGACATGTAACCACTACATAATGTAACTGAATTAGAGTCGATAAATTTTAATTAGAACTTAAATTTTGAATGTGTGAGCGTTTGTTCATACTATGTACCAACTACCCTATTGGTCATTGCTTCGGTCTCGTCTTGTTTGAAAATTCGTGCCATACCAAAATCAGCTATTTTGGGGTTCATGTTTTCATCTAGCAAAACATTACTAGCTTTAAGATCTCTATGGATAACGCGCATTCTCGAGTATTTATGTAGGTAAAGTAATCCTTGAGCGATTCCTTCAATGATGTTCCATCTTTTTGGCCAGCCTAGTATTGCCCTCCTGGTTTCATCTGTTTAGTCATTTAATTTAACAACTTAGATAAAACAAACCAATAATAGACATATAGTTTGATATATTTCTTACCAAAGAGAAAGAAATCTAAACTCTTGTTGGGCATGTACTCATAAATCAACATATTTTCTTCTCCATGAATACAACAACCTAGAACCCGAACAAGATTTGTGTGTTGAAGTTTGGTAATAAGTATGAGTTCATTCTTGAATTCCACAAGCCCTTGCCCTGATGTTCTTGAAAGCCTTTTAATTGCAACTTCTCGTCCATCACTAACTTTCCCCTATCGTCATAACCACATTAAATATTTTCTTTGTCAACAACAACATTTTTAAAAAAATGTGTTACATTAAAAACACAAATATACCTTATAGACAGGCCCAAAACCGCCCTGTCCAAGCTTATTTTCATCTGAGAAATCATATGTGGCTGCTACTATATCACCAAAGCTGTATATTACCATATCATTTCCTTTTCTACCGCCTCTTTCAGTATTACTTGAATCCATCAGTTCAAGCAAACGTCGGTTATCATCATCCTTTTGTCTCTCATCTACAATCAAATCAATCAATCAATCAATCAATCAATCATACCCAGTGTAGTCCCACCAACAGCGAAGCTATAAGTAGGGTCTGGCGAGGGTGGGATGTAGGCACACCGTACCTTTATCCAAAGGGATAAAGAGGTGGCTTCCAGAGAGACTCTCAGCTCTAAAGTACATATGTATGAACCAATACAGATAAATCAAAGTTCAACAGTAATATAAACATTAATAATAATAATAATAATAATATATGTAAAGAAAATATTATTATGGTGTGTGACAAAAAAGGAAAATAGAAGCCCTAGGGTAATCGTTTATTTCTAAAAATCCTTAACTTTAATTCTACTTCTCCAAGAATTCCTATCCTCAACTATGTCCTCGGAGAGGTTTAGGTCTATCAAATCATGCCTAATCCTTTCGTCCCAAGTCAATTTAGGTCGTCCTCTACCCCTCTTCCCCTCTATAATCATATTTTCTACGGTTCTCACAGGACTCGTCGTCTGTCTTCTCTTCACATGTCCAAACCATCTCAATCTCCACTCTCTTATCTTGTCTGCTATGTTCGCTACCCCTAATCTCTCCCGAAACACAACGTTTTTTATTCGGTCTAACCTTGTGTGTCCACACATCCAACGTAGCATTCTCATTTCTGCTACCTCCATCTTCCGCACTTGTGCCTTCTTGATGGCCCAACACTCTGTTCTATATAGCATTGCAGGTCTAACTGCAACCCTATAAAATTTTCCCTTTAGTTTAGTTGGGAAACTCTTGTCGCATAATATAACTGTGGCTGCTTTCCATCTACACCATCCTACCTGGACTCGATGGGTCACATCACTGTCTAATTCCCCATCGCTCTGAACAAAAGATCCTAGATACTTAAACTTCGTTACCTGCGGAACCACCTGCCCTTCAATGGTGATCTGTACGTCCTCATTGTCATTTACCCCACCAAAATCACAATGTAGGTACTCCGTCTTAGATCGACTAATCCATAAACCTTTTGTCTCTAAGGTTGTTCGCCATTCCTCAAGCCTCATGTTTAGATCTTGTTTTGTCTCAGCAAGTAACACAATATCGTCTGCGAACATCATGCACTACGGAAGCGTCCCCTGAATCGACTTTGACAACTCATCCAAGACTACTGCAAAAAGAAACGGACTCAGCGCTGACCCCTGGTGAAGACCCACCCCTACGGGGAAGAACTCAGTATCCCCCGCTTGTGCACGAACACTTGTTGCACTCCTGGTATACATATCCATAATTATCTCTATGTATTTCCTTGGTACTCCTCTACCCTCCAAGCACACCCAAAGCACCTGTCGTGGCACACTGTCGTAGGCTATTTCTAGGTCAATAAACACCATATGCAGGTCACGCTTCTTCTCCCTATACTTTTCCATCAATCTTCTTATAAGGTGTATTGCTTCTGTGGTGGAACGACCCAGCATGAAGCCAAATTGGTTCACCATAACCTGAGTTTCTCGTCTAAGTCTACCCTCAATCACTCTTTCCCATAGCTTCATAGTATGAGCTTAGTAGTTTGATTCCTCGATAGTTACCACAACATTGGGCGTCATCTACAATCAAATGATTCCTTAAAAAGGGAAATAGATATAAACTTCAAAAGTAGACAGATTTAACATCAGTATACACTGCTATACCGTCTCGTTTAAGCTTTCTGTTCTTAAAATACCATAATAAACCGAAGCAAAAGATAAGTAGAAGAATGCCAGCAACAATGGGTGCCCAGATCAAGACACTAGCATTTCCTGTGTAGAAAGAATCTGAGATTACTGTCACATTTAAGCTATCTATGAATAATAATATAGTGCGCGATATCTAATTATCTATATGCATAACAATTAACCAACAAGCAGTAACTGAATTACTCACCACTGCTCGGATCCGGAGAAATAAGCACATACTTTGTAACTGAATTCCGTTGTGGATTAACCAAAAAGTTATTAACCGATTTGGTTCCTGTCCATCGAATACAACCAGTTCCATTGCTACTAGTAACAAACCCTAAACAACCGCAATCATTCCAGCATCTCACCATACAATTTTCTAATGTATTTTAATAGTGGTTGAGAGTAAAGGATGATAATGATAAATGTATAAAAAATATTATTTAATTAAAAAACAGAGAGAAAATATAGTGTGCTTTAGTGTAATTTTGGATTTAGAGATAGAGCATTCACAATATATACTCTACAATATGTTGGTGTGTTTTTCATATTATGTAGACCGGTTGTGACTTGTAAATGATTGGGAGATAAAATGTAACTATTCATGAGTGAATTTAAAGAGATGATGTTTAGGGTTTCACTGGAAGCAGCCTCTCTATCCCTATGGGGTAGAGGTAAGGCTGTCTACATCTTACCCTCCTCAGACCATACCATAGCTTTGTTATTGGCGGGATATATTGAGTACGATGATGATGATGATGTTCACTATATATAATTTTAAGACTCATAACTACGTTTTGCTACACATGCTATCTTCTTTTCTTCCTTGGTATTCATGTTACAAACCAAAATGTTCATTTTCTTGAGATTAAATGCTACATCTTATTTGTTCACATCTAATATCTATCTTCAAATTCAAAATTACATTAAAAATATTACATTTTCTTTCTCCTATCAATTAAATAATACTTTTATACATTTATCATTACCATTTCGTTTTCCTTCACTCACAACCATTTTTAAAATAAAAATACATTAAAAGTTATAAGGTGTGAACATTAACTTTTCAAATATACAGAAAAATCACTACATTTCTCATTCACTCACAACTCCCTAAGCCACTCCCTACGTTATAAAAACTTCACTCGCATTTTTTGATGGACTGATTGCGAATGCTCTAAGACCATCCACTATCACAACCCACTTCATTTGTTAATTAAAAAAATAATTTATCTCTTTCACACACATAACCCAACCCAACCCAATCCAATATTTTTTCACTCACTGTCACAAACCAATCTAATTATTATATATATTAAATTATAACTTCTTTACAAGACACATATCTACTGTTTCTTTAGAATTGTACTTAAGCACATATATTCTATACATCATAATATATACCTATTTCATTGTGTTCTTTGGGTTGCAAGTGTACACTTCGGGCCACGTCACTTCTCTTCGGACAAAACATGTACACGTCTGAAAATTGTTAATATCTATTTTATTAAACAAATGCATTCTCTCTCCAACTTCATGAAATATTTTGGCTTCCGTTTTGGAATCCTTGGTGACACCTCTTTATCTTAGGTTACCATTTTCTCTTTATTTCAATGGTCAAGGCTATGCCTTCTACTACCGCCACCATCCTCCCGTCTACGTAATGTTGTCGATTTGCCCGCGGTGTGGGAGATATCGTTACCGAACCTTTTCTGCATGTCTGGTTGGTAGTTGATTATGGTTGTTGTCGGGTTCCAAAATGGAACCCTATGCGGTGAAGGTTGTGATTCATCTTCGTCTCCGGCATCTCGCGGTGGCTCACCGTGGACGTGGGTTTCCATCACCGGCAACACATAATATGTAGGTCAGGTTATCAATAGTACCCTCTATGGTGAACTGCTTTTGGATTGTGATGGTTTTACACCTGAGTTCTTTTAAGCGGGGTGTTTCCCTACTGTTCTGACTGTCTATGGCGGCAACGGAGGACCTACACTGTGTAGTGCCTTCACTCTATTGTGACCTCACATGCTGAGTAAATGTCGATGAGATGCATGTTGGTCCGCTTGGGTTTTATAAAGGTTGTGATGGTTTTCTGAGTGTGAAAATATGTGACATTACGTACAGTGCACATAATGTGTTTGACAGAATGTTTTGATGATTCTGCTACACCTTTCTGGGTGTACGTTGGGCAATGATGATGGACTCTTGGCGTGGCAACTGTGGTGCTTGGAAACAAGCAACCACCTTTGCAACCATGAGTATGATCTGAGCCTAAATTTGTCTATTAAATTTGACATCTGTAACCACTTGATTCAAAAACAAAAAGCAACATATATGAAGATTCATGAACTAGATGCATTAGATAACACGTTTTGTGTACAATCTTTTTGGTAATTGCTATATAGTGGGAACAATTGACAAATATGAGGGATGCTTTGTTTTGTTTGGCTTTGACCATATTTGGTATGGCATTAACAAGAGTTCTTTCCGTTAATACTTTCTGCTTACTTTAGGCGATTTGTTCTTTTTATTTATTTCAATGTAATAGATTGGTTCAAAATCACGACCTCTCTCATTATCAGTTTGACAATATTGATTAACCTAAGATTATTGTCCTGGTGCAAGTCTTTTCTTTGTCACTACTTACAGCTAACCAAATTGAATAACATTGATGGCAAGTGAAGTCATGTATAATTTATGCAAATGATGGTTTAGTTAACCAAATTAAATAACATTGATGGCAAGTGAAGTCATGTATAATTTCTACAAACGATGGTTTCTTTGAATGCATAAGCCGTTTATAAATTCACATTAACATTCCTTATTTTTTGCTTGCCTAGGATTACTACTATAACTGAACAAATATTAGTATATGAAGCAAACGTCATACTTAAGAGCTCCAATCAGCTCATACCAAGCTATTGGAGAAAGAGCTCTAATTAGGGTAAGCTCATACCAAGCTATGTGAGAACCCAATTATAATCATTGCTATTGTGTTCATTTGCAATGAAAAGTGTGCCTTTTCATCCCTGTCGCGGGGTCTAAAGAAAAGTTTGCCTTTTCATCCCAGTCGCGGGGTCTAAATACTAGTTTACATAAAATAACAATTAATAGTACTTTAAATAATAAAAAAGAATAATATAGAAAAGTACGAGTTATATATATATATATATATATATATATATATATATATATATATACTAGTGAAAGTGCCCGCGCGTTGCGGCGGGGACACAACGGGGTCGTATGAGGGTTTTAGCGATGACGTATTTGTTGTTGGATCAGTCAAATGCAGATTCAAGAACCAGATAAGTTACGAATATTTATATAGTATTTAGTTTACAAATAAATATTTATGAACCATTTAATATCATAGACTTTATTAATAGTAAAACTAATCGGAAGTGTTATCACTCACATGTTAAGATGGAGCAAGTCAAATGCATAACATGTTCAGATAATTTTTAACGTGTTAAATTTTAAGATTTAACTAAAAAGAAAACCCGAATAAATATGTGGTTAATAATGAACAATACACAAAATTTATTGCGTCGTTATTTCTCAAAATTTATCGTTAATTAATCAAACAGCAATTATGGGATATTTCAACGAGCTTTACTATTCAATAAATTTACCCTAAAAAGTATGCTTGTCATCTATACTTGTATAGTTGTATGCTAACCCCGCGACTTGAAATTTTGTTACCTTTTGACCATGACTCCGGTAGTCATATGCACAAAGCTAATTTGAAAGCACTTAACTATTGTGATATGATAACTAACAATTAACATGCCTCTTTTGCTTTATAACTTTACAAGATGAAGATAAAATGTGACTGGTCACCTCGCCTTACAACAGTTTCTTTCACAACACTATATTTTCTGTTTCTCTAAAATACATGTTTCAAAGACAAAAGGAGTCAAACTATGTGATGGACACGTTCTGGGCCAACGAATCATAGGCGTTAAAGATAACCGAGGAAACAGTTGGACTATATGGGTCGGTGCCACGGCGAAACATTTGGGTCCATTTGATCCAGGTGGACCCTTGTTTATCTTATTAAGAAATGTTGACGACTCGGTCCATAACAAATTCATCGTTGCTTTGACTTTACAACCGGAACCATGCGAGGGCAATATGGTTAGTTGGGTGTGCTCATTTAATCACATTAGCAGCAAGCCAAGGATTGTTTTATATGGGTTTGAGGCTTATCATGCAAGTTTGAGGACAAACTTCTTCAAATGAGAGAATGATAGCAATGTGGTTTCCCTAAAATTGTTAGACGCTAAATATGAAGAATCGGGTCAGCTCGACAACTCTCAAAACCCACAACCAGAAGTTAAATTGCTAAAATGGACTACTCGTGTACCCGTGACCGAAGAGCTACCATTGAAGAACAAGTCGGTGAGTCGGCTCATTCGTTTTTATTTAATCATTTGTGAAATGATAGGAATATCACCGGTAACGGATAGAAATTCCTATCAAATGACTAAATAAAAACGAATGAGCCGACTCACCGACGTGTCCTTCAATGGTAACCGTTTAACCGTTTAACTGAAATCATTTGATAGGAATTGCTATATGTCAGTGGTGATATTCCTATCACTTACCAAATGATTAAATAAAAACGAATGAGGCGACTCACCGACTTGTTCTTCAATGGTAGCTCTTCGGTCAAGGGTACACGGGTAGTCTATTTTAGCAATTTAACTTCTGGTTGCGGGTTTTAAGAGTTGTCAAGCTGACCCGATTCTTCATATTTAGCGTCTAACAATTTTAGGGAAACCGCATTTCTATCACTATCATTAACAACTGCAAGTGTAAACAAACTGACATACCGACACCAAGAATATAGCTCCTGGCTTATAATACCTAAAACGAAAAACGAAAGAGAAAGAAAACCCTGTACAAAATCCCTCTACAAAACAACACGCCACTCATTACAACAACATACCACCTCTGCAAATGCTTCCGAATGCAGAACCAATTAAATTACAACTACTATTTTAAAGAAGAATTAAGGCCGAGGTTAAACAACCAGTCAGATTGTCTGTGACCGACCAGACTTGAAAGCTGAATATGGCGGGCACGGTTGACTTAACACCAAGGAAACCAGCGTGCGTTGCAGCGGAACGCATGTATGTAGCTCATATGTTCGTTACGGCACTTAAAATGGTGTACATTTATCTGGTTTACTATTGCAAATGGTGTACATTTGTTTCTGCAAGTAAACAGCACAAAGAGTTTTTACATCCTATCCTATCAAATGTTATATAAAATCATTAATAAAAAAAGCCATTTAGTCATAAGCTAATGATGCAAACTTGCTAAATGAGCCATATAATAAAGGCTCATGTTATTTCTGCTTCTTCTGATGTTATTCTAGTACAACCACAATACTTCCATTGAAACTGAAATTCACCTAAGGAAAAAAATCAAATAATGCCATAGGTGAAACTACATAAGCCTAGCCATAAAGTACATCCGATTCAAAGGTTATAGCATCTCCTATTTTTGTATATGCCCCCCCTAATCTTTAAGTTGCCAAGATAATCGAGTGTCTCCAATTCTTCGATCAAAACTTCACTGGAAAAATAATTATTAATAAGTTTTCTTTAGAACAGATCATTGCGTATATGGTTTTTATGACACAAAATGAATAGTTACAAAAATATGATACTTAGCCCCATATACACTAAGTTTGTCCTACACATAGTGAAGGTAAACTAATTTAACAACCCCTGACTTTGCATGCCATAATACTGTTTGAAATCTGAATTGCTAACAAAGAAAAAATACAAACCTGCAAAGTCTGTTACTAATGAGAAATATAATTTGCAAGAACTTCTAGTCAATACAAGCCACTTCTCTGAATGGTCAAACTCAATACGTCACCTTTTCCTGCAAGCATAACAACCAAATGAGTAAAGGAAACTTGTGTAGACAACTCTTTTAATATGTTATCAAGTTTTAGTCACATGCATTTGTGAAAAAGAAGATTAATAGCATGTCATTTAAAGATTTTCACACTTTAGTTGGTGATTTTTCATATCTATTATTAGAGAGCATGCCCTTTAATGTTTAATGCATTACAAAGTGACCAAAGAAACACACATGCTTCAAAGCTAAGTAGTAAGGAAATCAATTAATTGATACATAAGCTGCTGTAAATTTCACCAACAATTTATACTTTTAAAAGTAATTTATTAATTTCGTCGGTATGGAGTTTAGTTAAGCAAACCAACACGTGTCTTGTTTGTGAAAGTTCGCTTATGTCCATTCGTTTATGTTTTGTTCGTTTACATCCATTAATGCTCATCAGTATGATATATCACTATCTCTATTTAATTTTGGGCCCGACAGATTAAAATTCATTTTTATTTTTATTTGGTTTTACGTTTATATTCGTTCATCTAGCTCAGCTATATCCGTACGTATGTTCGTTTACGTGGCGAGTTGCTCGTTTGTAAAATAAACGAACGAACAAAAATAAACATGAACACATTCATTTTCTTAATCAATGAACACGAACAAGAAAACCTTATACGTTTAACTGTCTGTGTTTAATCGCTTGATCCATTTAAGTTAAATAAGCGAACATGAACATACCCCGTTTGGTTTGTTTACATGCCTAGTAATTATGCAAGTAATTAACTGTGCTTACAAATATCATTCAGGCTCTCGAATGTATTCCCCGACATAATGTACTGGCATGTGGTCTAGCAATAGTTGCCCTCTTCACACCTGTTCAAAATATGACATCATGAGGTTTTAAACCACTTTCATGTTTTTTGAATAAAAACATCATAAATTAAAATTCACACAAAATACCTTTAATCATTCAACAAACACCAATCAGTTGAGTCCAAAATGCAAATTGTTGTATACTAACCTTTGAGTATTGTCAGTACAGGGCCACGAACCATTCCATCTTTGACAAACAGAAGTTTCGTTACCCTATTCGAATTTTAGGATTAGAGCAGTTCGAGTATGATAATAGATGTAATTGAAATCAATTGATTACCTTGATACAGATGAGAGAATGAGAACCAATGTGGCTTCAATTAGCAACTTCAATGAGGCGTATCCATTTAATTAGAGAATGATAGGGAGAGCAAAAGTCTGGCATGAAGAGGAGAAGTAATTGAAGGAGCAATACTAATTGATCGATCTTTACCTACATTTAACGTCAATTAATTAACGATTGATGGAGAAATTTATTGGGCAATCAATTGAGTTAACTGAACGCCTGTGGACGGTACAATTGAAGGTTTAAGGTCGCCGGTCGGTGAAGAGGTAATTAATTTAGCGTATAACGACGTCTGAAAATGGTTAAATTACCATTTGTTCCTTCTAAAATGTTTTATATGTAATATATATATATGTATATCAATTGATTGCATACTTAGATCGGTTGAGCAATTGGATTGCGGGCCACAAATAAATGTTGAAGTTTTTTAATGGAAAAAGCCTTTTGTTTTTTGTGTTATTCTACAATCGATTGTTGCAAGTGATTGTTGTAGTGGGTGGTCTAAGACTCCAAAATTTATGTGCGACTTGACCAGAATTAAAGGATTATTATGCAAACATATAGCGACAAATTTCTGACTCATACGAAAAAAATTCTTAGGTCCGCCACTAGTTTTAACGCACGTTTTAAATAACTCCACAAATAAAAGAAAGTGAATTTATTATAATATCAAAAGTTGTTTTCACATTACAAATGAGTCTATATTTATATGTTAAGACTTATAATTGAAGCATTAAGCTTGGCCAAAATAACCTATATACTAATTAAATTACTAACTAAAAACTTAGACTTTGACCAAAATTTCGATCAATATAACTAACAAATATTTTTTCATTCTTGTAATGCCTTCCCACCTGTTTCAATACAAGCTACTCTTTCGAGTTACCCGTTCGTGTCTTCTCACTTGAAAAGTAAGTCCTTCCTCTTTGCTTCTCTACTTCCACAAATTTCCCCACTGTCACCTTTAGTTTTATAATTATCTCTACTACATTTATAATTGATTGTCATCCTTTATTCCCACTCTTTGATAATAATTAAAAAAAAACTTATCATTTCTTTTTTACCACTGCCGTCGTCATATATCAAATGTAACATTATTTATTATCTAATTTTATCTATATAACTTATTAATAACCCTTGAAATATAATTAATTAGTTAATAATGCCAAATTTATATACAGTTGAAAGTATCTAACCGCATTTCAACCGTCGTCATAATCTCTTCCCCTCTTTTGCTTCAACACTATAAAACCCCTACCCCTCAGTCTCATTTTAACATCTTTCTTTCCCATCTCCAACGGTTATTTCTTCATATTCTCCTCCGTTTCAACACATCCTTTAAAAAACAAAATAATGGTGATCAACAGTCGTGCTTATTCCTCAATAATCAACTTTTAACTATAACTTATGATAACCGCCATCACTCCCATACCTATAAATACACTGCCATATCCATTCATTCTCCTTACGATGATGACCGGGAATGGAAAGGCGAGAGCGTTGGCGGCTAGCGCTTCTGGTGATGAATCTTAATCGGTACGTGCCGCCGAAAGGTGACATAATTCTAAAAAGCAGTGGGACCAAGGGAGTGCCCGGTGGTCCTCCGGCTGAAGAAATGTTTAAAGAAACCAGGGGGGCGATGATCGGTGGCCGACTACATGTTTTACTCGCATGCATGGGTATATAACATACTTTACCATATTTCTTGCGTTTGATCGCAATTAAGTTTTGTTGGTAAATAAGCAAAGATGCAGAGCGAAGTTTGTAAATGATTCGTTGTTTTTTATCCGTCGCCCGATGATGGTTGTCAGCGGCAGATATATGCTTATCAGAGAAGATATAACACAGATAAAGAATGTACAACAGACTATAAAATAATTTTATTATAAGTGATTGATAAAAGATAATTTTATTGAAACTTAGAAAATATCTACATATACAACAACAAAATATGTTAATTTACTGCAACACGCAACAATCAAAATAAATAATCAAATAAAGTAAGAAACGCTATAATAATCAAAATGAATATGCTTCAGACTCCCATCTAATACGATCCAATTTTATCATACTTTGTTATTTTTCGACTTTCTTCCTTCAAACGAAAGTAGACAATTTCGGTTATTTTGACATGTCAACAAGATAACTATTGTCTAAATTTTATGGCATATCATAGTACAAATATATATATATATATATATATATTTATATATATATATAACCAAAGTCATCATTTAATTTAATTATGTGTTGTAGCTATAACTACTTTAAATTATTTTCTTCAGAAACTTAAAAATATATGTTTTATAAACATGAACATTCGCTAAATATATTGAATGGTCGACACATGCGAAACAACGCGCATATAAACCTGTTAGTTTATAACAGCTATCATTTTTGTTGATATTTTAAGGACACAAATGATACCAAATTAACGCAATCATGAAAGGTAACAAGGTAGCAACTTTTTACCAAATAACATTTAAGACACAATAGTTAATAAAGGTGATTAATGACTAAATGAACATGGCATTCAGTATAGGTGATAATTCAAGACACAATCTAATACAAAAACCGACATGAAAATAATTAAGTGTTGGATTAATAAAACTTTTTAATAAACAAATCGTGTTAGAGAAATCAAATTTAACTAACCCATCCGATAAACATCTCATATACTCATGTTTCCTTTATATTAAAATTAAACAAGTCAAGACGTCAACCATTTAAAGTTGGAATAATTTTTTTAATATATATGAGAAAATTATGATTTGCCTCCCTATGTAATATGGGTGGGAGCACGTTGAACCACTGATTATGAAATTGTGTGTATTGTACCATTGTATTTTCCGACGGGCAGTCTGTCCCCTACCGTTAGTCAAACGTGAGTTAACCCGTTAAAATTTGAGGAAATTACTTTTTACCTTCATATCATATTATAACATCACCAACATTATCGTTCACTCATTTAATCGATCACATATTCATCTTCTTCATCTCTTTGTCGATTCACTTGTTCATCTATTCATCTATGATGTCTCAATCCAAGTCAAGTCAATACTCCTCGGGGTCACCTTCCAAGCCGTCCCGGGTCGAAGATTCTTTTTGTGTGATGCTCATATGGTTCATGGACTTGTTACCGCATATCGAGGACCGAAGCAAACTCGGGTCGTCGATTCTTGTGCTGTGTAAGTGTTTAATTAGTCACGAGTTAAGGTTATTGTGTGTTAACCGATCTTGATTCTGTTAATTTGGATTAGGTCATTTTTTAGGGCTAATTGTATGTTTAAGTGATATTGATCTTGTAGTTGTTTAGGTTGTTTCTTTGTTGATATATTAAGTTCATTACAGAAGGGGAGTTATGGATGGCTAAAATAGATGATTCCACATGTCTGTCACACCCCAACCTACGGCGGAAATGCCGGGGCGGACTGATTGTCACAGCTCGTAAGGTTACTATCATGCAATTATTTAAAATTCAAATATTTATTTATTTAATTCAAATAACACCATTATTCATTACAAAAAGAAATCCAAGTAAACAAAACATCAAATAATTCAAATGAACATTTAAAGTCTCAAAATAAACTCTTCTAACATAAGTCCTTAAATATTCTAAATCCACACTTCACATCAAACGGTAACCTGCATATGCGTGAAAATAATATAGTTTGTCAACACGAGGTTGAGTGAGCAACACACCAGTTCAGTTATACATATATAAAAATACGTAGCTGCAACGAGTCAAATGAGATTAACAAATCAACCAATGAGCAAATAAAATGAGATGTCGAAAAGCACAAGGCTATAACGACTAGCGTATGATCATACTATTTCTGAGATTATGCCGGACCTCTCCGAATGCGGTTCACATTGAGCACATAAACATATAGCAAGTATGGCATGAGATTAGTTAACACATAAGACAACAATTGCAGTTTTGTGCATAGATAAAGTGTGAAAATAAATTAAGTTACGCATATGTCCCCAAAATAATATGAAAACGAGTAAAAAAAAGGGGAATGTGGTACTCGCCTCAAAGATGGACGAGGATGATTAAGGTAGAGAGAATGAGATAAAGAGGATCACGCGTAAACGTTAACGCCTAAGAGAGTAAAGGATGTGATTAAAAAATAAGGATCTTAATTATGACGCTAGTTAAACGATAACCAACATTATATTTATTTAGTGATTTAATATTTAAACTATTTCTTTGATTTAAGAAAATATAAAATACTATTTTTAGTTTTTATAAATAAAGTTACTATATATATATATATATATATATATATATATATATATATATATATATATATGTATTTATTAAACGTTAGTTTTTGAGTATCTTTATTTATATCTATACATATATATGAATATATATATATATATATTTATGTATATATATATAGGATGAGTATCATTACAGAACTGTTAAATTATTTAAGAACTTGAAGGAACCCTTGAAAACAAACGTTTTTTATAAAAAAATTTGTATGTTAATGTTCTTTGAGAGTAGTTTTTATCATTTTTTATATCTATATCTACAATTACAATTTTGAAAATTAGTTTTTATACATATCTATGTGTTTGTTTTACACCTATGTAAATTTGTTAGTACATAAATTTTTCATGTATGTAAACTTGTGAATAATATATGTAATCAAAAAATTTATATAAAACATGATAAAACTACTCTTAAATAATGTTAATATATAAAAAAAATTAAAAAATTGTTTAGTTTTTAAGGGTTCCTAACAGTTCTTAATTTTTTTAGAGTTCTTAAATGATACCAACCTTATATATATATATATATATATATATATATATATATGAAAACGAGTCTTAAAATATATGTAAACGAAAACGAATATTAAAAGGTTGGTTTTTAGTTAAACAACTTTGTTTAATCATCATCATTATTATTAAAATGAATTTATTGATTAAAAAGGTTTAAAAGATCACTTTCCAAAAATAAGGGGGTGCAGGAGGTTCGAACCCGAGACCTCCGCCCCACGTTCCCATAGGTTAACCAGCTGGGCTACCCAGCCTTATGCAACAAAACTCATTTCCAATCAAATAAGAACACCAGCTGATTATCCCCAAAATGAAAGAACAAACCCTAGTATCGGGTTTGATGTATTCAGACATAATTGATCGAATTAATTATGGGGTTAATGAAGAGTATGGGTTCGTGATTCAAACAAAACCTTTAATTACCTTGATTGATGAACAGAAGAGGGCGAACGAGTGCGGAACATGGCCGGCTTGAGAACGCGATGAACGGGTATTAACAAGTTAAATGAATTCAATTATATATAGGGGTATTGTCGGCGAGTAATCAAGGAATGATTTCACGAAATTAATTGGAATAATAACAACGATTTCTTGTTCATCCGCGATTTAGGGTTGGCGGTTAGAATAAACAAGGAAAGACGAATCAGTTTGACGTTATTTACTTAAATTGATTGTCGGTCAAACGCGTTTAACGAAAATAAACGATTTCCAGATCATTATATTGTTTACAAAAATGATTTACTAGCCAAAATTGGTGATTCTTTGATTCGGGTCCAATAAAACCCGATTAACTATAGAAATGGGTAAAACGAATTATCCAGTTAAGAATATGGGTTATAACAATATTTGCAGCTAGGACCCTAAGGTTTGATGATGGACACAGTAAGGCTTAAACTTTATAGTTTGGGCTAAAAACGTCATAATTAACTAGTTTAAATATAAATATAATAATGATTTATAACTCGATAAGTGCGGATATTATTAATGATAAAGCCTGAACCTGAAAGTGGGTCGGGTAATGGTTACAAATGAGAAAGTGGAAAAACCCGAAATGTTCCATTGCCCTAGTTGTGAAAAGGTAATTCAAGCAATGGTGAAGATGATGAACAAGAAAGATGAGATTGCAAGAATGAAAACCAAAGAAGTAACAAGCTTGAAGATGTTGTTAGGAATTAGTTGGTTGTTGTTCTATGTGTATGTTTGTGTTTATTGATTAGTTGCTTAGATTGTATTTGTAGAATGGGATAATGTAATCTTTGTTGTTGTGATTCTAGTTTATGTTAATTGTTTAGAGTTTGTTGTTTCATCTATTTACATGATTTTTGTTGCAAATTATCAGTCATGTTGCAGCCATGATGAAATTGAGAATGATGAAGTACATTTGGGAAAGCATGAGTTGGAGACGGATGTAGGGCAGTTTGACAGCAAGTCAATTGGAAGATAAGGAGGGTCAATTGGATGAAGATGATTTGATGGCTTGTTTGGTGGAAGAAGATGAATTATTTAGACCAAATGAAGAACATGAAATAGATCCGGGTGATGATTATGACCCCGAGGTTTTAAAAGCTGCAACTTACGACTATACTATTGAGATGGAGGAAGATTACTATCATGATCCATATGAAGCTGTCCTTGTGTGGGACTCTGACTAGTCAAATGATGATTGTCATTGAAAGTAGCATTGTACTTGGTTTCTAGTATTGTTTGCATTGGTTTGCATTTTAATTATAGTGTAACGTGTTACTTTAGTTTAACTTTATTTTGAGTTGAAAGCATTTGTCAAAAAACCATCACAATCAAAATACCATACAAACCATAGTTGTCAAACAAGCTACAAGTTTTAAATTGTCTTTAACACAAACCTACAACACATGCTACAAGTTTTAAATTGTCTCAAACACAAACCATCATAACACACACCATCAAGTTGTCTCAAACACATCCATAACACAGCTTTTAATAGTCTCAAACACACCTTGTTGACTTTATTAGGGTTAACTTGGCTGGGGAGCTCCTTGAGAAGACCAGATTTGTTCAACTGTGCTGGTTTACAAGTCCTAATGTTGTGTCCATATTCTCCACATTTTTTAGATTTATTGATATGCCCCACCCTAGTTAGTCCGCCTCCTGTAGAAAACACTTGTTGGACCTCATCTATTGTCGTTTTCCTTTTCTTGTTAGCTGCCATTTTTTTCTTCTCACCCAGTGCCTTCTTCCTGCTCTTTTTCGGCCACCCAATCTATGTGAAAACATAACAACTAAAGTCAAACTACTTAGAAACTCAACAAATTTTGCACATAACATGCCTGATTATGATGTTTAGGTGGAGTTAATGATGTTAGGCATTCTGATGGTGTCCACATATCAGGGCTTGGGATGGGCATATTTGGTGCTTATACACTTTCTTCCAAGTGTCTAACCATACAGCTTCATCAACCCACTTTTCTAGTGGACCCACATGCATGTTATTTTCTACCATGTCAAATAGAGCCGCAACCCCTGTTTACATGGCATACTTGTCAAGTCCCACTTCATGCATGTGCATGTTCTTTTGTTCACATTCACAACACATTGGCTTCTCATATTTTTAACCTATCAACATAGTAACATAGTCACCATATTAACAAATGATGGTCATAATATCATACTAACACAAATAATGTTACCTAGTAAGTAACTTCATCCACCATACTGACAGTTTATTTTCTTCTGCATGTATTTCATCCCATGCTTTGGTTGCTTGTGATGTTAACGGGCCCTTGGCAGTTGCTTGAATTTTCCTCACATTCACAATCCTCATTGTCATATACTCTATAATATACCTTAAACATGTTATGATAGGCTTGTCCCTTGCTCCAACAAGTTGCTTGTTAAAATATTCACATCGGTTGTTTAGTAACATATCACTTTTTACCCTTCTTGAAAAATGTGATCTTGACCAACTTTTAACTGGGATTTCATTAAGTCAGAGCACATATCAAGATTTGTTTTCTTAATCTCCTCCATAGCCATGTTGAAATATGGGACAAAAGTGGCAAAGGTTGCCCTATAAAATAAGCCTTTATACAAATCTCCCTGCTAGGTCTGCCTCAAGTTCTCATGGATGTGCCTACAACAAAACCGATGTTCAGCTCTAGGGAAAACTCTCCCAACAGCTTGAATGAGTCCATATAACATTTTCATGTACTATGAGCTTGAATGCTCAGCTCTTAGCTACTGAAACATGGATTTGATGTTTAGCTGGATTTATTTCTTCAAAAATTTGGCAGCTATGTTCGGGGTTGTTTCTAGCACAGTTTCAATCTCTTTGGCAATTGTTGACATTGTGTAAAAACCGATAGATCGAATTTTTAAACACTCTAGTTGGTTGAGAATGGTCTTCACGCACCACTTATCCTGAAGGGAGGTTCTTGAGATGTGCGTATATACTCCAAGAGCAAGTGGGTTTCATTTTCCTTTTTTTTCATTGGTCTTTTCTTCAGTTGTTAAATTTAACCCCTCACTAGCAACAAAATTTGGATTAGTCCCAATCATATCACCCTATACCTTAATGGCTCATTCTTCTTGTTATACAAATCTCTTCTACCATGAAGAGCATAACTCTTAGCCATCTCATTCAGTGCTTCATTTGTCGGTATTAATTGACCAATTAAAAGGGACACTCATCATTACTCCTTTTTTTTCTCATTGAACTTCCTTAAAACACTATTTAACACAGTCATGCTCTCATCATCCGAGCTCTCATAAGTATCCATGGATGGATTTACACCATTTCCATCACTATTATTATCAACTTCTACCTCCTCCACATCATAATCGACAATAGCTTTATACAATCTCATATCAACTTCTACCTCCTCCACATGTGTTTGAAACAGTTCCCACTTACCATACAAGTCTTCCGGATCGCTATAGTCACTTTCTAGCCTAATACTATATGAGTCGGCCTCTATTTCAAGTTTCAATCACTTTCACGGCAACCAATTTGAACTCCGATTTGAAAATTACGGGGGGAAACAACGTATTTTGGGTAAGAATCGTTAAAATGATTTACATAAAACCTAATTGCAGGGATATAAATGATCGATTATCTTTAACGTGGTCAAAGACGGTATTACCCCTGGCCATAAACGGTCAACACACGTTTGAATAACGGTATGAGGCATAATGGGCCCGCAGAAAAAAGAGAATGGTACAATACGCGCAATTCATAATCAGTGGTTCAACGTGCTCCCGCCCATATTACATATGGAGGCAAATCATAATTTTCTATACATATTATTTTCACGTAAAATGTAGTGAAAAGCAATATATTATCATACCCATGAGATGGTTGTAATATTTTGACTTGACTTTAATGTTGGCTTCAGAGTTTGGCTTGGGTATTCCCCTGGGAAACCATACCACCGACTGCCACTTAACAGTCGTTGTGGCACCACAAGAGCAGAACTCTCCGGTAGGGGTGTACATGAAACGAACTGGACCGGACGAGAGCATGTTCGTGTCCGTCCGTTAAGAATTTGACGGACAAACGGACGGTTCACGAACACTTTACCGAACAAAAATTCATGTTCGTGTCCATCCATTAAGAAATTGAGTTTGTCCGTGTACGTCTGCTAATATTGTAAATGAACGTTAACAGACAATAATGGACAAACAAACACTATTGAACATTAATGGAGAAACAAACACAAATGGACATTAATGGACAAACGAACATGTGAATATTAACGGACAACAAACACTAATGGACAAACATAAACAGTTACATATTAATTCCAAACATAAATCCAAACAACTTCACATACAAATTTGGAAATACGCCATATAATATCCAAATATATTTAACACTTAGGGTATGTTTGGTTGGAGGCAATGGAATGAAGAGGGAATGGAATGAGAGAAGTAATGAAATGAACAATGGAATGAAATGAATCATTACCATTCCTTTGTCTTGTTTGGTTAAACTATTGGAATGAAATAAATTATTAGTTAATGTTGTTTGGTATAAAGAAATTGTAGGAATGAAATAGAAATAATAAAAAAACACTCTTATCTCAAAGTAAATTTTATACAAAAAAAAACTGCATTGGAGAGGGTGGTGGTGGTAGCTCCGGCGACGAAAATAGTGGTGGCGACGGTGGTGGTAGTGGTGGTCAGGCGGCGAGGGCGGTGGTTGTGGTGGTGGGAGGGGTGGCGGTGGTCAAGCGGTAGTGATGGCTATTGTAGGGTGGCGGCGACGGTGGTTGAGGTCAGGTGGTGGTGGTTAGGCAGCGAAAGTGGTGGTGGTGGTGGTGAAGGAAGTGGTGGTGGAGACGACGACGGTGGTGGTCAGGTGGCGGCGGCGGCTGTGTTAGTGGTGGTGGTTGCTATTGTTAGGTGGTGGTAGTGTTGAGAAAGTATGATGAAGGAGAATTGGAATGAAAAAAAGAAGGGGGTGGAATGAATGATTTTGATGGAATAGGATTTCATGTGTAATGGATTATTTCATTTCATTGAGTAACCAAGCACCACTTTTTTCAATCCTATGTAATGAATCATTCCATTCACCCTGTGATTACTGCATACCAAACGCTACCTTAATATATTAACAAAAAATGGATCACTATAAGAGACATCATACATATCTAGAAATACAAAAGTGTGATTAATAACACTAGAAATTACACAACTAAATTACAAAACTGGATAGATCTAAACACTTATAATACCGGACGGACGTTACCGGACGTAATTGCACGACACGACCGGACGTTCACAAACACTATCAAATGGAATTTTTTTGTCCATGTCTAGTTCGTTTATTAAAAGGACGAACATAAATGAACTTCTTGCCGACGAACAACCGGACGTCCGCCTTACAGCCTTACTCTCTGGCGTAACAGACGATGGGACAAAAACTCGGGTGTGCGCGAGGTTCAAACTGACAACCTTTGCACAAGGCTTAGCTCAAAAATCCTTCATTGCCAATATCCATACAAAATGACACAAGTGAGAATCAAACTTGAGTCTCCATTGAAGAACCCAAGCCTCCTACCACTAGGCCACAAGTGAGGGATGCCCATCCAAGAGACATCTCATATATTCATGCTTAATTTATACTAAAATTAAACAAGTCAAGATCGTCAACCACATAAAATTGAAATATTTTTTTTAATCTATATAACTTTCATGTAAAAAAATTACATAAAACTTAGTGAAAAACAATATATCATCATACTCATGAGATAGTTGCAAAATCTTGACGAGGGGCTAGTTAATCGTTCTTTGGATAAAATTGGTCAAAATTGAAAATATTATAAATAAAATTCGGATGCATATATATACAGATATTTGAAAAATTACATATAAATTATAATTTAATTAATCTTGATTAGTTACTAATCCCTACTTTACCACTCGACAAACGCTTAACGATTTCTACAACATACTGACAAAATGAAAATATATTATCAATGTGCTGAATTAAATAATTAACATTATACACACACACACACATAGGTATTGGATCATTTCAGAAGTTTTTTTACAGTGAGAAGTGCGAGAAGTGAAGGTGTAACTTCATTAATCCATAATTTCACTCCATTTCTTATGTGTAGGTGCGTTGTGTAGGTGCATATGTATGTGTGTAGGTACGTATGTTTGTATATGTGTATGTATGTTTGCATGTGTGTATGTACATATGTTTGAATGTGGTTCGGTACATTTATATGTTTGTAGGTAGGTTTGATTGTGTAATTAAGACATAAATACAATCAACATACATATATGTATATAACATCATATGAAAGGGAGTGAAATTAGAGATTAGTGGAGGTATACATTCACTTCTCGCAAGATCCATCATATATATATATATATTAAATAGCAATCTATGGTATGTGTGTGTGAAACACTATTCATTTTTATTGGTACTTTTCATGCATAAAGTACAAGTGTCAAAGCTTATATTTATCATCCTATATGTCTTTATCTTCAACCAAATTAAAATTTTATGGTTGTACTATGCAAAGAAGAAGAGTTCTTGAATTTTAGATTTAAGGGCTGTTTGGTTCATTCATATCTGAATGAGTCAGGTTTGAATGAGTCTCTGTTCCATTCAGCAACAACAATAAGTCTGAGTGATTCAGACATAATTTTAACCATTTAGATGTTTTTATGTTTGGAACCAAACAGTCTGAAGTCTGAATGAATCAGATGTTTACATCTGAATGGTTCCATTTAGATGTCCATTTAGATGTAAACAAACAACACCTTAGATGATGAGTTTGTCCTTTTTTAAAATAGTGAAATGGTTAAATGAGTTATGCGGCTTCTTTTCTATTTTTCGTTTTAGGTTTATAAAAACAGAATTGATTTATAAAAAGCTAAGGGGCAAGTAATACTTTTATTTTTTATTTTTGTACATTTCAATTCTTTCTTTTAAAATGTAAATCTTTATTTATAAATAAAGAACAATAAAATTGGTTAATAAATTATGTGTTTTTACCTAAATTACGGATACGATCACAATGTTTTCATCTCAATCTAATTTTTTATGAGCTAACACTTAACACACGAGTGCGTAGTTAGAATTTTTACGTATGTCTTTCACCTTGATTTAACGATCCCATCGTAACATGCGGGTTTGTAATCTTTAAATTTGAATTTGAAATTTGAAAAGAAGCAATATAATATAATACAATATACGAAAGAGACCCCTGAAGTTGGACCTAATTGCATCCCCACTAACTGACTGAGATAAAGGACAAATCCCAAATAGATCTGTCTATCTGTTTGTTACAGTCACCAACCCTAACCGGAGTTACAATCTTCCGGCCGCTGATCGGAATATTCTATTTGTGGTAATAATTGCTTATCACAACCTGCATTTCTGATTCCATCTCCGTTCAACTCCAAAATTCGTCACCGGATTGCTCACCGGAAAACGATTTTGAACTCTCCGATTGTTTAATTTTAATCCGGCAGGTAATAATATCTCTTTCATTTCAATGCCGGACCTCAATTGAGAGGATCTGAGTTCATAAATTTAGATACAATTGACGCATAATTGTAAATTGGAGAAGTTATAATAATAATAACAGTTTTCCGTTTCCGACGATGTCTTCGGAAGTCAACGGCACTGAGTTTGACGCGGTTAAGAGTGAGTTTATTTACAACGGCGATGAGTCACCGGTGCCGGTTTTCATTCCGACTCTAGAAACCGGTGAATCGGTGCAAATGCCGCCTGACGAATCTGTAATTTCTTCGGGTGATCAACAAATTTCGTCGATATCATCTCCGGTGACGTTAGAAAGGGGGAATGGCAAATTGGAGAGGATTATTACGCAGAATGGCGTAAGGAGATCACCGAGATTGCCTCCCCAAGTTGAAGGCACCACCAATGGATCAAAGTTAAAGAGGATGACACCGAGTTCTTCTGATAAGAAACAGAGTAAGCGAAAACGAGTGTTAGAATTTGTTGGAGAACCGGTTACTGAAAATGAAGCTCGAGAACGGTGGGGCTGGAGATATAAATTGAAGGTATGATCCTATGCTAGTTAGTGATAGTGATAGTGATAGTGATAGTGATAGTGATGTGTTTATTAAATGTTGATTTAGATGATGTGTACTTTTGTTTATGAATAACTATAACTAGTATGTTTGGATCATATCTTACATTGTGCCAGCTGGCATCTGATGTGAAACTGCTCAAGAGTTATTTGTTGTCTTAATCAGTCAATGAAGTTCCTTGTTTGCCAGACTGCTTGATTTTAATGAAATGTTGATATATTTTGTCTTGTGATTCTGAGTACACGAGCACTGTTAATTCTGCAGGATCAAAGACGGAACGGACAGAGTGGGATATTAAAGTGAGTGGGATTCTTATGTCTCATAGTTACTTTGGTTCTTTCGTGTTATTGTGCTTTATGTTATCTCAGTTTGGTTTTTTAACATTGAATATGATCATGATGTAGTGCTGGTGAAGAGGATGAAGTGCATGTAAACATTGTATGTCATTACCTTCAAGCTAATGTTAATGGATGCATTTTCAGTCTTGGAGATTGTGCACACATAAAGGTATCAACTTTCTTAAACATCTTTCCTGCTACTATGGCTATTAACATGAACCGTATTGCAGTTGTTTTGTTAATAATTTCATTTCTTCATGTAAACTGTCATACCCAAATATTATATCATTCAGAAGCAATGCTTTGGCTTCCATGTAAACTATATTTTATATTTTTCTTTATATTTGCTTGGTTTTTCACTATATTTTCTACACAAATATTGGCAGTTAGCCTTTTTGAGTTTTTTCAGTGGATCAATGAATCAGTTTTAAAAACTCATACAAGAAATACAAGAGTGAACAAGTCACTAACATGCTTCATTTGAGACTAGTCATTATCTCCAGTTCTCACGTGGTCCATCTGAGGCTAGCGCTTGTTGATATCGAAACATAAGAGTTGGATTTGATTTTATATCTTAAAAGGAAAGTGATATTTTTTATGAATTGGGAAGCATCAAACAGTGAGTTTTTAAAAATGCAGTTACAAAGAAGATATCTAAGCTAAAATAATATCATTCATAATGGCCAGTAAATATGTTGCTTACAAGTGAGTGGAAAATTTACCTCACGATGTTTTAAAAACCGGTATTTTACTCATACCAGATTGGGTTAAAAAATGGTATAACCGGTTGAACCGGAAGGTTCGACCGTTTGAATAATTTACCCTATAATTTATATAAACGCAACTTTCAACTCAAAAATAGCCTATAAGTCCATGATTCAATAATAAAAATAATCAAAACGCTAATTCATAATAAAAAATAATACAAAAGTACTTAATTTTAAAACAAAGTTTAAAAGATAAAAATAAAATAAAAGTGTGCAATAGGTTTATGACATCGTTTAATGGTTTACTCATTTTAATTTTATCTGTGAGGTTAAAAGTCATTTTTAATAAATATGGACCGCAAAAAATATCAAAACTCTATTGTGCTTAAAACCGGTATGCCGGTTTAAACCAGTATTTTTAAAAAAACCGGCGGTTCGATGCTCTAATAAAGCGCCTATAAATACCGAGCTCTAAATACCGGCTACCTGTTCGAAATCCAGGATAACCGGTTCAACCGCCGGTATGAACCGGTTTTTAAAATACTGCCTGACGATAAGATCCATCCATTGAACACAATACAACCATAATTCATGTTACCATATTAATACCATGTTTGGAAATAAAATCTGTCCATTGAACACAATACAAACAGAATTCATGTTACCATATTAATACTAAGTTTGGAAATAAGATCTGTCCATTGAACACAATACAACCAGAATTCATGTTACCATATAATACCATGTTTGGAAATAAGATATGTCCATTGAATACAATACAACCAGAACCCACATTACCATATTAATACCAAGTTTGGAAATAAGATCTGTCCATTGAACACAATACAAACAGAGTTCATGTTACCATATTAGTACCACTAGGATAGAGCCCGTGTGATACACGGATAGTTAAAAAATACAACAAAAAACTAAATTCAATATATACATAATAGCACACCTTATGGATTCATAAGCTATAAATATTGATGAACGAAATTTTACAATTCATAAATCTCTAAAAATCTCTTTAAATACAATATTGGATAGTGACCCGTGTTATTAGGAGAAATGCTAAGATCATTACTTTTAAAGGCTAACTTACAACATAATAATAGAATATTTAATGAAATTGTATATACACATTCATTTAGAATATTATTAGGATTTCTAAATATAACATAATTGATTGACTTGATAAGATAAGAAACTGCTTACATGTCATTTACTTGGCATCCTATGTGGATGCCCTACAAAAATGACATGTGGAAAAATCAGCTTGCTTTAATAGTATAGTTAGATTAGATGTTTGGAAATAAGATCTGTCCGTTGAACACAATACAACCAGAATTCATGTTACCATATTAATACCAAGTTTGGAAATAAGATCTGTCCATTGAACACAATACAAAAAGAGTTCATGTTACCATTTGTATAAAAGGTAAACATTTGCCTTATATGCATATTCCCTATATATCTATTATATTTAGCTTGATGACAAGGTTGAGTACTGACATAGACATCAAAATCTGCCTCAAAGAACAGAGATAATTATTCGTGAACAAGTTCCTATATGCTTCTATCATAATGATTTTGAGCAATGTTTTTTCAGGGTGAGGGAAACCAACCACATGTTGGCAAGATTGTAGAATTTTTTAAAACATCAGATGATGAAAATTATTTTAGAGTGCAGTGGTTTTTCAGAGCTGAAGATACGGTTAGTGTAGTTTAATGCCATTATTCACAACACTTTTTTCTTGTGAATTTGTTAAAATTTGTTCTTTAGCTTTTGTTTTTTGTGTTTTTTCTTCCAACTTTTTGTTACCCAGGTTTTGAAAAATGCCGCTGCTTTCCATGACAAGAAGCGCTTATTCTTCTCCACTTTAATGAATGACAACTTATTAGAATGTATACTTTCTAAAGTGATAGTAGTAGAAAAAAATCCAATGGTATGCAATCTTTCTTATCTTTTTTTTCCTTTCTAATCCTCAACAATTTGAACTTCCCAACATAATTCTTATTTCTTTGCTGTCATGAATGTTCAAATATTGCATTTCGTTTAGTTTTTGTTTGTAATATTTTTAATTGCTTGCAACCATTGCAGCTAGGTTTCCGATCAACATCTATTCAGCCATCTGATTATTATTGTGACATGGAATATTCTGTAAAGTATTCAACATTCCGCTCCTTGGTGACTGGTAAGAAAAAAAAAGGGTCATTTTGTTACCATATCACTTACCTAAGGTTTCCGGAAATGTACTCTATAAACTATATAAGATAGCAGATAATCATTTGTGGAGTATTGGGTTAAGATGTCAAATGCCAAATGTGATATCTTACGACTCCCCTGTTTTCAGCAGATGATATCAAGTGTCTTTTATAATATTTCTGTTCTAGAGTACACCAATCTACTTTTTTTGTAATATTTGAAAATATCTGGAAGATAAAATATATGATAAAAACAAAATACAATTTTTGTAACACCAAGCAAACTTTGTTGACAATCAAAGCTGCTAGAAGGGGCCAGTGCCTGGTGCTCCATCGAGGGATTAGGTTGAGATCTGTCAACAGCATCCTCAAAGAGTTGGACCCTTAGCCCGGTAATGGCTGTTTTGCTCTGAAATAGTACCTGATTTGTTAAAATAGTCTAACTCTAATATGTCATTAAAAGTTTAAAACTGTAATGCATGCTGTTCATGTCTAGATGTTGGTAATATCATCAACATAACTTGTCAATTTTAGCATGAAATTTAATCATCTTTAATTAATTATGTGCAACTGTTATATTTGTGATCTTATTGAAATTGTGCAGGTACAGATAATTTAATAGCAAGATGTGATTCGACCACTGCAAGTGGCCTTGATACTAATAATATGACCACGACTACAACTCCATTAGACGTAAGTGGTGAAATATACAAAAGTGAACTGGCATTGTTAGATCTTTATGCTGGTTGTGGTGGAATGTCAACCGGACTCTGTCTTGGTGCCAAACTTTCTGGTGTTAAACTTGTGACGGTAACTAATACATTCCTCAAATCCTATTTGAAGCTGCTGTTAATTTTGCTTAATAATATACCAGTTTTTTTTTTCAACAAAAGAGATGGGCAATTGACTATCACAAGTCCGCATGTGACAGCTTGAAACTCAATCATCCAGAAACTGACGTGAGTGTTCTGACTAGATATTATATTAATATCCATTACATGTTTGATTTTTTATTCTTATTAATATCTTTTTATAGGTTCGACATACAACCGCAGAAGATTTTCTGGAATTATTGAAGGAATGGGAAAAACTATGCAAAATATATATTTTGAATGATCCTGATAGAATGAACGAAACCAGCTGTGTTGATGAAAATGAATCAATAATCAATGAAGCTTCCTTATTGGATGACGTGGCTCCTGGAGAGTATGAAGTTTCAAGTCTTGTTGATATATGTTATGGAGATCCCAGCAGCACAGGCCAACATGGGTTAAAATTTAAGGTACATTGAAACATGCTCTCAGTTCTCACTAGTAGCATGCTAGTATTGTTTCTTGATAAATAATTCATTCAGCTGCATTATAATTTGTAGGTGCGTTGGAAGGGTTATGATCCAAGTGATGACACGTGGGAGCCAATTGAAGCGTTGAGGTTTTTATTTGCATTTATTTGTAATAATAAATTCAAGATTACAACTATTTACATGTTCGGTTGTTTATATTTACCCTTCACAGTGATTGTCAAGGTCACCTACAAAGTTTTGTTAGAAACGGATACAAGTCCAAGATATTACCATGCCCAGTGAGTCGTGTTGCTAAATGTTAGATTACAATCTTAATCTCATCTTTAGACTATATGATAGTTTTTGTTATCTATTTCAGGGCGATGTGGATGTTATATGTGGGGGTCCACCATGCCAAGGGATTAGTGGCTATAATCGCTTTAGAAATACTGATGATCCACTAAATGATGAAAGGAACCAGCAAATAGTTGTCTTCTTTGACATAGTTAAATTCTTAAACCCTAAATACGTGTTAATGGAAAACGTGGCTGACATTTTAAGATTTGACAAAGCTTCTCTTGGAAGATATGCTCTAAGTCGTTTGGTTCATATGAATTACCAAGCAAGACTTGGGATCATGGCTGCTGGTGCATACGGTCTTCCACAATTTAGGCTGCGTGTTTTTCTATGGGGCGCTCATCCAAATGAGGTAATTATATACATTCATAATTAACTTCTCACTATTTTTTCTGTTATTAAATCAAACACATTATATGTTTGTAGAGACTACCTCAATTTCCACTTCCCACACATGAAGTTATTGTCAGATACTTCCCTCCAGCTGAGTTTGAGGTGCCATATTATTATTTTATTCGATTATAATATGACCATGCTGTTTTTTATGTTTGTTTATTCTTGTTATATAATTCTTGTAATGCAGCAACATACAGTTGCTTATGATGAAGGTCAGCCTAGAAAGCTTCAAGAAGCCATTGTTCTCCGTGATGCCATATCTGATCTTCCACCTGTGTTTATTTCAACTTTACTTGTTCATATTTATATGATTCTTTTAAGTAACTCGTTAATGTAATTTGTTGTTTAATGCACAGGTTACAAGCCATGAGGTTCGTGAAGAGATGACATATGAAATGCCTCCAGAAACCGAGTTCCAAAAGTATATTAGGTTAACAAAAGATGGTAATGCCTATAGAGTTATACCTTAACAAAGTTTACTTTATTTATCATTTATTAAATAATATTAAGCTGTCTTCTTTCTTGTAGAAATGACTGGTTCTGCCCCAAAAGGGGTTACCGATTGGAAAACCTTGGTTCTCACTGATCATCGACCTTACAAGTTGTCTGAAGATGATTTTCATCGTGTGTGTTATATACCTCGCAAAAAGGTTAAACATTTCTTGATCATGTTCATGTTTTTAGAAATCTTTTTGGTTTCTAATTGTTCAAGATTTATAGGGAGCGAATTTCAGGGACTTCCCTGGAGTAATTGTGAGGGATAATTCGGTTTATCGAGGTCCTGCAGAAAAACAAGTGTTGCTTCCATCCGGAAGGCCGTTAATACCAGATTATGTTTTCACTTTTGAGAAGGGAAAATCCAAAAGGTTTTATATATTCTCATATGCTACTTTAATTAATACCCTTTTTTAGAAAGTTTATTATATTCTAACGTAGTAATGATTGTATATGTTGATAGACCATTTGCACGACTATGGTGGGATGAAAACGTGCCAACTGTTGTAACATTCCCGAATCTCCACAACCAGGTACTTCCTCTATGTGATTTTATGTAAAAAAAAATATAAAAAATATGTTGATTCAGTTGGTAACTTTGTGAAATGCTACAGGCTGCTATACATCCAGAACAGGACCGAGTCCTTACTTTGCGAGAGTATGCAAGATTGCAAGGCTTTCCTGACTATTATAGATTCTGTGGCACCATTAAAGAAAGGTAAGTTACGTTTTACTGTTTTAGTAATAACAACTATTCTTGGGTTTTAAGTTTTATAAAACTACATGTTCATGTTGTAGAACTTTAGAACTTTATATCTTTTTATCCTCTTTTCCTGCCTTAACCCCTTGAAGGTCGAGCATAAACTGCGTTTACCTGGTCCCACAGGTTAGGGTTTGGGGTATTGGTGCATGAAACCGAAACAGCTGATCTGAACCAAAAAAACCGAACCCAAACATAGACCGACGATTCAGTTATGTTTTCGTAAAAACCAAAATTTTGGTTCGGTTCGGTTTCGGTTTTGTATGCAACTAAAAATGCGAAAACCAATCGAGTTTGTGGATTTTCTTTATTAATTTTGAAGTTAACTAATTTATAAGAGTTTAATTAATAGTGTAACCCGAATATCGTAGCCCAAGTGTATAATAATACATGGTAAAACCGAAAGCTAATCGAACCCAAACCGAAAACTAGAAAAACCAGTGAAAGTTGGTGGGACCAGTGAAAGTTGACTAACGGTTAGCGGGGATTTGAGGTGTTGGTTAGCATGGTACTGGTATTGAGACCCGTGAAATATCATTAATGGTTAGCATGGTACTGGTGAAACCCGTAAAATATCATTAATGGTTAGCTGGGTGTTGGCGGGGGCCTTGAAATTTACGTAGTCCTCACGGTTACGAAGAAAAAAAATATTCAAATCATCTTGATTCCCATATTGTAAATTTTGTTTGGTTCAGTCTGAATAAAGAATAAACGGAAAAAAATGGGAAAATTTCAGGTACTGCCAGGTGGGAAATGCTGTGGCGGTTTCTGTTTCAAAAACTTTAGGGTATGCCCTCGGGATGGCGTTTCGGAAATTAAGTGGCGACGAGGCGCTCATGACTCTACCGCCTGATTTTGCATGCCAAGTACCGCCACATGATCAGTTGTAGAAACCGACGCTGCATTATGACTGACCCGTTTTCTTTATCATACTCCAAAAACTGAATTAGCATGTTGTTGTCAACCTGTCATCCTAATTTAGACTGTTGGTTCAACGGTCACTAGTCATACAATACCAAATAACAAATTGCAGGTTAGTTTTATTTAAATCTGTGAAATATCACAACTGTTGTTGAAACTGTTGGCAATAATTGAATCAAAGACACAAGAACCATTGGATTTTGTTAGCTATTATTGTTAAGAATGGTTTCATGCTAGAAAATAAGGTTTTGAGTTATAACAGGAAAGTCTAAACTGGCCGATGAATGGTTAGGTTTGTCTTTGGATAGATTGGGCCAGGTCAGATCAGTAGCAGTTTAGAATGGGTCGGGTTGAACGTAACCAACTTGACCTGCTTATTGGTAAATTAATTTGTTGAATTTACAATGTATACATGGGATTGCAAGAAACCGAAGAAAAAACAAACATCAAAATGTATGGATTTTGAGAAAACACAGACTTTAACACATAGATAAAGTATTATGATCTTTAGTGAACATTTGGACGAAACTTGCAAGCGGTTTTCAACTCCTCAGCTGGTGCTGAGTCACCTGCAAACCCGTTATCGACCCATGCGGAGTATCCACCGGCCATGTTTTTAACGTTCTTGTAGCCCTACATTGACACAACCCATGCAGTAAGGTATATAATTGATATACCATTTGTAAGACAACCGTAATGAACAGCAGAAAAGAATGAAACATACTGCATTAAGAAGGTCCACAGAGGCTTTAAGTGATCTCCCTCCACTGTTGCAAGCCTTTAAAGTACAGGTCATTTAGAGAGTGTCAAAGTTATTATTTAATATATATGTTTATAGATGCTACGAGAGGCGTGCCAAATAATGGAAGAAACGTGAAAACAGGTTTATCAATGTTTTTGGTTCATTACAAACGACCAACTTATTGCAAGAAAAAGAATAAAAATAAATAGTTTAATTGTTTCTATTAATGGTTTTACACTGATTTAACATTTTTACTATTAATGGTTCACATTTAAAAAAAAATCACTTTTTACGTTCAATCGTTATCTTCTTTTTAAATACTTATTTGCACATGAGTATGTTTGGTTGGAAGTAATGGAATGAAGAGGGAATGAAATGAGAGAATGAATGAAATGAACAAGAGAATGAAATGGATCATTACCATTCCATTGACTTGTTTGGTTAACCTATGAGAATGAAATGAATAATTACTTTATGTTGTTTGGTATCCAAATAAAATTGTAGGAATGAAATAGAAATAATAAAAATATTCCTATTCCAAAATATATATTTTTTTACAAAAAAAAAAAAAAAAACTGAAATAGCGACGGTGGTGATGGTAGCTCCGGCGACGAAAACGGTGGTGGTGGCGTTTAGGTGGGGTGATTGTGGTGGTTGGGGTGGCGGTAGTAGCATTGGTAGTGATAGCGATGGTAGGGTGGCGGCGACAATGGTGGTGGCGATTATGGTCAGGTGGCGGTGGTAGCACTGGTGGTAAGTTGGCGGAGGTAGCGGTGACAGTGACGGTCAGGTGGTGGTGTCGATGGTAGTGGTGGTGGTTGTTGTTAGGTGGTGGTGGTGTTTAGAAAGTAAGGTGAGAAGAATAGAATGAAAAAAAAGGAGGGTGGGAAATAATAATTTTGATGGAATAAGATTGCAGATGAATCCATTCCATTGAGTAACCAAACACCACTTTCTTCATTCTCACGTTATGAATCATTTCATTCTCGCTGTCATTCTTGCATACCAAACGCTACCTTAAGGTTATATATAGAAAATATACATATACATGATTTGCATGTTCCCACATATGACTTACACATGCGTAATTCCTATAAATATAAAGGAATTTTGTTATGTATATATATTTTTTAGTTAAGAGAAAACGAGTAAACATTGCGAGTTTACTTTTTAAAATTGAAAAAATGAAGGTTTTTTTATTTTAATTGACATACATGTCTTTTGTGTTCTCCCTTACATTTTTTGATAGTAATTGTGTTTTTTAAATTTATAATTATAAATTTTGTATATCACCTAATATATATTAAATAGCTATTCTATCATAATAATTTTATATATTAGAACTATTAAGTAAATATATCTTTAATATATTAACTAAAAATTATGTAAATAACATGCTCGTTTAGACTATTGAGCCTAGTCTAGCTTGATATGAGAAGCTTAAGTTTGGCCTCGGACTTGTTTATTAATTGAGCTTTATAGAGGCTTGATCTCGTGTAATCTTGGCTTTACATGATTTTAACTAGTCTATCTATAGTAGGTTATAAGCTTCTCGACTCATTTGCACCCCTAAATTCAACATGTATAAACACACAAGTTAAGATACCAAAAAAAAGACGTACCACGACGAGTGAATCCTCCTTGTCACATAGAGCTGAAACCTGAGCCAGAAATTCAGGATTTTTAACCCTTCCTGAAAGTTGTCAGTTTTAACAAACTATGAAGATATTCATGTAGATTACAAAACCAATTAATTACTATTTGTTGACAATATAATACATAAACACATGATCTCTTGATATAATTGGCACCTTCTTGTGTGATGAACATGTAAGGGATATTCAGAGCATTTTCCACGTGACTCTTGGTGTATTCTTCATTTGTTCTGTTAGTTTTTAAAAGTTTTTAAATAAAAAAAGTATACAAATAAATAAATAAAATCAATATGGTACAATTTCTTATGTTTTGTATAGAACACCATTCTCAGACCGCCCAATAGGTCCGTTTGAATACTCTTGAATCGGCTTCATTTAATGGTTGGACCGGATTTTCAATTTTCGCAAATTTTTTCTCTTAAAAATTTACCGGTTCATTAGTACTCCACTTTTCTTCAGTCAACGCTTTATATTTTATAAAGATAAAAAAGTACGTTTCACATTTTTTAAAATTTTTATTTATATGTATATATATTTATATTATTTTGAATTAATGATGGTACCGTTTTTTTAAACCGGTTCAACCAGTGAGACCGTAAGACGCTCGTTTTGATTAAATGTCTAGTTATGAAAACATTGATTTAAAAAGCTTTTAAAACTATGGAGAATATGAATTTTTTTGTTATTTGTGAAAATTGAAGTCGTTCATAAATGGTTTTTTGCATCTTCTATCACTAACCTGACATCAAGATACCGGTGACCAGAGTTAAGGAGGTCTTTAGCTGCATGAACATCGACTGTGACCACATCTTCAACACTAATAAACCATCAAATTAAACACAAAAAATCAAGTGTTCATGAACCAAACACTAATAAAAGAACACATAGACACCCTAGCGAGCGATGCACACACACACACACAAAGCAATCAAAACAGGATCTAACCTCTTGGTGGCATGCATGGAGTTGAAACCTTGATGAATATGGAATAATAGCTAATGCTTTAATGTATTTGTAGCAACAACAGTTGACTTTTATAAGAGCAAGTAGACTTTTTTTAAAGGGTTTCAAAAACATTATTCACCTCAAAGAGTTGACCCTAGGTATTTTATTTGCAGCTTAAATGATAAGGCATGAGCTTGCTAAGTCTATTTTTTAAGAGGTGTTAAGATGGTGGAGGATACATTATTATTGTTAATATTTTCATTTCGCACATTCACCACAGTTTGTGCCGAAGGTTGGTTCAGCTTGGTACCAACTCTATTAATTAAACACAGTTCTTTAGTTACTAGAAAGTAATTATAAGACGAATAAGAGATTCTACGTTACTTCATTGTATCTTCAGAGGCGACTTACCAGGAAAGCATATGCATCATTCGATTAAAGGGGTGAGGGAGAAATTATTACGGACTGAAACCATTGCAAGGTATGGGACTTGTCCTTAACCGTCACGTTGTTGAGTCTGCGGTAGTCCATACACATTCGCCATTGCCCGTCTTTTTTCTTAACCAACACTACAGGAGCCGCAAATGAGCTTTGACTGTTACGGATAACCCCGGCATCTAGGAGCTCACGTGTGGTTTTCTCAATGACGTCCTTTTGTATGGCGGGATATCTGTATGGTCGTTGGCTTATAGGTGTGGTGCCTTCTTTCAATGGAATTGGTGATCAAATGGCCGCACCGGAGGCAAGGTTTTTGGCATTTGGAAAACATCAGAGAACTCATGCACCACCTTATGCCAAATGCATGCATTCTTGTCTTGAGCTTGATCACATACCACCTTTGATTGAAACATAGGTTCGGCCGACCTACCAGTGAGTTGAAGACTAAACATTTGTATGGAGCCATCCTTCGAATGTTTCTGAAGTAACTCTTCAACCTTCTCTACCGAGCAAACCGAAACTTTGTTATTTTGCAGGCCTTTTAATTCACATGGTCTACCCTCGATTTGAAACTGCATGGTCATCTTTTGGAAGTTCCAAAGGATGTCGTGCAAGGGTAGGAGCCACTGGATACCCAAAATCATATCATAGCTTTCGAGGGAAATAAGCAACACCTCTGTGCTAAACCAATGGCCTTGCATGGACCACTGAAAGTCTGAACAAACTTGGTTGCAAACAAGTTTCATACCATTCGCCACACTTACGTTAATCGGTGGGATATCTCTAACCGGGCATTGGAGCTTTTTAGCCAACCTTTCGTCAATAAAGTTATGTGTCGACCCCGAATCAATGAGAATGTGGAGTTGGCGCGTACCCATCGAGCCTTGAACTCGCATAGTGGAGTATGAAGGAAGACCTGTTAATGCATGTATGGAGATCTGATGTTCTTTTTCTTCCTCTTCGGTTACCATTTCCTCTACCGTTACATCATCCTCATCATCGACTTCGATGATGTACACTTGGTTTCTGTTCCGGGCGCATTTATGCCCCGGAAAGAATTTCTCCATACACCAAATACACTCCACTTTCGCCCATTTTTGTTCCAACTCCTTACTTGTCAGACGACGTGACCCCCCGGTTGGTTTAGAAGCCATCGAGGTAGGCCTATTAGGGGTGGGCAGAATAGGTAATTTGGTTGCAGTAATGGGAGGGTGAATCCTTGTATCAGTACTGCTTCTTGTATTTGTTATACTTCCTTTCACTACTTTAAGTTTTCCTTCCAAAGTTTCAGTGTTATTTGTTTGGATCCTAGCCAACCCATAAGCTTCATGTAGAGTACACAGCTTAAACATCTTAACAGGACCCTGATTTCTTGCATAAGACCTTTAAGATAAAGACTAACGGCTTGTGTTTCACTCAAATTTACCTTGTTTAACAACGAATCAAACGAGGAGTTGTAGACATGAAGCGCTTCAATAGTGAGATCCTTTTGAGTGAGGGAAGCGATCTCTTCTAGTGGATCCTCGAACATGGCATTCGAGAACCTGCTCGAGATAGCCCGAACATAATCTTCCCATGAAATATCTGCAACGGTAGCCTTACGCGTGCGCATAAAAGACCGATGCCATTGTTTAGCATCCCCTTCTAGGTGGACAACCGCGCATCTGAGCTTCAACTCTACGGGTGTTTCATCAAGTTCAAAAAAATGCTCACAACGATAAACCCACGCCTCCACATCTTCCCAGAGAACTTAGGGAATTCCACATTCCCGACCCGCACGGGTTTAGTACCCTTCGAGTCTGTGTCGACAAAAGAGAAGGACGAACCCGAGCTACCATCGCTGCCTTTTGGGCCGCTAGCGCTCGATTTCTCCTTAACCACCTTGAGTATCTCCTCTTGTTGTTTCATTAGAGCCGATAAGGAACCCTGGATCTCCGAGATTGCCTTGTCATGCTCCTTGAGAGTTTTGTCCACATCCTGATTGCGAGTGTTCGTCATGATGACGAGAGGGATTCCGACTGGTGATCAGAACGGCTCTGATAGGTGAGGGAAACAGAAGAACTCAACCCAAGGCTGGCTCACTCCAGGCCACCACTCCGTGGGCCACCACTCCGTGGGCCACCACTCCGTGGGCCACCACTCTGAGTCCTCGTTGGTCACGGCCACGTTGGTCACGGCTGGCTTCCTCCAGGCCACCACTCCGTGGGCCACCACTCCAAGGTTGGCTCTGATACCAATGTTACAAGCCAAACAGAAGAACTCAACCCAAAGACTAGTCTGATAGGTGAGGGAACCCATTTGGCTTATAAACCCCACATCAGTTGCCCATACAACCGATGTGGGACAAGTCCCATACCTTGCAATGGTTTCAGTCCGTAACAGAAATTTTTTTAAGGCTAGAGATCACTCGCTAAGAAGAAGTAAGTATGTTGAACTTACTTTTAGCTAGTTGAAAGTGTCTTGATTTGAGTGTGCATCTACGTTATTATATTAGTCACATGGTAAATATTAACACAAGGGTTTAAACGCGACTAAGTCAAAAGGTGTATAGCTGGCGATCAATCAATTGCCGAAGTTGATTAAAACAAAAAGAATCGTCAAAATACAAGGTCATCAATAATCATCAATAGATTGAAATCAATAACATGATAGAGATCAAATCTGAAACTAGCAATCAAGAGTAATTAGAAGCAATTTGACTCACAACCGATTACAAGCAATTAGGAAGGATCAAACTGAGAAATTCATATCATTTAGGCTATAAGGATTAAAACAAATTTAAAGAGAGAAACGCAATTTAGTCCTTTTTTAGAGATTCCAAAAATAGTCCTACTAAACAATTTCTCGATCCGACGAGATTCAAAATGATTTGAATATCGTCACCTCTGTCCAAATTTTAAGTAATCACCTCTTCCCCGACCAAATTTTTAGAAATCTCGTCGGCTCCGTCCAAATTTTTTGAGAAAAATACTTCTACTTCTTCTCCTTCTCATCCTCCTCCTCAAAAGTGACTACCATAAGCTAGGGCTGTTGAGCGCATGGAATCTGTAATAGCCCAAGTTTCATCGGTATTTAAATGATTTGAGTTTAATAGATAAATGTAATTATCTAAAGTATGAGGGGAATAAATGCCATTAGATGAAAAGTTAAACATAAAACCCTACATTCTTTCTATAAATGTAGCCACCATCTCATTCATACTCATCCTAGCCTCCAAACTCATTCTTTACCAAATTCCTGTTTTTGAGAAAATAACCCACAAAGACACAACGATTCCCGGAGATCTAACCGTCGGATCGGTCTAAAATTTTAACTAAGTGTTCATGGCATATAAATGAAGATTCCCATTGATCAGACCTTCGATAAGAGGTCGGGAAGTCCGGTTTTAATAAGCAAAACCGTAATAGATAAAAATGGAATTTTCCGGCCACTGTTCAGCTTTTCCGGCGACTTTAGCGGCGGTTTCTGGTGGTGGCGAGATGATGGGTTTGTAGACCGGGCCATAAGGTTCCGTGGCCTCTTGAATCATTCAATTCCAAGTTCGTTTGATATGGTTTTGCTCTATTCGAGTTTTTCAAACATAAACCTCAAATATACGTTTTTGTTAAAAAGGTTTACTTTTCGTGTACGAATTTGCATGAAAATTGGTAGGGTGATAGAACGGGTCACGATTATTGATAAAGTAATGAACTTGTGAGTAAATGGGTTAGTTGGTTCGTTTCGGGTAAAACTAGTAGTGTTCGGTTCGTGAAAAGGACGGGTAAACGAAGTCGGTTTTGCATGAAACTTGGTAGGATAGTAAATCGGACCTTATTATGTGAGAAAAATGTAAACTTGAACATAAACAAGTTGTTTGGAATGAAACGGGACAAACGGGTAACGTTTGAACCAAGTTAGTGCAAAGAAACAATATGGTTAAAGTCCAAGGCTCATTTATTATGCAAGACAGGAAAAACGAGTAAAAAAGAAGGATGGAAAATGATGGGAATAAAATAAGATTCAAAGGAAAAGTAATCGAGTCGAATGGGAAAAGTAATCGAATCGAATAGACAAAGTAATCGAATCGAATGGGCAAAGTAATCGAATCGAATGAACAAAGTTTGATTCGATTAGATTATGTCATTCGAGTAGAATGGTCATTCAATTAGAATCTGCCATTCGATTAGAATCTTTCATTCGATAATGGTCATTCGATTAGTGATGTGTGGTTGAAAGAACATGCTTTAAGTGATATATATTCTATGTTTTACTTGTTTATATGTATTGAACACAAGTACTTTGATTGGTTTTATATTTACAGGTGATCGGAGCTTAAAGGAGCTAACTTGGAGCATTTAGGATGGGGTGGAAATGAAAGTAATGATATATGATATGATAGAGAATTGAAATATGAAGACGTGGCCGCAAACGGGGACGAAAACGGAGTTGAAATGTAATTTTTTTGAAGAAAATGGTGTTTTGTAGCTGTAGTCGCCGTAAGGCAGTGACCAGAGGCCGTAGGCTACGGTGGCCAGGCCATAGGATACGGCCGGGTCTAACGAGAAATCATTTTTTCTTGTTTTTCTTCCATATTTAAGCAAACCCTAGGTCGAATATTATTCATACCCTAGCCACCAAGGACGACTTTGGAGCAATTATTCACCATATTAACACCTCTCAATCACCAAATCATCCATGGTTTCATCCTTCCAATCCATATTCGAGTCAATCATGATGCATAGGCGAGGGTAAACCACTCGTGACCACTTCAGGTGTAGGGTTTGAATATGAACTGATTATTCTTATGAACATTACATGTATTGGGACTTAGTTTTGATTAGTCTTTTGGTTGATTGAATCTATATGTTTATTGGAATTGATTAAACAATTGTGTTTTTGGGACTTTCGTTTATTATAAATTTTTGGTTTGTGTTCATCAAAATTTAGGATTAAGTTCTTATCGTCATTGAACCGTTTACCATTAATCATTGGTAGATGCTAAGTTTTAAATCAATGAACTGGTAATTATGTAGACCGTGTTCAGTTGTGTCAATTTTTCAGATTAAGTTCTGTAAATCATCATACCTAGGGGTGTTCAAAAGAATCCGAATCCGAAATATCCGAAAACCCGAATCCGAATTATCCGAAAATTCGGATTCGGATAACAAATTTGATAATTTGTTTTATTTTATATCGTAGCAGACAACAAGAACTAATAATTAGGAGATGAAGCTTTTAAACCAATTCTAAATCTAAATTAGCCGTCACCATCTCTGTGATTTCTCTCTACCTCACCAGTAGTCCAGTATCATCAACTCCACTCCTCCAGCCCATCACCAGTCAGGCGGTCACCACCTCCATCCCGTCAACACCCTTAGCCCGTCTATCCCTCCACCGTCGTCTACTAATTGTTGCTGCCTCAACCCTCTTCTCATTTCGATCAGCCGTCCACTTGTGTCACCAATCTTGTAATTTCAGTTGTTTGATTGTTAATGTTATTACAGATTTGTTTTAAAGCTTGTGAGATTGCATATTGTTAGATCGTATTTTCATATTTTCAGTTACTGATTGTTATTTCAAAGCTTATAAGACTACATATTTTCTTTTTCAAACTTTCGGATATCCGATTCACTATCCGAACGGATATTCGAAATTTCGGATTCGGATACTTAAATCTACTATCCGAAAGGTTCAGACATCCGAAACTCCGGATATCCGGTTTTGAACACCCCTAATCATAACCAAACTACTGTGTCTAGTAATCATTTATCTATTCTAATACACGAATCATGTCTATGTGATTTCCATTTTGTATAAATTATTGTCAGTCAGTTTATTGCATATCCCGATCCTGAAGTGTAGTCACTGTTTTCTTAAATTGTTTTACAACCAAATTAATTTCCAAACAGCTTGACATCGTCTGTCCGTTGAGTTTAATAATTTCATAAATTATGAGTTTGATTAGCACTTTCGACTGATTCCCTGTGGAGACGACCTTACTTACCCTTACTAGTTATATGTATTTAAGTTTTATAAATACTTGTTTTTGATTAGAGCACGACATCTACATCATTAGAATGATCGTTTGATTAGAACTGTCATGTGATTAGAACTATCGTTCGATTAGAATTGTGATTCGATTAGAATGATGATTCGATTAGATGATATAGTTAGAGGTAGTTAAATGATACTTATAATTATTACACACTTAGTCGTGCCCAACTGAAGAAATTTGCTACAATCAATTCCGAAAGAAGCATGACACATGTGAGTTTCTAACCCAATTTTTTTGTTATGTTTTCGGGCTGTGTGCATACTCAATGTGATTTGTTGTTAATACACTTACATTAAGTTGTAAGTGTATGCTATTTGTATATTAATGATGAAATATGAATGATATTGAATGTAGAAAGAATAAGAAATATACAAGTAAACGTATATGAACATATGTATGTCTAGGGTATGAATGTATGGTTATTCGATGCATAAGGGAACCGGACCCTAATAATATCAGAGGCAGAAGGGAACCGTACCCTAATAATATCTGAGGCAGAAAGGGAACCGGGCCCTAATAATTCTCGAGGAAGTAACGCGAAATGCTCTTTAAAACGTAAAGATAAGTATGTATTAATTAGTAGGATAAAACAAAGAAAGTATGAAAGTATGAAAGAACGAAAGTATGAAAGTATGAAAGAATGTAAGTATGAAAGTATAAAGTATGAATGTAAAGAATGCAAGTATGAAAATATAGAAGTATGAACGCATGTATGTATGCATATATGTATGTATGAATGAAAGAAGCAGGGTAAGTATGTAATATGTATCTACGAATACGTGTATATATTTATGAATGTAATGTATGTCACCTGATTAACTAGAACTCACTCAGCGTAGCTGACTTTTAGTACGCACGCAGACAAATAGGATGAAGGAGCTGGCTTGAGGGGGACACATGGCATGGACTGAGCTGACTAGCATCTAGTGAAGAAAATTTAAGATATGTTATGTTAAGATAATTTGAAAGTTAAAGATAAGATTTTAATATTTTGTAATGAATATTTGATGCTTTTATATTCCAAAGAAGTTTTAATTCACTATGATATTTAGAACTGTGTTTATGAGTAAATCCAACGTTCAAGTAGGGCACCGGGACCGGGGCCTTACAAGTTGGTATCAGAGCATAAGTTAGAGAGAAATAAGCATCCTACATGCTTAGACTCGAACCGAGAATGGGACTTCAGTAAAAAAAGAAAGAAGATGGCAGTTCAAGAAAGCCATGTGTCGCTCAAGCAAGCTCGATAACGATAAGGTGCATGATTAAGTTCATGTAAAGATTTAGAAATATATGTACATGCATGTTAAATGAAAGTGGAAGAATGTATGATGTTAGCTTAATTTCTAAAGAAAGAATGTTTGTATGCTGACTTAATTTTTAGGGATAAGAATGTAGGTTATATGTATGTTTACATGATTGTGTAACGAGTAGAAACTAGCACAAGTGAAATTATAAAGGGAAGTACGTAGAACCTGAGGAGTAATGTAAAGAGTTAATTACACTTGGCCACTGTCATTAACTACTTACCTTAAGAATTATGTGCTAAATAATTCATAGAGTGATAACATTTGTGTTTCCTTAAAGATAAGATAGATGACTAATACAAAGGGACGAGCACGAGGATGTTGTACTGGACGCTGTGATAAGACACGTGCCAACCAAACTCCCATTTTGAAGAAGGTGCTACAAAGCGATATACGAAATTAGTGGGACTTCGACTTTAAGAAGTAATGAAGAAGGATAACACTTGGAGCTTGTAGTCATATACACTAAGGGAGTTTCTCAATTGTTTCACATTACAATGCCAACAATATTCGCTGAAGCATCAAAGGCAGCCTAAACAGGGAAATCCAAGAAGAAGCAACATGAAAGGAACGAAGATAAGTCAACTAGAATGAGTCAAGGCATGTAGTATGCCTGCAATAGTAACTCCATAATGGAACTTGCTAGGATCGTGAGTGACGAAGCGAACGATGAGAAAGCAAAGATGATTGAGAAGGACGGGTGATTTTCAAGGTATCCAAATTGGACAGGCATGAAAGGATGATGCTACATAGTGTAGCGAATATGAAAGGAAGACAATAAGAAGAATGTAGTTGTGTACCTAAGACTTTATGAAAGAGACCACTTGCGATATTTTCGCTAAAGTATGAGAATGATTAAGAATTGTAAGGTAGAACTAGAGGGACGTGAGTTCCTTGTTACTCTTATTGTTTGACCTTAAGAGAATTCGATATCATTTGGGAATGGATTTGCTGTTTGAGTTGAGGGTCATATAGCATGTAAGAGTAGGTTTATAAGGTTTAAGTCTTTGGATGGCAGTATAGTGACGGTTTATGGTATTAAGGAAAGTTCAGGGCTTTACGTCATTTCGATAACAGAAACTGAAGATTTGTTAAAACGAGGGTGCAGTTCCTACCTAGCGTATGTTGTCAAAGCTACGGCCGAGACGAAAGAAGTGAAAGATGTTCATGTAGTGTGTGACTATCCAGAAGTGTTCCTAAAGGATCTTCCAGGGTTACCACCGGAACAAGGAGTAGAATTCTAGATAGAAGTAATACCATGAGCACAACCCATCGCGAAGGCACCTTACCGCCTGGCGCCGCCCGAGATGAAAGAGTTAATGTCCCAACTGCAAGAACTCCTCGACAAAGGTGTTTTGATGCTGGGTGCTTCTCTGCGGGGTGTACCCGTGATATCATGAAGAAAGACGGAAATATAAGAATGTGTATAGAATATTGCGAGTTGGATAAGCTTATGAATTAACGATCTGTTTGATTAGTTACAAGGTGCTAGTTGGTTCTCCCAAATAGATCTCAGATCTGGTGATCATCAAATGTGAAAGAGGCAGACAACCCTGAGACATCATTTCGGACCCGATATGAGTACTACGAGTTTCTTGTGAATAGGGTATCTCGTCCGATATTGGACTAATCTGTCATTGCACTTATTGACGATAGTTTTAATTTATTTAAGGAATAAGTCCGACCATGCTGAACACTTGAGAGAAATGTTGGAGATGTTGAAGAAAAAGAAACTATATGCGAAGTTTTCAAGTGTAACGTTTATACAAATCATAAGAGTTTGAGGTATCTATTCAAGAAAAAAAGACCGAATATGAGGCAGATAAAATGGAAGGGGTTGATTAAGGATTATGATTATGAAATCAAGTATTACCCTGGTGAGACTAATGTGGTCGCTGACACACTAAGTCGTAAAGGTGAAGAGGTTATCACGACGATTAAGTTGTATAAACTAGTTAGCACTTCAGATTTCATGAGCGAAATCCACGAGGCATAGTGGACGTTATAAAGGTTGAGAACATGATGAAAAGGGAATGAATTTTCGGGCTAAACTAAGATTTGGAAGATAGTGCTTATGAGGTGAAAACCAGAATGAAGCTCATAAGCCCATATACTCGATTCATCTGGGATCCACCAAGATGTATCAAGACTTGAAGAAATATTTCTGGTGGTCGAGTATGAAGAACGAGGTAGTAGAATATGTCAGTATGTGTTTGACTTGTTTGCAAGTTAAAGAAGAAAACCAGAAACTATATGTAAAGATACAACCATCAAAGGTACCAGAATAGAAATGTGTATACGTCACCATTGTCACACCCCAACCTATGGCGTAAATGCCGGGGCGCGAACTGATTGTCACAGCTCTCAAGGTTACTATCATGCACAATAAGTTTCAACATCTATTTAATAATTTCAAATAATTCAAGTATAAAATACAACTTATTAAACAAACAACAATTACAAATTAAATTCTTGATCGTATCATTTCTATCTTATATTCTTTACTAACTCTTCACCAACCTGCATTAAATTTCTACGATAACCTGCATATGCGTATAAAATAGAATTTTGTCAACAACACATGTTGAGTGAGCAACACACCATTTTAATTGTACATATAGTATATATAATAAAATACGTAACAATAACAAGTCATATGAGAATAACAAATTAACCAAATGAGCAAGTATAAATGAGATGTCGAGAAGCACGAAGGCTAACGACTGGCGTATGATCATACTAGACTGAGATTATGTTGGACCTCTCCGAATGCGGAAGCATAGAAAGCAAATAAACACATAAACAAGTAAGGCATAAGTTGTTAACACATAAGACAAAGTTGCAGTTTTGTGTATAAGTATATATGAGAAATATATTTACGCATATGTCCCAAAAACGTGGAAAACAAGTAAAATAGGGGAATGTGGTACTCACCTTAATGACGAACAAAGGCGATTGAGATAAAAGAATGCGGGAAATCACACGCGAATGTTAAAGCCTAATGAGGAACAAAGAGAAACGGATACGCTAAGTACAAGATTTATTATGACAATTTAACCAACAATATTAAGTTAATATTATAATAATATAATATTATATATAAGGATTAATTATATAAAATAATTAGTTAAATAAAACACATCTTGGAAAATTTTTATATATAATAATTACTTTTAAATTTTATAAATATACATGGTTTACTTGATTTATACATATTCACAATATTGGTTTTTAAGTAATTATATATACATACATATATGATTGTATACGTATATATATAAACGAAAACGTAATTAACGAGTATTATAAAGTCGGTTTTCATTATAAAAAATGGTTTTTAATTAGTTATTACTATGAATATTATAGTTATTAAATAATTAATAGAAAATAACAAAAATATACTAAAAATCCATCGTGCAGAGGTTCGAACCCGCGACCTCTGCCCCCATAGTCCAGTGTGTTTACCATCTGACCCATGGGAGACTTATGTTTAAGAATCAGTTTCCAAATTATTAAACACCATGAGATTTATATCAGATTTCATAACAAAACCCTAACAACTCAAATCATAATCGGTCGAATGTTTGTTTGAATATTGATAGGGCTAATGATGTACTCCTAAAACCAATCACACTGAACAAACAATTACCTAAAATGATGCAGTATTGCTGATCAATTGACACGATGACCGGCCGACAGAAGGAGGATCAAGAACGCGGCACAGACGTCGAAATAATTAAATTAGAACTAGGGGTTTTGATCACGGTGTGTGTATGACGGTGAATCTATGTTTAATTGAATTACTATAATCGTTTAAATGCATATCAAGATCAACTAATGTCAGTTAGGTTAATAATAGTATAGCGAATCAATTAGATCGATTTAACTTAATTCGAACGTCGGTTAAGCCGTACTTCGAATGTATAACGTGAATATTTATTAAGTTTCCATGTTGGTTGCGAGAATTGAGGTCCAAGCTAAGCAATTAGGTAAACGGGTTTGTTATACGGGTAACGGGTTTGGATCAGATAGTGGGTAATTGGGTAAAAGGGTTAAGATATATATAAATTGCAGATCAGCCCCTGAACTAATGAGGTGGAAACACAATAAGGTAATAGTTTTAGTTTGGGTTGAAATTGTATATGTTTCTAAGTTAATTATCTATATTAAATATATATAATAAACATAGAAAACTAATATAATAATTACCCGATAACGCGAAAATATTCCGAACATAAACGGGTCAGGTTTTAATAAGGAACATAATTTCTGAAAAGTACGAGTTGTTACAGTCTCCCATACTTTAAGGAATTTCGTTCCGAAATTGAAGAATATTATAACAACACCATTAAAGTTTGAGGAAATGAAAATTTTAAAGTAAAATTTAAAAAGTTTTTATCATAACACCGAACTTTGAATAGTTAAAATAACGCTCAAAATGAAAATCCGATAAGGGCACTTATATATAGGATGTACCAGCGGCGTATCCACCATGTCCTTATCATTTCTACATTTGTACCGTTATCCCAACTACTTTCAATTCTATATTATGACACACAACTTTACGCTTCATTATTTCCATGCGAGGACTTCGTTAATTATGTTCCGGGCCATAATTATTGTTATCGTCGGATGGTCCACATGATTTGTTTAATCGTGTGAGTATACAAAACATTTGAGTAAAACATGATTTTGAGGTAACAAAAGTTTTAAGGAGTTTTAATTTAGAACACTAGAAAGTCACCAATGTATAAAATAATTTCAAAAGTTGCAGTGAATTTTAATAAAGCAAATAAATTTTTAAGACGACTTTTAAACGTAAAGATATAAATATTTAAAGTTGAAGGAGGGGTAGCTTATAAATAGTTAAGGTAAAGAAATAAGATAGAAGTAGGCTTAAATAAGCAATCTATTTAATCAAAAGGAAACTTTATTCATAAGATAGATTATAAAAGATAAATAGTTCAAATGGCCATAAGAGGCGTTACAATAATTAAGAAAAAAAACAAAATAAGGTAAGACAGATAAAGGGAACGACAAAGGTATTCAATATCATTGAGTAGCTTGATTGACTTGACTTTAGGCACCATGAGGAGTTTCAGGAGTAGGAGCAGTTGAGGTAGATTGATTTTGGGTAACTTGAATAACGTGAGCTTGAACAGTTTGCAAGAAGGTTGTTTGGTGGAAATATGTCCGGTAAACTTGAGCTTGCGGTTGCGTGGTTAGGTAGTGTTGGGTTAAGTAAGGTTGACCTTGGTTGTTGGGAGGAGCTTGAGGAACATGAGGTTGATGAGTTTGAGCCGGGTAAGCATGGGTCAAGCAGTCGGGTGTAGTCATAGTTTTGTGCTTGATGGGCTTGAGTAAGTTGAGGGCACGCATTACGGAGGTGATTTGGGTTTCCACAATGGTAGCAAGCACGAGTATTAGGAACACCGGGTTTAGCAATAGGGGTAGGTTATTGTGGGACAGCTTGTGCATTAGGAGGGACACTCATGTGTTAGCAAAATGGCCATAACGGTTACATTGGGTGCAATGACGGCATAGGAATTTAACTAGGTGATGATGGTTGCAAATGTAGCATGACGGAAAAGAACCGAGGTATGGTTTCTTGTTTGAGGAGACTTGCGGGTGGGTAGGATTTGTTGCAGCAGGGTTCTTACATTTCTTGTTGTGAGAATGAGTGGACGTAGATGGTTTGTAGTCACCAGTAGAGGTATTCGTGGCAGAAGTTGAATCGGTTGCATGGAGGTTCCGAATTGGGTTACTATCCTAGGGATCGCAGCAGTTATCTCTTTGGTGATGCAGGCAGCCATACGGTGGTCATGAGAATCAAACGTTTGATGTTGAGGATAACGTTGGGTTCTTGAATTAGACATTATATAGGGACCAAAAATAAAGATTATAAGATGAAGGATATGTTGAGGAATACTTTTAAAATAATAAAATGTTTAATTATGAGATGACTTATGATAACGTTTCCTTAAAAAGTAAGAGGAATTGTGTCATGAGGATTAAAAGTAAAAGTTTATAAGATGGGGGGGGGGGTACATAGCGTAACTAGTTATTAAATGATGTAGTAAATAAGATTAATGTGTGATGACTACATGAGTTGTTAAGTCAGTTTAAAATTTAGATTATTAAATTTACAATAAACTAACGAAATATATATTGTGGATGTTGGCCTCCAATGAGCTTTCCATGGCAATTTGAATGGCCCAACGTACTAACGAAAATCAACTGAGTTGGATAGCCCATGAGCGTTACATGGCAATTTGATTGTCCCAACTAATTAACGAATTAACAATGCAATGAAGTTTGTCGGCCCAATGAGCGTTACACTGCGTTTTAACCGACCAAACTAAATAACGAACTATCGACATAAATATGGGTAGTCGGAGAATCTTGTGAATCACCACGTTGATTACTCCAATAAAAATACGAAATCAAGTTAAGAAATGAATAGTAGGAGTGCCCATGGGATCCATGGATTTTTCACCCAACTAACCATTTAAATAACGAAACACAATAATCGGGAAAACCGAGTTTAGCCACAAATCACCGTGAATTCAGTTAAAATTAACCTAAGGTGTCGGTCATATGGCATTTATGGGTCTCGCTCGGGTCTATAGGGTTGAGTACTGTGGTCAGGTTATCACCCAGGTAAGGAATAGCGTCTTACCTTTGGTTCTTGGAACCGTTTTGCCAGTGCCCAACTCACAGTTTCTCTTCTCATTTCATTTATCATAGGGACATGCCACATAACATAGCCTTAAGGTTTAAGAGTGAAAACAACAGGTGGGAATTCTTAAGAATTTTCCGAAAATAAAAGCAATCTAATTTTTCGAAAAGTTTTCTTTGAATGTTGAGGCATAACCTCGGAGTTTGTGTGTGTGTGCATAACAATAAAATAATAAATAATTATTAAACAATAATCTAAGAAAGCTGTAAACAATTAATTTTGAACACATAAGGCAAACAGATAAGCACGTATGGGGCTCCTAAGCATTTTACTAAGGCACCAGTAACGACCTATCTTAAACCTTCGGCTCTGATACCAATTTGTCACACCCCAACCTACGGCGAAAATGCCGGGGCGCGAACTGATTGTCACAGCTCTCAAGGTTACTATCATGCACAATATAAGTTTCAATATCTATTTAATAATTCCAAATATTTCAATTATAAAATACAACTTATTAAACAAAAAAATTACAAATTAAATTCTTGATCGTATCATTTATAACTTAAATTCTTCACTAACTCTTCACCAACCTGCATTAAATTTCTACGATAACCTGCATATGCGTATAAAATAGAATTTTGTCAACAACACATGTTGAGTGAGCAACACACCGGTTTAGATGTACATATAGTATATATAATAAAATCCGTAGCTGCAACATGTCATATGAGAATAACAAATTAACCAAATGAGAAAGTATAAATGAGATGTCGAGAAACACGAAGGCTAACGACGGGCGTATGATCATACTAGACTGAGATTATGTTAGACCTCTCCTAATGCGGAAGCATAAAAAGCAATTAAACACATAAACAAGTAAGATATAAGTTGTTAACACATAAGACAAAGTTGCAGTTTTGTGTATAAGTATATATGAGAAATATATTTACGCATATGTCCCCAAAACGTGGAAAACAAGTAAAATAGGGGAATGTGGTACTCACCTTAATGACGAACAAAGGCGATTGAGATAAAAGAATGCGGGAAATCACACGCGAATGTTAAAGCCTAATGAGGAACAAAGAAAAACGGATACGCTAAGTACAAGATTTATTATGACAATTTAACCAACATTATTAAGTTAATATTATAATAATATAATATTATATATAAGGATTAGTTACATAAAATAATTAGTTAAATAAAACACATCTTGGAAAATATTTATATATAATAATTACTTTTAAATTTTATAAATATACATGGTTTACTTGATTTATACATATTCACAATAATAGTTTTTAAGTTATTATATATACATACATATATGTTTGTATATGTATATATATAAATGAAAACGTGAATTAACAAGTATTATAAAGTCGGTTTTCATTAAAAAATGGTTTTTAATTAGTTATTACTATGAATATTATAGTTATTAAATAATTAAAAGAAAATAACAAAAATATACTAAAAATCCGGGATGCAGAGGGTCAAACCCGCGACCTCTGCCCCCATAGTCCAGTGTGTTTACCACCTGACCCAAGGGAAACTTATGTTTAAGAATCAGTTTCCAAAATATTAAACACCAGGCGGTTTATATCAGATTTCATAACAAAACCCTAACAACTCAAATCATAATCGGTTGAATGTTTGTTTGAATATTGATAGGGCTAATGATGTACTCCTAAAACCGATCACACTGAACAAACAATTACCTAAAATGATGCAGTATTGCTGATCAATTGACACGATGGACGACCAGCAGAAGGAGGATCAAGAACGCGGCACAGACGTCGAAATAATTAAATTAGAACTAGGGGTTTTAATCACGGTGTGTGTATGACGGTGAATCTATGTTTAATTGAATTACTATAATCGTTTACATGCATATCAATATCAACTAATGTCAGTTAGGTTAATAATAGTATAGCGAATCAATTAGATCGATTTAACTTAATTGGAACGTCGGTGTGGTCGTACTCGGAATGTATAACGCGAATATTTATCAAGTTTCCATGTTGATTGCGAGAATTGAGGTCCAAGCTAAGCAACTGGGTAAACGGGTTTGTTATACGGGTAACGGGTTTGGATCAGATAGTGGGTAATTGGGTAAAAGGGTTAAGATATATATAAATTGCAAATCAGCCCTTGAACTAATGAGGTGGAAACACAATGAGGTAATAGTATTAGTTTGGGTTGAAATTGTATATGTTTCTAAGTTAATTATCTATATTAAATATATATAATAAACACATAAAACTAATATAATAATTACTCGATAACGCGAAAATATTCCGAACATAAACGGGTCGGGTTTTAATAAGGAACATAATTTCTGAAAAGTACTAGTTGTTACAGTCTCCATACTTTAAGGAATTTCTTCCCGAAATTGACGAATACTATAACAACACCATTAAAGTTTGAGGAAATGAAAATTTTAAAAAGTTTTTATCATAACACCGAACTTTGAATAGTTAAAATAACGCTCCAAATGCAAATCCGATAAGAGCTCTTATATATAGGATGTACCAGCGGCGTATCCACCCTGTCCTTGTCATTTCTACATTTGTACCGTTATCCCAACTGCTTTCAATTCTATATTATGACACACAACTTTACGCTTCATGATTTCCATGCGAGGACTTCGTTAATTATGTTCCGGGCCATAATTATTGTTATCGTCGGATGGTCCACATGATTTGTTTAATCGTGTGAGTTTAAAAAACATTTGAGTAAAACATGATTTGAGGTAACAAAAGTTTTAAGGAGTTTTAATTTAGAACACTAGAAAGTCACCAATGTATAAAATAATTTCAAAAGTTGCAGTGAATTTTAATAAAGCAAATAAAATTTTAAAACGACTTTTAAACGTAAAGAATAAGTATTTAAAGTTGAAGGAGGGGTAGCTTATACATAGTTAAGGTAAAGAAATAAGATAGAAGTAGGCTTAAATAAGCAATCTATTTAATCAAAAGGAAACTTTATTCATAAGATAGATTATAAAAGATAAATAGTTCAAATGGCCATAAGAGGCGTTACAATAATTAAGAAAAAAAACAAAATAAGGTAAGACAGATAAAGGGAACGGCAAAGGTATTCAATATCATTGAGTAGCTTGATTGACGTGACTTGAGGCACCATGAGGAGTTTCAGGAGTAGGAGTAGTTGAGGTAGATTGATTTTGGGTAACTTGAATAACGTGAGCTTGAACAGTTTCCAAGAAGGTTGTTTGGTGGAAATATTTCCGGTAAACTTGAGCTTGCGGTTGCGTGGTTAGGTAGTGTTGGGTTAAGTAAGGTTGACCTTGGTTGATGGGAGGAGCTTGAGGGACATGAGGTTGATGATTTTGAGCCGGGTAAGCATGGGTCAAGCAGTCGGGTGTAGTCATAGTTTTGTGCTTGATGGGCTTGAGTAAGTTGAGGGCACGCATTACGGAGGTGATTTGGGTTTCCACAATGGTAGGAAGCACGTGTATTAGGAACACCGGGTTGAGCAAGAGGGGTAGGTTATTGCGGGACAGCTTGTGCATTAGGCGGGTCGCGGAATGTGTTAGCAAAATGGCCATAACGGTTACATTGGGTGCAATGACCGCATAGGAATTTAACTAGGTGATGATGGTTGCAAATGTAGCATGACGGAAAAGAACCGAGGTATGGTTTCTTGTTTGAGGAGACTTGCGGGTGGGTAGGATTTGTTGCAGCGGGGTTCTTACATTTCTTGTTGTGAGGATGAGTGGACGTTGATGGTTTGTAGTCACAGGTATTCGTGGCAGAAGTTGAATCGGTTGCATGGAGGTTCCGAATTGGGTTACTATCCTAGGGATCGCATCAGTTATCTCTTTGCTTCCCTATTTTGCATGGGGAGGCGATCGGCATTGAAGACGTTCAAAGCTGTTACCTAACTATGACGATGGTTGGTGCTTGATAACTTGGGTGGATCATAAAAAGATGGTATTCATGTTTTTTTCTTCTGGCTTCATGAGGTTCATGGTGTATTATTTGGGAGTCGTGATCTTTGCATGGTATGAACCACTCTTTTGTTCATTGATTTTTTCTTGATATTATGCTTGGCCGTCTTTAATTTTGGTGATAAGAACTCGAGGCATCACACATTTGTGGGCTTAATCCGGGTGTCGGTGTATCGGCACCAGGTTGTTCTTTCGCATGGTTCGTATTGATTGATGTGCTTGGCTGTTTTCATTGGGGATCCTGATTTGTTTGGGTTTTGGTTGCATATTATGTTATTTATCAAGGGATTGTGTTTATTATTTCTTGTTCATCATTAGTTGAGATTAACTAGGCTGAAGATCTTTTTTAACGATCAAATCCATTGTGGTTCGGCATTCATCCACTTATGGTTGCTTTTGGTTTTTTCCTGGATTTTGGTCTTGATGTTCATACGATAATTCCCTCTTGATATTATGTTCTTTGGATCTACTAGTAGTCTTTGCTAGCTATGAGAATTATTCGAGTTTAGTGCTTTGATCATCTTTGAGCAATGAAAGAGTTTCGGATCTTGTTTATGGATCCAGGTTGGATGGTGTGGTTGGAGTTGGTTTGGCTGTTTGTCCCGTAATTTTTGCAATATTTGAATTTCCTTAGTTTTTGGGATTGAGGATATTTGAACTTTTTGCATTATATCTTGATTTAATTTGGATGCTTTAAGATTTGGCTGTTCCGGCTTCAACTTTCCAATCTAGCTTTGGCCTTTTGGGGTTATTGGGCCTGGTGGATTGTAGGCTCTCCCTGGTAGGGGGCAAGATGTGGGCTGAGTCATGAGTGATGGTTGTGCTTTGATCTGGGCTTTGGAACGTGCACGGCTTGGGGTTGGGCCTGGCCCGATTACTGCTTTCTTGGGCGTGGCTTTGGGGCATGATCTAGCTTTATTACTCGGTTGAAGTGTTGCTTTAAATTGTGCGTTTTTGGGTCTCTCATGCTTGATGAACATTACATATAATGCCAAAGTAAGTAACATATTTCAGTTTTCTCTAGAAATGGGGTGAAATATATTTGGGAATGGGACCAAGTTAACATCTAGTACTGTTGAGGAACAGGTTAGTTAACTGCTTGGTATCATTATTCTATCCCGTTTATGTGCCTTAGAAATCGGACCGGGGTTGGATCCATATACTGGAATGGATTGGTCATTAGTAATTGGGTGAGGCTCATTTACGTCCATTTTACTTGAGGGGGTGGGTCTTAAGTTTATTCAGTTCAGTTTCTACATTTTTCTGGAGTTTGGATTGGAGATTGTTGTGAGTTGACGGGTATGTTGATATAATATATGTTTGAGTTGGATATGAAGATGATTTAGAGTTGGATATGAAATTGGTTTGGGCTAGAGAGTTTTCATGGGATTGTTATTGGGCTTATGGCTTACATGACTTCGCCCCACTTGTTATAGGCTACAGGCTAAATTATTTGGGCTTGTGGGGCGTGGCCCCATGCAAAGTTTGTCTAGCCGATATGTAACACTATTGGTTTGGGCCTATGATTTGGTTCAAGATGGGCTTCGCTTATTTATTGGAGGGGGATCTGGATGCTTCTCCGATTAGTTTAGGCCTAGTCATATATTTGGTTAGCATTATGTCCCAAATTGTAAGCCTTCGGGCTAAGTAGTATGTTTTCATTTGTGGTCTACTCTATCCATGGTAAATGTCCAGGAGGTGGGAGATGCACTCGTATGTAATCACTCTTTTCTTTTTTCAGTAAAATTTACCAAGGGCATTGCCCTTTTACAAAAAAAAAGACATGCAAGGAAGGCGTAGAGATGGTTTAGACTTATGTTTATTTGAATTGAGTCTTAACACGAGTGATTAATGTTGTCACTGATATTCATATGATCATGAGACGGAAGTCCTCTAGAACAAAAAGGATAGAATGGTATTATAAATGAAGGTTAAGACATGCCTGGAAAGGAAGTCGGTTAAGATAATTAGTTATGATATATCAGGCAGCCTGATATGCAGCAGCAGACAACAATGGATTCATAGGACAAGCTAAGACTTGATTAGTCAAGAACAGAAAGATGTATCATCATGTACTTCATGATCGAGCTATCTTAGACAACTATAACTCATGAACCCTACGTGTTGATGCAGAGATAAGAATTAAAGAACGTTTAAGTGGTGACTTAAGGAGTTCTCCGACAAGTTATGCAATGGATGTGCTCAATAATTGCAAGAAGTGTTCTACCTTAAGGAATGTACAAAGGGACTTAAAGAAATAATCCTTAAGGAGAAACATGAAATGTCTCCTTATGTTTTGAACGTATTACAAATCACTATATTGCTAAAGGTTATAATTGGGCAAAAAGGGTCATTTAGTGCTAATTGTTATGATAGTAAGTGCAATGTTTCTATTCGAATAACAAGAAAGAAAAGCATGCTTAAGGAAATGATGGCGACTTGCTAAGTCTATATAAGGAAGCGTATCATCGATGACTTCATGGACAACCTACCTAATACAACTAAAACTAATGAACATCACTCGATGATTGTGAGACAATAGGATAAACCGGTTAGATAGGAAGCTAAGACAGTTTAAGAAATGATGTGAATACATGAAGTATTCCTTTTACAATGACTAAGCATGTTTCGAGGACAAAACCTCTTATAAGAAGGGTAGACTTGTAACATCCCAAGTTTCGTCGGTATTTAAATTATTTGAGTTTAATTAAATTATAGAAGATAAATGTGATTATCTAAAGTATGAGGGGAATAAATGTCATTAGATGAAAAGTTAAACATGAAACCCTAACCTCTTCCTATAAATGTAGCCACCATCTCATTCATACTCATCCTAGCCTCTAAACTTATTTTTTACCAAATTCCTATTTTTGAGAAAATAAGCCACAAAGACACGACGAATCTTGGAGATCTAATCGTCGGATCGGTCTCAAATGTTAACTGAGTGTTCATGGCACCCTCCTTCACAGATATTATTAGGGTCTGCTACCCTCTTACCGTCAATTCATACATACCTTCCTTTTATTTTATATTTATATACTTTCATACATATTCTTAATCTTTTCTACATCATTCATATATCATACATACATCATTCATATGCATTCATATATCATACATACATCATTCATAAACATTCACATAGCATACACTTACCAGTTAAGGTAAGTGTATTAACTAATCACATCGAGTATGCACACAACCCCGAAAACATAACAAGGAAGTGGGGCTAGAAACTCAACTGAGCTCGGTTCCTTTCCGATTTAATAGTAACTCCTCTCTTTAATCGGGCGCGGCTAACTGTATAACAATTATACGTATCAATTAACTACTTCTAACTATATCATACTTTTAAGTTATGGTAACCCCTAGCTAGGGGTCCTGGGGCAGCTCCCCTAATAGCGGGGTCTAGGGGCGACATCCCCTACCAGGGTCCAAGAGGCAGAGCTCCTGGCATGGAGCTGGGGCCGAGCTGCCATGCCAGCTTGGAAAAATTTTATTATCATTAACAGTACTTAACACAAATTTCATTAAAATTCTTAAATGATTATTTTATTCGCTACCTCATTCGTTATGTCGAATGGTCTCTGGTTAAGCATCATTTGCTATCCCATTCGTTATGACGAATAGTTCCATTCATTATAACGAATGGTTTGATCTGAGACGAATGAATGAGTAACGAATGAATTAGGCCATTCGTGATTTCTTTGAGACGAATGAAAGGCTCATTCATTACAGGAGCACACGAACGTATCTATAATGAATGGTTTGATTCGCTGTCTCCTCATGGCAAATGAAAGGGTAACGAATGAATAAGGTCATTTGTGACTTCTATAGGATGAATGGGAGGCCCATTCGTTACATTAGCACACGGATGCATCTTATTTGTTACGACTATTTAACGAATGGCTAGCCATTCGCTTATCATAACGAATGATATTCGGAATTATCTAACTTTGACTCTAGTGTCAAAGTCAAAATTGTTAAGAACACAAATGGTCAATCACACACTAGATCTGCAGTTATCCCTTAATTCACGATGAAACAACACCAAATTGGTATCATTAGACTCGGAATCATGGCGCCTACCAACCCCAAGCCACCAAACATCTAAACACTAAGGTTTAATGGTGTATTTGATCGATGTTTATACCCGGTTCATTGTACAATTAATTAGCCTATTAAATGTTAATGGATTTCACTCAGAATCATTGTGTTTGTTTTGTCTTTATCGTTTGTATAGATCTAGGAATACTAAACGAGCCGAACAAGTGTTTCGTTATAAAACGCACCTTTAAGCGAATCGGTTTACAAACGCGCTCTACTCTTGATGTAGGTTTTGCTCTTCACGATGCTCTAATGCTCACCAGCTTGGGTCTTTTCCTTCGGATCTTGGATCTGGATATAGGAAGGTGTTTGTGTGTTTTTGAGAGTATATGGAGGCTAAGAGATAAGAATTAGAGGTTTATGATTTTATAGTTTTAGGGTGGTTTAAGGGCTTTATATACCCTTAAGCCCATGGACCTAATGTCCGTCACCATCTCTTATTCCATCTTTTAATATCCAAGCCCACACTCAAATATTTCATTTATCTAAACTGAATAATGACACGTTATTAAATAAACAAAATTTCTTTTATTTAGTTTTATTAAAAGAAAGATGTTACATACAGTCTGTCCATGGACGTTGGTGGTCTACTAAAAATAACAATTTATGGATATAAATAATAAAAAGACACATTTATATGAATTATATGCAATATGTTCATATAGGTGAACCCCACATGCTATACATGTTGCTTGTTGTGATATGTTACGTGTCTACACATTATTAATTAAATGGTGTGATGCATGTCTACATGCTACACATGTTACTTTAAGACTAACGTAAGTTAGGTAAATAAAAATTGATTAATAGAAAATCATTAAGAACATTCATGAAGAAAATTATGGTTGCATTATAATCACACTTAAAACACAAGTAGGTTACATGACCCAAGGCTTCCCTCCGCTCATCTTCCTTTTCCCTTTGGCCACGAACCACACACGCACTCTTCAAATTTGATTTTGCTCTCAAGAACATAAACATTTACATATTTCTTTGGTTTGGATCAAATATAATACCTAGGAGATTAATTGGATTGATTCCTTACAAGTAACAAGTAATTATTTTTATTTTATGATGCATCTTTCATGTTCTTAAAATTGATATCAGGGCAATCTAGTATCCAAATGATAATAAACAAATGCAATCTAGTATCTTTATGGTTGATATTTTTGGTGAAATCCGATTTTATATATGATTAAATGAAGAAACCCTAATCTAATAATGAAATAATTTACTCGTTGGTGTCAATAGTTGGGATTGGATGGGATATATGTATGTGCCTGTGTAAAGAAATTGATGGTTAAATAATGTTCATAGGTTTCCTAAAGAGGAAAATTTTTGGTTTGTGAATTTTGTAGGCCATATAAAGGATTATAATTGATGTTCTTGTATGAATAAGTGTTATAGGATCATATGATAATGATTTAAATATATTGTTGTTGTTGGAGGAAACCCTAACTGCATGCTAGTTCATGCATTTCTAAAAAGGGAAACTTTATTATTTAAGCAATTTGAGAAAGAAGAAATGATTATGGTATGCATATGATTATAGTTCATGATGTTTAGGATGTTACATAACGCTAGTTCATAACTTACCTCTAATGGAAACTTCATCTTATGAATCGGCTGTGAAGATGTGAGCTTGATGTACTTATAATGATGATTTGGTGATAATTAGGGTGCTATATTATGCTAGTGAATGATGATTTAACTTGAATTGAATTTGGTGATCAGTTTGGGAAAAATCCAAACTTGCCTATACTGGTAATTATTAGGAGCAAGTTGTTCATAACTTGAATTTTATGTGAACAATGGTTTATAACATGAGCTTTATGTGAAAAGTGGTTCATAATATGAGTTATATGCTAGTGGTTAATGGGGTATAATAGACTCTTCCCATAAAGGAAACTTTTTTAGGACTTGAATGTGAATTCATAATATTGTAAGACTATTTTATTGTATGTATACTTTGTGTATTTACCAACTAAAAGGCCTCACACACATATCGGACCATTAACTAAAGTTAACTGGCAAGGTAATATTGAGTAGTACTACTGGGTTTGACAAAACACAATCACGTTATCCGCGCTAACATAACTAGAGGTTGAATGGGTGTAAAATTAACCTACACACATGCCAAGTTCTGGTAAGACTTGGCGGGAGGCACTTAAACGAAGACGTGTCAACTTCGGTCACGATGGAGCCACACACTATTGTATCATGACATCTAGAGTAAGTAACTAGCGATAAACCTTGTTTACAATATCCGCCGCTGAAACTTTATTTTATTATTAAGCATGTGCATTCACCAACCATGGATTAGGAGTTTGCATGCATCCAATGAATAAACATTAAAACTATGGTTACGGTTTTTGTTACACCCCAACCTGAGACGGAAATGCCGGGGCGTGAGCTGATTGCTCACAGCTCTCAAGGTACTATCATGCAATAATTAAAAATGACAATATCTATTAAACTTAATTAATTTTTCAAATAAATCAAATACAAAGTACATAATTCATATAAACAAGACAATTCGCAAATCTAAGTTATACTATGTCTTGATTTAGTCTTGAATACGTCTCTTCTGACATAAGCAATCCTAAACTCTTCGCCAAATTTTGTAACTAGTTCAAATGATAACATGCAGATGTGTAAAAAATAGAAATAATTTTGTAAACACAAGGTTGAGTGAGTAAAACACCAGTTAAGTGAGATATAATATAATATATAAAAGAAAACGCAAAATGTTCTTGTGAGCTAAACAATTAAGCCATAGCATCTAAACAATTCAAACAAATAATAAAGAATGGGCTAAACCGTTACCATGCGAATCAGGCATTGGTTACCATGAGTTGTCGGTGAAACCATTGTCATGCAATTTGGATGCCGGCCACTACGACAGTCATACGATCATACTAAAAATATGCTGGACCTTTCCAAATGCGTTAAAATAGAGCAAATAAGCATATAGCAAGTTAGGCATTAAGCTGATATACACACAAGGATAGCAATTGCTAATGTGGATAATAATAATAAGAAAGTACCGTAGATGAGCATATGTCCCCAAAAGGTTTAAAATAAGTAAAAAGGAGAGTGAAATACTTACCTTAAAAATTAAACGAACGAATAAATGCGTTAAGAATGACAAGAGAATAAACGTCGCGCTCGTCGATAAGTATCAAAAGAAAATCCTATGTATTAATAATGACAGAGAGTATTATGGATTAATAAATGAACTATATATATAAATATTGATTTAAGATCGATCGGTATTCCAGAGTTAAAATATTGTATATAAAAATAAATTTTATACAGGTTATTAAAAATATGTAATTGTAACAAAACCAAATCCTTATAAGTATTTATTTTTCTTTATTTGAAGTTGTATTAAATAATATTAAATATTTGTTTATAACAATACATTTGTTTAGAAAAATATTTTTCCAATGATTATTTAAAGATAATAAGATATATTTTTGTATTTTAATTGCGTATTTTAAATTAGAAATCTTTTAAAATCTTTATTATTTACAATCCTTTAACAATTTAATACTTATAATCTATATACTTATATATATATATATATATGGTTTTAACAAAGGTTTTGAAAAAATGTCTTGTTAATATATCAGTTTTAATAAAATATTAGTTATTTATTGTACTTGTAATATTAATAATATAATTTATATAATTAATTATATATATTATACAATAGTTTAAAACAATATTACAAAAACAAAGAGATAAACTTGGGCTGGGGGTTCGAACCCGCGCCCTCAGCCACCTAGCCAAGCAGACCACATACTCGCACCCCAAGCCAACTGAACTAGGGTGCCAGTTTGTTTAAAGATGATACAAAAACACTAAGACCAGACAAACACAGACCCAAATTTTACTATGAAACCTAGGATTGTCAATCGGCCAAAACGTTAATCGTTTGGCCGATTGACATTGGGGCCTTTTCTACTGACATCAAAGCGAAATCAATCATATTAAAAGTTAACTTTAACAACGATTATACGATAGTTAATAGATCAAACTATGCCGACAGAATGAGGATCAAAAACATCAATCGGCAGTTAGTGTTTATGTAATTGATTAAGGGGGTTTTATTGGAGATGCTAACAGGATGATGCAGGTGTGATTAGTTGCATTATGATGGTCTGGATAAGTATAATCCCAATTGGTTTTAGTCGGCTTGGTATATAATCAATTTGTTTCATGAATGATCATCGTTCCTAATAGGTTACATCGGTGAGGCCGATAATGGTAAGAGTAATACAACACATGGTTCGATTTCCATGTTTACAACGAAGATTGTGGTCCAAGAATATTAATCGGGTCATGGGTTTACGAACATGATCGGGTAAACGGGTTTGGTAAATGGGTTAAGATATAATATATTCTAGATTTTGCAAATCAGACCCTGAACTATTGAGGTGGAATAAAATAGGTTTAAAGAATAGTTTAAGGTTAAATTTGAATATAAACCAAAGTTATTTTTATAATATTAAATAAATATAATAATAAATTGAATAACGCGGTATTTCCTCGGTAAAATTTCCCAAACATAAAAACGGGTCGGGTAAATGATAAGAATATTAATTTGAAAAATCTAAGTTGCTACAATATCCTCTACTTTCCTAAAATTAAAGAATACTATAACAAAGCCATAAAAATTTGAGAAAAGGAAAATTTTTAAATATAATTTAAAAGTAATCATCATATAGAACTTTGAATAGTTGAAGCAACTCTGCAAGTGAAAATCCGATAAGGACACTTATATGTTCCAGCGGCGTATCCACTATGTCTTTATCATCTTTACATTTGTACCGTCATCTCAACTACTTTCGTTTCTATATTATGACACACGATTGTTCGTATTTTGATTTCCATACGAAGACTTGGGTAATTACGTGTCGACCCGTAATTACTTTGATCATCCGATGATCCACATAACTCGTCCCATTGTGTGGGTTACAAAACATTTGAAATACATGATTTTGAAAAAAAAAGTTTTAAGGAGTTTATAAAACTAGGAGACCACCGGTGTATAAGACATTTCAAAAGTTACAGTGGATTTAAATAAAACAAATAAATTTCTAAAACATCTTTTTTAACGTAAAAGTCTAAGTCATTAAGGTTGTAAAGGGATAACTCGTTAATAGTTGAGATTAATAAATGGGTTGTGATGATTGTGGATAAGAAAATAAGATAGAAGTAGGCTTTAATAAACAATCTACTAAAATAAAAGAAACTTTATTCATGAGTTATAACATGCAATTGATAAGGTTCACATTGAAATAATCCAAGGTCATAAAGAGGCGTTACATAATTGGAAAACAAAAACAAAGTAGATTAAGATAGGATAAAGAAAATAACAAAAGTCTTCGGAGTCCTTGAGTAGCTTTGTTTATTTGACTTGAAGCACCTTGAGGAGTTGCATTCATAAGAGCTTGAGCTGTCATGGTATATTGACTTGGAATATCTTGAATAGGTTGAACTCACATAGCAGGGGCTTGAGTAGAGTATGCTTGGTACACTTGAGCTTGCGGGTGCAGGGTGGGTTTGATAGAGTTGGGTTAGGTAAGGTTGACCTTGATTGATTGGAGGAGCTTGAAGGACATGGGGTTTATGGGTTTGAACTTGGTGAGCATGGGTAAAGTAGTAGGGTGCAGGCATAGCTTGAGCTTGATGAGCATGGATAAGTTGAGGGCACAAATTACAGAGATGGTTTGGGTCTCCACAATGGTAGCAAGCACGAGTATTAGGAACACCGGGTTGAGCATGTGGGGCGGCTTGTGCATTAGGCGGGACACGGAAAGTGTTAGCAAGGTGGCCATAACAATTGCATTGGGTGCATAGTCGGCAAGGGGATTGAGTAGAATGAAAATGGTTACACTTGGCACATAGAGGATGAGGTCCAGCGTAGGATCTTTTGTTTGAGGAATTTTGATTTTAGTTAGGAGGATGTTGGTTATTAGGTTGGTTAACGACATAGTTTTGATGGTTGGTTTTACGCTTGTTGTTGTGGTTATTGTTGTGGTGATTGTTGTTGTTGGAAGCGGGTTTGGGTTCGACTTTAGCATCAGAGGATGAGTCAATTTCGGTCTTGTCGGGATTAGGCTTGGAATCCTTTCAGGACAAGGTTCCATCCCTGACATGACTGTCGGTGAGGGAAGCAGCTAGGTCCATAGCCTCACTGATGGTTAAGGGGTCAAGACTCACCACAGCATCACGGAAAATGTTTGGTAAACCGTGAGTGTATTTCTGAATGCCCCGGTTTGCTTGAGCTCTCAAAATTCGGTTTCAAGCCTTTGCAGTTCATGTTCAGGGAAAAACTCTTTCTTCATAGCTTCTTTGAGGTCCTCCCAAGGCATGGCTACAACCAAATAAGATCCTTGGTCGGCTTTCAAGGCATTCCACCATGTGATAGCTCGGTCCTCGAAAACGCTCGTGGCGAACTTAGTCTGTTTGGCATCTAGACATTCATAGTGGAAGAAAACATTCTCCAACTACTCGACCATTGAAGCAGTTTGGTGGCATTTTCCTCACCACGAAATGATGTAGGATTGGTACTCAAAAAGTTACGAAAGTCATAATTTTTCGGTGCAGCTGAAGTAGCAGATCCATTAGAGTTGAGGCTCTAGATTTGGGCTATGATATAGCAGCATCAAACTCTTTGGTGATTCTAGTAGCTAAGCGGCGATCGTGAGAACCAGAGGAACATTGATGACGATGATGGTTTCTTAGTGAAGACATTCTATGAGGAATAAATGTAAAAGATTGTAAGATAAGGGGTACATTGCGTAAATACTTATCAGGTGATGTAGTCAATATGATTAATGCGTGTTAACTAGATGAGTAGATGAGGTCAGTTTAAAAGTTAAAATTATTTGATTAAGTTAACTTAATAAACAACTAATGAAACAAATTTTGTGTGTTGGCCTCCCATGAGCATGGCAGTTTAAATGGCCTAACGAACTAAGGATAAAAACAACTGAGTTGGACGGCCCATGAGCGTTACATGGCATTTTAATTATACCAACTAATTAATGAATTATCAATGCAAGAGAGTTGGACGGCCCATAAGCGATACATGACATTTTAATTGTACCAACTAAATAACGAATTAACGAGATAAAAATAAGTAGTTGGGGCATCCCGTGAACCACCCACGTATAATGAAATCCAGCAAAAATAATAATCAAAACAAGTTGAGGTATGGATAGTAGGAGTGCCCGTGGATACCATGAATTTTTAACCCAACTGCCCAAAAATAATATAACACAATAATCGGAAAAGACCGAATTTAGCCACGAACCACCGTGAATTCGGTTTAAAACAACCTAAGGTGTCGGTCGTATGACAGTTGTGTTCCTATTTGGCCTATAAGCTCGAGTACTGAGGCCAAATTATCCTCCATGTAAGGAATAACGTCTTACCTTGGGTTCTCGGAACCGGTTTGCCAATGCTCAACTCACAGTTACTACATACTACCTAGCCTAAAGGTCAAAGGGTAAAAAACAAAAGAAGGAAATTCTTAAGGAATTTTCCAAAAATAAAAGGAAATCTACTTGATTTAAAATATTTTTAAAAAATTATCTTTGAAGATGAGGCATAACCTCGGAGTTGTGTATGTGTGCATGACAATATAATAAACAATAATTAAATAATTATCTAAGAAAGCTATAAACCAATAATTTTAAACACATAAGACAAATAGATAAACATCCATGGAGTTCCTAAGCATGTTACTAAGGCACCACTAACGACCTATTTTAAACCTTCGGCTCAGATACAAATATGTCACACCCAGCCTAAAGCGGAGATGCCGAGGCGTGAGCTAATTGCTCACAGCTCTCAAGGTACTATCATCCAATAATTAGATGTGACAATATCTATTAAACTTAATTAATTTTTAAAATTAATCAAATACAAAGTACACAATTCATATAAACAAGATAATTTAAAATCTAAGTTATACTAAGTCTAGATTTAGTCTTTAATACGTTTCTTCTAATATAAGCAATCCTAAATTTTTCACCAAATCTTGTAACTAGTTCAAATGATAACCTGCATGTGCGTAAAAATAGAAATAATTTTTTCAACACAAGGTTGAGTGAGTAAAACACTAGTTAAGTGAGATATAATATAATATATAAAAGAAAACGCAAACTGTTCCTGTGAGCTAAACGACTACGCCATAACATATAAACATTTCAAATAGATAATATAGAATGGGCTAAACCGTTGCCCTGCGAATCGGGCATTGGTTACCATGAGTTGTCATTGGAACCATTGTCATGTGATTTGGAAGCCGTCCACTACGACAGTCGTATGATCATACTAAAAAATATGTTGGACCTCTCCGAATGCGTTAGAATAGAGCAAATAACCATATAGCAAGTTAGACATTAAACTAATATACACACAAGGATAACAACTGCAAATGCGGATAATAATAATAATAATAATAATAATAATAATAATAATAAGAAACAACTTTAGATGCGCATTTGTCCTCAAAAGGTTTAAAATAAGTAAAAAGGGGAGCGAAATACTTACCTTAGAAATTAAAAGAAGGAATAAATACATTAAGAATGGTAATAGCTCTTCGAGATGTATCAACGGAAAATCCTATGTATTAATGATAATGGAGAATATTATGGATTAATAAATGAACTATATATATTAATAATGATTTGAGATAGATCGGTATTCAAGAGTTAAAATATAGCGTTTAAAAATAAATTTTATAAAGGTTATTTAAAATATATAGTTGTAACAAAACCAAATCCTTATAAGTATTTATTATTTATTTTTCTTTATTTTAAGTTGCATTAAATAACATTAAATATTTGTTTATAACAATGCATTTTTTTAGAAAAATATTTTACCAATGATTATTTAAAGATAATAAGATATATTTTTGTATTTTAATTATGTATTTTAAACTAGAAATCTTTTAAAATCTTTATTATTTACAATCCTTTAACAATTTACTACTTATAATCTATATATGTACACACACATATATATATATGCAAATATATGGTTTTAACAAAGGTTTCGAAAAAATGACTAGTTAATATATCAGTTTTGATATAATATAGGTTATTTATTGTACTTGTAATATTAATAATATAATTTATATGATTAAATATGTTATATATTATAGTTTAAAATAATTTTCCAAAAACAAAGAGAAAAACCGGGGGGGGGGGGGGGGTGAACCCGCGCCCCAACCACCTAGCCAAGCAGACCACATACTCGCACCCAAGCCAACTGAGCTGGGTGTCAGTTTGTTTAAAGATTATACAGAAACGTTATGACCACTCAAAACACATACCTAAATTTCAATATGAAGCCTAGGATTGTCAATCGGCCAAACGATCATCGTTTGGCCGATTGACATTAGGGCTTTTTCTACTTACATCAAGGCGAAATCAATCATATAAACAATTACCTCTAACAACGATTATACGATAGTTAATTAGATCTAACTATGACGACGCAATGAGGATCAAAAACAACAATCGGTAGTTACTGTTCATGTAATTGATTAAGGGGGTTTTATTGACGATGCTAAAACGATGGCGCAGGTGTGATTAATTGAGTTATGATGGTCTGAATAAGTATAATCCCAATTGGTTATAGTCGGCTTGGTATATAATCAATTTGTTTAATGAACGATCATCGTTCCTAATAGGTTACGTCGGTGAGGCCGATAATGATAAGAGTAATAAAATGCATGATTCAATTTCCAAGTTTACAACGAAGATTGTGGTCCAAGAATATTAATCGGGTCACGAGTTTACGAACATGATCAGGCAAACGGGTTTGGTAAATGGGTAGATGGGTTAAGATATAATATATTCCAGATTTTGCAAATCAGACCCTGAACTATTGAGGTGGAACAAAATACGTATAAAGTATAGTTTAAGGTTAAATTTGAATATAAACCAAAGCTATTTTTATAATATTAAATAAATATAATAACAAATAATAATAACTTGAATAGCGCGATATTTCCGCGGTAAAATTTCCCGAACATAAAAACGGGTCGGGTAAATGATAAAAATATTAATTTGAAAAATCCGAGTTGTTACAGTTTCAAACATATTAATAATTAGGCATGCATGTTTGCACTAGTACGTTTGCCATTAATGGTTTTATGTGAGAATTTTGTTTTATGTTATGGTTCCGCAACTTAACTAAATTTTGAACTTATTTTACCGCAACGGGTAATGTTTGATTTTCTATTCATTTGGAGGTCGTTTGGTTTATCTAATGATTGTGATGTAGGTATGTCACGCGTCTCACGGTAAAACCTTAAACGTGGAAATTGAGGGTGTCACAATAACATACACATGAGTTGCTTATGTAGATTTTCTATAATTATGTTAAGCTTTTTGATATATATATATATATATATATATATATATTGAATTTAAAGATGAATAAACATTTCATTTTAAAAATGTTGTTATATTATAAAGTTGTAAGCACGGGCGGACCTACCCTTGTGGTAGAGGGGTCGGCCGACCCATGTGAAAAAATATTAATTAGTACTATTATAGTATAAAATCTTAATCGACCTAATAAAATTTTGATACCGACCCCTATAGAATTTTGAGAACGAGTGCATGGAATTAGTTCAAAACCAAGTATGGAGAAAGTTAGGTGGCTGTTTTTCCGGTCATGGTACAGCGGAACTGTTCAGGAATGATAAACATAAAAGAGAACGTAGATTGATGAAGATAACCTAGTAATGTTATATCTCTGCATTAGGCATTTTAATGATTGCACACCGGCCCAATATCTAGTAAAAAAGGTTGGGTGGAGAACGTAAAACTCATTCATTCAAAGTAAATAAATTGAGTTTTTTAAACTCAACTTTAATAGTGAAAGACCGAAAGCATAAATTGACATTTAATAATAAAAATCAAAGAGTAATTTAACTACTTATTTTTTTATTAATTTAATAACATCATATCACCCGTCGCAAGAACAAGCATTGAAAGATATTTTATGGCGATAAAATACGTGAAGTCCGATGTGCGTAATCAGATGAGTGATGAAAATTTTAACGGTAATTATATTCACTTGAGTTCGATAGGTGAATATTAATTCTACATTTATAATGATGCTTCGTAATTTTTTTCTGTTATTTGATTTTTTAATTTTTTTTATATGACTCGACCCAATTCGACCTCATTGGTATGTCCGAACTGAACTAATGTTTTTTATTTTTATATATAACGTAGTACCAACAAAAAAAATTGCGACCACTACAAAAATTTTTTCTGAAACCACCCCTAGTTATAAGCATGTGTGATTTTATTTATTTTCTTTGTGTTTTCTTCAAAAACCATGTGCTGCATAAATCCCCTTGTATTGTATTTATTAACTTATGTTATAAGGTATCATACTATATCAAAGTATATAATATTACATCGTATTATATCACACTACGCCATATTATATCAAATTACACCATATTATATCATATTACGTTACGTCACATTACATCAGATCACATGAGACATACTATGTTATGTTATGTTATGTTATATTATATTATCATTTTATATTATTGTGATTTATAATATTGTATTGCTTTAATATGATTTCATTTAATCATCCTGATAGTTGCTGTATAGATGTGTTCAGACTAAATACTTATACTCATCAATATTTTCTTTGAACCACATATGTACTATCAAGAGAACCTAAACTAAAGTCTAATAAGGAACTGCAAAGTAGCATAGGAAATAAAAATGTTTTAGCGGGTTTTTATATTAATTGTGGACCTTGACACAGCAAAAACATCTTATTATACTTATTATCTAAGTGAAAGAGAAAAGTGAAGGTTTGGATTTTATTAAATTAAAATAGGGATTGGTAATAATTATAACTATGATAGACATTGTAATATGTAATCAAACAGTTCGTTTTGGCTTGTAATCACATCTAGCTTTTCGCTGGTTTTTAATAAAAGTTAAGTTTGCGCTTGTCAAATAGATCGAATTATTGTGTACTCAAACAGGAAGGAAACAACAAAGAAACTGATTAACATAAAACTTTTATTACTTATCACTGCAATTACAGGAAGAAAAAAAAAGGAAACTGCAAATCGCACTTCTATCTACCCAACAAATCATGGTATAGAATCTAGGCTATCAAATGCGAGGCGGGTTTCATGCTTCTCCTCTTCGAGCTTCGTGATTTCTTCCTTCAAAGCTGCAATTTTGGGGATCTTGTTCTCATCAACATATTTTTCAAGATCCTCTAGTGAATGCTCCTTTGACAAAACCTTCAAACGCTCGTTTGCAAGCGTTTCCAAAAGCTTCGCGGTCTTCAATTCCAAAAGCTCCAATGTCATATGCAGATACTTTTGGAGCTGGAGATTACCTTGACTGTCTACTTTTATATCTGGTTCAGTAGACGTTTTTTTCTTGTTTTTAGCAGACGGAAAGATGAGGTCTTTCAGGTATGCTACGGTAAAGAAAAAGCACATTACCATTTTGATTTACAAAAATGCCAAACTAAACTATAAAACTCTTACAATAGACACACTTTTTATCAACTTGTTTCTAGTGAAATGAAATAAGCTGACCTTGGGACTCCTATTTATAGGAAAAAACAAAACAACAATTTATCTTTTAGTTCTACCGATGTGGGATGGAACCAGAAGTAAAAATTATAAAATATTTTTTAAAATACTGAATTTGTATCAAAAGCTAACAGAGACTGAGTAGCTTGATAAGCAAATCAACAAGCCGCTGCAAAAACTCTAGCAGCCCTCGTCCAAGAGGATTAGCGGAGGAACATGTTCGGAAAACTTCTAATTACCCAAATGATCTTTTTAATATAATGAACATGGTCGTAACTTATACACAATCTATCTCACTTATCTGTTAGATTCTCAAATTGGAAGAAATGTTATATTTGTGCTCAGCGAGAGGACTAACGGAGGAACATGTTCGGATCACTTCTAATTACCCAAATGATCTTTTTAATATAACATGGTCATAATTTATACGCAATCTATCTCACTTATACGTTAGATTCTCAAATTGGAGGATATGTTATATTTGTGCTCAGCGAGAGGACTAGCAGAGGAACACGTTCGAATCACTTCTAATTACCCAAATGATCTTTTTAATATAATAAACATGGTCATAATTTATACGCAATCTATCTCACTTATCCGTTAGATTCTCAAATTGGAAGATATGTTATATTTGTGCTCAGCGAGAGGACTAGTGGAGGAACACGTTCGAATCACTTTTAATTACCCAAATGATCTTTTTAATATAATGAACATGGTCGTAACTTATACGCAATCTATCTCACTTATCTGTTAGATTCTCAAATTGGAAGATATTTTATATTTGTGCTCAGCGAGAGGACTAACGGAGGAACACGTTCGGATCACTTCTAATTACCCAAATGATCTTTTTAATATAATGAACATGGTCGTAACTTATACGCAATCTATCTCACTTATCTGTTAGATTCTCAAATTGGAAGATATTTTATATTTGTGCTCAGCGAGAGGACTAACGGAGGAACACGTTCGGATCACTTCTAATTACCCAAATGATCTTTTTAATATAATGAACATGGTCATAATTTATACGCAATCTATCTCACTTATACGTTAGATTCTCAAATTGGAAGATATGTTATATTTGTGCTCAGCGAGAGGACTAGCGGAGGAACACGTTCGAATCACTTCTAATTACCCAAATGATCTTTTTAATATAATGAACATGGTCATAATTTATACGCAATCTATCTCACTTATCCGTTAGATTCTCAAATTGGAAGATATGTTATATTTGTGCTCAGCGAGAGGACTAGTGGAGGAACACGTTCGAATCACTTCTAATTACCCAAATGATCTTTTTAATATAATGAACATGGTCATAACTTATACGCAATCTATCTCACTTATCTGTTAGATTCTCAAATTGGAAGATATGTTATATTTGTGCTCAGCGAGAGGACTAGCGGAGGAACACGCTCGAATCACTTCTAATCACCCAAATGATCTTTTTAATATAATGAACATGGTCATAATTTATACGCAATCTATCTCACTTATCCGTTAGATTCTCAAATTGGAAGAAATGTTATATTTGTGCTCAGCGAGAGGACTAGCGGAGGAACACGTTCAGATCACTTCTAATTACCCAAATGATCTTTTTAATATAATGAACATGGTCATAATTTATGCGCAATCTATCTCACTTATCCGTTAGATTCTCAAATTGGAAGATATGTTATATTTGTGCTCAGCGAGAGGACTAGCAGAGGAACACGTTCGAATCACTTCTAATTACCCAAATGATCTTTTTAATATAATGAACATGGTCATAATTTATATGCCGTATCCGTTAGATTCTCAAATTGGAAGAAATGTTATATTTGTGCTCAGCGGGAGGACTAGTGGAGGAACACGTTCGGATCACTTCTAATTACCCAAATGATCTTTTAATATAATGAACATGGTCATAATTTATGCACAATCTATCTCACTTATCTGTTAGATTCTCAAATCGGAAGAAATGTTATATTTATGCTCAGCGAGAGGACTAGCGGAGGAACACGTTCGGATCACTTCTAATTACCCAAATGATCTTTTTAATATAATGAACATGGTCATAATTTATACGCAATCTATCTCACTTATCCGTTAGATTCTCAAATTGGAAGAAATGTTATATTTGTGCTCAGCAAGAGGACTAGCGGAGGAACATGTTCGGATTACTTCTAATTACCCAAATGATCTTTTTTAATATAATGAACATGGTCATAATTTATACGCAATCTATCTCACTTATCTGTTAGATTCTCAAATCGGAAGAAATGTTATATGTATGCTCAGCGAGAGGACTAGCGGAGGAACACGTTCGGATCACTTCTAATTACCCAAATGATCTTTTTAATATAATGAACATGGTCATAATTTATACGCAATCTATCTCACTTATCCGTTAGATTCTCAAATTGGAAGAAATGTTATATTTGTGTTCAGCAAGAGGACTAGCGGAGGAACACGTTCGGATCGCTTCTAATTACCCAAATGATCTTTTTAATATAATGAACATGGTCATAATTTATACGCAATCTATCTCACTTATCCGTTAGATTCTCTAATTTGAAGAAATGTTATATTTGTGCTCTGCAGGTGAAGAAGGGCTAAAACTTTCAGCTGCAATTGACATATATCTTGTAAACTGATGCTCATCTTATTCCGCTATTCTTTGGAATTTCGATTTGCATTCCGAACAATATTTCATTCTTTTGAACAGAAAATGTAACTCATTGGAAAAACTAATGAGAAACTAAAAATAACAGTGCGTGAAAGAGAAAACCGAAATAAAAGTACCAGACCTAATTAAAACGAGCATCTCTAAGCAACTAAACACACCGTCAGCCGTTATAAATGATATCGTGAGATCAATAAGTTAATTCATTAGGTACATATTTACTATTTTCTGCATTTGGGTTGATTCCATCGGCCAACTGATTGATTCTAAGAACCGATTATTATGTTCTATATTTGTTCTCCGCAAATGAGCTCATTCTGTCGATTAAGTTTGGAAGTTACATAATGAGACAACTGATGATAAATAGTCAATATATCAAGCATCATTAGTTATATAATTCAGTTATGCAGCAGAGGTCGGATAGATTCGTATACTTTTCATTATTGTTTATTGATTTTCCATTTGATTTTGTATATAGGAAGGCAATTGCATGAGCAGATTGCTCAAGCATATATTGTATGTTTGTATCTTTGAAGCCAACAAGATTAAAAAAACCTTAACTGAACCATTAACTGTTAATGAACTAATATGCACCTTTATACTTCTTCAAGACAGTTTATTATGTGAACCAACTTGATCATTTCAAAAATTCCATTTCGAGGAAAAACTGATGATAGTCAAAATGTTTTGTATCATACCACATAATCAAACCTAAACAAAATGTTATATATGAGAATCTTTTCGTTCAAGTATTGGTGGACGTTAATCACTCATTATACCTTATGAGACTGAGTATTCACATTATAGGTACTTGCTTTTACTTAAAAAATAAAAAACAAAAAAGAAAAATCAAATGTAACTCTCACAATTCTGTTCGACTTTTTCATTAGATGAGGTTTACAAAGGTCGAAGTTACCCTATGCGACCTGACAACAAGCATGGTTCTAAGAAACCTATCAACTTAACCATAAACAAAAACAAATGGCAAGTTCCATCATTGTCTATTCCGACATCTTAGCTTTCCCCAACTGGGCCCTTAACAAGGAACTGAGGAAGGTAAATTTCTCTGAAGCATTAAGTACTAACTTGTACGTAAAGTCGAAAAAGTCAACATGGAACTTAAACCTTAGACAGGCAGCATTTAGAAATAGTTCCTCACATGTTTAGAAAATAATGCTTAAGGATTGTATTGACCATCGTAGCTCACAGAGTTAAATCATGTGAATGTGAAAATGGTTGTTTTACATGAAGGTGTAATCTCAAGAAATATATCTTGGATTGTAACCAAAACTGGACAAAGTAATGAAGAAAAAGTCCACAATCAATCATGTATACGAGTCACGAGTGTGCATACCTAAAGATCGATTAGTAGGAGGAACCTTATTATACATGATTACACGTGCTTTATGTTCACGCCATTCTTGTAGAAAGTAACATAGATTAATTATTGAGTGAGATGATTCCGTTTTGTTATAGAAACTTATGATATTGTTTCTGAATATCATCATTGAATTAAGAGATGCAATGTGATGAATCTGTTTCAGATATTGTTGTAAAAAGTATACCCGATACTAGTAGGGAAACTCGCAAACCGAATGTCAGTGACTAATGGGGTAGTTTTGTTTATGAGACAGACTTAGCAATCGAGTATGAGATATGATTTCCAAAACTCATCGCGTATTGACACATTTGCATACGTACACATTTCTCGACATATCATGTGATCACTTAAAACACTTTATGCAATTACACATATGGTATAACAAATATAATTCACTAGATGGCATACATTTTCTCCAAAGAGATATCACCACATTCATTTTAATTTCATCGTAACTGTGTGTATCAGTACCCATAAATTTTCCGTAAAACTTTAGGGATACAATCTTTGATGGTTCTTTTTTGGTTAATATCCTTGTAAGAACGGATGCTCATTATTGGAAAGGAAACTCGTGAACCTAACTTTCAAGAGTAACAAGTACACAATTTTATGAGACGATAACTAATGTTGGTTACAAAGAGAAATTAATAGTTTAAAGTGTTCGACGACGATTATGTGTCTGATGCCAATGACGTGTCTAGCTTTAGTAACACGTCCAACGTTTTGTTTACTACACATTTGACACCTGTATCGCATATGATGCTAGTTAACGTGCATAAAGTCGAAAACACATCCGATTTGGTTAACATATTGAGTGTCGTTTACACGTCTGATGTGTTACAAGTGGTAAATGAGTATGTGTTTTAGAAGCGTTACCTGCTTAATTAAACGACATTGAACACGTATATGGCGTCAAACACACTATCAATGGAACCGTAACTGATGCCGAACTCGAAACCCTCATCTAGATTCCAACACCTGACGTGCAACCGGGGCAAGAGGTGTTATTGGCATAATTGTCACTGAACGGGAAATATGTAAAATATTCTTTAGTTAAAAAAAGGTAAAATGGTTATTAAGTATGTAATCTATAGTAGGTAGAAACATCACCGAGGGGGTATTAATCTTGAATGAACTCCTATCATGGCTCAAGAAATCAAATAAACAAGCATTGGTTTTTAAGATTGATATAGATAAGGCATTCGACTCGGTGAACTGGCGTTTTCTTGACTCAATTATGTCTCAGATGAGGTTCCCAACCAAATGGAGGTTTTGGATAAAAGGTACGTTATGCACCGCCAGATCTTCAATTCTAGTTAATGATGCGCCAACAACTGAATTCGATATACAAAAACGTGTTCGTCAGGGGAACTCGCTATCCCCTTTTTTATTCTTGATTGCCATGGAAGCATTGAATGTGGCAATGAAATCAGCTTGTTCGGAAGGTCTTTTCCATGGGATTGAAACCCCTAGGAATGGACCGTTATTATCCCACCTTTTTATGCAGATGACGCTGTTTTTGTGGGTGATTGGAGGGAATCAAACTTCAACAACCTGAAACGTATTCTTAGATGCTTCTACCTAGTCTCTGTTGTAAAACTTGGTGATCAAACAATGATATAATATAACAAGAACAAGAACATGATGATGTTAAACGAAATTCTTTATTGATGAATATTGTCTGATACAAATTACAAAAGGATCGATGAGGGTATATATAAACCCTATCAATACAGTCGCGACGTTTAACAATAACCGTTTCAATCTGTTTACAGTATTGACCATGACCTATTTACATTTACACTTTTAACCCTAAACTAACTTTAAACTAATGACAAATAAACCCTTATAACTTATAATACTACTATTATTTTGTTTAACTTCAATACTCCCCCTTAAACTAAATATAGTTCAAGTGAGGTCTTCAATCTTCTTCAAAGGAGAGTTGGTTCCTCGTCCTCCTCTTGGATCAGATTCGCCTCCTCCTTCTTTTCCCATGTTGGACATTCATTTTTGTAATGCCCAAGTTCATGACACTTGTGACACCGTATGTGACGCTTGTCCTGTTGTACTCGACCATCGCCTCGAATTCTACCGGACCCCGACCTTTTACTTGGCCACGTCCAAAGCCCTCCCGATACGAGTTCCCACAACCGCAATGCTCACATTTTTGGTGTTTGCCCATTTCCTTTTCATTCGTTTTAGTGAATAGTAGTTTACCTTACACGTCTTCCTCCTTAGTTTACTTCTTAGTGCGTTCCTCGAAAGCCTTCAATCTCCCAACTGCTTCTTGGAACGACATAGTATTAAGATTTGCAAACTGTTCGATCGCTGCTACTATCTGAATGTATTTCTCTTGTACAGACCCCAAAAGCTTTCGAACTAATCTTTTATCATCCAAAGTGTGCCCAAGACTACTTGCTTATGATACGATTTGACTAATCTTTTCGGCATAAACATCGAGTGATTCGTTAACATTCATCTTTAATGATTCAAAATCTGACTCGAGTGTTTCAATGCGTGCTTGCTTAACTCTATCAACCCCCACGTGTTGAACCTTTAATGCATCCCAAATATCTTTTGCTGAAGTAAGATTTGCAATTTGCAAAACCATATTTTCTGGAAGCGCTTGATATAGAAATGCAATCGCCATATTATTTTTCTTTTCATCCACTTCCGCTTCTGTTTATGCACTTGGTTCCACTACTTTCCAAATTCCATGGACATTAAAAATTGCTCGAATCCTTATAGCCCAAATCGTGTAATTTGTGGAGTTTAGAATTGGACATTGGAAAGTCATTGACGTTCCTCCTTCCTTAATCGCAACCAGTTCTTTGTTAGATGATTTGTCCCCCATAGTGCGTGCCTACTTTTCTATTCAAAACTAAAAACCCTTATACTAAAAAACTTTCTTTATCTTCCTACAAGTATTAATTGATAATACTTGTACAATATTTAAGAAAAAAAAACCTGGTTATCCTTTTGGTTTCTAATTCTGATCAAACCCGCTTCGCTGTTGAAAATCAAACCCGCCTGCTGTTGCTGTTGATGCCAATCCCGCCAATATGCTGTTGACAATCAAACCCGCCTCCCTGCCGTTGAAAATCAAACCCGCTTCTCCGCCGTTGATCACGATTCCCCTTAACCAAAAACCTTAACCGTTTGTTTTCCTATCCTATCAATTTATTTTCTACCCAATAATCAAGACTTGCAATATCTTGATGTTAAGAAAAATAAAAACCTTTATGTTCAACTAACTTCCTGTTGTTTTCCTTATCAAGACAACAAAAACAAAACCTGTATTGTTTGCCTTCTTCGAACCAATCAACAACAAAACAACAATATTTGATAAATGGCCCTTAAACAACAATTTTTCTGCCTATTTTTCAAATCAATTCGATCAAACATAAAGAAAACTGAATACCCACTTATCTGGATAGGATTCCTTCTTTCAATTATTTTTGCAATTTAAAGAAGCTAAACCATTCTTCCAGATTACTCTTGACTATATGGTGCCTACAAAGTTTGACATTTTGCCTTTTCTCTTTGTCGCACCCTTCAATCTGCCCAATTAATAGAATTCCTCAATTAATTTCTTTGCAACCTTTATATCGGATTTCAATTAATGAATCGGTTTCCAACTTCCTTGATCAAACAGTTCCAATTTTGACGCCCTTGATTGCTAATGCCCCTGAACGATCAATTGAAAATAACCGCTCTGATAGCGTCTTCACAATTTAAACAAACCCTTCTAATTGATTTGTTGTTGATGACAGCGTCTTCCAAGAACGAATTGATAACCGCCCTGAACTTTGATTGAATTTTCGTTGATGTTGATAATACTCTCCAGAACGAATCTTGATAAAAACTGGCTCTGATGCCACTGTTGTAAAACTTGGTGATTAAACAATGATATAATATAACAAGAACAAGAACACGATGATGTTAAACGAAATTCTTTATTGATGAATATTGTCTGATACAAATTACAAAGGGATCGATGAGGGTATATATAAACCCTATCAATACAGTCGCGACGTTTAACAATAACCGTTTCAATAGTATTGACCCTAACCTATTTACATTGACACTTTTAACCCTAAACTAACTTTAAACTAATGACAAATAAACCCTTATAACTTATAATACCACTATTATTTTGTTTTACTTCAATAGTCTCCGGACTTAAGGTAAACCTTCATAAAAGTACTTTATATGCAATAAAAATAGATGATGAGGAGCTGCATAGGAAAGCCAGAATGTTAAACTGTAAAGGTGGTAAATTGCCATTTATGTATCTTAATTGGTTTACCTATTGGAGCAAACATGAACCATAAAAGAAATTGGCAGCCTATGTTGGATAAGTTTGACTCAAAACTCTCCAAATGGAAGGCGAAATCATTATCTTTTGGTGGCAGGCTCACCCTAGTCAAATCAGTGCTAGGAAGCTTAGGAACATACTACTTCTCATTATTCAAGGCACCATCTAATGTATTAAGGTTGTTAGAAAGTAAACGAAGACGATTCTTATGGGGAGGAAGTGATGAGAAAGATAAAATTAGTTGGGTTGCTTGGAAAAAAATTATTTGGGATAAAGCTCAGGGTGAGGGTGGTTTGGGTGTGGGCAGCCTACATGCCGCGAACACGCCCTGTTAGCTAAATGGTGGTCTCTCTTTAAAACAAACCGATCTTCCCTTTGGGTTAAGACGATCTCAGCCTTGCATAATGGGCCGCGAAAATGGGGTTGGGTGCCTGCGAAAGCATCTCTTGGAGGAACGTGGAAAGGTATTGTCAGGTTACCACAATTGGAACCAAACTTAAACTTGAACTTCAAAGATCGATTATCAGTTCGAGTGGGCAAAGGTGACCAAACTATGTTCTGGTTGGGCATGTGGGTTGGAGAAAACCCACTGCGTGATACATATCCTTTATTGTTTGCCTTAGAAAATAAAAAAGATAGGCTACAATGGCAAGACGGTAAACGAGAGCTATTTTGGTGTTGGAAAAGGAGGCCGAGATCATCATTGGAGAAACAAGAGATTAGAAGTGTTGGAGAATTATTCTCAAATGTTCAATTAACAGATGAAAAAGACATTTGGTTTTGGAAAGATTGTGATAAAAAAAAGAGTGATTTCTTGGTCAGAGGTCTTAGATGGGAATTTGACAACTATGGGATACCAAAAATTGAATTCAATAATTGGCATAAATGGATTCCTATTAAAGTGAACTGTTTCATCCGGCGAGTCCTTTTGGATAGAATAGCAACGAGGATGGCATTGCTTATTCGAGGCACCGCATTGGAGGATGTAAACTGTGGACTATGCGGCTCTCATCCAGAATCGTCCGAGGATGGTTAACTGCTACTACGCTAGTAACATCATAACCGGTATTTTCGATTGGTTAAAAGTACCACCTGCTGGTAATTTTGGTTCTGAAATAGAAATTTTTGAATTTCCAAAGAAACAAAAGGTATCTAAGGAGTTGGATCTACTAATTCGGGCTATACTTGCTATCACTTTTTGGTTAATTTGGAAGGCAAGGAACGCGAATATTTACAAAAATAAAGAGTGGTCGGTTCAAAAGACGGTTTGTGACATTAAGATGGTGTCCTTTCTTTGGGTAAAAAATCGAAGCAAACGGGCTAATTTAGAGTGGGACAAGTGGTGCCATTTTAACTTTGAAAAATTTCCTTTGTAATTTTTCTATTTTTGTTTTCTTACATTTTCGGGTTGTATCTTGTCTTTTCTCTTGTATGTTGGGCTTCTTACTTCTAGCAAGAAGTTTTCCTTTTTATTTTTAATATATTTGGCCATTTAAAAAAAATGTAATATATATGTTTACGAAGGAGAAATATGTAATTGTTTTTTTGATTGGGGAAACATGTTTCTGATGGTCTTACGAAGAGGAAGTGTAATTGATTTTTTTGACTTGGGAAAATAGGTTATTAAGAGTCATGTTATTCTATAAAGGGAAACGAAAATAAGAAGGATGAAAAAGATTTTTAAACACATAAAAAACTCCTCAAAAAAAAAATAAAAAAATAAAAAATCATAACTCAAAATTTAATAAAAATTGAAAAAATGTAAAAACACAAAAATGTTTTCACCGCCTATATCGTTCTCATACAAAAAACACAATGGTAAGTGAAAAAAGTTGTTGTGTCTTTTTGTTTATCATTGTGTTTTGTGTTTATTTTTTTATTGATTGTGTCTTTTTTTCTTGATATTATGTTATATTACTTAACATTGTGTTATATTTTGTTCGGCATTGTGTTATATTTTGCGATCTATTGTGTCTTTTTTAGTTATAATTGTGTATATTGTTCATTTTCATCATTGTGTCTTTTCGTCATTTTTTTTTTATTTTTTTTGTATTTGTTTTTTGAACGGGAAAGATGGCGGAAACATTTTAGTTTTTAAATTTTTTCGGTTTTTATTTATATTTTGAGTTATGATTTTTTTATTATTTTTTCAATTTATTTTTAGGAGGTTTTTTGTATGGTCACAAATCCTTCTCATTTTGTCTTCCTTTGTATTTCAACGTTACTCATTAACTTAAAATAGGAAATATGTAAATGACAGTTTATAATAGTGTTAACTTCTTTGTATAGAAGAAAAGTATGTTAAGTTTATTAGTGAGGTTCATTACATAACATTAGTTTATTATGATAACAAAATGAACAAACCTAAATCATTTAAAATTGTTTTTATCAATAGTTCATATTTTTTCAAAATTACACTTCTTACGTAATACGCATATGCTATCTACTTAAAAACCATTTAACTAAATGGTTCATATGTTTTTCTTTTAATTTTTTTTAATATTTTACGTATATATATGTAGGTTATATGTTCAAAATATAACATACGCATGATGGATATTATCAATAAATTACTAAACTTGTTCATGTTTTTTTTTGTTTTGAGTTCTAAGAGAGATGAATGATAATTGCACTCCAACAATTTTTTTAGTTAAAAGTTAAAAAGTAAATGGTGTATTATTTTTTATTGTCATTGTTGGTTTCCGGATAGATCTCTCAACAATGATTTGGATCAATAATATAGTGAGCGAAAATCACTATAATCACTCGGACCTCGGAGAGTGTTTATGGCAAAACCATATAGAGAGAAAAATGAAGAGTAGAGAGAAAAAGTGCCTAAAGATCTCAAAGTGTCCAAGAAGCATGGGTGAATAGTGTCTCTTCTATAGGGAACCCCGCTCCATGCTCCTAGGTTTTCATTAGATGGATTTAAATGGGCTTGCTCATAGGGCTTCTTACAACCAAAATGCCCTTGGGCTCATACAATGATTAAATGAAAGAGAAAATAAACAAAAATTTAAATAGAAATACCATTTGATACATAAGTCTTCTAAATATAGCCTTACAATCACATATTTTGTGTAAAGCTCTCCCCATATATTGTGTTGTATTTAATTATACTCAATGATATCTATGGTATCTTATTATATCATATTATACCATATTAGATCTATTATATCATATTACATCATATTATATCATTTTATGTTATGTTACAGCAATGAAAAATCACCTCAACAAGTAGAACTATGGATCATTGGCACCTAAATGTTCTCTTAACAAAGAAATAAAATACTTTAAATTTACATTAGTTATATATTTCTTGTAATAGTGTTCAATTCTTTGTATTGAATAATTAGTATGTAAACTGTGGGCGCGGTTTATTACAGAATACTAGATTACTATGAGAACAAAAAGAACAGACCTTTATTATTTAATTTTTTTAATCAATACTTTATATTTTTATAAATTTTAATTTTGCATAAAATGTGCATTATGGATTGTGTTCAGACTAAAAACTCTCATTCATCAATATTTTCTTTGAACCACATATGTAATCACGTCGATCTAGCTTTCACTGGTTGTTAATAGTTCACTTTAGTAGGTAAATCGATAGAATTATCTTATCCAAACATGAAGGTAACAGAAAGATGTGCTCAAACAGGTTGGAAACCGAAATGATTTATTAAAACAGGAACGAAATAACAAAGAAATTGATATCATATCATCCGGTTAATTTAGGTTGTCATACGCGCTGCGGATTTCACACATTTCTTGTTCAAGCCGGTTAATTTCTTCATTTAAAGCCGCAATTTCCGAAATGTCGTTCTCATCAGCAAAATTTTCCAGAACATCGTTGAGCATTTGCGCTTCTTGTTGAGCCATTGATACCTCCGACGCGGAGCTTCCTGAACTCTCCATCTTCTCTAGCAAGACCACTAAACGTTGTTCTATGAGCTCTTCAAGACAGTTCTCAAAGATAAATTGAATTTGTTTAAAAACAATAACTTTATAAATAAACTTTACCCTGAATTCCCAGAGATCAAAACGCATTTTCAAAAATCTTTTGAGCTGGTTAATATAAGATTCACTTGACATTTTAAATTTTGAGAAATTGTTTTAAATGGGACAATGTAAGTGTACCTTGGGACTCCTATTTATAGGCAAACGAATCCCAGTATTTATTATTAATTAAACGATGTGGGATGGGCATCAAATACCAAAAAATTAAAATAAATCACTTTACACATTATATTTGTATCAGATACTAACAGAGATTGAGTAGCTTGATAATCAGATCAACAAGCCGCTGGAAAACATTGGCGGCCTTTTCCAAGAGGGGGAACAAGGACTAGAACTCGCTTCTATTTTGAAGCATCATTGAAGACATGCCTTATGGTGGCCACACGCTCATTTGCTCAGCTGCTTCATCCTTGTAAACTAGTATAAGAAATGCATCATGATCAACTAGCTTTGACTTGATCAAGAATCACTTCTGAATTAGTACAAAGATTATATTTATATAAATTAACGAACTTCATAATTTATACGCAATCTATCTCTCACTTGTTCGTTAGATTCTCAAATTGGAAGAAATGTTATATTTGTGCTCAGCAAGAGGATTAGCGGAGGAACACGTTCAGATCACTTCTAATTACCTAGATTATCTTTTTAATATAATGATCATCATAAAAATGAAATCTATCTCAATTATCCGTTAGATTTTCAAATTGGAAGAAATGTTATTTTGATTTGCGTTTCATGCAATATTCCGTTCTATTGTGCAGCGAATTTAGTTCATTGAAAAACCAAGTGAGAAACTAGAAATTACAATGCGTGAAAGAGAAAACCGAAACCAAGCACCAGACCTAATTAAAATGAGCATCCTTAAGCAAGTAAACACACCGCCAAACGTTTAAACTTGTACCACGAGATTTATATGTCAATTCATTAAGTATCTATTAACTACTTTTCTGTATTTGGGTTGATTCTAAGGGCCAGGTCAATTGATTGATTCTAAGAACAATTATTGTATCCTATATATATGTGTTTCCGCGAATGAGCTGATTCTATCGATTAAGTTTTGAAATTACATAATGAGACAAATGATGATGAATAATCAATATATCATGGATCATTATATAATTCAGATTTGCAGTAGAAGCCATCTTCCTATGCTTTTTGCTACTGTTTATTAAATTTCTGTTTGATATTTGTATATACGAAGGCAATTGAATGAACAGATTGCACAAGCATATATTGTATGCTTGTATCTTTGAAGCCAACAAGATTAACAAAATCTTAACTGAACCATTAACCATTAATGAACTAATATACCCCATTATACTTCTTGAACACACTTTTTTGTGTGAACCAGTTAACTTGATCATTTAAAAAATTCCACTTTGGAAAATTGATGATAATCAAAATGATTTGTAGTATACGACATAATTAAACCTAAGCGTAATATGGTTATATCACATAATTAACCTTAACGTGTGTCGCCTTAACTAATAGTAGTTAAACTTAGATTTAGTTAATATATGATTCAGACATGTTATTGGTTAAAAAAAGACATGTGAAACAGTTTGAAGGTATAAATGTGTTGATTCCGTAACAGTTCATCATATTTAAATCAATCCTTGATCCAGTAAAACAAAATTTATGATTTAGGCCACATAAACTCAGTAAAAAAAAAGAGGTGTATAGACGGAGGCGGGAAAAAATTATGAGAAAAGATACGGATGCGACGCGTGCCATTAAAGAACCTTTAGTTATTATGTAAGTATAGTTATAGTTTATTGACCAACGTGAATAACATATATGTGCCGCATGCCATACTAATATATGCAAATCTTTTGATGCAAGTATATATTTTGTGGACACTGATCACTCATTACCTTATGAGTATTCACATTACAGGTACTTGTTTTTACTTAAATAAAAAATAATAATAATAACAACTGTAACACTCACAATTCTCATCGAACTTTTTTATTAGGTGAGGCTTGCAAAGTTTGAAGTTACCTTATACAAACTTTGTGTGGCACTACTTGAGAACAAGCACTGTTCTAGGAAACCTGTTAATTTAACCATACACAAAATCAAATGACCAGTTCCATCATTGTCTATTTCGACATCTTAGCTTTCCCAAGCCTTAACTTGTAATCACATATCACAAGCTTAGTCAGTGCTAAATGAATACAAGGAAGGTAAATTTCCCTGAAGAATAACATACTAACTTATTAATTACTAGAATACATTTAAAATTTTTCTACATAATGTTGAAAATATCAACTTGGGTCACTTAAACCTTAAAATACTAGTACTAGCTTAGTCTAGTGGAAAAAGTGTGTGACTTACAATTAAATAGTTGTGAGTTTCAGTCTCACTTGAAATAAATAGGTGAAAAAAACTTTATTAATTTGTTCACAGTTAAATAATTGTGAGTTCTAAGTTGAAACAACACTAGCAATTACACATTTGGTATAACAAATCCATATCACTATATAACATACATATTCTTAATACACTTATCATCATAAACTATTCAAAATAAGTAGGCATTTGGGAATTATTCATAAAAGATTAATCAACCATATGCCACTCTTAAATAGGCGAAAAGTAAACCAAAATAGTGACTATTTGAAATTAGAAAAGAATATCTTATGTTCTTTCATAAAACCTGTAGTCACTTTGGATTTGATTAACAACTAACCCACAAGTATATATGCTGATATCACTTCATTGCCTATATTCTATGCAAACCTGTAATTATAAGTAAATCACCATCTCATCATTTTGATGACATATCGCACGTATTTTTGTCATTTGACAAAACTTACCAAATTGATGATCAACCTTAGATGATTTCATTTAATTTAGTTATGCATATGTTACCTAAACCAAAATACAACAGTTCATCCAAAGTGTCCATATTTAATGAATGTAAAATGTGTTTAATTTCAATAATGCGTCCAAACAACAGTGCGTCTAAAATCACTCGTCACATGTAAGCATATAGCATGACCTAAACACACGTGTCACATCTGAAATGATGTATAGGTTTCGAATGAAAGGTAACCGACCTCGTATCTATACTATATAATAAATTAATGTTTCTTAATGCCACATGCATAACAACATAGATTCTTATAAAATTTCCGTACATTTCTCTCTTATTAACTACATTTATCTTCCTTATTCATAGTTTTATGGTTATTTTTTTCTTTTTAATCTATTATTTTCTCTTTTTAATTATTATTTTTTTGATTTAAAAACTTTAATATCAACATAAATATATTATTTAGTTTTATATAAATATATTGTATTAGTTATTATTATTAAGTTTTTATAGGTAATGATTTTCACGTTGATTTAGATAAAATAATTAATATCAAATATCAAAGAAGAAAATTTTTTCTTCATATTTGTTTTGTAATAAAGATTAATAAAAGCTAAGAACAATCAATATAAATGGTTTATTTGTTTTCAAGACAACTTGTTCTAACGCATGGTAAATTATATGTTTCATTACCTAAAGTTGAAAATAAAAATAAAGTGAAACTACTAATTTTGATATGGAGGTTAAAATTATTAATATTGTATACAAAAAAAATATTTAGAGATTAACGAAATTTCAACAACTTTTTATTTCCATATTGTCTAACGTGTAATTTATTCTAGCATATATTATCTTTATATATTTTAAGCATATGTTTTTTGTATTTCATATATTGTGTTATTATTTAAATAAATTTATTTATTCTAACATGTATTTTACACAGGTTAATGGCATATGTCATCACACTAATGTGATCCTTACAAATTTTTTCCATTTCTCTCTCATATTAAATGTATATTTATTTTTCTTATTAATAGTTTTACGTTTTATTATTTTTTTCTTTTTACTCTATTATTTTCTCTTATTAATATTTATTTCCTGGTTTAAAAAATTTAATACCAACAATAATATATTATTTTGTTTTATATAAATATATTTTATTAATTATGAATATTAAGCTTTAATAAGTAATGAATTTTCATGTTGATTTAGATAAAACAATTAATTTCAAATTTTAAAGAAGAAAGTTTTCTCTTTATGTTTATTTTGCAATGAATATTAATAAAAGCTAAGGCCAATCGATTTAGATGGTTTGTTTGTTTTTAACCAAACCTATTTTAACACATGGTCAGTTATGTGTTTTATTATATAGAGTTGAAACAAAAAACAATATGAAACTACTAATTTTAATATGAAGGATAAAGTTACAAATATTATATACAAAGAGTATCTAGAGATTTATGAATTTCACAACTTTTTATTTTCATATTGTGTATTGTGTAATTTATTCTACTATATATTATATCTTTATATATGTAGAACATATTTTTTTATATTTCACATTGTGTTATTATTTAAATAAATTTATTTATTCTAACTCGTGTTCTATACATGTACCTAACCTAGTATATGTATACAATTGAGTTAGAGTAGAATTCAAGAAAATTTCATTGCTAGAGTTTTATAATTATGTGAACTATAATATTTATTCACCTCAGTATTCTTAAAAAAGAAATTGATTAATTTAGATTATACTAAATAATTAATTTTTAAGTGGTTTTAACTTTTTTTTATATTGAAGAATTAGTTTGTAAATTTATGAATGAGGTCCGATACATAATATTAATATATTATGATAGCAAAAAGTACAAATTTAAATAATTTAAAATTATTTTATGAATAGTTATCTATATAAAACTATTAAGCTAGATTGTTCATATGTTTTTTATTTGTGTTCTAGTTTATTTAAAATAATAAATAATTTGGCTTTTTCTTTTTGTTCACTAAAAAAATTAGGTTGTATGTAGAATCTTCTTCGTATTTTGTGTTGTATTAACTTTATAAGGTTTGAATTAAATACAAATGAAATTAACGTGTTAAACATGAGAATCAAGTAGAGTAATTATATATACAAATAGAGTAATTATGTAATTACATCATAGAGTACTTACATAATTACTCTACTTGTATATATAATTACACTACTTGATTCTCACGTTTAGTACGTTAATTTCATTTATACGTTAACCTCCACACACACACACACACCCCTATATATATATAGGTATATGGTAAGGTTATTGTAAGAAAACATAGTATTGAAAAGCTTAGGAATAAATCTATTGAATGCTTAAAACCGTATGGTTTTATATATAGAAAAAAGATAAAATGCAAAGTGAGATAAATGAGAAGTATGAAAAATATTTGTGTCCAAATAAAAAAAACCCTTTGAAAAAGTATTAAAAAATAATGATAAAAAATCATAAATCGTATTATAAATAAAAAACGAAAAACCTAAAAAACCGAAATGTTTCTCCCATCATTTCCGTTCAAAAAAAAACAAAAAAAAAAGACGAAAAAACACAATGCTAAAAATGAACAAATAACACAATAATAAATAAAAAAAAAAGACACAATAGGTCATAAAATATAACACATTAATACCGAACAAAATATAATATAATGTTGAGTAATATTAAACAATATCAAGAAAAAAAAAGCACAATTAATGACTAAAATAATAAAAACACAAAGATAAATAAAATGACACAATGATTTTTTTTCCCTCAATATTGTGTCTTTTTCGAGTTTGTTTGTTTATTATTTTTTGAGAACGAGGAAGACGGTAAAAACATATTTGTGTTTTTACATTTTTTTATTAATTTCGAGTTATGATTTTTTTATTAATTTTTCATTGTTTTTTTAAAGGTTTTTTTTTACTACAATTTCTCCTCATCTTTTTCATTTTTGTCCTCATTTGTAAATAACCTGACCAGTCATATATATTTAAGAGTTATAGTGACTTATTTACGTGAAAGACTTTATTTTAAGCTTTCTTACATAAAAAAAACTTTAATTTCTTATTAAACCATTTTCTATATATTGTATCATATTATATCATATTGTGTCATATTATATCATATTATGTTATGTTATAAGCATATAAAATCACTTTGTTGTTTTACTGACCTTATAATATTTTTTTAAATTTTGGTTCAGAATTTAAGTAAACCTCATGAATGCTGTGAACTTTTATTAAAGTTTGTATTACATATACATAATAAATTCACTTACATGCTCTTTTTTTTCATTTTTTTGAACAACACATAAATGTTCTCTTATAAAAGAAAATAATTAATTTAAATTCATATTATTTAGTTTATTTTTATTAAAATTATTAAATTTATGTACAAAAGAATTAGTAGTAAAGTTACGGGTTATGTTTATTATAAAACATTAAATGGTTGCTAGAACAAGAACAAACTTAAAATTTTTTTTAATTAATGATTCATAGTGTTTTATAAATTTTAATATTTACATAAAAATGCTATACCTCCCCACCAAATTGCACTTTAATAACTAATATTATATGACGATATATTGTATCATATTTTGTTATCTTTACATTAAACCAAGTGATGTTATATTGTAATATATTAATTATATTTTTTCATTTTATACAGTTGAGATTTATTAATGTATTGTGTATGCTTGATCTCATATATCATCCTATTAGTTGTATATTCTTTGAACAAAGATGTACCTTGGAGAAAAAAATTCACAACAAAATCACCTTATTACACCAACTATTAATCCATTTTCCAAGTGAAAGAGATCTTGAGTAAAACCCTATATCATATATGTAGAGTCCATGTTGGCTTGTAATCGCATTCAGCTTTTCGCTGGTTTTTAATAGTTCAGTTTCCTAGGTTAATAGATCGAATTAGCGTCCCCAAATATGAAGGGAACAACAAAGATGTGCTCAAACAGGTTGGAAACAGAAATGCATTACTAAAACAAAAAGGAAATAACAAAGAAATTGTTTAACATAAAACATTCAAGGCACCCTTATTACTACCATTACACTGCAAATATAAAAGAAACAAAAGAAAACCGCAAATCGGACTTCCATCTACCCATGCATCCAACCATATATTAAAGCCGGCCAGCAGATCACGGTGCAGAATCTAGGATGTCATACTCACGTCTGGTTACGCGGATTTCCTCTTCGGTCCGATCAAATTCTTCAACAAGCTCTTCGAGCACCGTGTACTCGAAGGGAGCTTGAGGTTCTAACAAATCAATAACTTGAGAAAGCAACACTAACCTCTCTTGAAACAGCACTAACCGTATCATCAAATGGGCTTTGAGCTGATTAATATATTCGTTTGACATTTTAATTGTTTTTATTAATGGAGTAGCAATTGACAAGAAAAATAAGTGCACCTAGGGGCTCCTATTTATAGGGCAAAAAAATAATAATTACTACTTATAATTAATTCTACCGATAATAATAAAATTAAAAAAAATTCCATTACATATTGCATTTGGATCAGATACTAGGTGGCTTCATCTTTGTAAAGTAATAAAAATTGCATCATGATCAACTGGCTTTGACCTGATCAATAATCACTTCTAATGATGCAAATTGTGTGGTTTATCAAACGAATTCATAATTTAATCTCACTTATCGGTTCGAAACTTTCAGCTGCAATAAATATACATCTTATAAACCAATGCGCATCATATTCTTTGGTATTTTGATTTGCATCTTGTACAAAATTCCATTCGTTTGAACAGCAAATATAATTCTATGAAAAAACTAGTGAGAAACTAGAAATTATATTGTGCAGAAGAAGAACCCAAAACGAAAGCACCATGTCTGATTAAAACGAGCATCCACAAGAAAGAAAACTCCCTTCCCAAAGAGCACACACCGCCAGACGTTTAAACTGGTACCACACTACCACTACAAGTAGATTGATTATGTAAGTCAATTCATTTGGTATCAATTAATTACTTTCTGCATTTGGGATGATATACGTGCTTCTGCAAATGAACTGATTCTGTTGATTAAGCTTGAATATTACATAACGAGACAGCAGATGATGAACTGATTCTGTCGATTAAGCTTGAACTGATTGTTATTCAGCACTGTAGTGGAGGGCGAATTCATGTACTCTTCGCTATTGGTTTTCCTATCTAATATCGTATACGAAGGCATGAAATTGCATGAATATACTAATTAACACAATCTGAACTAAGGGGAGTGATTACTCACCTTAGCGATTAAGCAACAGATAATGAATAGGTAAGAAAGCGGTAAGTCAAGCTCTTCGGGATTTACCGACGGGAATCCTAATTACATTAATTGCATAAATAAATATGAGTCTATAAACTAGGTAGGGATTTGAAAATTGATGGTCGAGTGTGTTCTTGAGAAAGTTATATATTATGTTAATTTCTTATCAGTTTTATTATCGCTTTTATATAACCAAGGTTTATCGTAAATCATTTGATTAAAATACAAAAAAATACTTAACTAAGTATTTATAAAGGATTTTATAGTTTACATAAAGAGATTTATTTTAAATGTTTAATTTAATCCAAAAACACGTTTTATGTATTTATGTATATTTTATTCTTTAATAAAGATTTCTTTTGAATACATATTGTAAATAATATATAATAAATAATAAGTAATAAATAATAAGTATTAAATTATAAAATTTGTATAAAATAAGATCTTTTGTATAAAAATACTTGAACTATATTTTTAATACGTGAATTAACAATAAACTTATAAATATACAAATTAAAATCCTTTTATAATATTAAAACCTTTAATAATCTATTACACACACACACACACACATATATATATGGTGTTTAAACAAAATTCGAAAAAAGATCGGTTTATATGTCGGTTTTAATAGAATAACGTTTATTTAATATTTAATACTAACTATATTAAGTTAATAAAACCTTTTAGATTCATAAAACAACCAAAAACAAAAATACAAACAAAAATGCCATGGCCGGGTTTCGAACCCACGTCATTGGCCGGCTCAAGGGTTTTAACACACACACTAGCCAACTGTGCTAGGGTGTCAGTTGGTTTATACTTGAAAACAATATATAATATACAAGAACTGATAAGACCCCAATTGATTAAGAAACCCTAGATATCCAGTTGAATAATCTGTTAACTTTTAATTCGATTAACCTGAGGTTAATGACGAGTGTTCAATGAAGATCAAATCTGTGTGTCATGATACCTTAAACGATGATGAACAACGTGTTAATTGATGGATATAGTGGCCGACAGCGAGCAAGCGAATAACCGATACATCAGGTACAATCAATCCAATTCTCTAAGGAAGGTAGATTGGTGTTGGTTATGAGGCTGTACGGGTGAAACTAATTTGATTTATATCACCTATAATTGTATAATACCAATATGCTCAAAGACAGTTTGTATACTACGTTAATACGAATCGCAAAAGATCATTGTTTCCTAATTAAATTAGTCGGTAGGCCGATTATTGCAAGAAGATTAAAACCCACAAACAAATTCCTAGTTCAGAGCGAGGTTTAAGGTACAAGAAATCCTAATTGGTATCCAGTTGCTATGTGGGTCGTGTTTGAATATGGGTTAACGGGTTATTTGGTTAGTAGGTTATAATGTGCAGGTTTTGCAAAACAGTCCTTGTACTATAGAAGTGGAAACAAATTGAGATTAAAGTATAGGTTAGGGTTTAAAATGTATATAAATCAAATTTATTTACTATATATTAAATTAACTATAATAAAAATATTAATAAAATAATAGGTACTCGATAGGCGTGATATTTTATCGATACAAATTTCCCGAACATAAATAAGGTCGAGTAACAGTTATTATATTAATTTGAAAATCTGAGTTGTTAAAGTCTCCCCTACTTTAGGAAATTTCGTCTCGAAATTAAAGGATACTATAACAACACCATGAAATTTTTAAGAATTATAAAAGAAAATTTTACATATGATTTAAAAGTAATCATAATACAGAACTTTGAATAGTTGAAACAAATGAAAATCTGATAAGAGCACTTATATATAGGATGTGCCAGCGGCGTACCACCATGTCCTTATCATCTTTACATTTGTACCATTTATCTCAACTACTTACGATTCTATATTATGACACATAATTAATCGGATTATGCTTTCCATGCGAGGACTTCAATAATTATGTTCCAGACCATAATTACTGTTATCGTCGGATGGTCCACATGATTCGTCTAATCGTGTGGGTTTACAAACATTTGAAAATACACCCTTTATGAGGAAACAAAAATTTGAAGGAGTTTTAAATTATACAACCAATGTATAAGGATTTTCAGAAGTTGCATTGGATATTAATAAGGCAAAGAAATTTCTAAGACATCTTTTAAACGTAAAAATATAAGTATTTAAAGTTGAAAAGAGGTCACTTATTAATAGTTGAGGTTAATAAAAAGGGTTATGATGGATAAAGGTAAGGAAATAAGAATAGTGGTAGGCTTTTATAAACAGTCTATTTAAACAAAAGAAACTTTATTCATAAGGTACGATACGCGAAAGATAAATAGTTCAAACTGAAAGAATTCAATGCCATAAAAAAGGCGTTACAATTCATAATTAGGAAAAAGACAAAATAAATTAAGATAAGATAAGAGAACCGGAAAAAGTCTTCGGGGTCCTTGAGTAGCTTAGTTGATTTGGTATGAAGCACCTTGAGGAGTTGCATTTATGAAGGACTTGAGTAGTCGAGGTAGATTGATTCGTCATTGCTTGAATAACTTGAGCTTGAATGGTTTGCAAGAGGGTTGTTTGGTTATAAAATATTCGGTAAATTTGAGCTTGCGGTTGCGGGGTTTGATAGAGTTGGGTTAAGTAAGGTTGACCTTGAATGATGGGAGGAGCTTGAGGGACATGAGGTTGATGGGATTTGAGCTTGGTGAGCATGGGTTAAGTAGTAGGGTGCAGTCATAGTTTGAGCTTGGTGAGCATGGATACGACGAGGACACGAATTACGGAGATGAATTGGCCACAATGGTAGCAAGCACGGGAATTAGAAACACCGGGTTGAGTAGATGGCATGGTACTATTTTGTCACACCCCAACCAAAGGCGGAACATGTCGGGGCGTAACGCATTGATTGGACAGTAGCTCAAAAGACACTAATTAAAGCGACAATACTTATTTAATTCATTAATATCAAAACAAGTACACAATTATAATAATCAAAACAAATACATCATATTTATTGTTTTTCTTTGAATAGATATCCTAAGGCCAAACTATTGTCTTCAATCTTTACTAATATCAACTACTTGTACCTGCAATGTAACACCGCGTCTTTTACCCTTTACAATTTAGGCTTAAAAATACTAACTTAGAAAGTACAGGGACCAAAAGCGTAAATTCTGAAAATCTTCTCCTGTCGCGGCACGCGACGGGGTAATAAACAACCCATCGCGTAGCGCAATGGGATTGGTGAGTCATCGGACACGTGTCCAACCACGTGTCAACACGTGGCACGTTGTGACAGGCCACGTGTCACCACCGCATAAGGCGACGTCTTTTTGCGGCGCCGCGGTACGCGATAGGGCACAAGGAACCCATCGCGTACCGCGATGGGGTCCAATTTTGGCTATAAAGGGGGGGGGGGGGGTGACGGCATGAGCTCCATTCATCCCAAAAACACCTTTCTTTACACACACATAGCCTTGGAAAGCGTGCCCCGTTGCCGTAGCAAGCCGACGTGCTGTTTTCTCGAAGTTCGTGCAAGAAACGAAGTTATAATCAAGCTAGCAATCATATAAGCAAGTAGATCGAGAATCCTGCCTTTTTCTTGTTATCAATCTAAGCATTCAATCAAAGGTAGGAATTAAGCTTAAGTTATTTGAATTATAGCTTAGATTATCAATCAAGGCTATGGCCTTTAACCTTGATCGTATTTTACAAACATTCATTCACAATCATGTTTTCATAAATGTTAATTCATTAAACAAAAGAAATATTTTGACGGGCATGTAGTAACTGGAAGGGGATATCACTAGTAGTAAGTTTCTTGCCTAAGGAAAAGTAATTCGTATAAATCCCAATCAACCGAGGAACCCGTTTACTTACCTGGAGAAACTTACCAACATGATAGAACCTATGAGGCCAAAGCATGTTATATCGAACGTCACATAAAACAAGTGTTTTCATTCACAATCAAAGATAAACGATTTCAAGGTTAAGCTACAATCATAGCTTAACATTATTCAAAACATTTATACGAACCTATTTATGTATAGGTTAAGTATCAATCACTCAATCGATCAGTCAAGGTTTTCCAACACCGACGGTACAGGTGAATACGTTAACCTTTTTAATCAGTCAAAACATGTTTATACTCAATGAGACGAACGGGTGTTTGTCTTACCGAGTCAATCAATGTCTACATGAGATAATGAAATCTCTAAAATGTTATAATACAAAGTAGAGAATAATATCAACTCAGACCAAATACGCATGTGTATGGATCCAAAAATAACTGTTAAAGCTCAATCAATCAATCAAAGGCAATGAAGCCGCGAGCTTAAAAAGTCATGACCAGTTCTTAGTTTAGGCCGTTTGGCTCGGGGAATACCGTTGTGTGTGTAGGGAAGTGGTACATATACCGGAAGTAGAAATGCTTCCACTGAGGTTGTCAAGAAAACTACATTTGTATTGTAATCGTCATTCAAATGTTTTATCGAGTCATACGTGTTCACCGGCATATAGCTGACGTATTTTCCAACCAATTGTTGGTGAGAATACATAAGTTTTAGCTTTTACATATATATATATATATATAGAGAGAGAGAAATCACAATTCATATGTAAATGATGAGTATTACAATTCTTATTCTTATGAAAATGTAAACAACTAAATAGATGTGGACCCGTTCATATTGATACGAAATCAAAGTACTTGGGTAAGTGTATGATCATACTAGATGAGGATAGATGAGGATGAGATACCAACCACCAAACATAAAATAAACAATTAAGCACATAGAGCATGCATAATCACACGTAAACATATATTGAATTGTGTTTAGAATAGTTGTGGAAATAAAAATGTGTAATGTAAATAGGGTATACATGCCACCCCACAAAACTTAAAAGATGAAAAAGGGGATATGTAAACTCGCCTCAAGGACGAACAAATTGGTTAAGATGATGTGAATGCGGGAAATAACACGCGAATGATAAGCCTAAGAGAAAATGAGAGTAAACGGACTAGCTAAGTATAGGATTTAATTATTACAACTAGTTAATCAATAATCAAATAAAAATATTATATTTTATATAAGAATTTATTATATAAACCATTATGTTAATTTATGAAAAGATACTTAATAAAAATATTATTTGTCGTTTTTATAAATATATATATATTAGTTTATATGTCCTTTATATATATTAAAACATTTGTATTTAATTTATAATACACATGATATATATATGTATATATATGTAAATATATACATATAATTATTCCTTTGAGTTAACACGTATATGAATGAAAACAAAAACTAAACGAGTATAACAAAGTCGGTTTTTAATGTAATAATTATTATTTAGTTATTATTACAATTAATCCATTTAGTTACTTGAAAATAATAATGAATGAGAATTAAAAAAAACGGGTGCAAGGAGGTTTGAACCTGTGACCTGTGTTTAATACACACACAACACAACCATCTGATCTAAGTTGTCAAGTTGTTTATAACTCAAACTTAAAACAGTTTAACCAGACCAATAACCTGTAGCAAGAACCCTAGAAATTTAAATTGATCATTCCGTTTACAATTAATCAAAACAAGTTTAGGGCTTTTGATTTGAATGTAAGCGCGATTACAATAGTGTATTTAATTACCTCTAAGATGTCCGAATTGAATAAGAATGTCTTATTAGGGTTTTCGGCTAAAATCGCATATAAACAAGATTCAAACGGCCTTCTTGGTTATAGTTAATCTGGGGTTTTGTTTCGTGGTTATGAGAGGATGGTTCATGTCAAATTAATTGACTTAATATCGTTTATATACTGTGTTTAGAGGTTGGTTCAGCCGCGGGTTGATTAGGTTGTGATTAGCTGTCAATTCGCTATGGTTTACTACAATTAGACTGTCGATCGATTCAATTTTGTCAACAATTGATTTGATACATTCAATTACGCGTTAATTAAGGAGCAAGAAAAAGAAGGGGGGGGGGTGTCTCTGCCGACGAGGATGGAGGAGGGAAAGAGAAAAAGAAAAAAGAAATAAATAACTAATATTTATAGTTTGCATAATGGTCCTTGGTCTATAGTGGTGGGTGCAAAATTTAATCGAATTTGGCTAAGGGTTGATTTTGTACAATTTTATAACTAAAGTCAAATAGATAAATAATAATAAATTTAAACGAGTCGGGTTTTCGGGTTCGAAAATTGACGAATGTTACAGTATTCACAACTTTTTAAAAATTTCGTCCCGAAATTAAAGAAAACATAACAGAAAGAAAGTAAGAGTCTAAGAAAAAAATGATTTTTTTATATACAAAAAAAAATAACACAGATCTTCAGGTGACCCAAATAACGCTACAAACGGAAGGCATGATATGGACACTTATATATAGGATGTACCAGCGGCGTATCCACCATGCCCTTATCACATTGATATTTGTACCGTTAGCCAAAATCACCCTGGGTTCCGAGTTATGACACACAACCGTATTCACCATGAGTTTCATGCGAGGATTTCGATAATTATGCGTGCACTAATAATTATTTAGATCATCGCATGATGCACATGGTTCTTCCCGTTGTGCGGGTTTGAAAAGATGGGTAAAATAAAAGTCCATTTTTTTATTTAAATAGAATCATTTGATTGAAAGCAATGAACATATATATAAATATGGGAAATTTAATTATCATAAATAACTAGTAACTAATCTTAAGAATAATAAATAAATAAAATAAAATAAAAATTAGCGAAGTTGTTGAAGTTAACCATCGAAAGTGATAACAACAAAATGAAATAAATAGATAGAGGAAAATTATATAAGTAACTTACACATACGATGTAAAGAAAATACTTGTGACGACGACAAAATTCACGCAATAGTCGGTTCACACAACAAACAAATCACATGATTTATGAATATAATAATAGTTGAGGGTTGAAATCAAGATTATAAAATCGATGGAATGAGACGAGAGTACCATGAGAATGTGGTGAGTTTGGAGGGTTTGGTTAGCTATGTATTAAAATCTCGAAATAAAATTTGTACATGTGACTCCTATTAGATAACTATGTACAACACATGTTCATAGTCCCAATTTCCAAAACGTTTGTAGGAATCGGTCATAAGTATTTCATTATACAAATAAAGTGCTATAAGATAACCATGCGCATAGCCATGCACATAGTCCCGGTAAACAACCGGTCATAGACCACTTAAATCATGATAATAAATTGTATAACAATAAATAATGCAATAAACGACAAAATAGGAGTAAGTAAGGGATTGAAAAGCATTAAAAATAACCATAATTCTCATTCATAACAAAACTAGAAATTTAATGAAGTCAATACATTAGATTTAAATGAAAAGAACTAAATAAAATAAGCGTCTTTAGCGTAGCATGTCTTCATAAAGGGTTAAGCTTAGACTTGGGAACCGTTGATGTAACACACTTGTCCTTGAGTAGCTTGATCACTTGAGGTTGATTGGTTGATTGGGGTTTGGTTGACTTGAATTTGTTGATTGGGTTGGGCTTGAATTGCTTGGATGGGTTGAGCTTGGATTGGTTGAAGTTGATTTACTTGGGCTTGGTAAGCTTGATATTGAGTGGTTTGAGTTGGGTAGGATTGAATTTGGTTTATGTGTGCGAGTCTTGGGCATGCATTGCGATAATGGTTATGGTCTCCATAATTGTAACAAGCTCTAATAATTGAGGGTGCTTGGGTAAGCGGTTGAGCATAAGGTAAGGGTTGGGTAAGAGGTGACGTAAATGGTTGCATCAAAAGTTGGTTGCGTTCACGACATGTGGTAAAGAGGTGGCCAAATCGATTGCAGTGGGAGCATTGTCGACACTTGAGGTTAGGCGAATGGTGAAAGTTACACGTATCACATAATGGGTGGGGTCCTGTGTAGGGCTTCTTGATGGGTTGGGTTTGCGATTGGGCCAAGACATAGTTTTGGTAATTGGACTTTCTTTTATTATTGCGGTAGTGGGGAGAGTTGTTGTTGTTATTGTTGTGCTTGAAGGATTCGGGCTTAGAAGGCTCGGGTTTGGGAGATTCGGGCTTGGGTTCTTTGGTGGGCTCGGATGCAGGCTTATCATTGGGCTTCTTGGAATTTTTCCGAGTCAAGGTCCCGGCCTTAACGTGGTTTTCGGTGAGGATACCGGCTAAGGTGATGGCATCATGGAGCGTTTGAGGGTCACGACTTAGAATGAAGTCTTGGATTTCCATAGGCAAACCCGAGATGTAGTTGTCGATTGCATGCTCAAGTGGAGTGACCATGTGGGGAATGAAAAGGCTCAGTTCATGGAAATGATCGTTGTAGGCAATGTCATTACCACTTTCTTGTTTCAAATTCCAAAATTCCTCTTCCAACTTCCGAATCTCATGTTTCGGGCAGAACTTCTTGAGGATAAGTTTCTTGAGGTCATCCCATGGCAAGGCCATGGCAACCTCAACGCCAAGCGTGCGCTTCTCACCATTCCACCAATTGAGGGCATTCTTCTTAAGCTTGCTCGAGGCATAATTAGTTTTCTTGTCCTCGGGGCATTCACATTGGAGGAATATGCTCTCCATTTTTCGAACGATTGGAGGAGAACGGTAGCACCGTCGATAACGTGGTATTCGGGTGGGTTGGCACTCTAGAATTGTTTAAGGGGGTAAGCAATTGGGTTCGGTGTTGTGGATGATGTAGGGGCATTCACATTTTGGAGTTGAGAGATGATGGTTGGGAGGGCTTCCACAATTCCCTTAGCGATGCGGGAATGACATGCTACGGGCTGAGTTGCCGGTGCGACGGTTACGGTTGATAAGGCGGGAAGAAGACATGCTACAATGACGACACGTGAAAAATTTATTATGTTTTGGAAAAAAAATTGTATGTATAACTATGTGAAATTTCGAGTTTTGTGAAAATTCATGAGAATACAAAATAAAATTTTAATAACCTTAACTTAGGGTATTGATGAAATTAATATGAGAAAATATTCATTCTTAATAAAAAAATTTGGGAAGAAAAAAATCTCATCATTGATTTAAGAGTGTGATCGTCACATGACCACGTTTGATACAATGAGGGTAGCAGATTCGGGTACGTTTGGTGTGATATGCTTTGGCCTAATAAGTTCCACACCCTTACCGAACACTCCAGGAAGGCAACCAGGTCTCATGGTTGATTGAGATTTATGTGCATTGCACTTCCTTGGGCTCGCAAGCCTTGGTGTCAAGAGTTCGGTAAACAAGTGCGTTCCTCTTGCAGTTACTACATATCCGTCCCACGTCCTCAATGAGAATGGAGTAAAAAGGCGGGATTTCTTAAGGAATTTCCCAATTAAAATCGTCCTAAAGTTTTGAAAACAATTTTGAGAGTGAGGCATAGCCTCGGATTAAGTGTGTGATTTTGTGTACAAGAATAATATTAAATCATTAAATAGTATTTAAGCTACTACAATCAATAATATAATTCAGGGTGCAAACACGTAAAGGCATATCACGTATAGGGACCCTAAGCATGCTACTAGGCCGTTATATCTAACCACCTATCTTATAGCTTTCGGCTCTGATAGCAATCTGTCACACCCCGGCCAAAGGCGGAACATGTCGGGGCGTAACGCATTGATTGGACAGTAGCTTAAAAGACACTAATTAAAGGACAATACTTATTTAATTCATTAATATCAAAACAAGTACACAATTATAATAATCAAAACAAATACATCATATTTATTGTTTTTCTTTGAATAGATATCCTAAGGCCAAACTATTGTCTTCAATATTTAATAATATTAACTACTTGTACCTGTAACATGTATAAAAATAAAGTTTGTCAACACGAATGTTGGTGAGAATACATAAGTTTTAGTTTTTACACACACATATATATATATATAGAGAGAGAGAGAGAGAAATCACAATTCATATATAAATGATGAGTATTACAATTATTATGAAAATGTAAACAACTAAATAGATGTGGACCCGTTCTTATTAATATGAAATCAAAGTACTCGTGTAAGTGTATGATCATACTAGATGAGAATAGATGGGGATGAGATACCAACCACCAAACATAAAATAAACAATTAAGCACATAGAGCATTATCATAGAGCATGCAATAATCACACATAAACATATATTGAATTGTGTTTAGAATAGTTGTGGAAATAAAAATGTGTAATGTAAATAGGGTATACATGCCACCCAAAAACTTAAAAGATGAAAAAGGAGGATATATAAACTCACCTCAAGGACAAACAAAATTGATTAAGATGATGTGAATGCGGGAAATAACACGCGAATGATAAGCCTAAGGGAAAATGAGAGTAATCGGACTAGCTAAGTATAGGATTTAATTATAACAACTAGTTAATCAATAATCAAATAAAAATATTATATTTTATATAAGAATTTATTATATAAACCATTATGTTAATTTATGAAAACATACTTAATAAAAATATTATTTGTCGTTTTTATAAATATATATATTAATTAGTTTATATGACCTTTATATATATTAAAACATTTGTATTTAATTTATAATACACATTATATATATGTATATATATGTAAATATGTACATATAATTATTCCTTTGAGTTAACACGTATATGAATGAAAACAAAAACTAAACGAGTATAACATATATGGTTTTTAATGAAATAATTATTATTTAGTTATTATTACAATTAATCCATTTAGTTACTTGAAAATAATAATGAATGAGAATTTAAAAAAAAACGGGTGCAAGGAGGTTTGAACCCGTGACCCGTGTTTAATACACACACAACACAACCATCTGATCTAAGTTGTCAAGTTGTTTATAACTCAAACTTAAAACAGTTTAACCAGACCAATAACCTGCAGCAAGAACCCTAGAAATTTAAATTGATCATCCCGTTTACAATTAATCAAAACAAGTTTAGGGCTTTTGATTTGCATGTAAGCGCGATTACAATCGTGTATTTAATTACCTCTAAGACGTCCGAATTGAATGAGAATGTCTTATTAGGGTTTTCGGCTAAAATCGCATATAAACAAGAATCAAACGGCCTTCTGGGTTATAGTTGATATGGGGTTTTGTTTCGTGGTTATGAGAGGATGGTGCATGTCAAATTAATTGACTTAATATCGTTTATATACTGTGTTTAGAGGTTGGTTCAGCCGCGGGTTGATTAGGTTGTGATTAGCTGTCAATTCGCTATGGTTTACTACAATTAGACTGTCGGTCGATTCAATTTTGTCAACAATTGATTTGATACATTCAATTACGCGTTAATTAAGCAGCAAGAAAAAGAGAAGGGGGGGGGTGTCTGCTGCCGACGGGGTAGGATGAGGGAAAGAGAAAAAGAAAAAAAAAATAAATAAATAACTAATATTTATACTTTGCATAATGGTCCTTGGTCTATAGTGGTGGGTGCAAAAGTTAATCGAATTTGGCTAAGGGTTGATTTTGTACAATATTATAACTAAAATCAAATAAATAAATAATAATAAATTTAAACGAGTCGGGTTTTCGGGTTCGAAAATTGACGAATGTTACATATTTCGAGAAACGGGCGTCTCAAATTGTTGTGGAGAAGTTGGTGCACTACGGACTTGGCGATAGTAATTAGCAAGGTGGCCATAACGTTTACAATTGGTGCAAAGACGACAATTGAGGTTGGTCGGGTGATGACGGTTGCAGGTATTGCAGATGGGGTTCTTACGTTTCTTGTTGTGAGAGCGAGTGGAGTTAGATGATTTGCGGTTACAAGACGATGGATTAGTGGAAAAGGTTAGATCGATTGCATTGATGTTTCTAATTTGGGTCACTATCCTAGGGATCACAGCAGCTATCTCCTTGGCGATACAGGCGCCATGAGAACCAGAAGATTGATGTCGAGGTTGACGGTGGTTTCTTAGGAAAGACATTCTACGAGGATCAAAAACAAAGATTTATAAGAATAAGTTGAGGAAATCATTTACTAACAAAACATTAATTGCTTAGATAACTTACAAGAATTTTGCTTTTAGAAGTGGGGAATTTGTGTCATATCATGAGGAATAAAAGTAAAAGTTTACAATATAAGGGGTACATTGTGTAAATAGTTATTAGATGATGTAGTCGATATGATTAATGTGATGATTACACGAGAAGATGAGGTCAGTTTAAAAGTTAATTTTATTTGATTAAGTCAACTTTGCAATAAACTAACGAAACATAAATTGTGCGTTGGCCTCCCATGAGCTTTCCATGGCAGTTTGAATGGCCCAACGAAACTAACGAATAAAAGTAACTGAGTTGGACATCCCATGAGTGTTACATGGCATTTTAACTGTCCCAGCTAATCATCGAATTAACAATACAATAGAGTTTGTCGACCCATTAGCGTTACATGATGTTTTAACCGACCAAACTAAATAACGAATAAACGAAATAAAAATATGAGAAGTTGGAGCTTCCCATGAACCACCACGTGTGATGAACTCCAACAAAACTAACATCCAAAACAAGATGAGGAATGGATAGTAGGAGTGCCCATGGATACCATGGATTTTTCACCCAACTAACCATTTAAATAACCAAAACACAATAATAGGAATTTACCGAATTTAGCCACGAACTACCATGAATTCGGTTTAAAGTCAACCTAAGGTGTCAGTCGTATGACAGTTGTTTTCCTCTTTAGCCGACAGGGACTTGTCATACTACCTAACCTTAAGATGAAGGAGTAAAACAAAACTATAGAATTCAGAAGGAATTTCACGAAAATAAAAGCAATTTACTTGATTTAAAATATTTAAGAAATTTTTTTTAAGGTTGAGGCATGGCCTCGGAGTTGTGTATGCGTGCACGACAATATAATATTAAATAATCATTTATCAATTATCTAAGAAAGTTGTAAATTATTTAATTTGAACACATAAGGCAAACAGATAAGCACGTATGGGGCTCCTAAGCATGTTACTATGGCACCACTAATGACCTATCTTAAACCTTCGGCTCTGATATCAATCTGTAACACCCCAACCTAAGGCGGAAATGCCGAGGTGTGATCTGATTGCTCACAGATCACAAGGTACTATCATGCAATATTTAAAAGTGACCATATCTATTTATTTCGATTAAATGATTCAAATAATTCAAATACAAAGTACAAAATCCATAATCATACAACAATACAACTTATATCACAAATGATCTTGATTAAAATTTTTCTAACTAAAATTCTTCACTAAGTTTTCACCAAATCTTGCAACTAGTTCAAACAATAACCTGTATATGCGTATAAAATATAAATGTTTGTCAACAACACATTTTGAGTGAGTAAAACACCAGTTTAAGATGCAACAGTATTAATATATAATAAAAAAATGCAAATTGTGTCAAGTGAGATAAGCAATTTAATCAATAAGCAAGTAAATAATGTTGTCGGTAAGCTCGATGTCACATGAAACTGAACGATGGTTAACACGACGGGTGTATGATCATAATAGACTGAGAATAAGTTGGACCTCTCCGACATGTATTCAAGTAAATCATATAAGCATATAACATGTTAGTTATAAATTGTTAAACACACAAGACTAACAGATGCTAGTTGAGTATTAAATAATAGGTAAATAGATAAAGCACGCATATGTCCCCAAAAGATTTAAAATAAGTAAAAAGGGAGTGATTACTCACCTTAGCGATTAAGAAAAGAGACAATGAATAGGTAAGAAAGAGGTAAGTCAAGCTCTTCGGGGTTTACCGACGGGAATCCTAATTACAATAATTGTGGAAATAAATATGAGTCTAAAAACTTGGTAGGGATTTGGAAATTGAAGATCGAGTCTGCTCTTGCGAAAGTTGTATATTATGTTAATTTCTTATCAGTTTTATTATCACTTTTATTTAACCAAGATTTATAAAAAATAATTTGATTAAAATACATAAAAATACTTAACCAAATATTTATAAAGGGTTTTATAGTTTACGTAAAGAGATTAATTTTAAATGTTTAATTTAACCCAAAATACGTTTTATGTATCTATGTACATTTTATTATTTAATAACGATTTCTTTTAAATACATATTGTAAATAACATATAATAAATAATAAGTAACAAATAATAAATATTAAATAATGTTAGTGCATGTTTTGTAACAGATGAGCTTTATTGTTAGATTTGAGAGCAATGGTCAAGGGGGAGTCTGTTGATGCATTTTGTGACCGTCTCTATGCAATTCCGACCAGCTGGTGCGAAGTTGGGGATGTAGACAGCTTCGCCATAGGAGAAGTTAGAACAACTTCGCCATAGGTGAAGTTAGAACAACTTCACCTTTAGGCCCACGCCCAAGCCCACGAAGATGATGTTTATCTATATATATGTGTGTCATGCTTAGGGTTTTTAGTTGGTTGTTCAGTTGTTCAATTTACACGAAAGAAGCAGACTGGGATAGTTTCGTGGGTTAGACCCGAGGTAGAGCTCACCTCATGTTGGCCATAATATGGATTTTCTTTCGGTATATAATGTGTTTTGATTAATATATATATAAAGAAATCTGTAGATCTGTTTATCCCATTCGTGTGTATGTTTATGTATAATCGTGTTCTTCGTTTCCAACACCATAAACGAGTCTATGAGGATTCTGCACTACTAGACTTCGTGCAGATCTCGTATCGATCAACGACAAGACGGGGACATACAAATAATAAAACTTGTATATAATATGATCTTTTTATATAAAAATACTTGAACTATATTTTTAATACGTGAATTAACAATAAACTTTTAAATATACAAACTAAAATCCTTTTTAAATATTAAAACCTTTAATAATCTATTACATATATATATATATATATATATATATGTATAGCGTGTAAACAAAATTCGAAAAAATGATCGGTTTATATGTCGTTTTAATAGAATAACGTTTATTTAATATTTAATACTAACTATATTAAATTAATAAAACCTTTTAGATTCATAAAACAATCAAAAACAAAAATAAAAACAAAAATGCCATGGTCGAGACTCAAACACACGTCATTGGCCGGCTCAAGGGTTTTAACACACACACTAGCCAACTGTGCCAGGGTGTCAGTTGGTTTATACTTGAAAACAATATATTATATACAATAACTGATAAGACCCCAATTGATTAAGAAACCCTAGATATCCAATTGAATAATCTGTTAACTTTTAATTCGATTAACCTGAGGTTAATGACGAGCGTTCAATGACGATCAAATCTATGTATCATGATACCTTAAACAATGATGAACAACAAGTTAATTGATGGATATAGTGGTCGGCAACGAGCAAGCGAATAACCGATACCTCAGTACAATCAATCCAATTCTCTAAGGGGGGTTAGATTGGTGTTGGTTATGAGGCTGTACAGGTGAAACTAATTTGATTTATATGACCTATAAGTGTATAATCCCAATATGCTCAAAGACAGTTTGTATATTACGTTAATACGAATCGCAAAAGATCATTGTTTCCTAATTAAATTAGGCGGTAGGCCGATTATAGCAAGAAGATTAAAACCCACAAACAAATTCCTAGTTTAGAGCGAGGTTTAAGGTAGAAGAAATCCTAATTGGGTATCCGATTGCTATGTGGTTCGGGTTTGAACATGGGTTAACGGGTTATTTGGTTAATAGGTTATAATGTGCAGGTTTTGCAAAAACAATCCTTGTACTATAGAAGTGGAAACAAATTGAGATTAAAGTTTTGGTTAGGGTTTAAAATGTATATAAATCAAAGTTATTTACTATATATTAAATAAATATAAAACAAATATTAATAAAATAATAGGTACTCGATAGACGTGATATTTTATCGATACAAATCTCCCGAACATAAATCAGGTCGGGTAATGGTTATAATATTAATTTGAAAATCTGAGTTGTTACACCTAGGTAACTTGAAACAAGTCTCTCCCTTGTCACTCCACCACCAACCCATTAACATTAGTCATATTAAATACCCCTCAATGTTCTTAAGAAAAATTAACTAATTTACATTGATATTAGATAGTTTTTATTAATAGCATTAACTTCTTTACATAGAATAATCGGTATGCAGCAATGTTTTAAAAAACTGGAATTTTACTTGTACCCGATTGGGCTAAAAAATGGTACAACCGGTTGAACCGGGTTCAACCAGTTAAATAGTTTACCTTATAATTTCCTATAAATGTAACTTCAATCAAAAGATAAATCCAAAACTAAATGATTCCATAACAAAAATTAATCCAGAAGTTAATTAATCCATATTAAAAAAATAATGCAAAAACACTTCATTTAAAGTTTACACATTTGAATGTTAATTGTTGGGTTAAAAGTAATTTTAAAAAAATATGGGCCGCAAAAATCAAAATTTCTCGGACTTAAAACTGTTTTACCGGTAAAAACCGGTATTCTAGACAAAAACCTCCGGTATGATGTTCAAGCAAACCGGTGAAAAATACCGGACTCAAAATACCGGCATGTTGTACGAAATTCGGTTTAATCGGTTTAACCGACCGGTTTGAAACGATTTTTAAAACACTGTTATGCAGACTTTTGAGTGAGGTTCATTAAACAATGATAATATATTACAATGAAAAAATGTACAAAATTGTACAAACTTAAACAATTTAATATTCTTAATATTTCATATTTTTAAAATTATACTCCTTGCGTAATATGCATATGCTATTTGCATAAAAACCATTAAATATTGTTCATGTCTCTTTATACATTTATCTTACATGTGTGTAGGTTATGTGAATATTATATAACATATATATGACTTGCACATGTGTTGATTTTATAAATACACAAAACCTATTAGTGTCATTTTTTTTTCATGGGAGATAAATAAACATTTCACTTAACTCAACAATTTTCTTATATTTGACAATTAAAAAAGTTAATAGTTTCTTTTTTTTCTTCTCTTCCACGTAACAAAGTATGTGGTGTCTAGAACCCAAATATTGAATTGTGTTCACTTATATTATATGATATATATATATGACATCGTATTATATATATCACAATATCATGTTGTATCGTATTATGTTATGTTATAAGCACATAAAGCTAGTCACTTTGTGAGTTAACATTGTATTCTTATGTTAGAATTTAAGTAAACCTCATTACTATTAATTTTTATTAATGGTTGAACAATGTGCATTAAATTCACCTAAATGTTCACTTAATAAACAAATTAAATAATTTACATTAACTTTTCTTAAAAGTGTTAAATTCCTTGCACAGAATAATTAATATGTAGGTGAGGTTTATTATAGAATATAAATTGTTGTGAGAAAAAAAATCTGAAATCATTTAAAAAATTTGATCAATAGTTTTACAAATTTTAATTTATTTGAACTAAAAATGTTTATTCTATCTACATAAAAACCATTAAGTTAGACTGTTCATATGTTTTCTGAAATTAATAAAGGTTTACAAACATATGTTTATATTATGTGTAAGTGATATAACCTATTGGCACATATGCACGGTAAAAAAGAAACAAATCATGTTCGTGTTTTTTTTCTTTGATATAACTTCAGAAAAGATTAAAAAAACAATACATTTTTAACATATTTCATATATTAAAAACTATGTAGAAATGACTAATTTATTTTGTTCCGAATAAGCAGATGAGGTCAGTTTAAAAAGTTAATGTGTGATGATTACACGAGAAGATGAGGTCAGTTTAAAAGTTAATTTCTATTTGATTAAGTCAACTTTGCAATAAACTAACGAAACATAAGTTGTGTGTTGGCCTCCCATGAGCTTTCCATGGCAGTTTGAATGGCCCAACGAAACTAACGAATAAAAGTAACTGAGTTGGACATCCCATGAGCGTTACATGGCGTTTTAACTAGTCCCAAATAATTAATGAATTAACAATACAATAGAGTTTGTCGACCCATTAGCGTTACATGACGTTTTAACCGACCAAACTAAATAACGAATAAACGAAAGAAAAATATGAGTAGTTGGAGCATCCCGTGAACCACCACGTGTGATGAACTCCAACAAAAATAACATCCAAAAAAATATGAGCAATGGATAGTAGGAGTGCCCAAGGATACCATGGATTTTTCACCCAACTAACCATTTAAATAACCAAAACACAATAATCAGAATTTACCGAATTTAGCCAAGAACCACCATGAATTCGGTTTAAAGTCAACCTAAGGTGTCGGTCATATGACACTTGTGTTCCTCTTTGGCCAAGAGGGACTTGTCATACTACCTAGCCATAAGGTGAAGGTGTAAAACAAAACTATGGAATTCTGAAGGAATTTCCCGAAAATAAAAGCAATTTACTTGATTTAAAATATTTAAGAATTTTTTTTGAATGTTGAGGCAAGACCTCGGAGTTGTGTGTGTGTGTGCACGACAATATAATAATAAAAAATCATTAATCAGTTTTCTAAGAAAGTTGTAAACAATTTAATTTGAACAAATAAGGCAAACAGATAAGCACGAATGGGGCTCCTAAGCATGTTACTATGGCACCACTAATAACCTATGTTAAACCTTCGGCTCTGATATCAATCTGTCACACCCCAACCTAAGGCGGAAATGCCGGGGCATGACCTGATTGCTCGCAAATCACAAGGTACTATCATGCAATATTTAAAAGTGACCATATCTATTTATTTCGATTAAATTATTCAAATAATTCAAATACAAAGTACAAAATCATAATCATACAACAATACAACTTATATCACAAATGATCTTGATTAAAATTTTTCTAACTAAAATTCTTCACTAAGTTTTTACCAAATTTTGCAACTAGTTCAAACAATAACCTGCATATGAGTATAAAATATAAATGTTTGTCAACAACACATGTTGAGTGAGTAAAACAACAGTTTAAGACGCAACAGTAATAATATATAATAAGAAAAAAAAATGCAAACTGTGTCAAGTGAGATAAGCAATTTAACCAATAAGCAAGTAAATAATGTTGTCGGTAAGCTCGATGTCACATGAAACTGAACGATGGTTAACACGACGGGTATATGATCATACTAGACTGAGCATATGTTGGACCTCTCTAACATGTATTCAAGTAAAGCGTATAAGCATATGACATGTTAGGTATAACTTTTTAAACACACAAGATTAACATATGCAAGTTGAGTATTAAATAATAGGTAAATAGATAAAGTACGCATATGTCCCCAAATGATTTAAAATAAGTAAAAAAAGGGAGTGATTACTCACCTTAGAGATTAAGCAAGAGATAATGATATGTAAGAAAGTGGTAAGTCAAGCTCTTCGGAATTTACCGACGGGAATCCTAATTACAGTAATTGCGGAAATAAATATGATTCTAAAAACTTGGTAGGGATTTGGAAATTGAAGATCGAGTCTGCTCTTGCGAAAGTTATATATTATGTTAATTTCTTATCATTTTATTATCACTTTTATTTAACCAAGATTTATCAAAAATAATTTGATTAAAATACATAAAAATACTTAACCAACTATTTATAAAGGTTTTTATAGTTTACGTAAAGAGATTTATTTTAAATGTTTAATTTAACCCAAAAATACGTTTTATGTATCTATGTATATTTTATTATTTAATAAAGATTTCTTTTAAATACATATTGTAAATAACATATAATAAATAATAAGTAATAAATAATAAATATTAAATAATGTTAGTGCATGTTTTGTAACAGATGATCTTTAGTGTTTGTTAGAACTGAGAGCAATGATCAAGGGGGAGTCTGTTGGTGCATTTTGTGACCGTCGCTATGCAATTTCGACTTGCTGGTGCGAAGTTGGGGATGAAGCCAACTTTGCCATAGGAGAAGTTAGAACAACTTCGCCATAGGTGAAGTTAGAACAACTTCACCTTTAGGCCCAAGCCGAAGCCCACGAAGATGTTTATCTATATATATGTGTGTCATGTTAAGGGTTTCTAGTTAGTTGTTCAGTTGTTCAGTTGTTCAATTTACACGAAAGAAGCAGATTGGGATAGTTTCGTGGGGTAGACCCGAGGTAGAGCTCGCCTCGGCTTGGCCATAATATGTTTTTTCTTTCGGTATGTAATGTGTTTTGATTAATATATATAAAGCTATCTGCAGATCTATTTATCCCATTCGTGTGTATGTTTGTGTATAATCGTGTTCTTCGTCTCCAACACCATAAACGAGTCTATGAGCATTCCGAACTACTAGACTTTGTGCGGATCTCGTATCGATCAACGACAAGACGAGAACTTACAAATAATAAAACTTGTATATAATATGATCTTTTATATAAAAATACTTGAACTATATTTTTAATACGTAAATATATACACAAACACACATATACACACACACACACATACACACACACACACATATATATAGCGTTTAAACAAAATTTGAAAAAATGATTGGTTTATTTGTCGGTTTTAATATAATAACGTTTATTTAATACGGAGTATTTAATACTAACTATATTAAATTAATAAAACCTTTTAGAATCATAAAACAATCAAAAACAAAAATGCAATGGCCGGGACTCAAACCCGCGTCATTGGCCGGCTCAAGGGTTTTAACACACACACACTAGACAATTGTGCTAGGGTGTCGGTTGGTTTACACTTGAAAACAATATATTATATACAATAACCGATAAGACCCCAATTGATTAAGAAACCCTAGATATCCAATTGAATAATCTGTTAACTTTTAATGCGATTAACCTGAGGTTAATGACGAGCGTTCAATGACGATCAAATCTATGTATCATGATACCTTAAACGATGATGAACAACAAGTTAATTGATGGATATAGTGGCCGGCAACGAGAAAGCGAATAACCGATACCTCAGGTACAATCAATCCAATTCTCTAAGGGGGTTAGATTGGTGTTGGTTATGAGGCTGTACAGGTGAAACTTATTTGATTTATATGACCTATAAGTGTATAATCCCAATATGCTCAAAGACAGTTTGTATATTACGTTAATACGAATCGCAAAAGATCATTGTTTCCTAATTAAATTAGGCGGTAGGCCGATTATACCAAGAAGATTAAAACCCACAAACAAATTCCTAGTTTAGAGCGAGGTTTAAGGTAGAAGAAATCCTAATTGGGTATCCGATTGCTATGTGGTTCGGGTTTGAACATGGGTTAACGGGTTATTTGGTTAATAGGTTATAATGTGCAGGTTTTGCAAAAACAATCCTTGTACTATAGAAGTGGAAACAAATTGAGATTAAAGTTTAGGTTAGGGTTTAAAATGTATATAAATCAAAGTTATTTACTATATATTAAATAAATATAATAAACAAATATTAATAAAATAATAGGTACTCGATAGACGTGATATTTTATCGATACAAATTTCCCGAACATAAATCGGGTCGGGTAATGGTTATAATATTAATTTGAAAATCCGAGTTGTTACACTTAGGTAACTTGAAATAACAAGTCTCTCCCTTGTCACTCCACCACCAACCCATTAACATTACACATATTAAATACACCTCAATGTTCTTAAGAAAAATTAACTAATTTACATGATATTAGATAGCTTTTATTAATAGCATTAACTTCTTTACATAGAATAATCGGTATGCAACAATGTTTTAAAAACTGGTATACAACCGATTGAACCGGATTAAACCGGGAGGTTCAACCAGTTAAATGGTTTACCTTATAATTTCTTGTAAATGTAACTTCAATCCAAAGAAAATCCAAAACTAAATGATTCCATAATAAAAATTAATCCAAAAGTTAATTAATCCATATTAAAAAAATAATGCAAAAACACTTAATTTAACAAAAAAAAAATTAAGTCATAAAGTTTACACATTTGAATGTTAATTGTTGGGTTAAAAGTAATTTTAGAAAAATAAGGGACACAAAAATCATAAATTTCTCGGACTTAAAACCGTTTTACTGGTAATTAAAACCAGTATTTGAGACAAAAACCTCCGGTACGATGTTCAAGCAAACTGTTCGTGTTTTTTTCGTGTTCAAGCAAACCTCCGGTATTTGGCACATATGCACGGTAAAAAGGAAACAAATCATGTTTGTGTTTTTTTCTTTGAAATAAGTTTAGGAAAGATAAAAAAAACAACATTTTTAACATATTTCATATATTAAAAATTCCGTAGAAGTGACTAATTTATTTTGTTTCTTGTTATGTAGAGTTCACGTTGCTTGTAACCGCGTCCAGCTTTTCACTAGTTTTCAACAGAAGTTCAGTTTGTTAGGTTAATAGATCGAAACATTGTACCAAAACATGAAGGGAACAACAAAGTTGTGCTCAAACATGTTAGAAATAGAAATGAATTACTAAAACAGGAAGGATATAACAAAGATTTTCATTAAACACTAAACTTTCAGGCACCCTTGTTACAATTATTAAAGAACGAAAAGAAATAAAAGGAATCTTCAAATCGAACTTCTCTACCATAAGCTACCAGGCTGCTATAGATCAGGGCAAAGATGCCAGGCTGCTATAGATGCAAAGGGTTGCACAGATTTCCTCGTGTCAGATAAAAGTCTTCCGCGAGCTCCTGAAGCCTGCTCTCATAGAGGGCACGAAGCAGGGCATGAGATTTTAACATACGAATAAGCAGAGAAATCAACTCTAACTTCTCTACCAAAAGCTCTAAATGCATTATCAGGTGTAATTTGACATTTTTCGTTTCTTAGCAAGTTGTTTCTAATGGCAAAAAATAAGGGTACTTAGGGACTCCTATTTATAGGTAAAAAAAATTAGAATATTTAAATCATTAACTACAGATGTGGGATGGACACAAAATAATAAACTAAAATAAAAAATCTCCTTACATATTGCATTTGGATCAAATACTAGGCTGCTTCATCCTTGAAGAGTTGTAAAAGAAATGCATCATCTGGCTTTGACTGATCAAGAATCACATCTAAACACACAAATTATCTTTATATAAAAAGAACCTCACAACTTATAATACGCAATCTATCGGTACCAAAACGCGCAGAAGAGAAACCCAAAACGAAAGCGCTACGCGCGTCTGATTAAAACGAGCACCCCTAAGCAAGAAAACTCCCTTCCCTAAAAGTACGCACTGCCAGATGTTTAAATCGGTACCACACCACCACTTCAAGTGAATTGATTCTATAATACAATTCATTAGGTATCGATTAACTATTTTTCTACATTTGGGATGATTGTTTTGGTCAACTAAATGATTCTATAAACAGATTATTATATCCTTTTGGTCAATATATTGTGGATCGTAACATAATTCAGAACTGTAGTAGAAATCGGATTTGTGTACTTTTTGTTATTAGTTTTCCTATTTAATTTAGTATATACAAAGGCAATTGCATAAACAGACTGCTCATCCGTTGCATGTTTGTATCTTTGAAGCCAACTTAACACAATCTGAACTGAATCGTTAAGCATTAACGAACGAGGATGCCCCATTACACTACTAAAAGACAATTTATTATGTAAACCAACCTAATCAAACCTAAACCTAGTCTTTTTAGAGGTTATAATCAATTTTAATTAGTTACTATATATAAGATCGGATCCATATTCAGTTAACAATTCATGTAAAACAAATTGAAGGTATAAACGTGTTGATTCTGTAACAATTCATGATGCTCAAAACAACTCCTTAATCTAATAAAATTTTATGTTCGAGGCCCACGAAAAGGGTAAAAGATCAAGAACTTCGTGTTTCCAACACAAGAAATTGTTTACCTAGGACGGGGTTGTGACAACAAAATCTTACAAGCATGATTTAACAGAAAAGTTACTGGCTTGAATGCATATTGTAATTATATTATCTCCCGGCACTTACCATAATATACCCTCCCTTTCCGTTAAATTTATAGTGCCTTCATACACTAGTGATGCTTGTTCACACATGCATCTAGATCCCAATATACCTGACACCAGCTTCCAAAAATCACCTGGAAAACACAATATGTGCTCTTGCGGGTCCTTTGTAACTCCAAATACCTGAATTCGTTATATTACCCCGTGATGCTCCAATCACATAGGAATTTGACATCCTACACGAGTCATGAATATAACATCTTGGAAACATGCCCAAGAACACGAACACGAACACGAAATTTGATCTCAATTAATTATGTTGACTCTTTCTGCGACTTTCTGTTTATTGATCAATAAACTCGCACATTCAAAAGTACTTGCTTTACTGCTCGCTTAAACCCAAATACTTTTACAAATGCGAAAACCATTATTTATGTGAAAACAATTGTTTTTGCGAAGACTATATATGGTTGTATGAGAAAACTATAACTTATGCGAAAACTATAACTTATGCGAGAACTTTCTGTTTATGCAAAAACTATACTTACCTAAGCGTAAACCACAGTTTGTGCGAAAAAATTTATATGTGAAAACTTCTATAAGAGAAAACTTTATCCCGTCTTCAAGAACAACCCCTAATCGGTTACGGCTAATTCTTGTATAATCATTAAAACGAATCTATTTATTACTTTCTTGATTCTAAGGACTCAATTAGCAGCAGACCCATCCAAAGATCTTCATGAAAGACAATGCTTTTATTTGTAATACTAGCCTTAAACCAAACTGAAACCTTTGATGCTAAAATGAAGATGAATAAGATATGCATTGATGATTTCCTCAGAAAAATCTACTTGAAATCAATAGGTAAACATAGCCCTTCCAAATCTGTGCTCAAAAGTAAACTTCTTGATTCTTCTCTTGGTTTCTCTCTCTACTTCCCTCTAGGAAGAAACTTGGGTTTGAAAAAATGACCTAGGCTAGATTCTTACTAGGATTTTCATATTTATCTTTTGAGAAAATGGCATTTACTCCCCCTTATCAATAAATTACTTCCTTTGAAGTAAACATATATCCCATTTATTTATTTAAACTCATACAAACATGGTATGTAACTAACATATTTTTGAAAATTGCATAGTTTGTATCACTATATATGTAGATCATTCCAAAGAAACAAAGTTCCATATTATATAATGTAACACCCCTGCCCGGACTGATGTGTCACCATATATGGTTCATGAACAAAAGACATAATTTCATATATTTACTTGTCAAAGGTATAATGCATTAGGCAAAGAAAACTTAAGAGTAATTTACACACTAGCACAGTTGAAAAATATTTTGTTTAGATACTGGTGTTTTATTCTTCTCTCTCTTAATCCCGCCCGAAGTAACCAGTGAACCTGTAAAAATTTTAATAATAATGGAATGAGCCGAATGCTCAGTACGGATCAAACAATTAATAATTTAATTAAATAAAATTTATAGTTAACTTACTATAAATGATACGTTGCAAAGTAACCTTATTATATAAAGTAGTAAATCATTTCATACGGATAGCGAACATAAAACGTGACAATACACAGGGAGCTACTGCTACATATTTATCACACGAGATGGCGAGTTGGCATACCCACTATCCATCTCCTTAATATTAATCCTAGGATCGATCCATACGCCTCCTAATAGCCATATGTACCACACTTGTACTTAAGAGACACCGTGAACTGATCTCACCATCACGGTTGGTGCTCATGTTGTCGATGCCACAACAACATGCTCGTGGGACACTCCATGAGAAGCGGCACTCAGGGTATCGGAATACAAATCTTATTCACATAACTCATAGCAAATATATTATTGTAATATATATCCGAATATGCGAAAATGAGTATAATTAATTATAATATTATCGCATGACATAAAATCTAAATCCAATGTTATAATCAAAATTGTAATCCAACTGACAGCCAAATGAATTGACAATCCAAAGACGTGAGGAGTTTTAAGATATATATAAACTTAATGGGTTTATATCACTTGAATATGAAGTTACAAAGAGCGAGGGTAAGGATCCGTACCTTTATGTTCCAAAGCGATGCTAACTTGTTTAGAAGCGTTCTAATTATCTACACACAAATTATTTTCTTTTTAGAATTATATTTTAAAGAAAGTTAGTTGATGAGAGTTTGCTCATGTTTCATTTTACAAAAGTTTTTTGTTGACTCATAGGTACGTAACTATGAAAATGTAATATCTCTCTTAATATATACATGCTTATTTCTGGATATCTCTTATGGTTTACAAACCTTCAACCGAAAATAAGATTTTTAATATAAATAAATAAAAATTTATTGGTTTAACTATTATTTTAATTATTTTCAGTACCCATCAATTTACTTGAATTTGTTTTCTATTTATGTCTTCTTTAGCATCAATTTCACCCGGTTCCATTATTATTATTATTATTATTATTATTATTATTATTATTATTATTATTATTATTATTAAGCAAGTTCGTCTGACAATAATAGGAAATTTAGTTTCTAATATATAATATACAAGTAATCAAATATGAGTACTTGATTATCTTTATACCTTTTTGAAGTAAAACAACTTGATCGAGATTACGGAGTTTTGCCGGAAAATGGACTCATATTTTGCCGGAAAAGTATAGGTTGGCCAGAAAATACTAAGAGAGAGTTTGGAACGTAACTATGTGATCGAACTAACACGGTGAAGATAAGATTTACAACCGGTCGTAGTAAATAGAAAGTAAGTCGGTTATTGTCGGTTCCGTTGTGATGTGGCGTGGTGGTTCAGAGGTAGCAAGGGTTGTCTATGGAGTTGAGATGGTAAACAAAGCAACTATTTTGGTGTTTCGGTTCACTCCGGTCACCAGAAGAAGTGCAGTACGCCGGAAAGTTGGTTTGTGTTTAATACGATGCTTTCAAATGTTTAGAATTCATGAATTTGATGGTATGTTATGCAGGTGCCGAGAACTTATTTCGTGTTGGAAACAAAGGGCGGAGATGATGAACGATAGTACTGTACGATTTGGTGTCTAGGTTTGTTACGACTTGCCGGAAACTTGAACCACCGTCGAAGTTTAGCATATGGTGTGAATTAGTGTTTTGAGGGCATCGATATTTAAGGTTTTGATATATGTTACTTATATATGTTATTTATATTCAACTTACTTTGCCATTAAGATAGAGATATGGATGAAGTTATTTTACCTTCACTCACTCAATGTACCTGTATTCTTTAAATTTTATCCTAAACTTTTGATATTATTCATATTCATATTTGCTACGTACTCTTTTTTCTTTTAATATAATATGATTTCATGATGTTTATTATTAGGTACTAAGTTTTGTTTATTTATTATTTCTTTTCTTTTTTTTTCAACGTAACATTGAGTTTAAAAAAAAATAAGTTTAAAATTTTTGGTTATTACATATAACTTGTAAAATATTTGATAATATCATAATAAAATTATAAAATTATGTGAAACACCCCGAACCCTCAGCGGTTAGATTTATTCATGTGGCATTATGCTCAAATAAAAAAAAATTAATCATACAGGCAAAAATATAACAAAATTATTAGACATTCTGATATTACACTAAGAGAACAATGTTTATGTCATCATTGGATATGTAAACCGTTCACATGCACATAAGTTCTACGTTATGGAACCCTAATGATTATGTTCATCATACCATTAGAGTTCCGAGATCCAATCATTGATGTTATGTTCAACTAATATTGTAATAAGAAGATATACTCATTATTCCCGGGAATTTAGTGAACCCGACTTTAATGAGGAACAATATCCGATTGCATCCCTACATATAAGTGTAGTATGGTACCCTTATTGACGAATCCTGTTATGGTATGCGATAACTTGAAAATTTTCAAGTAATTACATATGTAGTAAAACAAATTCAGTTCACTATATAACATACATTTTCTTAATACACATATCATTACATACCTATTCAACATAATTGTTTGGTCAATTATTCATAAAAGATCAATTAACCGTACACTCTTAAATATGCGGAAAGTTTCCTAAATTAGTGATCATTAGAAATTATAAAGGAATTTTATATGTATACATTCTTCTACAAAATAACATGTACTTACTTCGGATTTGATTAATAATCGACCCATAGTAAATCAAAAATAGTTCAAAAAATAGTTCAAAAACTAAAGGTCTATATGTGAAAGTGTTTAAAGTTGTGATAGTAACTTTGGCTAGAACGTGACATGTTTCTGGAACTTGAAGGACATGTTTTGCATAACTGGAACGATATGTTGTTATTTACTAACGACACAATTGGGGATTAGGGTTCATAAATAGCAAAATTGATCAATTACATTAGGTATTCACTAAATTTGTAGTTCTCTTTATGTTGTAATTCGTTTCTTGTTCTTGAATAAAATTCTATACCAATTGCTTCGATTATTCTATTTCTTTGAGTATTTCGTGATAGTACCTATTATGTTATGCAATAACTTGAAAAAATTTCGAGCAATTACACATGTGGAAAAGAAATCTAGTTCACTATATAGCATACGTTTTCTTACGACGCATGTCACTACATACTACTTCAACATAATTTTTGGTAAATAATTCATAACATATCAATCAACCATATCAACACTCTTAATTTGATGAAAAGCTTGCCAAATTAGTGATCATTTGAAATTATAAATGTAGAGCCCATTCAATGTATTAAGTCTTTTGTATTTGTAGGCTTATTTGCCGGTTGTATTTTGTTAGCTTGTATGTTTGGGACCGAGGCCTCATGTAAACAAGCCGATGGAAATAAAGAACGGTGCATAAGACTTGCACTATAAATAGTGCAAGCTTCTAATGCACAAACTGACATTTTGAAAAACTCTTCTTTCAGCTCTCTCTCTACCTTATCCTCTCAACCTTACCATAGAAGGAAGATAACTCAAACACGCAAGATCCAAGATCTTACCATAGAGAGATATGTTGATAGCACGTATAAAGATACTTAGCATGATTTTCATTGCGCCAGTGATACGAGTTATGTTCAATTAGGCATAAATCTTAGATGGACATCACTTATGGACTTGTGATGCCTCATATCTCTTCTCAAAACATATTTAGCTTTCCCTAAATCACCCCAATTTGACTCCAATCCCCTGATCAAAATATTTTCTTTATACAAACAAAATTTTAGGCTTCAAGGTTGAACGTTGGACTTACAAGCCATCGGCTTACATTCAGAGTGTTTAGGACTTATCTGAATGTCCAACCCTTATAGTTCTAGTTTGACCCTTTAAGCTTTTGAAAAATGAATTTTAATAACACAATATTATATAGATTTTTTTTATTTTTTATAAACTTAAAAGCATAATATTTTTTTGTGATCAAGACAATAACGGGCTCGTGTATGACTGGGTAATTACTTTTCTCATATCATTCTTAGAGATACTGTCACATCCCCATCTTGGGGCTGGGCGTGCGACCAACAGTTGGTACCAATTTTGTCAATTTATCAGTGGGTTAATACGAAAAATATATTAGCGTGGATTAAAAATATAATACGATAAATAATAAAAACATATCAGAAGGATGAAAAAATAATTAAAAATATTTTGTTTAATTTAAGTTTTCACGAGCTCTTTCTTATTGGTTATCCATAATATATACTTAACAGTTCTGTAATGATACTCATATGTGTATATATATATATATGTGTGTGTGTGTGTGTGTTTGATTTCTTTTGAGAACCACTGTGAGTTTTAAGAACTCGAAAAAACTCAACATAACAATTTTTTTAATTTTTTTACAAGTATGTAATACGTAAGTGTAAGTAACGTAAAAAAGTTATAGTATTTTTTTACACACTAAATCGACTTATTACACATGTGTAACTAACATTTAAACTTATGTAATTATCAAAAATCTTTATTCTCTCTCTTTATTAATTTTTTAATCAGATTTATTCTCAACCATATATTTCATACTCATTTAATTAAATGTGTGATCCATATCGAGTTCTTAAAGTTCTTACAACTCATCAAGTTATCAAAATATCCCTCCTCTATACACACACACACACACACATACACACACACTAGTTCGTGACTCACATTTCATGACGGGTTCATAAGAGTTATTTCTAACCGAACCTCTGACCCAACTTGACTTAAATACTGATTATAATTGAATGTTATTATTTAACAATAGTAATAAACCGGAACTTTGAACCCCCGCGTTGCGGAGGTGTGGGTTGGGGGGGGGGGTTCGATTTGTTTGTTGTTTAGGTTTGTGACAAAGTAAACAAACCCGTGAACATTCAAAAGTGCTAACACGACTTAAAACATAAATGTAACAAAGAAATTAATCAAACTTTAAAATTAGTCAACATGTGGTCTAGACTCTAGAGTACTCACATATATAAAAACTGACATATGTAAAATTAATCGACATATGTTCTCCGGGGCATTACAAAGGCGAGTAGACGTGAATTGGGCTGGTTTTGGTTGCATTCGTTATTGTACCATATCTAAAACACTGATCGGTAACACCGGGCGTAATAACGACGAGTAGACGTTAACTAGTTCGGTGTTACGGAGGCGAGTAGACGTGGTGTCACACCCAAACCACGGCCTAGGCATATGAAACATATGTTGGTACCATATTTGTAAATATATCAGAGTTGCGGTATTAAAAGCGGAAGTCTTTATAATATGTGGATTTAGAATATTTATATTATCAAAAGATGGGATTTAGAGTTTCCCGTTTTTAATGTTTACAAAAGATTACTTGTTTAAGTACAAAACTACCATTTATAAGTTTAAAGTTTGACAAGAAGATCCGAGCCATCGGATATCTTGAGCACTTCGTCATTCCAAGTCATAATCTTGATTACCTGCAAAATGTTTAGAAAATACATCCGCAACACATGCTGGTAAATATGTTGATGCTAAAAATATTTATTTCACTTAATCACCCCTCGAGACTACGTATGGCCCGGCTCAACGTGGCTTAGGAATAATCAAGCTTTAAATCAACACAATTATAAACTCAAGTCTCTACACTAAATACTCCATCAAACACCGCAGCGTTCGACATAGTTATGTACCTATTCGTATACACATGGTCATTACTTCTCGCAGGTAAGCGTAATATGATCAGGTGTGGTGTGGTGTGCCCACCACATTTACCAAATATGTAAAGATTAAAAAAACGTACACGATAGCCTGAGGGCTAGTGCTTATACTTTTATTTATAATGTTTTAGAGACACATAGTCCCATGTAAACCTTTTAATTTAACATTTTTGACTCGATTAAACAAGATTAAAAGTTTGGGGAGTATTCACCTTTTTTGATTTGGATCAGCTTCAAACACTGTCCGAGGGTCTTTCCCGTTGCTATCTAGCACCTATAGTACGAGTATAACCTTTTGTTAGTCGGATATGCAATCTGACTTAAGACCTTTAGTCTTTCTTTATAATATTTAAATTCACTTTAAAACCATGGTTAAAAAGTATTCTTTCTTTCTTTTAAAAATTAAAAGTCTTTCTTTTAACTTATATTCTTTTATAAGATAAACCTTTAGTTAAATCTTATTTTATTTAAAACTCTACGTTTCTTCTTCTCTAAGAAACGTATTCTTTATCTTTTCCTTATTATTTAAGAATATTCATTATTACTTAAATAATATCTATAACAAAGAATTATATAAATATCACAATGATACATACATATATATATATTCATATTACTTTCTTTTCTTTGTTATATTTTCTTTTATATTATCGAGGTATCGAGTATTTCCTCGACTTTAAGTTTTAAGCCTTTTCAATATTTTATTCGGGCATTATGCCTACCTTTCTTGGCTTATAATAACCCTAGACAATCGAGCAGCACTTCGACGTCTTTTACCCTTTCAAAGCTTTCTTGATCAACACACCACCTTAGGGACACCAATACTTCTTTACGTCTCGGCACGCTTCACGAGGCGGTTCGTTGGAACGTCGGGATGACAACACTTTCTTTGTTGGAACGTCGTCGATATGTGGCACACACTTCGAGGAAACGCGCACGGAAAATGAGGAGACACGTTTTACGAGGTGATCGAGGGCATGCTTCCCAAGGGTTCAGAGAGATGTTAGAGAGATGAATGATAGCTGATTTGGGTGTGAGAAATGAATGCACCCGGACTTGCTATTTATAGGCAAATTTAGCAGGCTCATCGCGATACGCGATGGCCTCTGATAAGCCTATCGCGTATCACGACGTAGCTCGTTGCGCTGCCATATAGGCTTGCCATGTGGTGACACGTGGCGTGACCATGTGCCACCAACTGACACGTGGCAACACGTGTCTTGTCCTGTCAGACCACGTCATCGCGATACGCGATGACGTTGGTTCTTTGACGATCACGTATCGCCATTGACCTTTCTTCTTGAATTTTGACCAAGCCTTTCGCGATACGCGATGGGCTTGTCCCTTGTCCCGTCGCATATCGCTATGGGACAGAAAATCATAATTTTATTTTAAACCTTTGAGTTTGGATTTTTATATTTTTTTCCATCATCTTTTGGAACTTGGTATTTTCAACTCGAAACTTTCACGATGTTACACGTGGATTGGGCCGGTTTCATTTACGTTTATTACCGTACCGAAACTAAAACAAAAAACACCAGTCGGTAATACCGGGCGTTATGACGGCGAGTAGACGTAAATTGGGTCATACCCAGTTACCGAAACTAAATGTAAAATAATCACTATATAAAGATCAAAGTTAATACATGTTTTGTTTAAGTTGATTAAAGTCTTTATTTTTATATTTAAAATTGAATAAAAGTAATAGTGTATGAACATAAATGGCCAAAACTCATAAGGGAATTATTGGTAGCAGGTGTATAATTCAACAAGGACCAATTAAGGTGAGTACTATATCAACAGCATATTGTACAATATATAATGCAAGTAAACCTTTCAAATTATTATATATATAATAAAGTTAAATGTTCATTATTTTATGTATATAATAATATAGTGAATTACATATGCATTAACAAATAATGTATACTCATAATTAGTGGTTACAAAAGACAATTTAACCCTTTAAAAATAATTACTTAAAAGTAAATGAATAAATGCTGTATCATATATGCATTTAATTTGTAAGATTCTTAATATTCAAAAATTCTTAACATACCATCTAAAGTGCTTTATATATGTATATATATATACACACACAAACTAGTTAGTGACCCACGTATTATAGCGAGTTTGTAAGATTTAAATCTAATCTGACTTGTCTTAAACCAGTGTATTATGTATGTGCATTATATAAATAATAATGAATATTATTATTAATAAATGTGCATTAGTATATGACGTTAACATAGTAAATTAAATATGCATTAATAAATAAAGTATACTATTTATTAGTGGTTTCAAAAGATAATTTTACTTATTTAGAACGCTTTTATTGTTTAAAGTGAATGCATAAGTGTTTCCTCATACGCATTAATATTTATAAAACTTTTAAAATAAAAACAATTCCTAACATGTCCTATAATTTTAGATGAGAGAGAGAGAGAGAAACTTTGAAAATGTAACAATTATACTTTTTAACTTCTTTTTGTAATAATTAATAATGCACATTAATGAAGTTAACATATTTATTATTATGACATAGTAAACTTTATAGTTAATTTAAGGAAATTAAGAAAATTAAATGTCTCTTTATTTTATGTTTTATTATAATTTTTTAACTTCGTTTTAACTTAAAAAAACTTTAATAAATTAACTTATATCTTATTATATCAAAATCAAGCACTTAAGCAAAGAAAAATGTTTTCAACAATTATCAATTATCCTATGTTATTAGGGGGTGTTTGGTAGAGGGATTTGATTGGGGAGAAATGGAATTAAAAATATTTCTTTTGTTTGTTTTCCACTTTTCATTTCTATTTCTCTTTCTATTTCTCTAAAACTAGAGAATTCCATTTCTCTTTAAAACAAAGAGAAATCCATTTCTCAGCAGCCTCCTCATAGCATGTCACCACCTCGTCTCCGGCCACCACCCCGTCTCCGGCCACCACTCCGGCCACCACCCCGTCTTCGGCCGCCACCTCGTCTCCAAGTCTGCAACCGCCACCTCGTCTCCAAGTCTGCAACCACCACCCCGTCCAAGTCTGCAACCACCACCTCGTCTCCGGCCGCCACCTCGTCTCCAAGTCTGCAACCGCCACCTCGTCTCCAAGTCTGCAACCACCACCCCGTCTCCGCCGTTCGCAGTGGTGAACACAGAGATGGTAACCAGTTGATTGTGGTCGCAGGTGGGTGACAGTGGTGGTGGAAATCGGCGGTGGTTGCTGGTGGCTTCTGATTATCATCATCATCGCCACCACAACCACCACCACAAAATCTCCAAAGAGGCAGTGATGACAGATCTGAGCCTCCTTTTTTTATATCTTATGTTCCAAAAATTTGAATCTTTTTAATTTCTTGTGTACTGTGGTTGAAGAAGGGGGTTTGGTGGCGGCAGCCGGTGGTGGTGGGCTGTGGTTGAAGAAAGGGCTGTGGTGGTGGTGCTGGTGGTGGTGGGGCTGTGGTGGTGGGGCTGCGGTGGTGAGTGGTGTCAGGTTGGGTGGAGGTGGGGTTGGGTATGGTAGAGTTCTCTGTTTATTTTCTCGTGTACCAAACAAGAGAAATGATTCTCATTCTCCATACCAATTCTCTTTCTCTACAATTCCATTTCCATTTCTATTTTCACTCCATTTCCATTCTCTGTACCAAATACCCCCTTAGTGTGGATCCAGAAAATAAAAACACCTTATTACATTTATTATTAATCCAAGTTAAAAAGATCATAAATAAAGCTATATATGTGTATTATATATATATATATATATATATATATAATAGATATAGATATATATGGAGAGAGAGATGTGTATATATATATATGTGTATATGTATATGTTACAAGCCAAGGTTGGGTTGTGTTAAATTAGAATATGGATTTATAACAATTGCAACATGATAAACATGGCAAATCACTACCATCATATCACTTAAGTAATTAATGAGTTTTAGGACAACTAATTACGAAAACAAGAAGTTTACTCTTAATATGTAATAATCAAACAATTCATTCCAGCATGTACTCACTTTTAGCATTTCGCTGGTTATTTCCTCATCCAGTTGAATTACGCATATTAAAACATGAAAAATTAACGGCTAAGAAACACATAAATCTCTTAGTCCAATCTAATTGGGTCTCGTTAATACATAGGGAAAAGCATAAATCAAACAATAAAAAAAGAAAGAAAGAACAGATCGGGTGTGTTGCTTGTAACTGCCTAAAAGGGTGCAGTAGCTTTACGATAGAACTCGCGCTCACATTCGAGCATTTCCTCATTAATTCCAATGATTTCTTTTTCCAAAGCATCAATTTCTAAAAGGGACTTGTTCTTCTGTGACTCAACCTGTGAACGCTTTTCCTCAAGCTCTTTCATCTTTTTGTTGTCGCTTGCCATAGTTTTTCCCACATTAGCCAATTCTGAAATCTTCTTGTTCATATCCGCCAAGAACTGCAAGTGTTTTTCTTCTAGGTCAAGCATTTTGTTTTTGACCAATTCATGCTTGTATTCGACACTTTCTTCTTCCATTTTCTCTTTTTTTACTTACCAAATATAAGAGAAAACATAAAACACAATTAGAATTTAAAAATTAAAAAAGAAAATCCATACTAAACATTTAAAGGCTTGTAAATACACTCACTTTTTATCCACTTGTTCCTTTTGGCATAAAAATAACTTCACCTGAGGGCTTCTATTTATAGGTGAAAAAAATACAACATAATTGTATTAATTTACTAAAGGCCCAATATTACATAAGTCAATGCTTTTCTAAATGGTGATAATTCAAATCTTATAGATGACAAAATTAAAAAAGATAAAAATCAGTTCAAAAACCCTTTACTTTATCTCTACATGTCGGATGGACACCAGAAGTGAAAATTAAAAATAAATCTCTTTACAAATGTAGAGACAAGATGCAATACAATAATTTGCTTAACGTACAAGAATACAAGAATACTTATATTTCATGAAAACGATTCATGAAATCACATCACAAGATCTTCAAATCGTCAATATATATCCAATTAATCATTGGTTCACCGAAATAAACAGTTTTGGATCGTTAATCGATCAATTTATTACTCTTTTTCACGAAAACCGTTTTTGAGCGTTTTAGTTTTCGGCTGAGCGTTTTAGGTTTTTGGTTGAGCGTTTTGCCTTTGAACGTCTTGCGTACCTATCGTACTTTAATGCATTATTGTAAGGTATATAGACCCTATCTAATACACATAAATATTCACATCGATTAACTGTCATGGTAACCGCAATTAGACTCGTTAATATGCCATTAATACTCTTCGTGAGTAATCAATCCCTAGGTAATTTTGCTAGTAACACGTTGATTAATTCATCACCCATTTCATATTTCTAAAGAAAAACCAATGGATACCCACTTCACAGAGGGAACTTAAAAGATGCGTTAATCGGTCAAAGCCGTCAGTTTTGTAGAGCGTGTATATCTAAATATGACCAGAAAACTTCATCGTACGTGCATTTAATTCTTACGCCGTACCTGTAGCAAGTAATAATGTTGATCGATTGTTGCATGACTCAAACATTTTCAACTTAGAAACTTGAAAAATGTTTTTGACGTTTTATATGTTATTAGGAATATAACCCATCATGATCGAGCTAATAGGATGTTAGGTTATCAAAACAATGAATATATTGAATTTTTATCTAGTAGGTTTGATATGTAACAATCTTCACCTTGTTCGCTTCAAGATAATTTAAGATCTTTACATTGTCCATTAAATGAGATAAAACATGAGAAAAAGATGCAATCTTTATTTAGACCACATGCTATGGGCGTGGTGGAGGGCGGCCTTGGGGCGCGAAACACTGTTGGGAGGGGGGCGCGGTGGGTAGGGGCTTCACAACGTCGGACGCCTTTCTCTCTCAATCTCTCACACACATACATATATGTGTGTGTGTATATATAATACGGGAGGACATTATTGGTTGGGGTTTTGATGCCCCCGGTGCTTACGTGACGCTGATGTGGCACTGTGGAGGGGCTTCGATGCCCCCCACCATAGAGATGGTCTTAGAAGAAAGCATGACACGTTTACTGACAAATTACTAGACTAAAGCTTCTACCTCAATATCATCCTCGTTGGGCAGCAAGACCTTGACATGCGCGCATAACTTCATTTTTAGTCTTGAATGTTTGATCTCCATTTTCACCTAATCCTTTAGCTTTTGTTGCAATACAGATGAGCTTCCTTTTGTAGCCCTCCGGTCACCAAATACCATTATTACTATTCCACACTAATAATAATTTCCATATTTGGGAATGTAACATGTTTCAAGCTTCCGAGTGTTTTACACTGCGGTTTTACGCTATGTCAAAAGCTACAAAAAATCTAATAAGACCTAAAGTGTTTCCACAAGAACGAGATTTTCTTCTTTGTGAAAATAGGTGGTCTTTCGTATTAATCGCATATTAGACCAGGCCAGGTGATTTTCCTTTACAATATAGAATCGAACCATTACGATGGTTTAATTAAAGCTCGCATATCACTACTAGAAAAATGAGCTTTTGCGACGGCATTTTCGGTCGCAAAACGGTAGCAACTGCCCTTTTGCGACCATTTTGCGACCAAAACAGTAGTCGGAAAAACACACGTCGCAAATAGCCTATTGCGACCAAAACTGTAGTCGGAAAAACAGACGTCGCAAATAGCCTATTGGGACAAACTTGCGACTGATTCTACACGTTTGCGTCCAGATTTTGCTACCTTAAAAACGGTCGCAAATCAGACATGTTTTGCTACCATGAGAGCGGTTGCAAAAGCTGCTACCAAAAACGCAGTCGCAAAAATAGCCACAGTAAAAACTGTCGCAAATATTGCTACCACAAAAGAGGTCGCAAAAATTGCTACCTTAAATGCAGTCGCAAATCTTGCTACCGTAAAAGCAGTCACAAATTTATGGCCAAAATGTTTTTTTAATATATATATTATTCCGTTTCAGCTGTGCTAATAATGCTCATATTTTAATTATTAAGCATTTATTAAGTTTCTATATAAAACATTCAACTTAAAATTACAAATTAAAATGTCAAATAATATACCAAACATCCGAACATTCAAATTTAAGTGTTTATATTCTATCTTTTAGCCATAGTTACTAACATAACTTCAATCTTTGTCATCCTATTGTGCATTACATCTTTCTCCGCCTTATCTTTTGTCCTTTTTAGTCGCAACTCCTCAAAAAATCCATTTTAACGTTGTTTCTATTCTTTCTTTTCCTTGACGAGTTCCTTGATAACCATGTTTACTTTTCAAACTACAAAACAACCAATTTATTTTCAATCTACAAAACAACCAATGTATAGAGGTCAAAGAAATCAAGAGTCAACTCAGCCGTTTTATTATATTCAAAGTACTCATTCAAATCATTAAGGGTGATCAAACGGGTCTTACCCACTAAAACCAACCCAGACCCAATTAATGGAAAAAATTAGACCCGCTGACCAACCATAATGCTTATAAACGGTTCGGATACTAGTTGATCTCTCGGATCATGGAACCGTTCGCTAGTATTGAACCTGATTTGTGCAACTAGCAAATCTTGCTTGGAACCGACTTCTGCACTGCCTTTTGACTTATATGTAAAAGGCAAATTTCCTCAAAATTGTGTTCCAATTTTCAGTAAAGAATGTTAAACTTAAAAAACTGGATTGTATGCTATGATTTATGAAAACATCTCATTAAAATTATGTGTTAAGACATGAAAACTGAGATAACTTAAATTAGTGTCATCGTTTATAATTGAGATAAGTATTATGTCTAAGAAGTTCATATTATAATTTTGAAAGCATCATTTCTTTTTCTTAAGTTATATTTTACAATGTATAATAAAACTTAAATTATAGTTAAATACATCTTCAAATAAAACTTAAATCTATCATCATACTAAAACATAAAAAAACTATGACCACAAAAAAGTTGCATCACCAGATATTTATATATCTGCATAAGAAATTATTATCTCATGTTGAATTGCTGATGGTTGGATCAGTGATACAGTGTGCCGGTGCCTAAACGAAAACGGCTAACTCCAAATGGTACACTAATTGACAAACAATAGCAGCTAATATGAGAAGAATATTAAACAAAAAGGTAATAATAAACCATCTCACTTATTCATGAAATTTAGGTAAAATTCACTTCTTCATGTAACCATGGGTGGATGTGGCAATAAACAAAATTTTCGTATCAAATGAAGAATTTTCAGAATAAGATTACAAACCTTAAAATCCTGGTCTCTGATCGAGTGCAGCGTGAATCTACCTTTTGTCATAAGCAAGTCGGCAACTTATATTGGTCTTAGGAATGGAAACAACGTCTGATCCAAAAATAAAACAACACAATTCAAATCCAAAAATTAAATTATAAATAAGCATTTATCATTTAGTAACAGCTGTGTAATACCAAAGTATATACAAACTTATGATTAGCCCAAATCAACTCAAAGTACAGGTAAATGCATTAAACAAACTCTCATGTATATTTTTTTTTGTCTAAACGACAGAAATCTTTATAACCGAAAACTAAACTTCTAGCAGAGAGCTAAAGCACAATATAAAAACTCTCTCTCTTTAGCTAGAAGCTCAGTTTTTGTTTATTTGAAATCGCCACCAATAAAAAACATTACACTTACACGAAGAAACAATAACAATAAACGCAAAAATGGTAACTGAACTAACTCATGAATCCAGCAGAGTGAGTATTCTTAGTCGCCCTGGCCTTGTGATCAACAAGAACATGACGTTGCATCAAGACTAATTGCACCTCACAGTATGTCAAAGCATACTTCAACATATTCCTCAAGAAGAGGATCAATGACAAACATTCTCTGGATTTGTGTGAGCCAGATGATAGTTTAGGAGCCTGCAAAAATCTGATAAGGTCAAAACTATAACATAAAACAACTTCAAAAGGAAAGAAATAAAACGTAAAAAATAATTGACTTACAAAGAACCACCAAGTTTGTCCGGGGCAATGAGCCTCTTCATGTGTTTCTTGAGTCCACGAGCCTTTAATAAGGTACAAATATTGTTAGCTATTCCAGTCAAGTCTTTAAGTAAAAGTTCATTGCTACATAACTTGAAAATCAAAGCCTCAAATTGCTTAACATAAAATTGAATATAGGTAGCTAAAGCACAATACAAAAGAGCAAAATAACTAAAAAAATCAAACATTTTGTTAACTTAAGTCCGACTTTTAATGAATCAAGCCACAATACTCTGTCCATGCCAATCACTCTTTTTAACTAAACAACACAAAACATCCACTAAACTTGACACAATATACAAATGCTGTCAAAAAACACAAAACAAAAAAATGTTATCACATAAATAAACACATCAATCCAATTTCCGCTAGATTTTTAACAAATGTTGTCACACAAATACACACATACAGATGAACAAATTAACATAACAAAACAAATAAATTTGTAAAAATAACCATAAACATCAAAATTACAACAAAAAATGTAGCATACTCAAATCAAATCACATACGCAACTCAACAATTAAAATTTCCAAACATTGAACACAAACAAGACTCGATTAACCTCACATCATGAATAATCTAGAGTTTCAGTGCAGCATATCTATAACAAACCTAAAATCGATACAGTTAATCAAATGAAACAGAAATTGTACCATAGCTGCGGTGTCTGGCAAGAGATCTAGAACACACCTTAGTTGACTTCCAAAGTATACATGTATCTATATCTTCCCTAATTTAACACTAAAAGTGATATAAATCAGCTATGCATACATTAGATACACAGTCACATAGAGTTAACACACTTATGTATATATATTTCAACATCATCACTCCATCAATCTCCATTTACAATAATCACCTTCAGATATCTTAATTAACTATCATAATTTCGAACAACATTCTTAGAACTAGCATCAATTTTGGTATTAAAACAGATCTTAGTTGAATTCAACAGGCTACAATTATGTATAATTACCCTAATTTAAAAGTAAAACTGAACATATTTACCAAAATTAAACCAGCATGATACTATTTTGTTCTATACAACTGTTAGATTTAAAATAAGCGTGTGTGAGAGATAACGAAGGAGACCTGTACGAGCGCCACAAGTGCCGGCAGGCTGAGACGCGGCGGAGACGGAGACGACGGCGGCAGCGGAGGAGGCGGCGATTGCGGTGGTAGTCATCCGGTTTGAGGTTAGGGTTTGAGAGAAATTGAGGGGACTGCGGAGTCTGGTGAAATTGGGAGAAGAATTGGGGGAATATTTACAAAGAAACGAAAATAACTTTTTATTTAAGTATTATTTTTTATATTCTTTTGCAACCGACCGGAACGGTGGCAAAGTTTGCAACCGACTTAAACACTTTGCCACCGATTTACGACTTTGTGTTTTATTTTCTCATACCGTATTCTATAATTTAATTTATTTAATATGTTTTAATGATTTTTGCGACCGTAAATAAAAGCGGTCGCAAATTTTGCGATTGTTTTCCGACCGAACATGGGGTCGTCATTAATTTTACGACCATTATGAATTCGGTAGCAAATCGGTTGCAAGTTTTGCCACCGCTTTTTCCGTGGCAAATTTTGGTCGCAGTTGCCTATTTTTCTAGTAGTGTATTAATCGCATAAGGCAACCTCTAATTATGCAGTTGGGGTGTAACAGTTGCAGTTATATCAACAATAAAGTGCAATCAGAAACTTCAACGTTAGAAACTTTATTACTTTTGAAGTTCTAAGTGCCTACTGAAGAACAAGATGCTACTGTATCTCAGTTGCTAACTTGCTACCGCAGCTCACTTGTTACTGATAAGCAAAGCTTCTACCATGGAACTAACACTATAATAAAATGAAGCTAACGCAACCAAGAAAAAATGTCACTTTAGACCTTGAAAATGTTGCATTAAACCTTGAAATTTTTGCATTTTACCTAAACCATTATTTTAGCCGGGGTTGCATCATGTGAAGTTTCGTTAGACCTAAAGGAACCTTTTTGATGGAAATGAAACCTCCTTCTGAAAGAGATGTGTTTATTATTCAAATGCAACCATTTTACGATGCAACTTTTTTACATGCAAATGCAACTTTTTTGCATCCAAATGCAACTTTTTTTGCATTCAATTGCAATTCTTTCTATACTGAAATGCAACGTTTTAATAGTTTTATTTATACAAATGCGGCACTTTCTACATAAAAATACAATCATTATTATCTTGTCTGTAGAGAAATGTAACCATTTTTAACAACACTAAAATTTCTATTAATACGCTTTAGTGTCTCAGTAACGTTGAGAAACTAATAATATAGATTCCATAGATAGTCGAGGAACTAATTAACAAAATTCGTTATGGTAAAAGATGAGATTACAAGCAGAGCCTCTTAAGGCTATAAAATACAAAATATGCTACAATAATGTGAGCAAATCAATAAGTAAATTAAGATAGCAATTATAACTATGGAAATAGCCAATATGGAATGTGAGCTGTAGAGAATATCATGGAGCAATATGAGCTGGACCAAATAAAGGAGCAATATACGTTATCTTTACTCCCCCTCAAGTTGCAGCGTGGAGGTCCTTCATGCCCAACTTGTTGAGTAGTGTGCGGAAGTCTTGTGTGCCCAATGGTTTCGTTAAAATATCGGCTAATTGCATCTTCGTAGATACTCGTGCATGGATAATTTCGTTAGAGTCGACCCACTCTCTAACGAAGTAGCAATCCATTTCTACAAATTTTGTCCGCTCGTGGAAAACCGGATTAGTGGCTATGTGGTGGGCGAATTGGTTATCACAAAATAATTGAGTAGGTCCACGAGCTGGCGTTTCGAGTTCACTTAGGAGCCACCTCATCCACAAGATTTCACCGACCACAGTTGCCATGGCACGGTATTCGGCTTCGGCCGATGACCGAGACACGACAGATTGTTTCTTTGATTTCCAAGATATGGGTACGCCTCCCAGAAGAAGTAAGTATCCTGCCCGTGACCGTCTGCTAAATGGGTACCTAACTAGTCAGAGTCACAATAAACCATAAGATTTGTGCCTCCATCTTTTGGCAGAAGAATTCCTTGACCCGGGGTGGTTTTAAGGTATCGTAAAACACGAATAGCGGCGTCCATATGACTTTGCCTCCGATCTCCAACGAATTGACTCAAAACGTTAACCGCATAAGTGATGTTAGGTCTCTTAGCTTGTAAATAAAGAAGTCTAAGTCTACCAATTAATCTTCGGTATTGATTTTCGTCTACCCGCGGCTCTTCCTCACATTTATCCAACTTCAAGTTTTGTTCCATTGGAAATGGACTTGGACGGCAACCCATCATTCCCTTGTCTTCCAAAATGTCAAGGGTGTATTTCGTTGGCTCAATACCAATCCTTCCTTTGTGCATGCCACTTCAATTCCAAGAAATGATTTTAGTGACCCTAGATCCTTGATGCTAAACTTCTTGTCAAGGAGGGTTTTGATTTCTTGGATTTTATGGGAATTTTTACCAACAATGATAACATCATCAACGTAAATGAGCGCGGCTATGAACACATCACTGGTCTTGTAGATAAATAGGGAAGGATCGGCCTCGGTTTGTTTGAACTTTATGTCAATCAAGGAGGTGGTAAATTTTTATACCAATTCCTTCATGCTTGTTTTAGCCGATAAAGTGATTTCTTTAGCTTTCAAACCCGATTGTTGTCTTGCTTTTTAAACCCTTGAGATATCTTCATGTAAACGTCCTCACATAAATATCCAAGTAGAAAGGCGTTGTTGACGTCGAGTTGATGGATGTGCCATCCCATTTTTACGGCCACAGCTAACAAACTTTGTACGGTGACCAATTTGGCTACGGGTGCAAATGTTTCGTGAAAGTCAATATCCTCCATTTGTGTGAAACCTTTAGCTACAAGGCGAGCCTTGTATCTTTCCACGTCTCCATTCGGTATGTACTTTATATTGTAAACCAATTTTGAGTCTATCGCTCGTTTTCCATCCGGTAACGCTTCAAGCGCCCAAGTTCCATTTTCTTCAAGGGCTTGAATTTATTTTTTCATAGCTTCCCTCCACATAGGATTTTTAACTGCCTCATTAAAATATTTCTGTTCACTATTACTAGTAATGTCCGATAAAAAAGATTTGTGTTTATTAGTAAATTTATCATAAGAAATATAATGGGCTAAGGGGTGTACCGTCGAGGACTGCTGATTGGAGGTTGATTTCTCATGGTCTATGGATGGGGTAACCATACTTCGTAGTCATCGAGATGCTTCGGTCGAGATCGGCTTCTTTTTTCTTTTTGAGGTTGTAAATTTTCTGGCTCAAAAACTTCTTGTTCGGAACTTGTAGTTAGGTTTGAAGTATCACTTTCTAGCTCAAATGTTTCATTATGAAACTGGTCCACCTGTGGAAATTGAGAGATTTGGCTTTGTATGTGAGTGGGGGTCTGTTGAGTCACAACATTTGTTTGGTCAGTTTGGTTAGAATTTTCATGGCCCACTTCAAATTCTTGTGAAATAAGATGCGAAGCACCATTTGTTTCATTCTCATTCTCTTCATTATTAATAGCCGGACCGGTTTTTTGGGTGTATGTTTCATAGGTCGTATCCCACCATTTTGGTGGAAGAAAAATCTCATCTTTTGTAAGATCATTATCAAAAGGGAACATATTTTCAACGAATTTCACATCTCTTGATATTATAGTTTTCTTACTTTAAATATCATAAACTTTGTATCCTTTTGTACCACGTGGGTATCCTAAAAAAACCCCGGTTTTCCTCGTTGTTCAAACTTATATCCCCTTGTTTCCGTGCTTTTATAATAAGCTAGAAAACCAAATACCCTCATATGATCATATTGGTGTTTTTGCCCGAATAGGAGCTCATAGGGAGTTTTATTTTCAATGAATTCTGATGGCAAATGGTTTATGATGTATGTGGTGGTAAGAACACATTCTCCCCAAAAGCGTGTTGGTAAATTTGCCTCAAACCTTAAGGCTTGGGCAATTTCCAAAAGATGTCTATGTTTTCGTTCCACAACACTGATTTGTTGGGGGTGTGTGGACAAGTGGTTTCCAAAACGATTCCCTCTTTTGCATAAAAATTATTCATATAACTTGATGTGAACTTCCCGCCGTCATCACAAAGGATTCTTTTTATATTTTTCTCAAATTGAGTTTGGACTATTTTGTGAAAATTCACGAGGCAAGTACTAGCCTCGTTTTTGTGTTTGAGGAGAAAAACCTACACGCCTCAACTATAGTCGTCTACTATTGTTAAAAAATAGCTTGCTTGTGTGAGGGTAGGTGTGCGGTATTCTCCCCAAATATCGCAATGTAACAAGTCAAAACAAGCACTTGTTTCAGTAAAACTATTGGGAAAAGGTAATATGGCAAACTTGGCCTTAACACAAGAATCACAAACGCCTTTAGTTTTCAAAAAAAAATTCTTAAGAAAATCAATATAAGCAAGTTTAGAGTTAGAGGCATGGCCTAATCTATTGTGCCAAGTATCAACTATTGTCATCATCACTTTTCTTTTGTCTTGAACCATCCCCATCTTGTGTAGACCCTTCTTGCAATCACTCACTCCAATCAATGTCCTCGAACTCAAGCCCTCCATAACACAAAAATCGGGAAAGATTGTTACAGCACATTGAAGGTCCTGTGATAATTTACTGACAGATAATAGATTGCATTTGAACTCGGGAACGAGAAGCACACCCTTTATCATCATCCCGTTAGATAGAGTGTAGTCTCCTCTACCCTCAACGGCTATGGATTCACCATTTGGTATAATCACAGGTGGTTCGTATCCACTTTTAATTTGTTTTATTTTTAAGTAAAAAATCTTTGCAAATAATATGCTGGTAGCACCCGAGTCAATAACCCACTTACCTTCCGGACTTATGTTACCTGTCATGTTTGTAGATGAAGGATTTTGATCATTGGTGGTGGGTGTCATATTACTAAAAAAAATTATAAATTGTTGATACTGCTCGTTGGTTAGGCCTGGAATTTGACTTGTCTCCCCCTCAACACAAGCAGCCCTCGGCTTCACCTTTTCTTGTTTCCCTTTACCCAGCCACCACTCCGGGTACCTAACGAGCTTAAAACACCCATCTTTGTTATGCCCGTCCTTTCCACAGTGATCACAATGCTCCAACCGATTACCCGCACTATTTTTCAGATCGTTTCGAAAGGTTTTGTTTGGCACGTTCAGGTCTCGCTTCTTTGGCACTAAAGCTTGGAATGCAGCAGAATCAATATTGGTGGTACGCCTAAAATCGGAGACAACCCTTTGTTGTTCATCATCATACACCGGATGATAGGCTGCTCCGAGCATCGTAGTCGATTTCATGGCTAAGATTTGAGTACGTATGGTACCATATTCGGTGTCTAAGCCAAGCAAGAACTCATAGAACCTTTCTTTTTATTTAAAATCGAAAAGTTTTTTTCCAATACCACATGTACGTACAACCTTTACAGTTGCATGTAAAAATCGGGAGCACGGATTCAATTCATCCCAAAAGGATTGAAGTTTCGTGAAGTAGGTAGAAACAGAAGCCCCTTCTTGCTTTGCCGTGGTCAAAGTGTGTTTTAATTCGTATGAGCGAGGCGCACTAACTATCCCGAATCGTTCTTTAAGATCTGCCCAAGATCTCTTGGGCAGATGCAGTGTACTTCACACTCATTCTTATTTCTTTTTCTATCGCGGTGTGTAGCCAACCTTTAATCATAGTGTCGCACCTCATCCAAGCCATATGGGTAGGAGCGTTTGATTCTGGTTTCTTGATCGTCCCATTAATGAAGCCGACTTTGCAAATAAAAAATTCAGCATCTCTTGGACCCGTCGTTGTAATTGCCATCGGTTAGGATGTCATTGACGTGAAACTGTCTGGGATAATCTGAAGCATGTATGTAATACGAAGAGGTGTGATCTGAGACCCCTCCATCGTTTTTTGCTTATGCTTTTTTACCACTGGTCATGGCGGCTAGGGTTAGGAATTAGTTGGTCAAGATTTTTGGTAGTATGATCGATTTTTGGTAGGCTCTGATACCATAACAAAATTCGTTATGGTAAAAGCTAATATTACAAGCAGAGCCTCTTAGGCTATATAATACAAAATTTGCTACAATAAATTTGAGCAAATCAATGAGTAAATCAAGATAGCAATAACTATGGAAAATAGCCAATATGGAATGTGAGTTGTAGAGAATATCATGGAGCAATATGAGCTGGACCAAATCAAAGAGCAATATACGTTATCTTTTACTAATAACATAGATCCAATAGATAGTCTTGTGGCGTAATTGACTCTGCCCAAAATAAAAATAACAAACATAAGTGTAGTTAGTACAAAGATCCGTGATGTGTTTTAAATCTGTAAGGCGTTTGTCCCGATAAAGCGGACAATATCATGGCCCGGTTACACTGGGCTATTACAAATGGTATCAGAGCCAGCGCTGAACCGGTGGTTAGATATCCGGTGTGGATGCAGGTCCCTTAAAGGGGTGGATTGTAATATCCTGCATCGATTGAGGAGCCGAACAAAACATTCTTTATAAGGAGGTGGATATCTCCATATGCTAGCATGTTTTAAACTTGTGAGGCGATAGTGGTTCGTCCTGAAAAAGCAGGCAATATCTCAGTGTTATTATGTTGGCTATTATCGGATTGTAATATCGCACATCGATTCGAAGGAGAACAAAACCGTCTTTATTTAAATGTAGTTAACTTCCCTATCGTGACACAAATCCTTGATACGATGGTAGTTCGTCCCACAAAGTGGACAATATCATGGTTTGGTTAGACTCGCTGTTACAAATGGTGTCAGAGCCAAAGTGGACAATTGATGCCAGCCCTACAAGGACGCTGGACTCCTTAAGGGGTGGATTGTAATTCTCACATTGGCTAGTGAGGAGAACGAAGCATTCTTTATAAGGTGGATCCCTTGAATCATTATGTGTTTTATATCTGTGATGCAATGGTAGCTCATCCTAGCAAAACGAGCAAGATCATGGTGTGGTTACGCTGGGCTATTACATATAGGCATTCCCAAACCCATGCATGATTAGTAAAGCCCATACCAAATGCGTAAGGTATTAATCGGTTAATTACCCGTCGGTCATCGGGTAAACCCACAGGTTTGGGGTATACCCGACCAAAAACACGTCGGGAATCAATGGCTTTTGACAATTTATAACTAGTCAATTACTGTAACGATTCTGGCAAAATCAGGTATACCCTAACCGGTATATACTACTTATGTGTTAGTTAATAATGAATATGTGAATTATGATGCGTTTATACGAGTATGTATGATTCATAGTACGAATTATACTCGATTATACAGTTAATCGCATTGGAAATACGATTAACCGATTAACGGTTATTGAAGCCCGAACGATCGGGGATTGCATTATAGACGAAATATATATTATTTAGAGATGTTTGCGAAGTATTAAAGCTTCGGGATAAGTGAATTAAAGCACAGAAAAAGGATTTCGATTTAATGGTACGTCGGTATGTTAAACGAAACCTTTAATACCAAACCGAGCAAGAGACGATCGATCAAGCCGAAAAAGATGCACAATTATTAATACTATGATGTTTTAAGTCAATAAATGTCATGGTTTAAGTTTTAAATCGGTTTTATATAAATTTCATTTTTAAGCCGAAAAAAAACGTTTTAGCCTCGTTTTAAGCCGAATTAAACGTTTAACGAAAAACGAACTGAACCAGATTATCCAAAACATTATCCAGATTACGAGAATCTGAACTTGTGGCCACAAATGAAGATGTGGGTCCCCCCCACCCATCCAAATGGTCCGATCGGACCACTTTGCTTCATTTCATTTCATTTTTTTTTACAACAACTTATCCATCAATCCCTTTATTCTCTCAATAATTCCATCCAAAAACCGACAATTCTAGCAAGAAAAACCGAGGTAAAATTGTGTTATGTACGTGTTTATGTTCGTTTCTTGAGTTCTCTTTCAAGAAAATGAGGTTTCCAAGTGAAAAAGGGTGAAAACCCGAGATGGAACCGATTCTTGCATGATCAAGTGATGTATACGGGTTATACAAGGGATCTTGGTCCAAGAAAGGAGTTAAACGAACCAAAAACGAATTTTTACGGTTAAATCTTTGTTTTTAAAGCATAACCGAAACCATGAAAGAAATGACTTGATTGTGGGTGTAACTTGCTTGGTGTGGTGTTATTGTGCTTGTAGGTGTTGTATCTAGTTGCTAGCAAGGGCTAGAAAGCGAGATTCTTGCGGTTTGAAGCTAGAAACTCAAGGTAGTTCGGTTTTGTGTGATGTTTGTATATTTGGACAGATTGTGTTTCGTGTAGAGTTAGGTCATGAAATTTTACAGGGATGATCTACACATGAAAATATGAGTTCTGTGAATTTTTGGTAATTTTTGGATAAAGGATGATTATTTGGTGAATTTAATGCTCGGTTTTGGCCAAAAATGGTGAAAAATAGTTAAATATCATGAAAAATTCTGGATATTTTCAGATAAGCTTTTTATAACATGTATAAGTCACACACAAAAGTTTAGGTCAGTTGGAGAAGTCTAAGTAGGCTTTTCGGTTAAACGAGTTCTAGGGTTTTCTAGCTCGGTTTTAGTGAAAATGGCATTTAAAAAGGAATTTTGGTTCTGGAAAAATTACAGGGGACCATGGAGATGGCAGGGGTCATCCAGGAAAAATTTGGTATTTTTCTAAGATCGTTTGGTATTTACGACATATTTAGTGTTTAAATGGTGTTTAAAAATAGATAAATAAATGTTAAATATAAAAATTAATTCTGGAAATATTTTTATAAAATTCCCCACTGTCAAAAAGTGAGTTGTGCAAAATTTCAAGATCCGAGACTAAACGGATAATTATTTGTGCTAAAACAAACTTTTAAAGCTTAAAACGCGTAAACCGGTAAAGTTCGCATAAGCGAGCTGACTGGTGTATAAAAACCCTAAAAATGAACTATTTTCATATAATTGATTAAACAAGTAAAAATGAATCATCCGAAAATAATTCGGATGATTTGAGTGTTTTTAACCTATTTAACAGTTTCCGGTACGATAACGACGGAAACGGGTCCCGCGGCCAATCGGGACATCTAAACCGAGCCCTAATTTCACAACTTAGTTAAATTATCAATTAAAAACTATTTTCGGGTCGTGTGTGACCAAACTCATTTTTGAAACATAAAAATGGATAACCGTGCTAGGCACGCAAAAAAACGGGAAAAATGACTAATAGTAAATCTGACTAGTGAACTCTATACGATATCACAATCTGAGTCCGGTGAAAGTGTTTCTGGGTTAACATTGCCCCCAGAACGGCCAGATGTACCGGTTAACACGGTTAAAGTTATGTTAATAGTGATTGTATAGTAACGAACTTAGGGATCGTATTACAGATTTGGACTAGTAGCTGGAGTGTTGTATTACTAATTTGCCTACGATAAGGTGAGTTTCACGAGCCCCTTTTTCTGAATTGTTTTCAAATATTTTCACGGGGCGGAAAGCATGTTATTATTTAAATATTTAAGTACATACTGAATGCATAGATTTGCGTGTATTTATAAATATTTGATTGTACGGGAATCGTATGGAATGGGTACATTACTGGGTTAACAGTGTCCCCAGATGTCCCTGAAAGTGTTCTGGGTTAACATTGCCCCCGGAATGGGTACATTACTGGGTTAACAGTGTCCCCAGATGTCCCTGAAAGTGTTTCTGGGTTAACATTGCCCCTGGAAAGGGTACAGTACCGGGTTAACAGTGTCCCCAGATGTCTCTAGAAGTGTTTCCGGGTTAACATTGCCCCCGGAATGGGTACAGTACTGGGTTAACAGTGTCCCCAGATGTCTCTAATATATGATTATCATAATGATTTATCACTGTTTATTTAAATTAGTGAAACTCACCAACTATTCGTAGTTGACCCGTTTTCTTTACATGCTTTCTAGGTACTCCCAAACTGGAGTAAGTGCTACATGCTTGATGATGCTTGCTATTTGTGGAAGTTTAGTGATCATTTTGTATTAAATATGATAATGTAATGTTGGTAAAACTTATGTGCTATCGCCTAGACGGGAATTAAACTCGGAACAATGTAATATGATGTAAATTAATGTAGTGGTGTTTTCTTTATAAGCAATGCTGTTGATATCAGATGTGTCTGTTGCATCCCGTTTACGTTTCCGCTGCGGTTACGGGGTGTTACAGAACTTGGTATCAGAGCCATTGGTTATAAATGAATTAGGATGTCTTTAAAAGATACCTTAAATATAACCGGTAGCTCAAGTATTATAGGATCTGAATATCAACTAATAATATATAGTGACGAGATCTGGATGAACTTGGGTGGACAAGTGAGTTATTATGGTCCGGAACATAATAACAGACTTGCCCGCGCGAGGGAATTCAGGGGAAGTCACGGGGGACATTAATAGGTAAAATCGGCAACATATGTGTAAGTATATGATAATATTTTTATGTGACAAGGTTGTATAAATGTGTGTATATTAATTTAATTATGATTTACATTATGAAAGGGACTATATGTTTGCTAACTTGTGTACAGGTAAGCATGTCAAGATCACGAAGTTTATCAGTAGAGGAGGACCCGGAGAAGGCCAGTTCCGGGGACTCTAGGAGTGTACGTTTAGCTTCCAGCACCGAGCCTACTAAGACTAGCCATAGGAGTGCTAGCTTGTCCTCCCCTGCTAGGGTTACCAGATCTCCCACCCCACCCGCACCACAGGTCGCCCTTACCCCTCCAAGACCCGGTCCCCGCCTCACGGCGCGGATCAGTGTCCCTTACGTCCCACCTACCTTTACCCCACCCAGGTCCACATACCACAGGGGCGAGTCCTCCCGCCCCCAGACCGGGCCTGTGCCTCCACCCGTGTGGGGTACCCCCGGGCCGGTGAGGGATGAGCGTCCTTCCGCTGAGGCTGCATGGCTCCGGGTACTCACCGAGCAGTTGAATGAGCACACCACCGCCTTGACAGTGGGTATTCAGAGGAGGAATCACTTGGCGGATTGCATACAGGACAGCCAGCATGCGATCGCGCAGCTGAGGAGGGAGGACGCCTACTCCCAGTGGATGATTGACCGGATGGAAACACGGATCCGGGGTTTGATGGCAGTGTTAGTGGGGATGGTGGCAGTGTTGGTGTGGTTGGTATACCACTGTGTTTAGATCATGTAGGGTGGTAGTAGACAGGGTCCGCTTTTTGATACTCTGTGTTAGCAGTTAGTGACGATGCTAACATAGAGTGAATCTTGGGTAGTTTTAATACAGTCACTAGCCCATAGGGGTCTTTTTTTTGGGGATACCATTGTAGATATTTTGATGTATCATTCAAGCACTGACCCATAGCAGGTTATGTCGAAATGATGCCGATGTAGAACTGATGTATGAAAACGTAATCTATGGGCTGACGTTAATGTAATGTGTACTGATGATTATGTAAAATGTACTAATGTTTATTAATGAATGGAATATGTATTGTGTATCGAGATTGGAATGTGTATTAGTTATATGTATTTTTCTTAATGTTGTGTAGAATGGCACCTAAACGGTCAGCTCAAATGTCAGAAGCGGATGTGAGTCGTCTGATTGCTCGACAGTTAGAGGCGGCGATACCGGATATAGTATCGCGCATCTCCGCCAGTATTAACAATACGACCAATCCAGACCCTGCGAGCAATCAAACGACCACCAATAATGCTGGGGAACAAAATGTTAATCCTCCACCGAGCGGTAACCCAATTCCGAGTAATGACGCGCCGCCTAGGGTGGTCGTTACAGACAGTAATGACCCTATACCCAGTGTAGAAACGAACCGCACTGAACCGACTCCTGCAACAAGGGGATGTTCAATTAAAGATTTTATGTTGTGCAAGCCCCTAGAATTTAGCGGGTCTGAGGGACCCAATGGGTTGGTTAAGTGGATTGAGAAAATAGAGTCGGTTGTGAACATCAGTAACTGCCCTGAGGAATACATTGTTAAGTATGCTACTTGCACGTTCACGGACCATGCCTTGACATGGTGGAACACAATAGTGCAAACTCGCGGTCAGGCAGCGACAAACCGCATGACTTGGACAGAACTCAAAGCCCTTGTTCTGGAACATTTCTACCCGAAAAACGAACTGCAGAAGTTAGAAAACGAGTTGTGGAACTTGGAGATGCAGGGGGCAGACCATTTGGGTTATACAAACCGATTTAATGAATTGTCGCGATTGGTGCCGTGGTTGGTCACCCCTGAGTCAAAGAGGGTGGAGCGTTATATATGGGGACTAACTCCAGTAGTAAGGAGTATAGTCAACGCTGGGGACACCAGACGTTTGAGGGTGCGGTGACGCAAGCTGGTATTGTCACATACGATTTCGTGAGAAGTGGGTCACTGAAGGTGGCAGGAGAGTCTGCCGGAGGAAAGCGAGGTACGTATGATAATAGGACCCCGGGGAAGCAGCAAGACAAACGTGCTAGGCCCGCTGCCCAGAACTACGCCATGACTAGTTCAGGCGGAAGGCAAGAACCGCAGAAGGGAACGTTTCCTAAGTGTGGGAAATGCGGTTACCACCATGGTGGCGTATGCAAAGAGGTGGTGTGCCACCGGTGTGGCAGGATTGGGCACTACGCACCGAGTTGTAGGACAAACCTGAACAATCTGAACCGACAACCGCAACCTATCCGTGCGCAGCCATTTAGAACCCAACCAGCCCGACAACAAAACCCACAAGGAAACCAAATGATGACCACTAGTCGTGCTTGCTTTGAATGCGGCGGCACAGATTACTTCAAGAGAAACTGTCCGAAGCTGAACCAGGGAGGAAATGGGAGGCAAACCATGGGTCAGGCATCGTCGTCCAATCCGGCGAGAGGCCGAGCATTCGTGATGGGGGCGAACGAAGCACGCAGGACCCCAGCGTAGTGACAGGTACATTCCTCGTCTCTGATCATTACGCTTCTGTATTATTTGATACAGGCGCCGATAGAAGTTTTGTTTCTGTTAAATTCCTATCGTTAGCAAACCTTCCGATTAGTGAACCCATAGAACCTTATACCGTAGAAGTCGCTAACGGTAAAACCATGATAGTTAATCAGATAGTTCGGAATTGCCCTTTTATTTTGAACGATCAATCCTTCCTGATTGACTTATTACCGGTAGAATTAGGTAGTTTTGACGTGATAGTGGGAATGGATTGGTTAGCACGTAACAAGGTGGAAATAAACTGTGAAAAGAAAATCGTCAAGATCCGGGTGTCGGATGACGAAAAAGTGTTAGTGCAAGGAGAAAAGTCGGGCACAATGATACCGTTTATATCCCACCTCAAGGTGTTAAAATATATACGCCAGGGATACGTGGCATATTTAGCAAGCTTGACGGCCACAGATTCTGAGGAGGAACGGTTGGAGGATATCCCGGTAGTACGCGAGTTTCCACAAGTTTTCCCAGAAGAACTTCCTAGATTACCGCCGACCCGACAGGTCGAATTCAGAATCGATTTATTACCTCAAGCTGGCCCTGTTGCTAAAGCACCCTACCGACTTGCACCATCCGAGATGCAAGAGTTATCCAATCAGTTGCAAGAATTGTTGGATAAAGGATTTATACGTCCTAGCTATTCCCCGTGGGGTGCACCTGTATTATTCGTGAAAAAGAAGGACGGGAGCCTTAGAATGTGCATTGATTACAGGGAGTTGAACAAGTTAACCATTAAAAATAGGTACCCTCTTCCTCGAATTGATGACCTGTTTGACCAGCTGCAAGGTGCGAGCTATTTCTCAAAAATCGATCTTAGATCGGGATACCATCAGGTTAGAATTCAGGAAGAGGATATCCTAAAAACCGCATTCCGGACTCGCTACGGCCATTACGAGTTCTTAGTTATGCCTTTCGGGCTAACAAATGCGCCGGCAGTGTTCATGGACCTCATGAATCGAGTCTGTAAACCCTACCTCGACAAATTCGTCATCGTGTTTATTGATGACATTCTGATTTACTCGAAAAGTAAAGAGGAGCACGAGCAACACTTAAGAATAATTTTAGAGCTTCTGGATCAGGAGAAGTTGTATGCAAAATTCTCCAAGTGTAACTTCTGGTTACAGGAAGTGCAGTTCCTCGGTCACGTTGTAAACCATCAAGGAATACACGTTGATTCGAGTAAAATTGAAGCAATTAAGAATTGGCAAGCGCCTAAAACGCCAAAGGAAATCCGCCAATTCTTAGGCTTAGCTGGATATTATCGTCGATTTATAGAGAACTTTTCCAGCATAGCCCAACCTTTAACTCTCCTGACTCAAAAGAATCGAAAGTATGAATGGGGAGAAGAGCAGGAAACGACGTTTCAAACGTTAAAGCAAAAATTGTGCCAAGCGCCGATTTTAAGTCTCCCCGATGGAGACGATGGTTTTGTCGCGTATTGTGACGCATCGCTTAGAGGGTTAGGATGCGTGTTGATGCAGAATAATAAGGTTATAGCCTATGCTTCCCGACAGTTAAAAGTACACGAGAAAAATTACACTACTCATGACTTAGAACTGGGAGCGGTTATCTTCGCACTTAAAATCTGGAGACATTATCTCTACGGTACAAAGTGCACCATCTTCACCGATCATAAAAGTTTGCAACACATATTTGATCAGAAAGAACTAAATATGAGGCAACGAAGATGGGTCGAATTGTTGAGCGATTATGACTGTGACATCCGTTATCACCCCGACAAGGCTAAAGTTGTAGCCGATGCCTTGAGTAGAAAAGATCGGGTTAAGCCATTGCGAGTGCGAGCGTTGGGGATGATAGTCCAGTCGAACCTTTCGGACCTGGTTCGAGTCGCTCAACGTGAGGCGTTGAAAGAGGAACAATTGGAAAAGGAGGGACTTTACGACAATGAGAAGAATTTCGAACAGCGCGTGGACGAAATTCTCTATTTCAAAAGTTGGATTTGGATCCCGACCTTCCGTGATCTTTGTGAATTAATCATGGACGAAGCACATAGATCAAAATATTCCATACATCCGGGGTCGGATAAGATGTACAAGGATGTGAAGGAGTTCTATTGGTGGCCAGGTATGAAAAAGGATATCGCAACGTATGTCGGTAAATGTACGACTTGTTCGAGAGTTAAGGCAGAGCACCAGAAACCCTCGGGAATGTTACAACAACCGGAAATTCCCGAATGGAAGTGGGAGCAAATCACGATGGATTTTGTGACACATCTTCCTAAAACGTCCCGAGGACATGATGCAATTTGGGTAATCGTGGATCGAATAACCAAATCGGCACATTTTATCCCGATTAGAAATAATTATAACACAGAGAGACTTGCGCAGATTTATATTAATGAAATTGTGTCTCGTCATGGGATACCCATCTCAATCATCTCCGATCGGGATAGCCACTTCACCTCCAAGCTTTGGCAAGCTGTGCAAGAAGCGTTGGGAACGCGTATTGATCTAAGCACAGCTTACCACCCTCAGACCGATGGTCAGTCTGAGAGGACCATCCAAACCTTGGAGGATTTGCTTCGTGCATGCGTACTGGATTTTAAGGGAAATTGGGATCAACATCTCCCACTCGTTGAATTTTCCTATAATAACAGTTACCATAGCAGTATAAAGGCCGCGCCTTACGAAGCATTGTATGGTCGGAAGTGCCGATCACCACTCTGTTGGACTGAAGTGGGCGACACTCAGGTTATTAGATCAGACCTGGTCCAGGAAACGACCAGCAAAATCCTTGAAATTAGGAGCAATCTGAAGGCCGCGTGGGATCGGCAAAAGAGTCATGCCGATACCCGTAGAAAACCGTTGTCGTTTGAGAAAGGTGATAAAGTGTATTTGAAAGTATCACCTTAGAAGGGTGTAGTCAGATTTGGAAAGGCGGGGAAGTTTGCCCCGAGATATATTGGACCCTTCAATATTACTGCAAAAATCGGTCCCGTAGCGTACCGATTAGAACTACCCGATGAATTGAGTGCAGTTCACAACGTGTTTCACGTATCGAACTTGAAAAGATGTATGGCGGATGAGACATCGGTGTTACCTTTAGAGGGTGTCCAAATAAATGATAAACTCAATTTCGTAGAGGAACCCGTAGAAATAGTAGACGGAAAAATCAAGCAACTTAGACACAACAAGATTTCGTTGGTCAAAGTTAGATGGAATTCGCAACGAGGCCCAGAATATACCTGGGAGCGGAAGGACGAATTCCGGAAGAAAAACCCCAATCTATTTCCTCAAAAGAAGTAGTCGTCGCGTAAAAATTTCGAGGACGAAATTTCTTTTACGGGGGAGAATGTAACGATTCCGGCAAAATCAGGTATACTCTAACCGGTATATACTACTTATGTGTTAGTTAATAATGAATATGTGAATTATGATGCGTTTATACGAGTATGTATGATTCATAGTATGAATTATACTCGATTATACAGTTAATCGCATTGGAAATACGATTAACCGATTAACGGTTATTGAAGCCTGAACGATCGGGGATTGCATTATAGACGAAATATATATTATTTAGAGATGTTTGCGAAGTATTAAAGCTTCGGGATAAGTGAATTAAAGCACAGAAAAAGGATTTCGATTTAATGGTACGTCGGTACGTTAAACGAAACCTTTAATACCAAACCGAGCAAGAGACGATCGATCAAGCCGAAAAAGATGCACAATTATTAATACTATGATGTTTTAAGTCAATAAATGTCATGGTTTAAGTTTTAAATCGGTTTTATATAAATTTCATTTTTAAGCCGAAAAACGACCGTTTTAGCCTCGTTTTAAGCCGAATTAAACGTTTAACCGAAAAACGAACTGAACCAGATTATCCAAAACATTATCCAGATTACGAGAATCTGAACTTGTGGCCACAAATGAAGATGTGGGTCCCCCCACCCATCCAAATGGTCCGATCGGACCACTTTGCTTCATTTCATTTCATTTTTTTTTTACAACAACTTATCCATCAATCCCTTTATTCTTTTAATAATTCCATCAAAAAACCGACAATTCTAGCAAGAAAAACCGAGGTAAAATTGTGTTATGTACGTGTTTATGTTCGTTTCTTGAGTTCTCTTTCAAGAAAATGAGGTTTCCAAGTGAAAAAGGGTGAAAACCCGAGATGGAACCGATTCTTGCATGATCAAGTGATGTATACGGGTTATACAAGGGATCTTGGTCCAAGAAAGGAGTTAAACGAACCAAAAACGAATTTTTACGGTTAAATCTTTGTTTTTAAAGCATAATCGAAACCATGAAAGAAATGGCTTGATTGTGGGTGTAACTTGCTTGGTGTGGTGTTATTGTGCTTGTAGGTGTTGTATCTAGTTGCTAGCAAGGGCTAGAAAGCGAGATTCTTGCGGTTTAAAGCTAGAAACTCAAGGTAGTTCGGTTTTGTGTGATGTTTGTATATTTGGACAGATTGTGTTTCGTGTAGAGTTAGGTCATGAAATTTTACAGGGATGATCTACACATGAAAATTCGAGTTCTGTGAATTTTTGGTAATTTTTGGATAAAGGATGAATATTTGGTGAATTTAATGCTCGGTTTTGGCCAAAAATGGTGAAAAATAGTTAAATATCATGAAAAATTCTGGAAATTTTCAGATAAGCTTTTTATAACATTTTTAAGTTACACACAAAATTTTAGGTCAGTTGGAGAAGTCTAAGTAGGCATTTCGTTTAAACGAGTTCTAGGGTTTTCTAGTTCGGTTTTAGTGAAAATGGCATTTAAAAAAGGATTTTGGTTCTGGAAAAATTACAGGGGACCATGGAGATGGCAAGGGTCATCCAGGAAAAATTTGGGATTTTTCCAAGATCGTTTGGTATTTACGACATATTTAGTTTTTAAATGGTGTTTAAAAATAGATAAATAAATGTTAAATATAAAAATTAATTCTGGAAATATTTTTATAAAATTCTCCACTGTCAAAAAGTGAGTTGTGCAAAATTTCAAGATCCGAGACTAAACGGATAATTATTTGTGCAAAACAAAATTTTAAAGCTTAAAACGCGTAAACCGGTAAAGTTCGCATAAGCGAGCTGACTGGTGTATAAAAACCCTAAAAATGAACTATTTTCATATAATTGATTAAACAAGTAAAAATGAATCATCCGAAAATAATTCGGATGATTTGAGTGTTTTTAACCTATTTAACAGTTTCCGGTACGATAACGACGGAAACGGGTCCCGCGGCCAATCGGGATATCTAAACCGAGCCTTAATTTCACAACTTAGTTAAATTATCAATTAAAAACTATTTTCGGGTCGTGTGTGACCAAACTCATTTCTGAAACATAAAAATGGATAACCGTGCTAGGCACGCAAAAAAACGGGAAAAATGACTAATAGTAAATATGACTAGTGAACTCTATACGATATCACAATCTGAGTCCGGTGAAAGTGTTTCTGGGTTAACATTGCCCCCAGAACGGCCAGATGTACCGGTTAACACGGTTAAAGTTATGTTAATAGTGATTGTATAGTAACGAACTTAGGGATCGTATTACAGATTTGGACTAGTAGCTGGAGTGTTGTATTACTAATTTGCCTACGATAAGGTGAGTTTCACGAGCCCCTTTTTCTGAATTGTTTTCAAATATTTTCCCGGGGCGGAAAGCATGTTATTATTTAAATGTTTAAGTACATACTGAACGCACGGATTTGCGTGTATTTATAAATATTTGATTGTACGGGAATCGTATGGAATGGGTACATTACTGGGTTAACAGTGTCCCCAGATGTCCCTGAAAGTGTTCTGGGTTAACATTGCCCCCGGAATGGGTACATTACTGGGTTAACAGTGTCCCCAGATGTCCCTGAAAGTGTTTCTGGGTTAACATTGCCCCCGGAATGGGTATAGTACTGGGTTAACAGTGTCACCAGATGTCTCTAGAAGTGTTTCCGGGTTAACATTGCCCCGGAATGGGTACAGTACTGGGTTAATAGTGTCCCCAGATGTCTCTAATATATGATTATCATAATGATTTATCACTGTTTATTTAAATTAGTGAAACTCACCAACTATTCGTAGTTGACCCGTTTTCTTTACATGCTTTCTAGGTACTCCCAAACTGGAGTAAGTGCTACATGCTTGATGATGCTTGCTATTTGTGGAAGTTTAGTGATCATTTTGTATTAAATATGATAATGTAATGTTGGTAAAACTTATGTGCTATCGCCTAGACGGGAACTAAACTCGGAACAATGTAATATGATGTAAATTAATGTAGTGGTGTTTTCTTTATAAGCAATGCTGTTGATATCAGATGTTCTGTTGCATCCCGTTTACGTTTCCGCTGCGGTTACGGGGTGTTACAATTACATCGTGAAAGTAACTACTGTAGGTCTCAAAACGACCACACGAACGATTTTTCTCTTGTTATAAAGTGTCGAGACGGGTGCGGTAAATCAAACGACCAACATAAATATAAAGATAAGATATATGAATGATCTCGTTGTCGGTTAAAAGATTGATATATAAAATAAAGAACCGACCCACCCAAGGTGAGCTCCCCTTGGGTGGATGATTTACACCTTATAAAACACACACAAATAAAGAACAACAATATTCCCTATTTATAGATAAAAAGAAATACTCTAGAAGCATCTCCCGTTAAAGTTAAACGTGCGTCTCGAAGCTCTCATTTTGTGTCGGGTTTCCTCGTCGGATTTATTATTAACGTGACCAAATATATTTAACGACTTTCGCCATTGATATCGCAAGTCACAATATTTGACCCTACAATCACCCCTTTGACTTATGATATTAATTGTTTAACCATGTCAAACATCATCATGAATCACTCGATAAACCGAAACCGCTTTGCTTCAATTCACCCCATCAAGGTATGACCCACCTAATTTCATGAAGGATTTCTCGCTTCTTTATCCATTGTATTGGATCCTAAGCAATATAGGTTGAGATGAGCTTGAATATCCACAAATCGTTCTTGAAATACCGGCTTAAACGATCAAATGACAAAGATTATTAATTTATTCGAAGTTCACCTTTCGGATCCAACTTCTCGAACGTAAATAGAATAATAAGCTTCGAACACTCGGTCAAACAATGACGAAAACCCAAACAAGTTTGAATTTCTTCATTGGACAACCCTGAAAATGTGGTTAACTTCCCTATCGTGACACAAATCCTTGATATGATGGTTGTTTGTCCCGCAAAGTGTATAATATCATGGTTTGGTTAGGCTCGGCTATTACAAATGGTATTAGAGCCAGAGTGGACGATGGACTCCTTAAGGGGTGGATTATAATTTCTCACATCGGCTAGTGAGGAGAACGAAACATTCTTTATAAGAAGGTGAATATCTTGAATCATTACGTGTTTTATATCTGTGAGGTAATGGTAGCTCATCCTAGAAAAACGGGCAAGATCATGGTGTGGTTTCGTTGGGCTATTATAGGTATTCCCAAACCCATGCCAGATTAGTAGGGCCATATCAAATGCGTAAGGTATTAATCGGTTAATTACCCGCCGGTCATCGGGTAAACCCACGGGTTTGGGGTATACCCGACCAAAAACACATCGAGAATCAATGGCGTTTGACAATTACTAGTCAATTAACATCGTGAAAGTAACTATTAATCGGTTACAAACAATGAATGCCATAAAATATGGCCAATAACTAATCAATTATAATAAATAATTGTTTTAAACAAGTTTTGACGTATAAGTAATGCTCCAAGTTTCATATGATACATCCATTTCCACCAAAGGAACCCATACTCGGTTAATAGAGCTCATCTCAAATCCGTCGGGTATCGTGTAAACAGCGGGTTTCGGGTATACCCGGATCGAAAACACGTCATGCATCTATCAAGTTTTGACAATTTATAACTAGTCAATTACATCAGAAAAGTTACTAATTAATCAGTTATAAACAATGATTGTCATGTAATGTTGACAATAGCTAATCATTTACAACAAATAATCGTTATAAACAACTTTTGACATATAAATAATGCTCCAAGTTTCATATGATACCGGGTAATTGGGCTTATTACAAAGCCCAAACTCGTCTCAAACTCGTAAACAATTTCAAAAGTAATCACAAACCTATCCCATTTGGGTATGGGATGGGTAGTTCCCGTCATAAATGTTTCAAGTTTCTAATTTTCTCATTAGATTCGGGTTTCATTGTCTCCTTGCTTACATTGCTATACTATATTATTCTATTATAATATAATATATAACATCATGGTATATTAAATTATGTTGTAATATATCATATCAAATAAAATTATAAACCATACTACAACACTACATTGCACCATAATATATTACAACATATTATCAAATTATATCGCATTATATCATTTTGCATTATTGTTTTATTTATTACATTACATCAATTACTTTATATTGTGGTTATATTATACTAATAGGAACTCGTGCGATGTGGCGGGACAACAATTCACAGCGCGGTTTTTCTTTTGTACTCGTATAAACGCTTTCTTGATGCAGCGGCAAGTTTTTTATTTAGGCCTTGAGGATGCTAGTATGTAGAAATGATCAAGGCTATGACTAGGTTGTGAATGATTTTACTTGATGAAAAATTTAGTATGTATAGAAATGCAAGATACATTTTTGGTTATGCATATAAAGCTTATTTAGTTGTAGATAGAACTAACATCTCTTGTATTGTGAACATCACATATTTGGTTTTCACTTGTGACCATTTGTCTATATTTCCCATGTTGATATGTGAAGGTCACGTCTAGATTACCCGCTCATAATTTTTTCAATGATTTTCAAATCACCATAACTGGACAACACACTTCCACTCTTCACTTACGCAAAACCTTAAAAACCTTAACAACACCCTACGAATTTTCAAATCACCATATCTGTATCTCATGAATTGGCATTGACAATTACAATTCACAATGGAAGTGACAATTTTCTTAGTAAAGTTTTAAATGAACTTGAGATATAAATCAATACAAACAACATCAACAAGATGTTGTGCTTATTCTTAGAAATCATTCAAAAATCCGAAAGAATTTTTTTTTAACTCACAAAGTTGACTAATATACAATGACCGGTGTTCACGTTAATTAATACCTCAACAGTAACCCAAAAGCGCTCTATCATTGCACAAAATGCAATCGATCAGAAGCATCACAATAATAAACAAACATGAATACACAAATTTTCAAATGAAAACAATTAAAACCTCAGCTATTTTACAAGTTGTGTAGTGCCTTTCTTTGCCCTATCCATTATTTTCGAGAATCTAAAGTAGTAATATAGAAAATGTTGCCTCAATCGACAAGAGCTCGAACCCACTTATTTGACTTATGATATGTCTAAAGAAAATAAACAACAGATTAACAGACGACAAATATAGTGCTAAAGATTTATGATTCAAATCAATAAACAATAAAAAGCTAAAAAAAACACCAAAGTTTAAAAATTTACTCACCACATCCACATCTCCAGACTCAAATCTATGTGAAAAGGTTTCTTCAATGTTGCAGCCTATCCAAATGCAAAATCATATTTGCTCCTACAAAAATCACAACTGTTTTCATTAATGCTACAGGACAGGTGCAAAAGAAATCTTTCAAAGTAATGTAACCATTTTCAAGCATACTTTTTAAACAAGTGCATAACAAATCTTCCAAATAAAATATTACATGAAATTCTTTGGTTTGAGTTTGGTTTAAACAGATTCGGTTTGTGTTTGTATCAACCAAATCGGTTTGCCAACCCATTTATTTAGTTTGATTTGCTGTTCTTATGTAAAAGAACAAACATGAACAAAAAAATTGTGTTCGTTTATTTTTGTACGTGACAGTTAATTTATGTTTGCTTCTTTATGCCTGTTTATTTATGCTTATTTATGTTGGTATATGTATCAATAGAGAATAAATTATTATAATCTAGATGAGTCATCTATTTAGAAATTTTATATTTGTTCATTCTTGTTCTTTTAAGTGTGTTCAATATTGTCCTTTTATGTTTGTTTGTGCTCATATATGTTCAGTTATGTTTGTGAACTATTCATTTAGATTTAAAAAACGAACAGGAAAACAAGTATTCCAATGGTGCAGTCGACTAACTAAACGAACCGAGCTTTCGGTGAGCTATTCATGAAATTCCGTTTATGCTTGATTACTTAATAAACGAACGACATGAACACAAAAATTGTGTTCGTTTATTTATGTTCGTGAATGTTCGTTTATGTTTGTTTCTTTATGCCCGTTTATTTATGTTCGTTTATGTTGGTATATGTATTAATAGATAATAAATTAATATAATATTGATGAGTCATCTATTTTTTTTAAATTAAGCTTCATTCACTACACCCCGACTAGGGCCTCAAAGTGAGGACCGTCGGAAAATTAAAACATGTACATTGGAGATTACACCATTCGTCCCAAGACAACACCTTAAACTTTGTTCTATTTTGTCAACAAAAAAAGGATAACTTTTAATATTATAGATAACAATTCTACTCGGTGTTCTCATGTATCCCTGAAGATCTTTTCGTTCCTCGCACGCCAAATACATCAACAAGCAATAATAATACTTCCATGAACCATGTTTTTCCTCCACTTGTTACCTGTCACCATTTTATGCGCTTCCAAAAGGTCTCGAACATCAAAGGAAAAAATGGGATTTAACCCACACCAAAAACCAATGGCATTCCAAACCTCATGAGCAACTATACAAATAAAAAATAATGATATATTCACCGTCTCTTCAACCCACTCGCATAACGAACATTGCGTAGAACCAACATGAATGTGTCTTTTAATCAACTTGGTTTTAACCGGAAGCCGACCCATGGCCACCCTCCAAGCTAAAATCATGAATTTCAAAGGAATCTTGTTGACCCATCTCGGCACAAATACTGAGCCGTGTCGGTTTTTCTGTAGAAGTTGTCTCACAGCTTTGACGCTGAAACACTCAACTTCTCCGTTGGTCCAGGTCCATTGATCCTCGATCCCATTCCGTAATTGCAGACCCGAGATCGCCTCTTGCAGTATTGTCAGCTCCCAAGTAAAACTTTCATCTAACGGGCCCATATAGTGTTTCCTTTCAAGACGCCAACTATGGCTCTCTCGATGCAGTCTTTCTGTAACCAAGCAAAACTTCTTCTTTCCATAATATAGAGGTTCGGCCATTTATATCTCAATGGCACACCGTCAAGCTAATTGTCGTGCCAAAATCTAATAGATTCCCCATTCCAAACCACAGCCACCATATTCCAATTAAGCGGCTGATCTTTAACTAATAACCCATCAATAACCTTAGCTATCGTCTTCCAAGAACTACAAAGTTGGGCATTAACCGACAAATAATATAATCTGGATCGAGACCTGTGGCAGCCTAAAATCACCTTCGTCCAAAAGGTACCATATTCCTTTCTGAAACGAACAACCCATTTGAAAAGCAATGCCTCATTCAACTCCTTTAACCTCGGGACGCCTAGACCACCCACCTTCTTGCTCAAAGTAATGCGATCCCATGAGACCCAATGTATCTTTTGATTTTCTGAATTCCCGGACTATCTAAGACCGCCTTGATTAAGGTAGCCCGACCTCCGATGGAGAGTGTTTTCACTTTCCAACCCAAAAGCCGCTCATATATTTGTTTATTTGTGTTCATTTATGTTCTTTTATGTTTGTTTGTGCTCATATATGTTCATTTATCTTTTTCAGCTATGTTCTTTAACTGTTCATTCAGATTTAAACAAACGAACATAAATGAACATGAACATGAACACAAATATTTGTTCATGTTGGTTTAAAGTTAAATGTACGAACACGAACATGGCCTTGTTCGTGTTCGTTTGGTTCGTTTATAGGCCTAAAATTCACGATAACATGATAACCACTAGGTTTTTTTTCGGTTTTAACAAAGAGCTCAGTTCGGTTTCGATTTTAACCATTTGAGCTTGAAATATTAGGGCCTAAAAAGAAAGAAAAAAAAAAGACCCAAATAATGAAATTCATTTTGAACATAATACCAGGTCTAAAACTTTTTTGTAATTTAATAATGAAAGGAATTCTAAAGCCATGTGCCATTAACTAATACATTATAAATTACTTAAAATCAGCTTTTGATTTTTTTAGTTAAGTCCAGTTTGGTTTTTTTGTGATAGTAAAATCAAAACTGAACCAAAAATATATATTATAACACATAAACCAAACTGAAAATTAGTTCATTAAAAAAACATAAAACCAAGCCATCGAGCCCACTATTGAGGCATACCTCACGTTCACCAACTTCCCTTCTTTGTTTTGTAAGCGCAACATTGTAAAAAAGCACTTTAGCATCCTCACGTTTAACTGCTGCAACTTCTTTGTTTCATCAACAGCCAATTTTGCAAAGAGTTCCCTCATCTAAGAGAATATTTGAAATCAAATTGGCCGTAGCATTAATCCTTGTCAGTTCCGACTGAATATCTCTACATAAACAAGGAAAGAAATCAATAACTTTAACTTAAATATACAATCTTAATATGACATAGCTGATGTCATCAATAACAACCTTAATTAACTATTACTTAAACTGGTATTGCTTATGTCATCAATAACAACCTGAATCAACTTTATTATCCTTGTCCAACAATGCTTTACAAATAAAGACAATAAACATCCAGTAACCTAAACCGAGAATCATAAATTAAAAAAAAAAAAAAAAACCGATTGTACTAAAATGATGAAATCACATGCTCCTTTAATATCATGAGTCCATATAATATTTTCTTAGCATCACTTTCCTACATCTTAAAGTGAAGCCATCATAAGCTTTTACAAAATTACATCTTTTATCATACGAACGTAGGTGTGAAAAAGAAAAACCTGCCACAAGTGCTTTGCAAGTTCTCGGTGCTTGCAACCAACAAGTTCCCCTTTCTGTAGGCACAATAACAATCTATCAACGCATGTAATAAACTCAACATGGTCTAACTTACCAACAAGTCAACATGTGTGATTCCAGTAAGATTAAAATTGTGCACACATACTAAACAGAAATCATTCGTTCGTAAGTAAAAAAGTTGAGATTGTAACCAATATTTTTAACCTTAACATTATCAAATTAAAATTTGTATTTAGTACCTAATTTTGATATCGGCTTTGCGTGACAGAGTTTCTTGGTAACGTCTATTTAAATATCATTCTTTTAGAAAATATTTACGAACCAGAAAGTTTCGTAATTAGATATAATGATACAAATAATCACACAAAATCATAACGCACATTCAAAATAAACAAACTAAAAACCATGAACCCTTAAACAAAATATCCCAGAGAAATCTCTGAATCATACTAAATATAAACAAACCAAAACAATCACGAACATAAATAAAATATACATGAACCTTACCTACATGTGGCAACGCCAGAATCGATGTTGTGGTGGTGGAATCAATAGCTTTGTGTTCTAAAAATTTTAACTATGATTTCTTAAATGAATATACGAAAACAAACCTGAAGTACAGAACTTGAATCTTGAAACTATTAATCAGAAAATTGAATATTTTAATCGTGAATCGGAGCCAAATATTGAGGGAAAAGTTGTGAGCGGGATTTACCACATAAGACATCATAGGGAATACCGGATTTTGAATTTTGTATCAATATGCCAAAGAGGTATGAGCATATTGGCTGGTGGGATATGGGCGGGATTTAAAAGGAAATCCTAGATCTGACACTCAAACGCAAAGGATAATTGTACCCTAGGCTTTAACTCTTGTAAACTTTTAGGTAGCGTTTGGTATGCAGGAACGACAGGGGAATGGAATGATTCATTACGTGGAAATGAAGAAAGTGGTGTTTGGTTACTCAATGGAACGGAATCATCCATTCCCTATTCTTTTTTTTCATTCCATTCCTCTCTCACCCTAGTTTCTCAACACCACCACCACCTGACAACAATCACCACCATCACCACCACCACCACCACCACCACCACCTGACCGTCACCGTCACCGTCACCGTCACCGTCACCGTCACCTCCGCCACCACCACCACCTTACCACCACCTTACCATCAGCGCTACAACCGCCACTACACTATCGCTGCCTGACCACCACCGTCGTCGCTACCCTATTTTCGCCATCACTACCAACACTAATACCGCCACCCCCACCCCCACCCCCACCACCACAACCACCCCACCTAACCGCCACCCTTATTGAGAATCTCATTCTGATTCCTATTGATAAGGGGTGATCCTAAACGTTCCCTGTGAAAGACCTTTCCTAAAGCTTATCCTCGTGTATCTCCTTGAAGCACAATGTTACTTACGCAAAACGTTTGTCGCATTCTTAGCCATGTCACCACCAAATCCCGCATAGAAAAGAAGATTTCCGATATCCTGATCGTCCGCGACTTCCTTGAAGTCTTTCCTGATAATGTTTTTGACTCCCTCCTATTCGCCAAGTGGAGTTCCACATCGACCTTGTGTCCGAAGCAAACCCCATGGCCATGAACCCTACCATCTTGCACCCTCTAAGATGAAATAACTCTCAAATCAAATTCAACAACTCACTGACAAGGGTTTTATTCGTTCGAATTTGTCTCCATGGGTCACACTAGTCTTGTTTGTCATGAAGAAGGATGGTACGTTGCAAATGTTCATAGATTACCACGAGCTCAATAAGCTCACCAATAAGAACCGTTACCCTCTCCCGCGCATCGTGATCTGTTTTCCCAACTTCAAATAACCCCGTGTTCTTCCACTATCGATCTTCGTTCAGGTTATCATCAACTCTATGCCAACGAAGATGACATACCCAAGATCGTCTTTCGAACTCGATACGGGCACTTTGAATTTTGAATCATGTCACTTGGCAATGCACCTGCGGTTTCATGGATCTTATGAATGAGTTTACAAACCCTACCATGACAAGTTAGTGATTGTTTTCATCGACGACATCTTGATATATTTCAAATCCGAAATTGAGCACAAAAATCATTTGCGCGCGATCCTCGACTTATTGCGGAAAGAGCAACTTTATACTAAATTCTCGAAATATGAATTTTGGCTAAAACAAGTTCAATTTTGGGGCGTATCATCAACGAAAAGGGTATTCATGTTGATCCCGCTAAATAACAATGTTTGATATTGAGATGTTGTAATTGTTGGATTTGTTTTCTTTTTGTTGAGACAATGTGTACTTTAATTGGGATAATATGATTATTTATTTAGTGTCTTTTAACCTATGATACAAATTATTTCACTCCTCAGCATGTTCTGCCGTAGGTTGCGGTATGACATGAACTACACATATCACTTTTTAACAGCCAATGAATCCTCCAAATGGGCTACGTGCACCACATCTAGATACACTTGCCTTCCAACCGGGAAAACCATCAACTAAGGCCAACGCCCTTGAATACTCTTTTGAAGGCATAACAATGCGGTGAGATGTAACTCGTTCAGTTCAAAGATTGAAATTTTGATCGCCGCATATTCATTTAGTCTCCCATCATCACTAGGTGTCGCTAAAACTAAATGGTTGGGCCAAGAATTTAACCTAGAGTCACACCCCAACCTAAGACAGAAATGACGGGGCGTGAGCTGATTGCTCACAACTCTCAAAGTACTATCATGCAATGTTTAAAAATGCCCATATCTATTTGCTTTGATTAAAATTATTCAAATAATTCAAGTACAAAGTACAAAATCCATAATCATACAACAATACAACTTATATCACAAATGATCTTGATTAAAATTTTCTAACTTAAATTCTTCACTAAGTCTTCACCAAATCTTGCAACTAGTTCAAACAATAACCTGCATATGCGTATAAAATAGAAATTTTTGTCAACAACAAATTTTGAGATAGTAAGACACTAGTTTAAGGCGCAACTAGTATAAATATATAATAAATAAAAAAAATGCAAAATGTGTCAAGTGAGATAAAGAATTTAACCAATAAGCAAGTAAATAATGTTGTCGGTAAGCTCGATGTCAGATGAAACTGAACAATCGCTAACAAGACTGGTGTATGATCATACTAGACTGATAATATATTGGACCTCTCTGACATGTATTCAAGTAAAGCATCTAAGCATATAACACGTTAAGTATAAATTGTTAAACACACAAGACTAACAGCTACAAGTTAATAATTAAATAATAGGTAAAGAGATAAAGTACGCATATGTCCCCCAAAAGATTTAAAATAAGTAAAAAGGGGAGTGATTACTCACCTTAGCGATTAAGCAAGAGATAATGAATATGTAAGAAAGCGGTAAGTCAAGCTCTTCGGGATTTACCGACTGGAATCCTAATTAAATTAATTGCGGAAATAAATATGAGTCTAAAACTAGGTAGGGATTCGAAAATTGATGGTCGAGTGTGTTCTTGAGAAAGTTATATATTATGTTAATTTCTTATCAGTTTTATTATCGCTTTTATTTAACCAAGGTTTATCATAAATAATTTGATTAAAATACATAAAAATACTTAACCAAATATTTATAAAAGATTTTAAAGTTTACATAAGGAGATTTATTTTAAATGTTAAATTTAATCCAAACATATATTTTATGTATTTATATATATTTTATTATTTAATAAATATTTCTTTTGAATACATATTGTAAATAATATATAATAAATAATAAGTAATTAGTAAATATTAAATTATAAAATTTGTATAAAGTATAATCTTTTATATAAAAATACTTAAATTATATTTTTAATACGTGAATTAACAATAAACTTTTAAATATACAAATTAAAATCCTTTTTAAATATTAAAACCTTTAATAATCTATTACACACACAAATATATATATATGGTGTTTAAACAAAATTTGAAAAAATGATCGCTTTATAAGTCAGTTTTAATAGAATAACGTTTATTTAATATTTAATACTAACTATATTGATTTATTAAAACCTTTTAGATTCATAAAACAATCAAAAACAAAAACTAAAACAAAAATGCAATGGCCGGGACTCAAACCTGCGTCATTAGCCGGCTCAAGGGTTTTAAGACACACACTAGCCAACTGTGCTAGGGTGTTGGTTTATTCTTGAAAACAATATATTATATACAAGAACTAATAAAACCGCAATTGATTAATAAACCCTAGATATTCAATTGAATAATATGTTAACTTTTAATTCAATTAACCTCGGGCTTAATGACGAGCGTTCAATGACGATCAAACATGTGTATCATATAACTTAAACGATGATGAACAACATGTTAATTGATGGATATAGTGGTCTGCATCGAGCAATCGAATAACTGATACATCAGGTACAATCAATCCAATTCACTAAAGGGGATGGATTGGCGTTGGTTATGAGGCTACACAGGTGAAACTAATTTGATTTATATCACCTATAATTGTATAATACCAATATGCTCAAAGAAGGTTTGTATATTACGTTAATACGAATCGCAAAAGATCATTGTTTCCTAATTAAATTAGTCGGTAGGCCGATTTTAGCAAGAAGATTAAAACCCACTAACAAATTCCTAGTTCAAAGCGAGGTTTAAGGTACAAGAAATCCTAATTGGGTATTCGGTTGCTATGTGGGTCGGGATTGAACATGGGTTAACGGGTTATTTGGTTAATAGGTTATAATGTGCAGGTTTTGCAAAACAGTCCTTGTAATATAGAAGTGGAAACAAATTGAGATTAAAGTTTAGGTTAGGGTTTAAAATGTATATAAATCAAAGTTATTTACTATATATTAAACAAATATAATAAAAAAATATTAATAAAATAATAGGTACTCGATAGACGTGATATTTTATCGATACAAATTTCCTGAACATAAATCGGGTTGGGTAACGGTTATAATATTAATTTAAAATCTGAGTTGTTAAATTCTCGCATACTTTAGGAAATTTCATCCCGAAATTAAAGGATACTATAACAACACCATGAAATTTTTAAGAATTATAAAAGAAAATTTTACATATGATTTAGAACTTATTATAATACAGAACTTTGAATAGTTGAAACAACGCTCCAAATCAAATCTGATAAGGGCACTTATATATAGGATGTACCAGCAGCGTATCCACCATGTCCTTATCATCCTTACATTTGTACCGTTATCTCAACTACTTACAATTCTATATTATGACACATAATTAATCGAATTATGATTTCCATGCGAGGACTTCAATAATTATGTTCCGGACCATAATTACTGTTATCGTCGGATGGTCCACATGATTCGTCTAATCGTGTGGGTTTACAAACATTTGAAAATACACCATTTTTGAGGAAACAAAAATTTGAAGGAGTTTTAAATATACAACCAATGTATAAGGCTTTTCAAAAGTTGCATTGGATATTAATAAGTCAAAGAAATTTCTAAGACATCTTTTAAGCGTAAAAATATAAGTATTTAAAGTTAAAAAGAGGCCACTTATTAATAGTTGAGGTTAATAAAATGGGTTACGATGGATAAAGGTAAGGAAGTAAGAATAGAGGTAGGCTTTTATAAATAGTCTATTTAAACAAGAGAAACTTTATTCATAAGGTACGATACGCGAAAGATAAATAGTTCAAACTGAAATAATTCAATGCCATAAAAAGGCGTTACAATTCATAATTAGGAAAAAGACAAAATAGATTATGATAAGAGAACCGGCAAAACTCTTCGGGGTCCTTGATTAGCTTAGTTGATTTGGCATGAAGCACCTTGAGGAGTTGCATTTACGAAGGACTTGAGTAGTCGAGGTAGATTGATTCGTCACGCTACGTGAAAATTAACCTTCTGCCACACGAAAAAGTGTGGCCGTAGGCCTTTAGCCACACACATTTGGTTCAGGTCATATGTGGCTAAAGGTCGCGACACCGTGGGTATGATATGGCCACACACAGTTTTTAGTGGCCTTATGTGGTAATAAGTGTGGCTAAAGGGTACAGGCATTAGTTGCTGGCCATCAAGAAGCCTTTTCAATAAGTGTGGCTAAACGGCAGAAAATGGCCACATGACTATTTACTATGAGTGACCATTCCACGTATAGAGCCACATGAATTAATATTTCAGCCACATGAATTTTATAATAATATGGCCAATAGGGTTGTGTTAAGCTTGCATTGTGACCTATACCATGTAGATATAGAAAAGAAATGGCCACTTAAATTTAATAATAAAGTGGCTAATTATATGATATAGACAATTGATATTACATTAAAAGTGGCGAAATATGTTTACTTGCCACTCAAACACTCCTTTATAGATTATAGTGTGGCTATTGTCTTACCGTTTGTCACACATAATGCTTTTCTTAATTTAAAGTGTGGCTATTGTCAAACTTTTCGTCACACATAGTGAGGTACTGTGTGGCTAATCATATCATATAGACACTGGAGGTTATTGTCAATGTGGCTAAAAATGTGAACTTTCTAGTCAAAAACTCTTTTGTAGTTTATGGTGTGGCCATTGTCTTACCGTTTGTCACACATAATGCTATTCGTAATTTAAAGTGTGGCTATTGTCAAACTTTTTGTCACACATAGGAGGTACTGTGTGGCTAATCATATCTTATAGACACTGGAGTTTATTGTCAATGTGGCTAAAAATGTGAACTTGCCAGTCAAACATTCTTTTGTAGTTTGTGGTGTGGCTATTGTCTTATCGTTTGTCACACATAATGCTTTTCCTAATTTAAAGTGTGGCTAATGTCAAACTTTTCGTCACACATAGTGATGTATTGTGTGGCCAATCATATCATATAGACACTGGAGGTTATTGTCAATGTGGCTAAAATGTAACTAAACACATTAGCATAAATTCAAACCATGTTTTTTCATAAGTTTAACAAACCCAACAACATAAATTCAAAACAGGTTTACATTACCAAACATTCACTAATAAGTTATAAATTCAAAATATTTGAAACTACTACTAATTACTACTGACCTCAAACTTTCTCATAAGCTCATCAGATTGTTTTTGCCTCCTTTCTTCATTTTCCTTACGTTCTTTTTCCATTTGTTCCATTCGTTGCTCGTTCTTCCAACTCGTTTCTTGACTTCTTTTCATTTTCTAGTTCTTTTTCCATTTTGGCTCTAACTTTTTGAACCTAAAATTGTTAAAAATATTAGCATCATAACTAATAAAGGGTTAATGTAAGGCGAAACCTCAAAGCCAAGTAGGGGTGTTCACGGTCCGGTTTTCGTGGTTTTTCGTCAAACTTAAAACCAAACTGTTGGTAACAGTTTTAATTTATGTAAACCAAAACCAAACCGTATAACTTTTAAACCGAGCCAAACCAAACAGTTACTAACGGTTTGGTTTCATGGACCTAAACCCAAACCAACCCGTTTATATATTACACCCACCAAATCAGTATGTAATTTTCATTTAAATTTTTAGTTATAAACCGAATCAACCCGTTTATGAGTATACCACATGTATATTAAATTATAGTGTTAGCAGTTTTTATGTTACCACATGTATATGAAATATGAAACGGTCTATTCATTTGCTCGCCCCTGGTTGATATGTTATACCTAATTATATAACAAAACGAAAAATGATAAAGATAACTTACAAATGCGTGTTCTGACTTTTTCGTACAAAAATCAAATCCAACAAGGCTATTAATGTTAAGCTCGCCCAACCAATACTTTTTCTTGCTTTCTTTGCTAAGGTGGGTATCTAAGAATACTTCAATCCACTTAACTTTTCGACCATGTTCTTTTTTCTAATAAGAAGTAATGTAATAAACGTTAAAGCACAAACAATTATAATTTTTGACCTAATTTTTTAAGATTGAATTTACAAATAAAACTAGCTTACCAAGCAGATACGATGCTCATCAAACCCTATTGAACCGCCCGTATGCATCAAACCCTATTGAACCGCCCGTATGCTAGATATACTGCCATCATTACCCTCTTTCGTGCGGTTGTTTCTCCCGCTCGCGGACTTCTTTAGCCATTTTTTGTGTTCCAACCCTATAAAGAGAGAAAAATATATGATACATATATAGAGAAAAATATAAAAATAAAAACTTGAATCGAAGCATAGCACAACGACCTTCACGCACAATCACATTAGACAACTGTACTAAAAAGTCCTAACATATATTCACATATCGTATCATGGAAAATCAACCAAACATTTATGATACAACTTAACTTATGATCATTTAGTTCACGAGACAGATTATAACATGTACAAACTGATTTTATTCACTATGAAAAGATGAAGTATAAATTCAACAAAATTTACCACAGTAGAATATTTGAATTAGGTTTCTCAAACAATTTTTATTATATTTTTCTCATGCATACAAAACTCACAATAATTCAAGCATTAAAGATATGTACCAACAATTCAGCAGATTGCACAACAAACACTTTTTTAATGGTTCTATCAACTCATTAATCCAAATTGTGCAAGACCAATTGGGTTGTCTTCAAAGCTCATAATACTAATTTTCAGAACTGGAACCAACCCGTTTGGTTTTGTCATTAGGGAGTTATGGTGTCGGAAAGTTAGACCAGAATATAACTCCCCAAATCAGCTTTGACCAGTGTTTTTGTAAAATTATAAAAACTATTCAAAACTCGTCCAAATTACAAACTTTACATTTATGGAAACTGGACTTAGAGTACTGTATCCTAGAATCAACAATTGTTCAATAATCATCGTTTAACATCAAGTTACATACCAATAAATAAACAACAACGAATCTGTCAGCATTGAAAGAAAATGTACTAAGCTTCAATTACAAGTAAAATACATATATTTTTAGCGATGAAAGAAGATGTACTAAGCTTCAATTACAAGAAATAACACATAAAATTGAAAATCCCCAAACTTGGTTCTTAGGGTTCTTCACACTCAACACCAATCCGGCAAAAATCGAGATAGAATTGATGGAAACCGACACCATATGTGAATTCCTCTCGCAAAAATAATAAGATTAGAGCCCAGAATCAAAGGATTTGGTTAAAAATTGAGTGAGTTAGAGAATTAAAGATGAAGATGGTGGGTGTAGAGAGATGAAGAAGAAGAAGAAGAAGAATAAGAAGTAATGAAGAGATAGAAAAAAAAGTAGGTTAATTTGAAATTAGATTTAAGAATGAGAGGGTAATTCAAAATTTTTTAAAGAAAAGAGGGGGTGAATTTAATTTGAAATTTTGAGGGAAGTAAAATTAATAGGAAATAAATAGAATTAAATATTTTTATTTTTAATTAAAATAAAGAGTTGTTAGTGTGTGTGTGTGTGTGTGTGTGTATATATAACAACTAATTAAATCTTAAATAATATAACAAATTGTATTTTAAATATAAAAACATATAAAATAAATACAAGTGATATTTATAGTTGCTATAAAAGAGTTGTATAAGAGTGTAGTAATCAGTGTTAACGTCCAATAATAAACCATACGCTTATTAGTGGGTCATACTAGTTCTTGATCGGTGTTAGTATCTCATTATAGCGTCTATCATGTCACAGTTGCTCTAAAAGAGTTGTATAGGAGTGTCATTAGTCATGGTTAGGTGTTAACGCCCGAAACATACCATACTTTCGTCAATAGGCCTTATTTGGCTATCATTAGTCATAGACTCATAGTTAGATATTAGTGTCCCTTGGTTACGTCATAGTTGCTTTAAGAAGTTTGTATATGAATATCATTAGTCATACTTATATGTTAACGCCCAAAACATGTCATACATTCATCAATGGGCCTTGAATGGTACTAGTGGCCATTATAGCATCTATCATGTCCACGTTGCTACAAGAGGGTTGTATATGAGTGTAGTGAGCCATAGGCATAGTTGGTTGTCATACTTTGCATTAATGGGCCGTCTTGGGCCTTAATTGTTGTTAGTGACCCATTGTAGTCTAAAATGGTTGAATATGAGTTTAGAGAGTCATAGTTTGGTTAACACCTAACAAAATGTCTTACTTTCATCAATGGGCCTTATTGGACCTTAACCGGTGTTTGTGGCCCATTAAAGCGTTTATCACATCATAGTTGCTCTAAGAAGGTTGTATAGGAATGTCATTAGTCATAGTTAGATGTTAATGGCCGATAACGTGTGATACTTTCATCATAGGTCTTATTGGGCCTTGTTGGTGTTAGTGGCCCATTATAGCCTTTTTCATGTCATAGTCGTTCTAATGGGTCATATTAGGGCTTGAAATCTCTTAGTAGTCTATTATGGCATGTGATATGTAACATTATATATTTAAGGGTTATATCGTGTTATAGGGAGTCATATTAGACCATAATACACAAAAACAACACATACATGTCCTAATGGATCATATTGGGCATTGAAATCTCTAATGGCCCATTATGCATATAATTTTAAATTATGTCTTAAGAGGTACAACTCGCATAACCCGTCAATATACATTAAACATGGGGTGGCAAATGGGTTGGGTTGGGTCGAAATGGGTTATGGGTCTGAACGGGTTATGGGTTGAAACGGGTCAATTAAAAAAGGGGTTGTTATGGTTCGGGTCGGAATGGATCAGGGTCAAAAAGTTCGGGTCATAACGGGTCCGGGTCAAAATGGGTCAAGGTCGGAACAGGTCAAAACGGGTTTCGGTCGATTTTTTTAAACAAGGACAACGGAGGAAATGTTTTTGTTTTTTTACTTTTTCCGTTTTTTATTTATAATTTGACTTATGATTTTTTTATTATTATTACTGAATATTTTTTTAAATTGTCTTTTAAGAGGTACAACTCGCCTAACCTGTCAATATACATTAAACATAGGGATGGCAAATGGGTTGGGTTGGGTCGAAATGTGTTGGGTTGGGTCGAAATGGGTTATGGGTCAGAACGGATCAGGGTCGAAACAGGTCAGGGTCGGAACGACTCTGTTAAAAAACTCATTGGTGATAATAAGTAATGTCAACAGTACCAAAAGTCCTAACATGTATCCACGCATCACGTATAATAACCGAACATCACGTATAATATCCGTAGGAACTTGTCTTTTAATCAAAGATAGTACATATTTTAAAACTTATTCGTAATTCATTATCAATATTAGAACTTGCACTTTGATGTGTATTGGTATCCAAATCCGAGCACTTGATCTTCGGCTTTTCGCTTCCATTTGTGGGCTTCGCCTAAAGCAATCCAATACCAAATATTAGTTATTTCCAATATTTAAATATTATATATAAATAAGATATTAAACCCGGAGTAACATTAGTCAAAATATTAAGCCAAACCAGGTCCAACCTAGTCTATGCCGGCTACCGTTATGCAACTCCAAAGATTCAATTTATTATGTATCTTAACTCGCCCGATTGATCATAAGCTTCGCGTACATGTTTCAATCAGCATGATTATAACCCATCAACATAATTACAACACATTTAAATTAATCTTAATGCTATTTCACGTCTCAACTAAAATTCAACTTTAGAAACGGTTACAACTTTTCAACATATTATTTACAACCCGTCTAAACAACTTAATGAATCATTTCTCTAATTAAATCATGCTACTAATTTAATATTCACCAACGAGTCAAATCTTCATCTAGTAACTATATTGTTATTATAATCGACAAGCTGGTCCAAAACCCAAATCAAACCGTACTAAACAATGCTAATACTATTTATATTCTAGACACGAGTAATTCCCACTTAGACATTTGGTAGGGTAAACTTCAAACTATAACGGGTTAAAACAACCAGTACGCACTAAGTATAGTCAAAAGAATCAACTTGCAATTAATGGGTCAAGGCGGCCCGTATCCATTTGATATTCATAATAAATCAAAACATACTAATAAGACTTGTAACTTCTTAAAATAGATGTAAGATAAACTTACCTTTGTTCGTAGGAGCTTGATTACACTTCGTCCATTTGACTCGTTGGCTTCCAAGATTCAACGTACCTAGCTTGTTAAAGTCAACTTTCAACAAATTAGAATACATAATGTGGACACTCGGCATTAGTATTATTTATATTTTCATACCACTCTCATTCATACCGAATAATTAACAAGCCAAGAATCATCAATGTGTTCATCAAGTTAATCAGTTAAACATTTTCAAGTCATTTATCCACTTCCCTCGTTTTAACGGTTAACTCAGTACATATACGACTATGCTCTACTTAGCAACTTCATACATTATGGCATTAATTTACATTAAAGCAGTTATGTCATAATCTCTTCTAAACAAGTGCGCATACCATTTATTATCATGAAAAAAAAAACTATTTTCAGTGCTGCACCTTTTGTGCAGCACCTATTCACCTCAACTTTTGACCAGTTAAAAGTCAGAACTAACTTAATATGCTCAAATGTAAAATGTAGTAAACTCACATAGGTTTCCAAGCATATAAAGTTCACCTTTATCGGAGCTACGGTTTATTATATGTGATTTTTAGCAAAACAGGTCAGCAACCTATTTTCTGTCAAAACAGTATGCTGAATCTGCTGTATTGCTCTAGAAACTAACTATTTTGAACAATATTTCATCCGAAACAGCTTTTCATGTTCACATATAAAACGTAGTAGACTCAAGGAGCTTTTCAAGAATATAAAATACATCTTTCTTGGATTTTTATACTATTTTATATGACTATACAAAGAACAGGACAACAACATAATTTAACTTCAAACAACATGCTGTCATCATTTTAATCTACTTTTTTGATCCGTTTTAAGTCTGAATTAGCTTATCGTGTTCAAATATGAAACCTAGTACATCAAAAGAGGTTTTCAAGCATGTATAATACACATTCACCCGATTTTTCTATGATTTAATACGAAATTTATTGACAGCATTAATATGAATTTCACATCTTAACAACTCTTTTAATTCCTTGTTGGTTGAGACATTTTCCCAAACACCTTGTGTGGATTCATTTGAAATCATTACTTTAAATCTCTACACACGATCTGAAATGCCTATTTGCTCACACATTTTAACAATGACCTCTTATGTTTGATGCATTACAACAATCAACTTATGTGTACATATTATAATCATATAACCACATCCATAAAAGATCTCTAATTTATCAACTGTGTTCATCAAATATGGTATGCTTTTGAACACAGTTTGACACTACTATAATAGAATCAACAATTATAACTAGTAATAGATCACATAATCAATATTATCACTATCAGTTCATCAAAAATCACATAAAACACGTACTAGATTATCATGCATGAAGTGTAGATAACAAAGCCCCAACTTTAGGGTTAGAAACACTTACCCAATAATCGATCTACTAGACGATGATTATGTATTTTCTAATGCTCGATTTGATAATCGATTTGAGAAGTGAAATCATCTGTTCTCCTTCTTGCTCGTTCTCTTCTTCTTGCTTGTTTTCTTCTTCTGTCCACACACACATCCAGAACATCTAAAAATATACATCACCCACCCTTTTATTTTATTTCCTCTTTGACCCTCTTTGGTTTAAAATCCATATTTATAAAAATCTTGAAATTTGGGATGTTACAGAATCGTTGTTTAACATCAAGTTACAGACCAATCAATAAACGAGAATGAATCTGTCAACCAACTGATCTCAACAAAACTCAAACCCTAACATTTTTTTTTGACATCTCTAGGGTTCTAATTAATCATGTTGAAAACCCCGTTAGATTTGATCGCAGGATGGTTGATGAAGTTTGGAGCAAGAATCAAAGTGATGAAGAAGAGTAATGAGCTTCAATCGATGTTTATAGATTAGGTTTGTAATTGGGAGGATGTGAAGGTGATGGTACTTAGGAAAAATAAAGTGTTTTAGCCATATAAAACTAAACTACTCTTTGGTCACACAACCTCGTATAAGTGGCCACATATTTTAAGCGTTTTAGCCACATTACTAATAAATACATTGGTTGTTCGTCATATTTTGCCACACTATTAAAAATGTGGCTAACAAATGTGACATTAGGCCACACAACGTAATATAAATGGCTATATCTTTTACCTTTTAGACACATCTCTTATCAATACAGTAGCCGTTCGTCACATTTGGCCACACTATTAAAACATGTGTCTAGTTAAATGTCACAGTTTGTGGCTAATGCATGTGTTTTTGGTCACATGTATCAAAGATCAAACAAACTATGACTGTAGGTCATATTTCACCACACGTTTTTATAATGTGGCTAGATTTTGTCACAGTTTTTTTCAAAGTGTGGCGAAAAGTACCTGAGTAGGTATAGAATGGTCACATGAAGAATAACATGTGTGGCCAAAACATTCTGGAAGGTTTCAAACATGGTCAAAGACATTTTAGCCACACATTTAAGCCGAAGTGTGGCAAATCGCCCGGACCACATGTGTGGCTAAAAGTCGATATTCACATAGTGTCATTGCTTGAATAACTTGAGCTTGAATGGTTTGCAAGAGGGTTGTTTGGTTATAATATATTCGGTAAATTTAAGCTTGTAGTTGTGGGGTTTAATAGAGTTGGGTTAAGTAAGGTTGACCTTGATTAATGGGAGGAGCTTGAGGGACATGAGGTTGATGGATTTGAGCTTGGTGAGCACGGGTTAAGTAGTAGGGTGCTGTCATAGTTTGAGCTTGGTGAGCATGGATACGATGAGGACACGAATCAAGGAGATGATTTGGCCACAATGGTAGCAAGCACGGGTATTAGAAACACCGGGTTGAGTAGATGGCATGGTACTGTTTCGAAAAACGGGCGTCTCAAATTGTTGTGGAGAAGTTGGTGCACTACGGACTTGGTGGCAGTAATTAGCAAGGTGGCCATAACATTTAAAATTGGTGCAAAGATGATAATTGAGTGGTGATGGTTGCATGTATTGCTGTCACACCCTCAAAATCCACTAACGGAGTTTTACCGTCAGACGGTGTGAACTAACAGAATCGGAATCATCAGTTATAATCAAACCATAAAATAAAGTTTCAAAAACCATGAAAACGTTTACGAGTAATTAAATAAAAACGTTTAAATGAAAATAAGTGCGGAAGCGTAAAACCATAGAAACAATGTTACGTCACGCAGGACGACTTAAAACCAATGATAACCGTTAAAAATAAGTTTTGCATAATTAGAATATGTCAAACAATGCATGTTCCTAAACCGCGCGCCCGCCTCGGCTACCTGAGAATAACATACTAAAAGTGTCAACACAAGGTTGGTGAGTTCACAAGTTATATAAAAATAAATCGTTTAGCGTTTGCGTTCAGCATTTTGCGTTACAGCGTTACAGCGTCACAACGTTTTGTGTTACAGCGTTTTGTGTTACAGATAGTGTTATGTCAATTATATATCGATAGGTAGCTAGTCTATACAACAAGTATTACTAAGTGTTCGACACCGAAGCTGACTCGTTTAATAAGTGCCTTGTCACCAGTTCCTCCAGACCATGGTACGTGTTAGCCAAAATTACACCCGCTCGACCTCCAGTCGAGTTTAGTGTTGGGTGGGGTTTGTCAAACCCAGTAGTACTACTCAACAGTGACTCGCTATTCAAAATATTAACCGGTTCGATGTGTAGGACTTCAAATGTTTCGTTTGCCACTTAGCCTTTACAAGTGATATATAATTTATAACAAAATCTTAAATGCGTTGTGGAGTATGTTATCTCCCCCAAGTGAAAAGCGCTTGAAAACAGTTTAAAGAGGGGAAAGTGAAACTCACTGTTTGCGAAGAATTTCCCAAATTAAATCACCAAGATGCGCGTCACCGGAAAACTCTCTCTAGCGTTCTAAAACAATAAAGAGATTTTTCTAAGTGTCGGAATATTATCGAGTCTCTAGACCCGGCACATAATACCTATGCACATAACATGTTTCGTGTTTCGTTTGTGAATCGTGTGTGACTTTAACAAGTGTTTTTGTGACACATTACATGTGTAAGCAATCATATACGTGTCATGTATTCATAACGTACATTACTAGCAATTATTCCCCGTAAGGGCATTTTGGTCAAATCATGACAATTAATTAGCCATTATTCCCCATAAGGGCAATTTGGTCAAATTATGACAATCAATTAGCAGTTATTCCCCGCAAGGGCATTTTAGTCAAAACACGACAATTATCTTGCAATCATTCCCCTGAAGGGCAATTTGGTCAAAACACGATAATAAATTAGCAAGTATCATATTTCATGCATTTTCACAAAACTCAGCAGCTAGTTTCACCGAGACAGAAATTCTACTTACAAGATTGTACTATTCCACCGATCATAGCATATCAATTAATTTACCAAAAATCATCACAGAAGAATATATGTCTTAGGTTTCCAGAACATATTTTATTATATTTTTATTCCACATAGTTTTCTCACAATCATCAAATCATTACAGCAAACTCATAACAGTCAAATTCATGCGCAACAGAATGTTATTTGCAATTCCCGTTAAACGAAAAATCCAATAAATGCAAGACCACTTGGGTTAGGTTCCTAACTCAATAAGTCAACTTCCAGAAGTGGAACCAACCCAATTGGTCTCGTAGTTCATGAGATATAACATTTACAAAACAACCTAACAGCAGATCTAACAGCTCAGCTTTGCACAACGTTTTTGTAAAATCATAAAAGTTAACTTCTACTTGTCCAAAAATTACAAATTTATACTTTATAGAAACTAGACTCAACATAGTTTACTGTAGTACCAATAATCTCAACCAATTTTCACTTTTACACTTTGTTACAGTCACTTAAACATCATATACACATTCTGTCCAGGAACTGTTTGCATCCAAACTCAATATATTAACAACCTATGAACTATCATGCATTCATATAACACTCTAGACTCCACAAACACCATCCATGCACATCAATTACCCATTACATACATGATTAGGGTTTTTGTTTGAACTCAAATCATAGACACAACCATCAACATGTAACAACATCCAAACTAGTTATCAAATCATCAATTAATCAACAACAATCATATTAACTACATATACATATAGAATCGGCAGCTAGGGTTTACAATTAACCCAACAAACATCAAAATCAAGTAATAAGAATGTATAGGATAATCAATTATACCTTCCTAGCACCTAATTCTTCAATCAAAGCTTGAAATTGATGGTGTATTTGTGTGTGTATGTCGACGGCAGCCAAGGGAGCAAAGGGAATGGGGGCTGATCGGTTTTGAGTGGGGAAAGAAAAGAATAGTTAGGGTTTAGTTAATGATGTATTTATAAACATAACATGTTACATTCAAGTCCCTCAACTTCTAAGTATTACTTTTCTAGCCTAACTAACTTGTTTACATCTTGAGTTAACGTTTATAATCATGTTATCACATAACACATAAGTCTAACACATAATTATCACATAATTACTGTTTTGACGTTTTTCGTTTATTCATCAATCGTTTGCGTCAACTCGTTTGCGTTTCGGTGCAAATCCCGAAAGGCTACCCATGTAGTAAGTGTTAAGCGTCATTTAAACCCTAGTTTAAATGTAATGAAGTGTGTGTTATAGATTCAGTGATCTTAAGCTTTGAATTGACGGAATTGAGTTAACGGAGTTAATCTGAAATTGACGATTGTCACAATTGCAGATGGGGTTCTTACGTTTCTTGTTATGAGAGCGAGTGGAGGTAGATGATTTGCAGTTACCAGACGATGGATTAGTGGAAAAGGTTGGATCGATTGCATTGATGTTTCGAATTTAGGTCGCTATCCTAGGGATCACAGCAGCTATCTCTTTGGCGATACAGGCGACCATGCGTTGGTCATGAGAACCAGAAGATTGATGTCGAGGTTGACGGCGGTTTCTTAGGAAAGACATTCTACGAGGATCAAAAACAAAGATTTATAAGAATAAGTTGAGGAAATCATTTACTAACAAAACATTAATTGCTTAGATAACTTATAAGAATTTTACTTTTAGAAGTGGAAAATTTGCGTCATATCATGGGGAATAAAAGTAAAAGTTTACAATATAAGGGGTACATTGCGTAAATAGTTATTAGGTGATGTAGTCGATATGATTAATGTGTGATGATTACACGAGAAGATGAGGTCAGTTTAAAAGTTAATTTCTATTTGATTAAGTCAACTTTGCAATAAACTAACGAAACATAAGTTGTGTGTTGGCCTCCCATGAGCTTTCCATGGCAGTTTGAATGGCCCAACGAAACTAACGAATAAAAGTAACTGAGTTGGACATCCCATGAGCGTTACATGACATTTTAACTAGTCCCAACTAATTAACGAATTAACAATACAATAGAGTTTGTCGACTCATTAGCGTTACATGACGTTTTAACCGACCAAACTAAATAACGAATAAACGAAAGAAAAATATGAGTAGTTGGAGCATCCCGTGAACCACCACGTGTGATGAACTCCAACAAAAATAACATCCAAAACAATATGAGGAATGGATAGTAGGAGTGCCCAAGGATACCATGGATTTTTCACCCAACTAACCATTTAAATAACCAAAATACAATAATCAGAATTTACTGAATTTAGCCACGAACCACCATGAAATCGGTTTAAAGTCAACCTAAGGTGTCGGTCGTATGACACTTGTGTTCCTCCTTGGTCGAGAGGGACTTGTCATACTACCTAGCCATAAGATGAAGGAGTAAAACAAAACTATGGAATTCTGAAGGAATTTCCCCAAAATAAAAGCAATTTACTTGATTTAAAATATTTAAGAATTTTTTTTTTAAGGTTGAGGCATGACCTCGGAGTTGTGTGTGTGTGTGCATGACAATATAATAATAAAAAATCATTAATCAGTTTTCTAAGAAAGTTGTAAACAATTTAATTTGAACAAATAAGGCAAACAGATAAGCACGTATGGAGATCCTAAGCATGTTACTATGGCACCACTAATAACCTATGTTAAACCTTCGGCTCTGATATCAATCTGTTACACCCCAACCTAAGGCGGAAATGCCGGGGCATGACCTGATTGCTCACATATCACAAGGTACTATCATGCAATATTTAAAAGTGACCATATCTATTTATTTCGATTAACTGATTCAAATAATTCAAATACAAAGTACAAAATCATAATCATACAACAATATAACTTAAATCACAAATGATCTTGATTAAAATTTTTTAACTAAAATTCTTCACTAAGTTTTCACCAAATCTTGCAACTAGTTCAAACAATAACCTGCATATGCGTATAAAATATAAATGTTTGGCAACAACACATGTTGAGTGAGTAAAACACCAGTTTAAGACGCAACAGTAATAATATATAATAAGAAAAAAAATGCAAACTGTGTCAAGTGAGATAAGCAATTTAACCAATAAGCAAGTAAATAATGTTGTCGGTAAGATCGATGTCACATGAAACTGAACGATGGTTAACACGATGGGTGTATGATCATACTAGAATGAGAATATGTTGGACCTCTCCGACATGTATTCAAGTAAAGAGTATAAGCATATAACACGTTAGGTATAACTTTTTAAATACACAAGATTAACATATGCAAGTTGAGTATTAAATAATAGGTAAATAGATAAAGTACGCATATGTCCCCAAAAGATTTAAAATAAGTAAAAAATGGGAGTGATTACTCACCTTAGAGATTAAGCAAGAGATAATAAATATGTAAGAAAGCGGTAAGTCAAGCTCTTCGGGATTTACCGATGGGAATCCTAATTACAGTAATTGCGGAAATAAATATGAGTCTAAAAACTTGGTAGGGATTTGGAAATTGAAAATCGAGTATGTTCTTGCGAAAGTTATATATTAGGTTAATTTCTTATCATTTTATTATCACTTTTATTTAACCAAGATTTATCAAAAATAATTTGATTAAAATACATAAAAATACTTAACCAACTATTTATAAAGGTTTTTATAGTTTACTTAAAGAGATTTATTTTAAATGTTTAATTTAACCCAAAAATACGTTTTATGCATCTATGTATATTTTATTATTTAATAAATATTTCTTTTAAATACATATTGTAAATAACATATAATAAATAATAAGTAATAAATAATAAATATTAAATAATGTTAGTGCATGTTTTGTAACAGATGATCTTTAGTGTTTGCTATAACTGAGAGCAACGGTCAAGGGAGAGTCTGTTGGTGCATTTTGTGACCGTCGCTATGCAATTTCGACTTGCTGGTGCGAAGTTGGGGATGAAGCCAACTTCGCCACAGGAGAAGTTAGAACAACTTCGCCATAGGTGAAGTTAGAACAACTTCACCTTTAGGCCCAAGCCCAAGCCCACGAAGATGTTTATCTATATATATGTGTGTCATGTTAAGGGTTTCTAGTTAGTTGTTCAGTTGTTCAATTTACACGAAAGAAGCAGATTGGGATAGTTTCTTGGGGTAGACCCGAGGTAGAGCTCGCCTCGGCTTGGCCATAATATGTTTTTTCTTTCGATATGTAATGTGTTTTGATTAATATATATAAAGCTATCTGCAGATCTATTTATCCCATTCGTGTGTATGTTTGTGTATAATCGTGTTCTGCGTCTCCAACACCATAAACGAGTCTATGAGGATTCCGCACTACTAGACTTCATGCAGATCTCGTATCGATCAACGACAAGACGGGGACTTACAAATAATAAAACTTGTATATAATATGATTTTTATATAAAAATACTTGAACTATATTTTTAATACGTGAATTAACAATAAACTTTTAAATATACAAATTAAAATACTTTTTAAATATTAAATCCTTTAATAATCTATTACATACACACACACACACACACATATATATAGCGTTTAAACAAAATTCGAAAAAATGATCGGTTTATATGTCGGTTTTAATATAATAACGTTTATTTAATACGGTGTATTTAATACTAACTATATTAAATTAATAAAACCTTTTAGACTCATAAAACAATCAAAAACAAAAATAAAAACAAAAATGCAATGGCCGGGACTCAAACCCGCGTCATTGGCCGGCTCAAGGGTTTTAACACACACACACTAGACAATTGTGCTAGGGTGTCAGTTGGTTTATACTTGAAAACAATATATTATATACAATAACTGATAAGACCCCAATTGATTTAAAAAGCCCTAGATATCCAATTGAATAATCTGTTAACTTTTAATTCGATTAACCTGAGGTTAATGACGAGCGTTCAATGACGATCAAATCTATGTATCATGATACCTTAAACGATGATGAACAACAAGTTAATTGATGGATATAGTGGCTGGCAACGAGCAAGCGAGTAACCATACCTCAGGTACAATCAATCCAATTCTCTAAGGGGGTAGATTGGTGTTGGTTATGAGGCTGTACAGGTGAAACTAATTTGATTTATATGACCGATAAGTGTATAATCCCAATATGCTCAAAGACAGTTTGTATATTACGTTAATACGAATCGCAAAAGATCATTGTTTCCTAATTAAATTAGTCGGTAGGCCGATTATAGTAAGAAGAATAAAACCCATAAACAAATTCCTAGTTTAGAGCGAGGTTTAAGGTAGAAGAAATCCTAATTGGGTATTCGATTGCTATGTGGGTCGGGTTTGAACATGGGTTAACGGGTTATTTGGTTAATAGGTTATAATGTGCAGGTTTTGCAAAACAATCCTTGTACTATAGAAGTGGAAACAAATTGAGATTAAAGTTTAGGTTAGGGTTTAAAATGTATATAAATCAAAGTTATTTACTATATATTAAATAAATATAATAAAAAATATTAATAAAATAATTGGTACTCGATAGACGTGATATTTTATCGATACAAATTTCCCGAACATAAATCGGGTCGGGTAATGGTTATAATATTAATTTGAAAATCCGAGTTGTTACACCTAGGTAACTTGAAACAACAAGTCTCTCCCTTGTCACTCCACCACCAACGCATTAACATTACACATATTAAATACACCTCAATGTTCTTAAGAAAAATTAACTAATTTACATGATATTAGATAGCTTTTATTAATAGCATTAACTTCTTTACATAGAATAATCGGTATGCAACAATGTTTTAAAAACTGGTATTTTACTTGTACCGGATTGAGCTAAAAAATGGTACAAACGATTGAACCGGATTAAACCGGGAGGTTCAACCAGTTAAATAGTTTACCTTATAATTTCTTGTAAATGTAACTTCAATCCAAAGATAAATCCAAAACTAAATGATTCCATAACAAAAATTAATCCAAAAGTTAATTAATCTATATTAAAAAATAATGCAGAAACACTTAATTTAACCAAAAAAAAATTAAGTCATAAAGTTTACACATTTGAATGTTAATTGTTGGGTTAAAAGTAATTTTAGAAAAATATGGGCCACAAAAATCAAAAATTTCTCGGACTTAAAACCGTTTTACTGGTAATTAAAACCGGTATTTGAGACAAAAACCTCCGGTACGATGTTCAAGCAAACTAGTGAAAAATACTGGACTCAAAATACCGGCATGATATGCGAAATCCGATTTAACCGGTTCAACCGACCAGTTTGGACCAATTTTAGAACACTGGTATGCAGACTTATGAGTGAGGTTCATTAAACAACAATAATATATTACAATGGAAAAATGTACAAAATTGTACAAACTTAAATAATTTAAGATTGTTTTAACAATAGTTCATATTTTTAAAATTATACTCCTTGCGTAATATGCATATGCTATGTGCATAAAAACCATTAAAGATTGTTCGTGTCTCTTTATACATTTATCTACATGTGTGTAGATTATGTGAATATTATATAACATACATAAGACTTGCACATGTGTTGATTTTATAAATAAACAAAACCTATTAGTGTCATTTTTTTTGTCATGGGAGATAAATAAACATTTCACTTAATTCAACAATTTTCTTATATTTGACAATTAAAAAAGTTAATAGTTTCTCTTTTTTCTTCTTGTCCACATAACAAAGTATGTGGTGTCTAGAACCCAAATATTGAATTGTGTTAACTTATATATATATATATATATATATATATATATATATATATATATATATATATATATATATATGGAAAGGTTATTTTGAGAACCATGGTGAGTTTTAAGAACTTTAAGAACTCAATTTTGAACCACACGTTTAATTAAATGATATGAAATATGTGGCTGAGATTAAATTTAATTAAAAATGAAGCAGAAGCAGGAGAGAGAATAAGTATTTTTGATAATCACACAAGGTTAAACGTTAGTTACACATGTGTAAAAAGTCGATTCGGTGTATAAAAAAATACCGTAATTTTTTGTAAATCACTTACACTTACGTATTACACATGTGTAAAAAAATTCGAAAAAAATTTGTTACGTTAAGTTCTTTCGAGTTCTTAAAACTCAAAGTGGTTCTCAAAAGAAATCAATCATATATATATATATATAGGTGAGATCTAGAGAGAACTCCTTTTAAAAAGAGAACTATAGAACTAGTAAAGAATTATTTTTAACTATTTTTAAAAAAATATTTTGTGATTTTTTTTTCTTTCCTCCTTCTAATAAGAAGACATTGATACTAAAAAAAAAAACTTTTGTCGGTGTAGTACTGTAGTGCATATGTGCATTAATGTGTATTGTATATATAAAATAGTGTTTTATTGCATATAATTCAGCACAAATACATTATCTAATACACACTATTGAATATATGCAAATACAACACTAATAATTGTATGCAAAACACTTTATTGCATATATGTAATACAACACTAATGCACATATGCACTATATCGATTTTTTTTTATTTTTGTATATAATATAACACTATTGCAAATATACGATACAAACAACTATATATATGCTATTCAACACTATTTCAAATATCAAAGTTCATACTATTGCACATATGCATTATAAAAAAAGTCGATGTATTGCATATATGCATTACAACGTTAATTTTTTTATATTTTTATATTTTTTTGTGACGAAGAGTAACAACATATAAGAAGGATGAAAGAAAAAAAATTTGGAAAATATTTTTTTAATTAAATTAAAAATATTTCATTATTAGTTCTCTAGTTCTCTCTATAAAATTGAGTTCTCTCATGATCCTCTCCCTATATATATATATGTAATATGTAAATGATAACATAAAAATCCTACGTGTCGCGATGTGGTCGCTCTCTTTTTTTTGGAGTCACCAGATTTGCTTGATTTTTAAATAAAGGCTTCTCATGCATTTAACCCGAATTCATGGGTATGGGTCTTACCAAATCCAGATATTCCTTAAACGGGTTATAACATCTCATTAAATAAAAAATTATTCACACCAAATTATTGATGTAAAAATCCTATAAAATAGGATATACTACAAAATTAATATTTTATTTATTTTAAAAAAGATATATATATATATATATATTATTTAAATTAAAAAACCAATTTAATAGTTAAAAAAATAACCGGGTCTTGAGTTTCATCAAACCATAAGTATATAATTAACTTTCATATATATTATTTATAATTAAAAAAAACCAATTTTATAGTAAAAAAAATAAACGGGTCTTGTGTCTCATCAAAACCATAAAGCTTTTAAACCGGGTTATAACATCTCATTTATTTGTGAAACAATTTATCATCAAACCATAAGTATATTATTAACTTTCATACAATAGAAAAAATATAAATTCAAAAAATAAATAAATATTATAACAAATAATATAAAACAATCCTCGTAATACGATGGATAAAAACTTGTGACTATATATATACATACATATATATATATGATTGATTTCTTTTAAAAAAAACTTTGAGTTTTAAGAACTCAAAAGAACTCAACGTAACAATTTTTTTTTCGAATTTTTTTTACACATGTGTAATACGTAAGTGTAAATGATGTACAAAAAATTACGGTATTTTTTTACACACCGAATCGACTTTTTACACATGTGTAACTAACGTTTAAACTTGTGTAATTATCAAAAATACTTATTCTCTCTCCTGCTTCTGCTTCATTTTTTAATTAAATTTAATCTCAGCCACATATTTCATATTATTTAATTAAAATTGTGGTTCAAAATTGAGTTCTTAAAGTTCTTAAAACTCATCATTATTCTCAAAATAACTTTCCCCTATATATATATATATTGTATTATATTATATCATATTTCATCGTATTATATATATATAAATATCACATGACATCGTATTATATATATCACAATATCATGTTATTTCGTATTATGTTATGTTATAAGCACATAAGCTAGTCACTTTGTGAGTTAGCATTGTAATCTTATTTTAGAATTTAAGTAAACCTCATTACTATTAATTTTAATTAATGGTTGAACAATGTACATTAAATTCACCTAAATGTTCACTTAATAAACAAATTAAAAAATGTACATTAACTTTTCTTAAAAGTGTTAAATTCCTTGCACAGAATAATTAATATGTAGGTGAGGTTTATTATAGAATATAAATTGTTGTGAGAAATTAAAAAATATGAAATCATTTAAAAAATTTGATCAATGGTTTTACAAATTTTAATTTATTTGTACTAAAAATGTTTATTCTATCTACATAAAAACCATTTAGACTGTTCATATGTTTTCTGAAATTAATAAAGGTTTACCTACGTATGTTTAGATTATGTGTAAGTGATATAACCTACACATGATTGGCACATATGCACGGTAAAAAAGAAACAAATCATGTTCGTGTTTTTTTTCTTTGAAATAAGTTTAGGAAAGATAAAAAAACAATACATTTTTAACATATTTCATATATTAAAAATTATGTAGAAATGACTAATTTATTTTGTTTCTTGTTATGTAGAGTTTACGTTGGCTTGTAACCGCGTCCAGCTTTTCACTGGTTTCAATAGAAGTTCAGTTTGTTAGGTTAATAGATCGAAACATTGTACCAAAACATGAAGGGAACAACAAAGTTGTGCTCAAACATGTTAGAAATAGAAATGAATTACTAAAAAAGGAAGGATATAACAAAGATTTTCATTAAACACTAAACTTTCAGGCACCCTTGTTACAATTATTAAAGAACGAAAAAGAAATAAAAGGAATCTTCAAATCGAACTTCTCTACCATAAGCTACCAGGCTGCTATAGATCAGGGCAAAGATGCCAGGCTGCTATAGATGCAAAGGGTTGCACAGATTTCCTCTTGTGTCAGATAAAAGTCTTCCGCAAGCTCCTGAAGCCTGCTCTCATAGAGGGCACGAAGCAGGGCATGAGATTTTAGCATACGAATAAGCAGAGAAATCAACTCTAACTTCTCTACCAAAAGCTCTAAATGCATTATCAGGTGTAATTTGACAAATTGATTTGACATTTTTCGTTTCTTAGCAAGCTGTTTCTAATGGCAAAAAATAAGGGTACTTAGGGACTCCTATTTATAAGTAAAAAAAATTAGAATACTTAAATCGTTAACTACCGATGTGGGATGGACACAAAATAATAAACTAAAATAAAAAATCTCCTTACATATTGCATTTGGATCAAATACTAGGCTGCTTCATCCTTGTAGAGTAGTAAAAGAAATGCATCATCTGGCTTTGACTGATCAAGAATCACATCTAAACACACAAATTATCTTTATATAAAAAGAACCTCACAACTTAAAATACGCAATCTATCTCACTTATCAGTTAAAACTCTCAAATAGTGGAAGAAATGTGATATTTGTGCTCAGCTGACAAAGGGCTAAAACTTTCAGCTGCAATTAACATACATCTTATAACCCGATGCTCACCATATTCAAATATAATTCATTGAAAAAGAGCACCATGCCTGATTAAAACGCGCAGAAGAGAAACCCAAAACGAAAGCGCTACGCACGTCTGATTAAAACGAGCACCCCTAAGCAAGAAAACTCCCTTCCCAAAAGTACGCACTGCCAGATGTTTAAATCGGTACCACACCACCACTTCAAGTGAATTGATTCTATAATACAATTCATTAGGTATCGATTAACTATTTTTCTACATTTGGGATGATTGTTTTGGTCAACTAAATGATTCTATAAACAGATTATTATATCCTTTTGGTCAATATATTGTGGATCGTAACATAATTCAGAACTGTAGTAGAAATCGGATTTGTGTACTTTTTGTTATTAGTTTTCCTATTTAATTTCGTATATACAAAGGCAATTGCATAAACAGACTGCTCATCCGTTGCATGTTTGTATCTTTGAAGCCAACTTAACACAATCTGAACTGAATCATTAAGCATTAACGAACGAGGATGCCCCATTACACTACCAAAAGACAATTTATTATGTAAACCAACTTGATCATTTTAAGAATTTTATGTCGAATAGTTGACAACCTATAAAATTTATATCATACCACCTAATCAAACCTAAACCTAGTGTTTTTAGAGGTTATAATCAATTTTAATTAGTTACTATATATAAGATTGGATCCATATTCAGTTAACAATTCATGTAAAACAAATTGAAGGTATAAACGTGTTGATTCTGTAACAATTCATGATGCTCAAAACAACTCCTTAATCTAATAAAATTTTATGTTCGAGGCCCACGAAAAGGGTAAAAGATCAAGAACTTCGTGTTTCCAACACAAGAAATTGTTTACCTAGGACGGGGTTGTGACAACAAAATCTTACAAGCATGATTTAACAGAAAAGTTACTGGCTTGAATGCATATTGTAATTATATTATCTCCCTGCACTTACCATAATATACCCTCCCTTTCCGTTAAATCCCCTTTCCGTTAAATTTATAGTGCCTTCATACACTAGTGATGCTTGTTCACACATGCATCTAGATCCCAATATACCTGACACCAGCTTCCAAAAATCACCTGGAAAACACAATATGTGCTCTTGCGGGTCCTTTGTAACTCCAATTACCTGAATTCGTTATATTACCCCGTGATGCTCCAATCACATAGGAATTTGACATCCTACACGAGTCAAGAACACGAACACGAAATTTGATCTCAATTAATTATGTTGACTCTTTCTGTGACTTTCTGTTTATTGATCAATAAACACGCACATTCAAAAGTACTTGCTTTACTGCTCGCTTAGGTCAAGTAACTCATGCTACAATGCTTGCACCGTTCTAATATTTGCATGCCAGAGTCACCGCTTAAACCCAAATACTTTTACAAATGCGAAAACCATTGTTTATGTGAAAACAATTGTTTTTGCGAAGACTATATACGGTTGTATGAGAAAACTATAACTTATGCGAAAACTATAACTTATGCGAGAACTTTCTGTTTATGCAAAAACTATACTTACCTAAGCATAAACCACAGTTTGTGCGAAAAAAATTATATGTGAAAACTTCTATAAGAGAAAAATTTATCCGGTCTTCAAGAACAAACCCTAATCGATTACGGCTAATTCTTGTATAATCATGAAAACGAATCTATTTATTACTTTCTTGATTCTAAGGACTCGATTAGCAGCAGACCCATCCAAAGATCTTCATGAAAGACAATGCTTTTATTTGTAATACTAGCCTTAAACCAAACTGAAACCTTTGATGCTAAAATGAAGATGAATAAGATATGCATTGATGATTTCCTCAGAAAAATCTACTTGAAATCAATAGGTAAACATAGCCCTTCCAAATCTGTGCTCAAAAGTAAACTTCTTGATTCTTCTCTTGGTTTCTCTCTCTACTTCCTTCTAGGAAGAAACTTGGGTTTGAAAAAATGACCTAGGCTAGATTCTTATTAGGATTTCCATATTTATCTTTTGAGAAAATGACATTTACTCCCCCTTATCAATAAATCACTTCCTTTGAAGTAAACATATATCCCATTTATTTATTTAAACTCATACAAACATGGTATGTAACTAACATATTTTCGAAAATTTCATAGTTTGTATCACTATATATGTATATCATTCCAAGGAAACAAAGTTCCATATTATATAATGTAACACCCCTGCCCAGAGGGACTGACGTGTCACAATACATGGTTCCTGAACAAAAGACATAATTTCATATATTTACTTGTCAAAGGTATAATGCATTAGGCAAAGAAAACATAAGAGTAATTTACACACTAGCACATTTGAAAAATATTTTGTTTAGATACTGGTGTTTTATTCTTCTCTCTCTTAATCCCGCCCGAAGTAACCAGTGAAACTGTAAAAATTTTAATAATAACGGAATGAGCCGAATGCTTAGTACGGATCAAACAATTAATAATTTAATTAAATAAAATTAATAGTTAACTTACTATAAATGATACGTTGCAAAGTAACCTTATTATATAAAGTAGTAAATCATTTCATACGGATATACCATGAGCGAACATAAAACGTGACAATACACAGGTAGCTACTGCTGCATATTTATCACACGAGATGGCGAGTTGGCATACCCACTATCCATCTCCTTAATATTAATCCTAGGATCGATCCATATGCCTCCTAATAGCCATATGTACCACACTTGTACTTAAGAGACGCCATGAACTGATCTCACCGTCACGGTTGGTGCACATGTTGTCGATGCCGCAACAACATACTCGTGGGACACTCCACGAGAAGCGGTACTCAGGGTATCGGAATACAAATCTTATTCGCATATCCGAACATGCGAAAATGAGTATAATTAATTATAATATTATCGCATGACATAAAATCTAAATCCAATGTTATAATCAAAATTGTAATCCAACTGACAGCCAAATGAATTGATAATCTAAAGAAGTGAGGAGTTTTAAGATATATATAAACTTAATGGGTTTATATCACTTGAATATGAAGTAACAATGAGTGAGGGTAAGGATCCGTACCTTTATGTTCCAAAGCGATGCTAACTTGTTTACAAGCGTTCTAGTTATCTACACACAAATTATTTTCTTTTTAGAATTATATTTTAAAGAAAGTTAGTTGATGAGAGTTTGCTCATGTTTCATTTTACAAAAGTTTTTTGAGGTACATAACTATAAAAATGTAAGATCTCTCTTAATATCATCATCATCATCATCGTACTCAGTATATCCCACCAATAGCAAAGCTATAGTAGGGTCTGAGGAGGGTAAGATGCTTATTTCTCTTAATATATAGATGCTTATTTCTCTTATATTAAGATCTCTCTTAATATATACATGCTTATTTCTGGATATCTCTTATGGTTTACAAACCTTCAACCGAAAATAAGATTTTTAATATAAATAAATATAAATTTATTGGTTTAACTATTATTTTAATTATTTTTAGTACCCATCAATTTACTTGAATTAGTTTTCTATTTATGTCTTCTTTAGCATCAATTTCACCCAATTCCATTTCTATTATTATTATTATTATTATTATTATTATTGTTATTAAGCAAGTTCGTCTGACAATAATAGGAAATTTAGTTTCTAATATATAATATACAAGTAATCAAATATGAGTACTTGATTATCTTTATACCCTTTTGAAGTAAAACAACTTGATCGAGATCACGGAGTTTTGCCGGAAAATGGACTCCTTCTTATATTTCGCCGGAAAAGTATAGGTTGGCCAGAAAATACTAAGAGAGAGTTTGGAACGTAACTATGTGATCGAACTAACACGGTGAAGATAATATTTACAACCGGTCGTAGTAAACAAAAAGTAAGTCGGTTATTGTCGGTTCCGTTGTGATGTGGCGTGGTGGTTCAGAGGTAGCAAGGGTTGTCTATGGAGTTGAGATGGTAAACAAAGAAACTATTTTGGTGTTTCGGTTCACTCCGGGTCACCAGAAGAAGTGCAGTACGCCGGAAAGTTGGTTTGTGTTTAATACGATGCTTTCAAATGTTTAGAATTCATGAATTTGATGGTACGTTATGTGGTTGCCGAGAACTTATTTCGTGTTGGAAACAAAGGGCGGAGATGATGAACGATAGTACTGTACGATTTGGTGTCTAGGTTTGTTACGACTTGCCGGAAACTTGAACCACCGTTGAAGTTTAGCATATGGTGTGAATTAGTGTTTTGAGGGCATTGATATTTAAGGTTTTGATATATGTTACTTATATATGTTATTTATATTCAACTTACTTTGCCATTAAGATAGAGATATGGATGAAGTTGTTTTAACTTCACTCACTCAATGTACCTGTATTCTATAAATTTTATCCTAAACTTTTGATATTATTCATATTCATATTTGCTACGTACTCTTTTTTTCTTTTAATATAATATGATTTCATGATGTTTATTATTAGGTACTAAGTTTTGTTTATTTATTATTTCTTTTCCTTTTTTTTCAACGTAACATTGAGTTTTAAAAAAAATAAGTTTAGAATTTTTGGTTATTACATATAACTTGTAAAATATTTGATAATATCATAATAAAATTATAAAATTATGTGAAACACCCCGAACCCAGGGTGTCTCGGCGGTTAGATTTATTCATGTGGCATTATGCTCAAATAAAAAAAATTTAATCATACCGGCAAAAATATAACAAAGTTATTAAACATTCTGATATTACACTAAGAGAACAATGTTTATGTCATCATTGGATATGTAAACCATTCACATGCACATAAGTTCTACGTTATGGAACCCTAATTATTATGTTTCATAATACCATTAGAGTTCCGAGATCCAATCATTGATGTTATGTTCAACTAATATTATAATAAGAAGATATACTCATTATTCCCGGGAATTTAGTGAACCCGACTTTAATGAGGAACAATATCCGATTGCATCCCTACATATAAATGTAGCATGGTATCCTTATTGACGAATCCTGTTATGGTATGCGATAACTTGAAAATTTTCAAGTAATTACACATGTAGTAAAACAAATTCAGTTCACTATATAACATACATTTTCTTAATGCACATATCATTACATACCTATTCAACATAATTGTTTGGTCAATTATTCATAAAAGATCAATTAACCGTACACTCTTAACTATGCGGAAAGTTTCCTAAATTAGTGATCATTAGAAATTGTAAAGGAATTTTATATGTATATTTTCTTCTACAAAATAACATGTACTTACTTCGGATTTGATTAATAATCTACCCATAGTAAGTCAAAAATAGTTCAAAAACTAAGATGTCGATCAATATGTGAAAGTGTTTAAAGTTGTGATAGTAACTTTGGCTAGAACGTGACATATTTCTGTAACTTGAAGAACATGTTATGCATAACTGGAACGATATGTTGTTAGTTACTAACGACACAATTGGGGATTAGGGTTCATAAATAGCAAGATTGATCAATTACATTAGGTATTCACTAAATTTGTAGTTCTCTTTATGTTGTAATTCGTTTATTGTTCTTGAATAAAATTCAATACCAATTGCTTCGATTATTCTATTTCTTCGAGTATTTCGTCATAGTGCCTATTATGTTGTGCAATAACTTGAAAAAATTTCGAGCAATTACACATGTGGAAAAAAAATCTAGTTCACTATATAGCATACGTTTTCTTATGACGCATGTCACTACATACCACTTCAACATAATTTTTGGTAAATAATTCATAACAGATCAATCAACCATATCAACACTCTTTATTTGACAAAAAGTTTACCAAATTAGTGATCATTTAAAATTACAAATGTAGAGCCCATTTCAATGTATTAAGTCTTTTGTATTTGTAGGCTTATTTGCCGTTGTATTTTGTTAGCTTGTATGTTTGTGACCGAGGCCTCATGTAAACAAGCCCATTGGGTCGATGGAAATAAAGAACGGTGCATAAGACTTGCAGTATAAATATTGCAAGCTTCTAATGCACAAACTAACATTTTGAAAAACTCTTCTTTGAGCTCTCTTTCTACCTTATCCTCTCAACCTTACCATAAAAGGAAGATAACTCAAACACGCAAGATCCAAGATCTTACCATAGAGAGATATGTTGATAGCAGATATAAAGATACTTAGCATGATTTTCATTGCGTCATTGATACGAGTAATGTTCAGTTAGGCATAAATCTTAATGGACATCACTTATGGACTTGTGATGCCTCATATCTCTTCTCAAAGCGTATTTGGCTTTCCCTAGATCACCCCAGTTTGACTCCAATCCCCTAGTGTTTGATCAAAATATTTTCTTTATACAAACAAAATTTTAGGCTTCAAGGTTGAACGTTGGACTTACAAGCCATCGGCTTACATTCAGAGTGTTTAGGACTTATCTGAATATCCCACTCTTATAGTTCTAGTTTGACCCTTTAAGCTTTTGAAAAACGAATTTTAATAACACAATATTATATAGATTTTTTTTTATTTTTTATAAACTTATAAGCACAATATTTTTTGTGATCAAGACAATAACGGTCTCGTGTATGACTGTGTATGACTGTGTAATTACTTTTCTCATATCATTCATAGAGATACTGTCACATCCCATCTTGGGGCCGGGCGTGCGACCGGTACCACTTTTGTCAATTTATGGGTTAATACGAAAAATATATTGGCGTGGATTAAAAATATAATACGTTAAATAATAAAAACATATCATAAGGATGAAAAAAATAATTAAAAATATTTTTTTTAATTTAAGTTTTCACGAGCTCTTTCTGATTGAGTTATCCACAATATATACTAACAATTATGTAATGATACTCATATATATATATATGTGTGTGTGTGTGTGTGTGATTGATTTATTTTGAGAACCACTTTAAGTTTTAAGAACTCGAAAAAACTCAACATAAAAATTTTTTTTTTGAATTTTTTTACAAGTATGTAATACGTAAGTGTAAGTAACGTAAAAAAGTTATAGTATTTTTTTACATACAGAATCGACTTATTACACATGTGTAACTAACATTTAAACTTATGTAATTATCAAAAATCTTTATTCTCTCTCTTGATTAATTTTTTAATCAGATTTATTCTCAACCATATATTCCATACTCATTTAATTAAATGTGTGATCCATATTGAGTTCTTAAAGTTCTTACAACTCATCAAGTTATCAAAATATCCCTCCCCTGTATATACACACACACTAGTTCGTGACTCACATTTCATGACGGGTTTATAAGAGTTATTTCTAACCGAACCTCTAACCCAACTTGACTTATATACTGATTATAATTGAATGTTATTATTTAACAATAGTAATAAACTGGAACTTTGAACCCCACGTTGCGGGGGTGTGGGTGGGGGGGGGGGGTGTTTCGATTTGTTTGTTGTTTAGGTTTGTGACAAAGTAAACAAACCCGTGAACATTCAAAAGTGCTAACACGACTTAAAACATAAATGTAACAAAGAAATTTATAATCAAACTTAAAAATTAGTCAACATGTGGTCTAGAGTACTCGAGATATAAAAACTAACATATGTAAAATTAATCGACATATGTTCGCAGGGGCATTACGAAGGCGAGTAGACGTGAATTGGACTGGTTTTGGTTGCATTCGTTATTGTACCATAACTAAAACACTGATTGGTAACACCGGGCATAATAACGACGAGTAGACATTAATTGGTCGGAGGCGAGTAGACGTGGTGTCACACCCAGACCACGGCCTAGGCGTATGACACATATGTTGGTACCATATCTGTTAATATATCAGAGTTGCGGTATAAAAGCGGAAGTGTTTATAATATGTGGATTTAGAATATTTATATTATCAAAAGACGGGATTTAGAGTTTCCCGTTTTTAATGTTTACAAAAGATTACTTGTTTAATTACAAAACCACCATTTATAAGTTTAAAGTTTGACAAGAAGATCCGAGCCATCGGATATCTTGAGCACTTCCAAGTCCTAATCTTGATTACCTGCAAAATGTTTAGAAAATACGTCCGCAACACATGCTGGTGAATATGCTGACGCTAAAAATATTTTCTTTCACTTAATCACCCCTCGAGACTACGTATGCCTCGGCCCAACGTGGCTTAGGAATAATCAAGATTTAAAACAACACAATTATAAACTCAAGTCTCTACACTAAATACCCCATTAAACACCGCAGCGTTCGACATAGTTATATACCTATTCGTATACACATGGTCATTACTTCTCGCAGGTAAGCGTAATATGATCAGGTGTGGTGTGGTGTGCCCACCACATTTACCACATATGTAAAGATCCAAAAAAACGTACACGATAGCATGAGGGCTAGTGCTTATACTTTTATTTATAATGTTTTAGAGACACATAGTCCCATGTAAACCTTTTAATTTAGCATTTTCGACTCGATTAAACAAGATTAAAAGTTTGGGGAGTATTCACCTTTTTCGATTTGGATCAGCTTCAAACACTGTCCGAGGATCTTTCCCGTTGCTATCTAGCACCTATGGTACGAGTATAACCTTTTGTTAGTCGGATATGCAATCTGACTTAAGACATTTAGTCAGACTTTATAATATTTAAATTGACTTTAAAACCTTGGTTAAAAAGTATTCTTTCTTTCTTTTATAAATTAAAAGTCTTTCTTTTAACTTATATTCTTTTATAAGATAAACCTTTAGTTAAATCTTATTTTTTTTAAACTCTACGTTTCTTCTTCTCTAAGAAACGTATTCTTTATCTTTTCCTTATTATTTAAGAATATTCATTATTACTTAAATAATATCTATAACAAAGAATTATATAAATATCACATTGATACACACACACACATATATATATATATATATTCATATTACTTTCTTTTCTTTGTTATATTTTCTTTTATATTATCGAGATATCGAGTATTTCCTCGACTTTGAGTTTTAAGCCTTTTCAATATTCTGTTAATATTTTATTCGGGCATTATGCCTACCTTTCTTGGCTTATAATAACCCTAGACAATCGAGCAGCACTTCGACGTCTTTTACCCTTTCAAAGCTTTCTTGATCAACACACCACCTTGGGACGCAAAAGAGGGACACCGATACTTCTTTACGTCTCGGCACGCTTCACGAGGCGGTTCGTTGGAAAGTTGGGATGGCAACACTTTCTTTGTTGAAACGTCGTCGATATGTGGCAACACTTCGAGGAAACGCGCACGGAAAACGAGGAATATGGACACGTTTTACGAGGTGATCGAGGGCACGCTTCCCAAGGGTTCAGAGAGATGTGAGGGAGATGAATGAGAGCTGAATTGGGTGTGGGATATAGCAAGTCAGCAGACTCATCGCGATACGCGATGGCCTATGTTAAGCCCATCGCGTATCGTGACGTAGCTTGTTGCGCTGCCATATAGGCTTGCCACGTGGTGCCACATGGCGGTCGTGGTGACACGTGGCGTGACCATGTACCACCAACTGACACGTGGCAACACGTGTCTTGGCCTGTCAGACCACGTCATCGCGATACGCGATGACGTTGGTTCTTTGACGATCACGTATCGCCATTGACCTTTTTTCTTGAATTTTGACCAAGCCCTTAGCGATATGCGATGGGCTTGTCCCTTTTCCCGTCGCGTATCGCTATGGGACAGAAAATCATAATTTTATTTTAAACCTTTGAGTTTGGATTTTTACATTTTTGTCCTTCATCTTTTGGAACTTGGTATTTTCAACTCGAAACTTTCACGATGTTACACTGGGCCGATTTTATTTACGTTTGTTACCGTACCGAAAATAAAACAAAAAACACCAGTCGGTAATACCGGACGTTATGACAGCGAGTAGACGTAAATTGAGTCATACCCAGTTACCGAAACTAAATGTAAAATAATCACTATATAAATATCAAAGTTAATACATGTTTTTTTTTAAGTTGATTAAAGTCTTTATTTTTATATTTAAAATTGAATAAAAGTAATAGTGCATGAACACAAATGGCCAAAACTCATAAGGGAATTATTGGTAGAGGTGTATAGAATTCAGCAAGGAGCAATTAAGGTGAGTACTATATCAACAGCATATTGTACACTATATAATGCAAGTAAACCTTTCAAATTGTTATATATATAATAAAGTTAAATGTTCATTATTTTATGTATATAATAATATAGTGAATTACATATGCATTAACAAATAATCTATACTAATTATTAGTGGTTACAAAAGACAATTTAAGCCCTTAAAAATAATTACTTAAAGTAAATGAATAAATGTTGTATCATATATGCATTTAATTTGTAAGATTCTTGATATTCAAAAATTCTTAACGTACCATCTAAAGTGCTTTATATATGTATATATATACACACACAAACTAGTTAGTGACCTGCGTATTATAGCGAGTTTGTAAGATTTAAACCTAATCTGACTTGTCTTAAACCAGTATATTATGTATGTGCATTATTATATAAATAATAATGAATATTATTATTAATAAATGTGAATTAGTGTATGACGTTAACATAGTAAATTAAATATGCATTAATAAATAAAGTATACTATTTATTAGTGGTTTCAAAAGATAATTTTACCTAGTTAGAACGTTTTTATTACTTAAAGTGAATGCATAAGTGTTTCCTCGTATGCATTAATATTTATAAAACTTTTAAAATAAAAACAATTCCTAACGTGTCCTATAATATTAGATGAGAGAGAGAGAGAGAGAGAGAGTGTAACAATTATAGTTTTTAACTTCTTTTTGTAATAATTAATAATGCACATTAATGAAGTTAATGTATTTATTATTATGACATAGTAAACTTCATAGTTAATTTAAAAGAAATTAAGAAAATTAAATGTCTCTTTATTTTATGTTTTATTATAATTTTTTAACTTAAAAAAACTTTAATAAATTAACTTATATTTTATTATATCGTATATTAACAAATCATATCGTATTGCATTAAATTACATTAAATTATATAACATTATTTCACATTATTTTATTAGTTTTTGTATGGATTGTGTTGAAACTAACTACTTAAATAAAATCATTAACATTTTCTTTGAACCACATGTGTGCTATTAAGAAAAAGAAATCATATCAAAATCAAGCACTTAAGCAAAGAAAAATGTTTTCAACAATTATCAATTATCCTATGTTATTGGTGTGGATCCAGAAAATAAAAACACCTTATTACATTTATTATTAATCCAAGTGAAAAAGATCATAAATAAAGCTATATATGTGTATTATATATATATATATAATAGATATAGATATATAGAGAGAGAGATGTGTATATATATATGTGTGTATATGTATATGTTACAAGCCAAGGTTGGGTTGTGTTAAATTAGAATATGGATTTATAACAATTGCAACATGATAAACATGGCAAATCACTACCATCATATCACTTAAGTAATTAATGAGTTTTAGGACAACTAATTGCGAAAACAAGAAGTTTACTCTTAATATGTAATAATCAAACAATTCATTCCGGCATGTACTCACTTTTAGCATTTCGCTGGTTATTTCCTCATCTAGTTGAATTACGCATATTAAAACATGAAAAATTAACGGCTAAGAAACACATAAATCTCTTAGTCCAATCTAATTGGGTCTCGTTAATACATAGGGAAAAGCATAAATCAAACAATAAAAAAGAAAGAAAGAACAGATCGGGTGTGTTGCTTGTAACTGCCTAATTGTAACTGCCTAAAAGGGTGCAGTAGCTTTACGATAGAACTCGCGCTCACATTCGAGCATTTCCTCATTAATTCCAGTGATTTCTTTTTCCAAAGCATCAATTTCTAAAAGGGACTTGTTCTTCTGTGACTCAACCTGTGAACGCTTTTCCTCAAGCTCTTTCATCTTTTTGTTGTCGCTTGCCATAGTTTTTCCCACATTAGCCAATTCTGAAATCTTCTTGTTCATATCCGCCAAGAACTGCAAGTGTTTTTCTTCTAGGTCAAGCATTTTGTTTTTGACCAATTCACGCTTGTATTCGACACTTTCTTCTTCCATTTTCTCTTTTTTTACTTACCAAATATAAGAGAAAACATAAAACACAATTAGAATTTAAAAATTAAAAAAAGAAAATCCATACTAAACATTTAAAGGCTTGTAAATACACTCACTTTTTATCCACTTGTTCCTTTTGGCATAAAAATAACTTCACCTGAGGGCTTCTATTTATAGGTGAAAAAGTACAACATAATTATATTAATTTACTAAAGCCCAATATTACATAAGTCAATACTTTTCTAAATGGTGAGAATTCAAATCTTATAGATGACAAAATTAAAAAAAGATAAAAATCAGTCCAAAAACCCTTTACTTTATCTCTACATGTTGGATGGACACCAGAAGTGAAAATTAAAAATAAATCTCTTTACAAATGTAGAGACAAGATGCAATACAATAATTTGCTTAACGTACAAGAATACAAGAATACTTATATTTCATGAAATCGATTCATGAAATCACATCACAAGATCTTCAAATCGTCAATATATATCCAATTAATCATTGGTTCACCGAAATAAACAATTTTGGATCGTTAATCGATCAATTTATTACTCTTTTTCACGAAAACAGTTTTTGAGCGTTTTAGTTTTCGGTTGAGCGTTTTAGATTTTTTGTTGAGCGTTTTGCCTTTGAACGTCTTGCGTACCTATCGTACTTTAATGCATTATTGTAAGGTATATAGACCCTATCTAATACACATAAATATTCACATCGATTAACCGTCATGGTAACCGCAATTAGACTCGTTACTCTTCGTGAGTAATCAATCCCATTTCATATTTCTAAAGAAAAACCAATGGATACCCACTTCACCGACGGAATTTAAAAGATGCGTTAATCGGTCAAAGCCATCAGTTTTGTAGTGCGTGTATATCTAAATATGACTAGAAAACTTCATCGTACGTGCATTTAATTCTTACGCCGTACCTGTAGCAAGTAATAATGTTGATCGATTGTTGCATGACTCAAACATTTTCAAGTTAGAAACTTGAAAAATGTTTTTGACGTTTTATATGTTATTAGGAATATAACCCATCATGATCGAGCTAATAGGATGTTAGGTTATCAAAACAATGAATATATTGAATTTTTATCTAGTAGGTTTGATATGTAACAATCTTCACCTTGTTCGCTTCAAGATAATTTAAGATCTTTACATTGTCCATTAAATGAGATAAAACATGAGAAAAAGATGCAATCTTTATTTAGACCACATGCTATGGGCGTGGTGGAGGGCGGCCTTGGGGCGCGAAACACTGTTGGGAGGGGGGCGCGGTGGGTAGGGGCTTCACAACGTCGGACGCCTTTCTCTCTCAATCTCTCACACACATACATATATGTGTGTGTGTATATATAATACGGGAGGACATTATTGGTTGGGGTTTTGATGCCCCCGGTGCTTACGTGACGCTGATGTGGCACTGTGGAGGGGCTTCGATGCCCCCCACCATAGAGATGGTCTTAGAAGAAAGCATGACACGTTTACTGACAAATTACTAGACTAAAGCTTCTACCTCAATATCATCCTCGTTGGGCAGCAAGACCTTGACATGCGCGCATAACTTCATTTTTAGTCTTGAATGTTTGATCTCCATTTTCACCTAATCCTTTAGCTTTTGTTGCAATACAGATGAGCTTCCTTTTGTAGCCCTCCGGTCACCAAATACCATTATTACTATTCCACACTAATAATAATTTCCATATTTGGGAATGTAACATGTTTCAAGCTTCCGAGTGTTTTACACTGCGGTTTTACGCTATGTCAAAAGCTACAAAAAATCTAATAAGACCTAAAGTGTTTCCACAAGAACGAGATTTTCTTCTTTGTGAAAATAGGTGGTCTTTCGTATTAATCGCATATTAGACCAGGCCAGGTGATTTTCCTTTTCAATATAGAATCGAACCATTACGATGGTTTAATTAAAGCATTGCATATCACTACTAAAAAAATGAACTTTTGCGACGGCATTTTCGGTGGCAAAAACGGTAGCAACTGCCCTTTTGCGACCATTTTGCGACCAAAACTGTAGTCCGAAAACACACGTCGCAAATAGCCTATTGCGACCAACTTGCGACCGATTCTACACGTTTGCGACCAGATTTTGCTACCTTAAAAACGGTCGCAAATCAGACATGTTTTGCTACCATGAGAGCGGTTGCAAAAGCTGCTACCAAAAACGCGGTCACAAAAATAGCCACAGTAAAAACTGTCGCAAATATTGCTACCACAAAAGAGGTCGCAAAAATTGCTACCTTAAATGCAGTCACAAATCTTGCTACCGTAAAAGCGATCACAAATTTATGGCCAAAATGTTTTTTTAATATATATATTATTCCGTTTCAGCTGTGCTAATAATGCTCATATTTTAATTATTAAGCATTTATTAAGTTTCTATATAAAACATTCAACTTAAAATTACAAATTAAAATGTCAAATAATATACCAAACATCCGAACATTCAAATTTAAGTGTTTATATTCTATCTTTTAGCCATAGTTACTAACATAACTTCAATCTTTGTCATCCTATTGTGCATAACATCTTTCTCCGCCTTATCTTTTGTCCTTTTTAGTCGCAACTCCTCAAAAATTCCATTTTAACGTTGTTTCTATTCTTTCTTTTCCTTGACGAGTTCCTTGATAACCATATTTACCTTTCAAACTACAAAACAACCAATTTATTTTCAATCTACAAAACAACCAATGTATAAAGGTCAAAGAAATCAAGAGTCAACTCAGCCATTTTATTATATTCAAAGTTCTCATTCAAATCATTAAGGGTGATCAAACGGGTCTTACCCACTAAAACCAACCCAGACCCAATTAATGGAAAAAATTAGACCCGCTGACCAACCATAATGCTTATAAACGGTTCGGATACTAGTTGATCTCTCGGATCATGGAACCGTTTGCTAGTATTGAACCTGATTTGTGCAACTAGCAAATCTTGCTTGGAACCGACATCTGCACTGCCCTTTGACTTATATATACAAAGGCAAATTTCCTCAAAATTGTGTTCCGGTTTTCAGTAAAGAAAGTTAAACTTAAAAAACTGGATTGTATGCTATGATTTATGAAAACATCTCATTAAAATTATGTATTAAGACATGAAAACTGAGATAACTTAAATTAGTGTCATTGTTTATAATTGAGATAAGTATTATGTCTAAAAGTTCATATTATAATTTTGAAAGCATCATTTCTTTTTCTTAAGTTATATTTTACAATGTATAATAAAACTTAAATTATAGTTAAATACATCTTCAAATAAAACTTAAATCTATCATCATACTAAAACATAAAAAAACTATGACCACAAAAAAGTTGCATCACCAGATATTTATATATCTGCATAAGAAATTATTATCTCATGTTGAATTGCTGATGGTTGGATCAGTGATACAGTGTGCCGGTGCCCAAAAGAAAACGGCTAACTCCAAATGGTACACTAATTGACAAACAATAGCAGCTAATATGAGAAGAATATTAAACAAAAAGGTAATAATAAACCATCTCACTTATTCATGAAATTTAGGTAAAATTCACTTCTTCATGTAACCATGGGTGGATGTGGCAATAAACAAAATTTTCATATCAAATGAAGAATTTTCAGAATAAGATTACAAACCTTAAAATCCTGGTCTCTGATCGAGTGCAGCGTGAATTCACCTTTTGTCATAAGCAAGTTGGCAACTTATATTGGTCTTAGGAATGGAAACAACGTCTGATCCAAAAATAAAACAACACAATTCAAATCCAAAAATTAGATTATAAATAAGCATTTATCGTTTAGTAACAGCTGTGTAATACCAAAGTACATACAAACTTATGATTAGCCCAAATCAACTCAAAGTACAGGTAAAGTGCTATCAGAAGCTTCAACGTTAGAAACTTAATTACTTTTGAAGTTCTAAGTGCCTACTGAAGAACAAGATGCTACTGTATCTCAGTTGCTAACTTGCTAGCACAGCTCACTTGTTACTGATAAGCAAAGCTTCTACCATGGAACTAGCACTATAATAAAATGAAGCTAACGCAACCAAGAAAAAATATCACGTTATACCTTAAAAATGTTGCATTAGACCTTGAAAATTTTGCATTATACCTAAACCATCATTTTACCAGGGGTTGCATCATGTGAAGTTTCGTTAGACCTAAAGGAAGCTTTTAACTGGAAGCCGACCCATGGCCGCCCTCCAAGCTAAAATCATGAATTTCAAAAGAATCTAGTTGACCCATCTCGGCACAAATACCGAGCCCTGCTGGTTTTTCTGTAGAAGTTGTCTCCCAGCTTTGACGCTGAAACACTCAACTTCTCCGTTGGTCCAGGTCCATTGATCCTCGATCCCATTCCGTAATTGCAGATCCGAGATCGCCTCTTGCAGTTCTGTCAGATTCCAAGTACAACTTTCATCTAACGGGCCCATACAGTGTTTCCTTTCAAGACGCCAACTATGGCTCTCTCGCTGCAGTCTTTCTGTAACCAAGCAAAACTTCTTCTTTTCCATAATATAGAGGTTCGGCCATTCCAATTAAGAGGCCGATCTTCAACTAATAACCCATCAATAACCTTAGCTATCGTCTTCCAAGAACTACAAAGTTGGGCATTAACCGACAAATAATATAATCTGGATCGAGACATGTGGCAGCCTAAAATCACCTTCGTCCAAAAGGTACCATATTCCTTTCTGAAACGAACAACCCATTTGAAAAGCAATGACTCATTCAACTCCTTTAACCTTGGGACGCCTAGACCACCTGCCTTCTTGCTCAAAGTAATGCGATCCCATGAGACCCAATGTATCTTTTGATTTTCCGAATTCCCGGACTATCTAAGACCGCCTTGATTAAGGTAACCCGACCTCCGACAGAGAGTGTTTTCACTTTCCAACCCAAAAGCCGCTCATATATTTGTTCATTTGTGTTCATTTATGTTCTTTTATGTTTGTTTGTGCTCATATATGTTCATTTATCTTTTTCAGCTATGTTCGTTAACTGTTCATTCAGATTTAAACAAACGAACATAAATGAACATGAACATGAACACAAATATTTGTTCGAATAAGTGTTCATGTTGGTTTAAAGTTAAATGTACGAACACGAACATGCCCTTGTTCGTGTTCGTTTGGTTCGTTTATAGGCCTAAAATTCACGATAACATAATAACCACTAGGTTTTTTTTCGGTTTTAACAAAGAGCTCAATTCGGTTTCGATTTTTACCATTTGAGCTTGAAATATTAGGGCCTAAAAAGAAAGAAAAAAAAAGACCCAAATATTGAAATTCATTTTGAACATAATACCAGGTCTAAAACTTTTTTGTAATTTAATAATGAAAGGAATTCTAAAGCCATGTGCCAATAACTAATACATTATAAATTACTTAAAATCAGCTTTTGATTTTTTTAGTTTAGTCCAGTTTGGTTTTTTAGTGAGAAAAATCAAAACTGAACCAAAAAAATATATTGTAACGCAAACCAAACTGAAAATTTGTTCATTAAAAAAATATAAAACCAAGCCATCGAGCCCAACTATTGAGGCATACCTCACGTTCACCAACTTCCCTTCTTTGTTTCGTAAGCGCAGCGTTGTCAAAAAGCACTTTATCATCCTCACGTTTAACTGCTGCAACTTCTTTGTTTCATCAACATCCAATTTTGCAAAGAGTTCCCTCATCCTCTAAGAGAATATTTGAAATCAAATTGGCCGTAGCAATCCTTGTCAGTTCCGACTGAATATCTCTACATAAACAAGGAAAAGAAATCAATAACTTTAACTTAAATATACAATCACAATATGACATAGCTGATGTCATCAATAACAACCTGAATCAACTTTACCTTAGACTAGTATAGGCGTATAGCTTATGCCATCAATAACAACCTGAATCAACTTTACTGTCCTTGTACAACAATGCTTTACAAATAAAGACAACAAACATCCAGTAACCTAAACCGAGAATCATAAATTAAAAAAAAAAACACAAACGATTGTATTACAATGATGAAATCACATGCTCCTTCAATATCATGAGTCCATATAATATTTTCGTAGCATCACTTTCCTGCATCCTTAAGTGAAGCCATCGTAAGCTTTTACAAAATAACATCTTTACATACAAACGTAGGTGTGAAAGAGAAAGAACCTGCCAGAAGTGCTCTGCAAGTTCTCGGTGCTTGCAACCAACAAGTTCCCCTTTCTGTAGGCACAATAACAATCTATCAACGCATGTAATAAACTCAGCATGGTCTAACTTACCAACAAGTCAACATGGGTGATTCCAATAAGATTAAAATTGTGCACACATACTAAACACAGATTATTCGTTCGTAAGTAAAAAAGTTGAGATTGTAACCAATATTTTTAACCTTGACATTATCAAATTAAACTTTGTATTAAGTACCTAATTTTCATATCGGCTTTGCAAGACACAGTTTCTTAGTAATGTCTATTAAATATCATTCTTTTAGAAAAATATTCACGAACCAGAAAGTTTCGTAATTAGATATAATGATACAAATAATCACACAAAATCATAACGCACATTCAAAATATACAAACTAAAAACCATGAACCCTTAAACAAAAAATCCCAGAGATTTCTCTGAATCATACTAAATATAAACAAACCAAAACAATCATGAACATAATAAAATATACGTGAACCCGTACCTACATGTGGCGACCCCAGAATCGATGTTGTGGTGTTGGAATCAATAGCAAGATACACAATAAGAGTGAAGAAATCTACAACCATTGCTAGGGTTTATATACACCTGATAATCAGCAAACAATACTAATGATAAATTAAACCTCAATTGTCATCAATAGCTTTGTGTTCTAAAAATTTTAACTATGATTTCTTAAATGAATATACAAAAACAAACCTGAAGTACATAACTTAAATCTTGAAACTATTAATCAGAAAATTGAATATTTTAACCGTGAATTGGAGCCAAAAATTGAAGGAAGAGTTGTGAGCGGGATTTACCACATAAGACATCATTGGGGATACCGGATTTTGAATTTTGTATTAATATGCCAAATAGGTATGAGTATATCGGTTGGTGGGATATGGGCGGGATTGAAAAGGAAACCCTAGATCTGACACTCAACGCAAAGGATAATTGTACCCTAGGCTTTAACTCTTGTAAACTCTTAGGTAGCGTTTGGTATGCAGAAATGACAGGGGGAATGGAATGATTCATTACATGAAAATGAAGAAAGTGGTGTTTGGTTACTCAATGGAACAAAATCATCCATTACACATGGAATCCATTCCATCAAAACCATTCATTTCCACTCCCTTCTTTTTTTTATTCCATTCCTCTCTCACCCTACTTTCTCAACACCACCACCACCTAACAACAATCACCACCACCACCACATGACCGTCACCGTCACCTCCGCCACCACCACCTTACCACCAGCGGTACAACCACCGCCACATGACCATAACCGCCACCACCACCGTCGTCGCCACCCTATCATCGCACTACCAATGATAATACCGCCACCCCCACCACCACAACCACCCCACCTAACCGCCACCGATTGAAAATCTCATTCGGATTCCTATTGATAAGGAGTGATCCTAAACGTTCCCTATGAAAGACCCTTCCTAAAGTTTATCCTCATGTATCTCCTTGAAGCACAATGTTACGCAAAACGTTTGTCGCATTCTTAGCCATGTCACCACAAAAGCCCGCGTAGAAGAGAAGATTTCTGATATCCTGATCGTCCGCGACTTCCTTGAAGTCTTTCCAATAATGTTTCGACTCCCTCTTGTTCACCAAGTGGAGTTCCACATCGACCTTGTGCCCGAAGCAAACCCCATGGCCTATGAACCCTACTATCTTGCACCCTCTGAGATGAAAGAACTCTCAAACAAATTCAATAACTCACTGACAAGGGTTTTATTCACTCGAATTCATCTCCATGGGGCGCACCAGTCTTATTTGTCAAGAAGAAGGATGGTACGTTGCAAACGTTCATTGATTACCACGAGCTCATAAGCTCACCATTAAGAACCGTTATCCTCTCCCGTGCATCGTGATATTTTTTCCCAACTTCAAATAACCGCATGCTCTTCCAGATCTTCGTTCGGGTTATCAGCAACTTTGTGCCAACGAAGATGACATACCCAAGATCGCCTTCTGAACTCGATACGGGCACTTTGAATTTTGATTCATGTCATTTGGGTTAAGCAATGCACCTGCAGTTTCATAGATCTTATGAACGAGTTTACAACCCTACCATTACAAGTTAGTGATTGTTTTCATTGACGACATCTTGATATATTTCAAATCCGAAATTGAACACAAAAATCATTCGAGCTCGATCCTTGACTTTTTGCGGAAAGAGCAACTTTATGCTAAATTCTCGAAATGTAAATTTTGGCTAAAACAAGTTCCATTTTGGGCCATATCATGAACGACAAGGGTATTCATGTTGATCCCGCTAAATAACAATGTTTGATTCTGAGATGTTGTAATTGTTGGATTTGTTTTCTTTTTGTTGAGACAATGTATACTTTAATTGGGATAATATAATTATTTATTGTAAGTTTATTTATTTAGTGTCTTTTAACCTATGATATAAATTATGTCGCTACTCGGCATGTTCCGCCGTAGGTTGTGGTGTGACATGAACTACACATATCATTTTTTTAACAGCCAACGAATCCTCCAAATGGGCTACGTGCACCACATCTATATACACTCACCTTCCAACTGAAACCATCAACTAAGGCCAATGCCTATGAATAATCTTTTGAAGGCATAACAATGCTGTGAGATGTAACTCGTTCGGTTCAAAGATTGAAATATCGATCGCTGCATTTTCATATAATCTCCCATCATCACCGGCTGTTGCTAAAACTAAATGGCTGGGGCAAGAATAACCTAGTGCCACACCGCAACCTAAGACAGAAATGTTGGGGCGTGAGCTGATTGCTCACAGCTCTCAAGGTACTATCATGCGATATTTAAAAGTGACCATATCTATTTACTTTGATTAAATGATTCAAATAATTCAAGTACAAAGTACAAAATCCATAACCATTCAACTATACAACTTATATCACAAATGATCTTGATTATAATTTTTCTAACTTAAATTCTTCACTAAGTCTTCACAAAATCTTGCAACTAGTTCAAACAATAACCTGCATATGCGTATAAAATATAAATGTTTGTCAACAACACATGTTGAGTGAGTAAAACACCAGTTTAAGACGCAACAGTAATAATATATAATAAAAAAAAATGCAAACTGTGTTAAGTGAGATAAGCAATTTAACCAATAAGCAATTAAATAATGTTGTCGGTAAGCTCGATGTCAGATGAAACAGATGAAACTAAACGATGGTTAACACGACGGGTGTATGATCATACTAGACTGAGAATATGTTGACCTCTCCGACATGTATTCAAGTAAAGCATATAAGAATATAACACGTTAGGTATAAATTGTTAAACACACAAGACTAACATATGCAAGTTGAGTATTAAATAATAGGTAAATAAAACTACGCATATGTCCCCAAAAGATTTAAAATAAGTAAAAAGTGGAGTGATTACTCACCTTAGCGATTAAGTAAAGAGCTAATGAATAGGTAAGAACAGTAAGTCAAGCTCGTCGGGATTTACCGACGAGAATCCTAATTACAATAACTGCGGAAATAAATATGAGTCTAAAAACTTGTAGGGATTTGGAAATTGAAGATCGAGTCTGCTCTTGCGAAAGTTATATATTATGTTAATTTCTTATCAGTTTTATTATCACTTTTATTTAACCAAGATTTATAAAAAATAATTTGATTAAAATACATAAAAATACTTAACCAATATTTATAAAGGTTTTTATAGTTTACGTAAAGAGATATATTTTAAATGTTTAATTTAACCCAAAAATACGTTGTATGTATCTATGTATACTTTATTATTTAATAACGATTTCTTTTAAATACATATTGTAAATAACATATAATAAATAATAAGTAATAAATATTAAATAATGTTAGTGCATGTTTTGTAAATGATGAGCTTTATTGTTAGAATTGAGAGCAACGGTCAAGAAGGAGTCTGTTGGTGCATTTTTTGACCGTCACTATGCAATTCCGACCGGCTGGTGCGAAGTTGGGGATGGAGCCAACTTCGCCATAGGAGAAGTTAGAACAACTTCACCATAGGTGAAGTTAGAACAACTTCACCTTTAGGCCCAAGCCCAAGCCCACGAAGATTTTTATCTATATATATGTGTGTCATGTTTAGGGTTTCTAGTTAGTTGTTAAGTTGTTCAATTTACACGAAAGAAGCAGATTGGAATAGTTTCGTGGAGTAGACCAGAGGTAGAGCTCACCTCAGATTGGCCATAATATGTTTTTTCTTTCAATATGTAATGTGTTTTGATTAATATATATAAAGCGATCTACAAATCTGTTTATCCCATTCGTGTGTATGTTTGTGTATAATCGTGTTCTTCGTTTCAACACCATAAACGAGTCTATGAGGATTCCGCACTACTAAACTTAGTGTAGATCTCGTATCGATCAACGACAAGACGGGGACTTAATTAATAAAACTTGTATATAATATGATCTTTTATATAAAATAATTGAACTATATTTTTAATACGTGAATTAACAATAAACTTTTAAATATACAAATTAAAATCCTTTTTAAATATTAAAACCTTTAATAATATATTACATATACATATATATATATATAGCGTTTAAACAAAATTCAAAAAAATGATCGGTTTATATGTCATTTTTAATAGAATAACGTTTATTAAATATTTAATACTAACTATATTAAATTAATAAAACCTTTTGAATTTCATAAAACATTCAAAAACAAAAATAAAAACAAAAACAAAAATGCCATGGCCGGGATTCGAACCCGCGTCATTGGCCGGCTCAAGGGTTTTAACACATACACACTGGCCAACTGTGTTAGGGTGTCAATTGGTTTATACTTGAAAACAATATATTATATACAAGAACTGATAAGACCCCAATTGATTAAGAAACCCTAGATATCCAATTGAATAATCTGTTAACTTTTAATTCAATTAACCTGAGGTTATTGACGAGCGTTCAATGACGATCAAATATGTGTATCATGATACCTTAAACGATGATGAACAACATGTTAAGTGATGGATATAGTGGCTGACAACGAGCAAGCGAATAATCGATACATCAAGTACAATCAATCCAATTCTCTAAGGGAGGTAGATTGGTGTTGGTTATGAGGCTGCACCGGTGAAACTAATTTGATTTATGTGACCTATAAGTGTATAATCCCAATATGTTGAAAGACAGTTTGTATATTACGTTAATACGAATTGCAAATACACCGATACCCAAAACTCCCATTAAGAGAAAAATATTACTCCCCGTCGTGTACAAAATAAATTTAGTGGCTGAGTACAGATGTTGAAAAATGAGATTATTCAGGAATACACATTGAATGATGAGGTTACGCATTGCTTAGCTTTCAATTCTCCTCTTACCATCAAATGAAATGTGAAGATCATTGTTTCCTAATTAAATTAGTCGGTAGGCCGATTATAGCAAGAAGATTAAAACCCACAAACAAATTCCTAGTTTAGAGCGAGGTTTAAGGTACAAGAAATCCTAATTGGGTATCCGGTTGCTATGTGGGCCGGTGTTTGAACATGGTTAACGGGTTATTTGGTTAATGGGTTATAATGTGCAGGTTTTGCAAAACAATCCTTGTACTATAGAAGTGGAAACAAATTGAGATTAAAGTTTAGGTTAGGGTTTAAAATGTATATAAATCAAAGTTATTTACTATATATTAAATAAATATAATAAACAAATATTAATAAAATAATAGGTACTCGATAGACGTGATATTTTATCGATACAAATTTCCCAAACATAAATTGGGTCGGGTAATGGTTATAATATTAATTTGAAAATCCGAGTTGTTACACCGAGGTAACTTGAAACAACAAGTCTCTCCCTTGTCACTCCATCACCAACCCATTAACATTACACATATTAAATACACCTCTATGTTCTTAAAAAAATTAACTAATTTACATTGATATTAGATAGTTTTTATTAATAGCATTAACTTCTTTACATAGAATAATCGGTATACAACAATGTTTTAAAAACCGGTATTTTACTTGTACCGGATTGGGCTAAAAAATGGTTCAACCGGTTGAACGTGGTTATACCAGGAGGTTCAACCAGTTAAATAGTTTACCTTATAATTTCCTGTTAATGTAACTTCAATCAAAAGATAAATCCAAAACTAAATGTGTAACATCCTACTTTTGATTATAATAAATAAATGAAATTTTGTTTATTCGATAAAGTGTCGTGTGTCGGTTTAGATAAATAAACTATCAGATGATGGGCTTGGACCTTAAAATGATGAAATAAGAGATGGAATGGGCCTTAGGTTCATGGGCTTAAGAGAGTATAAATATCCCTTAAACCCTAATCCTTTCCATTTTGATCCATCTCTACACCATAACCTACACCATCAAAAACACACACAAACACTATCCTATATCCCGAGTCAAGATCAGAAGGCGAAATCCGAGATTATTAGTGCTAGAAAGTTGACACGAATCGAACCTACATCAAGACTTGACCGTGTTCGTAGTTCGACTCGTTCAAGGTACGTTTATAATTAGAAATCTTTCATTTAGGTTCGGATTCATGTAGAAAATCATAGATCTGTTTGAGTTTGGCAAAAACGAATCTAACGAAACAAAGATTTCTGAAATTGATTACCATTTGATAGGTTAATTGTTAACCTAAAAGGACCCGTAGTAAAGATGCATAAATCACACCAAATAAACGTGAATATTTGGATGAATGGACGATTAGGGTTTGTAGGCGCTGTAATTCTGAATCCATTGATCCCAAAATCGTGATGTTTCGTTAAGAAACGAAGGTTTAATTGCAGATTTAAGAAACGTTGACCAATTGGTGTTCTTGGCGATTTTGACTTTGACCCTGAGTCAAAGTCCAGATAAGATTGGTGTAAGGTAGCGAATCAACTAACCAATTCGTTAAGGCAAGATAAGGAATCAGTTCGTCAATTCGTTATATCCAAACAACTAATCAGTTCACCCATTCGTTATGCTCAAATAACGAACTAGATAGTGAACCAAAATCACGAATAAGCTGACGAACCAGATAACGAATCAGGTGATTCATTACTCGCCAATTCGTTAAGAATAAGGTAATGAATCAGGGCTTGTTCAGATAACGAATTGTAATGACGAAACAGATGATCAGATGACGAATCAGTTAACGAACTAGATTATGAAAGTAACGAATTAGTTAATGAATCAGGCTTAATTTGTTATAGCGAATGAGTTAACGAATTAGAAAATAATTTAAAATCCTAATGAAAAATATGTTAAGACAGTTAACGAATCAGCTTAACCCCAGCCAGGGGCTCTGCCCCTTGGACCCCGCTAGGGGCTGCCGCCCCTTGAACCCCCTGCCAGGGGCGCTGCCCCCGGACCCTGTTCGTTGAGGGTAATAATTAAACTAGAAAGACGATATGGTAGTGATAGTAGTTGATATGTGTAATTGTTATACAGTTAGTCGTGCACAGCTAAGGAAATGGATTAACATTAACGGTGAACGTAACAGCATTCAGGTGAGTTTCTAGCCCCATTCCTTACTATGTTTGCTATTCCTTATTATGTTTGCTTGGCTGTGTGCATACTCGATGTGATTAGTTAATACACTTACCTTAAGTGGTAAGCGTATGTCTTATATGATTTATGTGTGAATGAATGTTTGATGATGCATGAACGATCTTCGGATATTGCATGTACCGTCAAGGAATAGTTTAAAGATATGATTGATATATATATATGTGTGTGTGTGAAATATAAATGATGTATGTACGTATGGAAGTTATAATTATGAATGTATAGAAACGTATGGATGGTATGGTTAGAAAGGGAATGGACCCTAATAATATCCACGAATGTAGGGAACGGACCCTGATAATATCCGCGAACGTAGGGAACGGACTCTAATAATATCCGCGAATGTAGGGAACGGACTCTAATAATATCCGCGAATGCAGGAACATACACTAATAATATCTGCGAATGTTTTAGGATGAGGTATATGTGTATGTATGAAAGGAAAGAAGGAAGGTATGATAGTATGAACGTACGAAGGAAGGTAAAGAACTATGTAAGTGTATGTACCTTTGGGTGCGTATATATGAATGTGTATGGACGTATTGTATGTTACTTGATTAACTAGAACTCACTCAGTACTTGACTTTTAGTATGCACGCAGGTGAGTAGAATGAGGCAGCTCGCTTGAGGAGGGAATTAAAGATACTGACATCTCAATGAAATGTTATGACGTTTTTAAAGACTATGTTTTGTTTTTAAATGACTACGAATGTGTGTCAAGACAAGATTTGAAAGTTATGTAATATGTTATGGTTGAAGTTTTATATTTCGTGTAAGGTTTTAATTAACTCTGATATTTAGAACTGTGTTTATGAGTAAATCCAACGTCCAAAGTGAGGCACCGGTAACGTGGTCTTACAAAACGATTCCATAACAAAAACTAATCCAAAAGTTAATTAATCCATATTAAAAAAATAATGTAAAAACACTTAATTTTAAAAAAAAAAATTAAGTCATAAAGTTTACACATTTGAAAGTTAATTGTTGGGTTAAAAGTAATTTTAAAAAAATATGGGTTGCAAAAATCAAAAATTTCCCGGACTTGAAACCGTTTTACCAGTAAAAACCGGTATTTGAGACAAAAACCTCTTCAAGAAAACCGGTGAAAAATACCTGACTCAAAATACCGGCATGTTGTGCGAAATCCGGTTTAACTGGTTTGAACCGATTTTTAAAACACTGGTATGCAGACTTATGAGTGAGGTTCATTAAACAACGATAATATATTACAATGGAAAAATGTACAAAATTTTACAAACTTAAATAAGTTAATATTTTTTTATCAATAGTTCATATTTTTAAAATTATACTCCTTGCGTATATGCATATGCTATCTGCATAAAAACCATTAAAGATTGTTCATGTCTCTTTATACATTTATCTTACATGTGTGTAGGTTATGTGAATATTATATAACATACATATGACCAACGGCGGATTTAAGGCCGGCCGGCCAAATTTATAGTGGATCGGAGTAGGTATTATTTTTATATTTTATGGCTTGACCCTCTTGATCACCTCTCACAAAGTGCTTAGAGTCAAAAAGAAAAAGTAGACATCTTGTGTTTGAGAATTTCCGACGAGTGGTGGTCTTGCAAAGCTTTGAAATATGGTGATGAATGAAGAAGATGACATGAGTTGTGGGTAGATCTAAAAAGACATGTACTATTTACTGTATTTTTAAATGGGTTTATTGGAATGTGGGTCGTTTAAGTAAACCAATTTAATTATTTTAATAAGCTCATATTTAAACCTAATATTTTATGATAATTTACTTTCACTTTTCACCTTTATGTAGAGGAAAATCATAAGTTCAGCCATCCTATTCTCTACTCCCCTTTTACAACTACTAATTTTCATTTTTTTGGTGTTTGTTTTCCTACCTTGGCCCCATCTCAAAAATATAAAGTAAGTTATGTATTTAGTTTTTATTTTAACTACTTGTCTACTTGTTATTATTTATTAAGCTAATACTTTATGATTTTAATAGTATGAAATTAGGAATCTTGTTGTGTAGTTATCATTTATGTGGTTAATTTACAAGATCAATTAATGTATATGATCTAATCTAGAACTTATTGTTTTATATAATGATTGCGATAATTAATTGTTTATATTTGTGTATGTAGAAACACTTCCATCAAAAACTATTTTGGTAAAACACCAAAATCAAGCATCGAGACTCCATCAAGTTCGTCACATGCCAATGAAAATAATAATAAAAGAAGTCGAGAAGAAGTTTAAGTATCGGAAGATGAAATTGTTAGTGACCCAGCCTTGCGCAAACCGATAAATGATTATTCGATTAATATCCGAGAGGAAGTAAGGAGACGTTATATAACGAAATGTGCTTGTCAACCAAAAGGTCACAATTTTCTGAAAACACAAATTTGTGGACAAGTGAGAAAGTTTCAAAAAACATGGTTTGATTGTTTTTGTTGGTTAGAATATAGCGCATCAAAAAATGAGGCATTTTGTTTGTGGTGTGTAAGGCCCGTTACCGGTGCCCTACATTTGGTGTTTGATTTACTCATAAACGCAGTTCTAAATATCAGAGTTAATTTAAACATTCGCGGAACATCAAAAACATTCAAACCATTACATTTCATAACCATAATTCTTGTCTTATCGAGCATTCAAATCATTAAAACATAAAACATTGTCTTTTAAGATAACATAACATTTCTCGAGATGCCAGCTTCTTTAAGATCATGCCATGTGCTTCCTCTTATCCAAGCTGCCTCAATTTACTCACCTGCGTTTATACTAAAAGTCAGCATAGCTGAGTGAGTTCTAGTTAATCACATAACTTACTTTACATACACATACACATATACGTGCCCGTAAGTACGTATTACATACTTAACATGTCCATCAATCTTTCATACACATACATAACTAACCTTACATTATAAAGAGCCTTTACCCTACATACCTCGGATATTATTAGGGTCCGGTACCCTCCATCCTTGGACATTAGTAGGATCTGGTCACCCTTCATCCTCGGATATTATTAGGGTCCGGTCACCCTTCATCCTCGGATATTATTAGGGTCCGGTCACCCTTCATCCTAACCTTCATACCATACCTCTCTGTATACATAATTGTAAATTCATACATACATACATACATCATTCATTCTTCGCATACAATAATCTTATCATCAAAACTTTACCTGGCAGTACATGCAGTATCTGAAGATCGTTCATATACCGACAAGCAGACAGTCACATAAAACATATATGGCATGCACTTATCACTTAGGATAAGTGTATTAATTAATCACATCGAGTATGCACACAGCCCGGAAAAACATAACAAGGAATGGGACTAGAAACTTACCTGAAGTCGGTTACGTTCACCGTTAATAGTTATTCCTTTCTTCAGTTGAGCATGGCTAATTGTATAACAATTACACGTTTCAATTAACTATTACTACTTGTATCATATTTCTATCTTTGTATAGCCCACAACGAACGGGGTCCGGGGGCAGCGCCCCTGCTAGCGGGGTTCTAGGGGCGGCAGCCCCTAGCGGTGTCCAAGAGGCAGAGCCCCCTGCCAGGTCACTTTAGAAAAATTTTGTTTTCATTAACTGTCTTAACACATTTTCCATTAGGATTTTAATTTATTTTCTAATTCATTTACTCATTCCTCATAACGAGTTTAGTCTGATTCGTTACCTTAAATGTAAGCGAACATACGTGTTAGGCGAACTTAATTTAAACGAACTTAAACTTTCAAGCGAACCTAAACTTTAGCGAATTTAAGTGTAGGCGAACTTAAGTAAGCGAACTCAGGTGTCCACCGAACTTAGCTTTAAACGAACATATCTTCCAGCGAACTTAACTTGGCGAAGTTAACATTCAGCGAAATTAGCAATGAGCAAACTTATATGCTTAAGCAAACATATAGGACTAGCGAACTTGCTTAGCGAACATGCTGGGCGAACTTGCTGCGGGTGAAGTTACCCAGAAGCAGCTACGGCTCATCCCAAAACCTCTATAATCATCCCGTTTTAACGTGCAATACTTTGATAAGATGCTACTAATTCCCGCAAACATTCCCGTGGCCATTTTTGGATAAAACACGACCAGAAAGTGCATAAAGTTTGGACCTTTAAGATTAAAACATTCAATATTAGGTCTAGGGTTCATTTTAATCGTGTCATAAGCTGCCGCGAGTTCGTTAAGTTCGTTTCTAACGTCAAGTTCACATCTTTACATTTCATTGACACCCGATCTAATCTCGTTCTAAGTTTCAAGACTAAACGTTAATAAAAACGTAAACTTTATGATCAAAACATACATTTTTTGATGTTTCTAGGTTACGGTTTGCTTGGTATATGATCTTGGACTTGTTATCTTGCTTGTATGATTATAGATCCTAAGCTATGATGCTCGGTTGCGTAATCGGAGGGTGGCCGGCGGCTAGGGAGGGAATGGTTGGCTTAAGTGTGTGTTTTAAGGTGTAAAAATGAATAAGATGGATATAAATGGAAAGGTTTAGGGTTTAAGGGGGTATTTATACTCCCTTAAGCCCATGGACCCTAAGCCCATCTTTCCTCTTTGGTTCATGTTTCATTCCTTTTTTATTAGCCGACTTAATTCCCTCTTAATATTTTATTATTCCTTTGTCAAATCAAGTAAACTCGTTTATCATAAGAAATAATTTAAAATATTATTGCTTGAAATTTTGGGATGTTACATGGTGTTATTTGTTCCCTACCGGTAATAGACACCGGGATGAAGTCTTTATAAATCATGGTTTAGAAACTGGAAAAAGGCATTTTAAAATTTTCGATGCTAGAGTTCAGTTTGAATTATTTAAAGATCAAAGACACAATCTTGATAATGTATTGTCACAACAATGTAAGCAAGATGAGATTGTTTATCGTGTTCGGTTAACCGCTGTTGTTGATGTGATTCGATTCCTTTTAAAACAAGGTTTGGCTTTTCGCGGGCATGACGAGTCTATAAGCTTTAATAGTCGAGATAATTTTCTTGAACTTGTCAAATGGTATTGTGAACGTAATGATGAAGTAAATAAGGCGTTTAATTCAATATTACATGGAAATAATCAGTTGACTTCGCCTAAAATCCAAAAAGAAATAGTTAATGCATGTGATGCGGAGGTAAGAAAGATTATATATTGTGAACGAGGTTAAAGATAAGTTTTTTTCTATTTTAATTAACGAGTCTCGTGATTGTTCTATAAAGAAGCAAATGGCGGTGGTTTTGAGATATGTGGATGATGGTGGAGAAGTGATTGAGCGGTTTGTTGGGGTAATACATGTTACCGACACCTGTGCATCATCCCTAAAAAGTGCTATTGATAACTTTTTTGCAAAAAATAATTTAACAATGTCTAAAGTTAGAGGTCAAGGTTATGATGGAGCTTCCAATATGCGTGGAGAGCTAAATGGATTGAAGCAAAAAATTTTTACTGAAAATAAGTGTGCGTTTTATATACATTGTTTTGAACATCAGTTACAATTGGTAGTTGTGGCCACGTCATCTGAATATGCATCTGTAAGTTCTTTTTTTTTATTACCTTACAAAGATTGTGAATATTGTTGGAGCTTCATGTAAAAGGAAAGATTTGATTCGAAAAAAACAACATGATGATTTTGTGAAACGAATTGAGACGGGTGAAGTATGTGCAGGAAAAGGTAAAAACCAAGAAATGAGTTTAGCCCGAGCTGGTGACACTCGTTGGGGTTCCCATCTTAAAACTATACTTCGACTTTTAGACTTGTGGAAACCGGTGAGAGAAGTGCTTTTTGCTTTGTCAACAGAGGGCACTGATGCAAAAACTCGAGGCAATTCGCTTGGTATGGCTGAGAAAATGGAAAACTTTGAGTTTGTCTTTATTGCTCATTTAATGGTAAACTTATTAAGAAAGACAAATGACCTGTCACAAGCCCTACAATTGAAGAATCAAAATATTGGTAATGCTGTTCAATTGATTGAAGATATGAAATATGATATAAAGAAATACAGGGATGATGGCTAGGTAGAACTATTGAATGAAGTCACCACATTTTCTAAAAATGAAATTTATATGCCTAATATGGAAGACGTTATTCCAGGACGAGTTAGAAGGACAATTGATGATGAGCCACAAACATATCTCCATCGCTTTCGCACTGATATTTTTTATTAGGTGCCTTATTCTCATTTATTTTTGTTAACAAAGTTCATCTTATAACATTTTTTGTTGGCAAGCTTTATATATTTTATTTCATCATGATTCTAGGTTGTTGATCTTCTTCTTAATGAAATGAATGAGCGTTTTACTAAGGCAAACTAGGAGTTGCTTACATGTATAGCATGTCTTGACCCTAGAGACTCATTTCAAACTTTTGACCATGAGAAGTTACTACGGCTTGCTGAGTTATATTCTGATAATTTTAGTGGTTTTGATCTCGGTCAACTAAGGATACAACTTGATTGGTACATTTCAAATATGAAAAGTAATGAAGTTTTTTCTGGTCTTCGTGATATTGGAGAACTTGCAAAGAAAATGGTTACGATGAAATATCATATTACATATGACCTCGTCTATCGACTAGTTGAGTTGGCTTTGGTCTTGCCGGTTGCAACAGCTACCATCGAAAGATCATTTTCCGCGATGAAGTTTATCAAGACTGATTTACGTAATAAGATGGGTGATAATTTTCTCACGGATGCATTGGTGTGCTATGTAGAGAAAGATATCTTTGCAAGTGTTGAAAATGAAGCAATTCTTCAACGGTTTCAAGCTATGTGACCTCGAAGATGCCAGTTACCAGCTATCGGTAAAAAAAAGTAATTTGTGTACACTTTTGAATTCCGAATGTAAAACAATTATATTACGACCCCATTTGAAATTTTCTGTTCCACCACTGCATATGACTTGCACATGTGTTGATTTTATAAATAAACAAAACCTATTAGTGTCATTTTTTTGTCATGGGAGATAAATAAACATTTCACTTAATTCAACAATTTTCTTATATTATTTTCTCTTTAATCTTCTTGTCCATGTAACAAAGTATGTGGTGTCTAGAACCCAAATATTGAATTGTGTTCACTTATATTATATGATATATATTGTATTATATTATATCATATTTCATCGTATTATATATATATCTATATATATATGACATCGTATTATATATATCACAATATCATGTTATATCGTATTATGTTATGTTATAAACACATAAAGTTAGTCACTTTGTGAGTTAACAAGTGTAATCTTATTTTAGAATTTAAGTAAACCTCATTACTATTAATTTTTATTAATGGTTGAACAATGTACATTAAATTCACCTAAATGTTCACTTAATAAACAAACTAAATAATTTACATTAACTTTTCTTAAAAGTGTTAAATTCCTTGCACAGAATAATTAATATGTAGGTGAGGTTTATTATAGAATATAAATTGTTGTGAGAAAAAAAATCTGAAATCATTTAAAAAATTTTATCAATGGTTTTACAAATTTTAATTTATTTGAACTAAAAATGTTTATTCTATCTACATAAAAACCATTAAGTTAGACTGTTCATATGTTTTCTGAAATTAATAAAGGTTTACCTACATATGTTTAGATTATGTGTAAGTGATATAACCTACACATGATTGGCACATATGCACGGTAAAAAAGAAACAAATCATGTTCGTGTTTTTTTTCTTTGAAATAACTTCAGGAAAGATAAAAAAACAATACATTTTTAACATATTTCATATATTAAAAATTCTATAGAAATGACTAATTTATTTTGTTTCTTGTTATGTAGAGTTCACGTTGGCTTGTAACCGCTTCCAGCTTTTCACTGGTTTTCAATAGAAGTTCAATTTGTTAGGTAAATAGATCGAATCATTGTACCAAAACATGAAGGGAACAACAAAGTTGTGCTCAAACATGTTAGAAATAGAAATGAATTACTAAAAAAGGAAGGATATAACAAAGATTTTCATTAAACACTAAACTTTCAGGCACCCTTGTTACGATTATTAAAGAACGAGAAAGTAATAAAAGGAATCTTCAAATCGAACTTCTCTACCATAAGCTACCAGGCTGCTATAGATCAGGGCAAAGATACCAGGCTGCAAAGGGTTGCACAGATTTCCTCTTGTGTCAGATAAAAGTCTTCCACGAGCTCCTGAAGCCTGCTCTCATAGAGGGCACGAAGCAGGGCATGAGATAATAACAGACGAACAAGCTGAGAAATCAACTCTAACTTCTCTACCAAAAGCTCTAAACGCATTATCAGGTGTAATTTGACAAATTGATTTGACATTTTTCTTTTCTTAGCAAATTGTTTCTAATGGCAAGAAATAAGGGTACTTAGGGACTCCTATTTATAGGTAAAAAAAAATAAGAATACTTAAATCATTAACTACCGATGTGGGATGGACACTAAATAATAAAATAAAATATAAAATCTCATTACATATTGCATTTGGATCAAATACTAGCCTGCTTCATCCTTGTAAAGTAGTAGAAGAAATGCATCATTTGGCTTTGACTGATCAATAATCACATCTAAACACACAAACAACTTATAATACGCAATCTATCTCACTTTCAGTTAAAACTCTCAAATAGTGGAAGAAATGTGATATTTGTGCTCAGCTGACAAAGGGTTAAAACTTTCAGCTGTAATTAACATACATCTTATAAACCGATGCTCACCATATTCAAATATAATTCATTGAAAAAGAGCCCAAACGCGCAGAAGAGAAACCCAAAACGAAAGCACTACGTCTGATTAAAACGAGCATCCCTAAGCAAGAAAACTCCCTTCCCTAAAAGTACGCACTGCCAGATGTTTAAATCGGTACCACACTACCACTTCAAGTGGATTGATTCATTAGGTATCGATTAACTATTTTTCTACATTTGGGTTGATTGTTTTGGTCAATTAAATGATTCTATAAACAGATTATTATATCCTTTATATGTGCTTCGGCAAATGAACTGATACTGTTGATTAACCTTGAGTATTACGTAAGGAGACAGCTGAAGATGAATAATTAATATATTGTGGATCGTAACATAATTCAGAACTGTAGTAGAAATCGGATTTGTGTACTTTTTGTTATTAGTTTTCCTATTTAATTTCGTATATACAAAGGCAATTGCATAAACAGACTGCTCATCCGTTGCATGTTTGTATCTTTGAAGCCAACTTAACACAATCTGAACTGAATCGTTAAGCATTAACGAACGAGTATACCCCATTACACTACTAAAAGACAATTTATTATGTAAATAATTGTACCAAGGGTGCCTGAATCGTTAATCATTAACGAACGAGTATACACCATTAAACCAACTTGATCATTTTAAGAATTTCATGTTGAATAGTTGACAACCTACAAAAATTTATATCATACCACCTAATCAAACCTAAACCTAGTCTTTATAGAGGTTATAATCAATTCTAATTAGTTACTATATATAAGATTCGGATCCATATTCAGTTAACAATTCATGTAAAACAAATTGAAGGTATAAACGTGTTGATTCTGTAACAATTCATGATGCTCAAAACAACTCCTTAATCTAATAAAATTTTATGTTCGAGGCCCACGAAAAGGGTAAAAGATCAAGAACTTCGTGTTTCCAACACAAGAAATTGTTTATCTAGGACGGGGTTGTGACAACAAAATCTTACAAGCATGATTTAACAGAAAAGTTACTGGCTTGAATGCATATTGTAATTATATCATCTCCCTGCACTTACCATAATATACCCTCCCTTTCCGTTAAATTTATAGTGCCTTCATACACTAGTGATGCTTGTTCACACATGCATCTAGATCCCAATATACCCAACACCAGCTTCCAAAAATCACCTGGAAAACACAATATGTGCTCTTGCGGGTCCTTCTTAACTCCAAATACCTGAATTCGTTATATTACCCCGTGATACTCCAATCACATAGGAATTTGACATCCTACACGAGTCATGAAGGATATAACATCTTGGAAACATGCCCAAGCACACGAACACAAAATTTGATCTCAATTAATTATATTGACTATTTCTGTGACTTTCTGTTTATTGATCAATAAACTCGCACATTCAAAAGTACTTGCTTTACTGCTCGCTTAGGTCAAGTAACTCATGCTACAATGCTTGCACCGTTCTAATATTTGCATGCCAGAGTCACCGCTTAAACCCAAATACTTTTACAAATGCGAAAACCATTGTTTATGTGAAAACAATTGGTTTTGCGAAGACTATATACGGTTGTATGAGAAAACTATAACTTATGCGAGAACTTTCTGTTTATGCAAAAACTATACTTACCTAAGCGTAAACCACAGTTTGTGCGAAAAAATTTATATGTGAAAACTTCTATAAGAGAAAACTTTATCTGGTCTTCAAGAACAAACCCTAATCGATTGCGGCTAGTTCTTGTATAATCCTGAAAACGAATATATGTATTACTTTCTTGATTCTAAGGACTCGATTAGCAGCAGACCCAGCCAAAGATCTTCATGAAAGACAGTGCTTTTATTTGTAATACTAGCCTTAAACCAAACTGAAACCTTTGATGCTAAAATGAAGATGAATAAGATATGCATTGATGATTTCCTCAGAAAAATCTGCTTGGAATCAATAGCTAAACATAGCCCTTCCAAATCTGTGCTCAAAGGTAAACTTCTTGATTCTTCTCTTGGTTTCTCTCTCTACTTCCCTCTAGGAAGAAACTTGGGTTTGAAAAAATGACCTAGGCTAGATTCTTATTAGGATTTCCATATTTATCTTTTGAGAAAATGGCATTTAGTCCCCTTTATCAATAAATCACTTCCTTTAAAGTAAACATATATCCCATTTATTTATTTAAACTCATACAAACATGGTATGCAACTAGCATATTTTTGAAAATTGCATAGTTTGTATCACTATATATGTAGATCATTACAAGGAAACAAAGTTCCATATTATATAACTTGTAAAATTTTTGATAATATCGTAATAAAATTATAAAATTATGTGAAACACCCCGAACCCTGGTGTCTCAGCAGTTAGATTTATTCATGTGGCATTGTGCTCAAATAAAAAAAAAACTAATCATATCGGCAAAAATATAACAAAGTTATTAAACATACTGATATTACACTAAGAGAACAATGTTTATGTCATCATTGGATATGTAAACCATTCACATGCACATAAGTTGTACGTTATGGAACCCTAATGATTATGTTTCATCATACCATTAGAGTTCCGAGATCGATGTTATGTTCAACTAATATTGTAATAAGAAGATATACTCATTATTCCCAGGAATTTAGTGAACCCGACTTTAATGAGGAACAATATCCGATTGCATCCCTAAATATAAGTGTAGTATGGTATCCTTATTGACGAATTTTGTTATGGTATGCGATAACATGAAAATTTTAAAGTAATTACACGTGTAGTAAAACAAATTCAGTTCACTATATAACATACATTTTCTTAATGCACATATCATTAAATACCTATTCAACATAATTGTTTGGTCAATTATTCATAAAAGATCAATTAACCGTACACTCTTAACTATGCGGAAAGTTTCCTAAATTAGTGATCATTAGAAATTATTAAGGAATTTTATATGTATATTTTCTTCTACAAAATAACATGTACTTACTTCGGATTTGATTAATAATCGACCCATAGTAAGTCAAACATAGTTCAAAAACTAAGATGTCGATCAATATGTGAAAGTGTTTAAAGTTGTGATAGTAACTTTGGCTAGAACGTGACATGTTTCTGGAACTTGAAGAACATGTTATGCATAACTGGAACGATATGTTGTTAGTTACTAACGACACAATTGGGGATTAGGGTTCATAAATAGCGAGATTGATCAATTACATTAGGTATTCACTAAATTTGTAGTTCTCTTTATGTTGTAATTCGTTTCTTGTTCTTGAATAAAAATTCGATACCAATTGCTTCGATTATTCTATTTCTTCGAGTATTTCGACATAGTGCCTATTATGTTGTTCAATAACTTGAAAAAATTTCGAGCAATTACACATGTGGAAAACAAATCTAGTTCACTATATAGCATACGTTTTCTTACGACGCATGTCACTACATACCACTTCAACATAATTTTTTGGTAAATAATTCATAACAGATCAATCAACCATATCAACACTCTTAATTTGATGAAAAGTTTACCAAATTAGTGATCATTTGAAATTATAAATGTAGAGCCCATTTCAATGTATTAAGTCTTTTGTATTTGTAGGCTTATACGCTGGTTGTATTTTGTTAGCTTGTATGTTTGGCCCGAGGCCTCATGTAAACAAGCCCATTGGGTCGATGGAAATAAACAACGGTGCATAAGACTTGCAATATAAATAGTGCAAGCTTCTAATGCACAAACTAATATTTTGAAAAACTCCTCTTTCAGCTCTCTTCTCTACCTTATCCTCTCAACCTTACCATAGAAGGAAGATAACTCAAACACACAAGATCCAAGATCTTGGTTAAGTCATTGGTGATTTCCATTAACCAACAACCGATATTGAATGTGGCTTATCTCACCGGAACTCACCATTTGTACTGAGACACACGTGAAGAATGCGTGAATCAAGAACCTCCGATATGGATGTAATAGCTTCTTGATGGCGGGAGGGTAGGATCCTTCATATCCCATTCTCAGGGCTATTTCAGCAACATCTTTAATAGAGTATTCTGTTAAATAATCGGGTTGATCACCGAACATAAAAACCACATGAATAATAGCCTCTGAAATAATAATAGGCTTCTTCTGGATATTTGATTCATTCACCACAGCTCCCCAACACCTCTCTGATTAATTGAAGCATGATTCTAAAATTCAGTCACCATCTTCTTGAAAATGACAGGAGTTTCTCGTAAAGTGTGAGAGATCATGCACGTATTAAGCCCCACGATCATTGACTTGAGCTCCTTGTAGACAAGGGATGGATCAAACAAACATCCAGCAATGTTGTGAGTATCAACAAATTCAGAGGTGCCTGATCAGCCATGACTACAAAAAACGAGTCAAGTTAATAATATGTTCATTTAACTAGATAATCACTCATTTTATAATATATATATGTGTATATATATAGGGGTGGGATCTAGAGAGAACTCCTCTTAAAGAGAGAACTAGATAACTAGTAAAGAATTATTTTTAACTATTTTTAAAAAAATATTTTGTGATTTTTTTTCTTTCCTCCTTCTAATAAGATGATATTGTTCCTAAAAAAATAAAAAATAAAAAAAATTTAAAAAATAAATAAAAAAACTGTCGATGTAATGTGTATGTGCATTAATGTGTATTTTATATATAAAATAGTGTTTTATTACATATAATACAACACAAATACATTATCTAATACACACTATTGAATATATGCAAATACAACACTAATAATTGCATGCAAAATACATTATTGCATATATGTAATACAACAGTAATGCACATATGCACTATATCGATTTTTTTTAATTTTTGTATATAATATAACACTATTGCAAATATACAATACAACTAACTATATATATGATATTCAACACTATTTCAAATATCAAAATGCACACTATTGCACATATGCATTGTATTGCATATATGCATTACTCGTTAATTTTTTTTATATTTTTATATTTTTTTGTGGTGAAGAATAACAACATATAAGAAGGATGAAAGAAAAAAAATTTGAAAAATATTTTTTTTAATTAAATTAAAAATACTTCATTATTAGTTCTCTAGTTCTCTCCATAAAATGGAGTTCTCTCATGATCCTCTCCCTATATATATATATATATGAATATATATAATTAACATCTTGGTTAAAGAACAGGGACTAAAAATACAAATATAGATAATGTGATTCCTTATTTGTAAAACATTGTCAATTATACGTCCTTATCACAGTATTTGGTTTAAAGACTAAGTTCTTTGTCCAATTGATGAGTTTTCAATTCAAGTGTGAAGTATTCAGTCCTAAACTGTTCATAAGGACCCAATACAACCAAGAACCTGAGTTTTCGGTTAACCAAAAGGGTTCACAGCAAAACCTTGACCGAGAACTCTTGAGATATCGGCTGTTCACATGGTTCTTGGTTGACCAAGGATTTTCGATCAATCAACCCCGAGAACCCGAGATCTCTGTAGATCTTGGCCTTATAACCTTTGTGTTCCTTCTTGAATTTCGTGTTGTCTTCCCTAAAGCACCAAAACACCATTTACGGAGAGACCTGCAACTTCAAAAGAACTCAGAATAAATCAAGCACACATAATATTCTTTCATCACAAACATTCATCCTAATCAAATATCACAGTTCAATCATCTAATTAACCTAAAACACTAATTCCGTCCAACGAGGTTTCAACAGTGACCCAAGAACAATTTCCTCAAAGTTTCATATACCTTTAGTACTCAACAATTTGATGATCAAGTATAATTTTGTTGAAGGCGGAGATGTTTGAAACGAAGACTTATGTAGCGTTTGATATGCAGGAATGACAGGGGGAATGAAATGATTCATCACATGGGAATGAAGAAAGTGTGTTTGGCTACTCAATGGAATGGAATCATCCATTACACATGGAATCCCATTCCATCAAAACTATTCCTTCCCACCCCCCTTCTTTTTTTCATTCCATTCCTCCCTCACCCTACTTTTCCAACACCATCACCGCCGCCACCACCACCACCTGACCGTGACCGTGACCGTCGCCACCACCTCCGACACCGGCTCTACCACAGCCACCTAACCATAACCGCCACCACCACCGTCGCCGCCACCCTACCATCGCCATCACTACCAATGCTACTACCGCCACCCTCACCCCCACAACCACCCCGCCTAACCACCACCACCACCGTTTTCGTCGTCGAAGCTACCACCACCACCGTCGTTATTTCAGTTTTTTTTTGTTAAATATTTTTTGGAATATGAATATTTTTATTATTTTTATTTCATTCTTACAATTTTTTTTTATACCAAACAACATAAAGTAATTATCCATTTCATTCCCACAGGTAAACCAAACAAGACAAAGGAATGGTAATGATCCAGTTTATTCACTTGTTCATCCCATTCCTTCTCTCATTCCATTCCCTCTTCATTCCATTACTTCCAACCAAACACACCCCTAGAGTTTCGGGTTTAAAGAGAATTAGAGGAGTGCATATTTAAGATGATATCACCAATAATGCCTCTTAATCTTCAAAAAAATACTTGTCTGGGCCGAGAAAACAAGTGTGCTTGGCCAGACCACTTTATTTTTCATCACAAATCCCTTTATAGGCCACTCTGATTGGGCCGAGAACCCAGTCTTCTCATAACAAATTTTCACAAACTCAATCATGTGCTTTATCCATGTTTAAAACGATCTCTTATAGCATTCGTTTCGATAAGAGTAAGCATGAGGTAAACTAAAACGAATAAGAAATAAAGACAAAAATTAAAAAATTTAATCACCCGGTCTTCTTGTATTTAGCAAATTTTGGGATCAAATTTCAGTTTCGATAAACAGACAAACTTTTAAGAAAAATCCGTACATGGAATCATATTGATTAAGATGCTTTCACAATGATTCATTTTCAGCATTATTATGACAGAGAGATATGTTGATAGCCGGTATAAAGATACTTAGCATGATTTTCATTGCGTCAGTGATACGACTTATATTCAATTAGGCATAAATCTTAGATGGACATCACTTATGGACTTGTGATGCCTCCTATCTCTTCTCAAAGCGTATTTGGCTTTCCTAGATCACCCCAATTTAACTCCAACCCCCTAGTGTTTGATCAAAATATTTTCTTTATACAAAGAAAATTTTAGGCTTCAAGGTTGAACGTTGGACTTACAAGTCATCGGCTTACATTCAGAGAGTTTAGGACTTATCTGAATGTCCCACCCTTATAGTTATAGTTTGACCCTTTAAGCTTTTGAAAAAACGAATTTTAATAACACAATATTATATATATATTTTTTTTATTTTTTATAAACTTAAAAGCACAATATTTTTTGTGATCAAGACAATAACGGGCTCGTGTAAGACTGGGTAATTACTTTTCTCATATCATTCTTAGAGATACTGTCACATCCCCATCTTGGGGCTGCGCGTGCGACCAACAGTTGGTACCACTTTTGTCAATTTATCAGAGTTATGAGTTAATACGGAAAATATATTAGCATGGATTAAAATATTATTATTTACATATCAAAAGACGGGATTAGAAAATATCCGTTTAGTGGTCACAAAAGATTACTTGTTTATATATACAAAACGACCATTCAAGTTTTAATATTAACAAAATGTGATCTGAGCCATCAGATCGCCTAATGCCAACTTTGATTCTTCAAGCGGCTAACCTTCATTACCTGTAAAACAGTTTAAAAATACGTCAGCAACACATGCTGGTGAATAAGCTGACGCATAAAATATTTTATTTACTTAATTACCCCTCGAGGCATAACTTAGGTCCGACCCATTGTGGCTTAGGAATAATCAAGTTTAAAACAAAACACAATTATAAACTTAAGCTCTACTCGAAACCGCTCAGCAAACATCGTAGCGTTTGAGATCACTTAGCTACCATCAGTATAAACATGATTACCCTCTCTCGGACGTAACTTAGGTTCGACCCGTCATGGCGGAGGCTTATAACCAGGTGTGGCGCGGTGTGCCCATCGTCTTCCACATATGTAAGGGATCAAACAAACATACACGACAGCCTGAGGGGCAGCGATTGCTTCTGTTCATAATGTTTTAGAGATACGTAATCTCATGTAATCAATTTATTTGACTTGATTAATACAAGTTTATAAAAGTTGGGCGTATTTACTTTTCTTTGAAAGATCAGCTTTAATACACTGATCGGTTCTTCCTTGTTATCTCGGACCTTTAGTAGTATAACCTTTTAATAATACCATATCTTTAATCTGACTTAAGATCTCTAGTCTCTTTTGTATAATATTTACCTCGATTATATTTTCTTTTTAAACCTTTAGTTTAAAATATACTTTCTTTATGAACCTTTAGTTCAAAGTATTTTCTTTCTTTCACAAGTTTTAAACCTTTAGTTTAGCTTGTTTTACTTTTCTAAACACTACGTTTCTTCTTCCTGAAGAAACTTATACTTTACTTTCTTTTATATTATTCAAATAACAATTTAAATAACATTATTAATAAAGAATTATTAATATTCATACTTCTTATCTATGTTTTTCTTTATATTTTTCTTTACTTATTTATTTCTCGAAGTTTCGAGTATATCCTCGACTTAGGGTTTTAAACCTTTTAATATTTTATTAATATTTTATTCGAGCATTATCCCTACCTTGATTGTCTTATAATTTCCAGATACTTGAGCAGCACTTGGATGCCTTTATGCTTCTCGAGCTTCCTTTGATCAACACTTTCTTTCACGCACAACGAGGTTCACCGGTCATCATGACTTGTTGGCACGCACTTTGAGGTGGGCGTCGGGTCGTCTCTTGAGTGGCACACTCTTCAAGGCATTTTCATCAGTGTGTGGTATGAACTTTGAGGCAATGCCGGTTTAGGAACAGTTTACGAGAAGGGTCGGCACGATTATCGAGGTAGAGAGATAATGTGTTTTCTAGCCACATTCACCAACTTCCCTTCTTTGTTTCGTAAGCGCAACATTGTAAAAAAGCACTTTATCATCCTCACATTTAGCTTCTGCAACTTCTTTGTTTCATCAACAGCCAATTTTGCAAAGATCGAGTTCCCTCATCCACTAAGAGAATATTTGAAATCAAATTGGCCAATATCTCTACATAAACAAGGAAAAGAAATCAATAACTTTAACTTAAATATACAATCACAATATCACATAGCTGATGTCATCAATAACAAGCTGAATCAACTTTAACTTAAACCGGTATAGCTTATGTCATCAATAAACCTGAATCAACTTTATTGTCCTTGTCCAACAATGTTTTACAAATAAAGACAACAAACATCTAGTAACCTAAACCGAGAATCATAAATTAAAAAAAAAAAAAACAGATTGTATTACAATGATGAAATCACATGCTCCTTTAATATCATGAGTCCATATAATATTTTCTTAGCATCACTTTCCTGCATCTTAAAGTGAAGCCATCATAAGCTTTTACAAAATTATATCTTTTATCATACAAACGTAGGTGTGAAAGAGAAAGAACCTGCCAGAAGTGCTTTGCAAGTTCTCGCGTGATTGCAACCAACAAGTTCCCCTTTCTATAGGCACAATAACAATCTATCAACGCATGCAATAAACTCAGCATGTTCTAACTTACCAACAAGTCAACATGGGTGATTCCAATAAGATTAAAATTGTGCACACATACTAAACACAAATCATTCGATAGTAAGTAAAAAAGTTGAGACTGTAACCAATATTTTAACCTTGACATTATCACATTAAACTTTGTATTTAGTACCTAATTTTCATATCGGCTTTTCATGACAGAGTTTCTTAGTAACGTCTATTTAAATATCATTCTTTTAGAAAAATATTTACGAACCAGAAAGTTTCGTAATTAGATATAATGATACAAATAATCACACAAAATCATAACGCACATTCAAAATATACAAACTAAAAACCATGAACCCTTAAAAAAATCCCAGATTAATCATACTAAATATAAACAAACCAAAACAATCACGAACATATATAAAATATACGTGAACCCTTACCTACATGTGGCGACGCCATAATCGATGTTGTGGTGGTGGAATCAACAGCAAGATACACAACAAGAATGAAGAAATCTACAAACATTTCTAGGGTTTATATACACCTGATAATCAACAAACAATACTAATGATATATTAAACCTCAATTGTCATCAATAGCTTGGTGTTCTAAAAATTTTAACTATGATTTCTTAAATGAATATACAAAAACAAACCTGAAGTACAGAACTTGAATCTTGAAACTATTAATCAGAAAATTGAATATTTTAACCGTGAATCGGAGTAAAAAATTAAAGGAAGAGTTGTGAGCGGGATTTACCACATAAGACATCATTGGGGATACCGGATTTTGAATTTTGTATCAACATGCCAAAGGGGTATGAGTATATCGGCTGGTGGGATATGGGCGGGATTTAAAAGGAAACCCTAGATCTGACACTCAAACGCAAAGGATAATTGTACCCTAGGCTTTAACTCTTGTATACTCTTAGGTCGCGTTTGGTATGCAGGAATGACAGAGGGAATGGAATGATTCATTACGTGGAAATGAAGAAAGTGGTGTTTGGTTACTCAATGAAAATATTATATAATAAATAATAAGTAATAAATAATAAATATTAAATAATAAAATTTGTATAAAATATGGTCTTTTATAAAAAAATACTTGAACTATATTTTTAATACATGAATTAGCAATAAACTTTTAAATATACATATTAAAATCCTTTTTAAATATTAAAACCTTTAATAATCTATTATATATATATATATGGTGTTTAAACAAAATTCAAAAAAATGATCGGTTTTAATAGAATAACGTTTATTTAATACTAACTATATTAATTTAATAAAACCTTTTAGATTCAAAAAACAATCAAAAACATAAATAAAAACAACACTGCCATGGCCGGGATTCGAACCCGCGTCATAGGCCGGCTCAGTTGTTTTTAACACAGACTAGTCAACTATGCTAGGGTGTCAGTTGGTTTGTACTTGAAAACAATTTATTATATACAAGAACTGATAAAACACCAATTGATTAATAAACCCTAGATATTCAATTGAATAATATGTTAACTTTTAATTCAATTTATCTTGGGCTTAATGACGAGCGTTCAATGACGATCAAACCTGTGTATCATGATAACTTAAACGAAGAACATGTTAATTGATGGATATAGTGGCCAGCATCGAGCAAGCGAATAACCGATACATCAGGTACAATCAATCCAATTCTCTAAGGGGGGTAGATTGGTGTTGGTTATGAGGCTGTAAAGGTGAAACTAATTTGATTTATATGACCTATAAGTGTATAATCTCAATATGCTTAAAGACAGTTTGTATATTATGTTAATACGAATCACAAAAGATCATTGTTTCCTAATAAAGTTAGTCGGTAGGCCGATTGTAGCAAGAAGATTAAAACCCACAAACAAATTCCTAGTTTAGAGCGAGGTTTAAGGTACAAGAAATTCTAATTGGGTATTCGGTTGCTATGTGGGTTGGGTTTGAACATGGGTTAACGGGTTATTTGGTTAATGGGTTATAATGTGCAGGTTTTGCAAAACAATCCTTGTACTATAGAAGTGGAAACAAATTGAGACTAAAGTTTAGGTTAGGGTTTAAAATGTATATAAATCAAAGTTATTTACTATATATTAAATAAATATAATAAACAAATATTAATAAAATAACAGGTACTCGATAGACGTGATATTTTATCGATACAAATTTCCCGAACATAAATCGGGTCGGGTAATGGTTATAATATTAATTTGAAAATCCGAGTTGTTACACCTAGGTAACTTGAAACAACAAGTCTCTCCCTTGTCACTCCACCATCAATCCATTAACATTACACATATTAAATACACCTCAATGTTCTTAAGAAATATTAACTAATTTACATTGATATTAGATAGTTTTTATTAATAGCATTAACTTCTTTACATAGAATAATTGGTATGCAGCAATGTTTTAAAAACCGGTATTTTACTTGTACCGGATTAGGCTATAAATTGTACAACCGATAACTGAACCAGGAGGTTCAACCAGTTAAATAGTTTACCTTATAATTTCCTGTAAATGTAACTCCAATCAAATATAAAACCAAAACTAAATGATTCCATAACAAAAATTAATCCAAAAGTTAATTAATCCATATTAAAAAATAATGCAAAAACACTTAAATTTTAAAAACATTAAGTCATAAAGTTTACACATTTAAATGTTAATTTTAGGTTAAAATAATTTTAAAAAAATATGGGCAGCAAAATTAAAAGAATTTCGAACTTAAAACCGTTTTACCGGTAAAAACTGGTGTTTGAGACAAAAACCTCTGGTATGATGTTCAAGCAAACCAGTGAAAAATACCGGACTCAAAATACCGGCATAACTACTCAAAATACCGGCATGTTATGCGAAATTCGGTTTAACCGGTTCAATCGATTGGTTTAAACTGATTTTTAAGACACTGGTATGCAGACTTATGAGTGAGGTTCATTAAACAACGATAATATATTACAATGAAAAAATGTACAAAATTGTTCAAACTTAAATTAAATAATTTAAGATTGTTTTAACAATAGTTCATATTTTAAAATTACACTTCTTGCGTAATATGCATTGCTATCTGCATAAAAACCATTAAAGATTGTTCATGTCTCTTTATACATTTATCTTACATGTGTGTAGGTTATGTGAATATTATATAACATACATATGACTTGCAGATGTGTTGATTTTATAAATAAACAAAACCTATTAGTGTCATTTTTTTTTGTCATGGGAGATAAATAACATTTCACTTAATTCAACAATTTTCTTATGTTTAGAGTAGAATCAGCACAAATAGACTCATAAGAGGAAGTGTATAGGACACGGAAAGTAACGTGATCAGCTAATTACAGCTGGCCACTGTCATTACCTGTTAGTCTTGCTATCCTTGTACTAAATAGTTCATTGAGAGATGACGTTTGTGTTTTCCTTTCCAGAATACGATGGCTGGATCTAGGGCAGTTGTTGGAGCAGGAGGCCGCACTAGACGTCGTGGCAGGCCTCGTCGCGTCCAACGACCTTCGGTAGAAACAACTTCTAACACCAGAGCTAAAGGAAGCGCAGCCGGAAGAACCCTGAAAACATTGAAGGGGTTCAACTTGATCCCTTAATCAAAGCAGCTATTGCACAAGCTGTAGCCACTGCAGTGAAGAACATGAACCCAGAGGAGAAGGGTCTGCTGGAGGCCGTGAAAGAACCGCTGAAAGAGCGGGAGGAGGCGGTAGGAAAGATGAAGAAGGAGAGAGGGAGGCTTCGAGTGAGGTAAGGTCTGTGAAAGTGGATGATAAGAAGAGGGGCCGAGGCGGTTGCAACTATAAGTCCTTCAAGGGTTGTGACCCGCCGAAGCTGACTGGTTTGGGGGACGCAATCGCTACCCTTCAATGGATAACCGCCATGGATAAATTATCTGTATTAGCGAGTGCCGTCCCGACCAAGCTGTGGATCAAGCTGTGGGTTATGCTACTCAGTCATTCGGGGATGAGGCTATGTATTGGTGGGAAAGTGTGGAACAGAGAAGGACCCGGGATGAGATTAATGCCATGAAGTGGGAGGATCTGAAAGAGTTAGTGATGAAGAAGTTCTGTGCTAACGCCGAGATTGAGAGGGCGGAGATGGAGTTTCTGAACATGAAAGCTGGGACGATGACGCATCGTGAGTATACCACCGAGTTCAACCGAATCTCTAGGTTGGTACCCAATATGGTTAACACTGAGGCTAAGAGGATCAAGTGTTATGTGAGGGGATTGCCACAAAAAGTCCGCACACTAGTCAGGACAAGTAAACCTGCTACATTTGACTCTGCTGTCGAGCTCGCAGAGATGGTTTATGCAGACCTCAGATGATATTGTGGTGGAAGAAGAGAAGAAAGATAAGAAGTGGGTCAATATCAAACGACCCGGTACTCATTTGGGGAACTCCAAGGAAAAGAAGCAGAAAGTGTGGGAGAAGAGACTGTGTAAGACCTGCAGAAAGATGCACGGTGGTGAGTGCAAGTGGGGTAAAGGATCTGACGTTTACCATAAGTGTGGTAAGGCTCATGGTGGGGAATGCAGGCTGGGATCGAATGCATGTTATAAGTGCGGAAAGGTGAGGCATTATGCTCCGGATTGTACTGCAAAACCCGCATGTTACAAGTGCGGTAAGCCGGGCCATTTTGCTAAGGAATGCACTGATGGGGGGCTGGAGGAAGTGGAAAGAATGATGCTGATCAGACTAGGCCGAGGACTAGAGCTTACATGTTAACCCAAGAACAAGCCAAGCAAATTCCAGATGTTGTCACAGGTACGTTTCTAGTAAACGGTGTATTCGCTTCAGTATTATTTGATTCGGGTGCAAACAAAAGTTGCGTAGCCACACCATTTAGTAAATTAGCTAAAATGAAATGTTGCCGAGTGTCTAAAAATTTTATAGTAGAAACCGCTATTGACACCTCGGTTAAAATAATGAAAATGGTTAAGGACTGTAAGATAGAGTTAGAGGGACATGAGTTCCCTGTTACCTTGTATGTTATGACCTTAGGAGGGTTCGATGTAGTTTTGGGAATGGATTGGTTGTCTGAGTGCGAAGCTCAGATAGTGTGTAAGAGTAAGATAATAAGGTTAAAGTCCTTGGATGGTAGTGCGGTGACGGTTTATGGTGATAATGAAAGTTATGGACTTAATGTCATTTCGATGATAAAAGCCGAGGGTTTGTTAAGGCGAGGGTGCGGTGCTTACCTGGCGTATGTTGTCAACGCTACGACCGAGACAAAAGAAATGAAAGATGTTCCTATCACGCGCGACTACCAGAAGTATTCCCAGATGATCTTCCGGGGTTGCCACCGGAGCGAGAGATAGAATTTTAGATAGATTTAGTACCAGGAGCCCAGCCCGTCGCAAAGGCGCCTTACCGTCTAGCACCATCCGAGATGAAAGAACTGATGTCCCAACTGCAAGAACTCCTCGACAAGGGTTTTATAAGACCAAGTGTTTCCCCGTGGGGCGCACCAGTGTTATTCGTGAAGAAGGATGGAAGTATGAGAATGTGCATAGACTATCGCTAGTTGAATAAGCTTACGATAAAGAATAGATATCCTTTGCCAAGGATTGATGATTTGTTCGACCAACTTCAAGGTTCAAGTTGGTTCTCACGAATAGATCTTAGATCAGGCTATCATTAATTGAAGGTGAAGGAGGCAGACATCCCTAAGACAGCGTTCCGAACACGGTATGGACACTACGAGTTCCTCGTGATGTCATTCGGTTTGACAAATGCCCCCGCAGCATTTATGGACATGATGAATAGGGTGTGTCGGCCAATGTTGGATAAGTCAATCATCGTTTTCATTGACGATATATTGATTTATTCAAAGAGCGAGTCTGATCATGCTAATCATCTGAAGGAAGTATTGGAAGTTCTGAGGGAAGAGAAGTTGTATGCTAAGTTTTCGAAATGCACATTCTGGTTGCGAGAAGTGCAATTTCTAGGACACGTGATCAATCCTGAAGGGATTACCATAGACCCAGCTAAGATTGAGGCGATAACAAATTGGAAGACTCTACAAAATCCAACTGATATACGAAGCTTCCTAGGGTTAGCAGGCTACTATAGGAGATTCATCGAAGGTTTCTCCAAGATAGCCGCACCGTTGACCGGCCGAAAGTCAATAGTGTTCAGTTGGGGTAAGTTTCAAGAAGAGGTTTTTCAGGAGTTAAAGAAGAGACTCACGCAAGCTCCAGTCCTTGCTTTACCCGATGGTGACGAGGATTTGGTTGTTTGTACTGATGCTCGCATCGTGGGTTAGGTTGCGTGTTGATACAATGAGAAAAGGTGATAGCTTACGCCTCTAGACAGTTGAAAGTCCATGAGAGTACTTATCCGACTCATGATTTAGAGCTAGCAGCAGTAGTGCATGCCTTAAAGATATGGAGGCATTACAAGCTTCCGAGTGTTTTACACTGCGGTTTTACGCTATGTCAAAAGCTACAAAAAATCTAATAAGACCTAAAGTGTTTCCACAAGAACGAGATTTTCTTCTTTGTGAAAATAGGTGGTCTTTCGTATTAATCGCATATTAGACCAGGCCAGGTGATTTTCCTTTTCAATATAGAATCGAACCATTACGATGGTTTAATTAAAGCATTGCATATCACTACTAAAAAAATGAACTTTTGCGACGGCATTTTCGGTCGCAAAACGGTAGCAACTGCCCCTTTGCGACCATTTTGCGACCAAAACTGTAGTCCGAAAACACACGTCGCAAATAGCCTATTGCGACCAACTTGCGACCGATTCTACACGTTTGCGACCAGATTTTGCTACCTTAAAAACGGTCGCAAATCAGACATGTTTTGCTACCATGAGAGCGGTTGCAAAAGCTGCTACCAAAAACGCGGTCGCAAAAATAGCCACAGTAAAAACTGTCGCAAATATTGCTACCACAAAAGAGGTCGCAAAAATTGCTACCTTAAATGCAGTCACAAATCTTGCTACCGTAAAAGCGATCACAAATTTATGGCCAAAATGTTTTTTAATATATATATTATTCCGTTTCAGCTGTGCTAATAATGCTCATATTTTAATTACTAAGCATTTATTAAGTTTCTATATAAAACATTCATCTTAAAATTACAAATTAAAATGTCAAATAATATACCAAACATCCGAACATTCAAATTTAAGTGTTTATATTCTATCTTTTAGCCATAGTTACTAACATAACTTCAATCTTTGTCATCCTATTGTGCATAACATCTTTCTCCGCCTTATCTTTTGTCCTTTTTAGTCGCAACTCCTCAAAAATTCCATTTTAACGTTGTTTCTATTCTTTCTTTTCCTTGACGAGTTCCTTGATAACCATATTTACTTTTCAAACTACAAAACAACCAATTTATTTTCAATCTACAAAACAACCAATGTATAGAGGTCAAAGAAATCAAGAGTCAACTCAGCCATTTTATTATATTCAAAGTTCTCATTCAAATCATTAAGGGTGATCAAACGGGTCTTACCCACTAAAACCAACACAGACCCAATTAATGGAAAAAATTAGACCCGCTGACCAACCATAATGCTTATAAACGGTTCGGATACTAGTTGATCTCTCGGATCATGGAACCGTTTGCTAGTATTGAACCTGATTTGTGCAACTAGCAAATCTTGCTTGGAACCGACATCTGCACTGCCCTTTGACTTATATACAAAGGCAAATTTCCTCAAAATTGTGTTCCGGTTTTCAGTAAAGAAAGTTAAACTTAAAAAACTGGATTGTATGCTATGATTTATGAAAACATCTCATTAAAATTATGTATTAAGACATGAAAACTGAGATAACTTAAATTAGTGTCATCGTTTATAATTGAGATAAGTATTATGTCTAAGAAGTTCATATTATAATTTTGAAAGCATCATTTCTTTTTCTTAAGTTATATTTTACAATGTATAATAAAACTTAAATTATAGTTAAATACATCTTCAAATAAAACTTAAATCTATCATCATACTAAAACATAAAAAAACTATGACCACAAAAAAGTTGCATCACCAGATATTTATATATCTGCATAAGAAATTATTATCTCATGTTGAATTGCTGATGGTTGGATCAGTGATACAGTGTGCCGGTGCCTAAATGAAAACGGCTAACTCCAAATGGTACACTAATTGACAAACAATAGCAGCTAATATGAGAAGAATATTAAACAAAAAGGTAATAATAAACCATCTCACTTATTCATGAAATTTAGGTAAAATTCACTTCTTCATGTAACCATGGGTGGATGTGGCAATAAACAAAATTTTCGTATCAAATGAAGAATTTTCAGAATAAGATTACAAACCTTAAAATCCTGGTCTCTGATCGAGTGCAGCGTGAATCTACCTTTTGTCATAAGCAAGTTGGCAACTTATATTGGTCTTAGGAATGGAAACAACGTCTGATCCAAAAATAAAACAACACAATTCAAATCCAAAAATTAGATTATAAATAAGCATTTATCGTTTAGTAACAGCTGTGTAATACCAAAGTACATACAAACTTATGATTAGCCCAAATCAACTCAAAGTACAGGTAAAGTGCTATCAGAAGCTTCAACGTTAGAAACTTAATTACTTTTGAAGTTCTAAGTGCCTACTGAAGAACAAGATGCTACTGTATCTCAGTTGCTAACTTGCTAGCACAGCTCACTTGTTACTGATAAGCAAAGCTTCTACCATGGAACTAGCACTATAATAAAAAGAAGCTAACGCAACCAAGAAAAAATATCACGTTATACCTTAAAAATGTTGCATTAGACCTTGAAAATTTTGCATTATACCTAAACCATCATTTTACCAGGGGTTGCATCATGTGAAGTTTCGTTAGACCTAAAGGAAGCTTTTAACTGGAAGCCGACCCATGGCCGCCCTCCAAGCTAAAATCATGAATTTCAAAGGAATCTAGTTGACCCATCTCGGCACAAATACCGAGCCCTGCTGGTTTTTCTGTAGAAGTTGTCTCCCAGCTTTGACGCTGAAACACTCAACTTCTCCGTTGGTCCAGGTCCATTGATCCTCGATCCCATTCCGTAATTGCAGATCCGAGATCGCCTCTTGCTGTTCTGTCAGATTCCAAGTACAACTTTCATCTAACGGGCCCATACAGTGTTTCCTTTCAAGACGCCAACTATGGCTCTCTCGCTGCAGTCTTTCTGTAACCAAGCAAAACTTCTTCTTTTCCATAATATAGAGGTTCGGCCATTCCAATTAAGAGGCCGATCTTCAACTAATAACCCATCAATAACCTTAGCTATCGTCTTCCAAGAACTACAAAGTTGGGCATTAACCGACAAATAATATAATCTGGATCGAGACATGTGGCAGCCTAAAATCACCTTCGTCCAAAAGGTACCATATTCCTTTCTGAAACGAACAACCCATTTGAAAAGCAATGACTCATTCAACTCCTTTAACCTTGGGACGCCTAGACCACCTGCCTTCTTGCTCAAAGTAATGCGATCCCATGAGACCCAATGTATCTTTTGATTTTCCGAATTCCCGGACTATCTAAGACCGCCTTGATTAAGGTAACCCGACCTCCGACAGAGAGTGTTTTCACTTTCCAACCCAAAAGCCGCTCATATATTTGTTCATTTGTGTTCATTTATGTTCTTTTATGTTTGTTTGTGCTCATATATGTTCATTTATCTTTTTCAGCTATGTTCGTTAACTGTTCATTCAGATTTAAACAAACGAACAAAAATGAACATGAACATGAACACAAATATTTGTTCGAATAAGTGTTCATGTTGGTTTAAAGTTAAATGTACGAACACGAACATGCCCTTGTTCGTGTTCGTTTGGTTCGTTTATAGGCCTAAAATTCACGATAACATAATAACCACTAGGTTTTTTTTTCGGTTTTAACAAAGAGCTCAATTCGGTTTCGATTTTTACCATTTGAGCTTGAAATATTAGGGCCTAAAAAGAAAGAAAAAAAAAGACCCAAATATTGAAATTCATTTTGAACATAATACCAGGTCTAAAACTTTTTTGTAATTTAATAATGAAAGGAATTCTAAAGCCATGTGCCAATAACTAATACATTATAAATTACTTAAAATCAGCTTTTGATTTTTTTAGTTTAGTCCAGTTTGGTTTTTTAGTGATAGAAAAATCAAAACTTAACCAAAAAAATATATTGTAACGCAAACCAAACTGAAAATTTGTTCATTAAAAAAATATAAAACCAAGCCATCGAGCCCAACTATTGAGGCATACCTCACGTTCACCAACTTCCCTTCTTTGTTTCGTAAGCGCAGCGCTGTCAAAAAGCACTTTATCATCCTCACGTTTAACTGCTGCAACTTCTTTGTTTCATCAACATCCAATTTTGCAAAGAGTTCCCTCATCCTCTAAGAGAATATTTGAAATCAAATTGGCCGTAGCAATCCTTGTCAGTTCCGACTGAATATCTCTACATAAACAAGGAAAAGAAATCAATAACTTTAACTTAAATATACAATCACAATATGACATAGCTGATGTCATCAATAACAACCTGAATCAACTTTACCTTAGACTAGTATAGGCGTATAGCTTATGCCATCAATAACAACCTGAATCAACTTTACTGTCCTTGTACAACAATGCTTTACAAATAAAGACAACAAACATCCAGTAACCTAAACCGAGAATCATAAATTAAAAAAAAAAACACAAACGATTGTATTACAATGATGAAATCACATGCTCCTTCAATATCATGAGTCCATATAATATTTTCTTAGCATCACTTTCCTGCATCCTTAAGTGAAGCCATCGTAAGCTTTTACAAAATAACATCTTTTACATACAAACGTAGGTGTGAAAGAGAAAGAACCTGCCAGAAGTGCTCTGCAAGTTCTCGGTGCTTGCAACCAACAAGTTCCCCTTTCTGTAGGCACAATAACAATCTATCAACGCATGTAATAAACTCAGCATGGTCTAACTTACCAACAAGTCAACATGGGTGATTCCAATAAGATTAAAATTGTGCACACATACTAAACACAGATTATTCGTTCGTAAGTAAAAAAGTTGAGATTGTAACCAATATTTTTAACCTTGACATTATCAAATTAAACTTTGTATTTAGTACCTAATTTTCATATCGGCTTTGCAAGACACAGTTTCTTAGTAATGTCTATTAAATATCATTCTTTTAGAAAAATATTCACGAACCAGAAAGTTTCGTAATTAGATATAATGATACAAATAATCACACAAAATCATAACGCACATTCAAAATATACAAACTAAAAACCATGAACCCTTAAACAAAAAATCCCAGAGATTTCTCTGAATCATACTAAATATAAACAAACCAAAACAATCATGAACATAATAAAATATACGTGAACCCGTACCTACATGTGGCGACCCCAGAATCGATGTTGTGGTGGTGGAATCAATAGCAAGATACACAATAAGAGTGAAGAAATCTACAACCATTGCTAGGGTTTATATACACCTGATAATCAGCAAACAATACTAATGATAAATTAAACCTCAATTGTCATCAATAGCTTTGTGTTCTAAAAATTTTAACTATGATTTCTTAAATGAATATACAAAAACAAACCTGAAGTACATAACTTAAATCTTGAAACTATTAATCAGAAAATTGAATATTTTAACCGTGAATTGGAGCCAAAAATTGAAGGAAGAGTTGTGAGCGGGATTTACCACATAAGACATCATTGGGGATACCGGATTTTGAATTTTGTATTAATATGCCAAATAGGTATGAGTATATCGGTTGGTGGGATATGGGCGGGATTGAAAAGGAAACCCTAGATCAGACACTCAACGCAAAGGATAATTGTACCCTAGGCTTTAACTCTTGTAAACTCTTAGGTAGCGTTTGGTATGCAGGAATGACAGGGGGAATGGAATGATTCATTACGTGAAAATGAAGAAAGTGGTGTTTGGTTACTCAATGGAACAAAATCATTCATTACACATGGAATCCATTCCATCAAAACCATTCATTTCCACCCCCTTCTTTTTTTTATTCCATTCCTCTCTCACCCTACTTTCTCAACACCACCACCACCTAACAACAATCACCACCACCACCACATGACCGTCACCGTCACCTCCGCCACCACCACCTTACCACCAGCGGTACAACCGCCACATGACCATAACCGCCACCACCACCGTCGTCGCCACCCTATCATCGCACTACCAATGATAATACCGCCACCCCCACCACAACCACCCCACCTAATCGCCACCCCGATTGAGAATCTCATTCGGATTCCTATTGATAAGGAGTGATCCTAAACGTTCCCTATGAAAGACCCTTCCTAAAGTTTATCCTCATGTATCTCCTTGAAGCACAATGTTACGCAAAACGTTTGTCGCATTCTTAGCCATGTCACCACAAAAGCCCGCGTAGAAGAGAAGATTTCTGATATCCTGATCGTCCGCGACTTCCTTGAAGTCTTTCCCAATAATGTTTCGACTCCCTCTTGTTCACCAAGTGGAGTTCCACATCGACCTTGTGCCCGAAGCAAACCCCATGGCCTATGAACCCTACTATCTTGCACCCTCTGAGATGAAAGAACTCTCAAACAAATTCAATAACTCACTGACAAGGGTTTTATTCACTCGAATTCATCTCCATGGGGCGCACCAGTCTTGTTTGTCAAGAAGAAGGATGGTACGTTGCAAACATTCATTGATTACCACGAGCTCATAAGCTCACCATTAAGAACCGTTATCCTCTCCCGTGCATCGTGATATTTTTTCCCAACTTCAAATAACCGCGTGCTCTTCCAGTATCGATCTCCGTTCGGGTTATCAGCAACTTTGTGCCAACGAAGATGACATACCCAAGATCGCCTTCTGAACTCGATACGGGCACTTTGAATTTTGATTCATGTCATTTGGGTTAAGCAATGCACCTGCAGTTTCATAGATCTTATGAACGAGTTTACAACCCTACCATTACAAGTTAGTGATTGTTTTCATTGACGACATCTTGATATATTTCAAATCCGAAATTGAACACAAAAATCATTCGAGCGCGATCCTCGACTTTTTGCGGAAAGAACAACTTTATGCTAAATTCTCGAAATGTAAATTTTGGCTAAAACAAGTTCCATTTTGGGCCATATCATGAACGACAAGGGTATTCATGTTGATCCCGCTAAATAACAATGTTTGATTCTGAGATGTTGTAATTGTTGGATTTGTTTTCTTTTTGTTGAGACAATGTATACTTTAATTGGGATAATATAATTATTTATTGTAAGTTTATTTATTTAGTGTCTTTTAACCTATGATATAAATTATGTCGCTACTCGGCATGTTCCGCCGTAGGTTGTGGTGTGACATGAACTACACATATTATTTCTTTAACAGCCAACGAATCCTCCAAATGGGCTACGTGCACCACATCTATATACACTCACCTTCCAACTGAAACCATCAACTAAGGCCAACGCCTATGAATAATCTTTTGAAGGCATAACAATGCTGTGAGATGTAACTCGTTCGGTTCAAAGATTGAAATATCGATCGCTGCATTTTCATATAATCTCCCATCCGGCTGTTGCTAAAACTAAATGGCTGGGGCAAGAATAACCTAGTGCCACACCGCAACCTAAGACAGAAATGTTGGGGCGTGAGCTGATTGCTCACAGCTCTCAAGGTACTATCATGCGATATTTAAAAGTGACCATATCTATTTACTTTGATTAAATGATTCAAAAAATTCAAGTACAAAGTACAAAATCCATAACCATTCAACTATACAACTTATATCACAAATGATCTTGATTATAATTTTTCTAACTTAAATTCTTCACTAAGTCTTCACCAAATCTTGCAACTAGTTCAAACAATAACCTGCATATGCGTATAAAATATAAATGTTTGTCAACAACACATGTTGAGTGAGTAAAACACCAGTTTAAGACGCAACAGTAATAATATATAATAAAAAAAATGCAAACTGTGTTAAGTGAGATAAGCAATTTAACCAATAAGCAAGTAAATAATGTTGTCGGTAAGCTCGATGTCAGATGAAACAGATGAAACTAAACGATGGTTAAAACGACGGGTGTATGATCATACTAGACTGAGAATATGTTGGACCTCTCCGACATGTATTCAAGTAAAGCATATAAGAATATAACACGTTAGGTATAAATTGTTAAACACACAAGACTAACAGATGCAAGTTGAGTATTAAATAATAGGTAAATAGATAAACTACGCATATGTCCCCAAAAGATTTAAAATAAGTAAAAAGTGGAGTGATTACTCACCTTAGCGATTAAGCAAAGAGATAATGAATAGGTAAGAAACAGTAAGTCAAGCTCGTCGGGATTTACCGACGGGAATCCTAATTACAATAACTGCGGAAATAAATATGAGTCTAAAAACTTGTAGGGATTTGGAAATTGAAGATCGAGTCTGCTCTTGCGAAAGTTATATATTATGTTAATTTCTTATCAGTTTTATTATCACTTTTATTTAACCAAGATTTATAAAAAATAATTTGATTAAAATACATAAAAATACTTAACCAAATATTTATAAAGGTTTTTATAGTTTACGTAAAGAGATATATTTTAAATGTTTAATTTAACCCAAAAATACGTTGTATGTATCTATCTATACTTTATTATTTAATAACGATTTCTTTTAAATACATATTGTAAATAACATATAATAAATAATAAGTAATAAATATTAAATAATGTTAGTGCATGTTTTGTAAATGATGAGCTTTATTGTTAGAATTGAGAGCAACGGTCAAGAAGGAGTCTGTTGGTGCATTTTTTGACCGTCACTATGCAATTCCGACCGGCTGGTGCGAAGTTGGGGATGGAGCCAACTTCGCCATAGGAGAAGTTAGAACAACTTCACCATAGGTGAAGTTAGAACAACTTCACCTTTAGGCCCAAGCCCAAGCCCACGAAGATTTTTATCTATATATATGTGTGTCATGTTTAGGGTTTCTAGTTAGTTGTTAACTTGTTCAATTTACACGAAAGAAGCAGATTGGAATAGTTTCGTGGAGTAGACCAGAGGTAGAGCTCACCTCAGGTTGGCCATAATATGTTTTTTCTTTCAATATGTAATGTGTTTTGATTAATATATATAAAGCGATCTGCAGATCTGTTTATCCCATTCGTGTGTATGTTTGTGTATAATCGTGTTCTTCGTTTCAACACCATAAACGAGTCTATGAGGATTCCGCACTACTAGACTTAGTGTAGATCTCGTATCGATCAACGACAAGACGGGGACTTAATTAATAAAACTTGTATATAATATGATCTTTTATATAAAAATAATTGAAGTATATTTTTAATACGTGAATTAACAATAAACTTTTAAATATACAAATTAAAATCCTTTTTAAATATTAAAACCTTTAATAATATATTACATATACATATATATATATATATATATATATATATATATATATATATATATATATATATATAGCGTTTAAACAAAATTCAAAAAAATGATCGGTTTATATGTCATTTTTAATAGAATAACGTTTATTTAATATTTAATACTAACTATATTAAATTAATAAAACCTTTTGAATTTCATAAAACATTCAAAAACAAAAATAAAAACAAAAACAAAAATGCCATGGCCGGGATTCGAACCCGCGTCATTGGCCGGCTCAAGGGTTTTAACACATACACACTGGCCAACTGTGTTAGGGTGTCAATTGGTTTATACTTGAAAACAATATATTATATACAAGAACTGATAAGACCCCAATTGATTAAGAAACCCTAGATATCCAATTGAATAATCTGTTAACTTTTAATTCAATTAACCTGAGGTTATTGACGAGCGTTCAATGACGATCAAATATGTGTATCATGATACCTTAAACGATGATGAACAACATGTTAAGTGATGGATATAGTGGCTGACAACGAGCAAGCGAATAATCAATACATCAAGTACAATCAATCCAATTCTCTAAGGGAGGTAGATTGGTGTTGGTTATGAGGCTGCACCGGTGAAACTAATTTGATTTATGTGACCTATAAGTGTATAATCCCAATATGTTGAAAGACAGTTTGTATATTACGTTAATACGAATTGCAAATACACCGATACCCAAAACTCCCATTAAGAGAAAAATATTACTCCCCGTCGTGTACAAAATAAATTTAGTGGCTGAGTACAGATGTTGAAAAATGAGATTATTCAGGAATACACATTGAATGATGAGGTTACGCATTGCTTAGCTTTCAATTCTCCTCTTACCATCAAATGAAATGTGAAGATCATTGTTTCCTAATTAAATTAGTCGGTAGGCCGATTCTAGCAAGAAGATTAAAACCCACAAACAAATTCCTAGTTTAGAGCGAGGTTTAAGGTACAAGAAATATAATTGGGTATCCGGTTGCTATGTGGGCCGGTGTTTGAACATGGTTAACGGGTTATTTGGTTAATGGGTTATAATGTGCAGGTTTTGCAAAACAATCCTTGTACTATAGAAGTGGAAACAAATTGAGATTAAAGTTTAGGTTAGGGTTTAAAATGTATATAAATCAAAGTTATTTACTATATATTAAATATAATAAACAAATATTAATAAAATAATAGGTACTCGATAGACGTGATATTTTATCGATACAAATTTCCCAAACATAAATTGGGTCGGGTAATGGTTATAATATTAATTTGAAAATCCGAGTTGTTACACCGAGGTAACTTGAAACAACAAGTCTCTCCCTTGTCACTCCACCACCAACCCATTAACATTACACATATTAAATACACCTCTATGTTCTTAAAAAAATTAACTAATTTACATTGACATTAGATAGTTTTTATTAATAGCATTAACTTCTTTACATAGAATAATCGGTATACAACAATGTTTTAAAAACCGGTATTTTACTTGTACCGGATTGGGCTAAAAAATGGTTCAACCGGTTGAACGTGGTTATACCAGGAGGTTCAACCAGTTAAATAGTTTACCTTATAATTTCCTGTTAATGTAACTTCAATCAAAAGATAAATCCAAAACTAAATGTGTAACATCCTACTTTTGATTATAATAAATAAATGAAATTTTGTTTATTCGATAAAGTGTCGTGTGTCGGTTTAGATAAATAAACTATCAGATGATGGGCTTGGACCTTAAAATGATGAAATAAGAGATGGAATGGGCCTTAGGTTCATGGGCTTAAGAGAGTATAAATACCCCTTAAACCCTAATCCTTTCCATTTTGATCCATCTCTACACCATAACCTACACCATCAAAAACACACACAAACACTATCCTATATCCCGAGTCAAGATCCGAAGGCGAAAATCCGAGATTATTAGTGCTAGAAAGTTGAGACGAACCGAACCTACATCAAGACTTGACCGTGTTCGTAGTTCGACTCGTTTAAGGTACGTTTATAATTAGAAATATTTCATTTAGGTTCGGATTCGTGTAGAAAATCATAGATCTGTTTGAGTTTGGCAAAAACGAATCTAACGAAACAAAGATTTCTGAAATTGATTACCATTTGATTGGTTAATTGTTAACCTAAAAGGACCCGTAGTAAAGATGCATAAATCGCACCAAATAAACGTGAATATTTGGATAGATCTGTTTGAGTTTGGCAAAAACGAATCTAACGAAACAAAGATTTCTGAAATTGATTACCATTTGATTGGTTAATTGTTAACCTAAAAGGACCCGTAGTAAAGATGCATAAATCGCACCAAATAAACGTGAATATTTGGATGAATGGACGATTAGGGTTTGTAGGCGCTGTAATTCTGAATCCATTGATCCCAAAATCGTGATGTTTCGTTAAGAAACGAAGGTTTAATTGTAGATTTAAGAAACGTTGACCAATTGGTGTTCTTGGCGATTTTGACTCTGACCCTGAGTCAAAGTCCGGATAAGATTGGTGTAAGGTAGCGAATCAACTAACCAATTCGTTAAGGCAAGATAAGGAATCAGTTCGTCAATTCGTTATATCCAAACAACGAATCAGTTCACCCATTCGTTATGCTCAAATAACGAACTAGATAGTGAACCAAAATCACGAATAAGCTAACGAACCAGATAACGAATCAGGTGATTCATTACTCGCCAATTCGTTAAGAATAAGGTAATGAATCAGGGCTTGTTCAGATAACGAATTGTAATGACGAAACAGATGATCAGATGACGAATCATTTAACGAACTAGATTATGAAAGTAACGAATTAGTTAATGAATCAGGCTTAATTTGTTATAGCGAATGAGTTAACGAATTAGAAAATAATTTAAAATCCTAATGAAAAATGTGTTAAGACAGTTAACGAATCAGCTTAACCCAGCCAGGGGCTCTGCCCCTTGGACCCCGCTAGGGGCTGCCGCCCCTAGAACCCCCTGCCAGGGGCGCTGCCCCCGGACCCCTGTTCGTTGAGGGTAATAATTAAACTAGAAAGACGATATGGTAGTGATAGTAGTTGATATGTGTAATTGTTATACAGTTAGTCGTGCACAGCTAAGGAAATGGATTAACATTAACGGTGAACATAACAGCATTCAGGTGAGTTTCCAGCCCCATTCCTTATTATGTTTGCTATTCCTTATTATGTTTGCTGGGCTGTGTGCATACTCGATGTGATTAGTTAATACACTTACCTTAAGTGGTAAGCGTATGTCTTATATGATTTATGTGTGAATGAATGTTTGATGATGCATGAACGATCTTCGGATATTGTATGTACCGTCAAGGAATAGTTTAAAGATATGATTGATATATATATGTGTGTGTGTGAAATATAAATGATGTATGTACGTATGGAAGTTATAATTATGAATGTATAGAAACGTATGGAAGGTATGGTTAGAAAGGGAACGGACCCTAATAATATCCACGAATGTAGGGAATGGACCCTGATAATATCCGCGAACGTAGGGAACGGACTCTAATAATATCCGCGAACGTAGGGAACGGACTCTAATAATATCCGCGAATGCAGGAACAGACCCTAATAATATCTGCGAATATTTTAGGATGAGGTATATGTGTATGTATGAAAGGAAAGAAGGAAGGTATGATAGTATGAACGTACGAAGGAAGGTAAAGAACTATGTAAGTGTATGTACCTTTGGGTGCGTATATATGAATGTGTATGGACGTATTGTATGTTACTTGATTAACTAGAACTCACTCAGTACTTGACTTTTAGTATGCACGCAAGTGAGTAGAATGAGGCAGCTCACTTGAGGAGGGAATTAAAGATACTGACATCTCAATGAAATGTTATGACGTTTTTAAAGACTATGTTTTGTTTTTAAATGACTACGAATGTGTGTCAAGACAAGATTTGAAAGTTATGTAATATGTTATGGTTGAAGTTTTATATTTCGTGTAAGGTTTTAATTAACTCTGATATTTAGAACTGTGTTTATGAGTAAATCCAATGTCCAAAGTGAGGCACCGGTAACGTGGTCTTACAAAACGATTCCATAACAAAAACTAATCCAAAAGTTAATTAATCCATATTAAAAAAATAATGCAAAAACACTTAATTTAAAAAAAAAATTAAGTCATAAAGTTTACACATTTGAAAGTTAATTGTTGGGTTAAAAGTAATTTTAAAAAAATATGGGTTGCAAAAATCAAAAATTTCCCGGACTTGAAACCGTTTTACCAGTAAAAACCGGTATTTGAGACAAAAACCTCTTCAAGAAAACCGGTGAAAAATACCTGACTCAAAATACCAGCATGTTGTGCGAAATCCGGTTTAACCGGTTTGAACCGATTTTTAAAACACTGGTATGCAGACTTATTAGTGAGGTTCATTAAACAACGATAATATATTATAATGGAAAAATTACAAAATTTTACAAACTTAAATAATTTAATATTGTTTTATCAATAGTTCATATTTTTAAAATTATACTCCTTGCGTATATGCATATGCTATCTGCGTAAAAACCATTAAAGATTGTTCATGTCTCTTTATACATTTATCTTACATGTGTGTAGGTTATGTGAATATTATATAACATACATATGACCAACGGCGGATTTAAGGCCGGCCGGCCAAATTTATAGTGGATCGGAGTAGGTATTTTTTTTATATTTTATGGCTTGACCCTCTTGATCACCTCTCACAAAGTGCTTAGAGTCAAAAAGAAAAAGTAGACATCTTGTGTTTGAGAATTTCCGACGAGTGGTGGTCTTGCAAAGCTTTGAAATATGGTGATGAATGAAGAAGATGACATGAGTTGTGGGTAGATCTAAAAAGACATGTACTATTTACTGTATTTTTAAATGGGTTTATTGGAATGTGGGTCGTTTAAGTAAACCAATTTAATTATTTTAATAAGCTCATATTTAAACCTAAGTTCAGCCATCCTATTCTCTACTCCCCTTTTACAACTACTAATTTTCATTTTTTTGGTGTTTGTTTTCCTACCTTGGCCCCATCTCAAAAATATAAAGTAAGTTATGTATTTAGTTTTTATTTTAACTACTTGTCTACTTGTTATTATTTATTAAGCTAATACTTTATGATTTTAATAGTAGGAAATTAGGAATCTTGTTGTGTAGTTATCATTTATGTGGTTAATTTACAAGATCAATTAATGTATATGATCTAATCTAGAACTTATTGTTTTATATAATGATTGCGATAATTAATTGTTTATATTTGTGTATGTAGAAACACTTCCATCAAAAACTATTTGGTAAAACACCAAAATCAAGCATCGAGACTCCATCAAGTTCGTCACATGCCAATGAAAATAATAATAAAAGAAGTCGAGAAGAAGTTTAAGTATCGGAAGATGAAATTGTTGGTGACCCAGCCTTGCGCAAACCGATAAATGATTATTCGATTAATATCCGAGAGGAAGTAAGGAGACGTTATATAACGAAATGTGCTTGTCAACCAAAAGGTCACAATTTTCTGAAAACACAAATTTGTGGACAAGTGAGAAAGTTTCAAAAAACATGGTTTGATTGTTTTTGTTGGTTAGAATATAGCGCATCAAAAAATGAGGCATTTTGTTTGTGGTGTGTAAGGCCCGTTACCGGTGCCCTACATTTGGTGTTTGATTTACTCATAAACGCAGTTCTAAATATCAGAGTTAATTTAAACATTCGCGGAACATCAAAAACATTCAAACCATTACATTTCATAACCATAATTCTTGTCTTATCGAGCATTCAAATCATTTAAACATAAAACATTGTCTTTTAAGATAACATAACATTTCTCGAGATGCCAGCTTCTTTAAGATCATGCCATGTGCTTCCTCTTATCCAAGCTGCCTCAACCTACTCACCTGCGTTCATACTAAAAGTCAGTATAGCTGAGTGAGTTCTAGTTAATCACATAACTTACTTTACATACACATACACATATACGTGCCCGTAAGTACGTATTACATACTTAACATGTCCATCAATCTTTCATACACATACATAACTAACCTTACATTATAAAGAGCCTTTACCCTACATACCTCGGATATTATTAGGGTCCGGTACCCTCCATCCTTGGACATTAGTAGGGTCCGGTCACCCTTCATCCTCGGATATTATTAGGGTCCGGTCACCCTTCATCCTCGGATATTATTAGGGTCCGGTCACCCTTCATCCTAACCTTCATACCATACCTCTCTGTATACATAATTGTAAATTCATACATACATACATCATTCATTCTTCGCATACAATAATCTTATCATCAAAACTTTACCTGGCAGTACATGCAGTATCTGAAGATCGTTCATATACCGACAAGCAGACAGTCATATAAAACATATATGGCATACACTTATCACTTAGGATAAGTGTATTAATTAATCACATCGAGTATGCACACAGCCCTGAAAAACATAACAAGGAATGGGACTAGAAACTTACCTGAAGTCGGTTACGTTCACCGTTAATAGTTATTCCTTTCTTCAGTTGAGCACGGCTAATTTATAACAATTACACGTTTCAATTAACTATTACTACTTGTATCATATTTCTATCTTTGTATAGCCCACAACGAACGGGGTCCGGGGGCAGCGCCCCTGGTAGCGGGGTTCTAGGGGCGGCAGCCCCTAGCAGTGTCCAAGGGGCAGAGCCCCCTGCCAGGTCAGCTTAGAAAAATTTTGTTTTCATTAACTGTCTTAACACATTTTCCATTAGGATTTTAATTTATTTTCTAATTCATTAACTCATTCCTCATAACGAGTTTAGTCTGATTCGTTACCTTAAATGTAAGCGAACATACGTGTTAGGCGAACTTAATTTAAACGAACTTAAACTTTCAAGCGAACCTAAACTTTAGCGAATTTAAGTGTAGGCGAACTTAAGTAAGCGAACTCAGGTGTCCAGCGAACTTAGCTTTAAACGAACATATCTTCCAGCGAACTTAACTTGGCGAAGTTAACATTCAGCGAAATTAGAAATGAGCAAACTTGTATGCTTAAGCGAACATATAGGACAGGCGAACTTGCTTAGCGAACATGCTGGGCGAACTTGCTGCGGGTGAAGTTACCCAGAAGCAGCTACGGCTTATCCCAAAACCTCTATAATCATCCCGTTTTAACGTGCAATACTTTGATAAGATGCTACTAATTCCAGCAAACATTCCCGTGGCCATTTTTGGATAAAACACGACCAGAAAGTGCATAAAGTTTGGACCTTTAAGATTAAAACATTCAATATTAGGTCTAGGGTTCATTTTAATCGTGTCATAAGCTGCCGCGAGTTCGTTAAGTTCGTTTCTAACGTCAAGTTCACATCTTTACGTTTCATTGACACCCGATCTAATCTCGTTCTAAGTTCCAAGACTAAACGTTAATAAAAACGTAAACTTTATGATCAAAACATACCTTTTTTGATGTTTCTAGGTTACGGTTTGCTTGGTATATGATCTTGGACTTGTTATCTTGCTTGTATGATTATAGATCCTAAGCTACGATGCTCGGTTGCGTAATCTGAGGGTGGCCGGCGGCTAGGGAGGGAATGGTTGGCTTAAGTGTGTGTTTTAAGGTGTAAAAATGGATAAGATGGATATAAATGGAAAGGTTTAGGGTTTAAGGGGGTATTTATACTCCCTTAAGCCCATGGACCCTAAGCCCATCTTTCCTCTTTGGTTCATGTTTCATTCCTTTTTTATTAGCCGACTTAATTCCCTCTTAATATTTTATTATTCCTTTGTCAAATCAAGTAAACTCGTTTATCATAAGAAATAATTTAAAATATTATTGCTTGAAATTTTGGGATGTTACATGGTGTTATTTGTTCCCTACCGGTAATAGACACCGGGATGAAGTCTTTATAAATCATGGTTTAGAAACTGGAAAAAGGCATTTTAAAATTTTCGATGCTAGAGTTCAGTTTGAATTATTTAAAGATCAAAGACACAATCTTGATAATGTATTGTCACAACAATGTAAGCAAGATGAGATTGTTTATCGTGTTCGGTTAACCGCTGTTGTTGATGTGATTCGATTCCTTTTAAAACAAGGTTTGGCTTTTCGCAGGCATGACGAGTCTATAAGCTTTAATAGTCGAGATAATTTTCTTGAACTTGTCAAATGGTATTGTGAACGTAATGATGAAGTAAATAAGGCGTTTAATTCAATATTACATGGAAATAATCAGTTGACTTCGCCTAAAATCCAAAAAGAAATAGTTAATGCATGTGATGCGGAGGTAAGAAAGATTATATATTGTGAACGAGGTTAAAGATAAGTTTTTTTCTATTTTAATTAACGAGTCTCGTGATTGTTCTATAAAGAAGCAAATGGCGGTGGTTTTGAGATATGTGGATGATGGTGGAGAAGTGATTGAGCGGTTTGTTGGGGTAATACATGTTACCGACACCTGTGCATCATCCCTAAAAAGTGCTATTGATAACTTTTTTGCAAAAAATAATTTAACAATGTCTAAAGTTAGAGGTCAAGGTTATGATGGAGCTTCCAATATGCGTGGAGAGCTAAATGGATTGAAGCAAAAAAATTTTACTGAAAATAAGTGTGCGTTTTATATACATTGTTTTGAACATCAGTTACAATTGGTAGTTGTGGCCACGTCATCTGAATATGCATCTGTAAGTTCTTTTTTTTTATTACCTTACAAAGATTGTGAATATTGTTGGAGCTTCATGTAAAAGGAAAGATTTGATTAGAAAAAAACAACATGATGATTTTGTGAAACGAATTGAGACGGGTGAAGTATGTGCAGGAAAAGGTAAAAACCAAGAAATGAGTTTAGCCCGAGCTGGTGACACTCGTTGGGGTTCCCATCTTAAAACTATACTTCGACTTTTAGACTTGTGGAAACCGGTGAGAGAAGTGCTTTTTGCTTTGTCAAGAGAGGGCACTGATGCAAAAACTCGAGGCAATGCGCTTGGTATGGCTGAGAAAATGGAAAACTTTGAGTTTGTCTTTATTGCTCATTTAATGGTAAACTTATTAAGAAAGACAAATGACCTGTCACAAGCCCTACAATTGAAGAATCAAAATATTGGTAATGTGGTTCAATTGATTGAAGATATGAAATATGATATAAAGAAATACAGGGATGATGGCTAGGTAGAACTATTGAATGAAGTCACCACATTTTCTTAAAATGAAATTTATATGCCTAATATGGAAGACGTTATTCCAGGACGAGTTAGAAGGACAATTGATGATGAGCCACAAACATATCTCCATCGCTTTCGCACTGATATTTTTTATAAGGTGCCTTATTCTCATTTATTTTTGTTAACAAAGTTCATCTTATAACATTTTTTGTTGGCAAGCTTTATATATTTTATTTCATCATGATTCTAGGTTGTTGATCTTCTTCTTAATGAAATGAATGAGCGTTTTACTAAGGCAAACTAGGAGTTGCTTACATGTATAGCATGTCTTGACCCTAGAGACTCATTTCAAACTTTTGACCATGAGAAGTTACTACGGCTTGCTGAGTTATATTCTGATAATTTTAGTGGTTTTGATCTCGGTCAACTAAGGATACAACTTGATTGGTACATTTCAAATATGAAAAGTAATGAAGTTTTTTCTGGTCTTCGTGATATTGGAGAACTTGCAAAGAAAATGGTTACGATGAAATATCATATTACATATGACCTCGTCTATCGACTAGTTGAGTTGGCTTTGGTCTTGCCGGTTGCAACAGCTACCATCGAAAGATCATTTTCCGCGATGAAGTTTATCAAGACTGATTTACGTAATAAGATGGGTGATAATTTTCTCACGGATGCATTGGTGTGCTATGTAGAGAAAGATATCTTTGCAAGTGTTGAAAATGAAGCAATTCTTCAACGGTTTCAAGCTATGTGACCTCGAAGATGCCAGTTACCAGCTATCGGTAAAAAAAAGTAATTTGTGTACACTTTTGAATTCCGAATGTAAAACAATTATATTACGACCCCATTTGAAATTTTCTGGTTCCACCACTGCATATGACTTGCACATGTGTTGATTTTATAAATAAACAAAACCTATTAGTGTCATTTTTTTGTCATGGGAGATAAATAAACATTTCACTTAATTCAACAATTTTCTTATATTATTTTCTCTTTAATCTTCTTGTCCATGTAACAAAGTATGTGGTGTCTAGAACCCAAATATTGAATTGTGTTCACTTATATTATATGATATATATTGTATTATATTATATCATATTTCATCGTATTATATATATATCTATATATATATGACATCGTATTATATATATCACAATATCATGTTATATCGTATTATGTTATGTTATAAACACATAAAGTTAGTCACTTTGTGAGTTAACAAGTGTAATCTTATTTTAGAATTTAAGTAAACCTCATTACTATTAATTTTTATTAATGGTTGAACAATGTACATTAAATTCACCTAAATGTTCACTTAATAAACAAACTAAATAATTTACATTAACTTTTCTTAAAAGTGTTAAATTCCTTGCACAGAATAATTAATATGTAGGTGAGGTTTATTATAGAATATAAATTGTTGTGAGAAAAAAAATCTGAAATCATTTAAAAAATTTTATCAATGGTTTTACAAATTTTAATTTATTTGAACTAAAAATGTTTATTCTATCTACATAAAAACCATTAAGTTAGACTGTTCATATGTTTTCTGAAATTAATAAAGGTTTACCTACATATGTTTAGATTATGTGTAAGTGATATAACCTACACATGATTGGCACATATGCACGGTAAAAAAGAAACAAATCATGTTCGTGTTTTTTTTCTTTGAAATAACTTCAGGAAAGATAAAAAAACAATACATTTTTAACATATTTCATATATTAAAAATTCTATAGAAATGACTAATTTATTTTGTTTCTTGTTATGTAGAGTTCACGTTGGCTTGTAACCGCGTCCAGCTTTTCACTGGTTTTCAATAGAAGTTCAATTTGTTAGGTAAATAGATCGAATCATTGTACCAAAACATGAAGGGAACAACAAAGTTGTGCTCAAACATGTTAGAAATAGAAATGAATTACTAAAAAAGGAAGGATATAACAAAGATTTTCATTAAACACTAAACTTTCAGGCACCCTTGTTACAATTATTAAAGAACGAGAAAGTAATAAAAGGAATCTTCAAATCGAACTTCTCTACCATAAGCTACCAGGCTGCTATAGATCAGGGCAAAGATACCAGGCTGCAAAGGGTTGCACAGATTTCCTCTTGTGTCAGATAAAAGTCTTCCACGAGCTCCTGAAGCCTGCTCTCATAGAGGGCACGAAGCAGGGCATGAGATAATAACAGACGAACAAGCTGAGAAATCAACTCTAACTTCTCTACCAAAAGCTCTAAACGCATTATCAGGTGTAATTTGACAAATTGATTTGACATTTTTCTTTTCTTAGCAAATTGTTTCTAATGGCAAGAAATAAGGGTACTTAGGGACTCCTATTTATAGGTAAAAAAAAATAAGAATACTTAAATCATTAACTACCGATGTGGGATGGACACTAAATAATAAAATAAAATATAAAATCTCATTACATATTGCATTTGGATCAAATACTAGCCTGCTTCATCCTTGTAAAGTAGTAGAAGAAATGCATCATTTGGCTTTGACTGATCAATAATCACATCTAAACACACAAACAACTTATAATACGCAATCTATCTCACTTTCAGTTAAAACTCTCAAATAGTGGAAGAAATGTGATATTTGTGCTCAGCTGACAAAGGGTTAAAACTTTCAGCTGTAATTAACATACATCTTATAAACCGATGCTCACCATATTCAAATATAATTCATTGAAAAAGAGCCCAAACGCGCAGAAGAGAAACCCAAAACGAAAGCACTACGTCTGATTAAAACGAGCATCCCTAAGCAAGAAAACTCCCTTCCCTAAAAGTACGCACTGCCAGATGTTTAAATCGGTACCACACTACCACTTCAAGTGGATTGATTCATTAGGTATCGATTAACTATTTTTCTACATTTGGGTTGATTGTTTTGGTCAATTAAATGATTCTATAAACAGATTATTATATCCTTTATATGTGCTTCGGCAAATGAACTGATACTGTTGATTAACCTTGAGTATTACGTAAGGAGACAGCTGAAGATGAATAATTAATATATTGTGGATCGTAACATAATTCAGAACTGTAGTAGAAATCGGATTTGTGTACTTTTTGTTATTAGTTTTCCTATTTAATTTCGTATATACAAAGGCAATTGCATAAACAGACTGCTCATCCGTTGCATGTTTGTATCTTTGAAGCCAACTTAACACAATCTGAACTGAATCGTTAAGCATTAACGAACGAGTATACCCCATTACACTACTAAAAGACAATTTATTATGTAAATAATTGTACCAAGGGTGCCTGAATCGTTAATCATTAACGAACGAGTATACACCATTAAACCAACTTGATCATTTTAAGAATTTCATGTTGAATAGTTGACAACCTACAAAAATTTATATCATACCACCTAATCAAACCTAAACCTAGTCTTTATAGAGGTTATAATCAATTCTAATTAGTTACTATATATAAGATTCGGATCCATATTCAGTTAACAATTCATGTAAAACAAATTGAAGGTATAAACGTGTTGATTCTGTAACAATTCATGATGCTCAAAACAACTCCTTAATCTAATAAAATTTTATGTTCGAGGCCCACGAAAAGGGTAAAAGATCAAGAACTTCGTGTTTCCAACACAAGAAATTGTTTATCTAGGACGGGGTTGTGACAACAAAATCTTACAAGCATGATTTAACAGAAAAGTTACTGGCTTGAATGCATATTGTAATTATATCATCTCCCTGCACTTACCATAATATACCCTCCCTTTCCGTTAAATTTATAGTGCCTTCATACACTAGTGATGCTTGTTCACACATGCATCTAGATCCCAATATACCCAACACCAGCTTCCAAAAATCACCTGGAAAACACAATATGTGCTCTTGCGGGTCCTTCTTAACTCCAAATACCTGAATTCGTTATATTACCCCGTGATACTCCAATCACATAGGAATTTGACATCCTACACGAGTCATGAAGGATATAACATCTTGGAAACATGCCCAAGCACACGAACACAAAATTTGATCTCAATTAATTATATTGACTATTTCTGTGACTTTCTGTTTATTGATCAATAAACTCGCACATTCAAAAGTACTTGCTTTACTGCTCGCTTAGGTCAAGTAACTCATGCTACAATGCTTGCACCGTTCTAATATTTGCATGCCAGAGTCACCGCTTAAACCCAAATACTTTTACAAATGCGAAAACCATTGTTTATGTGAAAACAATTGGTTTTGCGAAGACTATATACGGTTGTATGAGAAAACTATAACTTATGCGAGAACTTTCTGTTTATGCAAAAACTATACTTACCTAAGCGTAAACCACAGTTTGTGCGAAAAAATTTATATGTGAAAACTTCTATAAGAGAAAACTTTATCTGGTCTTCAAGAACAAACCCTAATCGATTGCGGCTAGTTCTTGTATAATCCTGAAAACGAATATATGTATTACTTTCTTGATTCTAAGGACTCGATTAGCAGCAGACCCAGCCAAAGATCTTCATGAAAGACAGTGCTTTTATTTGTAATACTAGCCTTAAACCAAACTGAAACCTTTGATGCTAAAATGAAGATGAATAAGATATGCATTGATGATTTCCTCAGAAAAATCTGCTTGGAATCAATAGCTAAACATAGCCCTTCCAAATCTGTGCTCAAAGGTAAACTTCTTGATTCTTCTCTTGGTTTCTCTCTCTACTTCCCTCTAGGAAGAAACTTGGGTTTGAAAAAATGACCTAGGCTAGATTCTTATTAGGATTTCCATATTTATCTTTTGAGAAAATGGCATTTAGTCCCCTTTATCAATAAATCACTTCCTTTAAAGTAAACATATATCCCATTTATTTATTTAAACTCATACAAACATGGTATGCAACTAGCATATTTTTGAAAATTGCATAGTTTGTATCACTATATATGTAGATCATTACAAGGAAACAAAGTTCCATATTATATAACTTGTAAAATTTTTGATAATATCGTAATAAAATTATAAAATTATGTGAAACACCCCGAACCCTGGTGTCTCAGCAGTTAGATTTATTCATGTGGCATTGTGCTCAAATAAAAAAAAAACTAATCATATCGGCAAAAATATAACAAAGTTATTAAACATACTGATATTACACTAAGAGAACAATGTTTATGTCATCATTGGATATGTAAACCATTCACATGCACATAAGTTGTACGTTATGGAACCCTAATGATTATGTTTCATCATACCATTAGAGTTCCGAGATCGATGTTATGTTCAACTAATATTGTAATAAGAAGATATACTCATTATTCCCAGGAATTTAGTGAACCCGACTTTAATGAGGAACAATATCCGATTGCATCCCTAAATATAAGTGTAGTATGGTATCCTTATTGACGAATTTTGTTATGGTATGCGATAACATGAAAATTTTAAAGTAATTACACGTGTAGTAAAACAAATTCAGTTCACTATATAACATACATTTTCTTAATGCACATATCATTAAATACCTATTCAACATAATTGTTTGGTCAATTATTCATAAAAGATCAATTAACCGTACACTCTTAACTATGCGGAAAGTTTCCTAAATTAGTGATCATTAGAAATTATTAAGGAATTTTATATGTATATTTTCTTCTACAAAATAACATGTACTTACTTCGGATTTGATTAATAATCGACCCATAGTAAGTCAAACATAGTTCAAAAACTAAGATGTCGATCAATATGTGAAAGTGTTTAAAGTTGTGATAGTAACTTTGGCTAGAACGTGACATGTTTCTGGAACTTGAAGAACATGTTATGCATAACTGGAACGATATGTTGTTAGTTACTAACGACACAATTGGGGATTAGGGTTCATAAATAGCGAGATTGATCAATTACATTAGGTATTCACTAAATTTGTAGTTCTCTTTATGTTGTAATTCGTTTCTTGTTCTTGAATAAAAATTCGATACCAATTGCTTCGATTATTCTATTTCTTCGAGTATTTCGACATAGTGCCTATTATGTTGTTCAATAACTTGAAAAAATTTCGAGCAATTACACATGTGGAAAACAAATCTAGTTCACTATATAGCATACGTTTTCTTACGACGCATGTCACTACATACCACTTCAACATAATTTTTTGGTAAATAATTCATAACAGATCAATCAACCATATCAACACTCTTAATTTGATGAAAAGTTTACCAAATTAGTGATCATTTGAAATTATAAATGTAGAGCCCATTTCAATGTATTAAGTCTTTTGTATTTGTAGGCTTATACGCTGGTTGTATTTTGTTAGCTTGTATGTTTGGGCCCGAGGCCTCATGTAAACAAGCCCATTGGGTCGATGGAAATAAACAACGGTGCATAAGACTTGCAATATAAATAGTGCAAGCTTCTAATGCACAAACTAATATTTTGAAAAACTCCTCTTCAGCTCTCTTCTCTACCTTATCCTCTCAACCTTACCATAGAAGGAAGATAACTCAAACACACAAGATCCAAGATCTTGGTTAAGTCATTGGTGATTTCCATTAACCAACAACCTGAATGTGGCTTATCTCACCGGAACTCACCATTTGTACTGAGACACACGTGAAGAATGCGTGAATCAAGAACCTCCGATATGGATGTAATAGCTTCTTGATGGCGGGAGGGTAGGATCCTTCATATCCCATTCTCAGGGCTATTTTAGCAACATCTTTAGTAGAGTATTCTGTTGAATAATCGGGTTGATTACCGAACATAAAAACCACATGAATAATAGCCTCTGAAATAATAATAGGCTTCCTCTGGATATTTGATTCATTCACCACAGCTCCCCAACACCTCTCTGATTAATTGAAGCATGATTCCAAAATTCAGTCACCATCTTCTTGAAAATGACAGGAGTTTCTCGTAAAGTGTGAGAGATCATGCACGTATTAAGCCCCACGATCATTGACTTGAGCTCCTTGTAGACAAGGGATGGATCAAACAAACATCCAGCAATGTTGTGAGTATCAACAAATTCAGAGGTGCCTGATCAGCCATGACTACAAAAAACGAGTCAAGTTAATAATATATTCATTTAACTAGATAATCACTCATTTTATAATATATATATATATGTGTATATATATAGGGGTGGGATCTAGAGAGAACTCCTCTTAAAAAGAGAACTAGATAACTAGTAAAGAATTATTTTTAACTATTTTTAAAAAATTATTTTGTGATTTTTTTTCTTTCCTCCTTCTAATAAGATGATATTGTTCCTAAAAAAATAAAAAATAAAAAAAATTTAAAAAATAAATAAAAAAACCGTCGATGTAATGCGTATGTGCATTAATGTGTATTTTATATATAAAATAGTGTTTTATTACATATAATACAACACAAATACATTATCTAATACACACTATTGAATATATGCAAATACAACACTAATAATTGCATGCAAAATACATTATTGCATATATGTAATACAACAGTAATGCACATATGCACTATATCGATTTTTTTTTAATTTTTGTATATAATATAACACTATTGCAAATATACAATACAAACAACTATATATATGATATTCAACACTATTTCAAATATCAAAATGCACACTATTGCACATATGCATTGTATTGCATATATGCATTACTCGTTAATTTTTTTTATATTTTTATATTTTTTTGTGGTGAAGAATAACAACATATAAGAAGGATGAAAGAAAAAAAAATTTGAAAAATATTTTTTTTAATTAAATTAAAAATACTTCATTATTAGTTCTCTAGTTCTCTCCATAAAATGGAGTTCTCTCATGATCCTCTCCCTATATATATATATATATATATATGAATATATATAATTAACATCTTGGTTAAAGAACAGGGACTAAAAATACAAATATAGATAATGTGATTCCTTATTTGTAAAACATTGTCAATTATACGTCCTTATCACAGTATTTGGTTTAAAGACTAAGTTCTTTGTCCAATTGATGAGTTTTCAATTCAAGTGTGAAGTATTCAGTCCTAAACTGTTCATAAGGACCCAATACAACCAAGAACCTGAGTTTTCGGTTAACCAAAAGGGTTCACAGCCAAACCTTGACCGAGAACTCTTGAGATATCGGCTGTTCACATGGTTCTTGGTTGACCAAGGATTTTCGATCAATCAACCCCGAGAACCCGAGATCTCTGTAGATCTTGGCCTTATAACCTTTGTGTTCCTTCTTGAATTTCGTGTTGTCTTCCCTAAAGCACCAAAACACCATTTACGGAGAGACCTGCAACTTCAAAAGAACTCAGAATAAATCAAGGACACATAATATTCTTTCATCACAAACATTCATCCTAATCAAATATCACAGTTCAATCATCTAATTAACCTAAAACACTAATTCCGTCCAACGAGGTTTCAACAGTGACCCGAGAACAATTTCCTCAAAGTTTCATATACCTTTAGTACTCAACAATTTGATGATCAAGTATAATTTTGTTGAAGGCAGAGATGTTTGAAACGAAGACTTAGGTAGCGTTTGATATGCAGGAATGACAGGGGGAATGAAATGATTCATCACATGGGAATGAAGAAAGTGTGTTTGGCTACTCAATGGAATGGAATCATCCATTACACATGGAATCCCATTCCATCAAAACTATTCCTTCCCACCCCCTTCTTTTTTTCATTCCATTCCTCCCTCACCCTACTTTTTCAACACCATCACCGCCGCCACCACCACCACCTGACCGTGACCGTGACCGTCGCCACCACCTCCGACACCGGCTCTACCACAGCCACCTAACCATAACCGCCACCACCACCGTCACCGCCACCCTACCATCGCTATCACTACCAATGCTACTACCGCCACCCTCACCACCACAACCACCCCGCCTAACCGCCACCACCACCGTTTTCGTCGTCGAAGCTACCACCACCACCGTCGTTATTTCAGTTTTTTTTTGTTAAATATTTTTTGGAATATGAATATTTTTATTATTTTTATTTCCATTCTTACAATTTTTTTTGATACCAAACAACATAAAGTAATTATCCATTTCATTCCCACAAGTAAACCAAACAAGACAAAGGAATGGTAATGATCCAGTTTATTCACTTGTTCATCCCATTCCTTCTCTCATTCCATTCTCTCTTCATTCCATTACTTCCAACCAAACACACCCCTAGAGTTTCGGGTTTAAAGAGAATTAGAGGAGTGCATATTTAAGATGATATCACCAATAATGCCTCTTAATCTTCAAAAAATACTTGTCTGGGCCGAGAAAACAAGTGTGCTTGGCCAGACCACTTTATTTTTCATCACAAATCCCTTTATAGGCCACTCTGATTGGGCCGAGAACCCAGTCTTCTCATAACAAATTTTCACAAACTCAATCATGTGCTTTATCCATGTTTAAAACGATCTCTTATAGCATTCGTTTCGATAAGAGTAAGCATGAGGTAAACTAAAACGAATAAGAAATAAAGACAAAAATTAAAAAATTTAATCACCCGGTCTTCTTGTATTTAGCAAATTTTGGGATCAAATTTCAGTTTCGATAAACAGACAAACTTTTAAGAAAAATCAGTACATGGAATCATATTGATTAAGATGCTTTCACAATGATTCATTTTCAGCATTATTATGACAGAGAGATATGTTGATAGCCGGTATAAAGATACTTAGCATGATTTTCATTGCGTCAGTGATACGAGTTATATTCAATTAGGCATAAATCTTAGATGGACATCACTTATGGACTTGTGATGCCTCCTATCTCTTCTCAAAGCGTATTTGGCTTTCCTAGATCACCCCAATTTAACTCCAACCCCCTAGTGTTTGATCAAAATATTTTCTTTATACAAAGAAAATTTTAGGCTTCAAGGTTGAACGTTGGACTTACAAGTCATCGGCTTACATTCAGAGAGTTTAGGACTTATCTGAATGTCCCACCCTTATAGTTATAGTTTGACCCTTTAAGCTTTTGAAAAAACGAATTTTAATAACACAATATTATATATATATTTTTTTTATTTTTTATAAACTTAAAAGCACAATATTTTTTGTGATCAAGACAATAACGGGCTCGTGTAAGACTGGGTAATTACTTTTCTCATATCATTCTTAGAGATACTGTCACATCCCTATCTTGGGGCTGGGCGTGCGACCAACAGTTGATACCACTTTTGTCAATTTATCAGAGTTATGAGTTAATACGGAAAATATATTAGCATGGATTAAAATATTATTATTTACATATCAAAAGACGGGATTAGAAAATATCCGTTTAGTGGTTACAAAAGATTACTTGTTTATATATACAAAACGACCATTCAAGTTTTAATATTAACAAAATGTGATCTGAGCCATCAGATCGCCTAATGCCAACTTTGATTCTTCAAGCGGCTAACCTTCATTACCTGTAAAACAGTTTAAAAATACGTCAGCAACACATGCTGGTGAATAAGCTGACGCATAAAATATTTTATTTACTTAATTACCCCTTGAGGCATAACTTAGGTCCGACCCATTGTGGCTTAGGAATAATCAAGTTTAAAACAAAACACAATTATAAACTTAAGCTCTACTCGAAACCGCTCAGCAAACATCGTAGCGTTTGAGATTACTTAGCTACCATCAGTATAGACATGATTACCCTCTCTCGGACGTAACTTAGGTTCGACCCGTCATGGCGGAGGCTTATAACCAGGTGTGGTGCGGTGTGCCCATCGTCTTCCACATATGTAAGGGATCAAACAAACATACACGACAGCCTGAGGGGCAGCGATTGCTTCTGTTCATAATGTTTTAGAGATACGTAATCTCATGTAATCAATTTATTTGACTTGATTAATACAAGTTTATAAAAGTCGGGCGTATTTACTTTTCTTTGAAAGATCAGCTTTAATACACTGATCGGTTCTTCCTTGTTATCTCGGACCTTTAGTAGTATAACCTTTTAATAATACCATATCTTTAATCTGACTTAAGATCTCTAGTCTCTTTTGTATAATATTTACCTCGATTATATTTTCTTTTTAAACCTTTAGTTTAAAATATACTTTCTTTATGAACCTTTAGTTCAAAGTACTTTCTTTCTTTCACAAGTTTTAAACCTTTAGTTTAGCTTGTTTTACTTTTCTAAACACTACGTTTCTTCTTCTTGAAGAAACATATACTTTACTTTCTTTTATATTATTCAAATAACAATTTAAATAACATTATTAATAAAGAATTATTAATATTCATACTTCTTATCTATGTTTTTCTTTATATTTTTCTTTACTTATTTATTTCTCGAAGTTTCGAGTATATCCTCGACTTAGGGTTTTAAACCTTTTAATAATTTATTAATATTTTATTCGAGCATTATCCCTACCTTGATTGTCTTATAATTTCCAGATACTTGAGCAGCACTTGGATGCCTTTATGCTTCTCGAGCTTCCCTTGATCAACACTTTCTTTCACGCACAACGAGGTTCACCGGTCATCATGACTTGTTGGCACGCACTTTGAGGTGGGCGTCGGGTCGTCTCTTGAGTGGCACACTCTTCAAGACATTTTCATCGGTGTGTGGTATGAACTTTGAGGCAATGCCGGTTTAGGAACAGTTTACGAGAAGGGTCGGCACAATTATCGAGGTAGAGAGATAATGTGTTTTCTAGCCACATTCACCAACTTCCCTTCTTTGTTTCGTAAGCGCAACATTGTAAAAAAGCACTTTATCATCCTCACATTTAGCTTCTGCAACTTCTTTGTTTCATCAACAGCCAATTTTGCAAAGATCGAGTTCCCTCATCCACTAAGAGAATATTTGAAATCAAATTGGCCAATATCTCTACATAAACAAGGAAAAGAAATCAATAACTTTAACTTAAATATATAATCACAATATCACATAGCTGATGTCATCAATAACAAGCTGAATCAACTTTAACTTAAACTGGTATAGCTTATGTCATCAATAAACCTGAATCAACTTTATTGTCCTTGTCCAACAATGTTTTACAAATAAAGACAACAAACATCTAGTAACCTAAACCGAGAATCGTAAATTAAAAAAAAAAAAACAGATTGTATTACAATGATGAAATCACATGCTCCTTTAATATCATGAGTCCATATAATATTTTCTTAGCATCACTTTCCTGCATCTTAAAGTGAAGCCATCATAAGCTTTTACAAAATTATATCTTTTATCATACAAACGTAGGTGTGAAAGAGAAAGAACCTGCCAGAAGTGCTTTGCAAGTTCTCGCGTGATTGCAACCAACAAGTTCCCCTTTCTATAGGCATAATAACAATCTATCAACGCATGCAATAAACTCAGCATGTTCTAACTTACCAACAAGTCAACATGGGTGATTCCAATAAGATTAAAATTGTGCACACATACTAAACACAAATCATTCGTTAGTAAGTAAAAAAGTTGAGACTGTAACCAATATTTTAACCTTGACATTATCACATTAAACTTTGTATTTAGTACCTAATTTTCATATCGGCTTTTCATGACAGAGTTTCTTAGTAACGTCTATTTAAATATCATTCTTTTAGAAAAATATTTACGAACCAGAAAGTTTCGTAATTAGATATAATGATACAAATAATCACACAAAATCATAACGCACATTCAAAATACACAAACTAAAAACCATGAACCCTTAAAAAAATCCCAGATTAATCATACTAAATATAAACAAACCAAAACAATCACGAACATATATAAAATATACGTGAACCCTTACCTACATGTGGCGACGCCATAATCGATGTTGTGGTGGTGGAATCAACAGCAAGATACACAACAAGAATGAAGAAATCTACAAACATTTCTAGGGTTTATATACACCTGATATAATAACCCGAACTTTGATATTGGATAATAAATATATATATATATATGATAATAATAATAATAATGGATGGGTTCAAACTCAAGACTAACCACATGTGCATTATTTTAAATTTCCATTTATCATCAAGTTGGCTTCTTCAAATTCAAACTTTCGGATATATCTGAGATGATCGATTCGTTTCTTTTTAAGCACCCTAACTCTATCAACATCACAAAAAAAACCCTACCGCATACTCTCACAATCTCCCACCTCTCCGACGTGTGACGACTCGGTCCTGCTACAAGTTGTCCGTTGGCGTCTGGCGATACCACTGCCGACAACCATCATCCCTGTAAGTGGACCACCGTTCGAGCCGCCTTCGATTTGTTCTGAACCGACATCACGCTTTCGTGAATCACCGACTATGTTCGACTGCTTAGGTAATCGTCTGATCCCTTTTCTGGTCCGTATATGTTTAAGTATTCAAAGATGGCGCGACACCTATGATCGTTGATTTCTTTCGACGACTAACGCACAGACCACTCTAGATTTGATTTTCAAAGAAATATTCATGCAGATAGTTTCAATATAAAAGAGTTTGATTGGTTTTGTTTTTATATATCATATTGTTTGTCATCAACAGTGTGCACATGTAAATTAATATGAAGTGCTATATTATAATAATGGGTAATGGGTCACAAATTCAGAATTCTATATGGATGCTTTTAATTTATACTAACATTTTGAATGCTAAAACAAACAGTAGGAATTAAGATTTTCAAAATTAAGCATGAGCTTTGAAAAGGGTGTTTGTCGGGGAAATCAACGAATCACCCATGTAAATTAAGTTCGAGAATCTAAAGTAAAATGCCAATAAACCGTAGGTTCTCATAATTGTTGAAGACGAGCCAACTTGTTTACTTTTGCTTAACAATTAAGGTACGGATTCCGTGTTTCTCTTCTTTTAGCTTTATATTGTTTTCACCGTTCTCGTAGTGTACGGATTCTGTTTCTTGTTACTTCGTAGCACGGTTTCTGTTTTTGTTTTCTCTTAGTATTAATTATATTCTGTTACTTGGTAGTACGGAATCTGTTATCGATTACTCTTAGTATTATATATACATTCCGTTACTTCGTAGTACGGTTTCTGTTTTTGTTTCCTCTTAGTATTAATTATATTTCGTTACTTCAGAGTACGGATTCTGTTTTTGTTTCCTCTTAGTATTAATTATGTTTCGTTACTTCAGAGTACGGATTCTGTTTTTGTTCACTTTTAGTATTGACTCTATTCCGTTACTTTGTAGTACGGATTTTCGTTACACGTCAGTTATATTTTGAGTTCAGTTATTTTATATAATATAATTTAGTTATACGACTTTAGTTCAGTACTCTGTTACCCGAGCATTTCTGACTTGTCGTTGGGGCGTCAACGACATGGCACTTATCGTGACAGTGCGTAATCAAAGTTCACGGCGTCTCTAACTAGTACTTGTGAAGTATTAGGGCCACTTGGAGGCGTATAGATCGATCTTAGCTCCGACTCCTGACTCCTGACTCCTGACATGGCACTTATCGTGACAGTGCGTAATCAAAGTTCACGGCGTCTCTGAAAGTACTCATGTAGTACCTTGGCCACTTAGAGGCGTATAGATCGATCTTAGCTCCGACTCCTGACTCCTGACTCCTGACTTCTGTTTGAGATGGAACAATGTGTGCACGCCACCCACACCGTCTCTTTGGTGCATGGACTAGCTAGGTGTGTACCCCTCTGTTTAGGCTCTGGGTGCTTCCGTATTACACGACCTATTTATTTTAACATCATCGTTGTGTATTTTAGTAATTATATTTTGTTTCGCTATATTTCTGGTCCGTTTGATATGTGTATATGCATTTGATTAAATTTGAGTATATTCAGATTACGTCCCGATCGTGTATCGGATTATGTTTCGCATTTAATTATAGTTCAGTTAAATGTTACACGTTATATGTTACACGTCACACATTATATGTTACAAGTTATATGTTTCTAGCTATGGGTGTTTTTGTTATAGTTCTGATATATTCCGCATGCGTTTGACCATGTTCTGGCCAAGTGTCGGATCATACATCCGAATTTTATTAAGTATATGTTTAGGTAAAAAGGGTTGGTTTCGAGTTTGAATTGAAGTTCGTATATTTATTCTCTTACGTCTGTCCTTACCTATACTATTGTTCTTTCCGTTACTGGGCAATTTTTGGCTCAGCCGTGTTTTTTTGTTTTGTTTTTCTTATTTTGTTTTCAGGTAATACGGGATTCAGGGAATTTAGTGATGAGAGATAAAAAAAAATGAAGTTCAAGCTTCTAAAAGTTAATTCATTTTGTTTAATAATATGACGTAGGTTGCATTAATTTTTGTTGTATTTTGGATTATGGCGTTGATTTGATATCTGTAATAGTAACACGTTAGCCTGTTCCGGGTTGGGGTGTTACAGTTATGGTATCAGAGCTAAGGCTCTTTCCTGTAGAAAACTTAAACCTTAAAATCAGACTTGTGAGATAATGGGTAGACGTTGGGTTAGGATTAATATTTCATATCAATCTTCGTGTCGATCATTTTGTGATTTTCGGTCTATTTTTAGAGTCCTTTCTAGGCACCTACGTCAATCTCTGACTTTCCGGATTTCATTTAGTTGAATAAATTGTTCATGCTTACACTATACAAATATGGAAATGACTTTTGAAGACAACGTTTGACACAACTAAAAGGATCACGACTTTGACATAGCCCTCTATGCTCGATTCAGACTTTGCTACCATGCACGCCTCTCGACGTTTTCCGAAATAATTATACATTTGAATAAACATCATTTCTTAATTAGCCTGTCATCACGTCATTTTTTTTTTGTTATAAGCTAAGTCGTGTCTTTAAGGTGCATAATGGAAGGACAGTTAGGACACAATCGTAAGGTAAATTGACGATTATGGTCGCGAACGTAATCGTGAATTTACAGGTATGTATGTGTGCTACTAAAATCCCATTGTGCCGATAAATGTTTCTCTAATACTCTAATATGACATCCTAAGTTTTCACTATTCTGTGCTAGTGTTACGTGCCTTTTGTTATTTATTTAATTAACTATATACGAGTTAAGAAATTAATATTAACATTCAAGACGTGTGTTTGAATTTTTATATTTAAGTCTTGGGTTTTTCGAAGTGTCTGATTGGCTACTACTTGTTCAACTTATAAGTCACATATTTCAGTTATCTGTCTTTCGTTTTGGTTATTAGTTACACAATTCATAGGCTTTAGCTCATCAAAATTTATTTATTAGTTATCCACTATGTTATATGTAATTCTGTGTTCAAATGAAATTGTTGATTTCCGTTTATAAGAACTAGTATTATCCGATACAAGTTTTAGGTTACCCATAGTTTCGTTCAATATCATCATGGCAACGAGTCAGTTATTTCAGTTTGGATGGTTTTGATTTCATATGAATTCTGTTTTATATGTCCTAATATCTGTTTCCAAGACTTTGCAATTGTCATGTCTGAATTTATGAAAGTTTTAAGTTTGTTTCGTTTCCGTGATATCCGAAAGTATGTGTCACCGTCTTACAATTTCGAGGACGAAATTTTTTTTAGGGGAGTATAATTATAATAACCCGAACTTTGATATTGGATAATAAATATATATATATATATATATGATAATAATAATAATAATAATGGATGGGTTCAAACTCAAGACTAACCACATGTGCATTATTTTAAATTTCCATTTATCATCAAGTTGGCTTCTTCAAATTCAAACTTTCGGATATATCTGAGATGATCGATTCGTTTCTTTTTAAGCACCCTAACTCTATCAACATCGCAAAAAAAAACCCTACCGCATACTCTCACAATCTCCCACCTCTCCAACGTGTGACGACTCGGTCCTGCTACAAGTTGTCCGTTGGCGTCTGGCGATACCACTGCCGACAACCATCATCCCTGTAAGTGGACCACCGTTCGAGCCGCCTTCGATTTGTTCTGAACCGACATCACGCTTTCGTGAATCACCGACTATGTTCGACTGCTTAGGTAATCGTCTCATCCCTTTCTTCTGGTCCGTATATGTTTAAGTATTCAAAGATGGCGCGACACCTATGATCGTTGATTTCTTTCAACGACTAACGCACAGACCACTCTAGATTTGATTTTCAAAGAAATATTCATGCAGATAGTTTCAATATAAAAGAGTTTGATTGGTTTTGTTTTTATATATCATATTGTTTGTCATCAACAGTGTGCACATGTAAATTAATATGAAGTGCTATATTATAATAATGGGTAATGGGTCACAAATTCAGAATTCTATATTGATGCTTTTAATTTATACTAACATTTTGAATGCTAAAACAAACAGTAGGAATTAAGATTTTCAAAATTAAGCATGAGCTTTGAAAAGGGTGTTTGTCGGGGAAATCAACGAATCACCCATGTAAATTAAGTTCGAGAATCTAAAGTAAAATGCCAATAAACCGTAGGTTCTCATAATTGTTGAAGACGAGCCAACTTGTTTACTTTTGCTTAACAATTAAGGTACGGATTTCGTGTTTCTCTTCTTTTAGCTTTATATTGTTTTCACCGTTCTCGTAGTGTACGGATTCTGTTTCTTGTTACTTCGTAGTACGGTTTCTGTTTTTGTTTTCTCTTAGTATTAATTATATTCTGTTACTTGGTAGTACGGAATCTGTTATCGTTTACTCTTAGTATTATATATACATTCCGTTACTTCGTAGTACGGTTTCTGTTTTTGTTTCCTCTTAGTATTAATTATATTTCGTTACTTCAGAGTACGGATTCTGTTTTTGTTTCCTCTTAGTATTAATTATGTTTCGTTACTTCAGAGTACGGATTCTGTTTTTGTTCACTTTTAGTATTGACTCTATTCCGTTACTTTGTAGTACGGATTTTCGTTACACGTCGGTTATATTTTGAGTTCAGTTATTTTATATAATATAATTTAGTTATACGACTTTAGTTCAGTACTCTGTTACCCGAGCATTTCTGACTTGTCGTTGGGGCGTCAACGACATGGCACTTATCGTGACAGTGCGTAATCAAAGTTCACGGCGTCTCTAACTAGTACTTGTGAAGTATTAGGGCCACTTGGAGGCGTATAGATCGATCTTAGCTCCGACTCCTGACTCCTGACTCCTGACATGGCACTTATCGTGACAGTGCGTAATCAAAGTTCACAGCGTCTCTGAAAGTACTCATGTAGTACCTTGGCCACTTAGAGGTGTATAGATCGATCTTAGCTCCGACTCCTGACTCCTGACTTCTGTTTGAGATGGAACAATGTGTGCACGCCACCCACACCGTCTCTTTGGTGCATGGACTAGCTAGCTGTGTACCCCTCTGTTTAGGCTCTGGGTGCTTCCGTATTACACGACCTATTTATTTTAACATCATCGTCGTGTATTTTAGTAATTATATTTTGTTTCGCTATATTTCTGGTCCGTTTTGATATGTGTATATGCATTTGATTAAATTTGAGTATATTCAGATTACGTCCCGATCGTGTATCGGATTATGTTTCGCATTTAATTATAGTTCAGTTAAATGTTACACGTTATATATTACACGTCACATATTATATGTTACAAGTTATATGTTTCTGGCTCTGGGTGTTTTTGTTATAGTTCTGATATATTCCGCATGCGTTTGACCATGTTCTGGCCAAGTGTCGGATCATACATCCGAATTTTATTAAGTATATGTTTAGGTAAAAAGGGTTGGTTTCGAGTTTGAATTGAAGTTCGTATATTTATTCTCTTACGTCTGTCCTTACCTATACTATTGTTCTTTCCGTTACTGGGCAATTTTTGGCTCAGCCGTGTTTTCTTGTTTTGTTTTTCTTATTTTGTTTTCAGGTAATACGGGATTCAGGGAATTTAGTGATGAGAGATAAAAAAATGAAGTTCAAGCTTCTAAAAGTTAATTCATTTTGTTTAATAATATGACGTAGGTTGCATTAATTTTTGTTGTATTTTGGATTGTGGCGTTGATTTGATATCTATAATAGTAACACGTTAGCCTGTTCCGGGTTGGGGTGTTACACCTGATAATCAACAAACAATACTAATGATATATTAAACCTCAATTGTCATCAATAGCTTGGTGTTCTAAAAATTTTAACTATGATTTCTTAAATGAATATACAAAAACAAACCTGAAGTACAGAACTTGAATCTTGAAACTATTAATCAGAAAATTGAATATTTTAACCGTGAATCGGAGTAAAAAATTAAAGGAAGAGTTGTGAGCGGGATTTACCACATAAGACATCATTGGGGATACCGGATTTTGAATTTTGTATCAACATGCCAAAGAGGTATGAGTATATCGGCTGGTGGGATATGGGCGGGATTTAAAAGGAAACCCTAGATCTGACACTCAAACGCAAAGGATAATTGTACCCTAGGCTTTAACTCTTGTAAACTCTTAGGTAGCGTTTGGTATGCAGGAATGACAGAGGGAATGGAATGATTCATTACGTGGAAATGAAGAAAGTGGTGTTTGGTTACTCAATGGAAATATTATATAATAAATAATAAGTAATAAATAATAAATATTAAATAATAAAATTTGTATAAAATATGGTCTTTTATAAAAAAATACTTGAACTATATTTTTAATACATGAATTAGCAATAAAGTTTTAAATATACATATTAAAATCCTTTTTAAATATTAAAACCTTTAATAATCTATTATATATATATATATATGGTGTTTAAACAAAATTCGAAAAAATGATCGGTTTTAATAGAATAACGTTTATTTAATACTAACTATATTAATTTAATAAAACCTTTTAGATTCATAAAACAATCAAAAACATAAATAAAAACAACACTGCCATGGCCGGGATTCGAACCCGCGTCATAGGCCGGCTCAGTTGTTTTTAACACAGACTAGTCAACTATGCTAGGGTGTCAGTTGGTTTGTACTTGAAAACAATTTATTATATACAAGAACTGATAAAACACCAATTGATTAATAAACCCTAGATATTCAATTGAATAATATGTTAACTTTTAATTCAATTTATCTTGGGCTTAATGACGAGCGTTCAATGACGATCAAACCTGTGTATCATGATAACTTAAACGAAGAACATGTTAATTGATGGATATAGTGGCCAGCATCGAGCAAGCGAATAACCGATACATCAGGTACAATCAATCCAATTCTCTAAGGGGGGTAGATTGGTGTTGGTTATGAGGCTGTAAAGTTGAAACTAATTTGATTTATATGACCTATAAGTGTATAATCTCAATATGCTTAAAGACAGTTTGTATATTATGTTAATACGAATCGCAAAAGATCATTGTTTCCTAATAAAGTTAGTCGGTAGGCCGATTGTAGCAAGAAGATTAAAACCCACAAACAAATTCATAGTTTAGAGCGAGGTTTAAGGTACAAGAAATTCTAATTGGGTATTCGGTTGCTATGTGGGTTGGGTTTGAACATGGGTTAACGGGTTATTTGGTTAATGGGTTATAATGTGCAGGTTTTGCAAAACAATCCTTGTACTATAGAAGTGGAAACAAATTGAGACTAAAGTTTAGGTTAGGGTTTAAAATGTATATAAATCAAAGTTATTTACTATATATTAAATAAATATAATAAACAAATATTAATAAAATAACAGGTACTCGATAGACGTGATATTTTATCGATACAAATTTCCCGAACATAAATCGGGTCGGGTAATGGTTATAATATTAATTTGAAAATCCGAGTTGTTACACCTAGGTAACTTGAAACAACAAGTCTCTCCCTTGTCACTCCACCATCAATCCATTAACATTACACATATTAAATACACCTCAATGTTCTTAAGAAATATTAACTAATTTACATTGATATTAGATAGTTTTTATTAATAGCATTAACTTCTTTACATAGAATAATTGGTATGCAGCAATGTTTTAAAACCCGGTATTTTACTTGTACCGGATTAGGCTATAAATTGTACAACCGATAACTGAACCGGGAGGTTCAACCAGTTAAATAGTTTACCTTATAATTTCCTGTAAATGTAACTCCAATCAAATATAAAACCAAAACTAAATGATTCCATAACAAAATTAATCCAAAAGTTAATTAATCCATATTAAAAAATAATGCAAAAACACTTAAATTTTAAAAACAATAAGTCATAAATTTACACATTTAAATGTTAATTTTAGGTTAAAAATAATTTTAAAAAAATATGGGCTGCAAAATTAAAAGAATTTCGAACTTAAAACCGTTTTACCGGTAAAAACTGGTGTTTGAGACAAAAACCTCTGGTATGATGTTCAAGCAAACCAGTGAAAAATACCGGACTCAAAATACCGGCATAACTACTCAAAATACCGGCATGTTATGCAAAATCCGGTTTAACCGGTTAAATCGATTGGTTTAAACCGATTTTTAAGACACTGGTATGCAGACTTATGAGTGAGGTTCATTAAACAACGATAATATATTACAATGAAAAATGTACAAAATTGTTCAAACTTAAATTAAATAATTTAAGATTGTTTTAACAATAGTTCATATTTTAAAATTACACTTCTTGCGTAATATGCATTGCTATCTGCATAAAAACCATTAAAGATTGTTCATGTCTCTTTATACATTTATCTTACATGTGTGTAGGTTATGTGAATATTATATAACATACATATGACTTGCAGATGTGTTGATTTTATAAATAAACAAAACCTATTAGTGTCATTTTTTTGTCATGGGAGATAAATAACATTTCACTTAATTCAACAATTTTCTTATATTTGACAATTAAAAAAGTTAATAGTTTCTTTTTTTTCTTCTTGTCCACGTAACAAAGTATGTGGTGTCTAGAGCCTAAATATTGAATTGTGTTCACGTATATTATATGATATATATATTGTATTATATTATATCATATTTCATCGTATTATATATATATATGACATAATATATCATAATATCATGTTATATCGTATTATGTTATGTTATAAACACATAAAGCTAGTCACTTTGTGAGTTAACAAGTGTAATCTTATTTTAGAATTTAAGTAAACCTCATTACTATTAATTTTTATTAATGGTTGAACAATGTACATTAAATTCACCTAAATGTTCACTTAATAAAAAAATTTAAATAATTTACATTAACATTTCTTAAAAGTGTTAAATTCCTTGCATAGAATAATTAATAAGTAGGTGAGGTTTATTATAGAATATAAATTGTTGTGTGAAAAAAAATCTGAGATCATTTAAAAATTTTGATCAATGGTTTTACAAATTTTAATTTATTTGAACTAAAAATGTTTATTCTATCTACATAAAAACCATTAAGTTAGACAGTTCATATGTTTTCTGAAATTAATAAAGGTTTACCTACATATGTTTAGATTATGTGTAAATGATATAACCTACATATGATTGGCACATATGCACGGTAAAAAAGAAACAAATCATGTTCGTTTTTTTTTCTTTGAAAGAACTTCAGGAAAGATAAAAAAAATACATTTTTAACATATTTCATATATTAAAAATTCTGTAGAAATGATTAATTTATTTTGTTTCTTGTTATGTAGAGTTCACGTTGGCTTGTAACCGCGTCTAGCTTTTCACTGGTTTTCAATAGAAGTTCTATAACATCCTACTTTTGGTTATAATAATAAGAAAATATATTTCATTTATTTTATATTGTGTCGTTTATCGGTTTAAATAATAAACTGTACACGGTTGGGCTTGGACTTTAAAAGATGGAATATAAGATGGAATGGGCCTTAGGACCATGGGCTTAAGGGAGTATAAATACCCCTTAAACCCTAAACCTTTCCATTTTATCCATCTCTACACCATAACCTACACCTTGGAAAACACACACAAACCCGAACCGAGATCCGAAGGCGAAAACCCAAGCTTGTTGGTGCTGGAACGTCGTGACGGACCAAAACAACATCAAGGCTTAACCGTGTTCGTAGTTCGGCTCGTTTAAGGTACGTTATATCTATAAATCATTCATTTAGGTTCGGATTCATTTAGGAAGTCCTAGATCTGTATGAATGTGATAAAAACGAGTCCAACGAACTAATCCGTAGTAAAATCCATTACAGTTTGATAGGCTAATTGTTAGTTTGAAATACCCGTAATATATATACATAAATCACACCCATTAAACGCGAATGTATGGACGTTTGGGTGGTTAGGGTTTGTAGGAGAGGTGAATCCGAGTTGATTGATACCAAACTCGTGTGTTTTCGTTGAGATTTGAGGTTGAATTGCTAATCTGGTTCGTGTTGACTGTTATTGTTCTTGACAATTTTGACTTTGACCCAAGAGTCAAAATCTGGATAAGATTGATGTAAGGTAACGATCAATCAACCAATTCGTTAAGACGAGATAACGAATCAGTTCGCCAATTCGTTACGCCTAAACAACGAATCAGTTCACCCCTATGCCCGGACAACGAACTAGACAGCGAACCAGAATAACAAATCAGCTAGCGAATCTAATCAGGAAAGGTAACGAACTAACCTAACGAATGGGGATTTATCAAAGACGAACAAGGATAACGAATCAGAATGAAAAGTAACGAATTAGCTAAAGAATTAGGCTTAATTCGTTATGGCGAAGAAGATAGCGAATTAATTAATGATTTAAAATCTTAATGAAAAATGTGTTAAGATAGTTAATGGAAATAAAATTTTTCTAAGCTGACCCAGTCAGGGCTCTGCCCCTTGGACCCTGCTAGGGGCTGCCGCCCTAGACCCCGCTGCCAGGGGCGCTGCCCCATACCCCGTTCGTTGTGGGTTATATAAAGATAGAAATACGATATGAGTAGTACTAGTTAATTGATACATGTAAATATTATACAGTTAGCCGTGCACAGCTCAAGAAGGGAATAACTATTAACGGTGAACGTAACCGCATTCAGGTGAGTTTCTAGCCCCGTTTCCTTGTTATGTTTTTCGGGGTTGTGTGCATACTCGATGTGATAGTTAATACACTTACCTTAACTGGTAAGTGTATGCCTTGTATGGTTTATATGTTATGTATGTATATCTTAAATGTGAATGAAAACGTGTCGGTACGTGAACGATCTTCGGACATTGCACGTATTGTCAAGGGAGGTAGTTGTATAATAGATGAATGTGTATGATAGATATATGTACGATATAAAAATATGTATGAATGATTAAAGAAAGTATGTATGTCATGGGTATGTAAAGACAGTATGCACGAAGATGAAGAAAGAGGGATCAGACCCTAATAATATCTGAGATAGAGAAGAAGGGATCAGACCCTAATAATATCTGAGATAGACAAGAAAGGGATCAGACCCTAATAATATCTGAGATAGACAAACGAAAGAGAGATCAGACCCGAGATAGAAAAGGAAGGGATCGGACCTTAATAATATCCGAGGTAGAAAAGGATTGTCATTTATATAATATGAAATTAATAAAGTATGAACGTATGTATGAACTTATGTAATGAAAGTAAAATAGTAAAGTAATGATTATGTGTCTTCGGATGCATAATTGAAGGTATGTGCATGTATGATATAATGTGTGATTAACTAGAACTCACTCAGTGTAGATGACTTTTAGTATGCACGCAGGTTAACAAAAGCTGGTTTGAGATGGACACATGGCAGGATTGAAGAGGCTGGCATCTGATGACCGTCATGATGTTTTGAATGTTATATGTTATGTTATGTTTTAAAAGACAAATTATGGATATTTGTAACGAATGGTTGATGTTTTATATTATTCTGTGAAAGTTTTAATTAACTCTGATATTTAGAACTGTGTTTATGAGTAAATCCAACGTCACAAGTGAGACACCGGTAACGGGGCCTTACAAGTTGGTATCAGAGCAAAGTTCGAGAGATTTAAGCATCCTACATGCTTAGACTCGAACAGAGAATGAGATTTAAGTAAGAAAAGAAGGAAGATGCCAGTTCAAGATAGCCATGTGTCACTCAAGCAAGCTCAGTAAAGGTAAAGTGTATGATTAAGTATGTATGTTAATGTTAGTTTAATTGATAAAGCAAGGATATGTGAATGTTAGGGATAGGGTTAATTGATTGTTCGATGAAATAACTGTTTAGAGTAGAATCAGCACAAATAGACTCATAAGAGGAAGTGTATAGGACACGGAAAGTAACGTGATCAGCTAATTACAGCTGGCCACTGTCATTACCTGTTAGTCTTACTATCCTTGTACTAAATAGTTCCTTGAGAGATGACGTTTGTGTTTTCCTTTCCAGAATACGATGGCTGGATCTAGGGCAGTTGTTGGAGCAGGAGGCCGCACTAGACGTCGTGGCAGGCCTCGTCGCGTCCAACGACCTTCGGTAGAAACAGCTTCTAACACCGGAGCTGAAGGAAGCGCAGCTGGAAGAACCCTGAAAATATTGAAGGGGTTCAACTTGATCGCTTAATCAAAGCAGCTATTGCACAAGCTGTAGCCACTGCAGTGAAGAACATGAACCCAGAGGAGAAGGGTCTGCTGGAGGCCGTGAAAGAACTGCTGAAAGAGCGGGAGGAGGCGGTAGGAAAGATGAAGAAGGAGAGAGGGAGGCTTCGAGTGAGGTAAGGTCTGTGAAAGTGGATGATAAGAAGAGAGGCCGAGGCGGTTGCAACTATAAGTCCTTCAAGGGTTGTGACCCGCCGAAGCTGACTGGTTTGGGGGACGCAATCGCTACCCTTCAATGGATAACCGCCATGGATAAAATTATCTGTATTAGCGAGTGCCGTCCCGACCAAGCTGTGGGTTATGCTACTCAGTCATTCGGGGATGAGGCTATGTATTGGTGGGAAAGTGTGGAACAGAGAAGGACTCGGGATGAGATTAATGCCATGAAGTGGGAGGATCTGAAAGAGTTAGTGATGAAGAAGTTCTGTGCTGACGCCGAGGTTGAGAGGGCGGAGATGAAGTTTCTGAACATGAAAGCTGGGACGATGACGCATCGTGAGTATACCACCGAGTTCAACCGAATCTCTAGGTTGGTACCCAATATGGTTAACACTGAGGCTAAGAGGATCAAGTGTTATGTGAGGGGATTGCCACAAAAAGTCCGCACGCTAGTCAGGACAAGTAAACCTGCTACATTTGACTCTGCTGTCGAGCTCGCAGAGATGGTTTATGCAGACCTGGCTGCAGATGATATTGTGGTGGAAGAAGAGAAGAAAGATAAGAAGTGGGTCAATATCAAACGATCCGGTACTCATTTGGGGAACTCCAAGGAAAAGAAGCAGAAAGTGTGGGAGAAGAGACTGTGTAAGACCTGCAGAAAGATGCACGGTGGTGAGTGCAAGTGGGGTAAAGGATCTGACGTTTACCATAAGTGTGGTAAGGCTCATGGTGGGGAATGCAGGCTGGGATCGAATGCATGTTATAAGTGCGGAAAGGTGAGGCATTATGCTCCGGATTGTACTGCAAAACCCGCATGTTACAAGTGCGGTAAGCCGGGCCATTTTGCTAAGGAATGCACTGATGGGGGGCTGGAGGAAGTGGAAAGAATGATGCTGATCAGACTAGGCCGAGGACTAGAGCTTACATGTTAACCCAAGAACAAGCCAAGCAAATTCCAGATGTTGTCACAGGTACGTTTCTAGTAAACGGTGTATTCGCTTCAGTATTATTTGATTCGGGTGCAAACAAAAGTTGCGTAGCCACACCATTTAGTAAATTAGCTAAAATGAAATGTTGCTGAGTGTCTAAAAATTTTATAGTAGAAACCGCTAGTGACACCTCGGTTAAAATAATGAAAATGGTTAAGGACTGTAAGATAGAGTTAGAGGGACATGAGTTCCCTGTTACGTTGTATGTTATGACCTTAGGAGGGTTCGATGTAGTTTTGGGAATGGATTGGTTGTCTGAGTGCGAAGCTCAGATAGTGTGTAAGAGTAAGATAATAAGGTTAAAGTCCTTGGATGGTAGTGCGGTGACGGTTTATGGTGATAATGAAAGTTATGGACTTAATGTCATTTCGATGATAAAAGCCGAGGGTTTGTTAAGGCGAGGGTGCGGTGCTTACCTGGCGTATGTTGTCAACGCTACGACCGAGACAAAAGAAATGAAAGATGTTCCTATCACGCGCGACTACCAGAAGTATTTCCGGGGTTGCCACCGGAGCGAGAGATAGAATTTTAGATAGATTTAGTACCAGGAGCCCAGCCCGTCGCAAAGGCGCCTTACCGTCTAGCACCATCCGAGATGAAAGAACTGATGTCCCAACTGCAAGAACTCCTCGACAAGGGTTTTATAAGACCAAGTGTTTCCCCGTGGGGCGCACCAGTGTTATTCGTGAAGAAGGATGGAAGCATGAGAATGTGCATAGACTATCGCGAGTTGAATAAGCTTACGATAAAGAATAGATATCCTTTGCCAAGGATTGATGATCTGTTCGACCAACTGCAAGGTTCAAGTTGGTTCTCACGAATAGATCTTAGATCAGGCTATCATTAATTGAAGGTGAAGGAGGCAGACATCCCTAAGACAGCGTTCCGAACACGGTATGGACACTACGAGTTCCTCGTGATGTCATTCGGTTTGACAAATGCCCCCGCAGCATTTATGGACATGATGAATAGGGTGTGTCGGCCAATGTTGGATAAATCAATCATCGTTTTCATTGATGATATATTGATTTATTCAAAGAGCGAGTCTGATCATGCTGATCATCTGAAGGAAGTATTGGAAGTTCTGAGGGAAGAGAAGTTGTATGCTAAGTTTTCGAAATGCACGTTCTGGTTGCGAGAAGTGCAATTTCTAGGACACGTGATCAATCCTGAAGGGATTACCGTAGACCCAGCTAAGATTGAGGCGATAACAAATTGGAAGACTCCACAAAATCCGACTGATATACGAAGCTTCCTAGGGTTAGCTGGCTACTATAGGAGATTCATCGAAGGTTTCTCCAAGATAGCCGCACCGTTGACCGGTATGACCCGAAAGTCAATAGTGTTCAGTTGGGGTAAGTTTCAAGAAGAGGTTTTTCAGGAGTTAAAGAAGAGACTCACGCAAGCTCCAATCCTTGCTTTACCCGATGGTGACGAGGATTTGGTTGTTTGTACTGATGCTCGCATCGTGGGTTAGGTTGCGTGTTGATACAACGAGAAAAGGTGATAGCTTACGCGTCTAGACAGTTGAAAGTCCATGAGAGTACTTATCCGACGCATGATTTAGAGCTAGCAGCAGTAGTGCATGCCTTAAAGATATGGAGGCATTACTTGTATGGTACTAAGTGTACTATTTATACGGATCATAAAAGTCTAAAGTACTTCTTCGAGCAGAAAGAGCTAAATATGAGACAGAGGAGGTGGTTAGAGTTGATAAAAAATTACGACTGTGACATTAAATACTACCCTGGTAAAGCTAATGTGGTCGCCGACGCGCTAAGTCGTAAGAGCGAAGAAGTCATTGCAATAGTGAAGTCATACCAGTTGATTATGAATTCAAGTCTGTTTGAAGAAATCATCAAAGTACAGTCAGAAGTGCTAGTAGGTGAAGGGCTAGTGAAGAAAGAAAGGATTTTCGGTCAGAAAGACGAGTTGATGGAAGACACTCATGGTGTTAAGACTAGGTTTGACCGTATGTGGGTTCCTCGCCATGGAGATCTCAGAGGTCGAATCTTTGATGAAGCTCATAAGTCAAGATATTCGATTCATCCAGGAGCTACTAAGATGTACCAAGATTTGAAAAGAGACTATTGGTGGCCGGGAATGAAAAATGATGTAGTAGGTTATGTCAGTAGGTGCTTAACATGTTTACAAGTCAAAGCTGAGCACCAGAAGCCTTATGGGAAGATGCAACCGCTTGAAATACCATAATGGAAATGGGAACATATCATCATAAAGAACGAAAAAGAAACAAAAGGAATCTTTAAATCGCACTTCTCTACCATAAGCTACCAGGCTGCTATAGATCAGGGCAAAGATACCAGGCTGCTATAGATGCAAAGGGTTGCACAGATTTCCTCTTGTGTCAGATAAAAGTCTTCCGCGAGCTCCTGAAGCCTGCTCTCATAGAGGGCACGAAGCAGGGCATGAGATTTTAACATACGAATAAGCAGAGAAATCAACTCTAACTTCTCTACCAAAAGCTCTAAATGCATTATCAGGTGTAATTTGACAAATTGATTTGACATTTTTCATTTCTTAGCAAGTTGTTTCTAATGGCAAAAAATAAGGGTACTTAGGGACTCCTATTTATAGGTAAGAAAAATAGAATACTTAAATCATTAACTACCGATGTGGGATGGACACTAAATAATAAACTAAAATAAAAAATCTCCTTACATATTGCATTTGGATCACATACTAGGCTGCTTCATCCTTGTAGAGTAGTAAAAGAAATGCATCATCTGGCTTTGACTGATCAAGAATCACATCTAAACACACAAATTATCTTTATATAAAAAGAACTTCACAAGTTATAATACGCAATCTATCTCACTTATTAGTTAAAACTCTCAAATAGTGGAAGAAATGTGATATTTGTGCTCAGCTGACAAAGGGCTAAAACTTTCAGCTGCAATTAACATACATCTTATAAACCGATGCTCACCATATTCAAATATAATTCATTGAAACAGAGCACCATGCCTGATTAGAACGCTCATAAGAGAAACCCAAAACGAAAGCACTACGCGCGTCTGATTAAAACAAGCACCCCTAAGCAAGAAAACTCCCTTCCCTGAAAGTACGCACTGCCAGATGTTTAAATCGGTACCACACTACCACTTCAAGTGGATTGATTCTATAATACAATTCATTAGGTATCGATTAACTATTTTTCTACATTTGGGTTGATTGTTTTGGTCAACTAAATGATTCTATAAACAGATTATTATATCCTTTTGGTCAATATATTGTGGATCGTAACATAATTCAGAACTGTAGTAGAAATCGGATTTGTGTACTTTCTGTTATTAGTATTCCTATTTAATTTCGTATATACAAAGGCAATTGCATAAACAGACTGCTCATCCGTTGCATGTTTGTATCTTTGAAGCCAACTTAACACAATCTGAACTGAATCGTTAAGCATTAACGAACGAGGATACCCCATTACACTACTAAAGGACAATTTATTATGTAAACCAACTTGATCATTTTAAGAATATCATATCGAATAGTTGACAACCTATAAAATTTATATCATACCACCTAATCAAACCTAAACCTAGTCTTTTTAGAGGTTATAATCAATTTTAATTAGTTACTATATATAAGAATCGAATCCATATTCAGTTGACAATTCATGTAAAACAAATTGAAGGTATAAACGTGTTGATTCTGTAACAATTCATGATGCTCAAAACAACTCCTTAATCTAATAAAATCTTATGTTCGAGGCCCACGAAAAGGGTAAAAGATCAAGAACTTCGTGTTTCCAACACAAGAAATTGTTTATCTAGGACGGGGTTGTGACAACAAAATCTTACAAGCATGATTTAACAGAAAAGTTACTGGCTTGAATGCATATTGTAATTATATTATCTCCCTGCACTTACCATAATATACCCTCCCTTCCCATTAAATTTATAGTGCCTTCATACACTAGTGATGCTTGTTCACACATGCATCTAGATCCCAATACACCCGACACCAGCTTCCAAAAATCACCTGGAAAACACAATATGTGCTCTTGCGGGTCCTTCGTAACTCCAAATACCTGAATTCGTTATATTACCCCGTGATACTCCAATCACATAGGAATTTGGCATCCTACACGAGTCATGAAGGATATAACATCTTGGAAACATGCCCAAGAACGCGAACACGAAATTTGATCTCAATTAATTATATTGACTCTTTCTGTGACTTTCTGTTTATTGATCAATAAACTCGCACATTCAAAAGTACTTGCTTTACTTCTCGCTTAGGTCAAGTATTCTCATGCTACAATGCTTGCACCGCTAATATTTGCATGCCAGAGTCACTGCTTAAACCCAAATACTTTCACAAATGGGAAAACCATTGTTTATGTGAAAACAATTGTTTTTGCGAAGACTATATATGGTTGTATGAGAAAACTATAACTTATGCGAAAACTATAACTTATGCGAGAACTTTCTGTTTATGCAAAAACTATACTTACCTAAGCGTAAACCACAGTTTGTGCAATAAAATTTATATGTGAAAACTTCTATAAGAGAAAACTTTATCCGGTCTTCAAGAACAAACCCTAATCGATTGCGGCTAATTCTTGTATAATCCTGAAAACGAATCTATTTATTACTTTCTTGATTCTAAGGACTCGATTAGCAGCAGACCCAGCCAAAGATCTTCATGAAAAACAGTGCTTTAATTTGTAATACTAGCCTTAAACCGAACTGAAACCTTTGATGCTAAAATGAATTGATGAATAAGATATGCATTGATGATTTCCTCAGAAAAATTTACTTGGAATCAATAGCTAAACATAGCCCTTCCAAATCTGTGCTCAAAAGTAAACTTCTTGATTCTTCTCTTGGTTTCTCTCTCTACTCCCCTCTAGGAAGAAACTTGGGTTTGAAAAAATGACCGAGGCTAGATTCTTATTAGGATTTCCATATTTATCTTTTGAGAAAATGGCATTTAGCCCCTTTATCAATAAATCACTTCCTTTGAAGTAAACATATATCCCATTTATTTATTTAAACTCATACAAACATGGTATGTAAACATATTTTTGAAAATTGCATAGTTTGTATCACTATATATGTAGATCATTCCAAGGAAACAAAGTTCCATATTATATAACTTGTAAAACTTTTGATAATATCGTAATAAAATTATAAAATTATGTGAAACACCCGAACCCAGGGTGTCTCAGCGCTTAGATTTATTCATGTGGCATTGTAGATTTATTCATGTGGCATTGTGCTCAAATAAAAGAAATTATTTAATCATACCAGGAAAAATATAACGAAGTTACAAAACATTCTGATATTACACTAAGAGAATAATGTTTATGTCATCATTGTATATGTAAACCATTCACATGCACATAAGTTCTACGTTATGGAACCCTAATGATTATGTTTCATCATACCATTAGAGTTTCGAGATCCAATCATTGATGTTATGTTCAACTAATATTGTAATAAGAAGTTATACTCTTTATTCCCGGGAATTTAGTGAACCCGACTTTAATGAGGAATAATACCTGATTGCATCCCTACATGTAACTGTTGAATGGTATCCTTATTGACGAATCATGTTATGGTATGCGATAACTTGAAAATTTCGAGTAATTACACATGTGGTAAAACAAATTCAGTTCACTATATAACATACATTTTCTTAATGCACATATCATTACATACCTATTCAACATAATTTTTTGGTCAGTTATTCATAAAAGATCAATTAACCGTACCATCTTAACTAGACGGAAAGTTTCCTAAATTAGTGATCACTAGAAATTATAAAGGAATTTTATATGTATATTTTCTTCTACAAAATAACATGTACTTACTTCGGATTTGATTAAGAATCGACCCACAGTAAGTCAAATATAATTCAAAAACTAAGATGTCGATCAATATGTGAAAGTGTTTAAAGTTGTGATAGTAGCTTTGGCTAGAATGTGACATGTTTTTGGAACTTAAAGGACATGTTATGCATAACTGGAACGATATGTTGTTAGTTACTAATGACACAATTTGGGATTAGGGTTCATAAATAGTGAGATTGATCGATTACATTAGGTATTCACTAAATTTGTAGTTCTCTTTCTGCTGTAATTCGTTTCTTGTTCTTGAATAATAATTCGATACCAATTGCTTCGATTATTCTATTTCTTTGAGTATTTCGTCATAGTGCCTATTATGTTGTGCAATAACCTGAAAATGTTTTGAGCAATTACACATGTGGAAAACAAATCTAGTTCATTATATAGCATACCTTTTGTTACGACGCATGTCACAACATACCACTTCAACATAATGTTTTGGTAAATAATTCATAAGAGATCAATCAACCATATCAACACTCTTAACTTGGCGGAAAGTTTACCAAATTAGTGATCATTTGAAATTATAAATGTAGAGCCCATTTCAATGTATTAAGTCTTTTGTATGTGTAGGTTTATATGTCGGTTGTATTTTGTTAGCTTGTATGTTTGGGCCCGAGGCCTCCGGTAAACAAGCCCCCTGGTTCGATGGAAATAAAGAACGGTGCATGAGACATGCACTATAACTAGTACCAACTCTCTCACTCTCTCTCTCTACCTTATCCTCTCAACCTTACCATATAAGGAAAAGAACCCAAACACACAAGATCCGAGATCTTGGTTAAGTCGTTAGTGATTTCCGCTAACCAACAACCGAGATTGATTCAGGAACACGTTATGAGATCTCTTTTGAGGACCTATAGTTGGTATCAGAGGTTTTGGCAAACTTTTTGTGGTTTTTGGATTGTACACTTCGGATTTCGATCGATTTTTTGCTGGATTTGAGCTTGGATTGGTTTTTGTCACCACTTTAGGAGAATTTTAGACCTTAGATCTGCTCGATTTCGTTCAAGTATGAAGTTTATGTTCTTGAGTGAATAGTGCCTAGAAATAGTATCTGTGAATAGCGCTAGTGACCCTGTGTTGAAAGGTTTTGGTGAATAGTGTTGGTGAAGAGTTGTGAACAATGCCGCCATGAACAATGAATTGCATTGCGAACAATAATCACATGGTGAACAATAACTCATGGTGATAGTAATCATGTGAATAGTAATCGCATGAATAGTGACTCGCATTGAACGGTAAGTCGTAAAAGAATCACATTTTTTTATTTGCTAAAAAAAATTCGTTGAAAAAAATAAAATGTGAAATGTTTTTTATTCAAGACGTGAGCTCAAGTGGTAATGAAAATAAAAGTAAGAAAATCGAGGCTACTTCCGAGGTACATACACATATGCTCTAAATTATGTATTGACAAAGTAGAATACTGTAGAGCCCATAATTCTAGTTTGTTAACAGAAAATATTGGCATTAGGTACCAAAATGACGAGTATAAGAAAGCTTAGAAGATATTTACCACTAGAATTAAGACTCATCATTATGACATCGCAAACTTACATCGAATGTTATTTGAAGCATATTTCTAAGTTGATTCTCACAAAAAACGAATAACTAGTTTAAATGCTAAAATTGAAGAACTTGAGCTTGATCTTTCCAACAGAAAGATAACTGTCGATAAGTTTGAAATGGCTTATGATAAGTTAAATGGTATTATTAGTTCACAATTGGGGGTGAAACAAAATAGGGGTATTGCATATGATTTTACTGCAGTTACACCACCATGTAATGATGAGTATACACCTCTTCTTCACTTTATTTTTTAACACCCCTTCAGAAGACGAAATGGTCTATGAAATTGGTCAGGTGTCAAAGCCTAAGATATTCACCCATGATGTATCTGTGTCTATTGATCCAATTAGTGAACCAGTGAGTACTATTGGCAGTTCATCTTGTTCAGCAGGTGATGTCTTTGTGAATGGTGGACTTGCTGATGACGAAACAAAAAAATTTCAAGAAAATAACCAAGATTTTCTAACACCAAAACTATCTGAATCTAATACTGATAAACATGTTGACTTGATTGATAATGTCTGTATTGATTTGGTGATAGTGTTTGTGTTAGTTCAGTTGATAATGTTGGTGATGTTTTGGTTAATCATGATTGTGTTGATTTGGTGGACAATGTTAATGTTGGCATTGGTTATGGATGTGATAAGCTAGTTAATGATGCTTGTAATGTTGATAATTGTGTTGATATAAATGAGCATGCCATAATTGATGTGCCAATTTGCTCATCAGCAGATTGTAAGGTTAAGGATGACAATATTAAATTCAAAGTGTTTGAAAATTTTAATCAACCAAGTACTTCTAGGAAGTATATTCCACCTCATAATCGCCAAACATTTTCTCAAACAAGTAATCATTTTAGTTATCCTCAATATTGCAATTTTGTTGATAGAAATTATTATGGGTGTGGGTATTATGGAAACAATGAAACATATTATGAAAATGCTTTTGATGATAGAGGTTTCATTTCAGACAAGAGTATGGCAGTGAGTATCACTTCTCAAATCCATTTTCTTCTCTATAGTTCAGTCAGTCATACAATGTTGATAACTATTACGATTACCCTAAGAGAAAGTGTTGTTTTGTTTGTCATAATTCTTCTCACCTTGCAAGAAATTGCAAGCGCTGATTCAAGCAACAACTTGATATTCAAAGATAGCTTAGTCAGTCCACAAAAGGAGCTATTAGTAGCCTAGTCCAGGAATGATCAAGCTGATGGTGAACCCAGTGAAGTGGATGTGAGATCCAAAGTTAATAAAGTAAAACACAAAAATAAACCTATTTGGAAAACTAAGAAGGATAAAATAAAAAAAAGATCCTAAGACTGTAAGGTCTAAGGATTCACCAAAATCTGTTTTAAAATCAAGAAAATAAAAGTCCAAAATTGCCAAAACCAAGAAACTAGTTTTTGCTTGGATTCCTAAGGACTATTCTTCATCAATTGAGGGTTCACCAAGAAATAAATATTTTTCAAGTATTAAAATCAAGTTTGGTCAGTTTACGGTTTACCTTCCCGGGACAAAAATGTCTCGCAAACCTATGTTTAATTAAGCGCTAGTGCATGCAGGGTCAATCAATGACGACAATCAATAGTATACGGTACTTAGATAGTGGTTGCATCTGGCATATGATGGGAGTCGAACCCTTGCTTTTTTGATGTTAAACCATTTGATAGCAGATTCAAGTCTTTCGTAAGCAACAAGGGAGGACAATCTTCAAGGAAGGGAAATATTTCATATGGTACTTTGTGCTTCAACAACTCCAACCTTGTTCAAATGGCTCAACCACAACTTGTCGAGTGTTTCTCAAACTCACCTCGTCCAACTGCTTTTCTCAAGTGATGGATCCAGCATCAGCTGCTGGGTTTTGGTTTGAATCTCTTAAAGTTTGTTATACAATGTGATAATGCATGTTTAAGATAGTCCATCTAACAATAGTTTTGCTGACCTTTTCACTAAAGCCATCATGTTCGAATTGCTCGACATAATCAATTTTGATTAAAAAACCGATTATATCTTTTTGTATGTAAATTTGTAAATACTTTCATATATGTCACAAATTTAGAGGGAGAAAATGAGCTTCTACAACTCAACAAAAAGATTTTAACTTTGCTTTTTAAGAAAAAACATATAATGTTTCAAAAAGAATGTTCTTATTTTTAGAGGGAGAAAATGAGTTTCTACAACTCACCAAAACAAATTTAACTTTGCTGAAAAGTATCTCAAAATGAAGGTTCTCCCATTTAGAGGAGTTAGTAGATATATAAATTTTGAGAATGATAAGAAGTTAATTGAATGCTTCTAGCTCATGGATAAAGTGGGCTAAAAAGAAAAATAAGCTTAGAACATGATGTACTCGATAGGATTTATATGTCTTGTAAGTATCTAAGTGATAAACTAAAATCTGCTAGATTAAGTGGTTTTATCCTTTGAAAGGGCATGTCTCAATATACATATTTCCAAATGATAGTCAGAAATGTAATTATTTAGTCATACACTAGCCAATTGATGGTTGGTCATCAAAAAATATTAACTGTTTTTGTTCCTAAATGTTGAAAATTTAAAAGAAAAGGAAAAACAGACAGTTCTTATATGCTAAAAATGATAAGAAGTTAATTGAATGCTTCTAGCTCATGGATAAAGTGGGCTAAAAAGAAAAATAAGCTTAGAACATGATGTACTCGATAGGATTTATATGTCTTGTAAGTATCTAAGTGATAAACTAAAATCTGCTAGATTAAGTGGTTTTATCCTTTGAAAGGGCATGTCTCAATATACATATTTCCAAATGATAGTCAGAAATGTAATTATTTAGTCATACACTAGCCAATTGATGGTTGGTCATCAAAAAATATTAACTGTTTTTGTTCCTAAATGTTGAAAATTTAAAAGAAAAGGAAAAACAGACAGTTCTTATATGCTAAAAAATCAAATGAAAAGGCAGAAAAACTACAAAAGAGCTTAAGTATTTAATATCAGCACAAAATGTTGATAATTACCAAACAAAATGGGGTATATTAGAACTACCTGAGGTGGGGCAATAAGTCTGATAACGGTAAGTCATATACCCATTGAATGAGAGGCATGTAAGTTCGAACTACGTGGCATGTAAACCTATGGTTCAACCCTTGTCGTTTGTAAAAGTTTCGCATAATGTAGTGAAAGTTTTTTCAACTGAAAATGTTTTTTGCCAATCATCATCCAGGGGTCGGAGTCAATTTGAGATGATGTGGAGAAAGCAAAATAAACTTTGAGTATAGATATGAGGCATCATTATTCTGATAAGTGGGGACGACAAATAATCTATGCCTAATTATAACTTAATAAGTATCAAAAGGTTCTAAAAACACATGTGTATTTTATAAGTGGATCAATAGATCGGTATTCAATCTAACTTAGAGTTGTAATAACAATCAAAATAGATATGTTGCAAAGAGAATCTCAGTCAATGTGATTCCATGTTGCAATCTTTCTCATAAAAATATATACGGCTGATTTTTATTATTTGCATTTTTCACCATAGAAAAATACAAAATATTATGTATATATTTTTGTAATAATAAAATATATGAAAATGCCAAAAGGATTTTAATTTTTTATTGTGTAAGTACATATTTTGGTAAACCTTTGTTCTATTCAAAATCATGTGTTTTGTTGTCAAGGTTGTTAATACAAAGTTCGTTTGAAACCTAGGACTTAAACAAATCATTTACAAGTTGAGGGACTAAAAATGGTATTTAATGAAAAGTAAAAAAAATAAAATTAAAATTTCAAATTTATTCTGCAAATACTTCAAACTAAGGGCATGTTTTGAAAAAGGCAATTATTCTTTGACCCTCAAAAGGGTCTGTGAACGAATCTTATTTGTTCTAAGTTTTGTGCAGTTGTACATGGATATGTAGATCAATATCAAGTGTTCTGGGCTGCAGAGACTGAAGTTGCAAATGCTGAGGCGCTTAAAAAACGAGAACGTGAAAGTTGGTGGTTGAACCTAAAAATGAACTGATCATGTATGAAGATTAATCAAAAGCCAAAGGAAAGAAACTAGTTAGCTCAAGATTGTCAACAAAAGAAAATTAGAAGTCGAGCCTCCCGCATATGATGTTCTAAAATATGAGGTTACCAATCCTTCCAAGAAAATAAGATTGAAATTCAAGTCTACAAGAATGGAAATAAATAATTGTCCAAAATCCAATCTCGTTCAAGCTCTTGGATCAAGACAGGTACTAAATTTCAAGAAATAAGAAGCAAAGAACTTGATGAAGCTACCTCGACAAACACAATCCTAATGGGAGATTGTAGGGCTAATATTCTATATTATTATTAAGATCGTGTATGTCTTTCGGTTTTCTTATAGTCGCTTTATTATGTACTCAATACCTTTATTTCGTACGGTAAAAGCCCATTGGGTAAGCCCACTTGGGCCATAAAATGAAAACCTAGGAGAAATGAGGACCCTATAAAGGGTCACTTTCACCCAATTCTGCTAACAACTCTTTCAAATTTCAAACTTACTTTTCACTTTCTCTCTTCACAAAACTTCGTCATTTTCTTTCTTTTGTATTTGCAAAACTAAGATACGAGATTCGAGTGATGTTAGTGATTTCCGCTAACTAACAACACAAATTGACAAGAGTAAAGTTCTAAGATCTCGTTATAGGACCTACCATGTGAATGCGATTCCCATAACTATGCGGATGCGATTGAATGCCTATGTGAATGCTATTCCGACACTTATAATATTTTTAAATTTTCAAAATTTTAAATTTTTTTTTTTTTTGATTTTCTATTTAATTTTATTTCCTTTTATGTTCCATATTATATCAGTACTAATGTGTCCCTTTTGATGTTCTGTTATAGCAACATAATATGTTTGTGTAAGTCTTGTGAACAGATTTTTCAATGTGATATCACCTAAACTCATTGTTAGGCGGAATCTAGCACGATTGGATTCAATGTCACGAAGGTAAAACACAATAAGAACACAGTAAGATGCTTCAAAACACACGTATATTCACATCTGGTGCTTAAAAACAATAGATTACAAAAGAACCAAAATACTCCTCTCTCTCGTTTCTCTCTCTAACGTCTGTTGCACACTAAACCTAGATACAAGGTTTATATAGTGACTACACAAAAGCCCAACACTACCCAAAAGCCCACCGAGATCCATGTGATCTCGGTTTACAATGTAAGACCAAAACCAAATACAAACCATATAAATATTATCCCAATAATCTCCCCCTTGGTTTGTATCTTCAACTTCAATTGTGCTCAAGTATATTTGCATCCGCCTCTTTGTAAGCATCAGCCCACAAACCTGTACGTATGATCAATCCAACCATGCATGTATACTCTTTAGCAGCTGGCTCGTGATGTGCGTAAAGTGGCATATAAAATTTTAGCAAATAATGACCAAGCACAACGAGTAATAAAAACCTAGAATACCTTAAACCAAACCACTAGCAACAGACAAGTGAACCTATCGGGTGTAGAATAACTATGGGAAGACCGGGAATATTGAACCCTAGAGACACTTATTTAATTAACGAGACTAGTTCTAAAAGCTAATTTAAAGTAATAATTAAGAAAATATATATTTTTAGATTTTTATTTATTTTATTTTAAAAACTAATAATTTATTAAACTAATTACTTAATTAAATTAAAGTAAACTAGAAAATTAAATTACCAAATAAGACTTTAGCGAATTCAAGTGAGAGCAAAAGTTACCAAGGCAAGGAATCCGAATTGTGACGACTCGGGCTTTTATCGGTTACGGGAATAATGCTAGGGAACCGGGAATCTAAAGGTATGAAGCTCTAGGAAACTTAATGGATCCTTAATCACTCTCAAGGTGTCACCAAAAATAAGAAATCTTAAAGATCATGTAAAAACACCGGCTTATTGGTTCACCTGTCAGTTCACCAACTATGATTAATTACCCTAGAAAACAGCTAACCAGTCGGTTTCACTATCTCAATGCACCTAAGTAAACGGGGTGGTTTTTGAACAGTCTAAAGGAGACGGGTAAACAGTGAAATAAAGGTAAACTAAGTAAATCTCCTGTCAAACAATTTAACCTAAAACCCTAACAACGCAGACAAACCCGACAACTTATCACCAGTCGGATATTTAAGTAGGTAAGAATATAAACTTCTAATAATATGCCAAAAATCAGTTTCTATGGTAAATGAGCTCAATAAACCATAAACAAGTTGCAAACACATAGTAAACAACCCTAACACGCAACTTATAATCAAAAGACATTCAATCAAGCAGCATGTGAAACATTCATTTAGGCCCAAATCAAAAGTAAATACGTATGAGACACATCCAATAAAACTAATCAAAACTTTTAATTAATCAAAACCCGAAAACCGACAAGTCCAAAGAAATCAACAAAACATCATCACAAGCCTAGATAACAAAAAAAAGTTTAGCCAATAATCATGTTCAAGACTGAAGACAAAATAAATATAAAAGAGTTCATTGAAAAGAAACTATAAATAGGTTCAGCTACTAGCCTGCTAGCTTAAATCAGTTGAGCAGCCTTTGTACTTACTTGCTTCCAGTTACTCTTTCTTGATTTCTTCGATGTGGTTCACCACTCATGGCTTCAATTTATTTTTTTCCTTCTTTTGTTGTACGTGCCAATCAAGCCACAAAAGAGTGTTTGTTGTTATTAATTCACCACAAAGTATATATATCGCTGCTGACTTTCTTCCAATCATTCCACCCTAGGACAAAGAATATATATGGCGCCCCCTGTCTCTGACTTTGTATCTAAAACCCTCACGTAGGGGCTCAACCCCCAAATCAAAGACCTGCATGTCTTTTAAATCTCTATATGTTAAACCCACATCAACATTTTTCAACCCATATTAACGAATCAAAGCTCAATAAATAAGTTCAGCCCATAATACTTGTTGCACCAAAAGATAACTCAAAATAAAGAGTTGTAGAATATTTAATTCGGCCTGTATTAGAAATTCACGAATTAATAATAGTAAATAAATAAATCATGATAGAGTTACTCATTAATGAATCATCAAGATTCCAAACCTTATTTCTTGAATATTACGGACACTTTCAACAATGGAATTTATTATATTAATGAGCATTAAAGTTATTACTCTCAAATTCTAACGCAAACTTATTTTTAACACCATCTTATGAGATTTGTTTTAAGTCTAATTATTCATATTAATGATTGAAAATCATAACCAATGAAATAAATAAACTTTTAAATCGCTCTTAGCTCATTCTCTCTTTAAACCAATAATATTCGAATATGAACCAATAACAAATATTATTTCATAAAAACCAACTAAAAACCAATCAAAAGTGTAGGAAATACTTACAATATTTATATTTAATTTAGCTCATATCAGCTCGTACAACGGTTCAGCCATGATTTGGAAATTGCTAAGAGTTTTAATATCTTTCTCTCCGAACTTTAGCAAATAATGGGATCGACAAGTCGGAAATGTCCCTTCCTTAGACGAATGACTACCGTAGCAGTTTCACCATCACACGTCCAGAATTTCATCACAACTAGCGCTCCATCGGGAATTCTAGTAGTAAGTGGAATGTGGGTTGCCTTCTTTGTTGCTAGCCACATTACATTGACCATTGTTTTCCTGGTTTTTGGATCTCGAACCCCTCTGGCTTTCTTCAAAAAAGATTCGGCAGTTGTCATATTTGGGAATCCTCTATCAACTTGATTCTTTAGGAAGCTCCAGAAGTCGGTAGCCTTCTTATCGTTGTTAGGGTTGTGAAAAGGAGCGTTGATCAAATCACTTAGATCAACTTTTGTTCATGATATAAAGTCCTTCATCTTCTTATAATACTCAGTGGTACCCGACTTTCTTATGACCCAACAAATCGATTTATCAATATCGTATCCCCACGACACAACACCTGATCGATCACCATATCTATCATAGAATCCTTTTTGAATTAAATAATGAATTTATCAGGGTGATCGGAAGACTCCACATTCTGATTTGAGTTCTTCATTATCAAAATCTTCTTTTGTATTCTCTCACTTTGTTCGGCTGTCTTTGGAGGGGCGGCAAGATATTGTTCAAGTGTTTCAGAAGCATCTATATTTGAAGAAGGACGCACTACCTTGATTATCACAAGTTGTATTCTCAACACCGACATTTCCACTTTTAGATTCATCTTCAAACTTCTGAATCAACTTTTGTTGGAGGTTTAAGTATAGAGTAGTGAGGCCACCCACCCATGTTTGCTTGAAGCTCTTTGATCTTTGAGTCTTTATGAGTGTTTCCTGCTTCAAGTTATTAGATTCGTACATCCTTCACCATAGAGTCTTTTTCAAGCTCAAAGACTCGACGTTGTAAGGATTGTACATCAACAGGTTCAGCCTCAAGAGCAATCCATTGCCCTTATCTTGCAAAAATTTGTCTTGCATTGCCAGATGGTGTGCGATCTTGTCAGCGGCACTTGAACTTTGTTGACCAATCAGGTCAGACAATCCCAATGGCTCATTAGTGGATTGAATGTGCGCTTCAAACTCGAACTCATGAGATATGTCATCGAATATTTGGTCTTGAGTTCTTTGATCGGCAGTAGACGGACCTTGATCAACTTGAGCTTTGGGCTCAGAATTTTTGGGTTGGTTGGTTGGTGTAGTATCAGTAGCCAACATACCCGGTCTCAGATCTTCCCGGTCTCAGATCTTTCTTTCACTTTCTTCTTGAAATGAGTCCATGAGATCGGTAGTTGCTTCTTCTTCAACATCATCATCATGTGTCGTAATGACTAATTGAGGAGGCTTCAATGCAGTCGACTGGAGCTTTTCTTTGAATACCTCAAACTCTTTCATTTGATCAGCAGTAGGTACTGATTTTTCTTCCTGGTGTTAAGTCTCTATGTGTAGTGATGGAGAATTATTAGGCTCATCATCATCAAAAATCATCTCATTAGCAGCTATGAATCTCTAAGCCGAAGTCAAATCTTCATAAGCAATGGAAGCACTCGGACCGGTAGTAACAACCTCAGTTTTAGTGAATCTTCCAAACTTAACCAACTGATGAAGTCCTTTGTAGACCACTTTAGCCCCCTTCCAAACGTATTGGGACCCATGACCTTTAGATCGAGTGTCTCTACATATTTGATTAGGTCGGGATAGTGGGAATCAAAGATCAACTGTAGAAACCACGGGTACATCAAGAACATCTCTTTCTTCTTGCCACTGAGATTACTTATAATTTCATTAAACACAACTTGGAATAATTGTAGTTCCAGTCCATGATCAAAGCAACCACAGCCAACATTTGAATGTGGCTTATCTCATCGAAACCCCCCTTTTTGTCCTGAGACACTCGTGAAGAATGTGTGAATCAAGAACCTCTAATATGGATGGAATAGCTTCTTGATGGCCGGAGAGTAGGATCTTTCATATCCCATTCTCAGGCTATTCAGCAACAGCTTCAGTAGAGTATTCTGTTGGATAATCGGGTAGGTTGATCACCGAACAGCAAAACCTCACAAATAATAGCCTCTGAAATAATAATAATAATAATAATAATAATAATAATAATAGGCTTCTTCTGTATCTTTGATTCAATCACCACAGCTCCCCCCCAACACCTCTCTGATTAATGGAAGCATGATTCCAAAATTCAGCCACCGTCTTCTTGCAAATGATAGGAGTTTCTCGTAAAGCATGAGAGATCCTACATGTATTAAGACCCACGATCATTGACTTGATATCCTTGTGGATAAGAGGTGGATCAAACAAACATCCAGCAATGTTGTGAGAATCAACAAATTTTAGAGGTGCCTGATCAGCTATGACTGCAGCAAACGAGTCAAGTTAATAATATATTCATTTTACTGGATAATCACTCATTTTATAGAATATATATAATTAACATCTTGGTTAAAGAACAGGGACCAAAAATACAAATATAGATAATGTGATTCCTTATTTGTAAAACAGTGTCAATTATATGTGATTAAGGCAGTTTTTAGTTTAAAGACTAAGTTCTCTGTCTAATAGATGAATTTTCGGTCCAAGTGTGAAGTATTCGGTCTAAAAGGACCAAAACTGTTCAAAAGGGACCTAGTACAGCCGATAAACTGAGTTTTCGGTTAACCAAAAGGGTTCACGGTCAAACCTTGACCGAGAACTCTTGAGATCTCAGCTGGTCATAGGGTCCTCTGGTTGACCAAGGATTTTCGGTCAACCAACCCCGAGAACCCAAGATCCCGACATCTCCGTAGATCCCGGCCTTAGAACCCTAGGGTTCCTTCTTGAATTTCGTGCCGTCTTTCCTAGAGCACCAAAACACCATTTACGGAGAGACCTGCAACTTCAAGAGAACTCAGGACAAATCAAGCACACACAATATTCATTCATCACAAACATTCATCATAATCAAATATAGCAGTTCAATCAATTAATTAACCCAAAATACTCATTCCGTCCATAGATGTTTCAACAGTGACCCAAGAACAATTTCCTCAAAGTTTCATATACCTTTAGTACTCAACAATTTGGATGATCAAGTATAATTTTGTTGAAGGTAAAGATGTTTGAAACGAAGACTTCGAGTTTTAGGATTTAAATAGAATTAGAGGAGTGCATATTTAAGATGATATCACCAATAATGTGCATAAATGCCTCTTAATCTTCAAAAAATACTTGTCTGGACCGAAAACCCTGATGTGCCGAGAACACAAGTGTGCCCGGCCATTAGGACTAAAACCTTTTTCATCACAAATCGGGTTATGGGCCACTCTGATTGGGCTGAGAACCCAGTCTTCTCATAACAAATTTTCACAAGCTCAATCATGGGCTTGATCCATGTTTAAAAACGATCTCTTATAACGTTTATTTCGACAATAGTAAGCATGAGGTAAAATAAAACGAATAAGAAATAAATAAAAAAATACAAAAATTTACTCACCCGGTCTTATAATTTAGCAAATTTTGGGATTAAATTTTAGTTCTGATAAATAGGCAACCTTTTAAGAAAAAATCTGAACAAGGAATCATATTGAGTAAGATGCTTTCACAATGATTCATTTTCAGCATTATTATAACAAGAGAAACAGGTTGATAGCAGGTATAAAGATACTTAGCATGATTTTCATTGCGTTAGTGATATGAGTTATGTTCAATTAGGCATAAATCTTAGATGGACATCACTTATGGACTTGTGATGCCTCATATCTTTTCTAAAAGCGTATTTGGCTTTCCCCAAATCACCCCAATTTGACTCCAACCCCCAAGTGTTTGATCAAAAGATTTGATTTATACAAACAAAATTTTAGGCTTCAAAGTTGAACGTTAGACTTACAAGCCATCCGGACTTACAGGCCTTACATTCAGAGTGTTTAGGACTTATTTGAATGTCCCACCCTTGTAATTCTAGTTTGATCCTTTAAGCTTTTGAAAAATGAATTTTAATAACACAATATTATAATATATATATATATATATATATATATATATATATATATATTAACTTAAAAGCACAATGTTTTTTATGATCAAGACACTAACGGGCTTGTGTATGACCGGGTAATTACTTTTTTGCATATCATTCGGAGAGATATATCTGGAGACATGCACACATCTTCAAAATGACTCTCCACAGTAAGTTTAACATATTTAGTTTATATCACTTCTACTTTTATGCATCATGGAAAGCTACCATACAAATCAAAGACTGTTCAAAAGCTTTTAAGCCTAGTAACTTCACACGTTAGGCATACATGAGCAATTTTACTATCATTTTTCAAAGGTTGAATTAATTTTCATTTGAAAAATATTTTAAGCTTCTAAAAAGCTCTTAACTGAATAATCATATCATTTCCCACAATGTGTTACAGAAGACAATTTTAAACTCATTCGCTCCCGCCACTTTCAGTTTTCAGGTAAATGGCTATCTCGTATGTCTACAGGTAGATAACCGACATAATTTTAAGCGAAAGAATTAAATGAAACACACCACAGGTGAATGGCTGTTCCGTGTGTCTACAGGTAGATAATAGGACCAAACAAATACAAGTATATGTCCCTCATACTTAGGTAACCTACATATTTTTAAGGGAAAGAGTAAAAATAACTTTTTTTATAATAACACACATACTCTTTTTGAATTTTTTTAATTTTCTCCCACTAAATTTGTGCATAACTTTACCTAAGAGAATGAAAACATTTATGCATAAATTTAACCTCAAAAAGACTCAATCATCGTAAAACGAAGCATTTAAGAAACCCTACATGCACATTAAGTTGGCTATTCCGATCAGTTTTGTAAATAAGTCCACCACATTATTATCAGTGTGAATTTGCTCAAGATGAATCAATTTACGGTCGCAACAGTCACGAATAAAATTAATTTTGATGTGAATGTACTTGGTTTTTGAATGCTGAACAGGATTTTTAACAATAGCAATAGCAGATCATTATCACAAAAGATTAAAGTATCAAAAAATTTCAAACCGTAATCTAGCAATTGATGTTGCATCCAGATAACCTGTGAACAATAGGCTGACGCAGCAACATACTCAGCCTCAGCAGTGGATGTGGACACCGTTTGTTGTTTCTTGCACTACCATGAAATGAGTCTATCACCCAAGAATTGACATCCAGCAGACGTAGATTTCCTGTCAATATCATCTCCACAATAATTTCTATCAGCAAAAGCATATAAATCAAAATCTGAGTTTTTAGGATACCAAAGACCTAGCTTCAGTTGCCCTTCAGATATCTAAAAATACATTTAATAGCAACTAAATGAGAAAATTTAGTAACCTGGAAACAAGCGCATTTACAAACATCAGACATGATGTCAGGGCGACTTGCAGTTAGATACATCAGGGATCCGTTTATTGATCAATAGTACGTTTGATCTACGGAATTCCCTTCAGAATCAGACGAAAGAAGAGGTCTTTCCGCCATAGGGGTTGTCGCGCTCTTAGAATCTTGAAATTCGAACTTCGCAAGCATGTCTTTGATATATTTTCCTTGATGCACCTGAATTCCTGTCGAACTCTGGCGAACCTGTAATCCCAGAAAGGTCATCATCTCCCTAGCGAAGTCATTTCAAATCTTTTCTTCATAACATCTTCAAATTCAGAACATGCAGGAGTACTGGTAGAACCGAAAATGATGTCATCTACATAAATCTGAACCAAGATCAAGTCTTTCCCAACAGTTGTAAGGAACAAATTCTGATCAATGGTTCCTCTCTTGTACCCATGCCCCAGTAAGTGAGATGTCAAAGTTGCATACCATGCGCGAGGCGCTTGGTGAATACTATAAAGGGCTTTGGCTAGCTTATAAACATGAGTAGGATGCTTTGAGTCAACAAAACCTGGTGGTTGGTCCACATAAATTTCCTCTTTTACTTCTCTATACAAAAACGTTGTCTTGACATCCATTTGGTAAACCGTGAATCACATGTAGGAACCATATGCCAGAAAAATTCGAATAGCCTCAAGACAAGCCACAGGAGCATACACTTCAGTATAGTCTAAGCCTTCAACCTGACAAAAACCACGAACCACGAGCCGCGCTTTGTTTCGAACAATAACTCCTGTATCATCTTGCTTGTTACGGAAAACCCATCTTGTATCTAAAGCCTTATTTCCAATGGGAAACTCAACTAACCTCCAAACCTTGAGTTTCTCAAACTGATTCAATTCCTCATGCATGGCGTCCACCAAGCTTGGCTCTTGTAAAGCCATTTCAACTATCTTAGGTTCAATATGAGAGATGAAACAAGAAAATAAACAGCTGTTGATGTATCCTGTCTGACTTCTGGTTGACATGCCTGTTTCAAGAGGACCTATGACATTGTTGATTGGATGATCTCGTTGAATTCTTGTCGGAATTGAATAACCGGGAACAGAGCTGGTAGAAGGTAAATTTGTTGGATCTTCAAGGATTTCAGAGGGTCCTTCTATCCAGATGTCGATGCACTACGTGAGTATAAAGTACTTGCAATGTATTCATTTGGTATGACATTTGGGAATATAGTACTTCCAAAAATTTGACGAATAGCACTCTCCTCCTCAACTAATGAAGCATTTTCTTGTTGGCTGACACAGTCTCAGTAACATTTTCTTGTTGGCTAGCTGACAACAGCTGTGTAGTATCTAATGATTCCGACGGATCAATACCCAGCACTGGAGACATATGAGAGTCAATAGGAATGTCTTTTTCTTCATCAACAGAATTTGCAGCACAAGCACCTGAATTTTCTGTATCAACAACTGAAACACATTGAATGGCTTAAATAGTTCATTATAATCAAATAACCAGTCAGGACCGACACGAGCATCAATCTCATGTTCTTCTAGCCAGTGCATGTCGTAAGATTCCACTATCTGCTGCGTTGACTTATTGTAAACTATATATGTAGGCGGTATGACCAGTATATCCAACAAAGTAACAATCATCAGGTTGGCTCCAAACTTTGGAGTCGTTCCGAGACTTAGAATAGTACATGGACATCCAAAAGATCGAAAGTGTGCAACTGTGGGCTTGTGACCGTAAACAATCTCATAAGGAGTCTTCATCTGAGATTTGTTGATCAGCACTTGATTTTGAACATAACAGGCCATGTTAACGGCTTTAGCCCAGAAGAACAAAGGTAGTTTTGAATCACAGAACATAGTTCTTGCCGCCTCGATAAGGGTTTTCCTTCTCTCAGCAACTCCATTTTGTTGCGGTGTGCGAGCTGAGCTATACTGTCTAAGCACCCCTTTCTCGGCACAAAAGTAATTCAATGTTGAGTTCTTGAATTCGGTATCGTTGTCACAGCGAATACCCTTTAGCTTTAGATTGAGTTGATTCTCCATAAGCACCATAAAGTGTTTTATCAATTCTGCAGTCTAACTCTTATTTGGCAAGAAAAACACTCAAGTGAAACGTGAGTAGTCATCAGTAATAACCAGAAAATAAAAGTTGCGAGAAAGACTCAAAACATGAAATGGGCCAAATATGTCCGTATGTAGCAATTGAAAAACTGATGAAATGTTATTAACAAGTTTTGGCTTGTAAGATTTACGATTATGTTTACCCAACGCACAAGCCACGTTTTTCAATTGTTACAAAATCCTTTACATGCAAATCACGCACCGAAGTCGTTTTTAGCAAGACGATTTAGATTTTTAATGTTTGCATGATGTAACATCCCGAAATTTCCAAGAATAATATTTAATGTATTATTCGTTATTGGTGGAAAAGTTTACTAGAATTGGTAGAGAAATGATGCCGTGATAATAAGATGGTTCAAGTAGGCTAAGTAGATGGAATTATAGACCAAAAAGAATAGATGGGCCTTAGGTCCATGGGTTTAAGGGAGTATAAACACCCCTTAAACCCTAATCCTTCCCATTATTATCTATCATTACACCATAGCCTACACCTTGAGAAACACACACATTATTTTATAACCCGAGCCAAAATCCAAAGACGAGAACCCGAGCATGTTGGTGCTAGATCGTCGTGACGAACCAAAGCAACATCAACAACCAGCTCGTGTTCGTAGTTCGACTCGTTTACGGTACGTTTATATCGAGATCTTGTTCGTTAGATTCGGATTTAGTCTAGAAATCATAGATCTGTACTAGCATGGTAAAAAACAAATCCAACAAAGCTAAACTTACTAAAATTGATTACAGTTTGATAGGTTAATCGTTAGAATGAAAAACTCGTATGTATATACATAAATCGCACCATGTAAACTCAGATATTTGGATGATTGGACCCTTGGGGTTTGTAGGCGCTGCATAGAAGATTCCAATGATACCAAAATCATGATATTTCGTTAAGAATTGAAAGTTTAATTGAAGATTTTAGATATGTTGACTGTTATTGTTCTTGACGATTTTGACTTTGATCCTTGAGTCAAAGTCTGGATAAGAACTAGATGATTCGTTAAAATTAAGATAACGAATCAGGTAGTTCGTTACTCGCCCATTCGTTCTGTCAAGATAACGAATTAGCTACCCGGTTCGTTATGATTCAAATAACGAATCAGACGATTCGTTAATCGCCATTCGTAATAATTCAGATAATGAATTAAGTTGTGTCTGGGTAACGAATCAGATGAAGATAAGGTAACGAATCAGTTGGCGAATCAGACTCAATTCGTTATAATTGAGATAACGAACTAGGCCATTCGTTATAGCGAATGAAGGAGGATTTGGTAACGAATTAGACAGTGACTTGATAACGAATTAGCCAACGAATTAGGCTTAATTCGTTATAGAAAATGAGTTAATGAGAATTAGGCTCGACCCCAGCCAGGGGCTCTGCCCCTTGGACCCTGCTAGGGGCTGCCGCCCCTAGACCCCGCTGCCAGGGGCGCTGCCCCCGGACCCCGTTCGTTGTGGGTTATGAATAAACTAGAAACGCGATATAGATAGTGATAGTTAACGAATTAGTCGTGTAATTGCTTTGATCACAGCTCAAGAAAGGAATAACTACTATCGGTGAACGTAACAGAATTCAGGTGAGTTTCTAGCCCCACTTCCTTGTTATGTTTTCGGGGCTGTGTGCATACTCGATGTGACAGTTAATACACTTAACTTAAATGTTAAGTGTATGCCATGTATGATATATGTGTTAGATACGATTGATTGCTTGTCGGTACGTGAACGATCTTCGGATATTGCATGTACCGTTGGGTTATAAATAAAGATATGGATATTGTATGTAATGCAGGGATGATTACTTGTCGATACGTGCACGATCTTCGGATATTGCATGTATTGCCAAGAATAGCGATGATTGTCTCCTTATATGGATATTAAACGATAACTTATATATAGAGTTCCCTCCACGGATAATATATAGAGTGTTCCTTAAATGGAAAGCATAGTGTTCCTTTGATGGAAAGCATAGTGTTACTTTAACGGAAAGCATAGTGTTCCTTCTATAGAAGTATATAGGATGTTCCTTCTATGAAGAATATATATATACAGAGTGTCCTTCTATGGAGAATATAAATAGTGGGGTAATAGTAATAGTTCTTTTAATATATATTATGTGACGTCCTCTTATGGATATTTATACAAAGTTAAGATATATATATATATATATGTAAGATATGTGTATGTATTGTATGTCACCTGATTAACTAGAACTCACTCAGCGTAGCTGACTTTTAGTATGCACGCAGGTGAATATGATTAAAGAGCTAGCATGAGGTTGGCACATGGCATGGATCGAACGGCTGGCATTTGAAGATGGAAGAAATGATGTTTTAATATGATGATTTATGTTATGGTTTTAAAGAAAAGATTAAATGTTTTGTAATAAACGGTTAAAGTTTTATATTCCCCGAAAGTTTTAATAAACTCTGATTTGTAGAACTGTGTTTATGAGTAAATCCAACTCCAAATGTAGGGCACCGGTAACGGGGCCAACATAACTATGCCAAAGCATGGTATTATGTTCAGACACTTTTGAAAATAGACAAGTGATTTCATCATGAACATTTTTGTTTGTATCGATCACGTAAGCATTATGTTTTCTTTGTGATCAAACAAGAAACTAGTCTTCTGGTATGATGATACTAGGTTTTAAAATTAGACACTCTTTGTTAGTGAAACGGGTTGAAAAGCCTTTGTCACAGATCTGTGAGACACTGAGCAGACTGTGCTTCAACTCAGGAACAAAATCAACATTTTCAAATTTTATAACACCATTACTTGCAGTACCCTTCTGAATAATCTTCCCATTCTCTTCTCCCGCCAAGGAAACATATCCACCATTAAACATTTGAATATCATGCAGTTGGGAGATGTATCATGTCATGTTCCTGGAACAGCCACTATCAACATACCAAGGTGTGATGATATTCCTCCATAGCTGTTCATGAACGATGTGCGAGATTAGTTAGTTTTTCATACCCAGTCCATAGTAGTGCAGGGTAAACCTGATTTATCTAAGCATGTCAAAGGTTGCCATGACATGTCTTCCTGATTATCTAAGATCGAACATGATTGCTTGGTCACCGGAGATTTAGGCAGCCATTCATATCTTGTTTCAGAAGCTTTGTTATTTGTATGAATGGATGACTTAGTCTCTGGTTTGCGAGCGAAAGGAACATTTGACTTTGACTCCTGAACTTGTTTCGGTCCAGAAACCGACTTGGTTCTTGGGACCAAAGCCGAGTTCCCATCACACCTCTAAAACATGTTAGGCTTCGTCTGATGAAAACTTAACCTATCAGCCTTGTTTCTTTTCCAGTCACCATCAGAGGGATTTGCCTCATGATACCTTGATGTATTTTGGAAGGTATTTTGAGGCATATTCCTCTTATAATATCCATAATATGGGACATATGGATGGTGTGGGAAATTTCTATCAATATGAACAGGAGTGTAAACATGTTTGGCATTTAACATAAAATTCATTGTGGACTACTCCTGGTCTTGATCTGTTGTGAGAGCTAGTTTACCTTGATTTGTACCTAACACCTGACTTATTGCTTGATTTATCACAATTGTGAACATTTGAACTTCCTTCTTTAGCAAACTTAGGTGATGAATATTTATGAGAAATCTTATTTTTATCAAACTTATTCAAAAACACACCACCAGATTTCAAAGTTTTAGAAGAATCAAGCACGCAATTGTCTTTGCTCTTGAAAACAGAGCTCACACAAACATTTGAAGCAATAAAATTCAAAACAGGCAAATTTAAAAGAGCATAGGATTAATGTCTTTATTGTTCAAAACAGATTATTCATCATCCTCATCAGTCCAATCCTCAACAATTACTTCATCTGCACGTGAAGCAAACACATTAGTATCATTCACACTTGAGGTTCATTCAGTAGCTTTTACTAAACCAGGAGCACTTTTGCCATTTTCAGCTGATTTACCATATTACATAGTCTTTACTTTTTCTTCCTGCTCTTTGGTAAGAGAAAGTCCAATGTAGTTCTCGTTATATGGAGGGGGTACAACATTGTACCCTACACCCTCACCATAGTTTTCTTTCCACCATAATTGATTTTCAATCATAAAATTAGCAACAGCACTGGAGCCATCGAATTTCTTAAAAATTGAATTCAGCATTTTCAAATTTATTAGTTAACTTAGCGATCTCTAACTTAGAAGCTTCTAATTCAGTAGTTAAATCATCAATTATCTGCTTGGCATCTAAGTGATGACAATGCTTTTTGCTAAAATCATATTTAGAAAAATCCTTTTTTGTGCCTCAAGTTTTTATTTTAACGCTTTCTCGAATTTCTTAAGAGTGAAATTTTCAGATTTAATTCCTTCCATTTCTCTAATCAAGTTACTATTATGAGATTTATAAAAATCTACTTTATTAATACAAGATTGAGAACATAATTCGAAACTTACCTCGGATGAATTGGAAAGAGTGAAAGCCATGAAAGCAAATTGAAGTTCCTTAACTTGTTCCTCAGCAGCGTTCTCTTCTTCAGCAACCACAATCCGGGCAAAGAAAGCAGTCTGATTTCCAATGATGAGAACTGACATCTGTTCATTCCAAGAGAACTATTGAACTACCAATCCCGGTTCACCTTCACCTGAGCTAGCCGTATTTTATCCTCTTGCATTGCTCACCGGAACCAGTGCCCTTTCTCTGTTTCCTTCCTTAGTTGGATTAGTGCATTCACAAGTGAAGTGACCCAGCTCGTGACAGTTGTACGACCTCATAGTGTCTTTGTTAAATCCCACCTTCTAGTTAACTGGCACATTCCAGTTGTTTCTGCATGTTCTCTTTGTAAATTGCTTCGCACGAAACACTGTCATGGCTATTCGCCAAGAGATATGCATTTCCTCCACATCATCAGGATGGATTTGATCCAACTCGGCAGCTACAACTAGTTGAACCAGATCTCCAGCAAGAAAGGAGTTGAAGAAATTCATGAACCTTGCCATTAGAGCGATGTTTTCTTGAGTATCCTTTGAAATAATTGGAATCTGATTGGGAGACTGACCGGAAGATGCAGCAGTTGGTTAGGGTTTAGCAGCAGAAGCAAATTATTATACAGGTTGAGGAAAGAATACGAGAGTTGGTTGTGGTGGTTCCTGAGTGAAATGACCTTGAGCAGACTTAAACATTGAGAAATTATTCTGAGTCTGCTGAGGCTGAGTGTACTACTCTTGAGAAGACTTAAACATTGAAAAGCTGTCTTGTGAGATGGGAGCATTATTGGAAGCAACATTGTAGCCGGCCGCATTGTAGGAATTTGCATGGTTTATGGTCCGTTGCTTTTCATCCATGTCACATGCTTTTATGATTGCCATTAAATCTGACAAAGTTAGCCTGGCGAGATATTTAGTGATGTGGGCCCAAGTGTTGAAGACCGGGCTATTATGTTTCTGGAGGCCCAAGATCGCGCTACAAGAGATGGCCCACGAAAACGGCATAACTTGGCACACGAAGCTCTGTTTCAGGCCCATTAGCAGTCAAATCGAAGCTTGAGACGAGGAGCACATAGTGGCCCCTGTCCAAAGCCCAAAAACATCTTCTAAATAAAGTTATGGGCCTTTTTTATATTTTTTCAGCAGTTTTTATGCTTTTATTTTTGGGTTTGTGTTTGGCCCATGTCCTTTTTTTTGCCAATCCGTATTAGAACATCTATTTATATTCAGTATATGCAATGTGAAAGATCAGACTTGAATTTTGATAATAAAGATTTTTTCACATCATTTTCCCTAGACCTTTGGGTGGGATTTGGGGGGTTTTAGAAGCCCATTACTTCTGACAAAGTTAGCCTGGCGAGATATTTAGTCTTCTTAATCACAGCATCATTCATATCCCAACTTTGTGGCAGGAATTGACCAGTTTATTATTTGTCTCAGCAGCGGTCAAGTTTATGTTTGCAGATCGCATTTCAGTCACCAGATATATAAATCTCTGCAATTATGTTTCCAAAGACTCACCCAATACATGATTGAACATATTGAATTTTTTTCATATGAGGTCTTGTCGGCTTATTTTCATGTCCTCATTTCCCTCATATTTGAGGGAATAACTTTGATCTCTTATTTGTATTTTGACCTCTTATTTGTATTATTTAGATTAGTATTGTGAGGTTGTCGGAAATCTTTTTCCAATAATAAAGGTGTGGTTGTTAGACAAGCTCAGTTATATACTGAAGGCTATGTAATCTTCTTAACTATCAGAGTATACTAAAATCACTTCTCTATCTCTGGTTTCTAAATAAACAAATACTTTGCAGCAGTACTTTCACCGCTGAAAAACGAAAATCCAATTACAATTTTCAAACATTAGAAAAAGTAATAAAAGTAATAATACTTAAAGAATTTACTAATCACACCTTTTGGGATAAGCTCCGTTAGCATTAGCACCTGCTTTGTTTGATTCATTATTTTTGCCAGTAATCATATTTAAATTACCAAGGCTTCCTTTTGACCTTTTAATAGGAAGCTTTTCCTTCCCATCCGGTGACTTGCGGTCAGCTTCTGTATCACCAGGAGTATTCACCTATATAAAATAACAATTTTATCATCATAAACTTAAATTACGTTTTAAATTAAAAAAGTCAATATATAATATATACTCAGGCAACTTACAGAAGCTTCAGCAACACCATTTGGAGAAGGTATTGCGTACGGGCTGAATGGATATGATCCCTGAGTAAATGCATACCAAATTTTATAATAATTGTTGTATAGGGGGTAAAAAAGGTATCAAATTAATATTATGAATGAGAAGAAGATACCGGAGGCATTGATGGATGAGCATAAATGCCACCAGGGGGATACATGGCAACATATGGATGAGGTGGAGTACCGTACGGAGGCATAAGATGCTGCAATTAATATCAGAAAACAGAAATAAATTCAAGGGGGGATTATGACGAGCAGTATTTTTCAGATGTGAGTATGTAATGATATTAACTTTAAGCTACAAGAATGATAGACCAACGTTAAAGACAATGATAACATCATATTTGGAACATCAAGAAAAATGTGACATTCATGTAGTGGAGATATTTAGTGTCTCAAGTTATCTGCGGGCAAACCCACTCATAATAATAAGCTAACTGTTCTCATTTGTTACTCAACTCCCCCATTTTGCCACTCTATCTTAAAGATTAAGTGCTTAAATAATCATCATCGTTACAAATTTCAATTAGCCATAATATTAACCAAGCTAACAACCTAAACTGAAGATAAAAACTGAAAATATATGCAAAATAGTACCTGAACTCCCCACATGTAGGGGTGAGCTTGAGGGCTTGATGCCATGAACCCAGGAGGAGGCATATGAGGATAAGGCTGTTCAAGGTATACATAAAACCTAGGATTAGTAAAATATCTCAAATCTTAAAAATACCAATTTGTTAAAAGTTCAAATATTTTGAGACAAAACCTGAAACCTGGCCCAATCTGGATTGACCACCGTACCCTTGGCAGTAGCTGATGTCTGCTCCTGAAGAAAGTATTTATAAAGAAAAGATAAATACATACTATCCGAGCACATGCTACCAACATATATACATATACATAAATAGGCACAACACAGTTTTTTGCGAGGCCACACAGAACAAACTATATCATTCATATTTTCAGTCTTACAATTATTTAAAAATATAAGAAATGAATGAAACGCAATGTGTATGAACAAATTTTATCTATTCATGGAAACTGCACGACATGTGTAGGTTATATTACCTACACATGTGTAGTAGATAAAGTGTTAAAAATTAAAAAAAAAAAATGAAGAAATTGTTTTGATTGTTTTTGTGTACATAACATACATGCTTGTATTTAAAAAGTACAAAATTTTAAACATATGAACCACAACCACTGATCAAAAAACTAAATGATAAAGATTTGTTTTTGCAAAAATTTAGTGTTTTTCAGTAAACCTAACCCAATACACACCGGCACACACATATATATGGGTATGTGTGTGCGTGTATATACATATACACAGTGGCAAAGCTTGGACAAGAACGCCTGGTGAGCCGGACACAAAATGTATTAACAAAATTCATAAACGAGGGGGGTCCAATCTCAAGTTTTTGATCAAAAACAGGTAAGTTTACACTTCGTATAAAAATTTCCGGCCGGAAAACGACTAAACTTACAACATTGTGCGAAGAAACAGGGGGGGGGGGCTCACTATGCTTCACCCCTGCATATACACACATGGAGAACATGTATACAACGACGCATCTATAAATCTATAAAACGAACAAAGAGAAAGAAGCGCACTTGGGAATTTGGTGTCTTTGGGTCCTTTGTTGTGTCTTTGGCCTCCTCGTTGGCGGACTTATTCTCCATCTCACTGCTACCCATTAAATACTCAAACAACCACCACTATAAGTATCCTTCCTACAATCATCCTATTAACATATTAAAAACAAACACATTAATTAATATAAACTAGAGAGAATATATAGCAACAAAAGAAAAAAATAATATTATGGAAAGACAAAGAAGACCTAAATCACATAAATTGGGATTTCCCCAAATTCACATATAAAAACATGACATAACAAATTGGAAGATAAAAACACACCAAGCAAACATTTTTATTTAAAATTCTGTAATAAATTCCCCCAATTTGAACAAATGATAAGGTAGAATAGAAAAGACAATAATAAATTTATTATATTACCGAAAAGCCAGGTGAAAGGATTAATGAAACAGGGAGATTAATGACTAGATCAGACTCAAACCAAAACCCTAATAATAATAATGATATAAAAAGGGGGTATTTTGCAGAGAGATCGAATTGGTTGAAGGCGCTCGCGAGCTTTCAAGTGATTGTGACTGTAATGTAATGTAATTTGGTTTGTTTCAACGGTGGATTCTACATTTGTACGGACGCATGTGCTTTCTATGGGGTGTCGTTATAGGATAGGGTAAACCTTTCTTTTTATATTTTTTTAACCGTTGGTACTAAAAGACATAGTTTTGTAATAAGAGTAAAAATAACATAAAATTTAGAGTTAAGAAACTATTTTGTCTAAATCCTAGATCTTAGTAAACTATTTGGTATTTTAAAAACTACCAATCTCAACCATTTGATCATAGATCCAAGGGCTTAGATTTATTCTTACTCTTCTTAGAAAACTGTATTTTTTTATTATAACCCACGAACCCTTAAGTCAAGTTGTGTTCGTTTTATGTAATGTAATGAAATTAGAATTCGCATAGGATTTGAAATTGGAAAGAATTGAATTTGGAATCTAAAACATTGTAACATAAATAGGAATCGGAATCAAATTCCCTTCTTGTGTGTTCGTTTAACAAATAAATCGGAATCCAACCAGCCCCAAGAAACCGGATCGCGTTTGAGTCATGTAACATTCTACGATTGATAATAATAAATAAAAGAATTTTGTTTACTTAATGGTGTGTTATTATTTAGTTAACTTAAATAATAATAATATAGTGTGGCCTTGGACAGTATAAGATGGAATACGCGATGGCGATGGGCCTTAGGGGTATTTAAACATCCTTAAACTTCCCTAAAACCCTAAACCATCATTCAACATTTGCCTTCTTACACTCAAAAACACGCACAAACATTCTCCTTAATCCTGGATCCATATCCGAGCAAGGAAGAGTGTGATTTGCAGCTGATTTCCATATACAAACAAAAAACACGTCTAGATACACGTGTTGGTCCATATTTGAACCAAATTGGAACCCAAAAAGGTACGTTTTTGACGGGTCGAGTTGTCTTAAGATTTGGTACTAAGCCAAATCGGACCTTACAGTCTAAGAAAAGCGTAAACTTTGTAATAAACAAGTAGTTTGGGATGAGCCGGGACGAACTAGTGACGTTCAAACTAAGTTAAAGTAAGAAATGAAGTTGTTATGGCCCAAAACTTGTTTCATCAGTAAAACGGGCATAATGGGATGTAAGAAAGTAATTAGAATGGATAGGCATGAAAAACCATATTCGAATCGAGTTCCTGAGAAAATCGATTCGTTTGAAGGAAAATCAAATCGAAATTATATGAATTGAATCGAAATGAAACAAATTCAATAGAAATGAAACGAGAAACTCGATTCGATTAGAATGAAAACTCGATTTGATTGGGATGAAAACTCGATTCAATTCGAATGAAAACTCGATTCCATTAGAAGAAACTCGATTCAAATGAAACTCAATTCGTTTAAAAAATAATTTTTTGAATAATTTTTTAATAAACGCTTATTAATGAAAATAAATATTTTCCAAGCTAGCTCAACCCCAGCCAGGGGCTCTGCCCCTTGAACCCTGCTATGGGTCGCCACCCCTAGAACCCTGCTGCCAGGGGCGTACCCCCAGACCCCGTTCATTAAGGGTTCCACTAACTTAGAATACGATATGATTAGGAGTAGTTAATTATTACGTATGATTGTTACACAGTTAGCCATGCACAGCTAAAAAGAGGTGTTACAGTTAACTCAGAGAGAAACAGGATCCATCCGAGTTTCTAACCCCTTCCTTGTTATTTTTTTCAGGGTTGTGTGCATACTCTTATGTGTTTAGTCAATACTCTTACCTTAAGTGGTAAGTGTATGCTATATGAATGTCCATGAATGATATATGAATGATATAGAAAGAGTTAATTGTATGTACATGAAATGTACGAGAAAGTATATAACTAAATGTATGAAATGAATGTATGGTGGTTAGGGGTGTTCAAAACTATCCGAATCTGAATTCGTATTCGAATTATCTGACTATCCATTTCGAACTATCCGAATTTTCGGATATCCGAATCCCGGATATCCGAATATCCGAATCCCGGATATCTGAAAATTCGGATTCGGATAGTAGTTTTCAGATTTTTTCGGATATCCGAATTATCCGGTATTTTGATTTTATTTTTTTTTAATTTAATTTTATATCATATATAATATAAAACCCTCTCTCTTATAACGCACACAACACAAACACAAACACAAACACATAACACATGCAGCAGCCAAGTACCCTCCGTCTTCACTTTAACCCTCACTCATTAACCCTCACTCCCTCTTCTTCTCTTTCAATGTTCACACATTAACCCTCACTCCCTCCGTCTTCACTCCTCACGTTAGCTGCAGCAGCTGCACCACCGTCGCAGCACCATCACCATCCATCCCACCATCACGGCAGCACCAGCACCACCATCGTCCATCCCACCCTCACGGTAGCACCAGCACCACCATCGTCCGTCTCCGTCAGTCCCTCCCTCACAATTTTTTTTTATTTTTTTGGATATTCGGATATCCAAGGTTCGGATATCCGAAAGTTCGGATATCCGGTTTTGAACAGCCCTAATGGTTGTATGGTTGTGTGAAAAGAAGGGCCATGCCCTTATAGTATCTGTGATGGTGGGGAACAGACTCTTATAATATATGTGATGGTGGGGACCAGACCCTTATAATATATGTGATGGTGATTGGTGGGACCAGATCCTTATAGTATCTGTGAGGTTATGTGGCGAAAGGCTCTTGAAAAGTAGAGGTAGTTACGCATGCGATATGCAAGTTAAAGTATGAAAGAATGTATGTATGTATGTATGAAAAAAGACAAACATGTTAATTAAGAAATGAGTATCTTCGAATACATGTGAATATAATGTATGATACATGATTAACTAGAACTTACTCAGAATAACTGACTTTTAGTATGCACACATGTAAATAGACTAAGACAACTAGCTTTAAGGAAGACACATGATATTAGACTGAAGAGGCGGGCATCTTGAGAAAAATGTTTTGATGTTTTAATATAATATTTTATTATGTTTTAAGACAAATGTTTGATTGTTAAGATAAGATTCGAACGATTATGTAATATATGGTTGAAGTTTAATGTTTCCGCGAAAGTTTTTATTCACTGTTGTATTTAGAACTGTGTTTATGAGTAACTCCAACAATAATGTAGGGCACCGGGACCGAGGCCTTACAAGTCGACCGACCGAGCCTATGGTTTGTCTTGCGTCCGGGACTACTTTCGGGTCGAGGTCGACAGTCGTGGTCTGTGTTCTGTGTCGCGTTCAGGCCGACGTTGTGGGTCGACGGTCTTGTCACATTCGGGTCGACGAATCGGGTCGCTTTTGAGCCGATGTACCGGGGTGCTTTTATGTCGGTGATCCAGATCGCGTTTGAGTCAAAGTTCGGTTACACGTCGTGTCGACGGTACTGGTCGAATTCGGGTTGATAGTCGAACCGAACGTGAACTGACACGGAGCGTCAAACCAAACGCGAACTGACATGGAGTTTCAAACATAATGCGAACTGACTCAAAACATTGAACCAAACGCGAACTAACCCGGAATGCCGAACCGAACTGACCAGAAGCGTTGAACTGAATGCGAACTGACCCGAAAAGTCAAAGCGATCGGACCACCCGCACTTTGACGCAGAGCGTTGAATCGAACGTGAGCTGGCCCGGAGTGTTAAACAAAGCGAGAACGTCAAACCGAACATGAATTGGCTCAAAGCGTTAAATGGAAATGGCCCAGATTGTCGAACCGCGCACACTTTGACGCAGAACGTTGAACCGAACGCGAACTGACTATAAATGTTAACCAAAGCGAAAGTGTCGAACAAAACGTGAACTAACCCGGTGCATCAACCTGAACAAAACCATAGTGTCGAACCAAACTGACATGAATTATCGAACCGAACACATTTTAACATGAAGCGTGGAACCGAATGCGAACTGATCCAGAGTGTTTAACCAAAGCGAAAGCGTCCAACCGAATGCGAACTGACCCCAGTCGTCGAACCGATTTTGGGCGCCAAACCCGCATGCGAATCGATCCTGAGAGTCGACCCAAATGTGAACACACCCGATGTGACCATGTTAGTCGACCGATCAAAGATTCCAATGAATTTACTTGAATTCCTCCACATTTTTTAAGAATTTGGAATTCCTTTATTTAAAGGAATTTGGAGGAATTGAATTCTAATTCCAATTCTTTGGCAGCGAACACGCAAAATGGAATTAAGATTCCAATTCCATCGAAACGAACACCCTAAGAAATGAAAATCAAATACAGTTCCATCTAAATTCCATTCCAGTGAAAGGAAACGCCCAACCTTCTATTTCACACCGGTATGTTTGGTTGGAAGTAATGGAATGAAGAGGGAATGGAATGAGAGAATGAATGGAATGAACAAGGGAATGAAATGGATCATTACCAGTCCTTTGTCTTGTTTGGTTAACCTATGGGAATGAAATGAAAACTTAGTTTATGTTGTTTGGTATCTCAAAAAAAATTGTATGAATGAACTCAAAGATATTTATTTTTTTTACAAAAAAAAAAAGTTACAAAAAAAAGAAAAACGGAAATGGCGACGGTGGTGGTGGTAGCTTCGGCGACAAAAATGGTGGTGGTGGCGGCGCTAGGGTGGCGGTGGTAGCATTGGTAGTGATGGCGATAGTAGGGTGGTGGCGACGGCGATGGTGGTCAGACATCGACAATGGTGGTGACGGTTATGGTCAGGTGGCGATGGTAGCGCGGGTGGTAAAGTGGTGGCGGTGGTGGTTGAGGTGGTGGCGACGGTGGTGGTGGTGGTGGCAATGGTAGTGGTGGTGGTTGTTGTTAGGTGATGGTGGTGTTGAGAAAGTAGGGTGATAGAGGAATGGAATGAAAAGGGGGGGGGGGTGAAGGAATGGTTTAGTGGAATGGGATTCCATGTGTAATGGCTGATTCCATTCCATTGAGCAACCAAACACCACTTTCTTCATTCCCACGTAATGAATCATTCTATTCCTCCTGTCATTCTTGCATAGCAAACGCTACCTAACTATTTTACCTTCTCATCAAAGTGGGAATGACGGTGTAGACTAACGGGCGTGTCATTATATATATATTAAAAACCAAAATATGTCAGTCACTCGTAAAACACTATTCATCAAATCAACAAGTTACCGCTTCACATGTCAGTTGGTGACTCATTGTTCTATAAGATATATATCTCTCTATCTCCCTCGTTTCCGTTTCTCTCACCTGAGATTTTGTTTCTCTCTGTGGATGGTCTGTTTCACATCTCGTCTCCGGTATAACATCACCGTAAACTACAACTTTCTTCATCGTTTACTACTGAGAGAAAGCACGGTGTTGCTCTGTTGTTGCCCATGGTCCTAAAGGTTGTGGCGGCAGCGGATAGCGGTGACGGTGTCTTACAAAACCGCTTTCTCTACTTCATCTTCAGGCAACCACTACCGTCGTGTAAGTACCATTGTAGCTTCCGTTGCCGAGGTGGAGTGTCGGCACGACGCCGCTGTCTTTTTGGTATAAACCCGAAATTGGGTGTGGTGGTTTACTATTGTGGTGGTCGGATTCCATTTGGGAACCTATGTTGTTTTGACGTAGTGGTACCCATGGTCATCGTTGTCGGGTACCACTACGTCAAAACCCTTCGTGGCGGTGGTCTGTTGATGGCGACTGCCTATTGTGGTCTATTTTATGTGTTGGTTGAGACCCTTGCCAGAATCATTTGGAATCGTTGACCGATGATGATTGTATCGTGGCTGACAATTATCTATTTTGTGTGCCACTTGACTACCCTGGTGGCCAAGTACGCTGTTGCCAGATTCATTTGCTATTGTTTATCGGATTGTGATTGTGCCTTTGAGTCGGTTTCGTTGATAACGGCAGTGAAGATCATGTATCTTAGCCTATAGTAATAATCGTCTATCGGTGCGGGGTTTAGACTGCCTTTGATCTGTTTTTACGGGAACATGATTTTGCACCATGTAATTTCAACAACATGTGACCAACAAAGATATCGTGTGGTGTTTCAATTGAGTGCCTATGCTTTTTTGGGCTTAGACTATTTGCATAGTTAGTGTAAGTTTCATATCTTGTGTATATGCTCTTTCATAAACTGAAAGGTATTTACTACAACAAGAATTTGTTGCCTCTGATTAATTGTTTATCACAAGAACTTTGATTTATAACATATTGTAGCGGTAGCAAAAGGAACAAAAGCAGCACTTTAGTAGCAACATGTATAAATGGAAATTACTTTCATTTGTCGGCTACCATTGCCCGGTTCCAATTATGAGCCCTTGACGGCGATAGCGCTGGGGTGGCTTCACCAATTTTAGTCTACCGTTAATGGCTCGAATTGACCAATCGTTAACTGCTTGATCGAATTGACCGCCCCTGCAAAGCGGGGTCAAAATACTTGTTGTTTATTAAAATGTACAAATATTTCCCATACGTGTTTTAGAAAAATAATTATTTTTTTATAGTTTGAACTAGGGAACTCATTGATTTCAGTTTCTTGTCGATTCAGTTTAACATACTAATCATCAATGTTAATAGCAGTTAATTTGGGAAAGATTCTTGAAAACGTCTTTTGTAAAACTGAAAAACTTCCTTCTTTATTAGTTTCGGCTTACTAACCAATTTCAGTTAACCTCCGCCTCGGGACGGGAATGAAATTTCTAAGCTTTCTTATATTAATGCAACTATGGAAGAAACGGTGTTTTCATCTCCTTCCGAAGCCCATTTTATCCTCGACTTTTGCATAATGTCTTTCTTACGAAGATCTTCAATTTCCAACAACTTTTTTCCCTTCGATCTTAACCCACCATTCTTCCTCATTTAGCTCCCTACTTTCCATAACTTATTCTAACTTATGATACTCCTCCAGGATTTTATTCGATTCGGCCCATTCCTCTTCTTTTTAATCTTCCACCGACTTCTAATTTCTTCTTTGATTAACTTGAGCTTTTTAGTCAGCACAATATCTGGGTCTCCAACCTTGGTATAGGCCTTAATAACAACTTCGAAATTGTAGGGGTATGGTATTAAACCCGGTTTTACGACCTTAAATTTATTATGTTTGGCTTATTTTATTATATGGACTAATACAATGTTATTGGGCTGAGGGGGTTTTGTGGAGGTAACCCTAACTGGGCTAGGCCCATTAGGGTATCATGATGGTGGCCATGAGGCTCTCTATATAAGGAGGTCTCCACCTCCTTATTAAAGGGTCATGCTCAATAAGAGCCACCACCACTTTTTTGTGTCTGTAAACAAGAGATCTTTGAGATTTCTTAGCAGTCACCTCCACACCCCCGAAAAACCATTGCAGGTCTCAAGCAACCGGAGAAGAAGATCAAGACGTGGTTCGTTCATCTCGAAAATCCGTGGAAACATCGTCATGGATCAGGTCAGATTCATTTCGTGCTTCGACATTGGCGCCATCCGTGGGACGGCAACGAACTACCCTTCGATCTTCATCTCGGCTGTCAGATCTCTCCCAGGAAAAACCCAGATCTGGAAGTTTACAGAAAAAGGCTTCAAGGCTTGTTCTATTAAAGCTCAAAAAGATCCATAGATCTAAAAGAGGCTTCCAGATCTGTGCAAAAAGAAACTGCCTGACTCGAGTGATCAAGTCTCCGGATCTGTGATGGTTTTAAATCTGCTCCGAGCTTCAGATCTATCTAGATCTGATTTACAGATCTAGATCTAGATTACAGACCTGGATTTTAGGTTTAAAATTGCAGATCTAACTCTTAAATTGCAGATCCAGAAATTACCAGACTTCCGCCGCCATGTACACGCGCCCGCGGATTCTCACTCCGCAGCCATGCATGTGCCGCCGCGAGAACCACCACGTGGGTTTCGCGCAAAAGACCTCCACCATGTGGGTTTTGCGCAGAAGACTGCCACCACGCATGCTCGCCAGCGGGTCATCATTCCGCCGACATGCGTGAGCGCCCGTGGAAACCACCGCGGAAACCACCATGTGGGTTTTGCGCAAGAGACCTCCGCCATGCACGCGCGCTCGCGAGTCACCACTCCATCGCCGTGCATGCGCGCATCAGGCAACGCGCCAAACTTAAAGGTTGGGAATCCTCATAATATCCCATATGGCTACACGCCAAACTTAAAGGTTGGGAATCCTCATAATATCCCATATGGCTACGCGCCATACTTAAAGGTCGGGAATCCTCATAATATCCCATATGGCTACGCGCCATACTTAAAGGTTGGGAATCCTCATAATATCCCATATGGCTACACGCCATATTTAAAGGTTGGGAATCCTCATAATATCCCATATGGCTACGCGCCATACTTAAAGGTTGGGAATCCTCATAATATCCCATATGGCTACGCGCCAAACTTAAAGGTTGGGAATCCTCATAATATCCCATATGGCTACGCGCCATACTTAAAGGTCGGGAATCCTCATAATATCCCATATGGCTACGCGCCAAACTTAAAGGTCGGGAATCCTCATAATATCCCATATGGCTACGCGCTATACTTAAAGGTTGGAATATCCCATATGGCTACACGCCATGCTTAAAGGTTGGGAATCCTCATAATATCCCATATGGCTACACGCCATGCTTAAAGGTTGGGAATCCTCATAATATCCCATATGGCTACACGCCATACTTAAAGGTTGGGAATCCTCATAATATCCCATATGGCTACGCGCCATACTTAAAGGTTGGGAATCCTCATAAACCCATATGGCTACGCGCCAAACTTAAAGGTTGGGAATCCTCATAATATCCCATATGGCTACGCGCCATACTTAAAGGTCGGGAATCCTCATAATATCCCATATGGCTACGCGCCATACTTAAAGGTCGGGAATCCTCATAATATCCCATATGGCTACGCGCCATACTTAAAGGTTGGGAATCCTCATAATATCCCATATGGCTACACGCCATACTTAAAGGTCGGGAATCCTCATAATATCCCATATGGCTACACGCCATACTTAAAGGTTGGGAGTCCTCATAATATCCCATACGGCTACACGCCATACTTAAAGGTTGGGAATCCTCATAATATCCCATATGGCTACACGCCATACTTAAAGGTTGGAAATCCTCATAAACCCATCAGGCCAAGCGCCAAACTTAAAGGTTGGGAATCCTCATAAACCCATACGGCTTCGCGCCACATGCTCACACATATCACACAGTCTACGCGCACGCGCACGCAACATCTGCGCATGGCGCATGACATAAAGTGTACGCGCACGCGCATGCAACATCTGCACGTGGCGCGGGACATAAAGTCTACGCGCACGCGCATGCAACATCTGCGCGTGGCGCATAACACAAAGCCAGAGCCTATGCGCACGCGCATGCAACATCTGCGCGCGTCGCATGACGCACAGTCTACGCGCACGCGCAAGCTTCATTATTATTATAGCTCGTAAGCCGCAACTCGCGCAAGCTTCATTATTACTATAGCTCGTAAGCCGCAACTCGCGCAAGCTTCATTATTATTATAGCTCGTAAGCCGCAACTCGCGCAAGCTTCATTATTACTATAGCTCGTAAGCCGCAACTCGCGCAAGCTTCATTATTATTATAGCTCGTAAGCCGCAACTCGCGCAAGCTTCATTATTATTATAGCTCGTAAGTCGCCACTCGCGCAAGCTTCATTATTATTATAGCTCGTAAGCCGCAACTCGCGCAAGCTTCATTATTACTATAGCTCGTAAGCCGCAACTCGCGCAAGCTTCATTATTACTATAGCTCGTAAGCCGCAACTCGCGCAAGCTTCATTATTATTATAGCTCGTAAGTCGCCACGCGCGCAAGCTTTATTATTCTCATAGCTCGTAAGCCGCAACTCGCGCAAGCTCCATTATTATTATAGCTCGTAAGTCGCCTCACGCGCAAGCTTTATTATTCTTATAGCTCATAAGTCGTCTCGCGCGCCAGCTTTATTATTCTTATAGCTCATAAGTCGCCTCGCGCGCCAGCTTTATTATTCTTATAGCTCGTAAGTCGCCATGCGCGCAGGCTTTATTATTCTTATAGCTCGTAAGTCGCTTCGCGCGCAGGCTTTATTATTCTCATAACTCGTAAGCTGCCTCGCGCGCAAGTTATGTTACATTATTATCGAGATGCGCGCTCCATATTTTATCAGGCCTCGCGCCACTATGATGCGTGCTATATCTTATTTATGCCAGGGCACCATCATTATCACAAGGACCGCAACATGTCACCATCATGAAGAAAACCTCCCAAAACTCAAAGACAATAAAGACAAGGCCGAAGAAAAGGGAAAAAACCGCCTCATGGCCTAACACACCACATAAAGTCCAGCGCTCCACCTAGACGCTTGCGCGCCGAGGAGCAACGCTGGACTTGGGGGGCTTGTAGGGGTATGGTATTAAACCCGGTTTTACGACCCTAAATTTATTATGTTTGGCTTATTTTATTATATGGACTAATACAATGTTATTGGGCTGAGGGGGTTTTGTGGAAGTAACCCTAACTGGGCTAGGCCCATTAGGGTATCATGATGGTGGCCATGAGGCTCTCTATATAAGGAGGTCTCCACCTCCTTATTAAAGGGTCATGCTCAATAAGAGCCACCACCACTTTTTTGTGTCTGTAAACAAGAGATCTTTGAGATTTCTTAGCAGTCACCTCCACACCCCCGAAAAACCATTGCAGGTCTCAAGCAACCGGAGAAGAAGATCAAGACGTGGTTCGTTCATCTCGAAAATCCGTGGAAACATCGTCATGGATCAGGTCAGATTCATTTCGTGCTTCGACAGAAATCAAGTCTATCAAGTCAAGAGTTAAAAACCTGAACGGCCTCTGATCGAAATTGGCGTTCCTACAAATCATAGTAATAGGACTATGATCCTATAGCAAGCCGAGAAGTGAACGAACCTCCGCTTTTGCCCAGGAGTTAATGAATTCTTGGCAAGCCAGAAACCGATTGATTTTGGTAAGCTTGTTACCTCTTTTAAACGTAAACGATAACCCTTTCCTAATATATTCTCTCAGGCCTGCCTCAAAAATGAAATCATTGAAATCCTTTGGTTTCAGAGCATCAAACCGAGAATTCCTTATTTCCTTAGGCCATCTAACAGTGTTGAAATCTCACATCAATAACTAGATTCCTGGATTCGACGCTTTAAGAAGCAAGATCTTTTCCCATAACTTTCTTTTTTTTTTTCCTATATCTTGGGGAGCATACACATTCAAGAAATTGCATAAAGAATTGTTACCTTTAACGAACCCTTGAATGAGGAGAAAATTAGAATCTTTAATAGTATTCTGCATCTGAAAGCATCCACAATGCCAGACACGAATAAGCCCGCCAGATCTGCCTGAAGAATTAACCCAATCAACCCAAAATGACGAAGTACCCCAGAGCTTAGACATGTGGAAGTCATCTAAGCCTTTTAGGAAAGTTTCCTATAATGCCATGAAAGAAATATATTCTTTGTCATTCAACTTTTTTAACCAATCCAACTTACGATCCTCCCTGACCGCCCCCAACCCCCATATATTAACTGAGAGAAAATTCATTAGACCCCGACTTCAATACCTTCTTCCAAGATTAACGCCTCCACCTATTTGTTAACCCAAACAAATCTGCTCCAATTCGATCTCCAAAAGTAATATTGACTTCTACTTCATTGCTACATCTAGTGACCATCGGCAGCCCTTTACCATCACCGTCTTCTTTAGAATTCTCCCCTTCAGTGACCATTTCCCCCAAATCAGTGCCCCCTCTGTTTGCCTCTCCAATGGAACAAGATGGTATTTGTTTGTTTAGGTCAAAAGTCTTTAACCCTTTGCTGGTTCTCAATAATCAGATCACTAGAAGAGCCCCAGTTGATTGACATATCCAAGCCCAACAATTCATTTAACCCAAAAGGGTAATCATTTTGGGCCTTTTCCTAGCCAGTTTATTTTCAGCTGATAGAGATAAAATATAGGAATAATCTGGGTCCAGTTTTCTTCTACATTTATTTTTCTTTCTCCCACCACCTTTTCTTTGAGTTTTCTAAGAATCTATTACCATTCTCATCATCATTACTAACCCTTTACCCATGCATAGTTTTTGCAACTTCCCTATGCATAGATCCCTCTTCTAATTCCTGGTCATGCCCTTCTTTATCCGTCTGGCTTGAACCCTTATTTATAACCAGCGACGTCCCGGAGTTCATATCAGCACTTCCAGTCTCCAGTCTGCCCACTTTCCCAACACCGTCCAGCACCCAAGACCCTGATTCCTCAATGATCCACACACTAAACTCATTGTCCTTCCAACAAATCTTTATCTCATCGCGTATTTCAATCCCGTATTCCACCATAACCCCTAACCATCCCACGGAATAATCCCCATCATCCCACTGGGGATCAACATGATGAACCACCGAACCCATCTTTTCTCCGATGGCATTGTACACCTCCTTCAACATAGTAGTTTGTCAGTTCCAAATTTTCAAAGCCGAAAACTCTAAACTTAATACTTTCTCAAATCTCAACATCAATTTTGTCACATCTATTTTCTTCTCTTTACAAATTTGACAACTAACCTTACATAAACTATCTCAAAAAAAAAATAAAATGGAGAATAATAAAAACCCTAGGGACTAAGTCCGTAAGTCAACATATCTTAACCATAAACCCTCACTCTCCGTCCGATTGAATCCACTTTCTCTCGTGATCTCTCTCTGAATAAGGTATAGCTCGACCGATACTACAAGACGAAGTCGGAAGCGCCGATCACCGCCGGAATCTAGCTGAGATAACACTCCGTTGGTATCCGGTTAGTCTCAATTCATTCTTACCTTTACCTTACCCTTTACATCTGCGGTTCGATTTCTGCCCTAAGTTTTTTCGATTCCTTTCTGGGTTTTGCTCGATTTTTATTTTTGGTTCTGGGTTTTCTTAATCTTGATTTTTTTGTTGTGGGTTTACTCGGTTTTTTACTTAATCTTGAATTTTGGTTCTGGGTTTACTTAATCTTGATTTTTGGTTGTGGGTTTACTTAATCTTGATTTTTTTTTGTTGCGGGTTTACTTGATATTAATTTTTGGTCTGGGTTTACTCGATCTTGATTTGTAGTTATGGGTTTACTTGATCTTGGTGAGAATTAGGGTTTTTTATTGAAGTTTTTTTTGATTGATTTTAGGTTAGTAGATTGAATGTTTTTTACGTTTTTATAGATTTTTAGAAGTTATGATAGATCTAATTGGGTAAATGGGTATTTTTATGTAGGTGTTGTATCTTATTATATAGAATAGGGAAAGTGATATGAGTAAATGTTGTTGGTGATTAAGTCTCCTTGTTGTTGATATGAAACTAATGGAAGTGCTATAGTTATGATATATGATATTATGAGTTTTAATGCAACTAGAGTGGGAATCTTGTTGATGTCTCGGGCGTCTTGTTGATTTGATAGTGATTTGTTGATATCGTGTTTGTACTCGGTTTCATATATAATGGCATGAATGGTACTTTAGTTTGAATCTTTTGGTCGTATGATTTCTGTTCTGTATTGTGTTTTAACTGGCTGTCAAGCATTAAGTGGTTGCATGATAGGGTTTATATGTGTATTCTGAAACAAATTTGTAGATATCACTTGTAAATATAATGCGTTCTGCATGTTTATATATTATCACTCGGTACGTACTTACGTAGATAGAGAAACTTCTACTTAGGTGTTCTGGGTTAACTAGCCATTGGTAGAAATTTGAAATTCTTGCCCGTCATTTACCTTTTTATGTATTTTAATAAAAAAGTCACTCTTTTTTCTCTTTCAACTAGACAATGTTAGGGTTTGTTAAAATCATAGTTATCAAAATCGACCGCTTAAGCGCATTTATTGGGCGAGGCGCATTAAATGCGCTTTTAATGCATCGATATTAAAAGCGCTGACCTGTTCTTGTTCTCAAGTGGCATGCGTATTATTTATTAAATGACATTTAACCCACCTCTTCCTATTCTCAAGTAAAAACTAAAACTCCTACTATTTAAGGGCTTAGCTAGTTTATAATTTATTATTTAATATTTAATTTATATACGTTTTAATGCTTTTTTCTTATATTTATTATTTATTTTTATTTTATAATATAACACAATATATGTTGTTTAGTATTTAGTCATGTTTATTATAATTTGATATATATAATAATAATAGTTATATAAGTATATATTAAGTTTTAATATATAATTTGATATATATGAAGCGTTTCAAGAAAGAATCTTTGTTTTCTTAATAAGATGCTCTACTTTAGTTAAACTTTTGTTTTTTAATGTGCGCTTTTTTTTAAAAATCGGGCGTTTTTTTGCGCTTTAATTTTAGGCGCTAGGTAAAGCCTCAACGCTTTTGAGCGCTTATCGCTTTTGATAACTATGGTTAAAATGTAGATACAACTGTATGATTGGAAGATGTTTTTTCTTCTCTGCTCATTTTATGCTTTTATGCCAATGATCATGGATGTTTGGCAGCCGGTTTTGAAATATATTAGTTATATTTTTATAACTTCTCATAAACATGAGAGGCTAATATTTTGAAATTTTCCATTGACTCATAACATTAATCAAAGTCTATTCTGCAACAACTGATTTGGATATTATGATAAATTGTTACGAGTAGCGTGTTGTGCGTGATATTGATCCTTCATCCTACATAAGCGGTTCGCGAAGCATTTATGAATTATGATCATCTTCTCTTGGGCATTGTATTTCTCAGTATAGTTATGTCAGGTTTTGCCCGACAGCTATTTAATGCGCATGGTGTGTTTAATGTTACAATTGGATTAGTGAATGTTAAATTGTACTTACCAGCTGCATTGCCTGTGTATCAAATCAAGTACTTTGTAATTGTGTATCTTGTATCAAGATATCGTTAGCTCCCATTATAGATTTCTGTTACACACATATATATATATATATGTGCATTTTCTAAAGGTTTTTAGGCCATCGAGATTCTCGAGTGTATACATTTGGTGTGAAGTTCTATATTTATTACGCCTGCAGTTTTTAGATCAGTTTAATTAAGGCTCAGATAGTATGTAGGCTTAGAATGCAGTTATGCTTAGTTACTTCTTTTGCAAGTTATTCTTTATTAACTTATATGTATATATGTATTTCTTTAAATCCGCGTCTCTTGTTAAATATTGTAATTACACAGGCAGGTGACGGTGCTTTAGCTTCATTCCAGGATATATTGGAAGACTGTTGGGGACCCACAAATGGCTGCTTTGTTATCCAGTGATGCAACGTTATCTGGAATGCATGGAAACGGTCCATATAAACAGTCTGATAATAAGCATGAGGAAAATAGCGTACAATGGTATTTTTCTAGGAAAGAAATAGAAGAAAACTCACCATCTAGAGCAGACGGTATTGATTTGAAGAAGGAGACTTACTTGCGCAAATCTTATTGCACATTCCTGCAGGACTTGGGTATGAGACTTAAAGTGTAAGTTCGCTATTCACGTGGTTTTTCATTATTTGAATATCTCAATAAATGTTATTTTGTAAGATGACAAAAAAACTTTCCTATTGGATATCATCATCATCATCGTACTCGGTATATCCCACCAATAGCAAAGCTATGGTAGGGTCTGAGGAGGGTAAGATGTAGACAGCCTTACCTCTACCCCATAGGGATAGAGAGGCTGCTTCCGGTGAGACCCCCGGCTCGATCCTATTGGATATGTATTACCAAATTTGTTATTTGATATTAATAATAAGAGTTGTCTGCACCTATAGTGGGCCTGAGACCTTCATAAGGATACTTAATACGTTCTCTTTTTTAAAACATCGCTTATTTATTACATTGCCATTTATACTTCATTATGATGCTCTACAGTCTGCAGCCATGATAGGCGTCTAAACGGCTTGATTTTATGGCTGTACAAATCTCCTTTGTTGGTCATAAGTGGTGCACAGTCTTTGATTTCAGAAGTTTATATCACTAGTACAAATTTAAAGTTGACCAAGTATGAGCTTTATTAAGTACACACAATCTTCTAATGTAACAATGTAACTATGTCATATAATTTCATTAATCTAGTTTTGTTTGAAAGTGCGATTATAACAACCCTATCGACTAAACATTTGTTACTTTTTCAAGTCTCACTATTAGAATTTGAATCAATTTTCATACTTGACTATTGTGCCTATTGAAAGTCTATAACTATCACTTCATAGAAATAATAGATCCTTGATGGAAATTGTGAGTTATGTTTTGACTAATAAGACGTTTTGAATGCATTTTGTTTATTGATATTTACAGGCCTCAGGTAACTATTGCTACTGCTATTATCTTTTGTCATCGTTTCTTCGTTCGCCAGTCACTTGCAAGAAACGACAGGAGGGTGAGTTCTGCCCCATTTCACTTCCATATATTTTAATTCAAGTTATGATTTGAACTTGCATTGATGTCTCTTCTTTATCTTGAAAAAGTATGTAAATTTTTTCATAAGGTTTTTCAAGTATATATGTTATGGCGAGGGGTCCTCTAATTAATGCCTTACTTTGTATTATATACTCTACGTGAATATAGTTTATATATCAGTAATTAGGCTGAAAGTTGCCATTTTTGGTACCAGCATGATTATTAATGGCATAAATTATAAAGACAATTTATTAATTAACATTCTTGGATTGCAGACGATTGCAACAGTCTGCATGTTTCTTGCGGGCAAGGTTGAAGAAACTCCCCGTCCTTTGAAGGATGTTATTCTCGTTTCTTATGAAATTCATCACAAAAAGGACCCCAGTGCAGCCCAGAGAATTAAACAGAAGGTATATTTTGTAAACTAAAGTGTCTTTATTAATCATGAATAGTCTAAACCAATTCTGAATCTTTTTGTTTTCACTTTGTCACACAGGAAGTGTATGAACAACAAAAAGAATTAATTTTAATTGGAGAACGTGTTGTTCTGGCAACTCTTGCTTTTGATTTCAATGTGCATCATCCATATAAACCACTTGTTGAGGCTATAAAGAAGTTCAAAGTTGCTCAAAATGCACTTGCTCAGGTTGCTTGGAATTTTGTGAACGATGGGTAAGATCAATTCCTTTTAATACCCCTCTCTTGAAATAAGCGTCCACTAGCCAAAAAGAGCTATTGCATTTTATGATGGCTAAATGCCAATTTTACCCTTATAATTTCCATACAGTTTTAGACAACGTGCAAAATTAGTTCCAGTTTAGTGGGTAGAATAGGGAACTTGATAAATAACAGGGAAATTTACCAAAATAGTCAAGCTGACCAACCTTTCTACCAAAACCCAAAGTAGTCATTTGACAAAAAAATATCTTAGCCGGCTGCTAAGCCCTAAAACGTGCCGGCTAAGTCTTGTAGTCGCCAGCTTAGCACTGAAAAAGGTTTAGCTACTAGTTAAGCCCTTATTCAGTTATTTTGGAAATTTTTATAGCCAACTCAACAGTTTTGGTAATTTTTTCTAAAGAATATGTAACATGTCTGTGGTCATTTTTTTTTTCTGATTTTGACCCGCGAAAACAACATTTGCAGGCTTCGGACATCTCTATGTTTGCAATTTAAACCCCACCACATAGCAGCCGGTGCCATTTTTCTTGCTGCAAAGTTTCTTAAAGTAAAACTGCCATCAGATGGTGAAAAGGTTTGGTGGCAGGAGTTCAATGTGACCCCACGCCAGCTGGAGGGTTGGTTTATAATTTTTTTGCTATTATAGCAAATCCTTTTGATCTGGGTCGACCGATTTGACCCGTTTCTGTTTTATTGCAGAGGTAAGTAACCAAATGTTGGAACTATATGAACAAAACAGAATGCCACCTTCACAAACCAGTGAGGTTCTTGATGGAAGTACAGGTGGCATGGCTGCTCAAAAAGCACAAGAGCATGGCACAAATGACGGTGATTCTCATGTTGGTGCTGCAACTTCAAGACCAGTTTCTGATCATGAAAAAACATCTCAAGATCTTCAAAGTAATGATGATGGAAGCACAGATCGAAATAAGTCAAACAAGGATGTTAATTCCGATGTTGAGAACAATGATGATCAAAACCAAGAAAAGGGTGGTGGTCAAAGAAGTCAAACACCAAAAGACGCTATGAACAAGATTGATAAAGATAAGGTTCGTGCGGCTCTTGAGAAAAGAAGAAAGGAACGTGGTGGTGACGTGGCAAGAAAAACGGATTTTATGAATGATGATGAGTTGATTGAACACGTGTTGGAGGATGGTATTGAATTGGCTGCGGAGTCTGAGAAAAACAAAGAAAGGAAAAATAATGAGGTCAAGGTGGTGGAAGAAGGTGAGATGGCGGTGTTGGATGATGGTGATGTGAGACAGGACGGGAAAAGGAAGGGTGGTGGGACCCCACCACCCGAGAAACGAAGGAGGAGTTAGAAGGGTGTTTGAATTGTGGTGTTGGCGTTTGTCTTTTGATGGTATTGTTCATTGGAAGCCATGGATGCGCGGGTTGTTCATACTTGTTCATGTACTTGATCATGCTGGAACTAAATTTTGGTTGTGTATGCTTTCTGGTCATGAAATGGCACCATTTATTTATGAAAATGATTTGCTTTCTGGATCATTTCTTTCCAGGACTGCAAACGAGTTGAGGCAGGTTGGGCTTAGGTTTGAAATTAAACCAGCAAGCTCGGCTCGTTTATGAGCTAAAATGTTGAGCTTGTGCTTTGTTCGTAAAAAGGTCGCGGATTGTATATTTATAACTTTAAAATCATTCCTTTATACACATTGATATATACCAAAAAAAAGGAAGAAAAAGTACATTTTTAACATTTACTCCGCAGAATTTATAAACTACAAGAGCAGAATTTATAAACTACAAAATCTATAATTTCGATGTTCATTTGACTCCCGTCACTTATTTCCCCCTCCTCCTGCTCGTCTTCATCATCGCTATTTTCTTCAACTTCTTCAACCATGTCTTCACCGGCAACATTAGAAACAACACCAAGACTAGAGTCACCACCAGTACCAATAACCACATCACTACTAACAGCACCAACACTACTATCACCCCCACCAACATTAGGACCAATTGTAACATAACACTAACAGCACCAACACTATTACCACCCCACCAACATTAGGACCAATTGTACATAACAGACTGTCTTTCTTTTTCTTCCCTTCATCCTACTCACTAGAGTCTTTCCGGCTAGGGGTGTTCAAAAGTATCTGTATTCGAACTATCCGAAAATTCGGATATCCGAACCCCATATATCCGAAATTCGGATTCGGATTCGGATAGTACTTTTAAGATTTTTCGGATAGTTCGGATATCCGAACTATCCGAAATACTAAATTTATTTTTTAATTTTAATATATACTATGGCTTATTTGACCCTAATTTTGAAGCGTACATACATACATACATACATACATACATTCACACTTTATAGGTTTAAGCCGTCACGTTCTCTGGTATCTAATCACCTCCTCCGTCCACCGTCGCACCACTTCCACGGCTCCGGTCACCGCCTCCGGCGCTATCAACCTATCACCACCTTCGTCCGCCGCAATCCTTCTTTTTTCTGCACCAATTCCACCACGCTCCACCTTGGTAAGGCATGCTAGGTTTCTATTAGTTTGTTAGATTGTTAATTACATATTTGTTTTAAAGTTTGTTACTTGTATAACAAATTATTAGTTGTGTGCTTGTATAACAATTGTATTATGGATTGTTGGATTGTATGTTTAGTGACTTGCAAGTTCAATTTAATTTTAAAACAAGTTTTTTTTCTAGATTTTTTTCGGATATCCGAACCATTATCCGATCGGATATCCAAAGTTTCGAATATCCGACATTTCGGATTCGGATAGTGATATCCAATATCTGAAAGGACCGAATATGCGAAGTTCGGATATCCGAAACTTCGAATATCCGATTTTGAACACCCCTGTTCCCAGCTACCAAATACCTTCTTCACTTGCCTTTTCAGATCAGCGGTGTCCTTATCTGATAAGGTGATGAGATCAAAAGCTGCTTTATACTTCTCTGCAAGGTCTTCATTGATCTTGATCTGTAACTCGTTCAGTCGGCTTTGTTCCTTGTTCTCAGCTTCAACCTATCGATCTGTGACCTAGCTGGATGATCTCAGTCCTTAGTTGTCTTCAAGGTTGGTTGAGGATATGAGATCACTTTCCAATGAGGAAACTCTAAACTCCAATCTCTCAACTTCATCTGATCGTTCAATGAGGGATAATGACCGAATGTTCACTAGTTTTTGTTGATTTTCCACTCACGATTCGAGAGATGCAATCAAGACTTCATGTATAGCAATCTTATCTTCGTTAGCAACATTCTCTTACTCCAATTTCTCCACCTTCTCTTTGTTTACAACCCTTTCCTCCTCAAATTGCTCCAACTTTTCCTTCTGTTTTTTACTAAAATCCATCATTATTTTCTCCTGTTCTGCCCGCTTTTTGTTGAATTCTTCCAATGCCACGATCCTCTCTAAGACGGGATCTGGGAAAACTAGGGTTAGGATATTTTGTCGAGTAGTTGAGGGTGGAGTGCTTGAACGGGTAGGCTGGGTAGTTGATTGTATGGGCATGGTAATGCTTTGGGCTAGATGGGAAATGACTTGGGTTAATGGTAGGGTTTTAGGTGGTGGTGAGGTTTGGGTTAGTGGTTGGGAGTAGGCTGGTATAGGTATCATGAGTGGTAAGGAGGCAGGTGAGGATGTGAAAGTGGAGGTCCAATAAGTTGTGGATTTAAGAAGTGAGGTGTGGAAGGATGGTGACCTAAAGGCTGATGAACTAGGTGATTTGTGTTTAGGAGAGGCTTGTGGTTGGTTGGGAGATATTGGGAAGTCTAAGGTGAGGTTGTGGGTTGGTTGGGTGAGAGGAATGGAAAGGTGAGGTTTATATGGGTGAGGATTGATGTTGTAGGGAAGATGGTGGGCTAGGTGTTGGGGAGTCGTGAAGCTTTAGCTTGGGTGGTATGCATTTAGGTTTGGTTCTAGGTACATGAACTTGTTTACCTTTCATGGCCTCAATTTGGCGGGCCATGGTCGTGGATGAGGCTTGGTGCGGGTCTTTGTGAGTGATTTTGGGTGGTGTGGTGGATACCTTTGTCTCGTGGACTGTTGACAACGTTATTATCAAGCTTGCAGCTTTCTTGGAGTCTGCAAGCTTCCTTAATCTCTTCAATGGCTGTTTGGGCTCTTCTTGCTCTTCCTTTTGTTGGGAAGAACCACCAGCAGGAGGTTTGCTAGTAGTTTTCCTTTTCTTGGACTCTTTCTTCGTAGCCTTGACACCCCGTGTCACTGGTTTTCTAACCTCAACTTCTATCTCAGTTTCCTCATCATCCGACTTCTCAACACTCTGTTCATCATCACTTGAATCTTCATCAACTGGTTCATTCTTTGCAAACAGACCAAACTTGTGTCATGGTACCCATCCTTTAGACTGATATGTTCTTGAAGAACCCTTGCTCATCATAGAACCAAAAACAGATTGTTTCACCATATTTGCATGCTGAGGCTTGCTATTCAGAAGATCATGCGATTGCGATTCATAAAGGATCATGCAATGCGATTCTTAACAATCTTGCGATGCGATTCATTTTGAACAACGCGCGATTCGTTTTGAACCATGTGACGCGATTCAAACTCAAGTTTTTCCAAACTTCAATTTCATACAGATCTAAGATCGCCTAAGTCCGAACAACCTTTGCGTATAACTTTTATCAACTATCATGAACACAAAGAACACCAAACACATTAACTAGTGTCCGAAAACCCTCAAAAATCTAAAAACTTAACAAATCTGAACAAAAACCTAACTAAATCAGTACACAAGTCCATTATGATGTCGATAACAAAGATATATTATCGATTCTGAAACAAACAACATATTAAGGTCCTTTTGATCTCATAAACGTTTGGTTTTGAACCGACTAATAAGTACAAGATCGAGTCAACATCAATCGATGTTGTACCCTTGGAGATGGATCCATGTTGATGATACGAGGATGATTCAAGTGTGAAACAAGGATGAGATAACGGTAGTGCTTTGGTTTTGAGTCGGTTCTAGAGAGAAAATGGATTGCCCTTTATATAGGGTCATCCTATTTTGCGATAGGGTCAAATCCTCTCATTTTTTGAATTATTTTACACTTTCAACCCTCGAACTTTGAAAATATTTATCGATTTAAACCTGAAAACTTTTATGCACCGAACCTGAACACTCAGGTATATACATGGTTGCAAAAGTCGCTAGATGGGCCCTATGTAGTGGACTGGAGAGTTGGGTGTACTCGAAGTACTTGAGGATTAATCGGACATAGTAAATATAAAAAAAATTAATTTTGGATATTACATATATGTCAAATATCAATATAAATAAGAGAAATACATATTTAAATACTAAGTTATTATAAAAATTGTTAACCATTTATAGAAAACTTGATATTTGTTCTTTATATAACAAAAGTAAGAATTATTGTTTTATTTTTCTTATTTAAAGGTGGTCCAAGTTGACCGACTACATTTGATTCTAGCTGAAGTTGATCATATTTGGCTAATTTTTAGTAGCTAGGCGGGGTTAAAGAAACTCGACTCGACGTCATACATTGTAGCGAGTACTCCTTGTAGACTTACTTTTACAACATTGGGTATATACAAGATATATTTTTATTAGTCCACCTGGTTAATAACGTTTGCATGAAGGACATTGACATAAAGAAACGAAACAAACTTAAAAAATAAATTATTAAAGTTAAAATAAAATAATATAAAATAACTTAAAATAAGATTTTGAGTAAAAACATAAAAAAAGAAAACACAATATAACAAAACAAACAAAATAAATTAATTTTGAAAATTTAAAAACAGAATGTAATTGTTATAATATACAATAAACATATATAATATTCCGAGAAAAATCACAATATGGAATCATATTGACTGAGATGCCCGTCGCAACACACATATTTTGGCTGTTATTACAACCCGAAGTCAGATTGATTGTCGATATATTAATCCACTTTTAAACTACACATATGTTTTCAAAATCTTATGATACTGATTAAGTTATAATTAGGCATAGACTATGTATGGTCCCCACTTATTAGAAAAATGATGCCGCATATATATTCTCAAAGCTTATTTTGCTTTCTCCAGATCACCGCGAATTAACTCTGACCCCTTAATGATTGGTTAAAACATTTTCGACAGACAAGCTTTTAATACATTTTGCAAAACTTTTACAAATGATAAAGGTTGAACCATGGACTTACATGCCACACAGTTCAAACTTACATACCTCTCATTCAAGGTTTTTAGGACTTACGACTATCAACTTATTGCCCCACCTTAAGTAGTTATAATATCCCCCCCCCCCCCCCCCGTTTTTTTTCTAGAAATTAACATTTTGTGTTGATATTAAATAGTTAAGTTCTTTTGCAGTTTTTCTGCCTTATCTTTGGATTTAACAACATATAAAAAATGTCTATTTTTGCTTTTCTTATGAATTTTCAATATATATGATCAAAGACAACAACTATTTTATGGTGACCAACCATTAACGGGCTCATGTATGACTGGATAATTTTATTTCTGTTTATCATTCAGAAAAATATATCTTGAGACATGCACATCCTTTCAAAGGATAAACCACTTAATCTAGTAGGTTTTAGTTTATATCACTTAGGTACTTACTAGACATGTAAAGCCTATCGAGCATATCAGGTTATGAGCTTATTGTTTATTGTCTACTTTATTCATGAGCTAGAAGAACTTAGTTAATTTCTTATCACTTTCCAAAGGTCGGATCAATCTCTCGAAATTAAAAAAAATCCCGATCCTTCTTAACAGGAGCTTTCTTTTTGAGATATTTTCTGATTTTCTTAAAAAAAAGATAAAATCTTTTTGACGAGACAAAAACTCAATTTTTTTTATTAAAATTTAAAAGAATCCTTTTGGTGAGTTAAAATAACTCATTTTCTACCTTTAAATTTGTGACATATTTGAAAAATATTTACGAATTTATATACAAAAAGATAGATTGATAGGTTTAATCATAACATATCATGCCAAGCGATTCTACAAGGTATAGAAATCGGGCATGATTAAAAGCTTTAGTGAAAAAGTCTGCAAAGTTGTAATCTGTGTAAACATGTACAATATTGACAAGTTTACGATCGTACAATCACGAATGAAGTGCATTCGGATGTCAATATGTTTTGTCTTTGAGTGTTGGACCGAGTTTTTAACAATACAAACTGTTGCATCGTTATCATACTTGATTGGGGTGTTAAAGAAATTCAAACACTAATCCAACAGTTAATGTTGGATCTATATCACTTGTGAACAATAGCTGGATGCGGCAATGTTTTCTGCTTCAGTGGTGGAGGTGGACACCAGGACATGCTTCTTGCATTACCAGCGGTCACTCAAAAATTGACATCCTCCTATAGTTGACTTTCTCTCTAAGTTGCATCCTCCATAATCACTGTCGGTGTAGGCATGCAGCACCAAGGGAGGGACCGTTGGATACCAAAGACCCAAACGAGTATTTCCCTTGAGATACCAGAAGATACATTTGATAGCGGTTAAGTGAGTTCTTTCGGATCTGATTGATATCCGGCACATCGGCAAACATGGAACATTTGTCCGGCATGCTTGTAGTGAGATACATCAGGGAACCAGTCATAGATCTGTAAAGGTGTTGATCGATTGACTTTCCAGATGGATCTAGAGCTAATGCCGGTCTTGTAGCTATCGAAATGGCTTAAGGAGTGACATCCTTGAACCCAAACTCCTGAACAATTTGATGGACGTATTTCTTTTGATGAATCAAAATCCATACATCTTCTGTTTAACTTGTAGGCCTAGGAAGAATGTCATCTCCCCCAATGTACTCATTTCAAACCGACTCCACACTACCTCTGAAAACTCTCTACACAGATTATCATTCGTTGACTCAAAATAATGTCATCAACATACACTTCGACCATGATCAGATCGTTGCCAACCTTCTTCACAGAGTGTTTGATCAATAACACATATTCTATATCCATTCTCCAAAATATGGTATTCTAAAGTAGAATACCAAGCACGGGGTTCTTGGTGGAGACCATAGAGAGCTTTGTCAAGACGATAAACATAATTTGGACAATTAGGATCCTCAAAATCTGATGGTTGCTTAACATAGATCTATTCTTATACTGATCCATAGAAGAAGGCAGCCTTCATGAGCTGTAGTAACTCTTCTTTCATAGCTTTGTTTTTGATAATCACACCCTTATCATCTTTTTTATTCCTGAACACCCACTTGGTACCAATCGGCCTTTTGTTCTTTGGCTCTTTACCAGCCTCCACACATTGAGCTTCATGAACTGTAGTAACTCTTCTTTCATAGCTTCAACCCAGGAGTTCTCCTTGAGTGCGAAACAATAATATTTAGGTTCAACCTGAAATAAAACACGCATAAAGACATTTATTAATAGTTCCAGACTTGCTCCTTTTCCGGATGCCGACAGATGAAGAACCAATGATGTTCTTAGTTGGGATCCCATCCCACATAAAGGTTTTTCAAAATATTTTTTTTTAAATTATTTTCATTTTTAATTTATCTTTATCATCAATTAGATTTGGGCTCTTACCATTTGAAAAAGAAAAGGCTTATTTAATACCGGGCCTTTAGTAAATAAATATAATTATGTTGTATTTTTCCCCTATAAATAGAGGACAATAGGTAAAGTTATTTATATGTCATAAGGAACAAGTTGATAAAAAGTGAGTCTATTACAAGCCTTAAAATGTTTAGTGTATTTTTTTTTTTATATTTTAAAATTCTAATTGTTTTTTTTTGTTTTCTCTTTAATTTGGTAATTAAAAAGGGAAAATGAAAGAAGAAAGTGTTGAATATAAGCTCGAATTGATCAAAAAGCAGTTGAATGAGCTTGATGAAAAGCTTGTGCAGATCTTCGCGGATATGAAAAAGGAGATTTCAAAATTGACTGATGTGGAAAAAACTTTTGAGAGCGATGGCAAAAAGATGAAAGAGCTTGAGGAAAAGCGTTCTGAAGTCGTGTCACAGAAAAACAAGGCCCTTTCAGAGTTGGTTTCTTTAGAAAAAGAAATGAATGGAATTAATGAGGAAATGTCGAATGTGAGCGCGAGTTCTATCGCACAGCTACTGCACCCTTTTAGGCAGCTACAAGCAACACATGCTCTGTTCTTTTTTCGTTTTAATGTTATTTTCGATCCTTGTTCCCTATGTAATAATGGTAGACCAAATTGGAGTGGGTTGAAATATTTATGTTGAAATGTTTCTCAGTTATTAATTTTTCATGTTTTAGTACGCGAAATTCTACCTGAATAGGCAATAACACGCGAAAAGCTAAAAGTGAATACATGCCATAATGAATTGTTTGATTATTATATATTAAAGACTAAACTTCTTGTTTGCAATTAATGGTCAAAAAACACATTATTTACTAAAGTGATATGATGGTAATGATATTGCCATGATTGTAATTAGTATAAATCCCTATTCTAATTTAACACAACCCATTCCTTGGACATATACATACATACACACATACATATAAATATATATACATATTTGTTTTTCATTCTCTCTCTCTCTCTATATATATACAAGCCTAAGTTCATATGGGAAATGATCTTAGTACGAGGAGCGCGTGAAATCAATATGAACCACTAATTTAATTATGAGTTTTAAATATTTAAAAATAAATATAAATGTTTTAATTACAACATTAAGTGCTTTCTCTTTTTAATTAATACAACTAGGTAAATAATTAATTTCACTCTTAAATTAGCATAACTAAACAAACTCAAATAATTAAAAACAATATAAAGATAAAACCATTGTAATTATCTCTCTAGTTAATATAACTAATTAAAAGATAATAATTAAAAAAATAAAAAGGTCTAATTTATTTTTATAATTTTGTTATTAACATGTATATATCACATGTGTAGTTTAAAATACAACCTCCTAATGTTTTTGTTAATATTAAATATACATGTGCAGGTTATGTGCATTTTCGTGTAGGTTATGATGCTGAAATACAAGTGTAGGTTTATCTTTTTTTTATTCTTTTTTTTTGTATAGGTTGTATATTTTTATTGATATTTAATGTTCAAATGTGTAGGATATGTGTATTTTTTGTGTAGCTTATATATATATATATATATATATATATATATATATATATATAGGTATTGGATTATTTCAGAAGTTTTTTTACAACGAGAAGTGCGAGAAGTGAATGTGTAACTCCATTAATTCCTAATTTCACTCTATTTCTTATGTGTAGGTGCATATGTATGTGTGTAGTTATGTATGTTTGTATATGTGTACGTATGTTTTGTATATGTGTATGTATGTTTGTATGTGTATAGGTACATAGGTTTGAATGTGGCTCGATACATTTATATGTTTGTATGTAGGTTTGAATGTGTAATTAAGACATAAATACAACCAACGTACATATATGTATGGAACATCATATGAAATGGAGTGAAACTAAAGATTAATGGAGTTATACCTTCACTTCCGCACTTCTCGCTGTAATATCATTTCTCGCAAGATCCATCCCCTATATATATATATATTTGTTGATGATGTATTACATTTGTAGGTTGTATGTTATAAGTTTTCTTATGCTTAAAACAAGTGTATGTTCTATATTTTCGTGCAAATATGTATAAGATTTTTTTTATTTTTTTTGGTATCATTAATCACGATGTAAACTATGTATGAGTTTGTGTAGATATATTAGTTGAGAATAAAATGTATTCATCACAAGAACTTGTAGTGCATGAATAATTTGTATTTGTGTAGCATAAAAAATCACGATAGAAGATAAATAAGTTACAAAAATAGATGAACTCTTTTTTATTTTTTTAACTATTAAGTTTGATTAGTTATGTTAATTGAAAAGAGAAATTAATGGTTTTATTAGTTGTATTAATGAAAGAAGTAAGATATTTAATATTGTTGTAATTAAACCATTTTCATTTATTTTTAAAGAGTTGTAATTTCAAATAAAACTAGTGGTACATATTGATTTTCGCATTTCTCGTACTAAGATAATTTCTCGCCTGATATTTATATATAACCATCCCATATATATATATATATATGGCTTTATTTAAGGTCTCTTTCACTTGGATTAATAGTAAGTGTAATAAAGTGATTTTGCTTGGTTTTGTATCCACACTCATAACATTTGATATCTATTGAAAACATTTTTCCTTGCTTATGTGCTAGATTTTGATATGGTTTCTTTCTCTTGACAGAACACATGCGGTTAAAAGAAAATGTTGATAAATTTGTTTAAGCATTCAGCCTTAACACTATCCATATAACAACTGATAGAATGATGTGAAATAATATGATATATTGTAATTTGATGTTATTTAACACAATATGATATGATACGTTATTATACGATATAACAAGATGTAATAAGATATAAGTTAATTTATTTTAGTTTTTTCTTGAAATTAAAAAGAAACATAAAATCTATAATATAACATAGAATAAAGAGACATTTTATTTTATCAATTTCCTTTAAATTATGCAGTTTAATGCGTGGTAAGAAAAAATATGTTATCCCCACTTGTGGTCTATAACGGTAGTAGGCTTGGGTTCTCCAGTGGAGACTTAAGTTCGAATATCATTTGTGTCACATTTGGGTGGATATTGGCAATGAAGGATTTGAGCTATACCTTGTGTAAAGTTTTTCAGTTCGAACCCTGAGCCCACCCGGGTTTTCGTCCTACCATGTGTTACGCCAGAGAGTTATGCTCTTGCGGTGGTATAAGGCTGTCATGTGGCAGTCGACGATATGATTTCCCGAGGGAACGCCCAAGCCAAACTCTGAAGCCAGCGTGGGCCCGGTTAAGACAACATAGTCTGGCAAGAGTAGGGCATCAGGGTTTAGGGCATCAGGACTCTACAAAGAGTGCGATAGCCTAAATACAAAAAAGCCACTGTTTTAAAAAAAAGAACAAATTTGTTAACCCCACTAACGTGCATTATTAATTATTACACAAAGAAATTAAAGAGTATAGTTGTTATATATTCAAAATTTCTCTCTCTCTCTCTCTCACTCACTCACTCACTCACTCACTCACTCAGACACACATAAAATATATATAACATTTTTAATGGGTATGCTAAGAATTATTTTAATCTTAAGTTCAATAAATTTTGATGCATACGAGACAACACTAACACATTCACTTTAATAAAAAAACTTTTTAAAAGGGTAAAATTGTCTTTTGAAATAAATAATAAATAGTATATAATATTTATTAAAGCATATTTAATTTATTGTATTTTTTTGGAACGACCAACTAAGTAACGCCGGGTACTCCGTACGCGGTCCCCATTGGCTAAAGGGAGCCCGAGCCGGTCACGAGTCCGGACAAACGAAGTCCCTAGCGGTCCACCTATTGAGGGATTTCCGGATAAAACCCGACCCCCACTACACCAATGCACATCTATTATTATTAATAATCATCATTATTATTTAAATAATATTAATAATACACATATATAATAAGTGTTTAAGGCAAGTGATGTTAGATTTAACTCTTACAAACTCATTATTAAACACTGGTCACTCACTAGTTTCTCTCCCTCTCTCTATATATATATATAAATAAAGCACTTTAGATGGTATATTAAGAATTTTAATAATTTTACAAATTTTAATACAAATGTGATACAATATTTTATTATTCACTTTAAGTAATTATTTTTTTTGAGAGGTTAAATTGTCTTTTGTAACTACTAATAAATAGTGTACATTATTTATTTGTTAATGCATATGTAATTCACTATATTATGTACACATAATAATATGTAATTCACTATATTATGTACACATAATAATGAACATTTAATGATATTTATTATTATTACTATTTAAATAATAATATCCAATTTTAGTAAGTGTTTAAGGCATGTCAACTTGTAGGTGCAGTTAGATTTAACTCTTACGGACAAATTCCGAAATGCGGGCCACCCACTATTATATGTAGGATATGGCTAAATAACAAATACCTCGCAAAAACTTAACTTAACTTAAGTTATATTTTTTTTCATCCTTCTTATATGTTTTTATTATTTACCAAAATTTAGAAAAAGAAAACACCGATCATGATATTAAATATATGTAAAATTGTTGTATTAAATATGTAATACTGTTATATTACATATATGTAATATAACTGATGCATAATAATTTATACATTTTTCGGCACTAAAATATCTATAAATAAGCGTAATATCGGCAATTATATTAGAATAAATAACCACTAATATTTATAATTTCTATTTCTAGGTAAATATAACCCTGGAGAATAAATCAAGCTATTATACGGAGAAAAACGGAGTATAACTATGGAAACGAACCCAACACACCCCACGGTGAATCAAGACATGGCCATGTTAAGAACATAAGAAGAAAAGACAAAATTGAGGAAGTCACAACATGGCCATGTTAACCTCAACACATCCCATGTTGAAAGTACAAGAGTAAAAGACAAAATAGAGGGTTCACCTCATGTTCAACACAAACACGCCCATGTTAAAAGTAGAAGAGAAAAGACAAAAATGAACACTATGCTCACCACGGCCGTGTTCTCTCTCTTGCTGTATCATCTGAAAACAAGCAATTAATACAATACGACAAACTGGTCAACGCAACTGTGCCTAGCTAAACACGGGCCGTGTTAAGTCCCCAACTCTGGGTATAAATTGAATTCTCATCTTCCACATTCAATACACCTTCAATAACATTAAATCCACTTCATCCATCTCCTTTCACCATCATTAATAAGAGAATTATCCCATACATCCACCCTTTGAAGATCAAGGAGATTAAATGTAACAACTCGGACTTTTCAAAAACTATATCTTTAATAAAACCCGACCCACTTCGATGATCGGGAAATTTTATCGCATTTATCGAGAAAATAAACTATTATTATATTATTATTAATTATATACTATATATTTTTTTTAACTTTCCATAATAGACAACTTTGACCCAAAACCAAACTCTTACCTCACAATGTATCCACCTTCAAACCACAGGGACTAATGTGCAAATCTTGTGATTTTGATTCAAATAATCCAGTTACCCATATCCAACCCAGACCCGTTAGCCCAATTCACAAACCCGTATACATTTTGGTTGCCTTGGACCTCCATTCTCGTCATGTTTATGGATATTATACCTATACTCGCGTTATACTTACCAAATGCGGCCTAACCGACAAGCTAATTGTGTTAACTCAATCTCGTTGATTCGTTTTACCTTTTTTGTTTGAGCCGCCCCTTAACACGAACTTGTTAATCAAGTTATTGTTTATAAAAACTCAATTAACCTTGCAGTAATCATCACAAACCTCTAGCCGTCCTTAACCCCTTAATCAGTTAAATTATACTAACTGTTTGATTGGTTGTTCTTCATACTCCGTCGCCGGCCACTGTTCTGTCCAATTAACATATCATCAAACGTCGTTTGAGGTAATTGTTTAGTGTTTTATGATCGCCGTGATGTCTTCTTTGAAAGCCCTAACACCTATTATATCAACATCATTCGGATTTACCGATTGATGTTGTTAGGGTTTTTTTCTTGAACTCTGATTACTATGTATGTTTATATTTAATGGTTTATGACTTATGTTGCACGTCGCTGGTTAGGCCAGCTGGTTAGAACATTGGTTATGGGTTGGCAGGTCGCGGGTTCGAGTCCCTGCCACCCCGTTGTATATCTATTTTTGTTATTTTTCTTCCTTTTAAGCTATTTAAATAAATAATATATATAATAATAACTAATAAATAAGCAATCTTTTACAAAATCGATTATGATTTTTATGCTTTTCCCGCATTAAAGAATCTTTAATGTATAGATATGCATAATTACTACCACGTAATTTATATCTTGGATTATGGATTTAATATATATTAAAAAGGTAAATTTTTATACTTATATATCTGAAAAATTAATTAATTATAAAAGATATGTTTTACTTTTACGCAAATATTTTTATATAATAAAATATTATATTAAATATTATAATGTACTTTATGTAAACTGCATTCGGAGAGGTCTAGCATAATCTCAGAATAGTATGATCATACGACAGTCGTAATAGCTTCGTGCTTTTCGACAACTCATTTATTTACTCATTGGTTGAATTTCTTATCTCATTTAACTTAGTCGCGTATTTATATATTATATTATACACCAAAACTATGTTGACAAATCTACTTTATTTTTAACGCGTATGCAGGTTATCGTTTGATGTGAAGTTAAGTCAAGATTGGAAAGAGAACTTATGATTCAAGATAGAAATAAACAAGTCTTTTATATTTTGATATATGTTGTTTGGTGAATTATTTGATTTGGAATGTTTGTATTGAATATTTGATTTTAACTGAATAAACTTAATAGATATTAAATTGTCCATCTTGAGAGCTGTGGGCAATCAGTTCATGCCCCAACATTTCCGCCGTAGGTTGGGGTGTGACATTAAACACTTGTAAGAAGTCATTAGCATCAAAGATTAGTCATTGAAATTGGTTAAATTGTTCTAATTTGATCATGTTTGTATCTATTACTTTGATGTATAACATTATGCTTACTATTGGCTGAACTTTTATAGTATCATCTTTATTTATAATGAATCTTAAATGAAGTATAATAATATTGGTTAAACATGTTATCAGTTTATAAAAGTAGACAAAATTACAAATTTTGTCCTTTAAACAAAGCCAATTTATAGATCGTTCCCTTGTTTAGTTTGTTCACAGGCGGTGTCCTTTAAACATTTTTTTCCTACACGTTATGTCCTTTAGGCTAACTGGGTTAGAATAGATCAGTTAAATATCGTTACGTGAGTCACATGTGAGGGCTTTTTTGTCCTTTCATTTATTGTCAGTTCCCTTGACTGGATTTAACAACACCTTCTTCTCTTCACTAGACCTGGGACGTTTTTCGGTGGTAGTTTAAATTACAAAGCTAAAACAACACAATTAAACCCTAAATTTTGGAATTAGAATATTTATTCACCTTTTTTTCTCCTTCCCGTCTTCCTTACAACGCCGTTCTTCCTACTGCTTGTTTTTCTTGTAATTCAAAACAGTGGTGGTGGATGGGTTGGAGGTGGCAGGATATGGTGGTGGTGGAGGTAGAGAGCGATGACGTCATCACATTTATTGAAACGAGCCAAACCACCGTCGTGAACCTCCGCCGCCTCTCAATCCTAACCCCCATGAACCTTCTTCTTTGCAATTGTAATTTCTTGAATTTACCATATCTAGGTTTTATGTACATGATTTGGGGTTTTATATTGATCTGGATTGCGGATTGCATTTTGAGAAAAGGAGAAGTTGCAGAGGTGTGTTTCAAGAAATGAAAGAGAGAGAGAGAGAGAGTGTTGTAGAGATGGTGGTGGAAATGACGGTTACGTGAGCCCACAATTTTCTTTGCTTTGCAGGTATAGATGTAAAGACCAAAAACACCTCACATGCGAATCACATGACGATATTTAACTGAGCTTTTCTAACCCAGTTAGCATAAAAGATATAACGTGTAGGAAAAAAATGTTTAAAGGACACCGCCTATAAACAAACTAAAAAAGGGACACGATTCATAAATTGGCTGTTTAAAGGAAAAAATTTGTAATTCTGTCTAAAAAGTAAAGGTTATGTTGTAATTATCACTTGATGAGTGTAAGGCCCCGTTACCGGTGCCTCATTTTGGACGTTGGATTTACTCATAAACACAGTTCTAAATATCAGAGTTAATTAAAACTTTACGTGGAATATAAAACTTTAATATATATTACATAACATTCAAACATTGCCTTGACATAATTCAAACTTTGTCTTTTTAAAATAAACATAATCTTATCATTCTTCCTCGAGATGCTAGTGTTCTTCAATTCCATGCCATGTGTCCACGTCAAGCGAACTGCCTCAACCTACTCACCTGCGTGCATACTAAAAGTCAGCTATGCTGAGTGAGTTCTAGTTAATCAGGCAACATACAATACATTCATACGTTACATATTCTATACTTTCATACTTTCATTCAATACATACTTACTTACCTTCATACTTTCTTTCTTTCTTATTAATACCTTACGTTTTAAAGAGCATTACGCCCTACTTTCCTCGAGTATTATTAGGGCCCGGTTCCCTCTTGCCTCGAGTATAATTATTAGGGCTCGGTTCCCTCTTGCCTCGAGTATTATTAGGGCTCGGTTCCCTCTTGCCTCGAGTATTATTAGGGCCCGGCTCCCTCTTGCCTTGAATATTATTAGGGTTCGGTTCCCTTTTTCCTTGAGTATTATTAGGGCCTGTTCCCTTTTCAACCCTACCATCATACCTTACCCTTTCCTTATCTTTAACAATTGTAATAATCATTCATACTTTTAATAGTTATATTAACATACATACATTTTTCATACATACTTTCTATACTTTACCTCCCTTGAAAATATATGCAACATCCGAATATCGTTCACGTACCAACAAGCATTCTTTCACAATATAAATATAACTATCACATTTATCATAAAGGCATACACTTACAACTTAAGGTAAGTGTATTAACATTCACATTGAGTATGACACAACCCCGAAAACATAACAAGGAAATGAGGCTAGAAACTCACCTGAATCCTGTTACGCTCTCCGTTAATGGTTAATCCTTTCTTTAACTGAGCTCGGATAACTGTACAGTAATTACATGTATCAAAACTTGTCCTAATCACATTAATCATGTTTCAGCCAAAATGGCTAAGTCTGGTCTAGTAAAATGGCTTGTAAGGCATTGTATTCATAAGCATGGCTTTGTATTAGAATAAATTTTACTTAGAATATAATTTTACCCTCAACACTAATGTATTCAATACTTTGTATTTGAATAAAATGTGTTCCTTTCTTTCTTTCCTTTTGTAATTGAATACTTAACACTCGCTAAATCTTTCTTTCTCCTTTTCTGTATTTGAATGGAGGTTACTTAGAATACAATTTTGTATTCAAACCATATGGTATTCAAAGACATGTATGTATACCATTACACATTGTATGCGAATACAATATGCATGCGTATATAATATGTATTCGAATACATATGTATTCAAATACATATGTATTCGAATGCTCAGTGTATGCGAGTTCATATGATGTATTCGATTATGCACATTGTATTCGAGTGTGTCCATGTATGCGAATCCTCCATTGTAATCGAGTTATACATTGTATGCGAGTCTATCATTGTATTTGAATATACAAATGTATGCGAGTCTAACATTGTATTCGAGTGTGTTCATGTATGCGAATCCTCCATTGTAATCGAGTCTTATAGTGTATTCGAACCATTCATTGTATTCGAGTAAGAACATTGTATTCAAATATATAGATGTATGGGATTTCATCATTGTATTCGAATTTTATAGATGTATGCGAATACATACATTGTATTCGAACGGGATGTTACTGCTTGGTCCTTTTTTTCACCATTATCATTACATCTCACGATATTAATACTTTATTATGGCACTATATCATCCTTAACCCATTTCCATTTCCGTTTTTGGCCATGACTTAACCCGCTTATACGTAAAGCTTGAACCTTTAAGCATGAAAAACGTTCTTAAGCTAGATCTTGGGTTTTCTTTATGAATCGTATATCTCCATGAGTTCTTTAAGTCCATTTTAAACATCAAGTTTGTAACTTTATGGTTCATTCATACTCGATCTACTCTAGGGTTAAGTTTTAGGGCAAACCAATCATAAAAACATAACCTTTACATGTAAAGAACATACCTTTATGCGTTTTTAGGCTACGGGTTAGCTTGGTTATGAACTTTCGGGTTGTATCTTGCTATTAAAATCAAGATTTATCAAGATTCAAGATTTATTTTGGTCTTGGATCACCACCTTGGTCGCAGCCGCAAGTATAAGGGTGTGTGTGTGTTTTAGAGTGTGTAGGGAGCTTGGAATGTAAGAAATGAGGGTTTTAGAGTTTTAGGGAGGTTTAAGGGAGTATTTATACCCTCTTAAGCCCATGGACCTAAGGTCCATCCCACCCCTTATTCCATCTTTCCCCGCCCAAGTCCATACTCTTTTATAATATTTAATCTTAATTAAATATTGACACATATCAAACAAACATAATTTCTTTTATTTATTAATATCAAAGTTGGATGTTACAATGAGGAATGCTAAAATACTCTTAGAAGATACCCCAAGTTCTAAGCTTGACAATAAGCCAAGGAATTGCCATAGTGCCACTCTTGCGAAGCCTTGGTTAATAAATTTTAAAATAGACGCCAAGTACCGAACTTGATGATAAGCCGGGGAACTGCCATTCTTGTAAGGGTTTGGTTGAGAAAAAACATAAATTCTAATATGAACATGGACCAAATAAATTATTAGTAGTAATTGATCATCATAAAATTGAAATGTTAACAATGTTGTTAAAACGAACTGTTAATGTTCATCCACTAAAATTGGTTCCTTACTTGTCAAGTGAATGTGCAACACAACCTACTTTAAACAACTCTTGGATTATTATTACATGAGTTCTATAATTGTCCAAGAGTTATGTGGTTAATACTTGGTAATTCAAAGTTAATCCTTTACAACTTAACTAATTTTAATTGGGATTTTAAGTATAATACAATGGTTATTTTCACTAAAATATAGAGGGCAATTCACTTAGTAATTTATGGGGTTGTCTCATCTTAAAGTAAGTTATCTTATAAATACATGATATAAACCAGTTACTTACATAAAATGATGTTTAAGTGGAGGTCATGAAGTTATGCATATCTCTTTCTTTAATTATGATGGAATACATGACTTAAAAATAAAGTGCTATTCCCACATTTAATCACCGTAGCAAGCTTATATCAAATGTTTACCAATTAAATGTTAAATCAAGTAAAGAGAAGTTTCAGCCAAGATGATACAATTTTATATTTGATCATCTCTATAAAAATATAAAACACCGAAAAAAAAGTATTGTTTTTAATTTATGCATTTAAATTTCTCTTAAAATTATTTGTCAAACCAAAGACTACTACGATATATACTTTCGTTTAAAATAAATACAGTGATTTATTAGTAAAAATCAAAACAGTGTTCCAGTGGATCGATACTTGGTTCTTACCTATACTTTACTACATATACGATAGATACACTTGTCAATTGTGTGTGGTATAATTAAGATAAAAATCATTTTTGTAATATTAAAACTCGACATTATGTGAAACAAACTATTAAAAAACTTTTTCACTATACCACGCATCACACCAACAACACTATTATATATATATATATATATATATATATATATATATATATATATATATATATATATATATATATATAGGGTAAGAACCCTAAGATAACCATTTGCAAATTGAGAACTTTGAGAACCATTTTGGAGCACTAAAAAAACCTTTAAAAAATATTTAAAAAAATTATAAAAAACAAAACAAAAATTTTATAAAAGTAAAAAAACCAAAATTCTTATATTTCATTCCGGTTTCATAAAAAAAAACCTCGTATTTTACACATATGTATAATTTCATTTAATCTCTAGTTACGTAATATACACATATGTACATTATTATTTACCTTAAATTGTACATATGTGTATAAAAAAATTATGTATATACATATATGTACATATTATACATATATGTATAATTTAGCTAAACCGAGACGTTTTTTTATGAAACAGGGATGACAAATAAGAATTTTGATTTTTTTACTTTTTTTTTATTTTTGCGTTTTTTTTTTTGTTTTATGTTTTTTTTTATTTTTGGGTTTTTTGTGTTCTAAAATGGTTCTCAAAGTTTCCAATTTTAAAATAGTTCTCTCATGATCCCAATCCTACACACACACACACACACACACACATATATATATAATTGATTTTTTTGAGAACCACTTTGAGTTTTAAGAACTCGAAAGAACTCAACGTAACAATTTTTTTTTCGAATTTTTTTTACACATGTGTAATACGTAAGTGTAAGTGATGTACAAAAAATTACGGTATTTTTTTACACACCGAATCGACTTTCTACACATGTGTAACTAACGTTTAAACTTGTGTAATTATCAAAAATACTTATTCTCTCTACTGCTTCATTTTTTTAATTAAATTTAATCTCAGCCACATATTTCATATCATTTAATTAAATGTGTGGTTCAAAATTGAGTTCTTAAAGTTCTTAAAACTCACGATGGTTCTCAAAATAACCCTCCCCTATATATATATATATATATTTACACTATGAGACTGCCCGCACGATGAAGCGGGAAACACATACTTTGATAATCATGTAACAAATATATGGATGTTCATTATTCCGTTTGAAATTGTGGGTCCGTTCACCAGTTTGGTTTCTCGGTTTAAACCGGAGCTGGACGTACATATTGAAATGTTAATTATTTACTTATTTAGTATTAGATATGGTTTATAATATATATTAGACATAGTTAAAATATAGTTAAACAAAGTTTTATTTAATACAAACAAACTCGTCTATTACAACTTTAATTTAGCCCAATTTCCAACATGTTTTTTTATAATCTTTGTTCTTGTTATGATTTCGTCTTCTATTTATTCTAATATGATTTATTATTTGTGTGACCAAAGTTATCTTTGTTCATAGTATGATTGTCTATAATAATGTATCAGTTGGTGCTTAGTTTGAAGGGAAAATATATGTAAATTAATAATTCTTATTTTAAGTTTTAAACTCAATATTTTTCTTGAAGTAGAAACTATATCAGAACCTAACCGTTGGTAATGGTATGGCTTAGTTGGATTTTACTTTTAACAGTTCAGTTTTGGTTTTCGAATACACAAAATGTGTAAAGTTGGCTCATGGTATAATTTAAAACCATCAAACCAAACTACAAACACTTTTGCATAATTTTTTTACTTCAAAAACTATAGCAATATCATACTCAAATTAAAGATAATAAAATGCTCATTTTTATGATGCCATTTATTTTAAAAACTATTAACGTATGAAAAAGTTATGATCGTTTAAAAATCGTGGGGGTAGTTGGGTTAAAAGTGAAAACAAAATAATATATATGTAAAATATTAAGGACCAATGTTGTAAGTTTAAAGAATTAAAATTGTAACTATTTTGAAGAAACTTTAAATGCACGTCAGATTTGATGTAAAAATGACATTTTTATCCCTAGTTAATGTTGTACCTCATGCTTTGAGTGTTGTAAAAAACTTAAATATTTAAGTGTCTTAATTTGCCTATGAGGGGTGCATTATATTATATATATATATATATATAGGATCAGGATCATGAGAAAACTTTTTTAAAATTGAGAACTATGAGAACCATTTTAGACTACAAAAAACCCAAAAATAAAAAAAACCATAAATAAAAAAAAACCAAAAAAATCAAAAAAGTAAAAAAACCAAAATTCTTATTTTATCATCCGGTTTCATAAAAAAAAACTTGGTTTAGCTAAATTATATACACATATGTATAATATATACATATATGTACATTTATATGTTTTATTTGTACACATGTGTATAATTTAAGATAAATGATACTGTACATATGTGTATATTACGTAACAAAAGATTAAATAAAATTATACATATGTGTATAATACGACGTTTTTTTAATATTTTTAATTTGTTTTTAATTTTTTTAATGAAACCGGAATTAAATATAAGAATTTTGGTTTTTTACTTTTCTAAAATTTGTATTATTTTTTGTCTTATGATTTTTTTAAATATTTTTTTAAAGGTGTTTTTAGTGGTCCAAAATGGTTCTCAAAGTTCTCAATTTGCAAAGAGTTCTCTTAGGATCCTTACCATATATATATATATATATATATATATATATATATATATATATATGTATGTATATGATTGATTTCTTTAAAGAACCACTTTGAATTTTAATAACTCGAAAGAACTCAACGTAACATTTTTTTTTGAATTTTTTTACACATGTAATATGTAAGTGTAAGTAACGTAAAAAAGTTTACAGTATTTTTTACACACCGAATCGATGTTCTAACATGTGTAACTAACATTTAAACTTGTATAATCATCACAAATCTTTATTCTCTCATGATTCATTTTTTAATTAAATTTAATTTCAGTCATATGTTCTATACTCATTTAATTAAATGTGTGGTCTATATTGAGTTCTTAAAGTTATTAATATTACAACTCATCAAGTTCTCAAAATATCATTCCCCTATATGTATATGTGTGTGTAATATGCCAAATATTGTGATCGGATTTTTTTTCTAGCATATGCTTGGGTCGAGTTTTCGCGAGTAGTTTATTAGTTTCTCAACATCTCCCATCTATATGTGTGTATATAGAACCTTTTGAAACTAAGAATTTTGAACAACACTAAAAATTCCTTAAAAACAACAAAAAAAAGTATTATAAAATATGAAAAATTTAAAAACATAAAAAATTCAAAACGTTTATTCAGTATCTTGGTTTAAAAAAAAACCTCTTAATTCTACATATGTGTATATTATCATTTAATCTCCAGTTACATAATATACACATATGTACATTATCATTTATCTTAATTGTACATATGTGCATAAAAAAATAACATGTATGGATATATATGTACATACATGTTTAAAATTGAAAAATAAGTATTATACGTATATACATATATATATGTATAATTTAGCAAAACTAATTTTTTTTCTAAACCGGTGTGCAAGATAAACGTTTTGTTTTTTTTTAAGTTGTTTTTCTATTTTTGCATTTTTTAGCTTTATAAAATTTTATTTATTTTTTCCTGGACGATTTTTTTGTTGTTGTCCAAAATGGTTCTTAAAGTTCTCAATTATATATGAAGCGTTAATATTTCATTTCTTACAAAGTTAATTTTTACATAAAAAATTACTTTTTACACAACTTTATTATGGGTTTTTATATATAGACATATATAGAAAACCCGTTGTAAAAAATAATAATAATTAAAAACCCGTGTATGTTATATTACTTATTACCTACATATATGTAAGTAATCGTTTAAATACACACACACACACATATATATATATAGGGCATGGATAAAATACAATTGAAATTAACGTGCTAAACATGAGAATCAAGTAAATTAATTATATATACAAGTAGAGTAATTATGTAATTACTCTATGATTTAATTACATAATTACTCTACTTGTACATATAATTACTCTACTTGATTTTCACGTTTATCATGTTAATTTCATTTGGACATTAACGTTCCCATATATATATATATATATATATATATATATGGTTGGTATCATTTAAGAACCTTAAAAAACTTAAGAACTATTAGAAACTATATATATATATGTATATATATAGGGGAATGATCTTTTGAGAACTTGATGAGTTGTAAGAAGTTTAAGAACTCAATATGAACCACACAATCAATTAAATGGGTATTGAATATGTGGCTGAGAATAAATTTGATTAAAAAATTAATCAGGAGAGAGGAGTAATGTGCTAAAAGTAGTCTAATATTTATTAACTAAAAATAAGCTAATCTAGACACTAAGTAATAAATCTAGACTCTTAACTTAACTAAAACTACTAACCGCCAAGTGAACCGATCGACTTTAGTACAACTAAGTAAGTCCGGATATCGAACCCATGAGACTCTTTTAATTACGTAAACTAGCTAAATTAGACTCAACTACATACACGACTATTTATATATTCTTAAAAGGGGGGTTTTACTAAATACTAATATTAAAACTAATTAATAAAACTAAAGACGACTTAAACGTGGACTTAACTCTGATATGACAAGTAACCACCTAAGCTAGAATCCCTAATGCATCAATTATCAAATGGTTGGAAAATGCTAAGTTATAGAACCAGGATCTTAAACTTCACTTAATGGGAAACCGAACAGGACCCTTGACCGTTCTCAAGAAGGAACCTATGGAATCCTAATAAGCAATTATAATTACCGGTTTTAATTAGACTCACTTACGATTGCTAATTTATTTTATGACAAGTACCTCCATAAGAAATCCTACCTTACAGCACGGAAATCAAAGGTGGTCTAATGAACTCACTCGACTAGATAGAAAAAGCTGATAAATCAAACCTAGACGGACTCCTTACAGAGAACTAAATCTAGTAGTTTAAACCAACCAAGATCTATCACATAATCTATCACCTTACAGCTATTTAGATTATCAGCACACTTAGGTCTACTTGATTTATTAATATTGTTCCTACGGTATTATTGCAAATCAACCACAAACTAGTCAAAAACACACAGTAGATAACCTAACATAATCCTATTATATGACAGACAATCATCAAGAAAACTGTGAAACAATAAAACTCATCAAACAATCCTAAGCACACATATGCATTGAATGAAATTCAAGAAACCTTTTACTTAATCATAAACCATAGACGAAAACAAAATACAAACCAAAATCCCATGTCAACAAAAGTTCATCACTAACCTAGACGGTCTAAGGGTTTAACCAACAACCAAACTCAAGAACAAAAGAAAATAATTTGGTTCAAATAATGAATTCATAAAGATAATAATAAATTCAAACCAGTAATAATGATGTTTGGTTGAGTAGGTGTTGAACCAAAACGATCTCTGCTCGAACCAACGTGTTCCTCTTTGCGGCTGACCTTCTTTTCTTTTTTCCTTTTTGCGTTGAAATATGACCAACATGCCTTGTAGCTGCCGCGGTCAATTAATTCTCCCCCACGTGTCTTCTGTTTTCGTTATTATATTTTTTATCATTGACTTGTGCAAAAATAAACAATTTCTTTCTCTGTGGGCTGCACATGTTTTTGTTGGGCCGCTACGAACTTATTTTGTATCCTCAAATCCAATTGGGTTTACGTCTAACATGATTTATTTGAAGAATTTACTCTCACGTGGCCTGCATCAGTTTGTTACACCACAAAATCAATCAACATTATATGATAATTAAAATATAATTAAAGTCTTATTTTAATCTACATAACTTGCTTAAAGTTTAACTCGTTATTTCAAGTTTAATATATATTAGCTTGTTATTATCAAAACCCTTTAAATTAGAATAATGAACCATGAACGAGCATAATTTAATAAAAACAACCCCAACTATACTCAAAAGTGTAGGAAATAGTTGTTGCTTTTATATATAATTTAGCTCATATCAAATATCTCCATACTTAAACCTTTTTTTGTGTAACATCCCAAATATTATAATAAAGAAAGTTGCGTCGAGTTGTCGTGTGATAAAAACTAATTAATATTAATAAAGAAAAGATCATGGACTTGGATTAATTAAGGTGGATTAAAGGGTAATGGGCCTTAGGTCCATGGACTTTAAGGGATATAAATACCCCCTTAAACCATCCTAAAACCCTAACTCTCATTTTATCTTTTCATAATCTCTACACACTCAAAAAACACACACACACACCTCTTTGTTAATCGCGGCAGAGAGAGGAAAGGGAAGAACGATTATTAATAGATCTTCCATATACAAGATATACGCAAGATCTAGAGTTCATAACCGAACTAACCGCGACCAAACGAACCCGGCAAGGTATGTTCTTGATCTTAAAAGTTTACGATTTTATAAACATTTAGTCTTGAAACTTGAAACGAGAATAGATCGGGTATAAACAAAACGTAAAGTTGTAAACTTGATGCTAAAACGAACTTAATGGACCTACAAACATGTGCGGCTCGTCTAAAATGAACCCTAGATCTAGTATTAAACGTTTAGCCTTAAAGGTTCATGATTTATATTACAAACGGGTCAAGTTTGGGCCGCAATCGGACTAGGGATTGACTGGGACTAAAGCCGAACCATAAACGAGCGGATTAAGGGTTGTAAAACGCATGTTTTGGTCGATAAACTAACCCGTACAGTAGCAGTTCGCTGTGACAACTTCGTCTGCAAGCAAGTTCGCTTGCAAGCATGTTCGCCATACAAGTTCGCTGCTATAAATTCGCTTGTTGTTAAGTTCGCCACACCTAAGTTCACTTATCAGAAGGTTCGCTTATATATCTAAGTTCGCTTATCAGTAAGTTCGCTTATATATTAAGTTCGCTTATCAATAAGTTCGCTTATATATCTAAGTTCGCTTATATATCCAGTTCGCTAATCAATAAGTTCTCTTATATATCTAAGTTTGCTTATCAATAACTTCGTTTATATATATAAGTTCGCTCGTCAGTAAGTTCGCTTACACTCAAGTTCGCTTACATTGAGACCTGGATACATGGCAAGTTGCAAATGTAGACATATATGTGTATACTCGTGATGGCGTGCAATGTAAAGACTTAGGAGATCAAACACATGAGAGTTAAAATAAAGGAAAACCATAAAAGTGCTAAGTAATCTAATACTAGACCACTAGATTAGATCCGACGAGTATTGATACGTGTAACGTATATACAGTTAGCAGAGCTCAACTGAAGAAAGGATTAACTATTAACGGAGAAAGGAACGGAGTTCAGGTGAGTTTCTAGCCCCACTTCCTTGTTATGTTTTCGGGGCTGTGTGCATACCCGACGTGAAATGTTAATACACTTATCCTAAGTGATAAGTGTATGCCATATGTGATATATGTGAAAGGTAAGAATGATTGCTTGTCAGTACGCGAACGATATCGGATATTGCGCATACTGTCAGGTTATAAATAAAGATATGAATGTTATAGGTAGTGTATGGATGATGTGTGAACGTTATGAACGAATGCTTGTCGAGGTGTGAACGATCTTCGGATATTGCACGTATCGAAAAGGAGTATGATTGTTAAATAAACGATGTGAAGAACGCCTAGTGTGTTCTTATGTCACGATGTAATTAGTGTATATGCAAAGTAAGTTTATGCAGGTACATGAATGATAAATAAGTTCTACGCCTGACATAGTAAGTTAGGATGCCAAATCCCTCTAACTTCTGTTGGACATAGACTTGGCATGTGATGGCGTAGTTAAGGACTGCGGGCCTTATACGAGTTATAGACGATAGATGAGAACGTAGTTAAGGACTGTGGGTCTTATACGTACTTCAGATAGGAGCCAGCATAGGAAGGGACTGTGGTTTTTATACGTGCGGTGATTGTATTGTGGTAGCATAGCGGAGGACTGTTGACCTCGTACGTGTTATGAATTAGGTTGCAACATAGGGAAGGACGACGGACCTTGTACGTGTTGTGAATGTAGGATGGTATAGGGAAGGACTGCGGACCTTGCACGTATCATAAATGGTGAACATAGGTAAGGACTGTGGACCTTTTTCGTGTTCACGACCTTAAGTATAGGTATAGACGGCGGACTATGAACAAACTCTCGGTGGACTGAGGTAAGTATTAGTATGTACGTATGATAGAAGGGTAACTGGTTAATTATGGATACGTATCTTCGGATGTGCAAGTATGTATGATATGTGTATGTATTGTATGCCGACTGATTAACTAGAACTCACTTAGCGTAGCTGACTTTTAGTATGCACGCATGTGAGTAGGATGAAGGAGCTCGCTTGAGGGAAACACGTGGCATTGAATAAGAGGCCGACATCGGAAGACTCAAGACGTTTATGTTTAATGTTGTTTATTTTGAAAGACAAGTTATGTAATGTTTTATGAAAGTTTTTATATTCCGCGTATGTTTTTATTAACTCTGATGACTAGAACTATGTGAATGAGTAAATCCAACGTCCAAATGTGAGGAACTGGTAACGGTGCCTTACATTTTGTCACTGAAAAAACTATTTGCAATGAAATCATAATCGGAAAACTGATCTTAAGAACATGTAGGTCATTTTAAAGTTCAGATAAACGCAAAAACCGCGATTGCCGATATTATTGTCCACTTAAACCCTGCCACCAGTCTATCAAGCCCCAAAGCACATTTAGCATATATGTTTAAATGATATCAAAAACCTATTGGTCTCACACCTTTAGAGTTAAGATCCAGCTACCCCATCTCAAGTATAATAAAGACAATTAAAATCGGGTTGAAGCAAACTCGTTCAACCTATCACCGTAAGATAAGAACCCCTTAATGGTAAGAAGAAAATACACTTAGATGGAATTATGAATCATAGGTCAAATGAGGTCGTACGAGCATGCCCTAAATATTATTGGACTTTGTCCTATATATATTCCATAAAAATTATTTATTGACTAAAAACTTTCGAGCCCTAATAGTGTATCCTCAGAGTCACTATCCCCTTGGTAAGACGTAAACTCTCAGTTTTGTTTAGTATGTGCACTTTGACCTCTTTTTCTACTTTTGAGAATGCTTCTTTGGCATTTTTCAATACATAACTTTTCTCACTGTTTTGCTTTTTCGAACCAACTTTTGGAATACTTGAACTTTTCTTTCTTTTTTCTTTTTTTTATCGTGCACTTAGGCATTTTTAACCTATAAATATATAACTAAGACAAAAGCTCATATAAAATTGGACATTGCGAGCGCCACCACTCTTTATTTATTTTCATAAAATGAAGTGGCGTGCTAATTGAAAGTGTATTTAATTCTAACCACCTTAGGGTAATCAACTTATGGTAATACTCTCTATGCCTTATCGAATTTCAGTTTCACTGTCCCCCCCTTAGATGAAAACCCAAACAAAAATCTCAGATTAATTAAGTTTATTCACTATATGCAACGGGAAACCTTTCAAGAATAGTTGAGCCTACCGACACATCTCAAACTTAGTATGTTTTCTTATATACTATCTCTTAATATTAGTAGTTTGAAAGACCAATTTTCAATTTCTCTATCATTTTTCATTATTTACAAAAAAATAAATTTATAATTTAAGGGACAGTTTTCAAATTCTTGTGCTCTTTTTTCTCTCAATTTTTTTATTTTTTTTTAAAATTTATATTTTTGCCGAAAATATCAATTTCCCATCCCCAAACTTAAATTTCACATTGTCCTCAATGTGAGAAAAAGGAAACTACGAATAAAATTATGCAAAAATAAAAATAAACTATGAATTGGAACATACTCCCCTGATAAATTGACGATATGCATCGTGAGTCGTGTTACATGCCCTCCAATTCAAGCGCGATCAGCAAACTATCTTTAAATAACGTCATCTTTCACGAACAAAAGCAGCAAGCAAGTGGCATCCCCACACTTGTTTAAAACCATATCTTATCAACTATCTCATAAGCAACCTTGGAACAACCTGCAAGTAAGAGAAACACCCGGTAGAGCAAAGAAGTAAAAACAAAATAGAAATAAAAATAGAAAAACAAGATAGTACCGGGCTGCCTCCCGGGAAGTGCTAAGTTTACAAAAGAGTCTTCAGCCGGACTCGTTCCTGAAACCTCAATCAGGAGACTTCTCCTTGATCCTCTTCCCATCAGTGCTCCTCAACACTCTCCCTTTACAATTAGTTGGGAAGAAAATAATTTCCAACCACATGTAGGCCCAAAAATACGCATTCGGCTCGATCCACCCATTATTGAAATTATGAGAATATGACCAACTCCACACACTTTGATTCCCGAGCCCAAATATCTTCCTTCTTAGGGCTCTTGATTTACGTGGCGATCCACGAACGACTATTTCTAAAACATATCCGCTTTACCGTGCAGACGTGGATGATCTTTCACAATGAGATGCAATTCTTTACTCTTCAATTCTTTAGATATCTCTTGTGATTCCTCTTTGACATTTAGTCTCTTAACCGGCTCCCCGAATAACAAACCTTCAAGCTCCTCAATATCTCTTTCGTGGTTAAAATCTCTCTCATCCATAGTAGCTAAACCAACCAAATCATCACCAAATTCATCATTAAGCTCGTCCTCCAAAAGGGAATACGCTCCTCTGTCTTATCCTACAACCCAACATCCTCAAACTTGATTGTCAGCTCATTAAATTGTATCTGATACTTTAAGCCCGACCGGAAATCAACCATGATATTTAAAAGTGGTGCTTTTGGATTAATGCTATGGATGACACGTAAAACATCGTATAATATCTCTGCTGGATGTGGTATGTGATCCATCATTACTCCAGATGAGTCTTTACAACCGATAATATTCCCCATATTATCATACACCACGCATACTTTAGGTTGACAACTGTTTTTATCTAGGTGGTCCATAATTGCCTGTATTTCTGACTCCAATATAGTTAAACCTCTTTGATCCTTATGCGGATTTTCTTTAAATCTGGTTTGGTAGTAACACTCCATGAAGATCACTGCAAAGATAAAAGTAAACAGAAAAGGATCACGAGCACCAAATAGTAATAAAGTAAAAAATATATTCAAGAAAAACTAAACTAATTTAAAGCAATTAAAATAAACTATTTTATCCTAACTCCTACGACTCAAAACAGACTCGAAAAACAAAAATAAAATAAAAACTACTTAAGACTCCTACGACTCAGAAACAAAAACAAAAACAAAAACAAATAGCACGTATATATCAAGCAAGAATCAAAGCTAATAACGCAATCGCCAAGAGTCCCCGGCAACGGCGCCAAAAACTTGATGTGCTAAAATTAGTCTAATATTTATTAACTAAAAATAAGCTAATATAGACACTAAGTAATAAATCTAGATTCTTAACTTAACTAAAACTACTAACCGGCAAGTGAACCGGTCGACTCTAGTACAGCTAAGTAAGTCCGGATATCGAACCCACGAGACTCTTTTAATTACGTAAACTAGCTAAATTAGACTCAACTACAGATACGACTATTTATATATTCTTAAATGGGGGGTTTTACTAAATACTAATATTAAAACTAATTAATAAAACTTAAGACGACTTAAACGTGGACTTAACTCTGATATGACAAGTAACCACCTAAGCTAGAATCCCTAATGCATCAATTATCAAATGGTTGGAAAATGCTAAGTTATGGAACCATGATCTTAAACTATTCACTTAATGGGAAACCGAACAAGACCCTTGACCCTTCTCAAGAAGAAACCTATGGAATCCTAATAAGCAATTATAATTACCGGTTTTAATTAGACTCACTACCGATCGCTAATTTATTTTATGACAAGTACCTCCATAAGAAATTCTACCTTACAGCACGGAAATCAAAGGTGGTCTAATGAACTCACTCGACTAGATAGACAAAGCTGATAAATCAAACCTAGACGGACTCCTTACAGAGAACTAAATCTAGCAGTTTAAACCAACCAAGATCTATCACATAATCTATCACCTTACAGCTATTTAGATTATCAGCACACTTAGGTCTACTTGATTTATTAATATTGTTCCTACGGTATTATTGCAAATCAACCACAAACTAGTCAAAACACACAGTAGATGACCTAACATAATCTTATTATATGACAGACAATCATCAAGGAAACTGTGAAACAATAAAACTCATCAAACAATCCTAAGCACACATATGCATTGAATGAAATTCAAGAAACCTATTACTTAATCATAAACCATAGACGAAAACAAAATCTAAACCAAAATCCAATGTCAACAAAAGTTCATTACAAGCCTAGGCGGTCTAAGGGTTTAGCCAACAACCATACTTAAGAACAAAAGAAAATAAATTGGTTCAAATAATGAATTCATAAAGATAATAATAAATTCAAACCAATAATAATGATGTTTGGTTGAGTAGGTGTTTAACCAAAACGATCTTTGCTCGAACCATCGTGTTCCTCTTTGCGGCTGACCTTCTTCTCTTTTTTCCTTTTTGCGTTAAAATCTGACCAACATGCCTTGTAGCTGCTGCCGTCAATTAATTCTCCACCATATGTCTTCTGTTTTCGTTATTATATTTTTTTTATCATTGACTTGTGGCAAAAGAAACAATTTCTTTCTCTATGGGCTGCGCATGTTTCTGTTGGGCCACTACGAACTTATTTTGTATCCTCAAATCCATTTGGGTTTATGCCTAACATGATTTATTTGGAGAGTTTACTCTCACGTGGCCTGCATCAGTTTGTTACACCACAAAATCAATCAACATTATATGATAATATAAATATAATAAAAGTCTTATTTTAACTCTATATAACTTGCTTAAAGTTTTACTTGTTATTTCAAGTTTAATATATATTAGCTTGTTATTATCAAAACCCTTTAAATTAGAACCATGAACCATGAACGAGCATAATTTAATAAAAACAACCCTAACTATACTCAAAAGTGTAGGAAATATTATTTAAGTAATTTGAATGGATCCTCAAATTATTTTTTAAATTTAATAGTTACAAAGAATGTAATCATCTACGTTCGTATTATTATTATTATTATTGTTATTATTATTATTAATAAAGTATAAAAACCACTCACGTAAATTGGATTCTAACAAATATTTAAACTACAAATACAATATTATTAACAATTAGTCACAGTCAAACACCCACTCATCAAAGCTATCACCTATCAACGAGAAAATTCTGAAGAGGTGGCTGTGAAGCCCGTCTATTTGTATGACGACACATATTTTGAAAATATTGAAGGGGACGAAAAGGCTCTTGCTACCTTAACTTGGCACTTTCACTTGAAATTGCCTTAGAATTTAGAGAATTACAGTATGCTAAGGCTTTATGGGAAGCCCTTATTGAATTTTGAAAATAAGCCGACAAGACCTCATACGAGGTAAATCCGACTGCAATGGGTGTAAAAGTAATAGCCCCTCCAGTTGCAGGGGGTTTGGTTACTGCTGGCTCGAGGGATAACATGCAACCGCAACTCTGGCTACAGGTGCACCTTAAGTATCAAAATAATATATTAATATCACTAATTCTTGCATAATTGAATATTGAATTGAAACCAAATCATAGTTTAGTATTGCTATATTTTCCCTAATTATTTGATCTTTATCAAGTTAAGCTATAAACATCCTGTTTTGGAGTTTTTCATTTGTTGACTTGTACATGAGTTTTCTGTATGACTATAAGAGTATTCGTATTAGATATTAATGATAAATGAATGATTTTTAATGAAAAAAAATATATTTAACAATGACTATTGGTGAATTGCATATACAAAAGATTATTTGTTATCTACTGTGTTTGAGTTTCAAGATAATTCATTATTTACCAACCTCATAAACGATTTCACAATTTGATATCAGTTTTGAAAGTGTAGACCAACTGACTCTGAAAAGTCAAACTTAAGGAGAATAGGAAGCAAGTTTTCAATGTTTGATGATTTTCTGTAATCTCATTGGTTAATGGTTTAATTCAGGATGAAAGGGAGCTAAAAAGGCAGAAAAGGAAGCAATCCAATAGGGAATCGGCTCATAGGTCCAGGCTACGCAAGCAGGTAAACAATTGGTTAGAGGTGACAAAATGGGCAGGTCAATCGGGTCAAATTGTCGGGTCAAGTTAACCTGACACACTTTTTTCATTTAACATATTTGATGTGATTATAAAATCTTTCTATAGTTTCTACCCGTGTGAAGTATTTATTACATTTTTTATTTTTCATCTGGGGTCAGGCAGAATGTGATGAGCTGGCGCAAAGGGCTGAAGCTTTGAGGGAAGAAAATTCTTCTCTCAGTACCGAAGTGGGCCGCCTTAGGAGTGAGTATGATCAGCTTCTTGTTCAAAATGCAACCCTCAAGGTAACAAAATGCAACCCTCCAACCTTTGCTTGTTTTTTTAGTTTGTTCTCGATAGTATGTTTCTTTCTATATAATATTTACTTTGTGCATGATCTGATTCAAGTGCTTTCACTATTAGTAAAAAAAAAAAAACTCTCCAAATATCACAAATGAAAAGTTACTGGGGACCAACATAATTTTATTTGTAGTTAGGGGGTGTAAACGAGTCGATCTCGGTTCGTGATAACGGTTTCACGCTCGATCTTGGTTTGGGCTAGGCTTGTTTGTTATTTATTTATTACTTTATTATTTATATTATATATATTATTTTTTTCGCATATATATATTTACAATTATCATGTATACGTGTAATATAATATTTATTGTTTAGTAACACTTATCATAGTTAAATATATAGTAACATTTATTATGTATTATATATAAGTTTAATGTTAAATAAAAAATGCTATAAATAGTAGACTGGCTCGATATATGAAGCGCGAGCCTAAACGAGCTTAATATATTTTTTTATTATGTATTATATATTTCGCTTATATCAAGTGTGAGCGTAAATCAGCTTGATATATGAAGCTCTGGCTGATTCGAGCTTTTAGTGAATCAGTCTCGAGTTGCTCCCAAGCAGCTCGGCTCGTGGATACCCCTATTTGTGATTCATAACTGCTAACGTGCGAAGATATCATTTGGGATTTAAATTTTTATCAATATCGGAAATATTGCATGTATCCATAAATGGATATTGTAGCGTTCATGTTAGGGCCAAAGTAGTATATTATTCACTCATGTGGTTTACTTTAGAGAAACGTTAGCACCAAACATGGTGATTTCAACCCATTTACTTATGAATAAGTCGATTCAAGTTATGTTTCATACAGGAAGTAGGTTAACGGGGTGAAAGCCCCTAAACAACGCATACGATCTACTAAATCACTTCTATTTTGTATGGTATTAGAGCATTCTCAACCGGTTCCTCATCCCTATCTCTATAATTACACTAAAAAACACTACATTTCTCTCTCCTTTTCAATTAAATAATACTTTTTATACCTTTATCATTACAGTTTTCTCTCTCCTCTACTCACAACCAATCCAACAAATATTAAAAAATAAATAGGGGAAACAATGTTTCCCCAAATGTTTCTCCAAATTTACAAAAAATCACTACATTTCTCTCTACACCCTATAATTTACACTCACAATCACTTACAACCTCACCCTATAATTTGCGAACTCCCCTCACATAATTATAGAGAATGGAATGAGAATGCTCTTAATATAGTTTTTATAATCATGTTTAACAAAGATATTCTCAAAAATTTGAGTAAATAAAGACATGGCCCGATGCGTTTAACTGAGACTTTTATTTTTTTTACAGCAACGACTAGAGGAAATTTCTGGGCGAGAAGAACCGACATCTGGTGCGAATGAACAACAAACGGGCAACGAAGATCATGAGGGCGGGCAGATATAACTTGTGCAGAATCATCAATGGTGTTCTGGGTTCCCTTAGAGCATAATCTAACTATTAGGAAACAAGAAAATATGTGTTTTTACAATAGCCGGATTACCTTCTAGTCAAGCATTTATCAAACACTGACCTTGTTGTCTTTTCTTAGATTAGTTGAATAACTAGAAGATTAATTATTATTTTTATCCATTGTTCTCGATCGGCCGATCTTTTAAGGCCCGAGGAATCTGGATGTAATGTAGACTGTAGTGTGACTTTAATGCTATGCCCTTGTAGGTATTCTGATTTTTTCATGATTGTATGTACTAAATATGATTAATATGGTTTGCTAACTAGAAGTGTTTATATGGTTCTTATGATTCTTTACATAAAGTTGTTTCTAAATACAATTAAAATGGATGGTTTAGAAATTTTCAACCTACGCTGAATGGTTTGGTTCACGGTTTATGCTTAAAGCCAGGTAAACCATGTAAATCATGGGATTTTGAGCTTTATATAACTTACTATATTGGATGTGTGCTTTATTTATTTTATACACAGAGTTGGTCTTTTCACTTTTAATTATTGGAAATTATTGTTTTTATTTATAAAGTCCTAATAAACACTAATGGTTTGGTTTAGTTTGGTTTTAATTTTCAATGGTTTGATCATGTTTTACAATGGTTAAAAACATTTGCTAACAATCTACTCATGGTTTAACTTAAAAGCCGTCAAAATCGGTCTGTAAATGTAAACACCTCTAGTATTGAACACATTGGATTCATCTACACATATTTGAAGGGTTGGTAACATGATAGCTATGAGATGATGTCACTCCTACGCATATGATGCTGGCCTTTCGGTTATCAAGTCACATTACCACCAATCATTTTAGTAGGTTTATACATCATTAGAGTTTGGTATTTTATGTCGTGACTCTACGTAAGTTACTCATGTGTTACATTCATGGGAGATTGTTTGATATCATGTGACATTACTTTCTAACCGACTTTAAGAAAGGGATTGTGTATAATATCGTAAGAATTCATCACATGAAACTAATGATTATGATTTACAAGTGTTGTATTATATAAATAAGGGTTAGGCTAAAGACACCTCAAACTATGTGTGTGGCAGACATGAATTGTTAATGAATGCACACCCTTTCTCTATCACATCAGTTAGTTCATTTGGTATATGAGCGTGCAGATAAGTTAGTTCATCTGGTATACAAGCGTATAGATAAGGTGTAGATGCATATAAATCTGGTTATGAGCACTGGATCGTAACACATGTGATACCGAGGCCCTAAGATAACTAAGAAGGCTAACCACTGGACCGTAGCGCATGTGATATCGAGGCCCTAAGATAATTTAAGATCATCATTGTTGTCATTGGTGTCCAATTAGCTTAATTTTCTATGTTTATTGTGTGAATATGACAATTTGTATATATAGGTAAGAAACCCAATTTATATATTTAAGGCTTGAAAATCATTTTGATTCACTATGTATTGTAAAGTTGTAATAATGAACAACATACGTATACACATGTAATGACCCTTGACATCATCTCAAAAGTTAAAAATTTAAGTTAGCATAACTCACTAAAACAGAAGATCCTCGATGTAATGGATAAGAAGTTACGAAAATTTTCTACCAACCCTATAGATATTTTGGCTCTTTAAAAAAAGATCGATAATCAAAATAAAAAACATTCATGACAACGAAATAACACAGTGTAGAAAATGTGGTTGACATACGTTACACATGTACCCAAAAGGAAGTAATCAATGTATATCTATAAATATATTTGAATCTTAATCCAGATATAACTATTTACAACACCCCCCCCCCCCCAACCCTAATAATTAGAGTAACCATATGGGCACAAAGCTCTATATAAACTAAGCTTTTGACAATTGATCAAATATGGATAGAATTCAAAATATTATAAACAGATTCAAGGATTGCAAAAGTCATATTCTTGGTAAGTTTTGAAAAAGTTGTTATATGTAGTGGTTGTGTCCTCACTCGTGACTTATTCACATTGTAAACATGTCACATCAAGTGTATTTCTTTTTTAATTTGCTCAACATACGAAATTAAGACTTGACATTATCTTCTTTTTATAATACTTTAATTTAACTCTTAAACGACTTTCAATAAACAAATTTGTAATCAATTGAAGAGGTAGGTCCCAGCAAAGCCATGTTGGACCAGCAAGACTCACCTTGAAGAGGGACGTCTGCGCAAAGACCAACTGGATCCGCAGGACCCACCATGCTCAGAGAGATGAAGACCTTACACGCAGTAAGCCAGCTGTTCCCGCAGGAAAGCCTCCCTTGGTAAAGTACCCTGCCTGTTCCCGCAGCTGCAGATACAAGCCAAGAAGGAAGGCTACCCGCACTAACAGTAAGGCTACACGCATAAGGCACTAACTCTTATACTTCAGTAATGTCACCTGAAAAAGGAATGAGCAGGGCGGTAATATTCCCGCCCAAATAAGCCAGTCCGTAGGCTTCTAGAAGATCTTTTGTACTATACCTACCAAGGTATGGACAAATAGATAAGATCTGGCAAAAGCAACCCATGAACCAATCACAGGGTGACAGCTCACCGACAATAGTACAAGGAGCAGCACGCTACAGTACAAAATGTCACTATCAGCCGCTGCCTACCCACCAACTCCCATCGTGGCACGAACATAGCCCGTAGTTGGTGGAAAAGGAATATTATACAGCTGGCTGTACCTGCTTGGAAACCTACCTTCGGCTATAAATACTCCAACACCTTGGAACGGTATCATCATCTTCTCTCTAGCTATTTCTCTCTATATACACTTGTATTCAGAGCAATCTAGTCTGATTCTCACGCCGGAGGGTGGTCACAAGGAGGAACCCCCCCCCCCCCTTCTCAGTGACGAGCTCACGGTGTCTGTTTTGCAGGTCGAGAAGAATAACCATCTTTGCTGTACCTAACCCTCGTGGGAAACATCTACTTAACCCCCAGATTATCCTTAATCTGCCGGGGCCATTTAGTGTTTCTTCATTGGCGCCATCCGTGCATTAAGCTAGAACTAATTCTTTTTCTCAGTTTTTTCAAACTTCTGGAAAGATGGTTAAGGTTACACCGACGCCAAGGCCACCGAGTGACCAAGAAACTCCGGTAACCACAACCCCAGCTACTGGGGGGAACACCAGTGAATACATGATTTTTACGAACACTACCCCGGTTATCCAATCCGAGGCAAGTGCAGTAAACAATCCTCCCCTGGGATTCATTGATACCCAGGTGGAGAAACAACAGACGAGACTTCCCCAACAAACACTTGAACAAGTTAAAGCTTGGGCGGAAGCACGTCAGAAATAATTCCAGGCTGAGTTGGACGAACGTTTACGTTCACTCCAGCAGGCCAATGACAAATTCGGAAGCACTAGACAACAGCTCAACATGAGCAACGATTGCGAGTATGTGGATGATGAAGATTGGAAAGAATCTGACAGTGACGCAAACCCTCGTCATAAGGAGAAAGGGAAGCGTAAAGAAGACTTCCACTCGAAGAGAAATTTCTAGGAAACCTTCAAACCAAAGAACACGGGGGGAAACCCACGTGACTTCTACAAAACTTTCAGACCAACTGTTGCGAATGCGGGAACGTCCAAATTCGCAAGGGACATTGCGGAAGCAATCGCTCCAAAGAGTGCCAAACAGATGTCCAACATAGGCACTTACGATGGCATATCTGACCCGGACGATCACCTGAATAGATTTATAGCGGGGGCAACCGTCAGTAATTGGACGGAACCCACGTGGTGTTACATGTTCCAAATGACGCTCGTCTGGGCAGCCAGAGCGTGGTTTGATCGTCTACCGGTCCACCACATCTATGATTGGGCAGACTTCCAGTACAAGTTCAGCCAGCACTTCAGTCAACAAAGAAAATATACTGAAGAGCAATGGACGATCCTCAACTGCATCCGAGAGGAAGACGAATCTTTGCTAGACTTCATCACTCGCTTCAACTCAAAGAAGCTAAGTCTGGGCACTATTAGCGAAGATCTTGTTCGCGCCGCTTTTTATCCAGGGCGCTGAGTACCCAGAGCTCATCCTCACGTTGACGGGTAAGGATGGCATGCCATCCACGTGGGATGCCATCATGACAGCAGCTAAACGCTTCGCCGAGACGGAGAAGCAACTGGGTAGAAATCTTCCCCAGAGCACAAACCTCTACACGCAGAGGACAAGAGAAAATAACGTTCGTACCGCCCGACAAAATAAAAAGAGGAAGCTTGGTATTTGGCAGTCAAGGATAAACTTTGACACCTCATCCAGCTCTCGCCCTCTATTAGGCGGAAGGGACAACACGCACTCGTCAAACCGGAATCCCAGATGGACGCCACTCACCAAAAGCGTCACCGAGATATTTGCCACCGAGAAACTCCCATGGCCAAAGGCTCCGATAATCCGACAGCGTCATAACGCTGATCAGAGCAAATCCTATGACTTCCACGGGACAAAAATCCACACCACGGAGGAGTGCACATCTTTGAAGGATATCGTCGAAACATTCGTCAAAGATGGGAAACTCACACACCTCGTGGCGTCAATCAAGAACGGAGGGAGGAATGACAATCGATACAAGGGCAATGGACGAAAGCCCGTCGACATCAGCATTCACATGGTTCATGGCAACGTCAGAGGAAGAAAACGACGAACAACAGAGCCAAGTGCGTGGAAGGAAGCCGAAGTGCGCTTCCCGCGTGTGCCAGGAGGGCCCAACAAAGAAGGCCCCATAGTCATCAAAAGCCAGCTGGGGCACTACATCACCTCCCGCACTCTTGCTGATAACGACGCTTCGTCAACGGTCATGTACAGGCAGTTTTTCGACAAGCTAGACGACGAAGACAAAGAACGCCTAGAAACGGTTTACGCCTCGATGGAAGGGTTCGATGGCAGCACAAACACCCCCTTGGGTATCCTATCTTTCCCCGTCACTCTCACGGACGGGAAGTACTCCCGCATAGAAGACGTGGACTTCGTCGTAATGAGGAAGCCACACCACACATACGACATTCTCTTCGGGAGAGATGGGATGGCAAGATTTAATGTCGTGGTGTCTTCGGTCCATGGCATGATGGGATGGCCAACAGCTGAGGGTGTCGTGATGATCACGGGTATTCCCCAGGTATGCATCGCATCTGTCTCATCTAAACCCAAACCAAAGATGGCTAAACCAACCATTACCGAGCCGGAAGAATGGGCCTTCAATGGCAAGTACCCTGACCAGGCCGTTACCATTGGCCCAACGATCACTAATCCCACACGCACCTTACTCAAACGCTTATTGCAAAAAAATGCTGACATCTTCGCGTGGACACCAGCTGACATGACTGGTGTACCCCGAAGTAAGGCGGAGCATAAGCTCAAGTGTGACCCGGCTTTTACGCCGGTCATACAAAAGCGTCGCGTAATGGGTCCGGAAAAGGCTAACGCGTGTAGAACCCAAGTCAAGGAACTCCTTGACGCAGGCATCGTACGCGTTAGTAAATATCAAACATGGGTTGCAAATCCTGTTATGGTACCGAAATCCAACAAACAATGGCGCATGTGCATAGATTTTAAAGACCTAAACAAAGCATGCCCCAAGGATTGTTACCCGTTACCCGAAATTGACCTTAAGGTAGATTCGTTAGCACCGTTTCGCCTTAAATGCTTCCTTGATGCGTATAAGGGATACCATCAAATCCACATGGCCGTTGACGATCAGGACAAACCGCATTTCGGACGCCCGATGGCACATTTTGTTACCAAATGATGCCATTCGGACTTAAGAATGCTGGGTCCACGTACCAACGCCTGATGGACAAAGAGTTCCATGCCCAAATCGGGAGGAACTTATAAGTTTACATGGATGACTTGGTCATCAAAAGCCTTGAGCCAGAGGCGATGTTGACAGACATCGAAGAAACTTTCAACACGCTCAGAAAAATAAACATGAAGCTCAACCCGAGCAAGTGTTCCTTTGGGATGGAAGAAGGGAAGTTCTTAGGAGTCATCGTTACCAAATATGGCTTCAGAGCGAACCCTGAAAAGGTCGAAGCCATTATAAAAATGGAATCACCTACTACCATCAAACAGGCTCAGACACTGAATGGACGACTAGTCGCACTTAACCGCTTTTTGGCAAACCATGCGGATAGGTCGTTCCCATTCGTGTCAACATTGAGAAATTGCTTGAAGAAAACGCACTTCCACTGGACACCAGAAGCGGAAGCAGCTTTTCAAGAGATTCGGTCACGGTTGATCGAACTCCCAACGCTCACAGCACCAGAAGTGGGGGAGGAATTAATTCTCTACCTCTCCGCCACAGACAGAGCAACCGGGGCAGTCTTACTAGTAGAACGAAAAGGCATCCAGATGCTCATCTACTATGTAAGCCGCGTCTTAACGGACGTGGAAACCCGGTACTCTACCCTGGAAAAATTAGTCTTAGCACCTGTACAGGCTTCACGCAGGCTAAGACGATATTTCCAAGGTCACCCAATCACCATTCTCACCAACTTCAAACTTGCAAACGTTCTAGGTAAACCCGAGTTGTCGGGACGCCTAGCCAAATGGGCAATTGAGTTGGGGGAATACGCGATAAAGTACAAGCCAAGACCAGCCATAAAAGGCCAGGTCTTGGCCGACTTTATTGCGGAAGTCCCCGCATCGCGGGAAAAAGAGTGCCAGGAAGAGGCTCAACCCTCTCCAGCACAAGACATTAACGATGTCTGGCGACTCTATACTGATGGAGCAGCCAACAACGAAGGTTCAGGCGTAGGGTTGAAACTAACTAACCCGGCAGGCCAAGAATGCACTTACGCTATTCGGCTTGATTTCCCAAGTACGAACAATGAAGCGGAGTACGAAGCATTCTTGGCCGGATTAAGAATTGCGCGTAAGATGGGAGTGAAAAACTTGGAAGCCCACGTGGACTCCATGCTAGTAGCCAACCAGATAAACGGGACGTACACGGCCGTGAATGACATAATGGCCCTGTACCTTGCACAAGCCAAAACCCTTATGCGCGATTTTAACGATTGCAAAGTGGTGCACATCAAGCGAAGCGAAAACAAATCTGCAGATGTGTTAAGCAAGCTTGCATCGTTGGCCTTCACCCACTTGGGAAAGGACATCCGCGTTGAACTTCTTGGAGCACCATCAGTCCCGCACAAGGAAATTTGTGTCATCCAAACCGGCACGGAAACATGGATGACACCAATCATAAATTACCTTGCAGCGGGTATACTACCAGAGTCGAAGACACAGGCAAGAAAGATACGCTGTAAATCACTGAACTATCAACTTGTTGATGACATACTTTACAGGCGTAACTTTCTTGGCCCACTCCTCAGATGCGTTGACGACCAAGATGCCGACTACCTCTTAAGGGAAGTACACGAAGGCATCTGTGGAGTACACGCAGGTCCACGCGCAGTTGTAGCTAAGCTAAACAACGCGGGATAATTTTGGCCGGGGATGCACACGGATGCGCTGGCCTACATCAGAAAATGTAGGTCCTGCCAGCTTTACGCACCCAACACGCATCGCCCGAAGAACGAACTTGTTCCAGTCACTTCTTCATGGCCATTCCAGAAGTGGGCCATCGATGTGACAGGCCCATTTCCCACAGCAGCAGGAAACGTTCAATTCCTAGTGGTAGCCATTGACTACTTCACCAAGTGGATAGAAGCAAAACCCCTAGCCCAAACAACCGCAAAACATATCAAAAAATTTATTTGGGAATTTATTATTTGTCGTTTTGGACTTCCACAGAATTTGGTGAGCGACAACGGCACCAACTTTGCTGACCAGAAGCTACAAAAGTGGCTGAAAGAGCTTCAAATCACCCACACCTTTACTTCAGTCCGCACACCCGCAGGGTAATGGTGAGGTGGAAAGAGCAAACAAGAGCATCGTCGACGGCATAAAGAAAAGACTCTTGGAACATAGATCCGACTGGGTGGACGAAGTTCCACATGTCCTTTGGGCAAACAGAACGCTAAAAAAGGCAAGCACGGGCGAAACCCCGTTCAGCCTCACCTACGGTACTGAAGCCATGGTTCTAGTTGAGATCGGTCTACCCTCACCAAGAGTTATAACTCAACCAGAAGACAATGATGCGGAAAGACGGTTAGATCTTATGCTAACCGAAGAGCGCAGAGACTTAGCCGCAGCGCGTGAAGAGAACTATAAGCGACAAATGCAAAAGTACTACAACACGCGGGTGAAACTCTGCAACTACAATGTCGGAGACTACATACTGCGTAACAACGAGGCTTCGAACCAAGAGCGCCCAGGAAAGCTGGCCCCGGTCTGGGAAGGGCCATACATTATTAAAGAAGTTTTGGGAAAGGGCGCATACCGGCTCGAAAGGCTCGATGGCACCCCCATCCCAAGAACATGGAATGGAGCTCAATTATGCAGATGTTACATGTAGATCAATTCCGAACTTGTAAAGAAAAGGCCTAGAGCCACTTCTAATGGAAATGATTCTCCTTATCACATTGTGTTGATAGCCTTACCTTTATACTTATGAACTGACCACACTGATATGCCGGTATTCACCGCATAAATAAGTGAGGGAGGAAGTAAGTCGTTGCGTGTGGAAAGCGGCACAACCCGCATGAACACAAAAACAGTAAATATTTCTAAGGGGAAGATGAGGAAAACCTTCACGCAGGTCAGATATAGATAAAGTTTGGTCATCCTACTAAGTGAACGTGACGGTCCTACCCGCACAATCATGATAGAGGAAACATAACATTAACCTATAATCTGACACGCGTCGAAAGGTTAACTTATTCAAAACACTTAGAAAATTGCTAAGTTAAACTAAAATATGCATGAGCAAATCATATAATGTTTACAAGGCAAGGCGTTAACAAAACATTTATATTCACAATAAAAGTTGTTCAAACATTACAAAATGGCTAGGTATCTACCCGCCTTCTAATAATACAAATCTATCCTAACGGTTGGAAGGAATCTCAAGATTCAAGCTTCGGGACCACTTCCTCCAAACCCACTTGAACCCGCACCATCAGTCGGCTGCGGCGGTTCGAGGAAAGCTTTGAGAACAGCTAGCCCGTCATCAGCAGCAGCAACTTCGTTAACCTTCTCCACAACCGGATGCAAGAAGGCAGCATACTGGTTCACAACTTGGTCATAGGCAGCTTCAGTGTTAACATCGTGTAAAGGAAATTTGGAAGGCGGGATGCCTTTCTCTGCAAATCCTAGACCAAGCAAGAAACCAGCCTTCTCCCCATCCTCATGAGAAGCGTTGAGGGCTGAGCTCATGGCATTATCATAGGATGTATTCGCGAATATCCGATGCACAACCTACAAAAAAATATATATATTAAAAACTTTTCTAAGTATAAAGAAAAGCACAAAGCAAAAAATTATGGAGCTATGCGTACCTGCGGCAACGCTTCTCGTAGAAGCCAATCCTTAGTGGACAGAGCTTCTTGAAGGGTAGCTTGAGCTTGATCGCGGGCGCGTTCGGCTTCATTCTTGTTTAGGTTGGCAAGCAACACGTCCTTGGCAGCAGCCTCTTCAACGCCTTTAAGCTTGCGCTCAGTGCGATCAAGCACAGCCCTCTGATCCAAGAGCTCATGTAGCTTATTGGCATCCTCTAAAGCCAAAGCCTCATGAGCCTGCTGAAGCTTCTTCAGTTTGGCTTTCAGCTCTTCATTCTCATCGCGCAGAGGCTCAGCAACGGCTTCAGCTTTGGTGGCCCTTTCAGTGGCATTACGCGCAGTTTCCTTAGCCAACCTAAGCTGTTCGTTAACAGCTTGGGTAGCCTTGGAACGGGCCTCATGCCTGGCTTGGATCTCGGCCTCAAGATCCTTGAAGGCCTTTTCTTTTTCAGCAGCAGTGGCGGCAAGCTTCTTGTTCTCCTCCCGCAGCGATCGCACCTGAGCCCCCTCCAGGCTACGCGCAGTCTTCAACTTGTCGTTTTCACGACAAAGTAACTCGACACGCGGCTGCATCCGGGCGAGAAGAATTCGAAGCTCGTTGGACAACCTGCCCTCCTGGTAGCTAGCCATAGCCTCCCCCAATGCACCGCTTGGAGCGGCATGGCGCGCCCAGTCGACGCAGTCTGCAGCCGTCCTGAGAGTCGTGCCTCGGCGGATATTCCACCTTGGCGCATAGACCTCATTGGAATCTGAAACTGCAACAAAAAACAGTTAAGAAAAAATGAATTAGGAGAAATAACAGGCCAAAGTAACCCCACGCACCTGTAGGGTCGATAACAGGCCGATAGCCGCTAAACCCATCACCTGAACCTAAAGGATATCCATCCAAGAGGTCAAGGAGATGGGAAGGAGGCAAAGGTTGGACTCCCTCATCAACAGAGGTAAGTCTAGTGGTTCCAACTCTAAACATACCTGAAGGCCCCAACAGAGGTAGTCGCTGACGCCGAATGCGACAATGCAGAAGCCATTGAGGTAGACACCATCGGAGATGAACTCATTTGAGATGTACTCATAACCGTGGTAGCAGCCGCAGATGAGCTCGCGGAAAATGTCACCGCCGGTCCAGTGAAGGATGTAGTAAAGATGGCACTGACGGCCGGCTGAGATGACGTCAAGACCGGAACAGTTGCTTCAACAGTATGAGCAACTGGACCGGTACCAGAAACAGGCGCAGCCGCCTGGGTCATCGCCTCGGATAGGTTGACCAAACCTATCGTCGTGGGTCCTGAACCGCTTCCTCCTGCACCGCTCTCGAAAGCGGATAAGTCCACTCCTGCATGAAGAAAAACAAAAGATATTAAAAACAAAGGCGGAAGGAAATGCGGAAAAGGTACACAAAATATACTTACGGGTTTTCTTAATCTTGAAAGCCCTGACAGGCGGAGACGGACCCGATGGGACTGGCCTCTTCACGCCAGTCACCGTCGCAACGCTTGGTGGCTCGGAAGTGACAGTCGTCTCAACCTCTGGGACAATGGTCTCGTCACCACCACCAAGGTTCCCCGCCGCCTCCTCACTTTCAGTCTCGGAATCAGACTGATTCCCCAGGTCGACGACGGAAGCAACCTTCTCCTTGCCCTTCACGCCAGCAGCCTTCTTCTTCCTCACAAAGAAAGGCCCATCTGCGGATCCCTCATCGGAGGATGACAAAATCAGTGGAATTCCAGCAGAAGTCTGAGCATGAAGAGGACGAGGATTAAAGAACTCCTTACCTGGCCGAGTGGCGCTTAAAATTTGGTGGCCTGGCGGGTAGACCTCTACGAATCTATTCGCCGTCTGCTCCAAAATGGGCAAATCGTTTAATCGAGATCACGAGTACCCAACCGTGTGGGACCACCAGTCTCCCGCGGATGCAAGAGAGATTGTAAGTCGTTCCCATCTGAAAAAAAAAGAACAATGTTAGAAGAAAAACCCTAAACCAACACAAAAGATGGAGCATACCGTAAGGGATATAGTTCAAACCGTATTCAAGGACGATGGGTATTTGCGGCGTCCCAGACCCGGCATCCTTCCACACGCGGCTCATCCCAAGCATCACCATCCCAGACTCCGCGAAGCGATAAACCGGAGTCTGAATCTGGGAGATCTTGGTGAACCATTCCGTCTCCTGGTAATTGGAGGCGTGAAGGTTAGGAAGTGCCCTCCCGTTCTTGAACGTCATCGCGATGGGGACGACGCGAGCGGAGATGTAGAAAAACTCCCGCTTCCAAGAACGAAAACTACGCACAGTAGCGCAGATCTTCAACCCCTTGATCCGAGTAACAAGGGTATACCAACCCTGGATACACCTCCAGGTGTAGAAGGTCATCAGACGGTCGACGCGGGGCTCGATGTCAAAAATACGGCACACCCATTTGAAATGGCGAACTTTAGCAATCGCCATTGGGTGCACCTCCGTCAAATGCACACCGTGTTTCTCCAAAACACGGTATACGAACTTCGTTAATGGGAATCTTAGATTCCCATATATGAAGAACGAGGCGTAAACCCCTATCTTGCCCTTAGGGGCATCGTACACCGTCTGGTTGGGCTCCGGAAACTCTGGCTCATACGGCTCCAGCATGAACTTCTTGACGATGTAATTGTATACATCGACAGAAAGAGTACACTGGCACTCGCCAGCAGTACTCTTATCGTCCTTATCGGACGTAGACGTCGGGTTCTCGAGGTAAACGTCAGACTCCTCGACGTTAACCTCGGGATCATGAGTAGAAGAAGACATTTTTTAAAAAGTTAAAGAAAGCGGTTTCAGGAGAATGCTCGCCGGAAAAGATGAGTATTAGCCGGAAATTGCTTAAAAGGAAAAGAAAGATGAAGTGAAGGTATGGGACGAGATACATCCTCTAGCCCCTTATATACTCATCGCAATGAATGCGATGAATTTAATGCGGATGAGAGAGAAAGCGCAGGCGCAATGACAGGGCGACACGTGTGGATACAGCAAGCTGGCAACAGGTGTCGGAATGGCGCGTGTCATGAAACTCGCGCCCATGCGCCTGAAAAAGCGTCCTGATTGACCACATGCTGTCACGTCGTCATAACTTCCTGCACGTCCTGAAACCGTCAGAAGACGCCAACGTCCCTTCAACCGTTTGGACTGTCCTTATCCTTTCACCAACTCTCCGAATTCCAAAAAGATTCAAAAAGATTCAAAAATAAGAGGGAATATACCCCCTTACCTTGGAAAATAAGAAACCATAAGACAAGTGCGGGTACAGTGTCAAGGCGAAACCCTTCACATACTTAGCACCTGCAGAGAATTGAAACCAAGAAGGATCTTATGGGCCATGCTTGCGGAAAGAGAAATAGCACCCCCGCATGGCGGGAACGTTGAGAACGTTTGAAGCTTCAGGGTGGAATTGGTTGTTTAACATAACTGATCACTATGTCAAACTACCAAAACCTCGTGGAGAATCTACACAAGTGAAACTCAACGCTCCCGACTTGCGAGGGGTTACACACCTACCCGCATCATACCCAAAGATCAGGCAGAAAAGTCGGGAATTTCTGCAAGTGACATTAGGAAAACTGCGGGAAGAATCCCCACGGAAAACCTTAAAAAACGAAAAACCTTTTTCAAAACCCCTTGCTTAAAGTCCAAAAGTTCCCCTCACTTATTAACAATTCATGAGAAGAACAATGGACTGGTGGGACTTGAAGAGGTAGGTCCCAGCAAAGCCATGTTGGACCCGCAAGACTCACCTTGAAGAGGGACATCTGCGCAAAGACCAACTGGATCCGCAGGACCCACCATGCTCAGAGAGATGAAGACCTTACACGCAGTAAGCCAGCTGTTCCCGCAGGAAAGCCTCCCTTGGTAAAGTACCCTGCCTGTTCCCGCAGCTGCAGATACAAGCCAAGAAGGAAGGCTATCCGCACTAACAGTAAGGCTGCACGCATAAGGCACTAACTCTTATACTTCAGTAATCTCACCTGAAGAAGGAATGAGCAGGGCGGGAATATTCCCGCCCAAAAGAGCCAGTCCGTAGGCTTCTAGAAGATCTTTTGTACTATACCTACCAAGGTATGGACAAATAGACAAGATCTGGCAAAAGCAACCCATGAACCAATCACATGGTGACAGCTCACCGACAATAGTACGAGGAGCAGCACGCTCCAGTACAAAATGTCACTATCAGCCGCTGCCTACCCACCAACTCCCATCGTGGCACGAACATAGCCCGTAGTTGGTGGAAAAGGAATATTATACAGCTGGCCGTACCTGCTTGGAAACCTACCTTCGGCTATAAATACTCCAACACCTTGGAGCGGTATCATCATCTTCTCTCTAGCTATTTCTCTCTATATACACTTATATTCAGAGCAATCTAGTCTGATTCTCACGCCGGAGGGTGGTCACAAGGAGGAACCCCCCCTTCTCATTGACGAGCTCACGGTGTCTGTTTTGCAGGTCGAGAAGAATAACCATCTTTGCTGGACCTAACCCTCGTGGGAAACATCTACTTAACCCCCAGATTATCCTTAATCTGCCGGGGCCATTTAGCGTTTCTTCATCAATCGATACAGGTTGTTACGTCCTTCTAATTAACCAAGAACGAACACATCCGTTAGTTGCTATATATGGCACATGTATGAAAGGCGAAGCTATCATGCACAATCTTCTTGGTGGTGTATTTGAACGGAAACAATCAAACGTTTCCTATTACATTACGTTTAGATCTAACTTATAATGAAATTAAGCAAGAAGTTAAATGAATATCCGAACTTTACCATCATATCAGACTGGGCTACCCATATTCACTTGGTAATCATAACAATATTTTCACATGCCTATAATAAACTCATAGTATAAAAAAGATAATTCATAACTTTTCATAAAAAGATTGTATCATGAGGCACCCACAAAATTCATAACATTGTCAATAAGAAAAATGCTTTAGCATGTCAACAATTCGCATAACAATGTTCGTCATTAAACTTCCAAACAACTTTAAAGTTTAAATGTCAATGAGTGCAACAGTAAATATCACAAAACATTCTAAATCATAAATTATATATATATATATAGGGGAGAGTTATTCTAAAAAGAGATAGTTTTTTAAGAAGACTAGGAATAAATCTTAGCCATTAGATCATGTTAATCAATGGTTGAGATTTAAAATTACAAAAAACCGTCATAGTTTCCTAGAATTACTCTTTTACCACTATAACCGACATAGTTTCCTAGAATTGTTCTTTCACCATAGGTTGTAGTGCCACATATCAAAAATTTATTGGTTCTTACCATTCTTAGGAAACTCTTTATTTTTATTTGAACCCTTTATATATATATATATATATATATATATATATATATATATATATATATAGGGGAAGATTAACATACAAATAGAAAAATGGTGCAAAGCGTACAAACTAAAATAAAGTTGGAGGTGGTGGCATTTTTGTAAATAAGTGGAAATCATGTTTGTAGTGTAATTACATAAAAACTCAAAAAAAACGTTGAGTAATTTAATTACGCTATATCTTTTGCAAGTAGTGTAATTTAATTACACTACACAATTTGCAAATAGAGTAATTTTATTATTCTATATATAAATTATGTAGTGTAATTAAATTACACTACTTGTTTCAGTTAGAGTAATTATTCTCTAAGTAGAGTAATTTTTGAATCTGCTTATTCTTCTTCCTTAAATAGTCAGCCACAAAATCACCCATGTAACTACAAATTGATTAGGAAATCGTATGCTTTGTTTTTACAATTGATTGATTTCCCGTCTATGTAACTAAAACTGATCAATTGATTGATCGATTGAAAGTAATTTCAATTACACTACTTGATTCAACTAGAGTAATTATTTTGTAGTAGAGTAATTGTTGAATCTGTTTCTTCTTCCTCAAATAGCCTGCTTAAAACTCACCCATTTAACTGCAAATTGATTGGCAGATCATAAGCTTTGTTGTTTCAACTAAAACTAATTTCAAGCTTAGTTTTGTATTTGAAATTGATTATTGCAGTCCTCAATTGCTCTTCAATCTCTTCAATTGAGCGAAGGTAATTGAGCAATCATTTACCGAAATTGAAACCTCGCCGCACCTCCTCCTCCATCGCAACCGTTGTCGGAATAAAAAACACTCCAGCTACTCTTAGCTATGGAGGCAGGTTTATTTAGTAGAATATCTTCGAAGTTACTGACAGGTATAAAACTCCGATTATGCCTATCGGAGGTGCCGTTCTCATTCTGCGTTTTTGTTTTTGTATTGAATTGGTTATGGGGTTTTTTTTATTTTTGGTTCGTACGATTAGCACGAAATTTCTGTTTGTATTTGATCCAACCCCTATATATATATATATATATATATATATATATATATATATATATATATATATATATATATAACTGAATCAATGCATATCTAAATAAAAACATAAACTTAGATATGACTAAATCATTATTGGAATTATCTAGCTTATTAAATAGTCATGACTATCTACAATAACCTATAACAAAAACACTTAAATCTGTAACTTTCACCTATAACCCCCACCGAAGTATATGCACATAACTAACATTAGAATGCCAATGACGTCCAGTCCAACTAGTCAGAGATGAGAGGGTTTATTCACTTATGTGGGGTGGGATCGTTCCTGCTCGGGAGGCACCAAGTTCGAATCCTAACTCATTTACACATTTCATCACTATAAGAGAAACCACCCGAACTTCAATAATATGAGTGAGTTGTATACGGGTAGTAAACCTTTCGGTGAGTCCCGAAAACCGAAAACATAACTAACATTAGAAGTTAACTTTTAATTCACTCCTTTAAACTAACTGTCACATTCCACCCATAATATTATACAAATACAACGGACGATAGATACAGAAAGCAATCATCTTTATCTATATCTATCTGCCTGCATATTATTATTATGATTAACAATAACAACCAACACAACCCATTAAATCCGTTGTAGGGTTTTGTGTTCCAGATCTGTTTTCTCTAATTACAGGTACGCCTCTCAGTTTATGTTCTAATCTTTATAATTTCTTTCGTTAATTGATTGAAAACCCATTATTCAATTATTGAGATTTACTTGATCTGAATCGAATTTGATGCTTGTTTGTTTGTGGGTATGGATCATTTCTGGTGATAATATGTAATTTGATTCGGTTTTTGCCTTTTCGGGTTAATTGGTTTAAATTTAATACAAAGTTAATGAATTTGAATCGGAAAGGGTATTTTGGTAATTAATTGGGGGAATTTGATGCTCGTTTGTATGGATCATTTCTGGTGATAATGTGTAATTCGGTTCGGTTTTCGCCGTTTCGGTTTAACTGGTTTGAAATTTTATATAAAGGTCATGAATTTGAATCGGAAAGGGTATTTTGGTAAATAATGGGGGAGTTTGTTTCGGTTTGGATTTTTTTGCATTTTTGGATTAATCGGTTTTTAAATTTAATATAAAGGCAATGAATTTGAATTGGAAAGGGTATTTTGGTAATTAATTGGGAGATTTGGGATGATATCTTATTATTTGTTTGTGTGTTTGTTTTATGGTTGAAGTGTTTTTGGTGAATAATATCGGAAGAAAAGTTGGCTCCTCAACGCCGATCGCAGCGCCACATGGGCGGCCAGATGCAGCAGAGAAATGCTTCTGCAACTTCTCTGTATGATCAACCTGCAGACGGTGGGTCCCAACACAATGCTGGTGATGCTGTCATGGCAAGATGCCTCCAGTCGGCAGGTTTACAGCATCTGGCTTCACCAGTCGCGTCTAATGGAGTTGATCAACGCCTTCTACCCAACCTTCTCATGCAGGTATGATGTTTCATTTTCTCATATTATTAAATCAAACCAATGCCTCTCTCTCTCTCTATATATATATATATATATCTGTAATTCAATTCTGTTTGCAGGGATATGGAGCACAGTCTGCTGAAGAAAAACAAAGGCTTTTCAAGTTAATGAGGAGTCTTAATTTTAACGGTGAATTTGGTTCTGACTCATTTTCTCCAACAACACAAGGTTCTGGAGGAATTGGTGCGTCGGATGGTTTCTATTCATCTGAGTTTAGGGGCGATTTTGGAGCGGGGCTATTGGATTTACATGCTATGGATGATACAGAGCTTCTTACAGAGGTACAAATTTCATTGTTCAAAAATCAAAACATGTAGCTTTATTTAAAACAAGTTATTAATGTAGTAGAGTGAAAAGACTTAATTTTGAAAACGATTAATGTAATTGTTTATAAGTATGTATGGCACGAAGTGGATGTGAATACATGTCTATACGCAAGCTCTTTTTGCATTTGGTGACTCATCGAAATTAACTTGATTTCTTTTATCAGAATGTCATGTCAGAACCATTTGAGCAATCACCTTTTGTTCCTGCCGCTACTGAAGAAGTAGACAACGGTTATGATGTCCTGCCCAATTGGCAGCAAAGAGGACAAACCGATGTAGACACGTCTCATGGATTTCCCACAGTTGAAAAAGAAATTAATTCAAGGGAAAATAATGTTGCTAAAATTAAAGTTGTGGTATGTAGCCTCTCTCTCTCTCTAGTGGTCATTAGACATTTGATTTAGTTAAACATATAGTTAATCATAGAAGCCTCATTTATCTTAAAGTTACACAGTGGAATGACTATATGTTGAAAGTGTCTGAATGTTATAGAACAATGCCACTTAGGATATTTGAGTGATCTTAGCGTCCTTTTCTTGTGTACTAAATATATGATACATCCATTTGTATCAATACTATTTACAAGTCATTGTTAATTTATTAAATTAGTGTAATCAAATTTGGTAAAGTATATAACGTTTTGATTTCTCTTATATAATACCTCTGTGATTTTGAGTTAACAGGTCATTTTCTTGGGTATACACGAGCTGCATTTTTTTAATGCTTAATGTGATTGAATCTTCATGTTTGATGTGATTTAAGCTTTAGGTTATGAATTTATGTTTGAATTGATTACTGTAAAGCTTGTATAATATGAATAATAAAATACCACACCCCTCATAAGAAGTAACCATAGTTATCAAATGCGAGAAGCGCTCTAAAGCGATAAAGGTGTTCCTAGCGCCCAGGCGATAAGCGCAGAAAAAGCGCCCGATTTAAAAAAAAAGCGCATATTAATAAAACAAAATTTTAACTAAAGTAGAACATCTTAATAAGAAAATTGTAGAAGAAATAAGGAACATAAATAATTAAAAACTTATAAAATAATAATATTTATATAAATCTAGCTTAATTATAATACATAAAATAAATATAACACAAAACTTACTCCCTAAATATACTTAATTATGGATGATGTTAAGAGTAAATTATGTAAATCTGACTATTTTAGGTAATCAGTTATTGATTTACGTAAATTTGACTATTTTTCAGGGAATCCTTATTTAAAATTTCCACAAATCACGTAATAGAACAATAAGGCTATAAATATTTTAAAAAATGTTTAGATTTGATTGATAAACCTAGATTGGGCCCAAGGAGATAGTAACACCGGCCCAGACTAAAAAATAATAAGTATCGCAGTCTGGCAACCCTAGAAAATCATCGCCTGAAACATTGCCGGAGTAAAGGCGCCACTACCTCGCCTCGCCTGAAAAATGCGCCTAGGCGCAATAGTCGGCGGCCTTTAATAACTATGGAAGTAACCGATATAATTTGATTCTTTTATAACAGTCATTAAATTTTTTTTATTTTTTTTCTATCTTTTTTTTTTTTGCCTAAGGGACAGTAGGGGTAACATATGGTAAAAGACAAGCACTAAGACATGATTTCCATAATAACACCCCCCTTTTATTCAAATATATGTAAACGACCCCGGACCGTATATTATGACTTTACTTGGATGGGATTATAAGTTTATAACACTTCTCAAATAGTCGGTCCTGATGGTTCCCACGTATGCCATGATGGTTGCCGGCAACACAAGCGTAATTGCTATAACTCATAAGTAGCATATCGTAGGTGCTCTCAATGGTCTCAAGGAGCCAACTTGATCTTGGGCCTTCACGAAGCACTACAGAGGCTTGCATAAAGAAATTTATTATGAATGTGATGAAAGATAGCATTGCAATCCCACTGATCACACCCAAAAGGTTAGGCGGAAGTGATCAGCGGGATCATGATGATATCTTTCATCATGTTCATAATGAGTTTCTATTAGTGCTTCGTGAAGGCCTGTGACGATGTTGGCTCCTTAAGGCCATTGAGACCACGTACTGTGTGCTACTTATGGCAATTGCCCTTGTGTTGTCAGCAATCATCATGGCATACAAAGGAGCCATCAGGACCGGCTATTTGAAGAGTGTTATAATCCCACCCAAGTAGAGTAATTATAAACGGCTGAGGGTCTATGACATATATCTGAATAAAAGGGGAGAGTTATAATGGAAATCATGTCTTAGTGCTTATCTTTCATCATATGTTACCTTTACTGTCCGTTATGCAAAAAATAAATGAATGATTGTTACATAAGAATCAAATTAAATGGGTTACTTTTTAAGAGGGTACTTCGTTAAAATAAATTGATATTAAGTTAAACATGTGAAGTAAGTCATCGCCATTTTGCAATCTATTACCTTTACTGTCCGTTATGCAAAAAATAAATGAATGATTGTTACATAAGAATCAAATTAAATGGGTTACTTTTTAAGAGGGTACTTAGTTAAAATAAATTGATATTAAGTTAAACATGTGAAGTAAGTCATCGCCATTTTGCAATCTATTGTAATATGTATGTTCATTATGGTCCACTTATCATCTATGTTAGTTGTATTTAGTTATAATTAGGGTTTTAGTCCATATAGTTGGCTAAAGCCCATGGGCCTTTTATGGGTTGATAGCTAGGGTTTATTTGTGTATAAATAGATGTAGTTGTTTATGTATTTCTCACACCTTCAAGTAATAAACATTACTTTCACTACAACCATCTTCTTTACATGGTATCAGAGCTACGGCTCTCGATCCAAACCCTAGCCGCGATCTGACCCGAACCTGAGTCTGACCAGCCGTCACCAGCAGCCTTCAGATCTGAAACAAGCTCCTGCCTTGTTGTTCTGTCCTGTCACGAAATCTTTTTTTTTTCTTTTCGACCGTGAAACTACTGTTCACTGACGAGCACTGTTCACGCGAAAATCACTGTACACCGACTGTTCATCGCCGGAAACACTGTTCAAACCGGAAGTTACTGTTCACGCCGGAAGTCACTGTTCACTGCCGGAATTTCTGTTCACTGCCGGAAAGTTACTGTTCGCTGCCGGAATTATTGTTCGCTGCCGGAAAGTTACTGTTCGCTGCCGGAATTACTGTTCGCTGCCGGGATTAACTGTTCACGACGAGTAACTGTTTATGCCGGAATTTGTTCCCGCCTTCCACCCGCACTTGTTACTGTTCACAGTCAATTTTCAGTTCCGTGTATCACTATGGGCGGAAATACATACATGTATACATTTACTAAAGAGGAGCATGATCTTATTCAATGGTTTCTTACCTCCCAGTTGCCTCATCCTCAAACCAGCTCGGCACATTCAGGTAAACCTTCTAGCCTTGACTTATCATGGGTGATTGATTCTGGAGCCACACATCACATGACTGGGAATCGGGGTATTTTTTCTAGTCTTCAAAATGTTTCCCATGCACCGGTACGTCTTGTCGATGGATCTTCATGTCCCGTTCTCGGCATAGGATCCATCAGTAACTCGGAAAACCTAAAACTGTCTTCTATCCTATTTGTTCCTAAATTTCCTACCAGTCTTTGTTCAGTGAGTCAGATTACCAAACAAAACAACTGTTCTGTGACCTTTTACCCAACTCACTGCGTTTTTCATGAACTAGGAACAAATCGGGTAATTGGTACTGGTTTTGAATCAGGAGGTCTCTATCGTATATCCCCGTTTTCGCATCCTGTAGCAAACTTATGTGATTCCGCTGTCAGGGAGGCTCACTGTCGGTTAGGTCATCCCTCTACAGCGGTTCTGAGGCAAATGCGACCAGATTTACCACTTTCGTCTTTTAATTTTCATTGTGAGTCGTGTCAACTTGGTAAACATACCAGGCGTCCCTATCCCCCTAGGGTGCCCAATCGAGTCAGTTCTTGTTTTGAACTGTTGCATTCTGATGTATGGGGTCCTTGCCCTATCAAATCTACGTTGGGTTTTGAATATTTTATTACCTTTATTGATGACTATTCTCGCACTACTTGGGTTTATTTGTTGAAATCTCGTAGTGAGGTATTTTCCATATTTCGAGAATTTAATGCTTATGTTCAAAACCAATTTAACACCACCATTAAAACTTTACGATCTGATAATGCTAAAGAATATTTTTCCACCGACTTTTCTTCATACTTAAAAACCAACGGCATTATTCATGAATCATCGTGTGCTTATACATCTCAACAAAATGGTGTGTCCGAACGCAAAAATCGTCACATATTGGATGTTGCTCGCACAATCATGATCCAATCACGTGTTCCTCATCGTTTTTGGGGAGATGCCGTTCTCACTGCCACATATCTGATTAACCGCATGCCCTCAACCGTTCTTCATGGTAAAACACCGTTTTCTGTACTATTTCCCAACGATGATCCATTTCCTCTCGCACCTAAAGTATTTGGTTGCGTCGCCTATGTTCATGACCATAGTCCAAAAACCATCAAACTTGATCCTCGAGCCATTCGTTGTGTCTTTCTTGGTTACTCACGGGTTAAAAAAGGGTATCGATGCTATAGTCCATCACTTCACCGATACTTTACCAGTGCCGATGTCACTTTTCACGAGTCTCCTTACTTTCCCGAGTGTTCCACTCCTGTTTCTGACCCGTTTCCCGACCTCGATATACCCACATCTCCCTTCATCCCCACCATTCCTGTGTCAATTCCTTTTACCGATCCAATCTCTACTGATTCTGACCCACCGACAGAATCTCCGCCACTGCTTTTCACATATGCTAGGCGGGGTAGGGGTCAAACATCAGCGACTCTTGATTCACACCCTGGCCACGACCCCGAAATACCCTCCGATACTCCGTCTACATCTGAGCAATCCACACCTCTCACTAATACATCCTTATCCGATCCAACAACCTCTGATACTCCCGTTTATGATCCTCCTGGTGCCCCATTGCCGATATACTTATTTCCTTTCGCAAGGAACCCCGGAAATGTACTCGTTACCCAATTCAGGACTATGTTGCCTACACCCACCTATCTCCTGAATCTCATGCGTACACCACTACCCTTGATTCCTACCCGATTCCCAATAATGTGACGAGCGCTCTCGCTCACCCAGGATGGAGACAGGCTATGGAAGATGAAATTGGGGCTCTAAAGTCCAATCATACATGGGATCTTGAAACACTTCCTAAAGGGAAGCGTATTGTTGGTTGTCGTTGGGTGTTTACGGTTAAACTACACCCGGATGGCTCCTTACACCGCTTAAAGGCTCGTTTGGTTGCAAAAGGGTATTCTCAGGCATATGGCATTGAATACGATGAAACCTTCTCTCCGGTTGCTAAAATGCCATCTGTCCGTCTTTGTATCGCTCTTGCTGCCATTAATCATTGGCCGCTCCACCAGCTTGATGTCAAGAACGCCTTTCTTAATGGTGTTCTTGAGGAGGAGGTATATATGGAGCAGCCCCAGGGTTCGTTGTTGAGGAGGAGGCCTCGAAAGTTTGCAGGCTACGTCGTTCTCTATATGGTCTTAAACAGTCTCCCAGGGCATGGTTTGGTCGATTCTCTAGTGTTATGGGACAGTTTGGGATGACTCCGAGTGCCTACGATCACTCTGTCTTCTTTAGACACCAGAAAGGAAAGAGGATTATCGTAGTTGTTTATGTGGATGACATTATAATCACAGGTGATGACGAGGTCGGGATTATCGAACTCAAGCAGTTTCTTCAGTCTCAGTTTCAGGTCAGCGACTTAGGTCGATTGAGGTATTTCCTTGGCATAGAAGTATCCCGCTCTCCACAAGGAATACTTCTCTCCCAACGAAAGTATGTTCTTGATATGTTAACTGAATGTGGCTTATTGGGTTGTAAACCTGTTGATACCCCAATGCTTCCTACAAAGAAACTCCTCCCAAAGGAAGGAGATCCAATGAAAGATCCTGAGCGATACAGACGGTTGGTTGGTAAACTTAATTATTTAACCGTCACACGACCGGATATCTCCTTTACTGTCAGTGTTCTGAGCCAATTTATGGCTACACCATATACCGGTCACTGAGATGCTGCCCTTCGTGTCTTAAGATATCTTAAGACCTCACCTGGCTTGGGTATATTATACTCCGATCAGGGTCATTGTCGTGTAGGTGCCTTCACGGAAGAAGGAGATGGTCGGATATCAGGGTTCTCAGATGCAGATTGGGCAGGTTGTCCGATTTCTCGACGATTTACCACCGGATATTGTGTGTTTGTTGGAGGAAATCTTGTATCATGGAAGAGTAAGAAGCAACACACGGTTTCCCGGTTGAGTGCCGAATCGGAGTATAGAGCCATGGCAGATGTAACATCAGAGATGACATGGGTTCGTCGTCTTCTCAGAGAGCTCGGGGTTGTTTCTAATGACTTATGAGGTTATACTGTGATAGTCAGTCAGCCATTCACATAGCCAAGAATCAAGTATTTCATGAGAGGACAAAACATATTGAGGTCGACTGCCACCTTATCAGAGATCGAGTAGTAGGCACACAAACTGATCCTCCTTCCATTCAACCAGTTCATGTGAAGACAAATTTTCAACTAGCAGACATTCTAACTAAACCGCTCCGGAAAGCTCAGATAGATTTTATTTGTAACAAGTTGGGCATGATTAACATCTATGCTCCAACTTGAGGAGGAGTGTTAGTTGTATTTAGTTATAATTAGGGTTTTAGCCCATATAGTTGGCTAAAGCCCATGGGCCTTTTATGGGTTGATAGCTAGGGTTTATTTGTGTATAAATAGATGTAGTTGTTTATGTATTTCTCACACCTTCAAGTAATAAACATTACTTTCACTACAACCATCTTCTTTACAATCTACATAGTAGTTTAAGAGCTTAAAATCATCACCATTTTGATATTAAGTTAAATGGTGGACAAATAGAGTTAAATAAGTGAAGTAAATCATCACCATTTTGAATTTGTCAACTCGTATATATGTTCAATCAGTCCACTTAAGAACCTAACAAGCACTTCAATCCTCTGCGAAATTTGTTCAACAAAAATTAAACAAATTAATATGAAGTAAGATTTATAAAGCCAGTCACTACAAACATATATGTGGGAAATCGGTCAGATCAAGTCATAATGGATCGGAATAGTTCGGACTTCTGAAGGACAAACCGAACCCCTTTCAGACCAGGTTAACTAATCTAAACACTTTTGGAATTGAATTGCATAACCAAATCATACACATAATATAGTGGCATAAAGTGTTGTTAATACAACGAATGGCTCTCTTTAAAGGCAATTTAGGAGCTAGTAAAGTGACAATGAATGTGGAGATATGATAGGCAACAGTAGAATAGTGTTGAGCAAGGCCTATTGCTAATAGACATTTTACTTGATTAAAGCGCGCATGGATATCAGTAAATTTGGTGTCAATATGTAATGACAATTCTGAATCTTGATGACAAATTTTAGAACCATGTTAATATGTCTATAGTAAGTAAAAAACAGAATCATCCATAAGGGTAATATGGCTAGTAGGAGTTGAATGAGTTCATCAAGTTGATGGGTCTATATCAGGTGCGCAAGAGACCGCTGAATAAGAAGGAACTTGCTCGCAAGGAGGATGATGTTGTGAGTGTATGCGACAATGGTCTAACTGTCCACGAACCCAAGCTCAAGGTTTGGACACAATTTATCTTGAAAGTTTTAATTAGTCAATTATATTAATCTTCAACATTTGACAGGAAAAAAAACTGATTTTTAATTCTGTTAAAGGTTGACCTGACAGCTTATGTGGAGAAACATGAATTCTGTTTTGATGCTGTTCTTGACCAACAAGTAACCAATGACGAGGTAATCGTCCACATATTATCTTTTACTCAAATTTATATTTTCTACTAGACATTTAATTTAGTGGTTTGTTTGAAACAGGTTTATCGAGAAACTGTACAGCCAATAATACCTATAATATTTCAGAGGACCAAAGCAACTTGTTTTGCTTATGGTCAGACAGGTATCTTAGAGGTCTAGTTCATTTTTTTAATATTATTAATTTCTGTTTGCGCCTTTGATTTTAAGATTTTAATTCAGGAAGTGGTAAAACATATACAATGCAACCGTTACCTCTTCGAGCTGCAGAAGACCTTGTTAGATTATTACATCATCCAACTTATCATAATCAAAAGTTCAAGTTATGGCTTAGTTACTTTGAGATCTATGGTGGAAAGCTCTATGATCTTCTAAGTGATAGAAAGTAAGTCCTCTATTTGAAACAAGATTGCGTTTTGAGTTGACCTTTTGAGTTGACTTTTTCCTGTTTTGTGTAGGAAACTTTGCATGAGAGAAGATGGAAGACAACAGGTTTGCATTGTTGGATTGCAAGAATTTGAAGTTTTAGATGTACAACTCGTTAAAGAGTATATTGAAAAAGGGAGCAATGCGATCTACTGGTGCTAACGAGGAATCATCAAGGTCACATGCAATATTGCAGTTGGTGGTTAAAAAACATAACGAGGTAAAAGAAACCAGAAGGAATCATGATGCAAATGAATCAAAAAGTGGGAAAGTAGTTGGGAAAATCTCGTTCATTGATCTTGCTGGCAGTGAAAGAGGTGCTGATACAACTGATAATGACAGACAAACACGGTAACGTACACATAAACGTTCCATTTTTGTTTATTTGTGTTGAGTGCACTTAATATCATGTTCATTGTGTATTATATGTGTTTATCCAGGATTGAAGGTGCTGAAATTAACAAGTCTCTTTTGGCTCTTAAAGAGTGCATTCGTGCACTTGATAATGACCAGCTTCATATCCCGTTTCGTGGGAGTAAACTAACTGAAGTGCTTCGTGACTCGTTTGTTGGGAATTCCAGGACGGTTATGATAACTTGCATTTCACCAAATGCTGGTTCTTGTGAACACACTCTCAATACCTTGAGATATGCTGATAGGTACGCTTTAGTATTATTATTATTATTATTATTATTATTATTATTATTATTATTATTATGTTTGCTTATTAGTGCATATTCTTGTGTACCTAATGTGTAATACATGGAATAAACAGAGTTAAAAGTCTTTCAAAAAGCGGGAATTCAAAAAAAGATCAAGTTGGAAGTTCACAAACAAATAATAAAGACTCTTCAACAGCAAATATGTTGGCTTCTTCTGATGGAGAGGATATTTATCAAGAAGCAAAAGTTATGGATACAGCTAAAAGGGGGCCGCAAAGAGACAGCATATCTTACAACGCCACAACAGATTTTGATAAACAACCTCCTCCAAGCTCTTCAAATTACTCTTTCAAAAGTCGGGATGACAGTGGCTTTGAAAAGGAGAATACTGATGCAAAGAACACTTTTAGTGGCTCATATAATCAGAAAATGTACTCGAGACCAAGTGTGGTTGATACAGAAGAAACCGTGCAGAAGGTATCACCACCACGAAGAAAAGGTTACAGAGAAGAGAAATCTGAAAAAACCGGGTGGTTAAAAAGAGACGGTAATGATAATACTGAGAATTCAAATATTCCCAATGGCAGTGTTACGACATCAAAACAGTTGGAATCTGAGAAGCTTCATGATGAGAATGTGAACGAAATACTTGAGGTAGGTAACTAATGCGTGATAATCGATTTTTATAAAGTTGACCAAGTTTGACCATACATGTATGCTCTTACTAGGAAGAGGAAGCTCTAATTGCAGCACACAGGAAAGAGATTGAAGATACAATGGAGATGGTGCGTGAAGTAAGCGATGCTTTGCGTTTTAACTGTTTTTATGCTTCTACTGTGTTAAAAGGTGTAACCAGTGGTACTGTTTTTATTTTTTTTAAACAGGAAATGAAATTGTTGGCGGAGGTTGATAAGCCAGGAAGTCTTATTGACAATTATGTGACACAGTTGAGTTTTGTGTTGTCGCGCAAAGCAGCAAGTCTTGTGAGCCGTCAAGCTCGGCTTGCTAGATTCCAGCACCGACTTAAAGAGCAGGAGATTCTCAGCTGTAAGAGAGTACCTCGTTGATACATATAAAAAAGCATGTTTTGCCATGCATGTAAGCATACATGTTGATAAGTAAAAGGGTTAAAATTGCCACTCTTAGTAATAAACATGTGTTGATTGTTTTGGTGATTTGTGGATATTGATTGATACACTTGTTTTGAGGGTGGGTATAGAGATGTGTTTTGGATTGTAAACAAGAAGATAATGAAGTGGAAAACAAGTTTACCATAAAAACTACTATTTACTACTGTCATGTTTTTATATGTAATGGTGAATTATAGCTTCCAACATGAGCCCAACTAATTATACTCCCAGCACAAAATTTTTATTCATTATTTTTCTACAGAAAATTCTACAAAGGTAATAAAGTTAGAAAATTATTAGTATAATTTAAATTTTAAAAAAGGGAATAATATATATTTACATGATGATCATCAGATCATCTGATGAGGGCTGGTCTGACTTTGGCCATCGCATCTTAAGGTCAACCATGGAATTAAATAATATTTTTGATCAATAAGATGCAATTATTGAAGGAGCTAAACATTGAACTAGTCACATCAAATCAATCTTTTGTTTATCCGTTCTTAATTAACCATCTTTCAATTCTCTTACAAACATCTTCTATGTTTCTTCCTTACACATATTCGGTCCGGTCAAGCTCCCTTGTTAGAGTTATTATTTGATCAAAATATTGAAACTACCCTTGATTTAAATTCTAGAGTTACTGTTTGATCAAAATTAATGGAGGAAGTCTTGCACAAGTTCAAAGATCTTGAAATCCAACTGGCAGAGATAACTTCAGCCACCGACAACTTCAACAATGAGAAGAACTATATCGGAGGTGGTGGTTTTGGGAAAGTTTATAAAGGACAAGTGTCTCACTCTAAGGGCCGAAGCATGGTCGCAATTAAGCGTCTGGATCGTAACAAGGACCAAGACCAAGGAGACTGTGAGTTCTTGAAAGAGATCACAACGCTTTCCCATTACAAGCATGAAAATTTGATCCGTCTTCTGGGATTTTGTTACCAAGGAGATGAGGCGATTCTTGTGTACGAGCTTGCATCTCGTGGAAGCCTTGACCAACATTTAGGTCCCCAGGATCTCACATGGTCACAACGTCTCAATATATGCCTTGGTGCTGCAAAGGGGTTAAGACACCTTCATGATCCAAGGGGGACACATCAGAGACTTATCCACTGTGATGTAAAGAGTGGCAACATCCTTCTTGATGACCATTGGAATGCTAAAATTGCTGACTTCGGGTTCTCAACAATGGGCCCGGCTAATGACTTGTATTCGACTGTTATCACCTTAGCAGCAGGTACCCTTGGGTACTGTGATCCGAAATATCTGATGACGAACACCTTAACGAAAGAGTCAGACGTATACTCTTTCGGTGTGGTGTTATTTGAAGTGTTATGCGGGACATTATGCTATAGACATAGCAATGGTCTTGTTCAGCAGATCTTAGTGCGCAGATGGAAAGAATGCTATGAAGAGAACAAGTTAGATGATATATCATCTTTAAAGATCCAGCCATTCAACCGCTGAAGCATAGTGTTTTAGAGATATTTTCAGACATTGCATATCAATGTTTGAAGGATTCTCGTGAAGTCCGGCCCAAGACGGCTGATGTTGTGACAGAACTTGAGAGGGCACTCAATATTCACGAGTTACTTCAAAATGCAGAGTTTAAAGCTAAATGGGACACACAAAGTTTTTACTACAAAGAGATTGCTGAGAATGCAGAACCTCCTCTCAAGTACACATCTGAAGAGGAACTGAAGAACCTTCTGACCAAAGGGGTCCTCCTTAACAGAGGCAAAACGGTACCTAACTAGCTACTATGTCTGTACATACTATAGAATATTACTTAAATATAACTTATGCATGCCACTGGTAACAAGACTCATTAGAATAACACTTATATATATACACTTGAGTCGTTGAACTTTGTATATGTTAAAATAAAGCATGTTGGTAATTTGACACTTATTTGATCAACCAAGGATGACAAAATGCTATAATTTTAACACGAACTAACTTTAATTTAATTATTTAATGGGCGTACAGTGGTTTTCATTAAGTAAGAAGGGAGAACACTGTGAGATGATATCTATTGCAGAATGTTTGGGTTCAGAATTCAAGAGTGGAAGTATGGGATACAATTCAAGGTAGTTTCTCCTCCATTTTGTTTGTAGCTAGCTGGCGTTGAGAATATATATATTTGATAAGGGAGAACATTGTGAGAATATACTATTCATGCAGATTTCCTTTCGGCACCAGCTTTTCATGTGATGGGATATTCAACACACGTGTTAAAACTCAAATCTTGTCACCTGGAATCACATACACAGTGAACTTGGTGTTTAAGTTCTTTAACCAAAAGGAACCGAGAAGAATATGTGAACGTATATCCCTCAAATACAAATTACAAGGGGAGACAAAGAGTTCAGTTTCACACCTTGCATATGAGAGAGAAGATGGATGGTGGATGGCTGAACTGTATCAGTTTACTTGTGACCACTAATGGAATTTGTACTAGGTATTGAACACGAACTCAAAACCCAGACACGTTAATTTGGCTAAGCACCCAAACACGTATGTTATATTATTGAGAAACTTCACAAAACTCAATTACCCAATTACAATCTCTAAACCCCAAAGCACGGGTATTGTAATCTAACCTATCACGTTTAGACTACAACTATGATTGCTAAATATTAGGACATAATAATTATACTAACAATTAAATCTAAGCACATTTAATTGTTTATAATTATCCACTCCATTTTTAAATCATGTTACTTAACCTTGCACGCCAAGTAACGCCTTGAACCGAAATTCCCAACAACCACAACATTGTTCATCTTCCAATTCTGTTTGATGGCTTCTGTAATTATACTTCCATAGAAGCAGAAGGCATCGAATTTTAGCCCTTAGAGAAAGCAAGATTACAAATAAAGTTTGATTATTCATGTATTAATTTATTATCCTTTAATTTTCTTTTTGAGTGTTTCAAACTTCACAGAAAATAGATGATCAACCACAGTAACATTAGTTATTTTCAATGTAAGATAACCCAATCCATATTAGTCATATCAAAGTCTAATTATCATGGACGTGTTCTTTTACAGGTGGAACATAAAGAGGACGAGAATCAATCCATATCAGATTCAAATTCAGATGCAAATTGGGAAGAAAAATTACCAACTGATTATGAAGACATTATGAAACTGTCAATAAATAGCTTGCAATGGACAACCAAGGAGGAGGCGTACTCAATTATGCGCAAAGGGTTCTTATTAATGAATGATGATGACAATGGAGAAAAGCATTGTGAGTCAATTTGTTTTTTTTTCTCATATGTAGCTTTTATGGAGCCCATAAACATGGTTCCACCAGAGGGAAGCATCATATATTGAATTGCTAAACAAATCTATATGATTATTGTCTAGTGGTTTTCTCTTGACAAAAATTTGAAGAAATGTCTTATGCTATCAGCAACAAAGGTTGTTAAGCCGTCTATAGGGAAGCATATGCTGCCTATACCGGAATCAAGGTTCTTTTCTACCTTCCCGTCAGCTTTACTATCTATTGCAAAACTGTGAATTATATAACAAATATGTAACACCTTTTATATGTAAGATGATTTTCTATAATTTTTCAGATTTGGAGAAGCCTATGAGTGTCAATATTACGGTTTTTATCTCATGTATGAAGTCCAGTGGCAACTAGTATCGTTTGAAACAGTATATGCAATTTACCTTGTCTACAAATTATCAAAACACCAATCTGGATTTGAGGCTCCTATGAGAGTGGTGGATCAAGAATATTTGGGTCCAGGAGATAATAAGAGTTGGTATATCTATTTAATAAGCCCTCAAACGCCGGTTATTAAACCAAAAGCCGGTAAAAACACCCACAACCCAGCTAATAAGCTGATAAAAGAAAGCCTTCCACAACAGAGAAACGATGGTTGGATGGAAGTACGACTTTTAGAATGCCGATCTGATATGACTAAAGAAATGATTCCTACGCTTCTTGAGTTGACAACTACCGGTGACTACAAGAAGAAATTTTGGGGTCTTATTATTGAAGGCATTGAAATTAGACCCACATAACTCTCTCTCTCAACAAACAAAAATTATTTGTAAACCAACATCTGTTTTTATTTTTCTATTTGGCAAGGAGCATATTATGAATCATATTTCCATGAAATAAGTCTTCTTGTACACGAATCTGATTAGAAAGATTGATAACACTGGTTAAACGAAATTGTCAATTAAATTGGTGATGAGTAATGCTACAGCTATCGATACATATATATATGTTTTCTTTTTGAGTCGATGGAGATAACCGCTTTTAACTATATCCTAATTGATAGGCTTAATACATATTGACACCCCATACTATAATAATACATAATAAACTTAAATAATTAAGTCTAGATTATATTCTAATATACTCCCCTAAGCTAGACTTGTATTCTACAAATGTTGTTTTCATTTGAGGGTATCAAAAGAGCGAAACCAGTTATATATATTTTGGTTAATCAAATTGATGACAAATGATTTTTTTATAAAGTTGACCAAGTTTGACCATACATGTATTCTCTAATTACTAGGAAGAGGAAGCTCTAATTGCAGCCCACAGGAAAGAGATTGAAGATACAATGGAGATGGTGCGTGAAGTAAGCGATACTTTGTGTTTAACTGTTTTTTTGCTTCTACTAATGGTACTATTATTTTTTAAACAGGAAATGAAATTGTTGGCGGAAGTTGATAAGCCAGGAAGTCTTATTGACAATTATGTGACACAGTTGAGTTTTGTGTTGTCACGCAAAGCAGCAAGTCTTGTGAGCCTTCAAGCTCGGCTTGCTAGATTCCAGCACCGACTTAAAGAGCAGGAGATTCTCAGCCGTAAGAGAGTAGTACCTCGCTAATACAAATACAAAACATGCTGATAAGTAAAAGGGTTAAAATTGCAGCTCTTACATTTTCAAATATGTTGGATGATTCTCATGTGGCTGTGGATATTGTTTGATATATATATATAGGTAAAGGATGGAATACGAAAATCGATTATCGTACAATAGGTCGCGAGTGTCTGGAGCGTCCATCTTCAATAACCAAATTACGCGAGCCGGCCTCCTTCAACCTCTTCTCCCGTCGATTCCGTCCACCTTCACCATCGCCGTTCAACGATTCCGTCCACCATCCACCTTCGCGACCACCATCTTCTTCCGACACAACCATCGATCGTTGCTAACATGTCAGTTGATTAAATTGCCCAATTGAAATTGAAATTATTGAACTAATTGATCAATTAAACTTTGAATTGGTCTAATTAATCATCAATTTGAAGTTTCAATAAATCAATTTTGAGTTTTTGAAGAAACTCAGTTGCATACGTTCCATATTTTGTTCATATGGTCGAATCAATGATCAACTTAACAGTCGATTGATAATTGTTTGATGATTATGAGATTATATGAAGTGATTTCAGTGTTCAATTTCATGTTTACATGTGTTTAATTTCTTTTTTTGTTAGTTTTAGAAGTTCTTAACAACCAAAACTTCTTAGAACTTCTAAAAAGCCAGAACTTTCTGAACAGCCAGAACTTCTTAGAACTTCTAAACAGCCAGAACTTCTTATAACTTCTAAACTTTTTATCAGAACTTCTAAATTTTTTTGAACACCCAGAACTTCTTAGAACTTCTAAACTAAACAACCTGAACTTCTTAGAACGTATTAGAATGTTTAAAGATGTTCATTTGTTTTTGAACACCCAGTGCTTCGTTGAATGTATTAGAACGTCTAAAGATGTTCTTTTTTGGTCAGAACGTTTAAAGGTATTCAGTTATGTTTCAGAACGTTTAAACATAATATTTTGAACCCTAATCCGAGCTCGATTGAGTGCGTTAGTTCTGCAATTCCATAATTGATTGATGAATCTAAATGCTTCTACACATCAATTGGATTGATTAAATCATCATTTTGGTGTTTATTTTGGTCAAAACGTTTAAACTTTGAGTAGAACGTTTACACATGAACCCTAATCAAAGCTCAATTAAGTGTGTTATTCTGTATTTTCATAATCGATTGATGATTCTAAAGCCTCTTACACATCAATTCGATTGATTAAATCATCAATTTTTGATCAATTTGAAGATTTTTAATGTTCAGTGACGTTCTTTTCTATTTTGGGTTTTGACTTTTGAGATTTCATACTGTTAGCTGTGATTAGAGTTTAGAAATTGGATTAGATTGAGCGAAAAGTTCCGAATTTAGATCAGAGTTGATTTGTAATCGACGAATTTTGATCGCGAACTACTGTTGGGTTATTTACGAAATTGCCACCGCGCATTTTTTAATCAAACGTTCTGAAATGTCGCGTACCTAATGTACGATAAGCCCTTATTGTACGTTAACCCACCCCTATATATATATATATATATATAGGGGTGGGTTACTGTACAATAATTAGTTATCGTACATTAGGTACGCGATTTCCTACACCACCGATTCTAATTGAAATTAAAACTGCTTAGTGGCATAATTGTAATTAACCTAAACATACTTAACACATACCTATCAAAGTCCACCATCTCGACCATCTTCTATTATCATGAGCACCACCATCGTCCGTCACCACCATCAATCGTTGGTCACAGGTCAGTTAAGCATTTTTTAATTGAAATTAAAATTGAAATTGTTGATGAGCTTAATTGATCAATTAACCTTGAAATTGATCCAATTAATCATCAATTTGAAGCTTTCGTCGATCAATTTTGAGTTTTGAGTTCTGGGTTTTGACATTGAACATATTAACATTAAGTTTATACGATCTGTTTATACGTTATGTTTAAACATATTATACGTTCTGTTTAAACGTTCAGAACATAATCAATTAAACTTTAAAAGTTCAGTACAAAAAGTTTATATGTTCTGTTTATACGTTTTTAAATAATGTTGTTTATAAGTTCAGTACAAATATTATGTTTAAACGTTCAGAAACAAAACGGAATACCTTTAAACGCTCTGACCAAAAAAGAACATCTTTAAACGTTCTAATACATTCAAAGAAGATTTGGGTGTTCAAAAAAGTATTGAAGTTCTGATAAAGTTTAGAAGTTCTAAGAAGTTCTGTGTGTTCAAACTGGTAAAGTTTAGAAGTTCTAAGAAGTTCTGGGTGTTCAAAACTGATAAAGTTTAGAAGTTCTAAGAAGTTCTGGGTGTTCAGAACTTCTAAAACTAACAAAAAAAAAATAAAAAAAAAATTAAACACCTGTAAACATGAAATTGAACATTGAAATCACTTCATATAATCTCATAATCATCAAACAATCGTTAATCGACCGTTAATTTGATCATTGATTCGATCATATGAACAAAAAATGGAACGTCTGCAACTGGGTTTACTCAAAACTCAAAATTGATTAATTGAAACTTCAAATTGATGATTAATTTGACCAATTTCAAAGTTTAATTAATCAATTAGTTCAACAATTTCAATTTTAATTGGTCATTATCAACTGACCTGTGAAAAAGGCGTTACGAGGAAGATGGTGTTCACAACGGTACCGTCGACGGTTGCGACGGTAGATGCAATCATTGGACGGTGACGGTGAAGGCGTACGGAATCGATGGAGCAGTGGAGCAGAGGATCAGAAACGGTCGCGTGTTTTTTGAAAATCGATGGTGAAGAAACTCGCGTAGCTATTGTATGATAAGGGATTATTGTATTTGATCCTTTATCTATCTATCTATATATATATAGAAAAGGGTTCAATAAAAATAAATAGTTTCCTAAGAATGGTAAGAACCAATAGATTTTTGACATGTGGCATTACAACCTATGGTTAAAGAATAATTCTAGAAAACTATGTCGGTTATAGTGATGAAAGAGTAATTTTAGGTAACTATGTCGGTTTTTTGTAATTTTAAATCTCAACCATTGATTAACATAATCCAATGGTTGTGATTTATTCTTAGTCTTCCTAGAAAACTACTTCTTTTTAGAATAACCCTTCCATATATATATATATATATATACATATATATATATATACTTGTCTGGGTTAGTTTTGAGTACGGGTAGAGAGAGAGAGATAGATGTGTTTTGATTTGAATTGGTGAATTAATTTGGAATGTAAACAAGAAGATAATCAAGTGGAAAACAAGTTTACCATAAAAACTACTGTGACGTTTTTGTATGTAATGGTGAATTACAGCTTCCAACATACATCTCAACTATAATGTAATTCAATCGAAAAAAACTATTAATCTAAACTAAACTCTATATATATTAAATAATAAAAAAAGATATATATATTTAAACTTGGAAATGAGATAAACCGAGAATAGTAAAAAAAACTTAATAAAATAAAATATACTAATTATATATAACAATTCAGAGATTTGGTGCCGCAAAGCCTCTATTGGGCCACTTTGTGGCAATATATCTGCACGTAATGAAAACCGACTGAATGTCAATTTTTGTTATTGTTTTATTACGGTATCGTGACGAAAACCGACCGAATTCGCGTAGACTCACCGCCTCAACGTTCGGGTTTTATCAATGATCGAGTTTTACCGACCGACGTCATGCCATTGGTTCACCCCAATTTTTATAATTTTTTTTGTGTTATTTTTTTTCTTAGTTCCAATACAATAACGCAAGTAACCGAAACTAACCGAATTCGCGTCAACTTACCGTATCATCGTTTGGATTTTACCACCGTCCGGGTTTTACACTGACCTTGCGTCGAGCAAGTTGCAGTTAACTATATATAGTAACAGCTGGACCATAATATTTTTATATACATGATAATCCTCAGATCATGTGATGGGGGCATGTGCAAGAGAGGAGGGTTGATCTGAATTTGGCCATCGCATCTTAAGGTCAACACAACCCATTAATTGTTTAGTCTATAATAGCTGGCTGGAGTTTAACAACTTTTATATGTAATCATTTATTTTAAGTTTAATGTTTTTTTATAACGGTTAATGAATACATCAAATAGGCTATCGGATGAATTAATCAGATTAGATATACTCGCTTTTGATGTGGGAAAAACCCTCGTCTAAAACACTCGTCCGAAGACACGACAGTGAGATAAATCATGTTCAGTTCAATGATATATCCAACTAGTCTTCTATCGTTACCCGGTATCGCTGAAACTAAATAATAGAATCTTGTAAGCTTAATTATATTCCATCTTTAATCTATAAGATGTAATTATTGAAGGAATTAAACATTTATTTTATGAAATCATGTTATCGATGCTCCATTATATGTTGAGATGTACACCACCATCAATGCATTTGAGGGAGTGTTTTGACTATGTTAATCACAAACTTGCATTTTATTTTTAATTTATAAAATTTAATATATGAAGTGACCTGTTATACATATTATTATTTCTAGTCCTATTTAAAGGCATTGGTTTTCATTGAACTAGTAACAGCAAATCATTGTTGTGTTTACTCGTTCTTAATATTTTTCAATTCCCTTATAAATACTGTGAACACCTTTTGTGCTATATTGTTCTTTACACCGTCCAACTCTGCACTTGCAATTGCTTTGAAACCTAGCTTGATTCAAATATTGTAGTTATCATTTGATCACAAATATGGACGAAGAATTGCAGAAGTTTCCAGATTTAAAAATTCAATTGGAAGAGATAACATCAGCCACCAACAATTTCAACGACAACCCTATTGGAGTTGGCGGTTTTGGGAAAGTTTATAAAGGAGAACTGTCTCACTCTAAGGGCCGGAGCATGGTCGCAATTAAGCGCCTGGATCGTAACAAGGACCAAGACCAAGGAGACCGTGAGTTCTTGAAAGAGATCACAATGCTTTCCTAATATAAGCATGACAATCTTATCTCTCTTTTAGGATTTTGTTACCAAGGGGAAGAGGCGATCCTTGTGTACGAGCTTGCATCTAATGGAAGCCTAGACAGACATTTAGGTTCCTCTGAACTCACGTGGTCAAAACGTATCAAGATATGCCTTGATGCGGCAAAGGGACTAAGATACCTTCATGATCCAAGGGGGACACACCAGAGACTTATCCACTGTGATGTAAAAAGCGGCAACATCCTACTTGATGACCACTGGAATGCTAAGGTTGCTGACTTTGGCTTCTCAACAATGGGCCCAGCGAATGAACTGCAATCGGCTGTTATCAACTTAGCTGCAGGTACCCTTGGGTACTGTGAACCGAAGTATGCGATGACACACACCTTAACGAAAGAGTCAGACGTATACTCTTTTGGTGTGGTATTATTTGAAATTTTATGTGGAAGATTATGCTATACACATAGTGACGGTCGTGTTCAGGAGATTTTAGTGCCCACATGGACTGAAAAGTACGAACAAAAGAAGTTAGATGATATCATCTTTAAACATCCTACCCCTGATCAAATGATGGATAAGAGGGCTTTAGCAACATTTTCAGACATTGCGTTTCAATGCCTAGAGAAACGTCGTGAAGATCGGCCAAAGATGGCTGAAGTTGTTACAAAGCTTGCGGCTGCACTTAGATATCAGGAAGCTTATGATAGCTTAGTGCAGATTAAATTTCTTCAGGTAAGGGTTCCTCCCTTAACGGGGCAAACACTAATTAGCTACTTTGCTTTAGACTTTTTTAGAGAATAAGTATATTTCGTTTATATATAGTATGTTGGGGATCTCACTAGACTAATATAAAATAAAGATACTTTTTTTTATATGTGATGCTTCCTATAAAAGGATTTGCAAAATGCTTTTTTTACCTTTATTTTCATTAAACATTAATTTAAACTGATTCACTCTAGAAACTAAAGAAATATGATCGCAGACTTAAATTCACAACGAAACACCAACTATTTGAAATTCAAATCTTTGTAGACGATAACAACTAGTGTCAAACCGTGCACTACTGCACTTGCAATTGTTTAGAATCCCTGATTTGAATTTTATAATTATAATTTAATACACAAATATGTAGGCATATCGAGGTCTTACTATCCAACTGAAGGAGATAACATCCGCCACCAACAACTTTGATGATTTGAATTGTATCGGAGAGGGTGATTTTGGGAAAGTGTATAAAGGAGAAGTGTTTCACTCTGACGGGCGTAGCATGGTCGCTTTGCGGAATTCTACCTTTGATACCACTTGTAACAACCCAGCTACCACCGCACCATAATATTGTCCGCTTTGGCCGGGACGTACCACCATCGCCTCACGGATTTGCTTTTGGTTGCCCAGGTGGTCACCCATCCTCATACTTCTCCCACCTGAGCATGCTTAACTGTGGAATTCTCCTCTCATCCACTACCATTAAGCGCCCAAAACGCGTTATGATAGGGAAGGTATTCACCTCCTTATAAAGAAGGCTTAGTTCTCTTAGTCGCTATTAAGAGATGACTAAGTGCGGAACCTCCTCTTAACTACAGATCTAAAGTTGAACTGTAGAAACTTCTGTGCAAAGGGGTCCTCCTTAACTGTGGCAAAACGGTAAATAAATTATTGCTATGTCTATATTCCACTGCTTTAGATTCTTTTATTACTTGTAGAATGTTAACAGGAGGGGTGTGAAGAAATATTAGTGAAGCCATGCTATTAAGGATCCAAACTTCTATTTTATTTTTCAATGACTTATAAACAAAACTATAAAAAGTTCATGTTAATAGAAGTAGCATAACATGCTATATATCCCACACATGCAAGTAAAACATATTTTAAAAATGTTCAATTTGAATATTCATGAAACCCGTTAAAGAACATTTTGTTGTATAAAATAGGATTGCTCTCTGATTAATAGTATCATCCAACATGAGCTGAGCTGGACTAACTTGAACTTGTTTAATGTACAGTGGTTCTCATTAAATACGAAGGGAGAACACTGCGAAACAATATCTTTTTCAGAATGTTTGGATTCAGCGCCAAGTTAATTTCAGAGTAGTGTATGGTCGGCTGATTATAATTCAAGGTGACTTATCCTCCTTTTTTTTTTTTTTAGTTTTTGAGATTATTTGATTAGGGTAAAGAAATGTATCATTCTTTTCTACGCATTACTCACGCATATGGGCACCTACCGTTCAGAGACTGGGATATTCAATACACGCGTGAAAACTCAATTCTTGTCACCAGGAATCACATACACGGTGAACCTTGTGTTCAAGATGTACCTAAAGATAGGGAGAAAATATCAATATCTTATATCCCTTAAATATAAATTACACGGGGGAGACAAAAACTTCAATTTCATACATTGCGTATGAGAGAGAAGATGGATGGCGGACATGTGAATTGTATCAGCTTACCTGTGACCACAGAACTGTAGATCTTAAAATTTTGTTTGAAGGCTTCGATCAATATTCTTGTGCCTTCATAGAAGTGGAAGGCATCGAGTTTAGGCCTTCGGAGAAAGTAAGATTGACAAATAGAAGTGTATTATTAATGAGCATCATCAGTTAATACCCTTTATTTGAATTTTAATTTTTAAACTTTTCTTGGAAATAGGCAATCAGTCACAACACTTTCTTGGTATCAAATACATGCAAGAAGCATAATGATAGTCAATTCTATATTAGTCATTTGACCAAAGTCTAATATGGTCATGTTCTACAGGTGGATGAGAAGCAAAATACGCAACCCATATCATATTCAGATGCAAATTGGGAAAAAAAGTTGCCAACTGAATATGAAGACATAATGAAATGGTCAAAAAGTAGCTTGCAATGGACAACTAAGAGGGAAGCTTACTCAAGTATGTGCAAAGGAATCTTAATTGATGATGGGGACAAGGTAACTTTCTTAAGACTGATTCTTTACCTTAATTACTGTGGGCATATTTTTCTCGTATGCAGTTGTGGGGCCCATAAATATGATTCCAACGTTTCAGCGAGAAGCATTAGTGAATTGCTAAACATGTACTTACACACATCTTTGTTATTGTTTGATAGTGGTTCTCTCTTGACAAAAATGGGAAGAAATGTCATATGCTATCAGCAAGAGCGCCTTGCGTGGAGGGTAGGATGTACACACATTTGGTTTCTTTACACGAATCAAGGTTCTTTTATATCTTCCTACTAGTTTTCTTGTAAAAGAATTTCTATCTTTTGAATTATGTGCACCAAACACGAATTAAGAATTATCAACCTAGCTATTAGGAAATCCATTATTTTAGCTACGAAGCATGGGTTAATTTTGCAGCAAGCTATGAATATATATACGGCTCTGATGTTCATCTCCAAAGCTTATGTTCCCATTTACAAAGTAAATATATGTATGCATGTGTGTGAAATACATAGCATGAGTAATGAAGAATTAATGCACATTATATATATGATGTAGCAAATTATAGATCTACATATTGTTTTGGTCAACATACAATGAAACCAACTTTAGGTAAGTTCAGAATTAAACTTTATATTCATGCTATTGGAATTATTTTCTCTAGACAATATTTGAGTGGAGTTTTTCTTGAAGCTTAATTACCAAAAAATTAAACAATTTAATGCGAAAACAACTTTCTAAGTTTCTGTACTATTATGTAATGTAAGATCAAGTTGATTTTCTAGCATTAATTTATAGCTTTTCTTTTATACGTAAGATGATTTTATAATTTTTTTTTTCAGATTTGGAGAAGTCACGGAGTTCAGTCTTTGGAGACTTGTTACCTCAAGCACCATCCAATCCTGTAAGGCCCCGAACCCGGTAGCCCTACTTTAACGTCGGATTTACTCATAAACACAGTCCTTCAAATCAGAGTTTATTAAAACTTTTCGCGGAATATAAAACATCAATCATTTGTTACAAAACATTAAATCTTTTCTTTGATACCATAACACAAAACTTTATATTTAAAACATCTTTACTTCTTTCTTCAGATGCCAGCCGTTCAATCCATGCCATGCATCATCCTCTTGCTAGCTCTGTAATGGACTCACCTGCGTGCATACTAAAAGTCAGCTACGCTGAGTGAGTTCTAGTTAATCAGGCAACATACAATCTATTCTCATATATTACTTCCCGTATCCGAAGACACATATTACTACCTTAACCTTGTATAAATATCAATAGGAGGATCGTCACGTAATATCTATTAAAAGAACCATTACCATTACCCTACCATATATATACTTTCCATAGGAGGAACACTATACTATCCATAGAAGGAACACTTTACTATCCATAAAAGGAACACTATACCTTCCATAAAAGGAACACTATACCTTCCATAAAAGGAACACTATACTTTATTATTTAATATCCATGTAAGGAGCTAGTTACTTCACTTGACGATACGTGCAATATCCGAAGATCGTTCGCGTACCGTCAAGCAATCATTCATATCGATCACATATACCATACACGGCATACACATAAAATTATATCCTTTCGTTCATACTTCCTTACTTTCTTTTGTATTATCTTACTTTCATATCTTACGTTATAAAGAGCATTACGCCCTACATTCCTCGAGTATTACTAGGGCTCGATACCCTCTTCGTAACCATCCAACCATACGTATCATTTCTTTCTTCTACTATCTCTATCATATTCATACACATAAACCTACATAACATACTTACCTTATTCTTAACGCTGCAACCTGACCGTACGTGCAATATCCGAAGATCGTTCACGTACCATCAAGCAATCATTCATATCTTTCACATTATCCATATAAGGCATACACTTATCTCTTAGGATAAGTGTATTAACAAACATATTGAGTATGCACACAGCCCCGAAAACGTAACACATAAATGGGGCTAGAAACTCACCTGAATTCTGCTTCTTTTTCTGATAGCTGCAAATCCCTTCCTTAACTGAGCTCGGCTGACTGTACAAGTTACACGTATCAATACTCGCCTAATCTAATCTGGTGGTCTAGTATTAGCTTACTTTAACTTATCGCTTGATAATTTATTTTCTAATCAAACTTGGCTTTAGGCGAAGTTAACTCTCGGGCGAACTTGGCTTCAGGCGAAGTTAAACCTCAGGCGAACTTAGCTTTAGGCGAAGTTAAACCTCAGGCGAACTTAGCTTTAGGCGAAGTTAAACCTTTGGCGAACTTATCATCAGGCGAACTTAAACCTCAGGCGAACTTGTCATCAGGCGAACTTAAACCTCAGGCGAACTTGTCAACAGACGAACTTAGCTTGCAGGCGAAGTTCATCAGGCGAACTTAGCTAGCAGGCGAAGTTCATCGCTTGAAGGCGAAGTTGCCCAGATGAAGGCGAAGTTGCCCAGATGTCCGCTGTTTCGGTTTCTGATCAACATTTCGGGCGATTTTAACACCCTTGTTAAGGTTCAATACCACCCACTACACTTCCCGACCATTTTTGGTCGTTTATACACTAAAAGCTCGGATCTTTAAACTTCAAATATCAAGAATCATACCTTTTTGGGCTTGTTTGGATCTCCTTTAACTTGTTAACGCAACTAGTCGCCCTCTCTCACTCTCGGATCAGTCCGATTCTTCCCTTGGCTCGGCCCGGTTCCGGCGAAGTTAGTGTATGTGTGTGTGGAGTGTGCTTGGATAAAGATAGAATGAAGATATTTTGGGGTGTTAGGGTATTTATATCCCTGAGATCCCATGGACCTAAGGCCCATTCTCATTTAACCCATCCTAATTAATCCAAGTCCACAACCCACATCCATTACCCAACACTAGCCCGACCCATACCAACTCCTATTCTATTATTTATTTCCTGATAACCCGGGTAAACTTTCTCTCTATTATTAAGTAATATAATTAATACTACTTGGAAATTTCGGGATGTTACAAATCCCATCTAGTATCGCCTCAAACAATATACGCAAGTTACCTTGTCTACAAGCTACCAAAAGACCAATCCGGATTTGAGGCTCCTGTGAAAGTGAAGGATTTGGGTTCAGATCGTATATGGTATATTTTTTTAGTTAGTCCTCAAACCCCAGTTATTAAAACAAAGGCCGAACAAAAAGTCTACAGTTTACTCACTAGGCCAAAAATAAAAGGCCTCTCACAACAGAGGAATGATGGTTGGATGGAAGTCCAAATCTGGGAATTCCAAACTGCTACAACCACCGAAATGAATAACATGCGTCTTAAACTGTCTGGTTGTGGTGACACTATTCCTAGTGGGCTTTTTGTTCAAGGTGTTGAATTTAGACCCGTATAAATTTCGTTTCTTTCTTTCTATTTTTTAATTTATTGTAATTAGACAAGAATTTATGTAAACTAAAGAAGTTTGTTTTCATTTTACTTTTTGGAAGAATGCATTTTAATCCTACTTCCTTAAAATAATTTAAGCATCCATTATCAGAAAAGTCGAGAGCATAATCACACCAGAATTAGGATATTAAATAAAGAACTTCAGATAAATGTAACAGGTGTGGAAAAGTCATATAGTTCGCAGCAAGAAATGTATGAAGGCCCGAAGCTAAATCCCGAGTAAGCACATGAGGGGCCGGTCCTGTTAAAAGTCTACCCGATCCCAAATTAAGTTTTGCATAATCAGTGTAGGTTGTGTAAGGTTCGAGGCAAGGAAGTTCTCTTAAGACTCACAAAAGTAGAGCTTGCTCACAGGGTGTTTGATGAAATGAATTAGTACAAGTAAAAGGTAACAGAGAATTTAGCAATCTCTCTTGTCATGATTTAAACATTAACAGTTGACAATGATCATATAATTTAGAACAAAATAATAAAAAGATATTGAATTTTAATAATACAAGCTATTGACTATTGGTTAATATGAATCTCAACTAATAATGTGACTAGTAGCAATCCTAACTCTCGGTTTTGTTACTAATCACAATTTCAGTTTAACGAATTGTTAAATCCGTTATTTTTTAGATGACATTGCATGTGACGTGGCAACTCTTTTCTAAACTAATTTATACGGAGTATATAAATATTATTTTCCAAACCATATATATATTTTATAACAAAAACGTAAATATTGTTGGCCACCCACATCCTTTCATCTTCATTCATCAGATCTTCAACTCCAACACCATACTCTCCGGCGAATGGGGAGGATCACCTCATAAGACTTAATTTCGCCGGCCGGTGGAAGAATAACTAGTAGAAAAATGAACTTTTGACGCCGTTGGGTTTCTTCTTTTGACGCGGTGCTATCTAAAAACCGCGTCTAAAAATGTCTTTCTCATTAAGCTTATAAATCAGGTGCCCACAAACTGCTTCTAAAGGTCTATAATCGCGTCAAAAGATTGATATTACAACATTAACTGCGGTTTTTAAAAAATCGTGTCTATAATTGTGGTTTCTTATTCCTTATTCCCTCCTTAACCCTAACCAAATCCATTAGTTTTCTTTTATCATCTTCCCACTCGGCACGTCCATAACCTTATGGGGTGTTTGGGATTCCTTATTTTACCTCCTTATAACTTTTCATTAAGTTAATAAGTTACAATATTATAACTTATGAAACTTTTTCCTCTCACAATATAAGCAATCTCAAACACCTTATTACTTTTCAAAAAGTTTATAAGTTAGAAGTTGGTGAAAATAAGCAATCTCAAACATCCCCATTCTCTAATTAGGAGCAACTTTGGAGCAATTTTGAAGACCATCCGCTTGTTTCCCTCTTCAAAAAGGTAAACTTCATTGGTTTTGTGTGTTTTCCCCTTATTGCTCAATTTCGGGTTAACCTAATTTTGTATTGATTTGCCAAATCGGTTTTAGGGTTTTGATTTTGCCCAAAATTATTTTATGTAATCCGTATTGAATTTGGAAGTTCATTCTAGTTCTTGATTCTGTAACTAAGTTACCGTCGAGATCCAAGATGTTTTTGTTGTGATGATTATGGTTGGTATAACTATTACAACTTTGGGATTAAGGTTGTCACAAATTATAATTCTTTTCAGAGATGGACTTGTTTTGTTGAGTAAGCTTGCTATCAACATCTAATTATATGTTTAAGCAGTGGCGAAGCTTGGACTGAAGCAACCTGGGAGGGGGGGGGGGGGGCCGAGCTCAAAATGCATACAAAATTTCACAAACAAGGGGGCATGACTCAAATTTTGATAGGACCCTTAAGCGGGTGAGACTCTAAGAAAATATAGAGAAAGGAACGTCAGAAATTTTACTTCAATTTTTGTCTACTTTCATTAACTAAAACAAAAGCCTTTATAAAGGCTTACATCATGCAACCATAACATCCTAGAAATGAGGAAAACATGGAAATAATGCAAATAACTAACTACCACTACTAGAACATGGGAAACAAATAACTTAGAATTAATAATAATAATAATAATAAAGTGAACGTGGGTTGGTTTATGCAAGCATGCATGCATCAAATGGATGTGGATAGAGCTAAGTGGGTAGCTGGTACGTATCAACTCGCCCCTTCTTAAAAACGGTCTTGTCCTCAAGACCGGGCCATGGCGGCGCGTCTTCGGCTTACAACAAAAGGAATTTAGGGGGTTGACAGTGTGACTGGGCTGATACCTCTCGTCGCAGTTATAACAGAGACCCTTGGCACGACGGTCTTGCATTTCCGCGGGTGTTAGGCGTTTGAGGGGTAGAGTAGGGGTTAAACTAGCGGAGTTGCTAGGCATGTTTTGTACTGGCACGGTTGCGGGAGGTAAGGCAAGTAACCCACTGTTGAGTTTGTCTTCAATTAAAGAAGCGAGTCCGTAAGCCTCGTGAAGGGTGGTAGGATGATGGAGTGCCATCTCGGTTTGAATTGCATGTTTAAGACCGGAAATGAAACAGTTTTTCAAGGCCTTTTGAGACAACCCGGTAACCCGATTGCTTATCTTCTCAAACTCAGTTTTGTATTCTTTGACAGTGGATGTTTGGACTAGTTTGAAAAGGGTAGCTACATGGTTCTCAAATGTTGAAGGCCCAAAACGGAGCTCCATTTCTCGTTTAAATTCGGTCCACGAGCCCAATAGTTCGTTGTTCGCTTGATTTTGGTACCAAGAAAGGGCGTCGCCTACGAAGTGGAAGGCCGTGAGTGAAACGCGTTCATCGAGTGGTATGTTATAGTAGGTAAAAAGATGATCCGCTTGAAAGATCCACCCTAGAGGGTTGGAGCCATCAAGCATAGGCAAGTTGATTTTTGGTTGACGCGGTTGGCGGTTGAAGTTGTTGGCCAGTTGTTCTTGGCGATTAGGTGGTGTGCGCGGGCGATCGTTGATGATAGCGTCGGTGTTAATTGAATCAGAGAGTTCGGTGACGTGATTAACGAGGCGAGCTGTGGTTGCAGATTGGGCATCGAGTTTTGTGTTAAGGTTTTCGGTGGCTTTAATCAGGGCGTCTAACTGGGCGGCTATTTGGTTTGAGTTTTGAGTTTGGGTTGCGAAAGCTGCGGTGGTGATGGCTATCAATTGAGCAAGTTGGTTGGTGAGGGAAGGTGGGAGATCATCGGAGGTGGAGGAGGAGAATCTTTGCGTGGCGACATAGCGAAGGAAGAGACGTGAATGAAGGCACCAAATGATAGGACCCTTAAGCGGGTGAGACTCTAAGAAAATATAGAGAAAGGAACGTAGGAAATTTTACTTCAATTTTTGTCTACTTTCATTAACTAAAACAAAGGCCTTTATAAAGGCTTACATCATGCAACCATAACATCCTAGAAATGAGGAAAACATGGAAATAATGCAAATAACTAACTACCACTACTAGAACATGGGAAACAAATAACTTAGAATTAATAATAATAATAAAGTGAACGTGGGTTGGTTTATGCAAGCATGCATGCATGCATCAAATGGATGTGGATAGAGCTAAGTGGGTAGCTGGTACGTATCAAATTTCTGCACGAAAAAGGCTAAACTTACACTACGTATAAAAAATTTTGGCTGAAAATGGGTAAATTTACACTACTACGTAAAAAACAGGGGGGCGGGGCCACCCCGGGCCCCAACTATACTTCGCCAATGTGTTTTAAGTCTTGAAAACTTTTAATCTTTTGATTCCAGACGAGTCCAAACTTTCTTATCAACATCTTATTAGTTGCTTACAAGTTATCAGTTACTGTTTGTTATTTACTTATTCTGGAAACATGATTCGTATGCTTAATGCCTTATTGTGGATATCATATAATTAATTAGGCCTTGTATGTTTTTCTTTTATATAAGGTATTAGGCATTTAGTGAATAACCTATGTCTATTAGTGAATAACCTATTGTTTTTCCAATTTCATTCCTAATCGTTAATGGGTTTTTGTTTTTCTTGATTCAGAAATCGTTTTCGAGTGGCGGATTATGTATAACTATAAACAGGTTTCTTAAATGAAGTTCTACTCGGCAATTAAGAAAGTGTGCAGGTACACCTTTTGACTTTTTTATGTCAAAGATGTTGATTAAAGTTAAATAAATTCATATTTATTAGTTAATTACAATACCATTTAACTACTGCCTGTTTCTTTAAAGAAACAGTAGTGTATAGGTAACCATATAACTCCCGTTATGTTATTTTTTTTAATAGTAAACTATAGCTATGTCTAAACGCATATGAGCCAACGCGGTTCGCTTGCAAAACGAAACTATGAGATGATTTGATGGTCTCTGAATTTGATGAAAATTAGCCGTCAATTGGTTTAAACACAATTGATTCATTGCTTGGAATGTCACTAAGAACACAGTTTCCGTATTGGATTGGAAACAAAAAAAATTGCGAAAAAAAGATGGAGAGACTTATGGATAAAAATTAACGTATTGTGTTTTATGTTTTGTAAATTTTTAGAAATATAAAATGTTGATTCTTATATATGTTAACTATTGTTTTGTATATAATTAGGAGACTTGACATTTTACAAATGATGATGCAGAAAAACATACAATTACAAGAGCTAAAAAATACATTGTGTTTTTTTAGTAAGCCTTATAGAAATTACACTCAGTGCAAGTGAATATCCTTGTCGTAAGAATCTCAATGCAATGAAGTGAGAGGAATTCGTTACGTCATGGTCTACTGATGAAGCTTTGGTATATGTTAATTATTGTACATTATTATTATTATTGCCATGTTATTGCAATTACTCTTATTATAGTCTGTTGATTTATATGTAGGCAAAAAGTGCGAAAGCAAGATTAGTTCAATAGCGAACTATGCAGTCTCTCAGTGGTATCTATATCGGTGGTATCTCGGTTATCGGTCATAATGTGAAATATCGGTACCGATAATATCGGCGATATTGACAGATATATGACCGATATTAACCGATATTTCAACGACATCACCGATATTGCTGATATCAGTGTTTTAAGTCTTGATTTTCAACTTTTAGTGTTTAATGTTGGTGTTTTGAGTCTTAATCAATTCCTATTTGCTATAATTGTTAGTGTTTTGCATGTTGCAAAAGGATAATTTGTTAATAGTAGGAGAGTATATTGAATTGTTAGCGTTAAAGTGTATATATATAAATTCTGCATGATATTAAAGTTACCATATCCCACCGATATCTCACCACGATAAACGATATCTCAAATATCGGTCCTCAACCGATATCCGATATTTTTCCGCATTAACTGCTTAGCTAGCGAACAAACACTCGTCCGGATGACACTTTGAATATGGGGTTTTGAATCAGCAATTTGACAAAATATGGCCCCATTCGTGAGTAGATATCGACAACTTACTCAAGAACATGGTGCTGCAACTTTTTACAAACTTAGGTATTCGCATAATACAGTATTTGTCATTTCAATTATATATAGTTTCATAGATTTTAGTACAGTTTGTAATAGGTTCTATTTGGTAGAAAATTATATTTTGATGAGCTTGTATTGTAAAATTCTATATTTAATGCATTTTGGTTTATTTTGTGATTTTTGGTGGATTTGGATTGCTAAAATTCTATAATAAATAAATTTGGCTCGTTAAATCTAGATTTGGCGCTAAATTGCAATTTATTTAATTATTTTAAAATGTTGTATATGTTTTTGATGCGGTTTCTAAACCGCGTCGAAAGATGATTAATAGAAAATGTTACACCCTTTCGACGAGCTTTAGTGGGCTTTTGCCGCGGTTTCCAAAACCGCGTCTCATAACCAAACTAGCTTTTGCCGCCCTATTTTTTGCCGTGGTCTAAAACCTCGTCTAAAATCATTTTCACCGCGTCCAAAAATACATTTTTCTACTAGATCTTAGGAGGAAATATAATGACAATTCGGTAAATATAATCGACAATCTAAAATAAAAACTAAGCTGTTGAACCTTATTGTTTTTTCTTATTGGGTTATGAAAATATTTCTTCACTTCTTTTTCATATTTCCGTTTTACATGACAAGCCAATCATATGAGCTATGGGCCCCTTGACTTCCTCACAATAAGTAACAAAAGACATACATCTATATGGGTCTAAAGTCAATTGAAGATTTATAGGAATCGTTTCCATGGTAGTTGTGGTTTCGAATTCCCAAATTTGTACCTCCATCCAACCATCGTCCCTCTGTTGTGGAAGAGTTTTCATTCCCGGCCTATTGAGGGAGTTGTAGGTATTTTGAACAGCCTTTGGTCTAATAACCCGGGTTCGAGGACTTTCTAAATAGATATAGCATTTTGACCCCAGACCATCCTCTGCTAACATGGGAGCCTCAAATCCAGATCGTTCTTTTGGCAATTTGTAGACAAGATAAATTGCATATCTTGTTTGAGATGACACTAGCTGGTAACGGATTTCTCTGTCGATTTCGAATCGCCAATCCTTGAACACAACCGCTTCTCGAAATCTGAAAAATCTCAGAAAATCGTCTTACAAGCTAGCTAGAACGTAACTGATGAGCCTTAGTTCTTAATTTCATCACTCATGATATGTTAAAATATGTAAAAGATAGAACTTCTACAAGATAACCGGAAGGGAGATATAAACGAATTACCTTGATTTGGGTAAAGTCTGCATACAGAAGGTCATCTCGCCTATTATGCAATTAGCCTCTCTTGCTGATACCATATGGCATTTCTTCCCATTTTTGTCAAGATTAAACCACTGCATTCAATATATAGATATATATGTAAGTAGTTGTTTAAAAGTTCAGTAAAATATATATTCTTCCCTTTGAAAGGGTGTTCCTAGGCTATACAACAATAATTACATACAAGAAGCTGGACGTCCAGAAAAACTCAGCAACCGTACGTACCTCTAGACCACCATTGATGAAGAACCCTCTGCGAAGTATTGAGTACACTTCCTTCTCCGTTGTCCATTGAACGCTATTTTTTGACCATTTAATTAATTCTTCATAGTCAGCTGGCAGTTTTTCCTCCCAATTTGCATCTGTATTGGATATGTTTTTCATATCTAGCTTCTTATCCTCCTGTAGAACGCAACCATACGTCCATATTAGACTTTGACAATATGGAAGGATATATCATTATGCTTCAAATGGATTGGGCTCTGTAGCATTAAAATGGTTATTGGGGCTGGCCTATTTCCCATGAAAGTTTATAACACAAAGGATATTAATTAATTAAGTTTATGATTAAGATTTTATCTGTCATCTTACTTTCTCTAGGGGTCGAAACTCAATTCCTTCCACTTCAATGGCAGAATAACGACGTTCGTAGCCAAGAAACAGAATTTCAAGGTCAACATTCCTCCTATGATTAGTAAATTGATACAGTTCAACCATCCACCATCCATCTTCTCTCTCACACGCAAGTTATGAAGTTGAAATTTTGGCATCCCCTTGTAATTTGTATTTGAGGCCTATAAGGTGACATATGCTCGCATTCTCTGGGAGCATAAATTTGAACACAAGGTTCACCGTGTATGTGATTTGTGGTGACAAGAATTGGCTTCTAACTCGTGCTTTGAATCTCCCATTCAAAGAATGATAGGTTCCAACAGCAAATCTGCATGAATGAATGACGGGTAAGTCACCTTGAATCATACATTGCTACATACTTACCAAAAGAAAGCTAGAAATTAAGAATGACGGGTAAGTCACCTTGAATCATATCCAGACGACCACGGATAATTCTCAGATGCCCTTGGAACAACACATTCGCCACAAGATATCAGTTCACAATGCTCTCCCTTCTTATTAATTGAAAACCGCTATACGACCATTAAACAGTTCAAGTTAGTTCAGCTCATGTAGGATGATACATTTTTGAGAGTGAGTTTAGTTCATTAGCTGTTGTCATCTTTCTTAATTATATTATCCATTTTGTTGTTAAGTTTAAAACACCCATCCCTCGCAGCACTTCAACGGATTATTTTGTATAACTAGAGTTTAATTTTCTCTTTTTCTAAAGAACGTGTAAAATAGGTTTTTTTTATTATTTTTTCTCCTCCTACAGTTTTATTGTTTTATTATGTTTTTCAATTTTATTTAAGATATATTTTAGTGTTGCTCTAATAATTTATAGTATGTAATATACAAACGATATCCAAAAAAATGCCGTGTTTGTCGGTTGGTTTCTGTTTAAAGATACAGTGTGTTTTTCTCCTAGCTTTTTTATTGTCTACAATTGATGTAAATTTTATTAGAACCAGAGTTGTATCCAAAAAAACAAAAACTAAAGTAGTGGATTATAGACATAGCAACTAATTACCGTTTTGCCGTCATTAAGGTAGACCCCTACAGAGAGAGCTTGCATCGATACGTTGGTGACTGTGAAGTCTAGAAAAGGTTGTGCACTCTTAAGCAACTCTTAGTAGGAAAAACTCGGCAGCTTTCCTTCTTTGAACTCCTGAATTTCGAGTGCAAGTTCTGACACTACCTCAGCCATCTTTGGCCGATCTTTACGAAATTTATTCAAACATCGATATGCGATGCCAGAAAATGTTTCTAAACATATCTGATCTATTGGTTGTATGTTTGAACTTGTAAAGATAATATCACTTAATTTATTCTCTTCATAGCTTTCAGCCCATGAGGGCACCAAAATCCAGGCACGACCATTATTGTCAAATCTACAGCATAATGTTCCACACAAAACTTCAAATAACACCACACCGAAAGAGTATACGTCTGACTCCTTCGTTAGGTTGTGCGTCATCACATACTGCGGATCACAGTACCCAAGGGTACCTGCTGCTAAGTTGATAATAGCCGATTGCTGCTGGTTAGCTGGGCCCATTATTGAGAACCCGAAGTCCGCCACTTTCGCATTCCAGTGGTCGTCAAGAAGGATGTTGCCGCTTTTTACATCACAGTGGATGAGTCTTTGGTGTAACTCTTTCGGATCATGAAGGTGCCTTAGTCCCTTGGCAGCACCTAGGCATATCTTGATACGTTGTGATCATGTGAGATGAGGGGAATCTAAATGGTGGTCAAGGCTCTTATGAGATGCAAGCTCGTACACAAGGATAGCCTCACCCCCTTGGTAACAAAATCCTACAAGGGAGATAAGATTTTCAAGGCGGTAACGAGAAAGCGTCATGAGTTCTTTCAAGAACTCAGCTTCTCCTTGATCCCCCATACGATCCAGACGCTTAATTGCGACCATGATTTGACCCTTGGAGCGAGATAGTTCTCCTTTATAAACTCTCCCAAAAACCACCATCTCCAATACAGTTATTCTGGTCGTCGAAGTTGTTGGTGGCGGTTTTGATCTCTTCCAGTGGAATTTTAAGATCCTTAAACTGCCGCAACACTTCCATATTTTTGATCAAATAATAACTATAATATTTGAACCAAGGGTTCCAAGCAAATGCAACCGCACAGCTTGTCACGATATGTGTAAAGAACCAACACAGAAGGTGTTTGTGGTTTTTGTAAGGGAATTAGAAGATGGATAAAACACTTAAGATTAATTTGTTGTGACGAGCTCAATGTTAACCGATGCCTATTTATAGGATTAAATTTGGAATATACTAAACTAGAAATTGAATTAGGAACATATTATGCCACTTCAATAATTAAATTTTTTTAAGCAAAAACAAAATACAATTAAGTGATTAACATACTTGACGTACCTCACAGGAATATAGATGGCGTTGTAAGATATAAAAGTCAATGGCTTATTAAAAATCCAAATGGCTATTTTCCTAGTAAAAATATGGGTTGTTATCATGTGTTTTTAGATGACGTCATTAAATAAATACAGAATGGCAGAATGGCTTCCGTTTGAGCATCATCAAAACTAGCTTCCATGAGCTATATTTTTGTTTTGAACTACTTTCATTTTATCAAGACTACTGGTTGTTGTCTACACGCAAATAATTTAAAAGAGGATCGGGACCATATTTTACTTTACTTGGATAACCTTGGTTTGGCTTGGATTAACCCGGAATGGTGGAATCCGTTATCCTGTTCAGTTCTGGAAAGAAAAAAAAGTTCAGATTAGAATTTTCTTTACTGAATCTGTACTGTACATGTTTAATAATTTTAAGAATATAAGAACATAAATTACCCAAGCTAGCTAGAGCAATATATGCATGGTAGAATTGGACACATAAACTATTGTTAGCATTTTTAATGATGATAAGATGAAATGAACACTAAACCAATGTAATTCAGTCATGTATAAACAGGCTGCTGATTTTTCCAACATAGTTTATGTCCTATTACACCTGTGCAGTCGAAGCAGGATGAGAATGTATGCTGAGACTGGATTGGAAGTCTTCAAAAGAGTTCATGGCAAGCGTTTCACAACGATATCCACTGCTTGGTATCTGGTAAGCATGTAGAGGATATGGACAAGACCCGCTTAACATGTTCCCACACAAAGTGGATACCTAGCTCAACGTGTTTTGTATGTTGATGTTGGATGGGATTCCTGGATAAGTAAAATGCACTCACATTGTCGCTGCATACCAACGTAGCACGTAAAAGGGGTCAGCCAGTTCAAAGAGAAGATTATGTAGGTGGAGGCGTGGAGGTTAAAGAGTTTCTTAGATTTAACAATACCATCCATAGCTCAGGTTCGCGTTACGTGAGTTTTTTGATGGCAGATGGAGGTGGTTGTAGATTGGGATTGTTTGGCAAGTGGCAAGGAGTTGGGCCAGACGAGTGAGTGAGAGGCGGGCTGGTCGAAGTGGCATTAGATGTCAACATTAAGTTTAAGTGGTGATGTTAATAATTAAACTTAATTATGTTCTATCTGCATATTATGTAACATTAAGACTTTATTATATGTAATTACTAGGCTAAGTACTTAAAGTTGTTTAACCACTGTTAATCGCTTTATAACCGGCGTTACAGTGGTGGTAGTTAGGGTTATGTCACCGTTTAACGGTTAAACATAACTGTCATTGTTTGTCTATTTAAAACACTTGATCGTTTCTGTATTGATTGACCAAGTTATCCCGACAAAATCTTTTAACCATTCACTCTCTCATTCTCGTTATATTCAGTATTAACGAAAATCGTTCTAAGATTTATGATGTTCGTACATTTCAGCATTTAATTGGAACAAGATGATCAAGGAGGTGATGACATGATTTCATATAAAAAAAAGTTGTTTAATTCCAGCCATCATCACGCATGTCATGATCGATCACCTAAGCCATTAATGATGACACTCTTATCAATTATTTAAATCAATTTCATGTGCAGAACAAGATGCTTGCTTACATAAGGAAGTTAGGATGTGGTGGGCAAAGTCAAACTTCTATTTGTACCAACCCACATGCCCTGTTCACATTATTGTAAATATAAAAATGTTAACTACCAGTTGTTAGAGCATTCAAATTGTATCCTCATTTTTTGTGAATGGTGTATAATGTAGCAAGTGATTGAAGGTGTTATGAACGGAAAAAAGAGAAAATATAGTGATTATCTATACATTTAAAAAGTTATTGTTTCACATTATTATTTTTTTTAATATTTTTTGAAAGTGGTTGTCATTGGAGAAAATAAAAAAATGTAATGATAAATGTATAAAAATTTATTCTTTAATTATAAAGAATAAAGAAATGACATGAGTTTTAGTATAATTTTAAAACTGAAGATAGAGGAAAGGATATGAATTCTATTAGAGCTTAAAAATGCGGGTGGTTAGCCGTGATCACATAATTGCTTACAAAAGTATTAAGCTAGTATTGATAATACTCAATATGGTTGGAGACTAGAGAGAAATCACCTCAACCATACGGGAAACCTATATAGGTAGGGTGTATGGCTTTCGAATCACATGGTAACACCACCTCATCTTATGTGGGTAAGGTGCATGACTTCATTCCATGGCAAATGTCTGTCACATAAAATTGATTTATTGTTGACCATTGAAAAAGTTAAATGAATTAATAGAGTTCTATGGTACTTGTGGGTAGGCGTTGTCAGTAATACTGTGGTTTGTGGGTAATTAAGGGTAGAAATGAGGTGGTAGTACACTAGTACATGATTGACATGTGCATATAATACCCATGAGTACCCCTTCCCCCCTAAAAGAAAAAGGTTTACGGCATATTCTTCTTTACAGGAACTGTTCCGCAGAAACAATGAAGAAAATAAAAGTATAAATTAGCTAAGAGCTAGACATGTACGGTGGAAGACTTGAAGCTAGCAACCACACAAACTACTATGATTTTTTCTGCGCATGTTTGAAGACTTGAAGTGATAATATCTCAGGTAACAAAAAAATGTACCTATATAAGGTGTAAAACTGCCACAACATGGTAATCGCTATCATTTTGCAACCGCATAAAAACCTTAGTTTTCTAGTAGTGTTTGAATTTTGTTTATTACAGAACTGTAACCAAAGAAATTGAGTAATGAAAATTTTATAAGATAAGAGAGCAAGGGGTGTTCCTTTCATGTACCTAAAGTTTCATCAATCATATATTATCATATCGTTTACACTTTTAACTAACGTAAAACAAGTTAATCAACTCGGAAGGACAGTATCGTTAAGAATGGGCTCGACTGTTGTCGTCCCTTATGATTATGTTATGCAACATAACGCACACATACATTACACTCATAATCTTGTCAACAGTCATAGCAAACATGGGTCGCCTAAGAATACCCCAGTTTCCCTCACATGTCACATATTTTCTTGCAACTCTTTGCCTTCTTGAACCTCTCTTTCACTCATAAGATGGTATATGCATTTGTATAATCGTCCATGTACATGAAATGGACACTTAGGGGTGTTTCCATTCCTTTTGGTGAGCAATATTGGAGATTGTGGTAGAACAATGATGTTGTTGTTTGACCAAATCAAATAAATAAAATTCATGTCAAATCTATAAATCTTGTAAGGCAACCGCTTTGACCATGATCGTATGGTATTGGTGATAACCTCTCATATATTAGCCAAGCAACTCGGTGGGACACATTCTTCAAACGAGATGCATACACTCAATGATAAGTTGATAACCATCGTCTCGGGAAGGCGATATCTTTCTTCTTGTGCTTGTTACAAAAGTGCAATGTTTAACTCAATCATGGCATTACAAAAAAATTTCAGACATTCACCATAAGTCCTTTTTGACATACATGAATACTTATTGTATTTGTCTAGTGGATTACCGATTGTGAGTTGTTTAAAGGTCGATGCTATTTTTGGTATCACCATATATATTTTTATACTCTCGTCTATGACCTCTTGAAACGATTCATATTTTTCTTCTATATCACCACTTTTTTTTTAAAACAAACGTTTTTACATATAATATTTTGACAAAAAATATCAACGTTGTAGTTCGGTTGTCAACAAACTAATCTTCCATGAGAAGTTGTTAACCCCGTTCAGGGCACATATCTTTTTTTAGATGTTGCGTCTTCTTCTACAAGTTAGTCGATTATATCCTTGAAAAAAGATAAATTGCTATCGTTTATCGCTTTGTTTCCGAGTTCAATTTAATAAAAGAAAAGAATAGAAAAGAAAGAATTTTTTTTTAATTCTCTTTCCCCCTTTTCCTTTCCTTTCTTTCTTTCCATTTCTTTTCAAATTGAAAAGAAAACATTTTCATCCAACTTGCTCTTTTTTTCTCCTAATTTTCCTTCCATCTGTTTTCTTTTCTTTCGTTTAATGAAACTCAAAACACAATTTTCTTCAATTTCTTTTCTTTTCTTTCTTTAAAAACACCTCTAGAACACAATATATATATTTTTTTCTTCCAATTCATTTCTTTTTCATCAATAAATGAACTCGAGAACACAGCTTAGGAGTAATGAACAAAACCAACTCATTGTTTGAGAATATCATCTTGTAAATAATAAAATAATGAAAATGTTTGAGTATGGAGAATGGTTGTAGAGCATTGTGTGTCAAAAATAAGAGTGATACATATTATGTATTTACAAGGTATCATTTTTTTTAGAAATAACCCAAATTCTCAGTGGCTATCTTCGAGCGGGTATTATAACCCGAAAATAGGTGCCCGATTTCAAACTTAAAAGGGCAACGCCGACGCACCATATGCTAGTACTATACCCGCATGACAGTACCCGCTTACACCACTTGCCCCATAATAAAAAAAGAGAATAATAAGTAGATACATCAACATGCGATAAAGAAACTAATAGATAACTCTAAGGGAAAATTCTTAAAATATGCATTTTCTTAAATAAGTTTCTAGTTTTAGGTATGATTTGCAAAGAATTTCAGAAATAAGTATTTTAAATTAGTCGAGACGACTAGATTTTTGGTAATAACGAGTAGTTTAAAAAACTAGTCGGGACGACTATTTTAGGTTAAGCAAATTTCAAGGACGAGTATTTTGAAACACTAAATCTGTCGAGACGACTATTTTAGGTAAAAAATAGTTCGGATGAGTTTTTTTTTTATAAAATGTTTGGTACTTTACTTAATATTGTATTGTTATATGTTATTTTACTCATAACTAGGATAGTGCCTGTGTTACACAGGGGTAGAATATATTTACAACGTCACACACACACACACACACACATATATATATATATGTATATATATTTATGTATACATTATAAATTTAGTAAAATAAATATCTCATATTTATATAAAAATTGATATTTTTACATAAATTATGAGACATTAAATTGTTATATTAATTCAAATACAAAAACAATACAAAGACAAACAAAGATAAATAAAAAGTTAAAACATTTTTATAACTTATATCATGAAAAAAAAAACACATATTAATTAAAACCTAATAATCTAATTAAATCAACATTCTAAATGTCATGTTTCATACACAATAACTGAAATACAAAAAAAAAAACATTATGTAAATTCAATACAGATACATTAGAAAAAAAATAAACAATTAATGATAAGGAAATTAATTAATAAAAAGAAAAACTCTATATAAACATAATTGTAGAAAACATATCTTGATGGTGTTTGCGTTATCCAAAGCAATTTGAAACCAATAAAATACTCAAACCTATGAATACAACGCCTCAAAATTAGTTACAAATTCAAACAATACCACAAGTTATATCCTAAATTACTGCTAAATTAATAATAATGAGACCCATACTTGAATTAGTCACAAATTAAATAATTTTTTTTTGTTAGATTGCATACAGAAGTTGTTTTAAAATATTTTATTTTAATAATTTCTATAAATAATTTTAAAAGAATAGTAAAGAAAGTGTTCATTCTATTTTAAAAGAATATAGGTAAACTAATATTTTAATTATTATAATCAGTTAGGTTCCTATTCATATATAATAAGATTTTTAAAATTTAAATTGATAGATCAACAAAATAAACTGTGTTTAAAAGAATAAAAAATTCTAAATTCAAAATTTGATAGAAAGACATATAATTATATAAAAACCGTAATAAACAAATGTACAATTTATTATAAAGGAATTTTTATTTTAAATATTTTTTTTAGAGATATTCAATTGCTTTGAAATATTAAAATGGAAAGGTTTTGATTTTTGAAATATTAAAATTGGGATTTATTTTATACATTGGTTTTGACTTTTAAACGCAATTAAAAATGGTCAATGGTCAAATATAAGACTATGGAAAGCTTGAAAAGTTTGTTGCTAATTGGTCAAATTTCGTATTTAATGGGGTTTAAATATGTTATTAATATTAATCGTATTATATTTTCAGTAACATTAAAAAATTAAAGTAATTATAACAAGAATGTTAATTTGAATTTCGAATACAAGATTATAATTAATAATCGGTATTTTTTAGCCAATAACCTATGGTTGTTTATTTTCTATCAAAAATTCACAAGCAATTGTTATAAATTTTAAATAAAAGATGACAAATGTTAACGTTCAAAGTAAAGTTTCAAATAAATTTTGTTGATGAATGGTTAAATTCCATGTTTAATCTTGTTTAAATATGTTATCAATATTAAGCATAAATAAAGCAACAAACCATTGTAAATTAAGTAAAACTTTAAAGAAAATTATAATAACTCTCTTAATTTAAAATTTAAATAAAAATTTCAAATCATTAATTTGTAACTTAAAAGTGAATCTACCTATACTATTAAATCAATGCAATATGGATAAAATGTTGTATTGCAGGTCGCATTGCCTTTTTACATTGTCGCTAAAGTGCCATTTACAATTTTTATACACTTTTTACTTATTGTTAACTTTAAACAATTTTATATAAAAGTATACGACCCGTAAGAATTTTGACATGTTATTAACACAATTATTTAACCACCCTTGTATCACACGGGCTCTATCCTAGTTTTATGATAAACATGGAAAATAAATTATGTAAAAATAAGCATGTAAACACATGTTAACAGTTCATAGAAATTTTCTACAAAATTCACACATGTTAATAGTTAATACAAAGTTTTAACAAATAAAAAACATTAATTTACATGCATTGTGTAAGCTACGTAAATAATTTTAAGTTAATAACTAAGACACATTTGTTATGACCAAAACAAACTCATTCATATAACAAAGCAATTTTCCAGCAAATACTAATTCCAGAAAATTAGCTAATCTACCAAGTTGGAATGCCAGAAGTTGAAATGAATAAAATTCAATTAATGTTATATAATATTTTTATAATATATTTGCTAAATTAATAAATGAAAACACATTTTGGTTTAGTAAGAATTTTCAATTGATATAACCGGAATGGATAACTCCAATAACCAACTACATCAACCATATTTAAGAGAATAATTGTAATCACCACCTAAATTAACTATCATTGTTAGGAAGATGGAGCTGTTATAGAAACTTCAACATGTCCATTTAACATTGGATTGTGATGTAGAACCTAAATAGATTATACGAACGTCAAACTAAGCAATGATGTAAAAAAATATTAAAAACTCAGACAGAAGGAAAAGATATAATATGTTAACCGTTAATCGAACATTGAACAATTGAACAATAATCAATAATACATAAGAATCGAACATAAGCATAGAAGAAATATTATACCGGTAATATGTAGATAACCATAGGGAGAATTGCCTAAACTTTAAGAGTGTGTGTGAGAGAGAGAGAGAGAGAGAGAGAGGAAAATAAATATCTACTCGGTGTTTAAAATTAAAATCGGTTACTAAACGTGAAATGAAAGTTGTTATGGTTAACTATTAGATTAAAATTAAATTGTGAACATGTGGAAATTAGATACATGGAAAGTTGATGACATAAATCCTATGTGGATAAGTTAAGTGAATGACATGTGTACACATTGTGTTGCTTTAATAGATTAGTAAGATAAGATTAGTTTTCTTTTAGAACTTAAAAAAATATAAAGTTTTACTAAAATCTAAATACATTGTTGAGACGTTTTTTTTAATCTACGCGCCGGCATAAATTTTATTCAAACAGAGTTGGTAAAAAAACTTCAATATAAATTTGACCCACTCTGTTTTAAATAAAATTTATTTCGGCGCACAGATAAAAAGAATGGTGTATTTGTATTTTTAGTAAAACTTTATATTTTAAAAGTTATAAAAGAAAACTATTTACAAATAAAAATTAATATAATAATATAATATTAAGAAAAGTGCCAAAATTTCATAAAAAAAGCCTCGTCCAAACTATTTTTTTTACCTAAATTAGTCTTCTTGGCAAGTTTAATTCTTCAAAATACTCATCCCGGAAATTTTCTTAACTTAAAATAGTCGTCGTGGCCAGTTTGTAAACTACTCGTTGACACCAAGAATCTAGTCGTCACAACTAGTTTAAAATACATATTTCTTGAATTATTTTCAATGATACCTAATACAAAAAAATTGTTTATGAAAATATATATTTCAAGAATTTTTCCTAATTCCAAACTTCTTGGTACTTGCTTAACGTCCTTTGTGTTTTTTTTATTAAAACACTAACTTTAGAGCGCGTGTAACACACGTGATGATCTAAATAATTAAGTTACATATAAAACAATCCATAATGTATTTAGAAAAATGTATTACATCTATGCTTGTATCATTATACATAAATTGATTTTATTTATATCACAAAATGTTTTTTTCCAAAAAAAAATATGAATTTAATTAAAAAAATAATGCACGTGCAAAAACATAACAAAAAACATTTAATCTATTGAAAATTTATTCTCAGTATCATATATGTATAATTGAAATAAATTTGGTTATGAACCAATTTCGAAGAATACTTCTCATATAATAATAGTTTTGAGCTACACTATGGTAAAGATTTTGATAAGTTTGAGGGGCTTCTCGACTTTGCCAATTGACAAAAAAATAAATAACAGGTTAACCCGTTCAATTTTGTGAATGTTTTGCTTCATTTGAGCATATTTTTGTTTGACATGCTTCACATTAGGCATTTTAATTACTATTTAAGGAAAAATCAATGCTGACACAAATATTTATAATTTGATAAAAATTAGAAGCATTGATAGGCCTGGAGGTGACATGTCAGAAGTGATTGTCATTTTTTTTAAAATTTTAGTTGTCATGGGAAAAATATTCAATGTGCAAAATCCCGAATCTTTTGACTATTTCCAAAAATGTCCTTAAAAATAAATTCGAAACCCAATCACATTTTAAATTCTAACATTCATTTGTTTTACATTTTCAAATAAAAACTTTGAACACGTAAAAAGTTTGACGATAAATCCATTTGCATTCTCAAAATTTTGTAAATATTCAGATTACTTCTTTTTTACCCGTAACAAATTTGAGCCAAATGTAGTTAATTTGTACCAAACGATCTATTTACCAATTTTTAATTCGTAACAATCAAATTTAAGTTCCCCAAAAACCCGAAGCAATCCTTGATAAAAAAAACTCATGAGACTAAATATGATAAACTATATTATATTTGAAAGTGATTGGGATATACTATCTTACAATTTAACACATTTATGTATGTTTTACTAAATTAACCAGTATAATAAATAGAAAGATTTAAATCATATATTTATAATTTATAAATTTAAATGACAATGTAAAAAAAAACAATAGATAAATAAATTTATTATTAAAAAATGGATCAACTTTTAAATATATATTTATAATTTAATGATTAAAAAAATTACTTCGTAAATTGAAAGCATATTAGAGTTTTTTTTATTTACAATCTTCAACCACACACATAGTATAATATGCTAATTATAACATTTACAATTATATATATTTTTTAAATAGAGAAATCTGAATTTGTCTCCCTGGTATATGTACCGCTTCGACAGGTTAAACACTGAAAAAGATTTTGCGAAATATGGACCACTGTGAAATTTTGGCGGGTCAATCTGTACCCAACCGTTAAATATTTTCGTTAAAGCCTGTTGAGATAGAGGGTGTTTTGGTCTTTTTACAAATGAAAATTTGGTGATAAAAATGTGCCATTCTGTTTATTATTTTTTTTAAAAGCTTGGAAAACCAGGTTGACGCTAAAAATGGCAGTCCGACCACCGGGTATTTTTTTCTTCCCTCTTCCCCGTAAGAATACTCCCTCCTTCCTTTTCTTTTCCTTTCTTCCTTACCCATATCAACTTCTCATTCTTCCTCAACACTCCTTCTTCATATATATATATATACCCACCACCACCGTCGCCTTCTTCCATCCTCAACACAACACTTCATCCTCCAACACAACCCATCTCCGGCTCCCATCGTCTCCGGCTCCCGTGTCTCCGGCTCCCGCTCCCCGTCTCCGACTCCGTCAACATGGTTCTAATAGTCAATGTGAACTTCAATAGGGCTCTTTTAGGAGTCCCAATCGATATCAATATCCGGATCGAGTTCCGGATCCGAGAGATTACGGGTTGACTTTTGGTTAACTTAGCCGGCCATAACCAAATTACCTTCCACCGTACGTGGAATTTCGGGCCACGTCTCCGGATGCTATCCTTATAAAATCCCGAAGTTTATAATTCGGGTGTTTTGATATATGTAATTTGTGTTCGTGTTATATATATAAAAAATGTTTGTGTTCATTATGTTCGGGTTGGGTTTGGGTGGTTGGGTTCGGGTGGTCGGGTTGGGTTCGGGTGGACGGAAAGTTTACTAAAAAACGGGCCGTTTCGTCGTATTCGGACGAAAAGTTTAGTAAAAAACGGGCCGTTTCGTCGTATTCGGACGAAAAGTTTACTAAAAAACGGGCCGTTTCGTCGTATTCGGACGAAAAGTTTAGTAAAAAACGGGCCGTTTCGTCGTATTCGGACGGAAAGTTTAGTAAAAAACGGGCCGTTTCGTCGTATTCGGACGGAAAGTTTACTAAAAAACGGGCCGTTTCGTCGTATTCGGACGAAAATTTTACTAAAAAACGGGCCGTTTCGTCGTATTCGGACGAAAAGTTTACTAAAAAACGGCCCGTTTTCGTCGTATTCGGACTCGTTTGATTTTTTTAGAAAAAAATGAGTGTTTAAAAATACGTTTAAAAAAACCCGATCCTTGTAATCATGCAAATATTATATACATCATATATATATATGCAACATATATATATATATATATATATATATATATATACAACATATATATATACGGCATACATACAGAATATATATACAGTATACATATAAAACACATATACAGAATATATATATACAAGAAACTATTTCAAATGCTTAATATATATTACATATTGTGTAGTTTTATTAAATGTTAGTTCAGTTTAACTGGTTGGTGTTGTTTGTTGTTAAACCAGGGGTCGGGGGTTCGAATCCCACCCTCTACACGAAATTTGGATATTTAGTTTTAGGATTAATTATAGACTCAGGGGTAAAAGGGTAATTTCAACGTTTTTTGGTTGGTCAACTCACGGTCAACTGACGGCAAGGAGTCAGATTGACCCGCCAAAATTTCACAGTGGTCCATATTTCGCAAAATCTTTTTCAGTGTTTAACCTGTCGAAGTGGTCCATATACTAGGGAGACAAAATGCAGATTTCTCTTTTAAATATTTAACAAACACGGGTTGTTGTTGATTTGAATTTCATCAAGTATGTTGTGAAATACTCCATCCGTCCTTTTGAAAGTGTCCACATTTCCTTTTTAGTTTGTCCCATTATAAATGTCCACTTTCAAAATTTATTAACTAATTTCTAAGTTTACCCTTACACAAATCAATCATTTAAACTTTCTTAAATTTTGTCTTTTTATATATATTAAGGGCATTATAGTCATTTGTTAATCAAAAAGTACAATCATTCAAACTTTCTTAAACTTTGTGTTTTTCAAACTATGACACTTGTAGAAGGACGGAGGGAGTATATTATAACAATGTATAGTTGTATAATATGTAAATATTTATTTTTATAAAAGTATATAGATTTAATATAAATTGAGTTTAATGAAAAGTGAATACTTTAATCATGTTATAGATATAATATAAACTAAGTGTAAAAAGAGAGTGAATAATTATTGAATAATTACATATATTACTTTTAAATGGAAAAAAGTTGTAAGGATTAACAATAAACTGATAATATCTACAATTATTTTACTTTATTAAAATATATAGATTTCAAAATAAAAAAATATTGCCATTTAAAACTCCTAAAACAGATGACTCGTGATGAAATTTAATTGGTAGGAGGCACAAGTACATACGTACTTGCGTTTTGGGTACATGCGGCAGCATCTCATTTGAGGGCTACGGTGCACAGGTAAGTGGGTTGTGATTTGTGAACCACCCATATCCCATACTCGGTGCATTTTTGATCCGGTGTCAAAAAGAAAACTTCCATGGCCCTTTTCAAAACTTCATTGGTCAACCGGCGATTTTAAATTGTTTGTTGTGTGGTCTTAGTTCTCAAACTTGATGTCATCTCAATTCTTAAACATGATGTGTGCAATTATATTACGGCTAACATCATCTAAAGACACCTTATAACCACCCAAAACTTTTTAGGGAAAATATGAAAATAGAGATTTGACTTTTTTTAGTTTTGCAAAAACTTGACATCTATATTTACTTATGACTTTTTGTAAAAACGACGTTGGAACCAATAACTTTTTTTCTTTCATGATGACGATCGCTCGGCTTTACCAAAATCTTACATGCGTAATCGGAATTTTAGCATATAAATAAAACTAAAGTTCTGTTGTATTTTTTTTATAGAGGCAGTTGCCCAACTCTTTCACTATAGGTCCACTTTATAATTTAAAATTAAATTATATATATTTGAAAACTCTTAACCATTTTTTCTATATAGAGCAGTATACCATTGCCATTAGAAAATACGCCTTTTTGAAAGCCACGAACTAACAGCCTAGGAGGAAAAAAAACCTTTATTTTCTTCTCTTTAAATGTAACAAATACAATACTCGAATTAGATATTTAAAAATAACATTCATCTTTATTATATGATTTGAAATAATACTAATGAAGTTAAGGCATAACTTATTTACACATATCATGTTATGATTGGGTGGCATGTATGACTCACCGGTGCACACGTGTAAATGTCGATTCATTTGTTAAATTTAGAAAAATTATAGTGAAATGGCTATTTATTTCAACTTTGAAAACTGTTTTCGTGTTAAAAAAAATTTTAAAAAAAAGGACTTTAGGTATAACAATCGGAACTTTATATATTTTATACACAATCCAGAAATGAATCATGCGACCTGATAACCACCCATTATGTCACAACAAATTGTTTAGTCACAAATGAAATCAATTGAGGCAAGTTTAATTAATATATTTCATTTTTGTCACAAATGGTATGATCTTTATGGAAAAATAATGAAATTACAGAAAAAATCAAAAGATAAACAATAAATAAGACGCCAGCAAGAACGTTTATTTGTGAAATTGTTCTTCCATACACGATCCTTGGTGGAGATGATGAATAAATAGCCATGGGGAGGACGGAGTAGCCGTTGAACCTGTCGGACCTTCCACACATTATGTTGGACCTTCCATAGAAGAGCCAGCGTTTCCAATCTGATGAGATACGTGGCATTTGGGATGCCAAGATTAAACCATTCTTCTGGGCCATTGATGTAGTCGGAAATGGGTTGGTTGTTGGATGTATAAGCTTATCCATAAGCTCACAATAGGAGTGGCCCAACATGAAAATGGAAGAAACATAATCAGAATCACACATAATAAGCATTATAAAATTGACATGTATACTATCTATATAATTGCCTACAATAAAATCCTAGGTGTCGTTCTCTAGTTGTTTCCCCTATTCTCTAGAGCCACCAGATTGCTTGATTTATAAATGGAGGCTTCTCATGCATATGACCCGAATTCGCGGGTATGAGTCTCACCAAACCCGGATAGTCTTTAAATGAGTTATAAGATCTCATTTATGTGTATATCTATTTCATAAGCAAACAACAATTTTCACGGGTCATGGGTCTCACCAAACCCGAATAACCCTTAAACGAGTTATAACATCTTATTTATTTGTGAAATAACTCCTTAATTATCAAAGAATAATTTTCACGGATTATGTGTCTTACCAAACTCTAATAGCCCTCAAATAGGTTATAAGATATCATTTATTGACACTTTCATCATCAAATCTTAATTTAATTTATCTGCTTTACATGTTTTTCGTTGCTGGTCTATCATCTCCATATTCGGTAAAAATCTGATACTACCCACCATCGTCAACTACATCAACGCTTCTTTTATCATTAGACAAGTATTTGTGTTCATGTTTGTACATTTAAGAAAATCAATATGCTCATGTTCGTTTATGTTTGTTCGTTAAAAATTTTAAAAACCTAAACATCTCAACTGATAAAACCCAAACGTTAAAAATATAATAACAAACTAATATATTTGTATTAAATTAAAACAAAGTTGCGCTAAAAAATAAAATAAATCATCATAAAATAACAAAACGATTAAAAACAAAACTTTAAATAAACTCCCGTAACATGGGAGGATCAAACTAGTAATAAATATATAAACGAAATCTTTAAAAGCTTTCTGGTTACTTCCTATATTTTCTCAAGTCACTAGATTGCATTATTTGTGAATGGAGGCTTCTCATGCATTTGACCCGAATTCACGGCTATGTGTCTCACCAAACCCAGATATTCCTTAAACGTGTCATAGCATCTCAATGAATTAAAAAAAATACTCCATCGGTCCCTTTGAATGCGTCCACATTTCCATTTTAGTTTGTCCAATTACAAATGTCCATTTTCAAACTTTATTAATTAATTTATAAATTTACCCTTAAAATGTAATCATTCAAAGTTTCTTTGTCTTTTTATACATGTCAAGGGCATTATAGTCAGTTGTTAAGAAAAAAATGCAATAATTCAAACTTTCTTAAATTTTGTGTTTTTCAAATCATGACACTTGTAGAAGGACGGAGGGAGTAATTAATCTCAACAAATATTTGATATGAAAATCATATAAAATAGAGATATACTAAAACTAATATCTGACTTTTTTTTAAAAAAAAGATATGTATTATTTATAATAAAAAACAATTTTATAGTAAAACAAATAAATAAACGGGTCATGGGTCTCATCAAACACAAATAGCTTTTAAACCGGGTTATAACATCTTGTTTTATGAAACCCTTTTATCGTCAAATACTAAGTATATTATTAATTTATGTACAATAAATAAAATTAAAAATACAAAAAAATATATAAATAGTATAAACGTATAATGTAAAACCCCTGTAATACGGGTGATCAAAGCTAGAATATAATATAAACATCCCTCTCAATTTGTTAATCCAAATATCTCATCCATATATAATTTACTAATCATGATTTCACGTCTTTAGTAAACACGTCTAAAAGTTATTTGTTAAACACCATTTAAGACAATATTAACTTTTAAATGATTTGATTCCTTAAGAAAAAAAAAATTATGAAATGAAGGGGGTGTTTGGGATTGCTTATTTTCACCAACTTATTACTTATAATAAACTTTTTTAGAAGTAATAAGGTGTTTGCGATTGCTTATATTGTGAGAGGAAAAGTTACATAAGTTACACTTTTGTAACTTATTAACTTAATCAAAAGTTATAAGGAGGCAAAATAAGGAATCCCAAACACCCCCGAAGTATAACCCCCCTCTAAAACTTTATGACTTTTTTAAGGTTCGACACCATTTTTAACATGCAAAAGCCATTATATGATAAATTAAATAACGACTTTCTAAACTCAAACTCATGTATTAAAGTTGTACTTTTTGCTTTGATGGTTGTAAACGGATGCTTTAGAGTGGTATGTTTGGGTTATTTGGTTGTACTACCATCTCTGCTTTTCCACATACTTTGTGCATACTACATATGCCCCCTTCCCCTATACACGTAGGTTAGTAGCTGATAAGCCAAGTCTTGGACATCTGTGTGCTTCTTTTGCAGTACAACACTTTCAATTCTGCAACAAAGATATGAGATAAAGATATCTCACTTACGCATGCCCTTCACAGTCCACATGTTTTGTGTTCCTTCTTTTATTAAACACCAGTACACCAACATCGAATCCACCAACTCATCTCTCTCTCTCTCTCTAAGGCTGAGGGGTGTGGGGGGCTCTAACGGGGGCGCGAGTGGGGGCTCCAGCCAATAATATTGTGACGTGTGGCAGAGAGAGAAACTGGATAAGATGGGTGTTGAAGCCCCCGCTGGAGCCCCTGGCCCTGATGTGGAGGGGCTCCAGCAGGGGCTCCAGCGGATTTTTTTTTTTATTTTTTTATAAATATATTCAAAAAACGTATTATTAAAAAAACTCATAAATTATTAAAAAAACACACATTAAAAAAAAACACATTAATATCTAAAAATAAAAAAAAAATTAAAGTACTAAAAAAACATTATTCTTATTCTTCGGCTTGGTCTTCTTCGATCAACCTCTTTCGGATACGTTCCTTTTGCTTTTCCATCAGCATTTGATCGACCGGATTTAGGTTACTGAAGTCTCTTGTAAGGAAGTCCAAATCTCTAATTCGACTTTTTTCCTTTTTGTCATTAGAGACCACCTCCATGGTTTTGTTGAATTTATTGAGGGATTCAACCAGATCGACGATGTTTACGGCTCCCCCCTCAGCCGGTTTTTTCCCCTTGGCGTCCCGTCCCAATGGCCGCCTCCTCGGCGGTGAAGACGTTTCCTCCCCCGCAATGTTTAGGTCGAATCCAACGCGGCAATCCGACGCGGCAGAAGTGCTATACGCTCCAGACGAACTAGTTTTAGTCCGTTTCGGCCCTACTTCCGCATCATGGTCCGGCGCCACCAGCTCAACCCACTTGGAACACCTTTTCAACCTCTCCCACAACTTTACATCGTCCCACGTCTTCACCGTCCCATACCTCCGCAAACACTCCTGCTTCCACTCTTCGACAGTGAAATTGTAAACCGCCAAATCATCACTGCCACTTGGTCTCATACGACCGGCGTTCCTGTTGAAAAGATTAGTAAACAAGCCGACAAATTTTCTGATTTCGGACCACCGACCCGAAATCATATCGGCGTTTCGCTCTGTACTCCCAACGAGCGTATAGAACGTCTCCCTAACCTTTGTCCAAAAAACCTTGCTTTTTTGGTAGTCGGCTGCAAAATGAATAATTAAATTAGATTTCCAGTTAACTTTTTTATTTAACTTTTTTATTAAAAATCATTTTTAAAAACGTTAAAACAATTACCGCAACGCCGATCCTCAGAAATGACTATCCAAGCCCGACACAAGGCTTCCTTCTCATCCGATGACCACGGAGTGGTTTTCCGTTTCGTCCTCGGAGTCGAAGCCGGTCCCGACCCGTCCGTTGCAACTTGTTTTTTCCGGTGGGCGCGTCTTCTTTGTCCCGTAGCTTCACCGTGTGATTCTTGTGTCTCCGGAACAACAAAGTTAGGAGACGGTTGTATGTTGGATGGTTGAAAGCCGGATGTTTCTTGCGACCCCGAAGAAAACATCGATTGGTCTGGTGACGACCATAAATCGTCGTAACTATAACCTGAATCTAGGTTTGGGTACCAATTTCCAGCCATGTTTTTAAAAAAAGGTTTGGAAGATGGGTTGATTTTGGGTTTTTTTTGAAGTTGTGGTAATTGTTTTATGTGATTTTGGGGGTGGTATGTGATTTTGGGTGTGGTAATTGGTTTAGGTTTATATATAGGAAAAACAGATTTTATGTGAATAAAAATATCCAAGCCCAACGGCTCATTTCTCATCCCAACGGCTCTTTCACGCATTCCCATGTCCCTTTACGCCTCAGCCTTCACGCGAACAGGCTTGCGCCTGCTTTGAAAGCCGTGCTCGCGCCCCTCTCGCGCCCCTCTCGCGCCTCGGTGGTGTGGTGCTCGCGCCTGGGGGCGCGAGCGGAGGGGCTCTCGCGCCCCCGCTGAAGCCCCACACCCCTCAGCCTAACCATTACTTTGCTTCCTCTACATGTAAGGATCCTTAAATTGTTGAACAAAAACGATTGTTTTAATGAAGTTGGACGGGATTGTTGAGGAGAAAAGATCTATAACATTATTATAAGTCGATTTGAACAGGATCTAAATGTTGGGTTTCAACGGTGGTTCGGAACGAAAACGGTCAAGTAATTTCAAACCCGTTTTAGTTATAATTTCGTTTCGATAAATATTAATCATTATTAATATACAAACTTAAACGAACTATAAAAACGCAGCGGAATATTAATGATTAACACGAACCAAAAACCGAAACCCAAAACCCGGACCCGACTACAACTATGTACGAGCACGATTATACAATAATAAATCAACCATAGTTAAGTTAGTCGATATACCTTGGTTATCGAAACCGGGAAGACACCGAAGGCTAACGAAATAAACTAGAGGATCGACACAATCAAAACGACCAACGGAAGGCTCCGGTGACGGCGACAACTGGTGGCGGCGGCGGCGGAGATCCGGTGGACTACAGCAGTGACTCCGATGAACAATAGCTGCTCCGCGACAGCTGCAACAATGGTTCCGGCAGCTGCAACAGTGAATCCAGCAGCTGCGAGATCCGGCAGTAGCGAAAATCCGGTAACCGGAAAAACGGGTCACCGGAAAACGGACTGTGATGATGATGTTGAGCTGCGGCTGAGGTGTGGAAGGACTACAATGAAGGTGCAACAATAATGGAGTTTACCGGAGTGCTCAAGTGGCCGGAAATAGGGTCGCCGGAAAACGGCGCCGGAATTGCGGCTGGTGGCTAACTTGGTGGTTTAGGGTTTTATCTCTTGTGTGTAGATTAGTATATCTTATTATGTATATATAGTATACTATATATAGATAATACTTTAGGGTTTAATCAATTAATCCATTGGGCTTAAAGCCCAATTACAAGTTCAAAGCCTAATCCATTGTCCGGTCCATCTATTTAATTGTGTCGGGCCCAATTAACATTTAAGTGAGTTTTATTTTTCGTTACCTCCGGTGTAACTCATACCGGGTCGTATTCGGGTCGGTCCGCGTTGACTTGACCCGAACCGACCATTAAATCCAACAGTCTCCCACTTGGACGGATTTGGGTCAAGTATCAAAACGCCAACAGCCAGAGGCGTTCTAGCTACATATAGCTGTCCCCAACCGAATATGACATTTTTAAATCCATAACCAAAATATCTTGGAATACCTTATTGCAAGATAATGAATTTATAGCAATCGCTGTCATCTATCCTTTCTGTATAAGACATCAATTGAACAATGAGACATGGATCAAATCAATCTCATATAGTGTTCAATTATTGTAGTTCTCGATATAGAGTCAAAGTGGTCCAATCAAACACACAGTAAGTTTGGGTGAGGCCTCACACTTTACCAGTTTGAATCAACGAGGGCGCCAATATGTCTAACTGTTACATTTTAATGTAAGAGTACATAATCCCATCTTGACTACATACAACTCCTACTTAACTCCAGAACATTCCCAACCAATGCCTTTATGGCTGGCAGTTACGCAACAGCGGTTGACATGATCAAAGAATATTCCTCGGTAAACGAAAGCTCTAATATGTATCTCAGGTCTAAGGATACTAAATGAGCATACTATTATCAAAACATCTTATGATCAAGATCCATGAAGATGATTTGATGCGAGTTACATCCAACGTCATTCATAATGAGGTCTGTGAGTTTGGAAGTCAACTGCTTGAGTCCAAAGTCAGAATAGTCTTAATTCAGAATTGCTCCCACGAGTCTGACCGACTATGGATAATTTAGAATACAATATTCACGGATTAAACGTATTAAAATGAACACAATTGTATTATTCAACGTTTGCATTTAACCATTAAATCAAAAGTGAACAGAGAAGTACAACTGATTAAACGTCCATACATCCAAATACTAAATCAAAAGAAGTCACTAGCAAGTCTAAGCCCGATAGCATCTCTATGCTGATCATGCTTGTCCTGAGTCATCGGCTTAGTGAACGGGTTAGCTAGATTTTGATCTGTGTCTACTTTGCTTATCACGATGTCACCTCGTTCCAATATTTCCCGAATAAGATGGAACTTCCTTAGAATGTGCTTGGTTCTGTGATGAGACCTTGGCTCTTTGGCTTGAGCAATAGCACCTGTGTTATCACTGAATATCTCGATTGGTTTGTGAATACTCGGAACCACATCGAGTCGGTGATGAACTTCTTCATCCAAGAAGCCTCTTTAGCAGCATCTGATGCAACTATATATTCGGATTCGGTGGTAGAATCCGCCACTACACTCTGCTTGGAGCTCTTCCAATAAATAGCTCCTCCATTGGGAGTGAAAACGAAACCCGACTGTGAGCGAGAATCATATCGGTCTGTCTGGAAGCTAGCATCAGTGTAACACTTTACAGTGAGCTCCTCTTCCACTCCCCCAAACACCAAGAACATGTCTTTGGTCTTATTCAAGTACCTTAGAATGTTCTTCACAACAGTCCAATGGGCAATGCCAGGACTCTGTTGAAAACGACTGGTCATGCTCAAGGCACACGAGACGTCAGGTCTAGTACACAACATAGCATACATGATAGAGCCAACCGCAGAAGCATATGGAATTGCTTGCATACGTTTAGATTCAATGTCCGTTGCCGGAGATTGTGATTTGCTCAACACGGTTCCTTTAGTCATTGGAACAGCTCCTTTCTTGGAGTTTTCTATTGAGAAGCGTGCCATTACTTTTTCTATGTAAGTACTTTGACTTAGCCCTAGAATCCGCTTAGATCTATCCCTATAGATCTTTATTCCCAGAATATATGCGGCTTCTCCAAGATCTTTCATTGCAAACAAGATTCCAACCATTGCTTAACTTCCTTAAGCATAGGAATGTTGTTTCCAATGATCAGTATGTCATCCACATACAAGATGAGGAATGATATAGTGCTCCCACTAGCCTTTCTGTAAACACAAGGTTCATCTTCATTCGTGAAAACCAAACTCTTTGATTTTCTCGTCAAAGTGAAGATTCCAGCTTCGAGATGCCTGCTTAAGTCCATAAATGGACTTGTTCAATTTGCAAACCTTATTAGGATATTTTGGATCGACAAAACCTTCAGGCTGAACCATATAGACATCTTCAGAAAGATGTCCATTAAGGAAAGCGGTTTTGACATCCATTTGCCATATCTCATAGTCATAGTATGCAGCAATGGCAAGCAATATCCTAATTGACTTGGTCATGGCAACGGGCGAAAAGGTTTCATCATAGTCAACACCTTGAGTTTGAGTGAAACCTTTCGCGACTAGCCGTGCCTTGTAAGTTTGCATATTTCCATGCATGTCGGTTTTTCTCTTGAAAATCCATTTGCTCCCTACTGCCCGACTATCGGGGGGTAGCTCAACCAAGTTCCAAACTTGGTTATCATGCATGGATTGCATCTCTGCGTTCATGGCATCTTGCCATTTCTTGGATTCCGGATCCAAGATAGCAGATTTGTAGTTAGTAGGCTCGTCCCCAGACTCGGCTACTAATAAGACTTCGGGACCATCTAGATGACATAAGTATCTAGAATTTGGTACGGGAGTCCTACTACTTCTGCGAACACTTGTGTTCACGTCTGATGTATCAGCAACAACAACTTGTTGATCAGACTCTCCAACTTCCTCAGCGGTTGGTTGTGGTTCTTAAATTTCTTCAAGATCGACAATGTTATCTCCAGTTCCTCGATTGAGAAATTTCTTCTCAAGGAAGTGGCCTTTCCTCCTGACAGAAATCGTATTTGTATCGGGATGAAAGAAGTAATAACCGCTTTTGTAATAGTTTCCGACGAAAATAACTTTTTTTCGCCGCGAGGATCAAGTTTGTCATCAGACTCACTTGTGATATATGCATCACATCCCCATACTCTAAGATAAGACAATTTGGGTTTCTTTCCCTTATGCCATATCTCATATGGAGTTTTGTCTATCTTCTTAGTTGGAGCTAGATTGACAATGCGGGCGGCGGTCATAAGGGCGTATCCCCAAAAGGAGTGAGGCAAGTTAGTTCTAAACATCATCGATCGAACCATGTTTAGAAAAGTTCGATTCCTCCTCTCGCTCACGCCATTAAGTTGGGGTGCGCCAGGTGGAGTGAGCTGTGAAACAATTCCATGCTCTTTTAGATGAGTGATGAACTCTGAGCTGAGATACTCTCAACCTCGATCTGATCGAAGTATCTTAATGGTTTTATCAAGTTGTTTTTCCACTTCTCTTTGAAACTCTTTGAACTTTTCAAAAGTTTCGTGCTTGTGTTTCATAAGATACACATAAGCGTATCGACTATAATCATCGATAAAAGAAACGAAGTATCTTTCATGGTTTCTAGTCATGGTTCTGAAAGGTCCACATACATCAGTATGTATGAGTCCTAACAGATCACTTGCTCGTTTCCTTTTATTAGTGAAGGAGTCTTTGGCGAGTTTGCCAGCTAAGCAAGATTCACAATCGTCAAAAGAGTCCGGTCCTGTGGATTCAATAATCCCTTCGGATTGGAGTCTTTTAACTCTTGCCTCGCTTATGTGGCCAAGTCGGCAATGCCATAGAAAGGTATCATTGATGCTAGTCTTGATACGTTTTGAAAGATGATATACGTTATTGTCAGGTTGAACATCAATCTCATAAATACCATTTCGAGGTTTAGCCTCAAAATAAAAGATATCATTTAAGTAAGCAGAAATAGCCATGCCATTAAGAACATACTTAAATCTTTGTTCAAACAACAACGAAACTGAAATGATATTTCTGGTCAAGCCAGGAGCATACAAACAATTATTTAAAGGAAAAACTAGGCCAGATGGACAAGTAAAATGAAATACTCTAGTTGCCAGAACTGGTACTCTCTTCCCATCTCCAACGATGAGTTCCATGCTGCCTTTATTTAGTTTCCTCCACTTCTCAGGCTCCCGCAAGACATTAACGATGTGGTAACCACATCCGGTATCAAATACCCATGTGTTGCTAGAGACAGTGAAAAGTTCAATAACGTATATGGAAATACCTCGAGAAGAGCCTTCACCATTGGCTCTCTTCTTCTTGATCTCAGCTAGGTATTCGGGGCAGTTACGCATCTAGTGCCCCATCTGGTTGCATTTGTAGCACTGGCGCTCCTCAAAGGGCGGCGGTGGTGGCTTTGCAACCTTCTTGTTAGTGTTGGTGGTAACCTTGGCAGCAACAGTAACTTTCTTCTTGCCTTTTCCCTTAAAACCCTGATTCTTTGGTTTTGGCTTATTGACACCAGCAGATCGAATCATCAGAACTTGATTGGTCCTAGAAGGAATGTTCATCTCAGCCATCTTGAGCATGTTATGAAGCTCCGGCACTGTCTTCACCCAACCATTCATGTTGAAATTCATTACGAACTGGTCGTATGAGTTGGGGATGAAATCAGATGTCATCTCATCGGGCATGGGATAATCAAGTTTCTTGAGCTGATCGATGTGCCCCTTCATCTTAAGAACATGCGCACTGACGGGAGACCCTTCTGCCATCTTGCAACTGATGAGTTGTTTCATGGTGTCGAAACGTTCTTGATGGGCTGTTTCTGGAACATTCCCTTGAGTTGCTCAAGCATTGTAAAACCCCGAAACCGCAGCGGAAACGTAAACGGGATGCAACAGACACGTCTGATATCAACAGCATTGTTTATAAAGAAAACACCACTACATTAATTTAAACGTATTACATTGTTCCGAGTTTCGTTACCGTCTAGGCGTTATCACATAAGTTTTACCGATAGTACATTAACATATTTAATACAAAATATAGATCCTTAAGCTTCCACAAAATAGCACACATCATCAAGCACGTATCACTCATTCCAATTTGGGTGTACCTAGAAAGCATGTAAAGAAAACGGGTCAACTACGAATAGTTGGTGAGTTTCACTAATTTAAATAAACCATGACAATTCATTATAATAATCATATATTAGCGATGAAATTATGCCGAGCCCACAAGTGAAACCTCTGTTAACCCAGAAACATATCTAATAACCTCTGGGGACACTGTTAACCCAGAAACATATCTAATAACCTCTGGGGACACTGTTAACCCAGAAATACATTTAATAACCTCTGGGGACACTGTTAACCCAGAACACTGTTTCGGGCCTTACAATGTTAGCAACTCAGACAATTTCCATCTTAATACATTACCGTACGATTCCCGTACAATAAACATTATATAAATACATTCATTTCCATGCGATCAGCATGTACTTAAACATTTTGATAGAAACATGCTTTCCGCCCCGGGAAAATATTTAAAACATTTCAGTAAAAAGGGGCTCGTGAAACTCACCTTTTCGTGAGCAAATATGTAACACTGTGCACGGCTACCGGTCCGGATCTGTAATACGATCCCTAATTCGTTACTATACAATTTCTATTAATATAACTTAAATTCGTGTTAACCGGTACGTCTGGGGACACTGTTAACCCAGTACCGTACACGATCCGGGGACAATGTTAACCCCGGGACACTTCTCAGGACTTAGATTGTGATATTTCTTAGAGTTTAAACGTCAAAATTATTATTATTATGTTTTCCTCGTTTTGCGTGCCTAGCACGGTTATCCGTTTTTATGTTTCAAAAACGAGTTTGGTCACACACGACCCGAAAATAGTTGTTATCGATATTTTAATTAAAGTGGTGAAATTAGAGCTCGGTTTAGACACCCCGTTTGGCCGCGGGGCCCGTTTCCGTCTTTAATACACCGGAAACTGCTAAATCGGGTAAAATTACCCAAATCATCCGAATTATTTTCGGATGATTTATTTTTACTTGATTAACTTAGTTTCATGAAAATAGTCCATTTTTAGGGTTTTTATACACCGGTCAGCTCGCTTAGGCGAACTTTACCGGTTTACGCGTTTTAAGCTTTAAAAGTTTGTTTTTATGTTCTTTTTAGCACAAATAATTATCCGTTTAGTCTCGGATCTTGAAATTTTGCACAAATCACTTTTTGACAGTAAGGAATTTTATAAAAATATTTCCGGAATTAATTTTTATATTTAACATTTATTTATCTATTTTTAAACGTCATTTAAACACCAAATATGTCGAAAATACCAAACGACCTTAGAAAAATCCCAAATTTTTCTGGGATGACCCCTGCCATCCACCTAGTTCCCTGTAAGTTTTCCAGAACCAAAATCTCATTTTTCATGCCATTTTCACCAAAACCGAGCTAGAAAACCCTAGAACTCGTTTTACCGAAAAGCCTACTTAGACTTCTCCAACGGATCTGAAATTTTGTGTGTGACTTTTTTATGTTATAAAAAGTTTATCTGGAATTTTCCAGAATTTTTCATGATGTTTAACTATTTTTCATCATTTTTAGCCAAAACCGAGCATTAAATTCACCAAATATTCATCCTTTATCCAAAAATTACCAAATTTTCACAGATCTCATATTTTCATGTGTAGATCATCTCTGTGAAATTTCATGACCCAACTCTAAGTCTATCACAATCTGTCCAAATCATATAAATCATACGAAAAACCGAACTACCTTGTGTTTCTAGCTTTAGATCGCCAAGATCTTGCTTTCTAGCCTTTGCTAGCAACTAGATATAACACCTACAAGCACAATAACACCACACCAAGCAAGTTACACCCACAATCAAGCCATTTCTTTCATGGTTTCGGTTAAGACATCAAAACAAAGATTTTAACCGTAAAAATTCGTTTTTGACTCTTTTAACTCCTTTCTTGGACCAAGATCCCTTGTATAACTTGTATACATCACTTGATCATGCAAGAATCGGTTTCATCTCGGGTTTTCACCCATTTTTCATTTGAAACCTCATTTTCTTGTAAATGACTCGAGAAAAGAAGATGAACACGACTATAATCCGATCTTTACCTCGTTGTTCTTGCTAAAAAACTCGGGTTTTGGATGAATATTGAAGAGAGGATGATGAGGATTGTTGTTTGTAATGTAAAAAAAATAACAAGGATAAGGGGTTTTACCCCCTTTATCCGATCGGACACCAAAAGGGGTGGGGTGGGGCCCACTCCTTCATTCTTGGCCACACATTCGGATTGTGTAATCCGGATAATGTTGTGGATAATCTGGTTCAGTTCGTTTTTCGGTTAAATGTTTAATTTCGCTTAAAACGAGGCTAAAACGGTCGTTTTTCGGCTTAAAAAAAAGAATTTATATAAACCGATTTAAAGACTTTAAAAACTTAACCCATGACATGTATTAACTTAAAACATCATATTATTAATGATTGCGCATCTTTTTCGGCTTGATTGATCATCTCTTGCTTGGTTTGGTATTAAAGGTTTCGTTTAACGTACCGACGTACCATTAAATCGAAATTCTTTTTCCGTGCTATAATTCACTTATCCCGAAGCTTTAATGCTTCGTAAACATTACTAAACATCATATATTTCGTCTATAACGTAATCCCCGATTCGTTCGGGTTTCCATAACCGTTCATCGGTTAATCGTAATTCCAATACGATTAACCGTATGATCGAGTATAATTCGTACTGTGAATCATTCATACTCGTATAAATTCATTATAATTCATATATTCCATATTAAATAACACATAAATAGTATATACCGGCTATGGTATACCTGAATTTGCCGGAATCGTTACATTCTCCCCCCGTTACAAAAATTTCGTCCTCGAAATTTTACGCGTCAACTACTTCCTTTTGAGGAAATAGGTGGGGGGTATTTCTTCCGAAATTCGTCCTTTCGTTCCCATGTATATTCTGGGCCTCGTTGCGAGTTCCATCTAACTTTGACCAACGAGATCTTATTGTGTCTAAGTTGCTTAATTTTCCCGTCCACTATTTCTATGGGTTCCTCTACGAAATTAAGCTTATCACTTATTTGGACACCCTCTAAGGGTAACACCGATGTCTCATCCGACAGACACCTTTTCAAGTTCGACACGTGAAACACATTGTGAACTGCACTCAGTTCATCAGGCAGTTCTAATCGGTATGCTACAAGACCGATTTTTGCAGTAATGTCGAATGGTCCAATGTATCTAGGGGCTAACTTCCCCGCCTTTCCAAATCTGACTACTCCTTTCCAAGGTGATACTTTCAAATACACTTTATCACCTTTCTCAAATGATAACGGTTTTCTACGGGTATCGGCATAACTCTTCTGCCGATCCCGTGCGGCCTTCAGATTGTTCTTAATTTCAAGGATTTTGCTGGTCGTCTCCTGGACCAGGTCCGATCTAATAACCTGTGTGTCGCCCACTTCAGTCCAACAGAGTGGTGATCGGCACTTCCGTCCATACAATGCTTCATAAGGTGCTGCCTTTATACTGCTATGGTAACTGTTATTATAGGAAAATTCAACGAGTGGGAGATGTTGATCCCAATTTCCCTTAAAATCTAGTACGCATGCACGAAGCAAATCCTCCAGTGTTTGGATGGTCCTCTCAGACTGACCGTCGGTCTGAGGGTGGTAAGCTGTGCTTAGATCAATACGCGTTCCCAGCGCTTCTTGTACAGCTTGCCAAAGTTTGGAGGTGAAATGGCTATCTCGATCGGAGATGATTGAGATGGGTATCCCATGACGAGACACAATTTCATTTATATAAATCTGCGCAAGTCTCTCGGTGTTATAATTATTTCTAATCGGAATAAAATGTGACGACTTGGTTAATCGATCCACGATTACCCAAATTGCATCGTGTCCACGGGACGTCTTAGGGAGATGTGTCACAAAATCCATCGTGATTTGCTCCCATTTCCATTCGGGAATTTCCGGTTGTTGTAACATCCCCGAGGGTTTCTGGTGCTCCGCCTTAACCCTCGCACACGTCGTACACTTGCCGACGTATGTGGCTATATCATTTTTCATACCCGGCCACCAGTAGAACTCCTTCACATCCTTGTACATCTTATCCGATCCCAGATGTATGGAATATTTTGATTTATGCGCTTCGTCCATGATTAATTCACGAAGGTCATGAAGGGTCGGGATCCAAATCCGATTTTTGAAATAGAGAATTTCGTCCACGCGCTGTTCGAAATTCTTCTCGTTACCGTAAAGTCCCTCTTTTTCCAATTGTTCCTCTTTCAACGCCTCGCGTTGAGCGACTCGAGCCAGGTCCGAAAGGTTCGACTGGACTATCATCCCCAGCGCTCGCACTCGCAATGGCTTAACCCGATCCTTCCTACTCAAGGCATCGGCTACAACGTTAGCCTTGCCGGGGTGATAACGGATGTCACAGTCATAGTCGCTTAACAACTCGACCCATCTTCGTTGTCTCATATTCAGTTCTTTCTGATCGAATATGTGTTGCAAACTTTTATGATCGGTGAAGATGGTGCACTTTGTACCGTAGAGATAATGTATCCAGATTTTAAGTGCGAAGATAACTGCTCCCAGTTCTAAGTCATGAGTAGTGTATTTTTTCTCGTGTACTTTTAACTGTCGAGAAGCATAGGCTATAACCTTATTATTCTGCATCAACACGCATCCTAACCCTCTACGGGATGCGTCACAATACACGACAAAACCATCGTCTCCGTCGGGGAGACTTAGGATCGGCGCTTGGCACAATCTTTGTTTTAGCGTTTGAAACGCCGTTTCCTGCTCTTCTCCCCATTCATACTTTCGATCCTTTTGAGTCAGAAGGGTTAAAGGTTGGGCGATGCTGGAAAAGTTCTCTATAAATCGACGATAATATCCAGCTAAGCCTAAGAATTGGCGGATTTCCTTTGGAGATTTAGGCGCTTGCCAATTCTTAATTGCTTCAACCTTACTCGGATCAACGTGTATTCCTTGATGGTTTATAACGTGACCGAGGAATTGCACCTCTTGTAACCAGAAGTTACACTTGGAGAATTTTGCATATAACTTCTCCTGATTAAGAAGCTCTAAAATTAATCTTAAGTGTTGCTCGTGCTCTTCTTTACTCTTCGAGTATATCAAAATATCGTCAATAAACACGATGACGAATTTGTCGAGGTAGGGTTTACAGACTCGGTTCATGAGGTCCATGAATACTGCCGGCGCATTCGTTAGCCCGAAAGGCATAACTAAGAACTCGTAATGGCCGTAGCGAGTCCGGAATGCGGTTTTTGGGATATCCTCCTCCTGAATTCTAACCTGATGGTATCCCGATCTAAGATCAATTTTTGAGAAGTAGCTCGCACCTTGCAGTTGGTCGAACAGGTCATCAATTCGGGGAAGAGGATACCTATTTTTAATTGTTAACTTGTTCAATTCCCTGTAATCAATACACATTCTAAGGCTCCCGTCCTTCCTTTTCACGAATAGTACAGGTGCACCCCACGGGGAATAACTAGGACGTATAAATCCTTTATCCAACAATTCTTGCAACTGGTTGGATAATTCTTGCATCTCTGATGGTGCAAGTCGGTAGGGCGCCTTAGCAACAGGGCCAGCTTGAGGTAATAAGTCGATTCTGAATTCGACATGTCGGGTTGGCGGTAATCCAGGAAGTTCTTCTGGGAAAACTTGTGGAAATTCGCGCACTACTGGAATATCATCCACTCGCTTCTCCTCAGAATCTGTGGCCTTCAAGCTTGCTAGATACGTCACACATCCCTGGCGTATATATTTTAACACCTTGAGGTGGGATATAAATGGTATCATATTGCCCGACTTCTCACCCTGCACTAATACCTCTTCGTCATCCGACACCCGGATCTTGACGATTTTCTTTTCACAGTTTATCTCTACCTTGTTACGTGCTAACCAATCCATTCCCACTATCACGTCAAAACTACCCAATTCTACCGGTAACAAGTCAATCAGGAAAGATTGTTCGTTCAGAATAAAAGGGCAATTCCGAACTATTTGATTAACTATCATGGTTTTACCGTTAGCGACTTCTACGGTATAAGGTTCTATGGTTTCACCAATTAGAAGGGTTGCTATCGATAGAAACTTAGCGGAGACAAAACTTTTATAGGCGCCTGTATCAAATAATACATAAGCATAATGATCAGAGACGAGGAATGTACCTGTCACTACGCTGGGGTCCTGGCGTGCTTCGTTCGCCCCCATCACGAATGCTCGGCCTCGCGCCGGATTGGACGACGATGCCTGACCCACAGTTTGCTTCCCGTTTCCTCCCTGGTTCAGCTTCGGACAGTTTCTCTTGAAGTGATCTGTGCCGCCGCATTCAAAGCAAGCACGGCTAGTGGTCATCATTTGGTTTCCTTGTGGGTTTTGTTGTCGGGCTGGTTGGGTCCTAAATGGCTGCGCACGGATAGGTTGCGGTTGTCGGTTCAGATTGTTCAGGTTTGTCCTACAACTCGGTGCGTAGTGCCCAATCCTGCCACACCGGTGGCACACTACCTCTTTGCACACGCCACCATGGTGGTAACCGCATTTCCCACACTTAGGAAACGTTCCCTTCTGCGGTTCTTGCCTTCCGCCCGAACTAGTCATGGCGTAGTTCTGGGCAGTGGGCCTAGCACGTTTATTTTGCGGCTTTTCCTGGATCCTATGGTCATGTGTACCCCGCTTTCCCCCAGCGGATTCTCCTGCCACCTTCAGTGATCCGCTCCTTACGAAATCATACGTGACGATACCAGCTTGCGTCACCGCACCCTCATACGTCTGGTGTCCCCCAGAATTGACTATACTCTTTACAACTGGAGTTAGCCCCCAAATATAACGCTCAACCCTCTTCGACTCTGGGGTGACCAACCATGGTACCAATCGCGACAACTCATTAAACCGGTTCGTATAACCCAAGTGGTCTGCCCCCTGCATCTCCAGGTTCCACAATTCATTTTCTAATTTCTGCAATTCGTTTTTCGGGCAGAAATGTTCCAGTACAAGAGCCTTGAGCTCTGTCCAGGTCATGCGGTTTGTCGCCGCCTGACCGCGAGTCTGCACTATGGTGTTCCACCATGTCAAAGCATGGTCCGTGAATGTGCAGGTAGCATACTTAACAACACAATCCTCGGGGCAGTTGCTGATATTCACAACGGATTCTATTTTCTCGATCCACTTAACCAACCCATTTGGTCCTTCAGACCCGCTAAACTCTAGGGGTTTGCACAACATAAAGTCTTTGATTGAACAACCGCTGGATGCAGGAATCGGCCCAGTGCGGTTCGTTTCTACAGTCGGTATAGGGCCATTACTGATCGTAACGACCACCCTAGGCGGTGCGTCATTACTCGGAATCGTGTTATCGTTCTGTGGAGGATTAGCATTTTGTTCCCCGTCGTTATTGGTGGTCGTTTGATTGCTCGGAGGGGTTGGATTGGTCGAATTGTTAATACTGGCGGCGATGCGCGATACTATATCCGGTATCGCCGCCTCCAACTGTTGAGCAATCAAACGGCTCACATCCACTTCCGACATTTGAGCTGATCGTTTTGGTGCCATTCTACACAACATTCAGAAAAATACATGTAATTAACTCAAGCCTTACGTTATTTTAACTTTTTATGATACTATGTCTTCCTACACTTTTTATGATATATAGACTTTTTATTTTAACTTTGCTATATATATATATATATATATATATATATAAACGAAAGCTCCCTAAATTCTCTCAAGCCTTACGTTATTCTTAAATGAAGGCTTCTCACGCATTTGACCCGAATTTATGGGTATGGGTCTCATCAAACTCAGACAGCCTTTAAACGGGTTATAAGATCTCATTATATTAAAAATTAATCTTATTAAATATTTAATATAAAAATCCTATAAAGTAGGGCTATGCAAAAAATGAATATCCATTTTTTTAAAAAGATATTATTTATAACTAAGAAACAATTTTATAGTAAAAGAATTATAAGTCGGTCATGGGTGTCAATAAACTCAAACTTTTAAACCGGTACACCATCTCATTTATTTATGAAATCCTTTTATCATCAAATCCTAAGTATATTATTAACTTCCTTACAATAAATAAAATTAAAATTCAAAAAAATATAAAAATATTATAAACGAATAATGTAAAACAATATATGTGGATGTATGTAAATTACAAACCATGTTGAATGCAAAAAAAAAAATAATAAAATAAATAAATAAATAAAATAAACTATAGAACTAAGAATCTTAATCTTAAATATATATATAAACTCAACCTTTAAAAGCTCTCTGGTTGCTTCTTACATTCTCTCAAGACACCAGATTGGTTTATTTGAGAATAAAGACATCTCATGCATTTTACCCGAATTTACGGGTATAGGTCTCACCAAACTCATCTAACCTTAAACAGGTTATAACATTTCATTATATTAAAAATTAATTTCACCAGATATTTGATATGAAAATCCTATAAAATAAGGATATACAAAAAATTAATATCCAATTTTTTTAATAAAAATATATTATTTATATTAAAAAACAATTTTGTAGTAGAAAAAAATAATAAGCGGGTCATGGGTCTCATCAAACCCTAAGTAAATTATTATTGTTCTTACAATAAATAAACTAAAATCCAAAAAATAGAAATATTAGACACGAAAAAGAAACACAACCTCCGTAATACGGGGGATAAAACCTAGTGTGTGTGTATATATATGTAATTAATTATTGAAATTTGTTAAAAGTGTCAATATTAGATATTTAAAAAGGGGCTTTAAACTAATATGTATATTTCAAATTTACCATACTAATCAACACATTAAAATATAGTATTTTATAAGGATTATATTTTATATATAAATAATATTATTATTATCATCTATTATTTATTATCTACAATATTACTCTAAAAAGATATCTTTAATTAATAATAATAAATTATATTTTATGTATTTTATAAAATGTCATAGTTTATATAAATATTATTTAATTATTATTTATTATCTATTTCTTACTACCTTTATTTAAAAGAAATCTTTACTACTAATAACAATATATATATAAATATATTGAACGTATTTTTAGAGTGAAATAAATCAATCTCTTTATATAGGCTATCCAAGATTTTATAAATATTTATTTAAGTATTTTGTTAATTAAATATACAATTTATAAAAGTAATAATATGAGTCAAAAATTAGAAATTAGGGGGTGGTTGTTGGAAGTAATTTCGGACTCCAAGTCACAAGTCGGTGAAATTGAGAGACCAATAATAACTAGTCGGTCATATTTGGTTATAAATCCTAGTTACGTTATGTATCCTAATTGTATTGTAATTATAATAGGTTGTCTTGGCTAGCAACTTAGGTTAGACTATATAAACCGAGTTATGGTTAGACATTATAAAAGGTTTGAGGTGTAACCGAGTTACGGTTCATCAAGATGTAACTGAGTTAGGGTTCATCAAGAGTCAAACCGAGTTAGGGTTTGAGATTTTGTAATCAATTTTTTGAGTTATATTTCTGATTAATATAAACGAGAGTTATTCGTTTACGTCGTGTTTGATTATCGAACCGGGACTTGAAATGCTCCATTAGCTCGAACCGGCCCCACCTTCCCGACCCATAACACGGGTTCAGAAATTCACTCGAACATTGCTTCTCATTGAATCATCTTTCATTCCACTGATCATAGCAAATTAATCCGGTGTTTTTTTCGTTCTTAATCATCTTTCGGTTCTTTTATAGAAATTACAAATATCTTTTGTGTTTCTTCTTTAAGCATATTCGGTCCGGTCAAAATTATCAAGGAAATCTTGCAGAAGTTTTAAAATTATAGAGTTATTTGATCAAAATTTTCTAGGAAATCTCGCATTCAAGATCTTAAAATCCACCTGGAAGAGAGAACTTCTCTCTCTCAGTTTTTTTTATCAAATGTAACATGTAGTGGAATTTTAATGTGCAAAGGTTGGGTTGACTGATTGAGGGATTTTTGTAAGCAAACAGAGAAAGTACATTGATTTTTTTTAATGGTATTTGTCCTTTAAAGTATAACAACTTGAACTTAATCTTTGTATATACGATCCTGAATTATGTGACGAGAGCATCTTGGTTGGTGGGTACAAAGAGAGGGTTGACTCTGGCAACCGCTTCCTATGGTCAACTAAAGAGACGTACGTACTAACCACCCACTGACCCACAAAGCCTTAAATTTTTTAGTCTATCACAAGTTGTATATAAAATCATGTGACCAGGGAATCTTGTTCCATTACATGTTCATTTGTACATCTATGCATTTGAGGTGGTGTTTGACTATGGTAATTACTTAATTAACATGGTATTTGATTAATAAAATGCAATTATTAAAGTGGCTTAATTAATATAATTTGCCTCTCTAATCCTATATATATGAAGGCATAAGGCATTGCTTTTCATTGAACTAGTCCTATCAAATTAGTCATTAGTGCATGATTGTAAAAAACCCGGCTAGGCATTCATTAGTTGATTAATTCGATTAATCGCCTATCAATCCTTGTTAGTCCGATTCTCTGATTAATTTCGATTAATCGATGATATCTCATTGCCCCCCCCCCCCCAATTGGCTGATTAGCGACTAGGGATTACTACAACATAACACTCGTTCTTCATTATTAACCATCTTGTTGAAGTTACAAACACCTTTTTGTTGGCTCTTTACACATATCCTGTCAAACTGTGCAATTGCAATTGCTTTTGAACCCTTGATTCGAATTTTCTAGTTATTATTTGACAAAAATATGGATGAAGTCCTGCAACCATTTCGACATCTTAAAATCCAAATGGAAGAAATAATGACAGCCACCAACAACTTCAATGACCAGAATAACTATATTGGAGGCGGTGGTTTTGGGAGAGTTTATAAAGGAGAACTATCTCACTCCAAGGGTCGAAGCATGGTCGCAATTAAACGTCTAGATCGTACGAGTGACCAAGGAGACCCTGAGTTCTTGAAAGAAATCACGACACTTTCCCATTACATGCATGAAAATCTTATCTCTCTTCTAGGATTTTGTTACCAAGGAGATGAGGCGATCCTTGTATACGAGCTTGCATCTCATGGAAGCCTTGAAAAACATTTAGATTCCCCTAATCTCACATGGTCACAACGTCTCAAGATATGCGTTGGTGCCGCCAAGGGACTAAGACACCTTCATGATCCAAAGGAAACACACCAAAGACTTATCCACTGTGATGTAAAAAGCGCCAACATCCTACTTGATGACAATTGGAATGCTAAAGTTGCTGACTTCGGGTTCTCAATAATGGGCCCCGCTAATGAGCAGCAATCGACTGTTATCACCTTAGCAGCAGGTACTCTTGGGTACTGTGATCCACAGTATGCGATGACGCACACCCTAACGAAGGAGTCAGATGTATACTCTTTCGGCGTAGTCTTATTTGAAGTTTTATGTGGGACTGTATGCTGTAGATATAGCAATGGTCGTTTCCAGAGTATAGTGCCCACATGGATTGAAAGCTATGAAGAGAATAAATTAAGTAATATCAGTTTTAAAAATCCCAACATACAACCAATTGATCAGATTTCTTTAAAAACATTTTCAGACATCGCGTACCGATGTTTGAATAAATCTCGTAAAGATCGGCCAAAGATGACTGAGGTTGTGGCAGAACTTGAGACTGCACTCGAACGTCAGGAGTTTAATGAAGGGAAGTTACCGCCTTTTCTCTATGAAGAGTTGACTAAGACTACAGAACCTTATCTGAATCACTACAAATCTGAAATTGTGTTGAAGCATATTCTGTCCGAAGGGGTCTTCCTTAAAGGCTGCAAATCGGTAACTGGCTGCTATGTCTATAATCCACTGCTTTAGATTTGTTTACTTATACATTCGGTGTTCAAATTTCTCTTCTATAATATATAAATTTGGTTGAAAAGTAAGTTGTATTCAAAATAAAGTATTGATATTAAGCGATATATATTATGGATACAACTTAGTTTTAATTAAACTTATTATATTATATAGTAGTAAAAACACTTACAGAAAAACATGCTATACCTTAATTGGAAAACTAACCGACAGCACTGCATATTTAGATTTTTATTGAATATATATTAATTAATACTATGAATATTTATAGTTAAACTAGCATCTTAAATGATATTTGAAAAATATAAAACCACTGAGGAGGCGCATACATTAGAAATACAATACATTAATAAGTAAAAATCTGTTATTGCATTTTTTTTAAATCTAGTTGTACAAAACAATCCGTTCAAGTGTTGCGTGGGATTGATGTTTTAAAATGACATAGAAAATGGATAATATAGTTGTTTAGGAAAGATGACAACAGTTAGAATGATTGATAGTTGATATCATATCATTTCATCCTACCTGGGCTGAACTAACTTGTACTTGTTTAATTGTCATATAGTGGTTTTCATTAAATAAGAAAGGAGAACATTGTGAACTGATATCTTGTGGTGGATGTGTTGTTCCAAGTGTATCTGAGAATTATCCATGGTCGTCTGGATATAATTCAAGGTGACTTATCCGTCATTGTAATTTGTATTACTAGCTTTTGAAATGCATAAAGCCATGTGTTATTCTTTATTCACGCAGATTTGCTATCGGAACCTATCACTCAGTGAATGGGAGATTTAAAGCATGTGTAAAAAGTCAATTCTTGACACCCCAAATCACATACACAGTGAGCCTTGTGTTCAAGTTTATGGTCCCAGAGAATGCAAGAAAATGTCATCTTATAGGCCTCAAATACAAATTACAAGGGGAGATAAAAACTTCAACTTCATACCTTGCGTGTGAGAGAGAAGATGGATGGTGGATGGCTGAATTGTACCAATTTACTAATTACAGAAGAAATGTTGATCTTGAAATTCTGTTTGACGGCTACCAAAGTCGTTATTCTGTCATTGAAGTAGAAGGAATTGAGTTTCAACCCTTGGAGAAAGTAAGATGACAAATTAAAGATTATATATAAACACGATTAGTTCATATCCTTTATTTTACTTTTAGTGTTTCAAACTTTATGCCTCACCTACTTTTTGGAAATGCAACACATTTGAAGCATAATGATATTTTCTTCCATATTTTCAAGCCTACTGTGTTTATGTTCTACAGGAGGATGAGAAGCTGGATATGCAGCCCGTATCAGATACCGATGCAAATTGGGAAGAAATATTGCCAACTGATTATGAAGACATAATTAAATGGTCAAAAACTAGTTTTCAATGGACAACAAAGAAGGAAGTGTTCTCAATTTTTTGTAGAGGGTTCTTAATCAATGATGGTTTAGGGGTAAATTTAGCAAGAATAGTTATTTACTGTCACTGCTTTTTTTATACGCCCTCAATTTAAGTAGTTTCTGCTAAACAAGTACTAACATATCAATTTATTGATTGCAGTGGTTTACTCTTGACAAAAATGGGAAGAAATGCCATATGTTATCAGCAAGAATGGCTAATTGCATAGAGGGCGAGATAGCCCCATATTGGCAGCTTTTACCCAAATCAAGGTTCTTTTATTTCCTTTGGTTATCGTGTAGAAGTTCTATCTTATGTGCAACACATGTGAGTTAAGATTTATTCGTAATTAATAATTTAATGCACTAATACAAAACTAAACTGGTAATGTATGTTTGATGTTACAAGTATGCATCCATTGAAATGCATTGTGTTTTTTTGCATTAACATATCATGAGTGATAAAGAACTAAAGCTCACTTGTTCTAGAAAATTTTAGCATTTCATCAATTCTAAGATGATATTCTAAGATTTTTCAGATTTGGAAAAGCGGTTAAGTTGATGGACTGGCAATTTAACATCGTCACGGAAATCAGTTACCAGCTAGTATCATCCCAAACAACATATGCAACTTATCTTGTCTGCAAATTACCAAGAGACCAATCCAAGTACGAGGCTCCTATAGAAGTAAGGGATGAAGAGTCGGGTTCAGTTTGGTATATCTATTTACAAAGTCCTCAAACTCCAGTTATTACTCAAACCCGTGAAATTAGACCAAAGGCTGCTCAAAACACCCACAATCCAGTGAATAGGCCTAAAATAAAAGGCCTTCCGAAACATAGGGACGATGGTTGGATGGAAGTACAAATTTGGGAATTCCGAACCACTACTACCAACAAAATGATTCCTATGCATCTTAAATTAAGCACATGTGGCACAGAGAATGTTAGTTGGCTTATTATTGAAGGCATTGAGTTTAGACCCATATAGACTCCTTTTTTTTTCTTATTATTATTATTATTTTTTTGAGTGGGAATACAAACCAGGATTGAATAACTGATTTCATTAACGTTTGCCACAGGGTAAATAGTTATTTTCCACTTTTGTGTTGCATCAATGCATTTGAGGTAGTGTTTGGTTATGTTGATCACTTAGTATTTTTACTTATTTTTTGTTTTTATGAAAACCTAATTATTTTCGTTTTTTTATATAAACCTGGAAGTAGTACCGACGAGCCCGTGAGCTAGTCAAGGTTAACACAAAGTTTAAAATTTTGAAACGAGCCGACGGGGGATAATTTTTTTAGCGTAACAAAAAGTCTGAACAAAGTTGAAATAGTTTACACGTGTCACGTTCTGATTGAGTGGCGTAAAGGAACACTAACTGAGCATATTCATGTTTGTTTGTTTATTGATATATAACCAAAACATAGTCTTCTTGGTTGAACAATAAACCATAAAGATAGCCAAAAGAAAAAGAAAAATTTTGGATGAAAAATAATAAATAAAATTTTAGGGTACAATATTTAAGCCTACTGCATAGTTCATAGTAATTTTAAAACATATGTCCAGGTGCATAACAGGGTGTCACCACTCACCGGGCACCGGACCTATGGTAATATCCTTAGGACTTTTGATGTAGAATTCGATTACATGTCATGAAACTTGTTTAGTGCTTGTGATTTTGGGGATGTATTGACAACAATAGTGTATTTTTTTTTTCTCGAGTCAATCATGCACTTCATATGTTTGATGAACTGTCTCAATGAAAATTCAAACATTCACCACCACACATTGCTTGTTATATATACCCTATGTACTTGAAAGAAGTTAATCTAATTGGGAATTAAGATATTCTTACATCATAGTTAGTTGAATTGAGGGTATCATATACACTAGTTATTTTTTGTTTGATATGGTTTCATTCCTGTCTTATGTTTAAGTTGATAAAATTCAATTATTTTGATTCAATTAGCCGTTGTATCCAACTGTTCCAACTAGGGTGGTCATCTCAATCGACACATGCAAGTTAGCGTGTCTGCAACAAATTATCAAATGACCATTCCGGATCTGAGGCTCCTGAATTTTGAAGGATGAAGGATCGAGGTCAGACTTCAGATTATAGTTGGTATATATATCTAATTACAATTTCCAGTTATTAGTGAATAACTTATGCTATCTACCATGCAGCAACATGTTTCTCCAGTTGATCACCACTATTGCATTTGACATAACAAACTTCATAGTCAAGTCCCATGCTGCTAGTCGATCATTCAATAGTTATCTCCAGCTAACAAAATAAAATCAAACCAACGATTATTCAGAAATTTAACAACAATTAATAAGTGAAAAAACCTTACTGATATGCTTTAGTGTATGACAATGAAGACGATAATGCTCATTGTTCGAACAAAATGATCATAACGCTTGCAACAATAAACATAATAATCATTTTCTTATTCTCCATTTAAACTTAGTGATTGCAAGATGAGGAAAAAAAATAAAAGAGAATTGGATGTATATGAATGATGGAATGATAACATCAATTTATAATGATTTTTAAAATAAGAAAAACAGGGTATATGTGAAAAATAAATTTTATTTTTATTTAGAAATATGTTTATTATAAAAAAAATTTAAGCCGGTATGTATACATATTTTTTCGAATATAAAGTAAAATATATACCGTAAGTATAACATAATAAATATGGTAACATTATAAAATAAAGAATTAAATTTATTACAAATTGACTACAATTTTCTTTAGAACGACAACATTCTTGTATTTAGGCTACTATATTCTCCAAATTGAGAGCCCCGATGCCCACTCTGGCCAAAATATGTTGTCTTAACCAAGCTCATACCGTCGACTGTCACTTGATAGTTATTGTGCAACTACAGGAGCAGAACTTTCTGGGGTAAGCTGCGTAACACTCGGTGGAAGTGGGCTTAGAGTGCGAACTTACAACCTTTGCACAGGACTTAGCTCAAATCTTTCATTATCAATATTCACCAAAAAGTGACACAAGTGGGATTCAAACTTAAGTCTCCACTAGTGAGCCCAAGCCTCCTACCACTAGGCCACAAATGGGGATACAGATTGATTAACACTCGGTGGAAGTGGGCTTAGAGTGCGAACTTACAACCTTTGTACAGGACTTAGCTCAAATCTTTCATTATCAATATTTACCAAAAAGTTACACAAGTGGGATTCAAACTTGAGTCTCTACTAGTGAGAGCCCAAGCCTCCTACCACTAGGCCACAAATGGGAATACAGATTGATTACAAATAATTAAATTAGATAGTATTTAAAGCATTAAATTGGTATTCAAATTGTCGTAATGACTACAACCATAACTTTTAATCGTAGACTATAATTATCGTAATTTGAAAAAAAATGTGTTTTTGTATACAACGTTAACATGATTAATGTAAAACCATCTATATTGACATATATTAGTGGAATATAAAATACGAAAACATATTTTTCATTTTTATTTTTAAAACTGTATTCATAAAAAAAACATTCTCCGCATAAGTTTAAATAATATATTAGTAGCAGTAGTGCCTGCTCGTTGCTGCGGGTTCGCGCAAATTATCCTTTCGTATTGGTTTGTAGTGTTTGGTTAGGTGTGTAACGAGTTACCGGTGCGAGTGCGTTGAAATTATCAAAATGGTCATTTGTAAGACCGCGCGTAGTGGATGAAGCCTTTATGGAGGCGTTTTGTGTCATTTAGTGTCATGTCATCACGTTTTATCCCTATCAATCATTTTAATTATTACTAATATTTGTTAAAAATAATACTAATAAACCAACCTACCAATTAGAAATAACCTTCTTCCCCCTTTCGGCTTTATGGGAAGCGCTCCCCTAATAAAGAAAAGTGCACTGTGAGAATGGTCATTTGTAAGACCGTGCGTAGTGGATGAAGCCTTTATAGAGACGTTTTGTGTCATTTAGTGTCACGTCATCACGTTTTATCCCTATCAATCATTTTAATTATTATTATTATTATTTGTTAAAAATAATACAACTAAATCAACCTACCAATTAGAAATAACCTTCTTCCCTCTTTCGGCTTTATGGGAAGAGCTCCCTTAATAAAGAAAAGTGCACTATGCGAATGGTGATTCGTAGATGCTGGAAATACACGGCGTCTTTATGAGCCCACTTAGAGCATTCACATCCCATCCCATCCCATCCCCAAAATGTATGTGAGGAGAGTATGTAAATTATAGGATGAGGTTTTGGGTGGTTGTGAGTGTAAATTATAGGATGGAGAGAAAAATGTAGTGATTTTTTTTTTGTAAATTTAGGGAAACATTTGGGGAACATTGTTTGCCCATATTTATTTTTTAATATTTGTTGGATTGGTTGTGAGTAGAGGAGAGAGAAAACTGTAATGATAAAGGTATAAAAAATATTATTTAATTGAACAGGAGAGAGAAATGTAGTGTTTTTTAGTGTAATTATAGAGATAATGATAGAGAATGAGATGAGAATGCTCTTAAATGTTTAGAAATATGCAAAAACAAATTAATGTTTGAAAATCAGTTTAGAAATTAACCTATCATAACTTGTTACCTACACACACATTGGATTTTAAGTATGACTAGCGTAAGTGCCCGCGCGGTGCTGCGGGTTCGCACAAATTATCCCCTCGTATTGATATGTAGAGTTTGGTGTGGTGTAACACATAATAAGTGTCGGTACATGCGTCACCTGATGACGGTGTGCACGTAACCCAAAATTGTATGCGTAACTCATGTAAAGCTAGTACGCGTGTAATGGAAGATTATACACGCATAACCAATACCATAACGCGCGTTACCAACATTAAACATGCTTAACCGAAACCGCACCCGCAATTCACGTTGATCTAGTGTGGGGCGTTGGGTTGAGCACTTTCCAAGATTGAGTTACGTGGTGCTGGACACGCATTTATGTGCCCCAGTACATGTAAACAATGGCATCCACGTAACCAGTTCGAAATCAATAAGCAAAGCTTAAATATACAGTAATTTCAAATATATAATTTTTTTAGGTAACCCATTTTGGCCCGAATCCCATTATGACCCGACACCGTTCTAACCTGAAACTTGTTCTAATTTGACTCCTTTCGACTCAAACCCGTACCAACCAGACCTGAACCACATTTACCCCCTTTTTTCGACTTGTTCCGACCCTAATCTAGTTTTACACATCCCGAGCTTCCCCGACTTGACATGTTGGCCAGTTTTAATAGGTAGCAAACTAAAAATGTATATCAATACGATACTCAAATTAAATAGAATAAAATGATCGTTTTTATGACGTAATTGGTTTTGTATTAGGAGGTACATGTATAACTATTCTTTAAATTTACATAAAATGAGTGAAGTTGAGGGACATGTCAAGTACATATGTTATGATATTTTACTATGTTTGATTTTGATTTTCTCTAGTACTAACAAATTCTGTTTATATGTAACCAACTTTAAAGGTTCTTATAAAACCAAATCACAAAAACTAATTCGGTCTTCCTAGCAAAATATTTAGTTTACAGTTGGTAGTTTGTATGCATCACACTTGAATTTCCTTTAGCCATAACATAATCGGTTTCAAAACTTCATTAAGATGCCTTTAGAAAGAATGCTGATATCATTACAGTTAACTGGCCGGACAATAATCAACATTACTTTATAATATTTAAATGCTAGGTTTTATCAGATATAATAAAGTTTTGAGAGAAAACAACCAAAATGAGCAAAAGTAAATCAAAGTCCCACATTGTCTAAGTGAGAATACAAACTAAGAGGGCTGCATATTTAAAAGACGACATGTGAAGAGATAAGGGCAAACCTTTGTTGGCCTTTAGACTAAGATCAAGTGTAGCAATATGTAATACATAGACCATCGGCTCACTCCTTCAAAATAGCTTCTTGTTGGGGTATTTGAGCAAGCCTTGCCGTCCAATTCACAGTTGAATACTTTAATGTATATGCTTAAATATAACATGTAATTTTATAGCTTTTGTTTGAATGTTTGTTAGCATTTTATACAAACTCCAATAAAATTATGGCAATTCTCACTTTTTTTATAAAGCGATGTGGGGTATTTTACCCATTGACATGAAGTGGGGGATTTTACCAATTGATAACTCAATACAACTAACTACCGCCGCCGCTGTCACAAGCACTGTCAGTAGCTGCTAGCTCTGGCTCTACTAATGTTCTGCAACCTTATAATCAACCACTTCACAAAACCAAACCGGATCAAGAACACAATTTTCGTTTCCATAAACAACAACTTGTACACTCGCCATAAGTTTAGAAACTTTTTGCAGTTGCTTCTTTAATTATGTCATGAATTAAACCCTTGAACTCAATATGTTTCATACAAATTTACCATATTTTTCACTCAAACAAAATGACATATTATTAACAACATACAAAAGAGAAAGTAAATATATAAACAAATACAATGAAATAAAAAAATGCATCATATTCCTTTTACCAAATGCAATGTTTCTGTTTATGGTCACCAATCCTACAAATATATGAATATGTGCACTGTTCTAAAAAAATATTTGTCTCCTTTCTCCTCTACGTCTACATATATTGGATACGTATATATCTACATTTGATGACAAATACAAAACAATGACAAAAATTACCAACAAATTGTGTACGCGAGCATCGTGTCGATTTCTTTTCTTTTTTAACACGAAAAACAATTTCTACCTTCCGATGGTATTAGAATTAGATGATGACACTCGGGTCTTTATTGGTTTCAGCTTTAATCCCATGCTTTTAGGAGAGAGTAGCTCTAGGGTGATGCATGATGGGATTAATAGGCTTTTCGGTTTACAAGTAGACGAGCTCGGTCTATAAAGCCCATACCCCATTAGTAAATATTCTATGGGTATCAACATTGCATGTGGTTGCTCTTCAGTCACCATTGATCCATAAACCTGTACTTGTATTGCTAAAAGTCAAAATAGGTGTTTTAAACTTTAAAAACAAAATTTTGATACAAACTTTTAACCTATTAGAATTTAGAGCCAATAGGTTTCACATAAATCAATCTTTGCATCAATATATCATTCACACCAACCTTGAAAGTAGAAACCAACAGGTTTTACTTTAAAAGTCAAAGCACTTCATAGTTGTTAAAAAAATAGACTTTAGATAACATAAACTTTGAATTGCTTCATGTATGAATTTGTTGAGTTATAAATCTTTGATACAAACTAAACATTGTCACATCAAATTTTTAACTTCATGTCAAGGCTGTCAAAGTCAAACCTATCACTTCCAAAATTCAATATTAGAACAAAATCTTTATGCCTTTTCACCACCATTTCTTCTTATAGAGTGTTACTTATGTGATATAATAAGGATATCTATCTTTATCACTAAAACTAACAAACTCACATCACAATAGATTTCCCTTTAGACCATTACATAAAATTATACAACATGCATAAAATATCATGTAAAACTCTAAGAAAATGGTTCTTACACTACCATACCATTGTCTCATGCCTTATAATAATAATATAATATAATATAATAATGATAATAGTATAGTATAGATGTTTGGATAGATTATATAGATATTTAGGTATTTTTATTAGGGAAAATTCCCATAATAGCCCATTTAGAAATTATGTTTTCAAGATTATCCCCACTAATTCAAGTTTCCAACTTTTTCCCTTTGGTATCTTGTCGTCGACGACATGATAGCGAACACCGACGATGCGTTACTGAAACAAATAGGATAACGACACGTGGCCGGAATCTGTGTTGACGATGCGTTATGTTGCTAACGTAGGGTAGCAGCGATGCGTTAGTTGATAACGCATCGCTGCTACCCTATGTTAGCAACATAAACGCATCGTCAACCCCATGTTATGTTAACACATCGTCGGTGTTCGCTAACATGTCGCCGGCGACGAGATACGTTTATGTTGCTAACATAGGGTAGCAGCGATGCGTTATCATCTAACGCATCGTGGAACCATTGCTTTAAACATTAACGCATCGCCGCTACCCTGTGTTAGCAACATAACGCATTGTCAACCCTATGTTATGTTAACACATCGTCGGTGTTCGCTAACATGTCGGCGGCGACGAGATACCAAAAGGACAAAATTGAAAACTTGAATTTGGGAGGACAAACTTGGAACCACATTCTATTAATGGACTATTTTGGGAATTTTCACTTTTTATTTTATATATTTAATAATAATTATCACTATCATCATCATCATCATTAAGAATGCATTATATGAACTTAATGTAATATAATTAATTATTTGTACATTCTATATGTAGTTAATGTAATTATCATTAAATATTAGCTAAAAGACAATAAACCTTTTGAATCTCCAAAGGATGGAATAGTGATTTCACAACGACCAAAGCTTCATCAAGTTGTACCAAATGTTTTATGAATGGATTCAAGTGTTAGCAAATTACTTTTTATACCCAATTATGAAATGTCGGTTTTGTCCTTGTCATGTAATTGTGAAATTACCTTGGTTGCCCCTCACTCTTCCTTTATATATAATATAGATATATAAATGCTTTAAAAAATGTCAAATGTGTGGATATGTCAAAAGTTGTTCCAAGCGTAATTTAATTTTTTTTTGAATGGCCAACTAAGTAACGCCGGATACTTCGTACGTGGCCCCCATTGGCTAAAGGTAGCCCGAGCCGGCCACTCGTCCGGACAGACGGAGCCCCTAGCGGTCCACCTGTTGAGGGATTCACCGGATAAAACCCGACCCCCACGCCCGCCAAACGGCACAACAGCGAGGAGCCGGTAAAACCGTGTGAGATCAGGACTCGAACCCTAGCAATCCAGGGTCATCCCTCATATCTCCCATATAAATTGGTGGTAGTGAGATTTGAACCCCCTACCTCTCACTAGTAAAGTGAGTGCTCTACCATTGAGTCACATTCAATCTAAAAATCTGAATGCATAAAGCCTTCTCAATGATACTAGTTTAAAATGGATTATCACTAAAATAATTTAAATTTCATAATCATGTCTGACATAAATTATTTATAAGAAAAGTTAAAACTTTGGGCAAAAAGTGATATGAGCCAACTTGACACGTTTCCCAACTCATTGTTAAAAGGTTAACATTACCTTCTCTTTCTTAAGTGCTTGTAGCTGCACTTGAAGTTCTTCTGGTTTTCTTGATGATTAATCATTTTCATTTAATACTTTATTGTAAGAATGAATTTCCATTGTGCTTCCATCGTGACATGCAGGCTCACCCACTAGTATGTTAAAATTAGTGTGTTTTGTCCTTGTTTCAAACTCAAATTAAAAATAACAACTACTTGTACCCCGCGTGTTGCAACGTAGCGCGTTAAATGCATTACATGCTCGAAAAGCTAGCGTGCATTATGGTGAGTATGCGACAGGAAGTCAGTCAGTCTCAATTCGATGTATTACACTAAAAGTATTGTGACAAAACTGTATTACCAGAGTTGAATGGACGAAAAAGTAAAGATGTGAGGGTAAAAAGTTCACTACCAAAGTTGACGAGCCAAAAACAAAAATATGTGAAACAAACGTTGAGGGGCCAAAGTATATATATATATGTAACTTGTGCGACAATTCAAAAGCTATTGTGCGTTGCAATTAGCACGTGACATGAAATTGATCGGTGTGGGTTTGATTCGGAAGGGAGAAAGTTACGTGGCAAAAGTTTCATCACCAAAGTTTAGTAGCCAACAAAATATATATGTGAAACACGGAAAGCAAAAGATGATGGGCAAAAAACATATACATGTGAAACTTAAATTTGAGAAGCAAAAACACACACACACATATATATATATATATATGACACTTAAAGGACTAAAAATGTATATTGACCAAACTATATTGGCAAAACTCTTAGAAATCAATATGGTTTACGTAAGCATAAAATGATATTAAAATCAAGGTTAAAAGTGAATTTGTTGTAAAAAGTAGAGATACTATGCACGCATGTAAAAACCTAATTAGTGTATCTCATGAAAAACAAAACTTGTGAGAACAATCATTTGGTTTTTAATATACATATCTATCTATAATAATATATATAAATGAAAGCATAAAAATCCTACTTGTCGCGATGTTGTCGCTTCCCCTTTTTTGAGTCACCATATTTTCTTGATTTTTAAATGAAGGTTTCTCATGTATTTGACCTGAATTCATGGGTATGGGTCTAATCAAACCCAGATATTTCTTAAACGGGTTATGGCATCTCATTAAATTAAAAACTAATCTCACCAATATTTCAAATATTTGATATAAAAATCCTATAAAGTAGAGATATACTAAAAATCAATATCTGATTTATTTAAAAAAAGACATATATTTTTTATAATTAAAAAACCAATTTATAGTTAAAAAGTATAAACGGGTCTTGGGTCTCATCACCCATATAACTTTTAAACTGGGTTATAACATCTCATTTATTTGTGAAACAATTTATTATCAAATTGTAAGTATATTATTAACTTTCATACAACAAAAAAAAATTCAAAACATAAATAAATATTAGAAACAAATAATATAAAACAACTACCGTAAATAAACAAAACATTTAAAAGCTTTATGGTTGCTTCTTTCATTTACTCAAGCCACCATATTGTTTTATTTGTAAATGAAGACTTCTCAAGCATTTGACCCGAATTCACGGTATGTGTCTCACCATACCCAGTATATCCCACCAATAGTAAAGCTATGTTAGGGTCTAAGGAGGGTAAGATGTAGACAACCTTACCTTTACCCTTTAGGAATAGAGAACTGCTTCCGGTGAGATCCTCGGCTCGATAGTAGTTTTGCATCAGACCTTGGACTTAAGACACATAGCATTCAACCATCGGGACACCATTGGTGCATGCACCCTTGTCTTTTGGCTATCAACGTCATCACATGATTAACATTCCGCCACTTTTAACGTTTTTTCATGAGATTAGTAAAATAATATCAAAATTAGTGCAATTTAACTTTTGCTCACCCGAGGGTTCACACACATATACACATTACATGCGCGCACCGCAAGCTATTTTAAAAAATAAATCTCACCAAGTATTTGATATGCAAATCCTACAAAATAGTGATATACTAAATATTAATATCTTATTTTTTAAGAAAAATATATTATTTATAATAAGAAACAATTTTATAGTAAAAAAAAATAAGCGGGTCATGCTCACCCATCCCATAGCTTTTAAACAGGTTATAACATGTCTTGTTTTTTTTTGTGAAACTATTTCATCATCAAACATTAATTATATTAATAACTTTTTTATAATAAATAAAATTAATATGCAAAAAAAAAAAATATGAATATTAGACACGAAAACGAAACACAACCCCTGTAATACACGGGATAGAAACTAGTAATATATATAATCGAAACCTTTAAAAGCTCTCTGGTTGCTTCCTACATTTTATCAAGTCACCAGATTGCATTATTTGTAAATGGAGGTTTCTCATGCATTTGATCCAAATTCACGGGTATGGATCTAGCCAAACCCAGATAGTCCTTAAACGGGTTATAGCATCTCATTAAATTAAAAATCATCTCACCATATATTTGATATGGAAATCCTATAAAATAGGAATATACTAAAAATTAATATCTTATTTTAAAAAATATAGTATTTATAATTAATTAAGAAACAATTTAATAGTAGAAAAATAAGCGGGTCAAGGGTCTCACCAGACCTATATAGCTTTTAAACCGGGTTATAACATCCCATTATTTATGAAATCCTTTCATCATAAAATCCTAAATATATTATTAAATTCGTTTCAATAAATAAAATTAAAATTCAAAAAATATATATAATTATTAGAAACGAATAATATATAATCAGGGCCGGCCCAAATACTTTACAAAGTAAAGCAAGGGCTTTAGGCCCCATTAATTTTGAGGCCCCGATTTTTTAAAAAAATTTATATAAAAGTGTTTATTTGATATTGTATAAAAAACAAATTGATAGTAGTATGTTGGTATAGCAGCATATGTGTGGACTAGCTGACCATGGATCGAATCTCAATTTCTCTAGCATTTTAGTTTTTGGATGCTAGGTGGGAAACAGCCATATACCCAATATTTTTATATTGTTTCCTTTATATTTTATTTATTTTTCACTTGTTAAGATTAATTCAATGTTTTTTTTTCTAATACTTCAAAAACTTTTCAAATTTTCTTTTAAAAAGAACTTGAGTGTAGATTGTAGTTTTAGTTATAGCAAAAGTCGTTTTAAGTATAAAAGAAATTGAATATTATATTAGTTTGATATTAAAACTATAAAAGCGCATGCTGAAAATATCAAATGTGTGTGGTGTCATTCACAAGAATTTTTTTCACTATCTTCCAATCAAGTTACTTGCACGTTTTAGTTAGTTTAATTTAAAATAAATATGACATTGTAATGGACTAGCTTATGTTATAAAATAGATTGTCTAAATAGAAATGAACTAATCTGGTCATATTTATTTAACATATTTATTTAATGATGTGAAGCAAAATGAATAAAAATATGACACGCATGAGTCGATTTGTTTTTAAAAAAAGCCCCATATTTTTTGTTCGCTTTAGGTCACCAAAACTGTTAAACCGCCATTGTATATAACAACCCCGCAACATAGGAGATTAAAGCTTATATTATAATATAATATAATATAATATAACTTTCACAAGAATGCTACCAGTACAAAAATAAAAAAGAGCCAAATATGGCTCTTGGTTAATGTAGGTATGGGGTACGTTAAACCCGGTATGACCTTTTATTTGTTACATAATATATTATGTTTATTACGTTATTATTATTGTCTACTAATTAGGCCCATGGGGCTGGGGGTTTGTGGAGGGGTTCGGGCCTGGCCCAATAAAGGTTAGGGTTCATGATGGTAGCCATGAAGTCCCTATATAAGGAGCGTTTATCATATATTGAAATGACCTTCTCTTGGACCCTTGGCTCCCACATATTTTTGTGTCTGTAAACAAGAGTTCATTCTCTTAGCAGTCCCTCCACTCCCCCACTTTTCCATGGCAGATCTGATCAACCGGAGAAGAAGATCAAGGCGTATCGTATCAGCAGTTAACCGTATCCTACCCTGTTGACTCATCGGATCTAGGACCCGTTAAGGGGAGTAGATCCATGTTTCTTCATTGGCGTCATCCGTATTTTTGTTACAACAGCAAGGACTTACTCTTTGTTTTTCATCTCGGTCTTCAGATCTTTTCATCAATATCTCAGATCTATGATTTTTTCTACCAAATCTGTTCCATGAAAAGTCTAAAAAAATTGTAGATCTGAAAAACATTTTCAGATCTGGTTGATTGAAACCCAAAAGCTTCATAGATCTGAAAAATACTCCAAGATCTGTTTGATTTAGCTTTAAAAGATTAACGAATCTAGAAGAGAGCCTTTCTAGATCTGGAGTCATCGGTTCATTTTAAAAGAGATCCATTCTCTTTTTTCTTCAGATCTGGGTTTGATCATAACTCACTTGATTTGATTGGTTCTTCAATCATTGATCTAGAAGAAATAATAATAATAATTAAAGTTGTGTATATGTATTCGTTTCAACATGAACAGTACATCAAGGCACGCCTTTTGAGAAGATGAGATAACTTATATCATCACTTTCTTATCACCTCTAAAAATAAAAAAAAACATGAAGATTGAAGGCCGTGTATTATCAGTTTTCATTTATTGGCAGCGAACAAGCGCTCCGGAGTATCTCCCGTGAGTCAAATCCTAACCACCGCGAGTCATCCGTAAGTCAACACTCCTGCGTCCGCACCGCGACCCGCGAGTCATCCGCATAACACTCCCGCGTCTGCACCGCGACCCGCAATGGTGAACTGAAATCCGGCTTTCGCGGGCTTATTCAAAGTTCCAGCAAGATAATTCCTTTAGCATACATGCTCCGATGAGTCCACACGAGGAACCGCGGGTCCTTACCGCATGTTGGCGGACCAACATCTGCTTCTGATGGCTACATCTGTGCCCCGGTGAACAACAACCAGTCAACACGAACACTTAAAATCACAGGTCAAACACCCGCTACCGCGAGCTTCATTCTTGCTCCAGCAGGTCAACACCGATAATTAGTGGACATCAGTTCACCATGCTACACCATCAAACGAGCCTCACAAATTTTCAAACTTTGATGGAGGTTCTTTTCCGTCAAGAAAAACACAAGAACCGATGTCTTGAGGTAGAAGATGAAAGTGAAAGGCTAAATGTATTGGATAAGGTGAAAAGCAAGTTTTGACCTTTGAAAGGTTGTACACTTGCACGTGATACTGAAAGCAGCTCAAAATATATCATGAATTAATTTCAAAGTTTCATAAAAGACCCTTCAACTTTTATGCTCATTTATTTCGAGGAAGAACTAACAAGAGAGCATCTCATGTCAGGGGCTCGGTTCACGTGTCAGAGGCGCGAAACATTGGTTGTCTTATGAAATGTTTTCTTCTTCAAATGGTGTTGGCTTTCCAAAAAGTTTCTCTAAAATCTCAAACTTTTTGCCTATATTTATTTTGGTACATCCAACAAAGAAAAATCAAAACAAAACAAAACGTTTGAGTAAATAAATTTTGCATTAAAAAATTGCACAAAGATTCAAGTGCTTATATTAATGCAAAACATATGGCCAAGCGCCAAATTTATGACATACATGTCATCTTTGGATGGAAGACGTCCAAACATAAAGGTTGAAGACCCTTACAAAAAAACTCACATAAAGGTTGGAGGCCCTTACAAAAAAACTCGCATGAAGGTTGTAGGCTCTTACAAAAAAAAAACTCGCATAAAGGTTGGAGGCTCTTACAAAAAAAACTCGCATAAAGGTTGGAGGGCCTTACAAAAAAAAAAATAAAACTCGCATAAAGGTTGGAGACCCTTACAAAAAAAACTCGCATAAAGGTTGGAGACCCTTACAAAAAAAAACTCGTATAAAGGTTGGAGACCCTTACAAAAAAAAAACTCGAATAAAGGTTGAAGACCCTTACAAAAAAACTCGCATAAAGGTTGGAGGCTCTTACAAAAAAAAAAACTCACAAAAAGGTTGGAGACCCTTTCAAAAAAAAAAACTCGCATAAAGGTTGGGGACCCTTATAAAAACCCGCATAAGGTTGGGAATCCTTATAAAAAACCCAACGGCCGCTCTCCAAACATAAAGATTGGGGACCCTTCAGTGGCGAATCCAAGATTTATAGTCAGTGGGGGCAAAAATGGGTCGGGTCGGGTAAAAAAATACTTCATTTCATTATCTGACTTCTAGTAATGTAATTTATACGGGTAACAAATTAATTGGTGAGTTTTTTAGTTAACCAGTAAATAAGAATTTATTTTATTTCTAGTTAACGATTCATATGTAAACCAAGAAAAGATGCCATGTTTTTCCTATTTATAAAGGTTGAATGATTAAATGTATAAAGAGTGATATAAAAAGTTAACCTAATTATCTCATAAATAAATGAAAACAATAAATGTTGTTAATATTATAACTATATTTTATAAAAAAGTTATTAATATCAAATAACTAAAATTAAGAACAAGCTCAATCTGATTATTAAATTTTAATTATATTAATAGCATGATTATGATTAATATTTAAAACAAAATCAAATTTTAATAAGTGGCCTTTTTCAATAGATTAATTTTTTCTTTCTAATTAAAAAAAATACAGATTAAATTTATTGTTTTTAACGTTTTCCCATTCCTACAGTATCTTCTTCTTCCCCACTTTCTCTTTTTTTCCTACACTTCTTCTTTGCAACTTTTTTTCTTCTTTTCAATATTTTTCACAATTAAAAGGGTACACTAAACACAAAGAAGTGGACATTTTATGAATTATATAGAATTTTGTCATGATAAATGAACTTTCTACACCATAGATCCATAGTTGAGTGGGGTCTTTACCCCTCCTCACATACAAGTGCATCCGCCAATGGGACCCTTATAAAAAAACCCGCATAATTACATGTGCTTCGCTCCGCAACAAGACAAGCAGCATGCGTGTTCCGGCGATTCACGCCATAGCGGGCCGCATACGCTCTAAACGATAAATAGCGAATCACTTATGTGCTCCCGCATATCCAAGACCAGCCGCATGCGCGTTCCGACGATTCACGCCATAGAGGGTCGCATGCGCGCTAAACACATCTACTTTATTTATGTGGTCAGAAAAATCTAGATAAGAGATTATTCACCTGTGCATTTGGTTACTCACAACTAGATCTGCACCTATTATTAAACTAATAAAAAGATAGAGATCTAGATTTTCGAGACTGAACATTTGATTTTCTCCCGATTTATTATCATATACAATGGGTGAAAAAGCAAAGGGCACAAGTACAACTTTTAGTGGGGACATGTTACTCATCTTTGTCTGTGTATTGGGGACAACATTATAAACCATGGGAGGTGTGAAAATACGTTCCACGAAAAAATTTACATCACCAGAGAAACTTTAGCTCCTTGCAAAACCCATCAGATCAAAATTTAGCTCCTCCGAGCAGCATGCAAAACCCAACACCCGCGGGCAAGGACAAACTCCGCTGCGGGTAACAAGAAAGCTTCCGCGTGTTAAATCCGGCTTTTGCGGATCACGTCTACACTCTGAGCAAAGAGATGGCGGGTCAATCCGGCTTCCGCACCCACGAGCAAAGTTTCAGTGTCAAGTCCGGCTCCCGCAGACCATGTAAAAGCTCCAACATGATCACTGCGGGTAACAGGCGCGTTTCAGAAGATGAACTTCGCCCCCGCGGGTCGTTTATAATACCCCGCGGATCAATTCAAGTTTCGCAAGAAAAGTCTCGTGGGTACATCACGACTTCCGCGGATCATGCGAATAGCTCTGGGCAAAGTTACAGCAGGCTCAGTTTCAGCCACCGCGGTTAATTCCCTTGCCACCACAGGTTGAGGATCAGTTTCAACTTCCGTTGTGATATGCGGGATTGGCGGGTCACTTACGTGCACCGACATGATTAACAATAATAAAGAGAAGTCTATTTACACTATCGGGGTGTCATCAGTGATCATTGTGGGTCATGTGATCGGACCAATGGTCTAACACCTGCCACCTCCGCGGGCTCCATACTCATTCCGTGCATATCACTTGCCCGCTCCGGCGGTTTAACTCAATCTATTGCGGGCTAAAGTTTCCTTACGTAGAGTACAGGCGGAACATATGCTCATGCATGTTAATCACGACCGTAAGTTTCTGCGGGTTAGTCATGACATTCATCAGGTCTCACACGATCTTGGCGGATAACTTATGAACATCGCGGGTCACAATCGCGCGACGCCAGGATAACATCAGTTTCCGCTGTCATATGCAGACTCCGACGGGCCGCTGTCATGGCGGAAGAGCTCACTCTTGCCATCTCTAGCAAAGCCGGTATGTAACTCAAGCTGTTAGAACGTTTGAATGAAAGGACTCCCAGTTAAAAAGAGTCATTATTTTAAAAAAGTGAAATGATGTAACTTGTGAAGCCATAATGAATATGTACAGCATCAAAAGCAAAGCAAAGTTTTTATCATCACGTGATTGACTGATATTAAGAAAGAGAAACGAATTAAATTTCAAAGTTTCTAAACACCCCCTCCAATTTTCATACTCATTTATTTTGAGGAAAAAGTTATTAAGTATGGGTTTAAGTCATTTACACTTTGCCCCTCTTACCGTGCATCAAGATAAGATATGACAAGGGTTGAATTCTACTACAGAAGGTCCTCTCTTTTTAATTGTGTCGGTTCACCAAAAAGTAAGTTTCTTAACGCTTTATTCTTGACTTTTTATTATACGTAAATATATATATTTGCGTATATGCATATATACAAACATACCGTTATAAAGCGCGCGGTGCTCAAGTCATGTCTTAACACGATTTCCATTTTTTATAATAAACTAATCTGTGACACCCGGTAAATTTCTCAATCCTATAAACTAAGTAATCAACCTAATAATTAGGTGATTGTAAATATCGAGCGCGCCATGTTAGTCAGCGCGTGCATTTGTTATGTGCGCCCTGCGCGAGCGCGCCATGTTAGTCAGCGCGTGCATTTGTTATGTGCGCCCTGCGCGAGCGCGCCATGTTAAGAACCAGCGTGGGCATATGTTATATGCGCCATGCGCGAATGTTTTGGCTTTATGTTTTCATGTACCTTAACGTTATGATGTCTAATGGGTTGACCGTCACGCATGATGCTAAGGCGGGTGCATCCTAAATCGTTTATGCGCGTGCGGAAGGGAACTAACCTCCCCGCATGGCGGGAACATTGAGAGCTAGTTTGTCTGAAGCTCCAAGATGGAATTGACTTCAACATAACTGATCACTATGTTGAAATACCAAGACCACCTGGAGAATCTACAAATGAAACTCAATGTCCTAACTGCGAGAAGGTTACGCACCTACCCGCAGCAAAGAAATGTCCTTCACGCAGAAAGCTATGCGCACAAAGTAATACGCGCAGAACACTTAGTCTATTCTCCAGTTGTAAGGAGATTACTCCCGCCCAAAAGGAAACAGTAGCGTGTTTCAGAGATTTTCCACTTTTTACTGTACACTAACAAAAGTACCTGAAAAAGCACACTGTAACACGAAAAGTCAACTGTCAGCCACCCTATTCTCACCAACCCCAGACCTGCATGTCCTGACCAAATCAAATCAAAATCTTTTATCCACTACTCCACTCTTAAATAAATAATAATAATTTCCATACTTTATCATCATTACCCCTAGATATGAAAAGATTACAATCCCCTAAAGCAAGGGATTGTGTTCCCTTGAGTTTGCCTATAAATATGTAACCTAAATTATCACCCAAAACACACTTCAAAGAACTGCAAACTTGCACTAATCCTCTCCCAAGCATCCGTTGTTTTCATTTCCGATCCTGTTACTAGACCTTCAATTCCAAGGCCAACACCAAGAAAACCCGAATCTCGATTTAATCCCTTAACAAGAACCACAGGTGAGTCTCACAGCCCCTATTCTCGCTGTTTTCACTGTTTTTAAACTGTTTTCGGGGCGAGGGACACGTACTTAAATAATGTTTTATCATGGTATACTTACAAGCTATACAAGCGATTGTGTTTAAATTATATTTCATGATGAGCAATGCGAACGGTTATTTAAGGTTTTCGATGTGTGTGCGCTAGAACTCGAGTAAGTGATCACTTTACCATTGGAACTCTAAGGGTAGGGACTGCTGGTTTGATCCACCCGCTCGTAGGGGTCGCACCTCTTTGCATGGACGAGTGCCTAGTATGGTCATGGGGCAGTACTATGGGTTTGAGCCCGCTCGTAGGGGTCGCACCTCTTTGCATGGACGAGCGCTTTGTTTTCCGGCACAACGTCCGCGCGTAACCCGCGGGACGGAATTATTGATTAGCTCGTAGTGGCAGCGCCACTTTGCATGGACGAGCACATTTTCCTGAAACGTTCGCGCGTAACCCGCGGGACGGTATTACTTATTTTAGCTCGTAGTGGCAGCGCCACTTTGCATAGACGAGCACAGTTCCCAGAAATGTTCGCGCGTAAACCGCGGAACGATTTTATCAGAATATGTTGATAGAACTATGTTTTACCAAGCATGTGTTTTAATGAAGATATCAGAATTATGTTTCAGAATGATTTGTATCAAGATTATGATGCAATACGATTTATCAAGTTACTAAAACTTGTGAACTCACTCAGTTTATACTGATTCGAATGTTTTTACGTGTCTTTCAGGAGATAACTAGGTAGCGCATGGAGTCACACTTAGAGCACCTCACGCTGAACATCTAAAACTAGCTTTTTGGAAGATTTTAGTTCTATCCCTTCGATGCGCGTGGTTGTTCCCGCCGCGCAAGGGGATATGGCGTGGAAATCAACAGTTTTTATACTTGGATGTTTTTATAATTTTTAAACAATGTAATGTATTTGTATTAAACTTTTCATGCGCAATGAAAATCTTTGAATGTTTGCAATGGCCCGTGCTTAATTATCAATCCCCACTCGCGCGCGCCCGGCTGTTTCCGCCGCTCAGGGCCGGGTGTGACAGATTGGTATCAGAGCACTGGTTATAGCGAACTAGGAAAAGAAGTTTTAACCTAGACTATAACCGTTGGGGAATCACATGAAATATTTTTCAAAGAAAATATTTTCAAAAGAAACTATACACACACTTAGGAACACGGGTCACACAGTGTCTAGTAAATAATGATAACATTATGTGCTCAGAGTACATGCGCTAAGTTTGATATATTTTCATTCTCTTTTAAAGCGAGAATGCCTCCAACTAAAGCCAAAGGAATTACCATGACACCCGAGGAACTCGCGGAAATAATCGCGCAAGCAATCGCAACACATGAGGCCAGCAAGGCCGAATCAAGTCAGGGTCGTCAGAATGAGACCCCAGAACCCGAATCAGGAGCCTTGGACAAAGGATGCTCCTACAAGACATTCATGGCCTGTAAGCCTTGGCCATTCAAGGGTACCGAAGGGGCCATTGGGCTCTACAACTGGATTGACAAGATGGAGACAGTTCTCTCCATTAGCGGATGTAGTGAGAACCAGAAGGTCCTTTACGCGACCTGCATGTTCCAAGAAGCAGCTTCGTCTTGGTGGAAGCTTCAAACGAAAACATTGGGGCGAGAAGTTGCTCTCCACAAGACCTGGGAGGAACTGAAGGAAATGTTGATGAGAAAGTTCTGCTCTCGCGCAGAAATTCAGAACCTACAACAGGAATTCTGGAACCACACCATGGTAGGAACGGATATCGACGCCTACAACAACCGGTTCAACGAGCTTTGCCAGTTGGTGCCAGACATGGCAAACACGGAGGAAAAGAAGATCGAGAGGTATATTTTTGGGTTACCTCCTGTTGTTAGGGTTCCGCTCAACGCCGCAGCGCCTCCAACTTTTGATGAGGCGGGTAGCGCGGGCCATCACCCTTACAAGGGATACGGTCCGTGCGGGTATGTTAACTACGCGCGGAATCGAGCAGCGAACCTCTGATCCCAAGAGGAAGTGGAACTCTCACCACCGAGGGTCCGACTCCAAGCAGCCACCGTTCAAGAAGCAGGAGAGCTTGAGGGCTTACGCGATCCAAGCCGCGGAGCCATCAAGGAGAGGATACAGCGGGCCTCGCCCATGGTGCAACAAATGCAAGTATCATCACGAGGGTGAATGCGCAAGAATCGAATGTGCCAAATGTGGCAGACCAGGGCACAAGACGATGAATTGCCGTGTCAGAGAAGCTGGAGCGAGCGACAACTGCTACGCATGCGGGAAGCCAGGGCATTTTAGTCGGGATTGCCCGCAAAAGGGAAACCAAGTTCGCGGAAGAGCTTTTGTGATCGGCGCAGGCGAAGCTAAAGAAGAGCCGAATGTGGTAACCGGTACGTTTTTGCTTAACGGACATTTTGCATCTGTCTTATTTGATACTGGCGCTGACCTGAGTTTTATATCCGCTGAGTTTAAAGACTCCCTAGGCCTAGCAACCAGTAGGCTAGACACACCTTATACTATAGAACTAGCCAATGGTAGGCAGTTATGCGCAAGCGAAAGAACTGAACAATGTGTAATAGTCATGGGAGGTCACGGGTTCAATATTAACTTGTTGCCAATAGGCTTGGGAAGTTTTGACATTGTGATAGGTATGGATTGGTTAGTCGAGAACCACGCGGAAGTTATTTGCCATGAGAAGCAGGTTCGGGTCCCACTGTTGAACGGAGAAACCTTGGTAATTCAAGGGGAAAGAAGGGGAGTTGCGACGAAACTGATTTCGTGCCTAAAGGCGCGTAAGTGCCTAAGGAAAGGGTGCTACGCCTTCCTGGCGCATGTAGTAGAGAAGAAAGGAGATGAGCGAAGAATTGAAGACTTACCAGTAGTGCGCGAATTTCCAGAAGTTTTTCCTGAAGATTTGCCCGGATTACCGCCGCCGCGACAAGTCGAGTTTCGTATTGATTTAGTTCCAGGAGCTGCGCCAGTAGCTCGAGCGCCTTATCGACTAGCTCCATCTGAGATGCAAGAGCTATCCAATCAGTTACAGGAACTATTGGATAAGGGTTTCATACGCCCAAGCTTTTCACCTTGGGGAGCTCCAGTACTGTTTGTTAAGAAGAAGGATGGTTCGTTCAGAATGTGTATTGACTACAGGGAGCTGAATAAGCTGACAGTCAAAAATCGGTACCCCTTACCGAGGATTGACGACTTATTTGACCAGTTGCAGGGATCCAGTTATTATTCGAAGATAGATCTACGGTCAGGATACCACCAACTTAGGGTCCATGAGGAAGATGTGCCGAAAACAGCCTTCCGAACTAGATACGGCCATTATGAGTTCTTAGTGATGCCTTTCGGGCTAACTAATGCGCCGGCTGTATTCATGGATCTGATGAACCGCGTATGCAAACCATACTTGGACAAGTTTGTGATTGTGTTTATAGATGATATTCTGATTTACTCTCGGACCAAGGCCGAACATGAGCAACACCTGAGATTGATTTTGGAATTGTTAAGGAAAGAAAAGTTGTATGCGAAGTTTTCCAAGTGCGAGTTTTGGCTTAGAGAAGTTCATTTTCTCGGTCACGTTGTAAACGAGAAAGGAATACACGTTGATCCTTCCAAAGTCAAGGCCATCGAAAACTGGGAAGCGCCAAAAACCCCAACTGAGGTGAGGCAATTCCTAGGACTAGCTGGCTACTATCGACGCTTCATTGAGAACTTCTCCAAGATAGCTCTACCTCTGACCGCGCTAACTCAGAAAGACAAGAAGTTTGTTTGGGGCGAAAATCAGGAAGCAGCGTTTCAAATGTTGAAACAGAAGTTATGTAGTGCGCCAATTTTGTCTCTGCCCGAAGGGACGAACGACATCGTCGTTTACTGCGACGCTTCACATCAGGGACTTGGATGTGTCCTTATGCAGCGAGACAAAGTCATAGCGTATGCCTCGCGCCAACTCAAGACCAATGAGAAGAACTACGCAACGCATGATCTGGAACTTGGAGCGGTTGTCTTCGCGCTAAAGATTTGGCGCCATTACCTCTATGGTACAAAGTGTGTAATCTTTACGGATCACAAGAGCCTTCAACATATATTTGATCAAAAGGATTTAAACATGAGGCAACGAAGATGGGTGGAGTTGTTGAATGATTATGATTGTGAAATTAAGTACCACCCGGGAAAGGCGAATGTGGTAGCAGACGCGCTAAGTAGGAAGGAGCGAATAAAAACGCTACGAGTCAAGGCTCTAAGGTTGACCATTCACGCAGATCTCTCTACCCGCATCCGAGACGCTCAGCAAGAAGCTTTGAAACCAGAGTTTGCTAAAAACGAATCCCTTGGGGGTATGATTAAGAATTTGGAACTTAAGAACGGCAATCTATATTTCGCTAACCGCATATGGGTCCCTCTCAAGGGAGGATTGCGCGAGCAAGTATTAAACGAGGCTCACAAGACGCGGTATTCCGTACATCCTGGCGCAGACAAGATGTACCAAGATGTTAAAGCGCTGTATTGGTGGCCCAATCTTAAAGGCGCCATCGCGACGTATGTCAGTAAGTGCCTGACGTGTTCGAAGGTAAAGGCTGAATACCAGAAACCATCAGGGTTGCTTCAACAGCCAGAAATTCCCATGTGGAAGTGGGAACAAATCTCTATGGACTTCATCACCAAACTGCCAAGGACACCTGGGGGTTACGACACGATCTGGGTTATTGTGGATCGGCTAACTAAGTCAGCACACTTCCTGCCGATCAAGGAAACCGATAAGATGGAAAAGTTAGCCCGATTGTATATTCGAGAAGTAGTTTCAAAACATGGAGTCCCAGTGTCCATCATTTCTGATAGAGATAGTCGGTTCACCTCAAGATTTTGGAGATCGTTACAAGGGGCTTTAGGTACTCGTCTTGACATGAGTACGGCATATCATCCTCAAACGGATGGGCAAAGCGAGCGAACAATCCAGACATTGGAAGACATGCTACGCGCGTGCGCAATCGATTTCGGAGGTAGCTGGGATACTCATCTCCCATTGGTTGAATTTTCTTACAACAACAGCTATCACACAAGCATCAAGGCTGCGCCATTCGAAGCTTTGTATGGGCGCAAGTGTAGATCCCCACTGTGCTGGGCTGAAGTGGGTGACAAACAAATGACTGGTCCAGAATTGATCCAAGAAACAACAGACAAGATTTTTCAGATAAGGGATCGCCTTAAGACAGCGCGCGATAGACAGAAGAGCTACGCAGATGTGCGAAGGAAACCATTGGAATTTCAAGTAGGGGATAAAGTACTTTTGAAAGTCTCTCCATGGAAAGGAGTCCCCCGTTTCGGCAAGCGAGGAAAGTTGAATCCGCGCTTCATCGGACCATTTGAGATCCTGGAAAGGATCGGTCCGGTTGCTTATAAACTCCGTTTACCCGCCGAACTCAGTGGAGTTCATGATACGTTTCATGTGTCCAACCTCAAAAAGTGTTTATCTGATGAAACGTTGACTTTGCCGTTGGAAGAGATTCACATCGACAAACAGCTGCACTTCGTAGAAGAACCTATAGCAGTAACCGATTGGAAGGAACAAAAGTTGCGCAGAAGCAAAATCAAGTTAGTAAAGGTTCAATGGAACTCGAGGCGTGGGCCTGAATTCACTTGGGAAAGAGAAGACCAGATGCGCATGAAATACCCACACCTCTTTCAGAGCATGGCTTCTGCCAGCAACGTCTCCTAAATTTCGGGACGAAATTCGCTTAACAGGGGGAGAATGTGACACCCGGTAAATTTCTCAATCCTATAAACTAAGTAATCAACCTAATAATTAGGTGATTGTAAATATCGAGCGCGCCATGTTAGTCAGCGCGTGCATTTGTTATGTGCGCCCTGCGCGAGCGCGCCATGTTAGTCAGCGCGTGCATTTGTTATGTGCGCCCTGCGCGAGCGCGCCATGTTAAGAACCAGCGTGGGCATATGTTATATGCGCCATGCGCGAATGTTTTGGCTTTATGTTTTCATGTACCTTAACGTTATGATGTCTAATGGGTTGACCGTCACGCATGATGCTAAGGCGGGTGCATCCTAAATCGTTTATGCGCGTGCGGAAGGGAACTAACCTCCCCGCATGGCGGGAACATTGAGAGCTAGTTTGTCTGAAGCTCCAAGATGGAATTGACTTCAACATAACTGATCACTATGTTGAAATACCAAGACCACCTGGAGAATCTACAAATGAAACTCAATGTCCTAACTGCGAGAAGGTTACGCACCTACCCGCAGCAAAGAAATGTCCTTCACGCAGAAAGCTATGCGCACAAAGTAATACGCGCAGAACACTTAGTCTATTCTCCAGTTGTAAGGAGATTACTCCCGCCCAAAAGGAAACAGTAGCGTGTTTCAGAGATTTTCCACTTTTTACTGTACACTAACAAAAGTACCTGAAAAAGCACACTGTAACACGAAAAGTCAACTGTCAGCCACCCTATTCTCACCAACCCCAGACCTGCATGTCCTGACCAAATCAAATCAAAATCTTTTATCCACTACTCCACTCTTAAATAAATAATAATAATTTCCATACTTTATCATCATTACCCCTAGATATGAAAAGATTACAATCCCCTAAAGCAAGGGATTGTGTTCCCTTGAGTTTGCCTATAAATATGTAACCTAAATTATCACCCAAAACACACTTCAAAGAACTGCAAACTTGCACTAATCCTCTCCCAAGCATCCGTTGTTTTCATTTCCGATCCTGTTACTAGACCTTCAATTCCAAGGCCAACACCAAGAAAACCCGAATCTCGATTTAATCCCTTAACAAGAACCACAGGTGAGTCTCACAGCCCCTATTCTCGCTGTTTTCACTGTTTTTAAACTGTTTTCGGGGCGAGGGACACGTACTTAAATAATGTTTTATCATGGTATACTTACAAGCTATACAAGCGATTGTGTTTAAATTATATTTCATGATGAGCAATGCGAACGGTTATTTAAGGTTTTCGATGTGTGTGCGCTAGAACTCGAGTAAGTGATCACTTTACCATTGGAACTCTAAGGGTAGGGACTGCTGGTTTGATCCACCCGCTCGTAGGGGTCGCACCTCTTTGCATGGACGAGTGCCTAGTATGGTCATGGGGCAGTACTATGGGTTTGAGCCCGCTCGTAGGGGTCGCACCTCTTTGCATGGACGAGCGCCTTGTTTTCCGGCACAACGCCCGCGCGTAACCCGCGGGACGGAATTATTGATTAGCTCGTAGTGGCAGCGCCACTTTGCATGGACGAGCACATTTTCCTGAAACGTTCGCGCGTAACCCGCGGGACGGTATTACTTATTTTAGCTCGTAGTGGCAGCGCCACTTTGCATAGACGAGCACAGTTCCCAGAAATGTTCGCGCGTAAACCGCGGAACGATTTTATCAGAATATGTTGATAGAACTATGTTTTACCAAGCATGTGTTTTAATGAAGATATCAGAATTATGTTTCAGAATGATTTGTATCAAGATTATGATGCAATACGATTTATCAAGTTACTAAAACTTGTGAACTCACTCAGTTTATACTGATTCGAATGTTTTTACGTGTCTTTCAGGAGATAACTAGGTAGCGCATGGAGTCACACTTAGAGCACCTCACGCTGAACATCTAAAACTAGCTTTTTGGAAGATTTTAGTTCTATCCCTTCGATGCGCGTGGTTGTTCCCGCCGCGCAAGGGGATATGGCGTGGAAATCAACAGTTTTTATACTTGGATGTTTTTATAATTTTTAAACAATGTAATGTATTTGTATTAAACTTTTCATGCGCAATGAAAATCTTTGAATGTTTGCAATGGCCCGTGCTTAATTATCAATCCCCACTCGCGCGCGCCCGGCTGTTTCCGCCGCTCAGGGCCGGGTGTGACAGATTGGTATCAGAGCACTGGTTATAGCGAACTAGGAAAAGAAGTTTTAACCTAGACTATAACCGTTGGGGAATCACATGAAATATTTTTCAAAGAAAATATTTTCAAAAGAAACTATACACACACTTAGGAACACGGGTCACACAGTGTCTAGTAAATAATGATAACATTATGTGCTCAGAGTACATGCGCTAAGTTTGATATATTTTCATTCTCTTTTAAAGCGAGAATGCCTCCAACTAAAGCCAAAGGAATTACCATGACACCCGAGGAACTCGCGGAAATAATCGCGCAAGCAATCGCAACACATGAGGCCAGCAAGGCCGAATCAAGTCAGGGTCGTCAGAATGAGACCCCAGAACCCGAATCAGGAGCCTTGGACAAAGGATGCTCCTACAAGACATTCATGGCCTGTAAGCCTTGGCCATTCAAGGGTACCGAAGGGGCCATTGGGCTCTACAACTGGATTGACAAGATGGAGACAGTTCTCTCCATTAGCGGATGTAGTGAGAACCAGAAGGTCCTTTACGCGACCTGCATGTTCCAAGAAGCAGCTTCGTCTTGGTGGAAGCTTCAAACGAAAACATTGGGGCGAGAAGTTGCTCTCCACAAGACCTGGGAGGAACTGAAGGAAATGTTGATGAGAAAGTTCTGCTCTCGCGCAGAAATTCAGAACCTACAACAGGAATTCTGGAACCACACCATGGTAGGAACGGATATCGACGCCTACAACAACCGGTTCAACGAGCTTTGCCAGTTGGTGCCAGACATGGCAAACACGGAGGAAAAGAAAATCGAGAGGTATATTTTTGGGTTACCTCCTGTTGTTAGGGTTCCGCTCAACGCCGCAGCGCCTCCAACTTTTGATGAGGCGGTAGCGCGGGCCATCACCCTTACAAGGGATACGGTCCGTGCGGGTATGTTAACTACGCGCGGAATCGAGCAGCGAACCTCTGATCCCAAGAGGAAGTGGAACTCTCACCACCGAGGGTCCGACTCCAAGCAGCCACCGTTCAAGAAGCAGGAGAGCTTGAGGGCTTACGCGATCCAAGCCGCGGAGCCATCAAGGAGAGGATACAGCGGGCCTCGCCCATGGTGCAACAAATGCAAGTATCATCACGAGGGTGAATGCGCAAGAATCGAATGTGCCAAATGTGGCAGACCAGGGCACAAGACGATGAATTGCCGTGTCAGAGAAGCTGGAGCGAGCGACAACTGCTACGCATGCGGGAAGCCAGGGCATTTTAGTCGGGATTGCCCGCAAAAGGGAAACCAAGTTCGCGGAAGAGCTTTTGTGATCGGCGCAGGCGAAGCTAAAGAAGAGCCGAATGTGGTAACCGGTACGTTTTTGCTTAACGGACATTTTGCATCTGTCTTATTTGATACTGGCGCTGACCTGAGTTTTATATCCGCTGAGTTTAAAGACTCCCTAGGCCTAGCAACCAGTAGGCTAGACACACCTTATACTATAGAACTAGCCAATGGTAGGCAGTTATGCGCAAGCGAAAGAACTGAACAATGTGTAATAGTCATGGGAGGTCACGGGTTCAATATTAACTTGTTGCCAATAGGCTTGGGAAGTTTTGACATTGTGATAGGTATGGATTGGTTAGTCGAGAACCACGCGGAAGTTATTTGCCATGAGAAGCAGGTTCGGGTCCCACTGTTGAACGGAGAAACCTTGGTAATTCAAGGGGAAAGAAGGGGAGTTGCGACGAAACTGATTTCGTGCCTAAAGGCGCGTAAGTGCCTAAGGAAAGGGTGCTACGCCTTCCTGGCGCATGTAGTAGAGAAGAAAGGAGATGAGCGAAGAATTGAAGACTTACCAGTAGTGCGCGAATTTCCAGAAGTTTTTCCTGAAGATTTGCCCGGATTACCGCCGCCGCGACAAGTCGAGTTTCGTATTGATTTAGTTCCAGGAGCTGCGCCAGTAGCTCGAGCGCCTTATCGACTAGCTCCATCTGAGATGCAAGAGCTATCCAATCAGTTACAGGAACTATTGGATAAGGGTTTCATACGCCCAAGCTTTTCACCTTGGGGAGCTCCAGTACTGTTTGTTAAGAAGAAGGATGGTTCGTTCAGAATGTGTATTGACTACAGGGAGCTGAATAAGCTGACAGTCAAAAATCGGTACCCCTTACCGAGGATTGACGACTTATTTGACCAGTTGCAGGGATCCAGTTATTATTCGAAGATAGATCTACGGTCAGGATACCACCAACTTAGGGTCCATGAGGAAGATGTGCCGAAAACAGCCTTCCGAACTAGATACGGCCATTATGAGTTCTTAGTGATGCCTTTCGGGCTAACTAATGCGCCGGCTGTATTCATGGATCTGATGAACCGCGTATGCAAACCATACTTGGACAAGTTTGTGATTGTGTTTATAGATGATATTCTGATTTACTCTCGGACCAAGGCCGAACATGAGCAACACCTGAGATTGATTTTGGAATTGTTAAGGAAAGAAAAGTTGTATGCGAAGTTTTCCAAGTGCGAGTTTTGGCTTAGAGAAGTTCATTTTCTCGGTCACGTTGTAAACGAGAAAGGAATACACGTTGATCCTTCCAAAGTCAAGGCCATCGAAAACTGGGAAGCGCCAAAAACCCCAACTGAGGTGAGGCAATTCCTAGGACTAGCTGGCTACTATCGACGCTTCATTGAGAACTTCTCCAAGATAGCTCTACCTCTGACCGCGCTAACTCAGAAAGACAAGAAGTTTGTTTGGGGCGAAAATCAGGAAGCAGCGTTTCAAATGTTGAAACAGAAGTTATGTAGTGCGCCAATTTTGTCTCTGCCCGAAGGGACGAACGACATCGTCGTTTACTGCGACGCTTCACATCAGGGACTTGGATGTGTCCTTATGCAGCGAGACAAAGTCATAGCGTATGCCTCGCGCCAACTCAAGACCAATGAGAAGAACTACGCAACGCATGATCTGGAACTTGGAGCGGTTGTCTTCGCGCTAAAGATTTGGCGCCATTACCTCTATGGTACAAAGTGTGTAATCTTTACGGATCACAAGAGCCTTCAACATATATTTGATCAAAAGGATTTAAACATGAGGCAACGAAGATGGGTGGAGTTGTTGAATGATTATGATTGTGAAATTAAGTACCACCCGGGAAAGGCGAATGTGGTAGCAGACGCGCTAAGTAGGAAGGAGCGAATAAAAACGCTACGAGTCAAGGCTCTAAGGTTGACCATTCACGCAGATCTCTCTACCCGCATCCGAGACGCTCAGCAAGAAGCTTTGAAACCAGAGTTTGCTAAAAACGAATCCCTTGGGGGTATGATTAAGAATTTGGAACTTAAGAACGGCAATCTATATTTCGCTAACCGCATATGGGTCCCTCTCAAGGGAGGATTGCGCGAGCAAGTATTAAACGAGGCTCACAAGACGCGGTATTCCGTACATCCTGGCGCAGACAAGATGTACCAAGATGTTAAAGCGCTGTATTGGTGGCCCAATCTTAAAGGCGCCATCGCGACGTATGTCAGTAAGTGCCTGACGTGTTCGAAGGTAAAGGCTGAATACCAGAAACCATCAGGGTTGCTTCAACAGCCAGAAATTCCCATGTGGAAGTGGGAACAAATCTCTATGGACTTCATCACCAAACTGCCAAGGACACCTGGGGGTTACGACACGATCTGGGTTATTGTGGATCGGCTAACTAAGTCAGCACACTTCCTGCCGATCAAGGAAACCGATAAGATGGAAAAGTTAGCCCGATTGTATATTCGAGAAGTAGTTTCAAAACATGGAGTCCCAGTGTCCATCATTTCTGATAGAGATAGTCGGTTCACCTCAAGATTTTGGAGATCGTTACAAGGGGCTTTAGGTACTCGTCTTGACATGAGTACGGCATATCATCCTCAAACGGATGGGCAAAGCGAGCGAACAATCCAGACATTGGAAGACATGCTACGCGCGTGCGCAATCGATTTCGGAGGTAGCTGGGATACTCATCTCCCATTGGTTGAATTTTCTTACAACAACAGCTATCACACAAGCATCAAGGCTGCGCCATTCGAAGCTTTGTATGGGCGCAAGTGTAGATCCCCACTGTGCTGGGCTGAAGTGGGTGACAAACAAATGACTGGTCCAGAATTGATCCAAGAAACAACAGACAAGATTTTTCAGATAAGGGATCGCCTTAAGACAGCGCGCGATAGACAGAAGAGCTACGCAGATGTGCGAAGGAAACCATTGGAATTTCAAGTAGGGGATAAAGTACTTTTGAAAGTCTCTCCATGGAAAGGAGTCCCCCGTTTCGGCAAGCGAGGAAAGTTGAATCCGCGCTTCATCGGACCATTTGAGATCCTGGAAAGGATCGGTCCGGTTGCTTATAAACTCCGTTTACCCGCCGAACTCAGTGGAGTTCATGATACGTTTCATGTGTCCAACCTCAAAAAGTGTTTATCTGATGAAACGTTGACTTTGCCGTTGGAAGAGATTCACATCGACAAACAGCTGCACTTCGTAGAAGAACCTATAGCAGTAACCGATTGGAAGGAACAAAAGTTGCGCAGAAGCAAGATCAAGTTAGTAAAGGTTCAATGGAACTCGAGGCGTGGGCCTGAATTCACTTGGGAAAGAGAAGACCAGATGCGCATGAAATACCCACACCTCTTTCAGAGCATGGCTTCTGCCAGCAACGTCTCCTAAATTTCGGGACGAAATTCGCTTAACAGGGGGAGAATGTGACACCCGGTAAATTTCTCAATCCTATAAACTAAGTAATCAACCTAATAATTAGGTGATTGTAAATATCGAGCGCGCCATGTTAGTCAGCGCGTGCATTTGTTATGTGCGCCCTGCGCGAGCGCGCCATGTTAGTCAGCGCGTGCATTTGTTATGTGCGCCCTGCGCGAGCGCGCCATGTTAAGAACCAGCGTGGGCATATGTTATATGCGCCATGCGCGAATGTTTTGGCTTTATGTTTTCATGTACCTTAACGTTATGATGTCTAATGGGTTGACCGTCACGCATGATGCTAAGGCGGGTGCATCCTAAATCGTTTATGCGCGTGCGGAAGGGAACTAACCTCCCCGCATGGCGGGAACATTGAGAGCTAGTTTGTCTGAAGCTCCAAGATGGAATTGACTTCAACATAACTGATCACTATGTTGAAATACCAAGACCACCTGGAGAATCTACAAATGAAACTCAATGTCCTAACTGCGAGAAGGTTACGCACCTACCCGCAGCAAAGAAATGTCCTTCACGCAGAAAGCTATGCGCACAAAGTAATACGCGCAGAACACTTAGTCTATTCTCCAGTTGTAAGGAGATTACTCCCGCCCAAAAGGAAACAGTAGCGTGTTTCAGAGATTTTCCACTTTTTACTGTACACTAACAAAAGTACCTGAAAAAGCACACTGTAACACGAAAAGTCAACTGTCAGCCACCCTATTCTCACCAACCCCAGACCTGCATGTCCTGACCAAATCAAATCAAAATCTTTTATCCACTACTCCACTCTTAAATAAATAATAATAATTTCCATACTTTATCATCATTACCCCTAGATATGAAAAGATTACAATCCCCTAAAGCAAGGGATTGTGTTCCCTTGAGTTTGCCTATAAATATGTAACCTAAATTATCACCCAAAACACACTTCAAAGAACTGCAAACTTGCACTAATCCTCTCCCAAGCATCCGTTGTTTTCATTTCCGATCCTGTTACTAGACCTTCAATTCCAAGGCCAACACCAAGAAAACCCGAATCTCGATTTAATCCCTTAACAAGAACCACAGGTGAGTCTCACAGCCCCTATTCTCGCTGTTTTCACTGTTTTTAAACTGTTTTCGGGGCGAGGGACACGTACTTAAATAATGTTTTATCATGGTATACTTACAAGCTATACAAGCGATTGTGTTTAAATTATATTTCATGATGAGCAATGCGAACGGTTATTTAAGGTTTTCGATGTGTGTGCGCTAGAACTCGAGTAAGTGATCACTTTACCATTGGAACTCTAAGGGTAGGGACTGCTGGTTTGATCCACCCGCTCGTAGGGGTCGCACCTCTTTGCATGGACGAGTGCCTAGTATGGTCATGGGGCAGTACTATGGGTTTGAGCCCGCTCGTAGGGGTCGCACCTCTTTGCATGGACGAGCGCCTTGTTTTCCGGCACAACGCCCGCGCGTAACCCGCGGGACGGAATTATTGATTAGCTCGTAGTGGCAGCGCCACTTTGCATGGACGAGCACATATTCCTGAAACGTTCGCGCGTAACCCGCGGGACGGTATTACTTATTTTAGCTCGTAGTGGCAGCGCCACTTTGCATAGACGAGCACAGTTCCCAGAAATGTTCGCGCGTAAACCGCGGAACGATTTTATCAGAATATGTTGATAGAACTATGTTTTACCAAGCATGTGTTTTAATGAAGATATCAGAATTATGTTTCAGAATGATTTGTATCAAGATTATGATGCAATACGATTTATCAAGTTACTAAAACTTGTGAACTCACTCAGTTTATACTGATTCGAATGTTTTTACGTGTCTTTCAGGAGATAACTAGGTAGCGCATGGAGTCACACTTAGAGCACCTCACGCTGAACATCTAAAACTAGCTTTTTGGAAGATTTTAGTTCTATCCCTTCGATGCGCGTGGTTGTTCCCGCCGCGCAAGGGGATATGGCGTGGAAATCAACAGTTTTTATACTTGGATGTTTTTATAATTTTTAAACAATGTAATGTATTTGTATTAAACTTTTCATGCGCAATGAAAATCTTTGAATGTTTGCAATGGCCCGTGCTTAATTATCAATCCCCACTCGCGCGCGCCCGGCTGTTTCCGCCGCTCAGGGCCGGGTGTGACATAATCTTACATACTTGTTTATGAAATGAAATGGACGATGTCAAAGACTCTACTAATAAACGTATGTATTACCAAATCTTTGGAACGATTATTAGTAAATATGACTATGAATGATTATATAATCTCATGTGGCATCTTAAAACAACAACTATCATTTTTATACATGATATAAAATGTTTTTTATACTCGCTCGCGCATGTGATTGAAACATTAATAACAAGTTTATTATTACAAAGTTCAATGCTACTAACATTATTTAGCAGCAATGAACTGGGGACTATCATGGTATATCACCACTACATTAGCGCGGTGGAAGACATCCAAATATTAGGTTGGGCACACCTCATAATTCACCCGAGGATGGAAGACATCCTATTATACCCGGTGTGCGCGCCAAAAGTGACATGCGTGTCATCTTTGGATGGAAGACGTCCAAATAACAGGCTAATGCCAACGCCACGGCTACAGGCTAATGCCAACGCCAGTGCTAAATTAAAGGTTGGGATTCCTTATAAACCCATATGGCCACGCGCCGAATTAATGACCTGCGGGTCATCTTATGATTAAAAGTCCCACGCACCAAAATCGCCATCATGATTTAAAACCTTTTACAACCCGAAGCAAAGTAGACGCACATGCAAAAAGGTCCATATAGAAAGCATTGGGTCAAAAAAGCACTACTCCTCGCTCCTGAGCATTCCTTATAAGTCCATCACTTCACCAAACCGCTTACACGCCCAGGAGAAGCACTGGACTGGGGGGACATGTAGGTGTAGAGTACGTCAAACCCGGTATGACCTTTTATTTATTACATAATATATTATGTTTATTACATTATTATTATTGTCTACTAATTAGGCCCATTGGGCTGGGGGTTTGTGGAGGTAACCCCTAACCAGGCCTGGCCCAATAAAGGTTATGGTTCATGATGGTAGCCATGAAGTCCCTATATAAGGAGCCTTTATCATACATTGAAAGGACATTCTCTTGGACCCTTGGCTCCCACATATTTTTGTGTCTGTAAACAAGAGTTCATTCTCTTAGCAGTCACCTCCACTCCCCCACTTTTCCATGGCAGATCTGATCAACCGGAGAAGAAGATCAAGGCGTATCGTATCAGCAGTTAACCGTATCCTACCCTGTTGACTCATCGGATCTAGGACCCGTTAAAGGGAGTAGATCTATGTTTCTTCAGTTAATTAGTTTGATTTGTGAATAACAATTTCGGTAAAGAAGAATATGCTCTAAACTTTTATTTTCCTTTCTCCAGACATTGGAGTTTTTTTACCAACTAACACTGCATTCTCGGGTTTAAAATACAAGGAAAAGAAATGATAAGATTGGATGGAGGAAGAAGGAAAAGAAATTATATACTTGAAAGACATTCTCAAGTTAAAATAAAAGAAAAGAAAAAAAAGTGTTTATTACATTCTTGAGTTAGATTGGAAGGAAAAGATAGGAAAAAAATTTATAACTTTACAATTATGTCCTCATAGCAACATGGAAAAGATAATTAAGATAGGGTAAATTGGTAATTTGGTAATGGAATATAAACTTTCCTTCACAATCCGGCTATATTTGGCAGGAAAGTTTTGAAGGAAAAAAAGTTTCACTTTTCCTTCCATTCTTTTTTTTTCTTTTAATGAAAAAACTCAAGAATGAAAAAAGAAAAATTTTCTTATCTTTTCTTTTCCAATCCCTCAAATAAAAACTCAAGAATACAATGTAAGTGTAGTTAGAAAAAATATTTATCAAATAGGGGTACTTTGAAAAATAATTCCCAAAATGGGTGTTTCCTGATTTAATGTTTAGAAACAATTAACAAAAAAGCTCAACCAACTCCTTCACCTTCTCCCAACATAACCCTAACGATTGAAATTAAGTACCTACACTTGAAATAATAATTAGTTGGCATACACTTATAAATTAACAACCCACCAATTGTTTCACATGAAGACATCTGATAATCAAACATTCAAATTAATTATAATCAAATATTAATACAATCAAATATTTCTGTGAATCCCACAACTTGCACTAACGCGGACGTGAACAGCTGGAAGAACACAAACTTGTCGCCGCCGTGAACCGCCATTGACAGCCGCCTAACCGCTGGAATCAAAATCGACGTTTGCAGTGACGCGGCGGTGAACAGCCGGAAGAACACAAACTGAGCATCATTTACGTACTAGCCTAATATTTATATACACAATCATATGATCAAGGCGCTTGATAACCACTTGCATAATTTTTATGCTATAACAGCTGGAACTTCATATTTTATATGCAGTGGGTTGACTTTCGCCATAACATATTCTAACTTCATCAGGTACACATGTTAGCATCTTCTTGCAGTGGGTCAACTAAAGAGACACGATAACCGCCTGTTTTCACAAATTGTTTAGTCTATAATAGCTAGCTGGCTGGAACTAAACAATTATTTTATGAAATATATATTTGAAATTGTTATAATATCACCACAATTATAAGAATATTGAATATGATTATGAAAGGAAGATGATAATACCAAATATGAGAATGTGTCTCGGATAATCTTTACCCTTACATTTACATGATATATATATTACAACCAACTATACTATTTAGAAGACAAGATTGTATAATTGGTAGACAAAGTCATATAATTGGCCTTTGAAATTTGGTGTCATACAATATTGTCGGCAAGGTTGTCGGTGGTGATTCATAACACTCCCCTTGGATGACACTATTTCAAAACTTCGGGGTCTTGAAGTACTGCCTCATTAAAAACCTTGCTAAAGGAAAACCCAATGGGAAAAAACTTTAGCTAAGGGAAAAAGAGTGCAGTATATAGCTCCCCCTCAAATTGCAGGTCGTTACATTGTTCGTACATGGCGCATGCCAATATCATGAACATGTTTCCTGAATGTTGCTGCGGGAAGTGCTTTTGTGAAAAGATCAGCTGAGTTGTTGCTGGACTGGACATATCTCATTTCAACCTGATTGTCTTTAATAAGGTCTCGAGTATACTCAAAGTATCTTGGTGGTATATGCTTTGTTCTGTCACTTTTGATATATCCTTCCTTCATTTGCGAGACACAAGCTGCATTATCTTCATAGATAGGAGTTGGAATTCGATCTTTCTCTAGTCCACAAGAAATCAATATGTGTCGTGACATAGATCTTAACCATACACATTGTCTTGAAGCTTCATGCAATGCAATGACTTCAGCATGATTTGAAGATGTTGCAATGAGTGTTTGTTTCTGAGAACGCCATGAAATCGCAGTTCCTCCATTCTTAAATACATATCCAGTTTGAGATTTTGCTTTATGGGAGTCAGATAAATAACCTGCATCTGCATAACCAACTAACCCTTCTTTTGAATCGTTAGAATAAAATAAACCTAAATCAACAGTTCCTTTTAAATACCGAAAAATATGTTTAATGCCATTCCAATGTTTTTTAGTAGGGGATGAACTGAATCTTGCCAATAAATTAACTGCAAAAGAAATGTCAGGTCTTGTACAGTTAGTAAGATACATAAGTGCTCCAATTGCACTGAGGTATGGTACTTCGGGACCAAGAATCTCTTCATTATCTTCGCAAGGACGAAATGGATCATTGTCAACATTGAGTGATCTAACAACCATCGGTGTGCTTAAAGGATTTGCTTTGTCCATATTAAAACGTTTTAAGAGTTTCTCAGTATAAGTTGACTGATGCACAAGTATCCCATTATGCATATGCTCAATTTGTAAACCAAGACAATATTTGGTTTTTCCAAGATCTTTCATTTCGAATTCTTTCTTTAAAAGAGCAATTGCTTTATTAATTTCTTTTTGTGTCCCAATTAAATTTAGATCGTCAACATACACAGCTATGATCACATATCCTGATGTTGTCTTCTTGATGAAGACACATGGACAAATAAGATTATTTGTGTATCCTTTGCTTATCAAATAATCACTCAAAACGATTGTACCACATCCTTCCAGATTGTTTCAGTCCATACAAGGATCTTTGTAATTTGATGGAATACATTTCCTTAGGCTTTGAGCTTATTGCATCGGGGAGTTTAAATCCTTCGGGAATTTTCATATAGATGTCACTATCTAGTGATCCATACAAGTAAGCTGTGACAACATCCATAAGGCGCATCTCTAAATTTTTAGAGACTGCTAAGCTGATTAAATATCTAAACGTAATAGCATCCATGACAGGAGAATACGTTTCTTCATAGTCAATTCCTGGCCTCTGAGAAAAACCTTGAGCTACAAGTCTTGCTTTATATCTTGTAACTTCATTTTTCTCATTTCGTTTTCTCACAAAAACCCATTTATATCCTACAGGTTTCATTGACTTTGGTGTAATGACAATAGGTCCAAAAACCTTTCGATTGTTTAGTGAGTTTAATTCAGCTTGCATAGCATCTTTCCATTTGTTCCAATCTTGTTGATTTTTACAATCATCTACAGATTTTGGTTCAGGGTCATCATTTTCTTCCATGATATCGCTTGCCACAAAATAAGAAAATATATCATCAATATTTTCCATTTCATCTCGATCCCACATTATATGTGATTTACCATAGTTTATTGACAATTCTTTATTGGAATCATTTATTTCTTCCTGAGGAAATGTTATATCATTTATTCTTTCCTGAGGGAAGGTTTTGTCAATCATTCCTTCCTTAGGGTCAGTATCCTTCTCAGAACCCTTTCTTTTTCGAGGATTTTTATCCTTTGAACCGATTGGCATTCCACGTTTTAAACGTTTTTGAGATTCATGAGGTGCATGATTATGGTTTTGCTTGCTTGGAATCTCAACTCAAGCTGGAGCATTAGCAGCTGGTATATGAGATTTAGTGACCCTGTTTATATCAGTAAATGCATCAGGTAACTGATTTGCAATTTCTTGTAGATGTATTATTTTTTGAACCTCTGTCTCACTTTGTTTTGATCTTGGGTCTAGGTGTAACAATGATGGCACACACCATGATATATCTCTTTCTTGCTTTTTCATTTCTCCTCCTAATGTCGGGAACATTGTCTCGTTAAAATGACAATCAGCAAAACGTGCTGTAAATACATCACCTGTTAAAGGTTCAAGGTATCTTATGATGGAAGATGTTTTATATCCAACATATATTCCCAACCTTCTTTGGGGACCCATTTTTGTGCGTTGTGGTGGTGCAATAGGAACATACACAGCATAACCAAAAATTCTAAGATGAGAGATATTTGGCTCATTTCCAGAAACAAGTTGTGTGGGAGAGTATTTATGATTTGCACTGGTCTCACGCGGATTAATGATCCAGCATGCATAATTGCATGACCCCAAATAGAAACAGGGAGTTTTGTCCTCATTATTAATGGTCTAGCTATTAGCTGTAGGCGTTTGATCAACGACTCGGCTAAGCCATTTTGTGTGTGTACATGAGCAACAGGGTGTTCTACAACAATCCCCACAGACATGCAATAATCATCAAAAGCATGTGATGTAAATTCTCCCGCATTATCAAGCCTTACTCTTTTAATGGTATAATCCGGAAAATGTGCACGTAATTTGATAATTTGAGCAAGAAATTTTGCAAAAGCAACATTACGAGTCGATAATAAAGAGATATTAGACCATCTGCTGGATGCGTCTATTAAGACCATGAAGTATCTAAATGGTCCACATGGTGGATGAATTGGTCCACATATGTCACCTTGAATTCTTTCAAGAAACATTGGTGTTTCTTTATCGACTTTTAATGGCGAAGGCCTTGTAATTAATTTTCCAAGAGAACAAGATGTACATTGAGGCATTTTATCTATTTTATGGATCTTTTGACCTTTCAGTGGATGCCCATGTGTATTTTCAATGATCCTTTTCATCATTGTGGATCTTGGATGGCCTAATCTGTCATGCCATAAGTTTATGATACCAGAATCGCAACAATTTTCTTTGACTGCCATATGTGCTTGAGGCATATTTATATATGTATAATGCAAACCAGAATGGAGCATTGGCAATTTTTCCAATATTTGATCTTTGCTTATGATATGCAAATATTTTTCATTACTAACAGTCCTTGACTGAGTATCATATCCATTATGATATATGTTTCTGAAACTCAACAAATTTCTTGTTGATTTTGGGGAAAATAAAGCATTTTCTATTTTGAGCTTTGTACCATTTGGTAATGCTAAATTAGCTTTTCCCACTCCTTCTATCAAGTTTGTAGGACCTGATATTGTATTGATGATCCCTTTTGTTGGTTTCAGTTTATAAAAATATTTTTTTTTGATCTAAGTATAGTATGCGTGGCTCCACTATCCGCTATACATATATCTTCTTCATTTGTTTGATCTTGTGCTCCAGTGATTTTCATTTTAAATCTTGAAAAATATTAAGAAAAAAAATAAGTGTATAACGAAGACATATGATATTTTAATAAGAACTTTATTTAATTGAAACACAAGTAGTACATGAAAGAGGAACTACATAATTAAAGATAATGATAACACACTTAATAACTGCATCTAATTATAGTGGTCAAGCAACTTTGTTTCAAAGTTCTATCCCAAAGTCTTCAACGCTCAGCTCAACATTGATATTATTAAAGTTATCAACATGGTTCACTTCTTTCTCTTTTCCTTTTAGAGAGGCTTGGTACAGTTCACACAGATATGGAGCTGTGCGACAAGCCTTTGCCCAGTGGTTTGTACTTCCACATCTAAAACATGAAGTGCCATTGTTTTCGGACCTACCAGCTTCATTCCATTTATTTTGGTGGTTGGAATTGGTATTGTGTGGGACATGATAATTATTGGCTCTCTGGTTACGACCACGACCACGGCCACGACCACGACCGTAAGAGTTATTGTTCCATTTGAATGGATTGTTACGATCATTAAAATGCCTTTTGTCAAAATGACCACGTCCACGTCCACGGCCTCGTCCTCGACTTTGTTCCCATTTATGATCAGAATTTTTATGAGAACTTTTGTGAGCAACATGTGCTTCTGGTATTGCTAATGAACCCGTGGGACGAGATTGATGATTTTTCGTCAATAATTCATTATTTTTCTCTGCTACAAGGAGTAATGCATTTAGATCAGAGTATCTCTTAAAATTCTGCAAACGATAATGTGTTTGCAAGTTTATATTTGATGTATGAAATGTGGAGAAAGTTTTCTCTAACTTTTCTTCCTATGTTACGGGATACCCACAAAATTCTAGCTTTGAACAAATTCGGTATAAAGCAGAGGTGTAATCATTTACCCTCTTAAAATCTTGGAACCTAAGACTGTTCCATTCATCTCTAGAAGTAGGAAGTAAAACTTCCTTTAGATGACCGAATCTGCTTTTCAAATCTTCCCATATCATATATGGGTTATCATAATTAAAATACTCATGCTGTAGTAATTCATCAATATGTTTATGGATGAAAACATCAGCTCTTGCTTTATCCTGGTCAGAGCAATCATTGTATTCTTGAATTGCGTCTAACACATCCATAGATTTTAAATGTCTTTTGACATTTGCTGTCCAAGACATATAATTTTCTCCAGAAATGTTGAGTGCAGGGAATTCGAGTTTTGCTATATTTGACATTTTGTTGCTAAACATAATAGAGCAAATAATAAGATAAATATTAGAATCCATATATATCAATCAACAATGAGATACAATACATTGGTAGAGCTATAAACATATAAAAGAAAAAGAAAATGCCGAAATCTTCAGATGGGAGATTAAAAATTAGAATGAGAAGTAGTATAAGCATTATAGTGACCAACATCAAAACCGGGTGAATCATTTTGAGAATTTTATCTTGGATAAATTTAATAAGAAGAATGTTTGTTGTAAATGAAATGGGGTTATTGATTGGTTATTTATAGTGAAAATTTATAACCCTTTTATAACGGTTATATTACCGTTTATAACGGTAACATTACCGTTTGTGTGTGTGTATATATATAATATATAATATTAATTTTTTTTAAGTAAGATAATAAATAAGATATTAAATACAGTTTATTTTATAAAATATATGTAATTAGTATGCACAATAATAAGAATAGAATTGTTAGTGTAAATAAATCTAACTTCTAAATGAGATATTAGTGTGCATATATAAATAAAAGTTAGAATAGTTATCAAATTTTAATAACAATGTTTATACACATTATTGCTATTACTCAGTATATTAGTTAGTATATGTATATGCATAGATATATATCTAATGTACATAATTAAAGAAGTGTTTATGATGCTTATGTAGATACCTTTGTGTCTATTACCTTTCTTGGTTAGGATATAAGCGGCTCGTGCTGATAACGTGCCATAATATCACCACAATTATAAGAATATTGAATATGATTATGAAAGGAAGATGATAATAGCAAATATGAGAATGTGTCTCGGATAATCTTTACCCTTACATTTACATGATATATATATTACAACCAACTATACTATTTAGAAGACAAGATTGTATAATTGGTAGACAAGGTCATATAATTGGCCTTTGAAATTTGGTGTCATACAATATTGTCGGCAAGGTTGTCGGTGGTGATTCATAACAGAAATATAATTATATTTTTTCAGTTTTAACTAATGAAATGTTTATTGAAGGAATTAACTTTTCATTTTTTCCATTTTAATGAAATCATGTGATCTAGTCCTATTACTTATTGAAATGCACAACACCGTCTATGCATAATGTATTTGAGGTAGTGTTTGACTATGTTAATATCTTAATGGTATTTTGTCAAAAACTTAAATTCTTATCTTATTATTGAACCAGATCCAAGAACACAAAACTTAATAAACAAAGACAACCAACAATATGTGATTGAAGACAAACAAAGAGAATAAAAATGATTCAGAGGTTGTAAACCCGAATGAACAGAGATAGGGTTTTCTTGATGTGTGTTGTGTTGAGACACCAGGAAACATTCGATATATACTAAAGGAGAGCCACCGACACCACAAAACTTCTTTTCCAAGCTAAGCCCACTAAGACACCAGCCCACTAGAGACAAGCAACCAGGTCCAAACCCAAGCCCAAAACAAAGATCTCACCAGCCATAAATAAAAGGCAAAGTATTAGAAAAACAATATAAAACTGAAAAATAATTTTATTTATTTTAACACCCCCCCTCAGTTTTATATCCAAATATATTAAACAAACCCAAGTTTTGTAACATAACGGCGTGCTGACTTACCAAAAGACCTTTAGTAAACATGTCCGCCAATTGCTTGTCAGATCTTATAGATACAGTTTTAATAACTCCAGATGATATTCTTTCACGCAAGAAAAACAAGTCAACCTCAAAATGTTTTGTTCGATTGTGAAAAACAGGATTTGCAGCTATTGATATGGCTGCATTATTATCACAATGTAAGGATACAGGAAGATCAACATTGACTTTTAACTCCTTTAACAAGTTCTTGATTCAAACTATTTCTTCAGTACAAGCACACATAGCCCTATACTCAGCTTCAGCGGATGACCGAGAAACAACCAACTGCTTCTTGCTTTTCCATGACACAAGTGATCCGCCAAGGAAAATACAAAAACCTGTTACAGATCGTCGATTATCTAGGCATTTAGCCCAATCAGAATCAGAGTACCCGGTAATATTAAAAGATCCCCCCTTTTTGAATAAAACTCCCAAACCAGGAGCTTTCTTTAAGTATCTCAACAATCTTAAAGCTATCTGCAAATGTGCATTAGACGGTTTATGCATATATTGACTTAAAAATTGAACAACATACGATGGTCTTGTATGAGAAAGGTATATTAATTTCCCAATTAATTTTTGATACCCGGTGACATTTGTTAAAAAAGACTTATCTTTTTTCACACATATTTGTGACAACATAATTTTGTTCTATAGGAGTGTTAACTGGTTTGCCTGCACTCATGCCATACTCAGCTAACAACTCCATGCAATATTTTTGTTGAGACAAACAAATCCCTTGGTCTGACTTAACAACTTCAATACCCAGAAAATATTTAAGGGGACCCAAATCTTTAATCATAAAATTTGATTTTAACATTTGTTTAACTTCATCAATGGCAACAACATCATTTCCCGTCACCACTATATCATCAACATAAACAAGTAAGATAACAATCACAGATTTTTCAGACTTAATAAACAAATAATAGTCACAAATAGACTGGGTAAATCCCGTTTTTAGCAAAGCAGACACAAGTTTAGCATTCCACATTGGTGGTGCTTGTTTTAAGCCATATAGAGATTTAACAAGCTTACACACACGAGTATCATCTTTTGAAAAATAACCATCAGGTAATTTCATATAGACATCTTTATGTAACTCACCATACAGAAAAGCATTATTAACATCTAACTGAAACAAAGACCAATTATTTTCAACAGCCAAACTTATAACACACCTAACGGTAACCATTTTAACAACCGGCGAGAAGGTCTCATCAAAATCAACTCCTTCTCTTTGGTTGTAACCTTTAGCAACTAAACGAGCCTTATATCGATCAATTTCACCATTAGACTTGTATTTTATTTTATAAACCCATCTACAACCTATAGCTTTTTTGCCACTAGGCAACTCAACAAGTTCCCAAGTATTATTAGTATAAAGAGCATTCATTTCATCATTCATAGCATTAACCCAATTAGAGTCTGTTGAAGCTTCTTAGTAATTTCTAGGCTCAACAGTTTTGTTGAGGCTAGACACAAAAGAAAAATTCTCAACAGATAAATTAGAGTAATTGACCACCTTTTCAAAACCATACTTAACTTTCCCTTCAACAACAAATCACTAAGTTTTTTAGGTAACACAGAACTCCTAGAAGATTTTCTAAGAGGAGGTTGAGTAGGGATACCCTCAGAAGAGCTGACATTCTCACTTTCAACTCCAGGTGGATCTACCTCACTAGTGCCATCTCTAGAACAACTAGATTGTGAAACATCAGTCTCAGTTTCATCTAAAGTCCTTGAGTTGCTACTAGGTTGCTGATCCTCACTAGAGTGATCAATGTGCACCCCCGCATCATCATCGGGATTTAGATCATTTAAGGAACATTTGGAAACATCTTCATCATATAGATCAAAAAAATTTAAATTGTTAACAGAAATACATTCATAATTTTCAAAAGTTTTTTTTGAGTTACTATTTTTAAAAGGAAAAATATTTTCATAAAACTTTACATCTCTTGAAAAAATAATCTTTTTATTATTTAAATTCCATAACTTATAGCCCTTTTTTTATAAGAATAAACTATGAAAACACATTTTTCAGACCTACTATCAAACTTATCATGAACATTTAAAACAGTACTAAACATAAGCAACCAGAGTTCCTTAAATGCAACAACGAGGGTTTAAAACCAAAAAAACACTCATAGGGGGTTTTGCCTTCTAACACTAAGGATGGTGTCCTGTTAATAAGATACGTAGCAGTTAAAACGCATTCAGACCAAAAAGAAAGGGGAACATTCCCTTGAAACAAAAGTGTTATAGCAACATCAACAAATGCCTATGTTTTCTCTCCACAACACCATTTTGTTGTGGAGTGTATGTACAAGAGGTATGATGAATGATGCCCTTGTCTCTAAAAAAATTCCGAATATGACTATTAACAAATTCGGATCCATTATCACTTATGATAATCTTAACTGTTTTATCAAACTGAGTTTTTAACAGGTTGACAAAAGTCTCAATATTAAAGAAAACTTCATCTTTGCTTTTCATTAAGAAAATACATACGGCTCTTGTATAATCATCAACAATAGTTAGGAAAAATCTATAGCCTTCCCTACTTTTAACTCTATAAGAACCCCAAACATCCACATGTATAAGATCACCTATATGTTTAGATTGGTGATCGCTCAAAGGAAAGGGTTCTCTTTGCTGTTTAGCCATGTGACAGACTTCACATGGATAATCATTTTTTTGAAAATTAAACTTCAAATCAGTTTGTAAGACATTTAAAACATTATCAGAAGGATGTCCTAGTCTAGTATGCCACATATTTAATGTATCAAAATTACTTAAGCACACCTTAAAAGAACTAGAACCATCACCACAAAAATACAGTCCATCAACTTGATTACCAGTCACCAGGATTCTCCTTGTGAGTAAATCCTGAAGATAACAATTATTTTCATCAAATATAACTTTAATTTTACTATCCTTAGCAAGCTTATGAACAGATAATAAATTCACATGATACTCAGGGACCACAAGCACATCAGTTAAAATAACAGTTTCACTCAATTTTATACTGCCAATTTTAGTCACTATTGCATTTGAACCATTTGGATGTCTAACAGTTACATTAAATTCAGACACATCTACTTGATCAAACACATTTTTATCAGATTTTACCATGTGCTGGTTGGCACCTGAATCGACAATCCATCCAGAGTTACTCAAAGATGGAAACTTACTAGCAAAACAAAAAATTTCTATCACCAAAACTACTAGCAGAAAAGGACCCAAAAAGTTTACCTCCTACACGAGAACCAGAAGTTTCTTCTCCAGATTTTTCATTTAACAAATTCAACAGTTTGGACATCTGATCGGGAGTAAGAAAAGTGCCTGAACTACCATCTGATTGATCATTCTTATGTTGAACAACATTATTAGAGACAGTAGGTTTATTAGATTGACTATATGGTTGACCCCCTCTAGTTCTGGGTCCTTGGGGGTATCCAACAATTTCAAAACATCTTTTAACAGTGTGTCCAACCTTATTACAATGAGTGCACTTAAGGTTAGGGTTGGGCCCTCTGCTGAATTTTTTTTTGAATCAAAAGACTGATTAGTTTTAGAAAAGAAACCCATATTTTGGGTCTGGGTTTGAGTTTTTGAAGTCTCACTAGAATTTCTATGGGATTCCTCCCTAGACACAATAGAGAAAGCAGTTTTAATAGTAGGTAAAGGATCTGTAGTTAACAAAGAAGTTCTAACAGACTGATAAGTATCATCAAGGCCCATCAAAAATTGCATAAGATTTATAAGGTGATTAAAATCATTGAATTTTCCAGAAGCATTGCAACTACAAGAAGGCAATTGAACCATAGCATCAAACTGTTTCCACATAGTATTAAGCCTATGATAATAATCTGACACAGTACTACCATTTTGATTAACTGAATTAATTTTTTGATATAAACTAAACACGACTGAACCATCAACTTTATCATATGTTTCCTTTAATTCTTCCCACACATCACGGGCAAATTTAGAAAAAACTTGTCCTAAATACAACTCTTCGGAAACAGAATTAAGAATCCATGAAAGAACCACAGAATTACACCAATCCCATTGTTTAGCAAGAATCTCATTATTAGTTGATCTTTTACAAGATCCATCAATAAAACCAATTTTATTTTTAACTTGTAGGGCAAGAAGCATGGCATTTTTCCAGACAGTGTAATTCTCTGATCCCTTCAACTTGATATGTACCACAGTTAATGTGCTAGAATCACTTGCGTGAAGATGTAAGGGATCATTAGCATCTAATTTACTAATCTCGGTAACACTAGAACTACCGGAATCACCCATTTAACAAACAAGAGATCAAATAATCGAGCAAACACTCACGAACACGCACAGAGAAAACAAGGTCACAAATAAACTGGTCCGACTAACCCAGCAACATCAAAGCCTATTGCCAACAGAAAATAAAAGATATGAAAAGATCTCACCGGGATTTTTGAAAGCCACCAATCCTCTAGCAGATTTGATAGTGCCCACAACGTCTTGCAGATTACGAATTGATATGCCCTAATTAACAGTCTGAGCAGAAGATCGCTTGTAACTCAAAATCTGTACAGTGCAGATTTAGGAGGAACAAACCCAAAACGAGCAAAGATTCCTCAATCGAATAGAATAATCACAGCAGCGGAATTAACGAGAGGTACCGAGCCATAGCTTTGATGCCATGTCAAAAACTTAAATTATGATCTTATTATTGAACCAGATCCAAGAGTACAAAACTTAATAAACAAAGACAACCAACAATATGTGATTGAAGACAAACAAAGAGAATAAAAATGATTCAGAGGTTGTAAACCCGAATGAACAGAGATAGGGTTTTCTTGATGTGTGTTGTGTTGAGACACCAGGAAACATTCGATGATATATACTGAAGGAGAACCACCGACACCACAAAACCTCTTTTCCAAGCTAAGCCCACTAAGACACCAGCCCACTAGAGACAAGCAACCAGGTCCGAAGCCAAGCCCAAAACAAAGATCTCACCAGCCACAAATAAAAGGCAAAGTATTAGAAAAACAATATAAAACTGAAAAATAATTTTATTTATTTTAATATATTTTATTTTAATTAATAAAATGTAATTATTGAAGTGGCTTAATATATTTCTAAATTAATTTCTCGCCTGTCTAGTCCTATACAAAGAACAAGTCACAACAAAGTAATCTTGTCCTCTTCATTCTTAAATCTTAACCTTCTTTGCACATTTCCTGTCAAGCTGTGCACTTGCAATTATTCTTATTTGATCCACAAATATGGAAGGATTCGTGCAGAATTTTCAAGATCTAAAAATTGAATTGGAAGTGATAAAAAAAGCCACCAACGACTTCGACCAAAAGAATTTTCTTGGAGGTGGAGGTTTTGGGAATGTTTATAAGGGAGACTTGTCTCAAGCTGAGGGGCAAAGAATGGTCGCTATTAAGCGTCTGGATCGTAAGCATGGACAAGGGGAAGCTGAGTTTATGAAAGAGATCGATACACTTTCGCGTTACAAGCATGAAAATCTTCTCTCTCTCCTGGGATTTTGTTATCAGGAGGATGAGGCGTTCATTGTGTACGATCTTGCATCTCGTGGAAGCCTTGACAAATACTTGAATTCCCCTGATCTCACGTGGTCAAAACGTATCAAGATATGCCTTGACGCAGCCAAGGGACTAAGATACCTTCATGATCCAAGGGGGACACACCAGAGGGTTATCCATTGTGATATAAAAGGTGGCAACATCCTACTTGATGACCAGTGGAATGCTAAAATTGCAGACTTTGGGTTCTCAATAACGGGCCCTGCTAATGATTTGCGATCGACTATTATCACATTAGCAGCAGGTACCCACGGGTATATTGATCCACTATATCAGACAACGAACATGTTAACTAAAGAGTCAGACGTGTACTCTTTTGGTGGTGTTATTTGAAGTTTTATTTGGGAGACTATGCTATACAGTTGATAGCAATGGTCGTCTTCAGGATATTTTAGTGCCCAAATGGAGAGAATACTATGAAGAGAAGACGTTAATTGATAGCATCTTTAAAGATCCAGGCATACAACCACTAGAGCAGAGTGTTATAAAAAGATTTTCAGACATTGCATATCGGTGTTTGAAGGAATCTCGTGAAGACCGGCCAGAGATGGCTGTTGTTGTGACAGAACTTGAGACCGCACTCGAAATTCACGAGTTACTCCAAAATCAAGAGTTTAGAGCTAATTGGAACAAACAAAGTTTAACATATAAAAAGATGGCTGAGAGTGCAAAACCTCCTCTGAATTACACCTCCGAAGATGAATTGAAGAACCATTTGTCCAAAGGGGTCCTCCTTAACCAGCGCAAAACGGTAATTAGCTGTTATGTTAATATTATAGACTGTCGCATGCCATCGCCAATTACTGTCACATGTAACATTGCTCCTCCTTATGCCACCAACAAAAGTAACACTTATATTCACTTGATCAGTCCTTAAACTTGAATATGTTCAAACAGAGCAGTTTAATTAGTAATTGATCAACCAAGATTGAAAAGATGTAATAATTTTAACATGCACAAACTAACTTGAATGTGTTCAATGGAGATACAGTGGTTTTCATTAAATAAGAGGGGAGAACACTGTGAGATGATATCTATTGCAGAATGTTTGAGTTCAGAATTCAAGAGGAAATTATGGAATAAATATATTTCAAGGTGACTTTTGTTTCTTGCTTTTGAGAATATATATTTGATAAGTATAAAGCAATGTATCATTCTTTGCTATATTGTACAATGTACGTTAACGCAGATTTCCTTTGGGCACCTACCATTCAAGGGATGGGAAATTCAAAACACGTGTAACCACCCAATTCTTTTCACCAGGAGTCACGTACACAGTAAACTTCGTGTTCAGGTTTGATAACCAAACGACACCGAGAAGATGTGAACGTATATCCCTAAAATACAAGCTACAAGGGGAGGCAGAGAATTCAATTTCATACCTTGTGTATGAGAGAGAAGATGGATGGTGGATGCATGGCTGAATTGTATCAGTTTACTTGTGACCACAAAAATGTTGATCTTCGAATTTTGTTTGACGGCTTCAGTCAATATACTTCTATAGAAGCAGAAGGCATTGAATTTCGGCCCTTGGAGAAAGTAGGATTATAAGCACGAGTTTTACTTAATTAATCAATTAGTATCCTTGAAATCCCCCTTTAATGTTCTAAAATTAATTGAAAATAGGTCATCAGCTACTATATATAGCATTCCTTATTTTCAATATAAAAAAAAACCCAACCCATTTTGGTCATTAGATCAAAGTCTAACTATTATGTTTATGTTCTTCAACAGGTGGAACATAAAGAGGACGAGAATCAACCCATATCAGATTCAAGTTTAGACTCAGATGTAACTTGGGAAGAACAACTTCCAACTGATTATGTAGACATAATGAAAATGTCAAAAAATAGCTTGCACTGGACAACCAAGGAGGAAGTGTACTCACTTATGAGAAAAGGGCTCTTAATCAATAGTGATGTTGTAAGTTCATGTTTTCTCATATATAGTTGTTGTGCAGCCTAGGAAGCATTTATATAATTCCTATTTGATAGGGATTTTCTCTTGACAAAAATGGAAGAAATGTCATATGATATCAGCAAGAGCAGCTGTCTTCAGGTCCTGGCGCATGAAAAATCTGTCTCTACCCGAATCAAGGTTCTTTTATATCTTTCCGCCAGCTTTCTTATAGAGTTCACTATCTATTGCAAATCTGTGCATCGTGTGTGAATTAAGAAGTTTATAAGATCTTTTACATGTTAGATGGTTTTCAATGATTTCTCAGATTCGGAGAAGCTATACAGTGTAATGATTGGGATATTGACCTACGATATGAAGTCCAGTCCCAATTGGTATCGTCTCTAACAACATATGCAATTTATGTTGTCTACAAACTATCAAAAGACCACTCTGGATTTGAAGTTCCCATGAAAGTACAGGTTGAACGATGTTTAGGTTTAGAAGATAATAATCCATATATCTATTTCGTAAATCCTCAAACCCCTGTAATTAACCCAAAGGCTGATCAAAACACCCACAACCCATCCAGTATGGTGATAAAAGAAAGCATTCCACAACAGAGAAATGATGGTTGGATGGAAGTACAACTTTTGGAATTCCGATATGCTACAACAGCCGAAATGATTCCTATGCGTGTTATTATGATTGCTGTTGACTATGAAAAGGAGAAGTTTAGTGGGCTTATAATTGAAGGCATTGAAATTAGACCCGTATAGATTCCGTCTTTCTTTCTTTCTTTTGGATATTTTTTATTTTTTTTACAGTGAATAAGCTAGGAATAACTGTAAACCCAAAATTTGTTTTCATTTTTCTCTTTGGGAGGAAGTACATTTTGTATCATATTCACGACTATAAACAGACTCTCGCTATAGCTATTTCAGGGCGGTACGCTACATTTGCACACTCTACTCTCATTTTGCTTTATATAGTTTGTGACGCCACGCTAACAGAACTAAATATATGATAACACAAATATATGGCTCTTGGTTAAATATATTAATAAATAATCCCGGGAGAGTTGTAAGTACTACAATAGGTATAACACACTTTTAATGCTTTATCGTAACCTTTTGGTCATGGGACATCATAAGTTCTTTTCTGTTGTCAAATCCATAAATATTGATATAAAATATAACTAAATCTTCGACGGTTATTATTACACTTCACTTATCGAGGTCTCTTATATAGAAGTGATGTATAAATATGACTTGTTCATACAATCATCGATACATTTTATGCAATTTTGCGTTTAACATATATCTCCCTACATATCATGTATGTATTATAGAATCTTTACATGCCAATTCAACAGCTAATTTGAGAAAATTACATACTAAAACATCAAATACCCTATAGATTTGACAGTTATTTAACTATAATAACCAACACCTAAAGCAGCTGCAGATGTAGCCTTTTTTAGTAGGCAAACACTCCAAGAATTGATAAGAAGGAACAAGAAGACTGGGGCAATTTTCTGATATTATTTCCAATGCAAAATGCAGAATTTAAACATGCAACTGAACGAGGCTTATCACCCACGTTCCTTATTTCATGGAAAACATGCACCACTAAGCTAAATACAATAACTAAAAGTACTCATGACTAGTTCAAACAAAATAAATGAAACATGAAAGTAGGAAAGTGGAAACTGCAAGTGGGGTCGTGCACTTCAGCAGAGTCTTGATGATCACTCCAAGTATCGAATGGGCTTCTTTGGTTGTCTTCTGGGCTTATAATCCAACTGGGCTTGATTGGTGTCTTGTGGGCCAGCCTGTATCGTATCATCACCCTCCCCCTGGACAAGCGACATTGTCCTCAATGTCTTGAAAAAACGGAAACTGATTGTGAATTGACTGGGCATCTTCCCAAGTAGCTTCTTCAAGAGGTCGTTTTTCCCATATAACAAGCACTTGTGGTTGATTCTCGGAACCAAAACAATTGTCTAAAACGGCTTCTGGTAGGAATCCAATGGATGTATTTTCGTCAATGTGAGGGATAGTACCTTGTGAAGTCGGAATAGGGCCGTGGTTCAATTTGAGCAGTGAAACGTGGAAGACCGGATGTATCTTGGAGGATGGTGGCAAATCAAACTTGTAGGCGACCTTGCCAATTCGTTCCAATATCTTTTATGGCCCAAAGAACCTGCGTGAAAGTTTTTGATTTTTGCGATCTTGAACTGCCTTTTGACGATATTGTTGCTGTTGGGTTCCATTGGTGATCAATCAACGGTTTAACAATTAAACCCGGTTTAATTAAATTAGTTTCATAATTATTAATCACGTTAATATATACGCAGCGGAATATAAAAACGAGTAATCACCATTTAACGGAACCGTACAGGACCCGGTTACAAACGATACGAGTACGAGTAATAATATACGATATATTGTTAACTACCGATGAGATAAATAATACCTCGGTTAATGATTAACCAGTTGAGACACCGAGGTTCAACGAACGAGTGCTAGTCCACGAACCGAAGAAACGAGCGGTGACGGTGGTGCGTTACAGCAGCAGCGGCGTACTAGATGGCGGCGAGATACGGTGATTCGGTGGTGGTTTGCGGCAAGCTACAGCAGCAACCGATGGCTCCTTAAAGCAGCCGATGATGGTGCTTGTTGCTTGTTTCCGTTGATCCAAGAGAAAAGTGACGAGGGTGTATTAGGGTTGTATGGTTCCACTTTTCTTGGAGGCTAATCAACACCCACGTAGGTTTTGTTATGCATATAATTAATATTATATGAGATTATTTATATATATAAATAATCTCAAACTATCAATATTTAATCATAACCGGGCCTAAAGTCCAACTCGTTCCAACTCTCGTTTAAAGCCCAAACCAGTTTATTTAATTAGTAAATAAACTATATTATTTATAGCTATTATAAATAATAATCCCGTCATATTTATATTCGTCGTTTACCGGTTAACAATTTAAGCGGGTTTTAGTTCGTTGCCCAAGGTGTAACTCTCACGGGTCGTAACTCGGTTGGCCGTGTTAAATTAACCGAACCGGTCCACTATTTCCAACAGTCTCCCACTTGGACGGCTTTCGATTAATATCCTTAACGCAGACAGTCAGCGGTGCTCTAGCTACACATGGCTGTCCCCAATAAGTTACGACACTTTAAAGTCATTAACCAAAACATCTTGGAATACGCTATTGCAAGATAATGAGCTTATGGCAATCGTTGTCATCTATCCTCTCTGTATAAGACACCAATTGAACAATGAGACATGGATAAGATCAATCTCATATGGCGTTCAATCATTATCGTTTTCATTCTCGAGTCAAAGAGGTCCAATCAAACACACAGTAAGTTTGGGTGAGGCCTCACACTTTACTAGTTTGAATCAACGAAGGTGCCAGGATGTCTAACTGTTACATATCATGTAAGAATACAAAATATCTTGATTACATACAACTCCCACTGAACTTCAGAATACTCCCAACCAATGCCTTTATGACTGGCAGTTACGCGACAGCGGTTGACACTGATCAAAGAATACCTTTAGTAAACGAAAGTTCTAATATGTATCTCAGGTCTAAGGATACTAAATGAGCATACCAATATCAAATGCATCTTATGACTAAGATCCATGAAGATGATTTGATGTGAGTTACATCCAACGTCATTCATAATGAGGTCTGTGAGTTTGGTAGTCAACCCTTTGAGTCCAAAGTCAGAATAGTCTTTATTCAGAATCTCTCCCACGAGTCTGACCGACTACGGATAATTTAGAATACAATATTCTTGGATTAAACGCATTAAAATGAACACAGTTATAATATTCAACGTTTTCATTTAACCATTAAATCAAAAGTGAACTAAAAAATATAACTGTTTAAATGTTCATACATCAAAATACTAAATCAAAACAAATTACTAGCTAATCTAAGACTGATAGCATCCCTGTGTTGGTTATGCTTGTCCTAAGTCATCGGCTTAGTGAACGGGTCTGCTAGGTTTTGATCTGTGTCTACTTTGCTTATTGTGATGTCACCTCGTTCCAGTATCTCCCGTATGAGGTGGAACTTCCTTAGAATGTGCTTGGCTCTGTGATGAGATCTGGGCTCTTTGGCCTGAGCAATAGCACCTGTGTTATCACAGAACACCTCGATTGGTTTGCGAATACTCGGAACCACATCGAGATCGGTGATGAACTTCTTCATCCAAGAAGCCTCTTTAGCAGCATCCGATGCAGCTATATATTCGGATTCGGTGGTAGAATCCGTCACTACACTCTTCTTGGAGCTATTCCAATAAATGGCTCCTCCATTGAGAGTGAAAACGAAACCTGACTGTGAGTGAGAATCATCTCGGTCAGTCTGGAAGCTAGCATCAGTGTAACACCTTACAGTGAGCTCCTCTTCCACTCCCCCAAACACCAAGAACATATCTTTAGTCCTATTCAAGTACCTTAGAATATTCTTTACGGCAGTCCAATGGGCTATGCCAGGACTCTGTTGAAAAAGACTGGTCATGCTCAAAGCATACGAGACGTCTGGCCTAGTACATAACATAGCATACATGACAGAACCAACCGCTGAAGCATATGGAATTGCTTGCATATGTTTAGATTCAATGTCCGTTGCCGGAGATTGCGATTTGCTCAACACGGTTCCTTTAGTCATTGGAACAACTCCTTTCTTGGAGTTTTCCATTGAGAAGCGTGCCATTACTTTGTCTATGTAAGTACTTTGACTTAGCCCTAGAATCCGCTTAGATCTATCTCTATAGATCTTTATTCCCAGAATATATGCGGCTTCTCCAAGATCTTTCATTGCAAAACAAGATTCCAACCAGTGCTTAACTTCCTTAAGCATAGGAATGTTGTTTCCAATGATCAGTATATCATCCACATACAAGATGAGGAATGATATAGTGCTCCCACTAGCCTTTATGTAAACACAAGGCTCATCTTCATTTTTGACAAAACCAAACTCTTTGATTTTCTCATCAAAGTGAAGATTCCAGCTTCGAGATGCTTGCTTAAGTCCATAAATGGACTTATTTAATTTGCAAACCCTATTAGGATATTTTGGATCGACAAAACCTTCAGGCTGAACCATATAGACATCTTCGGAAAGATGTCCATAAAGGAAAGCAGTTTTGACATCCATTTGCCATATCTCATAGTCATAATATGCAGAAATGGCAAGTAATATCCTTATTGACTTAGTCATAGCAACGGTCGAGAAGGTTTCATCATAGTCAACACCTTGAGTTTGAGTAAAACCTTTCGCAACTAGCCGTGCCTTATAGGTTTGTACATTTCCATGCATGTCGGTTTTTCTTTTGAAAATCCATTTGCTCCCTACTGACCGACTATCGGGGGTAGCTCAACCAAGTTCCAAACTTGGTTATCCTGCATGGATTGCATCTCGGCATTCATGGCATCTTGCCATTTCTCGGATTTCGGATCCAAGAGAGCAGATTTGTAGTTAGTAGGCTCTTCGCCAGACTCGGCCACTAATAAGACTTCGGGACCATCTAAATGCCATAGGTATCTAGAATTTATTACAAGAGTCCGATTACTTCTGCGAACGCTTGTGTTCCCGTCTGATGTATCAACAACAACAACTTGTTGATCAGACGCTCCAACTTTCTCAGCGGTTGTTTGTGGTTCTTGAATTTCTTCAAGATCAACAATGTTATCTCCAGTTCCTCGATTGAGAAATTTCTTCTCAAGGAAGTGACCTGTGACACTCGTCAATTTTAGGTTAACTTCGTTAATCCGAACTCCGTTAATTCAAATTTAAGATCACACGAACCATAACGCATATCTCATTACATTTAAACTAGGGTTTTAAATGACGCTTGACAATCACTACATATGTAGTCTTTCGGGATTGCACCGAAACGCAAACGAGTTGACGCAAACCATTGGTGAATAAACGAAAAACATCCAAACAATAATTATTTGATAATTATGTGTTAGGCTTATGTGCTATTTGATAATATTATATAGAACACTAACTCAAGATGCAAACAAGTTACTTTAAGCTAGAAAAGTAACAATTAGAAGTTGAGGGGCCTTGGTGTAACATTTATTATTAATAATATTAAAAACCCTAACTCTCTCTCTCCCTCCCCACAACCGATCGGCCCCCATCACCCCCCTCCCTTTCATCCTTTGCGACGACAGCCTCCACCCACACCCATATCACCTTCGTTTTGGCTTGGTTCTTCATAATCGGAGCATCCCGCACTTGTTTCTAAGCATCTCTCACCTTTCTCTTGGTTGTTTCTGTGTTTTTAAGGTATAAACATGAAACCCTAACTTTGTAAATCATGTATTAAGTGTTTATATGCTTGGTTTTGATTAGAGGATGATTGATTATGCGTTGGTTATTGATCTAAATGATCATATGTGATTTTGAACGGTGAAAGATTGTTAAATCATTGATTGTTTGTACTGATTTCTATGGATAATTATGTTTATTGCATGTTTGGAGATATGTCGTATGCTTAGGATGCATGTTAGACGATTGTTTGTGCTTGCTGAGTTTTGACAGCAGAGATAGTTAAACTTGAACGACATGTAACTTGTTAAATATAAAACCAAACTGAGCTATTTATGAGTCTAATAGGTAGTACTCTGAGTCTAGTTTCTAGAAAACCCAACCACGCCTGATTTGGAGGTGTTTTGGTTGCTCAAAAGATTTAAATGTGATTAAAGGTCAAAACTGGTACTGGACAGATTGTAAGTTATGTTTATACAACTGTAACTAAATGTTAATTTGAAAATTGGTCGAGATTGTTAACACTAAAGTGTACTAGGTTGAGTCTAGTTTCTATAAAGTCCAAGTTTGTAATTTTTGGACAAGTAAAAGTTAACTTTTATTATTTTACAAAACTGAAGTGCAAATCTGAATTGTGAGACCTGCTGTTAGGCTGTTTTGTAATTATCATATCTCATAAACACAAGACCAAATGGGTTGGTTCCACTTCTGGAAGTTAACATGTTGAGTTAAGAACCTAACCCAATTAGTCTTGCATTTATTGGATTTTTCATTTAATGGGAATAACAAATAACATTCTGTTACGCATGATTTTGACTGCTGTGAGTTTACTGTAATGTTTTGATCATTGTGAGTAAACTATGTGGAATAAAAATACAATAAAAATAGTTCTGGAAACCTAACTCATACATGCTTTTGTGACGATTTTTGTTGAATTAATTGATATGCTATGATCTGTTGAATAGAGTAATCTTTCAAGTAGAATTCTGTCTTGATAAAACTAGCTGCTGAACTATGTGAAAATACATGATACATGCTTGTTGTTAAATAATTGCTACGTTTATGACAAAATTGCCCTTGTGGGGATAATTGCTAGTAATGTACAATATTAATACATGATATGTAAATAGTTGTTCACACATGTAACGCATCACCAATGTGCTTGTTGAGACACACAGAATTCACAAACGAAACACGAAACGTATCTTATGCATGTTACGTGCCGAGTCTAGAGACTCGATAATAGTTCCAACACTTAGAAAATCTCATTTGTTGTTTTAGAACGCTAGAGAGGATTTTCTGTGACGCGCATCACTTGGGTGACTTGTTTTATTGAATTCTTCGCAAACAGTGAGTTTCACGTTCCCCTTTTAACTCTTTTAAGCGCTTTTTCACTTGGGGGGAGAATACATACTCCGAAACGCTTTTAGATTTTGTTATTTAGTTATATATCACTTGTAAAGGCTAAGTGGCAAACGAAACAACAAAAGTCCTTCATACACATCGAACCGTTTAGTATTGGATAATAGCGAGTCACTGTTGAGTAGTACTACTGGGTTTGACAAACCCCACCCAACGCTAAACTCGACTGGAGGTCGAGTGGGTGTAATCTTGGCTAACACATTACCATGGTCGGGATAGACCTGGTGGCAAGAAAAATGATAAACAGTCAGCTTCAGTGTCGAACACTTAGTAATACTTGCTTTATAGGCTAGCTACCTATAGATATATATTGATTTAACATTATCTGGTAACGCATAACGCAAAACGCAAAACGCAAAACGCAAACGCTTTATTTATATAAACTTGTGAACTCACCAACCCCGTGTTGACACTTTTAGTATGTTATTCTCAGGTAGCCGAGGCGGGCGCGCGGTATAGGATCATGCATTACTTTGAACGCTATTGTTTATGCAAACTCGTTTTTAAACTGTTATTAATTGGGTTTTTAAGTCGTCCTGCGTGACGCAACATTTGGTTTATGGTTTTACGCTTTCGCACTTATTTACACTTAAATGTTTTCGTGGTTTGAAAACTTTACTTATGGTTTGATTATAACTAATGATTCCGATCCTGTTATTTCACACTCTCTGACGGTAAAACTCCGTTAGTGGATTTTGAGGGTGTGACAGATTGGTATCAGAGCCATTGGTTATAGCGAACTAGAATTGCATGCATACTAGACTATAACCGCAACGACCCATTAGTTATAATTATACGCACTGCATATATATTTTGTTTAATCTTTTGTTATCTCATCTCTTTACCTCATCCACTCATACGCGCGCATACATGACTTATCCTGTATGGATGTCGCCGCCACCATCATCATCATCCGACCAGGTGACTCATGCTCATGGAAAGGAACCGCAGCTACCTACCTCATCGCCACCCCGAGTAGTCCCGGAACTAGAAGCCCCTGCACCGAAGATGTATCGCCTGTCTGGAGGCATGTACGACTACGACCTTAGCTGGGATTGGTACCCGAGTCTGATCAGACGTATGGTTTATCGCGAACAAGTTCCCCCACTACCTCACCCGAGTCGTCCTGCTTACCCCAACACCCTACCACCCATAACCGAACCTATAGAGCGTGTTCTCGCAGCTGTTGTTTCTTGTTTAGAGCGTGACGTGGGTTTTATGCGCTCGGCGAGAGCGAACGTTTCCGGATTGATAAGAGATGGAACCGAGGCTAGGGAAGAAATTTCCCGCCTAAAAACGGCTATGAAGGAAATGAAGGATACTAATGAGCAGCAGATGAAGATTATGAGAAAAATGCAAGCAGAGATGATCGATCTGCAAGAGCAACTCCTTGTGGCGAGATCCCGGACAGAGATAGCTCTAGAGCGATGCGATATCTTACAGACACAAATTGCTCAGAACGCAGCAAAATCTGAGGAAGAACCTGAGGAAGAACCCGAGGAAGATACTGAGGAGGATGCACACTCGGACGTGTCCTCAGGCGACGACATCTCAGGATGATAACACCTAGATGTCTAGAAGAAACGCTGGTCATGGTCGCGGTAACATTAGACTAACCACAGCAGAACTCCAAACCCTACTGAATGACCATGCGGCGGCAGCTCTAGCTGCGCAAGTTCAGAATCAAGCCAGAGGTCAAGCCGGAGTCTGTACTTTCAAGAACTACCTAGACTGCAAGCCTAATTCATTTGACGGAACTGAGGGAGCCATAGGTTTTCTGCGTTGGGCTGAGAAGGCAGAGTCAGCTTTTGAGATGTGTAACTGTCCACCCGCCAGTAGGGTCAAATTTGCTGCTGGAACACTGGAAGATTCTGCTCTCACTTGGTGGAACTCCAATGTGCAAATTCTTGGATTGGAATTGGCTAATGCTATGAACTGGGAAGAGTTCAAGAATATGATGCGGGAAGAGTATTGTCCTAGAGAGGAAATCGCGAAGTTGGAATCTGAGTTTTGGTCGTTGAAAATGGTGGGTTCCGAGATTGTAGCCTACACCACCCGTTCTCACGAGCTAGCAGTAATGTGTCCACGGATGGTAGACCCGCCAAGTAAGAGGATCGAGATGTATATCGATAGGTTGGTACCACAAATTCAGGGTATGGTGACGTCTTCTAAACCGGCTACAATTCAACAAGCAATCCGGTTAGCTCACAAAGTGACGGATCAGGCAGTGACACAAGGTGCGTTACCACCTAGAGGTTCAACCTCTAAAACCCGTGATAACCCGAGCACTGACAAAAACAACAACCCGAGCAATGGAAAGAGGAAATTCGACAACACCAGGTCCTCATCCTCGAACCTCCCACAGCAACAACACTACCGTAAGCCCGAACTCACTCAGAGCTTCAATAATCAGGGTTCCAACAATAACAACAACGGTGTCGGGTAGGTTTCGAGTGACTATGCTGGGAAATACCCAAAATGCAACAAGTGCAACTATTACCATGCTGGCGCATGCGACCGTATCAAATGTCTGAGATACGGAAAAATGGGTCATCAGGCCAAGGAATGTAGGGGAGACCTAGCGGCAAGGGTGCTCCTAAACAACCTACGGCGACTAAAGGGTGTTTCGAGTGTGGTCAAGAGGGTAATTTCAAGAAGGATTGCCCCAAACTAAAGCAGAATGAGAACAATGGAGGCAACAGCGGTGGCGGAAGCAGTGGTAAAGGTAGAGCTTTCGTCATTGGGTCGGGCCAGGCCCGCAACGATTCGAATGTGGTTACTGGTAAGTTTCCTGTGAACGACTGTTTTGCTTCTGTTTTGTTTGACACTGGAGCTGATAGGAGTTTTGTATCGAAAGACTTTAGTAAACTCTTAGACTTAACTCCAACCCCGTTAGATGCTAAGTTCCCTGTCGAATTAGCTGACGGTAAGTCTGTAAAAACAACTCATGCACTTGCGGGATGTAAGTTGAAACTGTCAGGTCATACTTTTGATATCGACCTCATACCTTTTACACTTGGTAGTTTCGATGTCGTTGTCGGCATGAACTGGCTATCCGAGAACCGATCCGGGATTATATGTCACGACAAGATAGTCCACATCACTACCTCTTCCGGCGAGATCATTTCGATCCAGGGAGAGAAGAGCGGCATGACCACCAGCGTCATCACCCTCATGAAGGCGCAAAAATGTCTACGAAAGGGTCATCCGGCAATTTTAGCCCATATTGTCGAGAAATCCGCGGAGGAAAAGCGAATCGAAGACATACCAATTGTGCGAGATTTTCCGGAAGTCTTCCTGGAGGATTTTCCTGGACTCCCACCTATTCGGCAAGTCGAATTCCAAATCGAATTGACCCCCGGTGCAGCACCCATAGCACGAGCCCCGTATCGGCTCTCACCGGCAGAGCTTCAGGAGTTGTCCACTCGATTGCAAGATTTGTTGGATAAGGGTTTTATCCGACCTAGCTCACACCATGGGGAGCCCCTGTCTTATTTGTCCGAAAGAAGGACGGGACTTTCCGCATGTGCATCGACTACCGAGAGCTGAACAAGGTGACGATCAAGGACCGTTATCCCTTACCCCGAATTGATGATCTGTTCGACCAACTCCAAGGATCGAGTTACTACTCGAAGATCGATCGGAGATCTGGTTACCATCAAATAAGAGTGCGCGAAGAAGATATTTCAAAGACGGCTTTCAGAACTCGGTATGGTCACTACGAGTTTTCGGTTATGCCTTTTGGCTTAACCAACGCACCAGCCGTATTCATGGATCTCATGAACAGAGTATGCAAGGCGTACCTCGACAAGTTTATGATTGTCTTTATTGATGATATCCTCGTCTACTCCAAGAACAAGGCCGACCACGAAGAACACCTGAGATTGATCTTAGAACTACTGAAGAAGGAACAACTGTACGCTAAACTCTTGAAATGCGAATTTTGGCTTCGCGAGGTTCATTTCTTAGGACATGTGATCAATGAGAATGGTATCCATGTCGATCCCAGTAAAGTAGAGGCCATCAATAACTGGGAAGCACCTAAGACTCCGACTGAGGTGCGACAATTCCTAGGACTGGCTGGCTACTACCGGCGTTTTATTGAGGGATTTTCGAAGATTGCTCAACCCCTCACCGCTTTGACTCACAAGGGTACTAAGTACAATTGGGGTGACGCGCAAGAAACCGCTTTCCAACTGTTGAAAACCAAACTCTGTAGCGCCCCTATCCTAGCCCTTCCCGAGGGAACAGAAAATTTTGAGGTACATTGTGACGCGTCGATACAAGGTCTCGGTTGCGTGCTGATGCAACTCGAGAAAGTTATAGCCTATGCCTCTCGACAACTACGGATTCACGAGAAGAACTACACGACCCATGACTTGGAACTCGGAGCTGTGGTGTTTGCTCTTAAGATATGGAGGCATTACTTGTACGGTACCAAGTTTACCATTTACACCGACCACAAGAGTCTCCAACATATCTACGATCAGAAGGAGCTGAACATGCGACAGCGTCGTTGGGTCGAGCTGCTTAAGGATTATGATTGTGCCATCAAGTACCACCCTGGCAAGGCCAATGTAGTGGCCGATGCTTTCAGCAGGAAAGAAACCGATAAACCTAGGCGAGTGCGAGCATTACAACTCACGATTCACGCCAACTTACCCGATCAGATTCGCGATGCGCAACTCGAAGCCTTGAATGACGATAATCTCCCATCAGAACTTATGCGGGGCATGAACAAGCAACTTGAAACCAAATCGGACGGGGTCCGATATTTCGAAAACCGGATTTGGGTCCCTCGATACTGAGAGTTGAGAACTCTAGTGATGGGCGAAGCACACAAGCCCCGATATTCCATCCACCCTGGCTCAGATAAAATGTACCATGACCTAAAGGCACTTTACTGGTGGCCAAACATGAAAGCCGACATTGCCACCTACGTGAGCAAATGCTTAACTTGTGCAAGAGTCAAAATAGAATATCAGAAACCATCTGGTCTGCTACAGCAACCGGAACTTCCAACGTGGAAATGGGAACACATTTTAATGGATTTCATCACGGGATTACCCAAAACACCGACGGGATGCGATACCATCTGGGTGATCGTTGACCGGTTGACTAAGTCTGCACACTTCTTAGCAATCAAAGAATCGGACAAAATGGAAAGAATGACTCGCATCTACATGAAAGAAGTAGTGTCTAGACACGGAGTGCCTGTCTCGATCATATCTGATCGAGATTCCCGTTTCACTTCGCACTTCTGTAAGTCACTAAAGAGTGCACTAGGCACCCGCCTTGATATGAGCACAGCATACCATCCTCAGACGGATGGGCAAAGTGAGCGCACCATTCAGACCTTGGAAGACATGTTGCGTGCATGCGTGTTGGATTTCGGAAAAAGTTGGGAACCTCACTTACCTTTGGTAGAGTTTTCGTATAATAACAGCTACCGCGCAAGCATTAAAGCAGCGCCGTTTGAAGCGTTGTACGGACGGAAGTGTCGATCACCTCTCTGCTGGGCAGAGGTGGGTGATAGCCAAATCACTGGTCCAGAATTAGTACTTGAAACCTCCGAGAAGATTGTTCAAATCCGAAACCGCATTGCAGCAGCACGAGATCGCCAAAAGAGTTACGCCGACAGGCGCCGAAAACCCCTTGAATTTCAAGTGAACAACCAAGTGTTACTCAAAGTCTCACCTTGGAAAGGTGTGGTTCGCTTCGGGAAGCGAAACAAACTCAACCCACGATACATTGGCCCATACCAGATAACCGAACACGTTGGTCCGGTAGCATACCGATTGGATTTACCAACAGAACTCAGTGGCGTACATAATGTTTTCCATGTATCCAACTTGAAGAAATGGCTTTGTGACGAAACCCAAGCAGTCCCTTTGGACGAGTTGCAAGTTGATGAACAGCTATGCTTCATCGAAGAACCAGTCGAAGATTTGGATTGGGAAACCAAAACACTCAAGCACAGCAAAATTCCAATCGTTAAGGTTCGTTGGAACTTGAAACGTGGACCGGAGTTCACGTGGGAACGCGAGGATCAAATGATGAAAAAGTATCCTCACCTTTTTGAAGGGTTGACCAAACACCGAAAACCGCGAAAGCCGTCAAACCGTCAGAAATCACCGGAGGTATGAATTAAATTTCGGGACGAAATTTCTTTCTACTAGGGGATGATATGACAAACTGAAAATTTTTTCCTTTTTCAGACACCCATCGCGACTTGACTCAAATTTTCGGGACGAAAATTCTTTCAACATAGGAATGATGTGACACTCGTCAATTTCAGGTTAACTCCGTTAATCCGAACTCCGTTAATTCAAATTTAAGATCACACGAACCATAACGCATATCTCATTACATTTAAACTAGGGTTTTAAATGACGCTTGACAATCACTTACATATGTAGTCTTTCGGGATTGCACCGAAACGCAAACGAGTTGACGCAAACCATTGGTGAATAAACGAAAAACATCCAAACAATAATTATTTGATAATTATGTGTTAGGCTTATGTGCTATTTGATAATATTATATAGAACACTAACTCAAGATGCAAACAAGTTACTTTAAGCTAGAAAAGTAACAATTAGAAGTGGAGGGGCCTTGGTGTAACATATTATTATTAATAATATTAAAAACCCTAACTCTCTCTCTCCCTCCCCACAACCGATCGGCCCCCATCACCCCCTCCCTCTCATCCTTTGCGACGGCAGCCTCCACCCACACCCATATCACCTTCGTTTTGGCTTGGTTCTTCATAATCGGAGCATCCCGCACTTGTTTCTAAGCATCTCTCACCTTTCTCTTGGTTGTTTCTGCGTTTTTAAGGTATAAACATGAAACCCTAACTTTGTAAATCATGTATTAAGTGTTTATATGCTTGGTTTTGATTAGAGGATGATTGATTATGCGTTGGTTATTGATCTAGATGATCATATGTGATTTTGAACGGTGAAAGATTGTTAAATCATTGATTATTTGTAAACCCTGGAGGGTTACTACTGATTTCTATGGATAATTATGTTTATTGCATGTTTGGAGATATGTCGTATGCTTAGGATGCATGTTAGACGATTGTTTGTGCTTGCTGAGTTTTGACAGCAGAGATAGTTAAACTTGAACGACATGTAACTTGTTAAATATAAAACCAAACTGAGCTATTTTTGAGTCTAAAAGGTAGTAATCTGAGTCTAGTTTCCAGAAAACCCAACCACGCCTGATTTGGAGGTGTTTTGGTTGCTCAAACGATTTAAATGTGATTAAAGGTCAAAACTAGTACTGGACAGATTGTAAGTTATGTTTAGACAACTGTAACTAAATCTTAATGTGAAAATTGGTCGATATTGTTAACACTACAGTGTACTAGATTGAGTCTAGTTTCTATAAAGTCCAAGTTTGTAATTTTTGGATGAGTAAAAGTTGACTTTTATTATTTTAAAAAACTGAAGTGCAAATCTGAATTGTGAGACCTGCTGTTAGGCTGTTTTGTAATTATCATATCTCATAAACACAAGACCAAATGGGTTGGTTCCACTTCTGGAAGTTAACATGTTGAGTTAAGAACCTAACCCAATTAGTCTTGCATTTATTGGATTTTTCATTTAATGGGAAAAACAAATAACATTCTGTTGCGCATAATTTTGACTGCTGTGAGTTTACTGTAATGTTTTGATCATTGTGAGTAAACTATGTGGAATAAAAATACAATAAAAATAGTTCTGGAAACCTAACTCATACATGCTTTTGTGACGATTTTTGTTGAATTAATTGATATGCTATGATCTGTTGAATAGAGTAATCTTTCAAGTAGAATTCTGTCTTGATAAAACTAGCTGTTGAACTATGTGAAAATACATGATACATGCTTGTTGTTAAATAATTGCTACGTTTATGACCAAATTGCCCTTGTGGGGATAATTGCTAGTAATGTACAATATTAATACATGATATGTAAATAGTTGTTCACACATGTAACGCATCACCAATGTGCTTGTTGAGACACACAGAATTCACAAACGAAACACGAAACGTATCTTATGCATAGGTGTTACGTGCCGAGTCTAGAGACTCGATAATAGTTCCAACACTTAGAAAATCTCATTTGTTGTTTTAGAACGCTAGTGAGGATTTTCTGTGACGCGCATCACTTGGGTGACTTGTTTTATTGAATTCTTCGCAAACAGTGAGTTTCACGTTCCCCTTTTAACTCTTTTAAACGCTTTTTCACTTGGGGGAGAATACATACTCCGAAACGCTTTTAGATTTTGTTATTTAGTTATATATCACTTGTAAAGGCTAAGTGGAAAACGAAACAACAAAAGTCCTTCATACACATCGAACCGTTTAGTATTGGATAATAGCGAGTCACTGTTGAGTAGTACTACTGGGTTTGACAAACCCCACCCAACGCTAAACTCGACTGGAGTTCGAGTGGGTGTAATCTTGGCTAACACATTACCATGGTCGGGATAGACCTGGTGGCAAGGCAAATGATAAACAGTCAGCTTCGGTGTCGAACACTTAGTAATACTTGCTTTATAGGCTAGCTACCTATAGATATATAATTGATTTAACATAATCCGGTAACGCAAAACGCAAAACGCAAAACGCAAACACAAACGCTTTATTTATATAAACTTTTGAACTCACCAACCCCGTGTTAACACTTTTAGTATGTTATTCTCAGGTAGCCGAGGCGGGCGCGTTGTATAGGATCATGCATTACTTTGAACGCTATTGTTTATGCAAACTCGTTTTTAAACTGTTATTAATTTGGTTTTTAAGTCGTCCTGCGTGACGCAACACTTGGTTTATGGTTTTACGCTTCCGGACTTATTTACACTTAAAAGTTTTCGTGGTTTGAAAACTTTACTTATGGTTTGATTATAACTAATGATTCCGATCCTGTTAGTTCACACTCTCTGACGGTAAAACTCCGTTAGTGGATTTTGAGGGTGTGACATGGCCTTTCCTCTTGATAGAAATCGTATTTGTATCAGAATGAAAGATGTAATAACCGCTTTTGTTATAGTATCCGACAAAAACAACTTTTACGTCGCGGGGATCAAGTTTGTAATCAGACTCCCTTAAGATGTAAGCATCACATCCCCATACTCTAAGGTAAGACAATTTAGGCTTCTTTCCCTTGTGCCATATCTCATATGGGGTTTTGTCTATCTTCTTAGTTGGAGCTAGATTGACAATGCGGGCGGCGGTCATAAGGGCGTAACCCCAAAAGGAGTGAGGCAAGTTAGTTCTACACATCATCGATCGAACCATGTTTAACAAAGTTCGATTTCTCCTCTCGCTCACGCCATTATGTTGGGGTGTGCCAGGTGGAGTGAGCTGTGAAACAATTCCTTGCTCTTTTAGATGAGTGATAAATTCTGAGCTGAGATACTCTCCACCTCGATCTGATCGAAGCATTTTAATGGTTTTTCCAAGTTGTTTTTCCACTTCGTTCTGAAACTCTTTAAACCTTTCAAAAGTTTCGTGCTTGTGTTTCATAAGATACACATAAGCGTATCGACTATAATCGTCGATAAAAGAAACGAAGTATCTTTCATGGTTTCTAGTCATGGTTCTGAAAGGTCCACATACATCAGAATGTATGAGTCCTAACAGATCACTTGCTCGTTCACTTTTACGAGTGAATGAGTCTTTGGCGAGTTTGCCAGCTAAGCAAGATTCGCAATCATCAAACGAGTCCGGTCCTGTGGATTTAATAATCCCTTCGGATTGGAGTCTTTTAACTCTTGCCTAGGTTATGTGGCCAAGTCGGCAATGCCATAGAAAAGTTTCATTGATGCTAGTCTTGATACGTTTTGAAAGATGATATACGTTATTATCAGGTTGAACATCAATCTCATAAATACCATTTCAAGGTTTAGCCTCAAAATAAAAGATATCATTTAAGTAAGCAGAAATAGCCATGCCATTAAAAACGTACTTAAAACCTTGTTCAAGCAACAATGAAAATGAAATGATGTTTCTGGTCAAACCAGGAGCATACAAACAATTGTTCAAAGGAAAAACTAGGCCAGATGGACAAGGAAAATGAAAAACTCCAGTTGCCAGAACTGGTACTCTCTTCCTATCTCCAACGATGAGTTCCATGCTGCCTTTATTTAGTTTCTTCCACTTCTCAGGCTCCTGCAAGACATTAACAATGTGGAAACCACATCCGGTATCAAATACCCATGTGTTGCTAGAGACAGTGAAAAGTTCAATAACGTATATGGAAATACCTCGAGAAGAGCCTTCACCATTGGCCTTCCTCTATGCTAGCTCAGCTAGATGCTTGGGGCAGTTACGCATCCAGTGCCCCATCTTGTTGCACTTGTAGCACTGGCGCTTCTCAGGAAGGGGCGACGGTGCCTTTGCAACTTTCTTGTTAGTCTTGGTGGCAAATTTGGCAGCAACAGTAACTTTCTTCTTGCCTTTTCCCTTATAACCTTGACTCTTGGTTTTAGGCTTTTTTACACCAGCAGATTGGATCATCAAAACTTGATTGGTCCTAGAAGGAATGTTCATCTCAGCCATTTTGAGCATGTTGTGCAGCTCCGGCACTGTCTTTACCCAGCCATTCATGTTGAAATTCATTACGAACTGGTCGTAAGAGCTGGGGAGAGAGTTGAGGATGAAATCCGATGCCATCTCATCAAGCATGGGATAATCAAGTTTCTTGATCTGATCGATGTGCCCCTTCATCTTTAGAACATGCGCACTGACGGTATACCCTTCTGCCATCTTGCAACTTATGAGTTGTTTCATGGTATCGAACCGTTCCTGACGGGCTTGTTTCTGGAACATGCCCTTGAGTTTTTCCAGCATCTCATAGGCACCAAAGTCTTCTAAGCCTTTAGCAAGCTCAGAAGTCATGGTGGCTAGCATAATACAGGAGACCTCAGCCGAGTCATCCCTATGCTTGTCAAGAGCTTTGCGAGCAGCGGCTGTGTTGTTTTCAGGCTCAGTTGGAACAGGTCCATCGAGAACATACAGGTGCTTTGCCATGGTGAGAACAAGTCTCAAGTTGCGGTGCCATTCGATGAAGTTGGTACCGTTCGGTTTATCCTTCTCAAGGATAGTCTTAAGGGCGTAGGGTGTGATTTCATTTGACGACATCTGATTAAAAGCAAAAGTAAATTTAATTAGTATTTTCGAAGTAGTATTCCTATTATTAATGACCCAATAACATTAATGAATAGGAGAATGAGAATTCGGCTTCCAGTTATTATAGATAGCTGTAGCACACAACATTAATAAGTGGTTAGGCAGACTGACAACGATTGCCAATTGTGAATAGAGCACAACTCTCGGTTATGAGGCCTATAGAGACAACGATTGTCTATATAGATACGTTTAGCCTCATCTTTGCCCACTTTAAGTCTCCAGACAGCTTTAGCACGTAACAGGAGAGTAAAGTAATAGTTGTCCTAGTATAGTGACGTGTGAAACGGTCGGATGTGTCAACGAAACGTTTTCACCTTGATGGGATAGGCTAGAAAACAAGTGTTGTGCTGTAGCTCCAAACACTCGAAATTTTGCAGTATGCCTCAAGTGTGACTTGTAGTAGGATTGGCATAAACTATTGGTTTTAAATTGGAATTAATTTTAAAATTACCAAATAGAGTAAAAGTCAAATTTTACTGTATTTATTATCGGGACGAATTGATGAACCCTTTCATCTCTCAGGACACTTAGTTTTAAATAACCTATTAAAAACTAAGTCTGTCGCGATACGGCTAAACAATTTTAAGTTATTAGAAAAATATAAAGTTATTAGTTTTTGAAATCAAAACGCTTTTAATTTGCAAATATAATTGGTTAACAAAAAAATGTTTATTTTTTAAATTTATTTGGTATTAAGTTGGTGATATTATAATCCTATTATAAACAATCCAAGCAACCAAAATAGCAAATAATAATATGTAAACCCTTATGGCCAAAAGTTGATCGGTCTCGCTAGAGCCAATTAGGGAGACCGATCGGGTCAAGGGGTTCACAACACAAAACAACCACAAGGATGGACTTCTTCGTGCATCTCGTCATCTTGTCTGCACTCCCACTAACTCCAAGAAATCCTTGAGCTCGTCCTCGGTTATCTTCGCGTCTTCTTTATTACAAATTTATAACACTAACATTAATATGCTATTACAAATTTGAACCATCCAAATGGCCAAAAGAAAACCGAAAAATAAAATACTAACCGTTTACAATTATGAACCATCCATATGGCCAAAAAACAAACTCAAGATATAAACACAACCAAACAAACATAGGCCGGGGCCGGATTTACATATTCAAAATAAATAAATTTCGGGTCGTTTTAACTTGGTCAAATAAAATAAACAAAAATTTTGACTAAATCTAAAATTACCCGAAAACTAACTAGATCTACAAACTTTAAACGATTTAAATTTTGAGATGTAGATCCGATTTAAACGAACCGGGATCGACTCGTACGTTGTAAACGCGGCCCTGATACCATGTTGGGTTCCATTGGTGATCAGTCAACGGTTTAACAATTAAACCCGGTTTAATTAAATTAGTTTCATAATTATTAATCACGTTAATATATGAATACGCAGCGGAATATAAAAACGAGTAATCACCATTTAACGGAACCGTACAGGATCCTGTTACAAACGATACGAGTACGAGTAATAATATACGATATATTGTTAACTACCGATGAGATAAATAATACCTCGGTTAATGATTAACCGGTTGAGACACCGAGGTTCAACGAACGAGTGCTAGTCGACGAACCGAAGAAACGAGCGGTGACGGTGGTGCGTTACAGCAGCAAAGGCGTACTAGATGGCGGCGAGAGACGGTGATTCGGTGGTGGTTTGCGGCCGGTTTAATTAAATTAGTTTCATAATTATTAATCACGTTAATATATGAATACGCAGCGGAATATAAAAACGAGTAATCACCATTTAACGGAACCGTACAGGATCCTGTTACAAACGATACGAGTACGAGTAATAATATACGATATATTGTTAACTACCGATGAGATAAATAATACCTCGGTTAATGATTAACCGGTTGAGACACCGAGGTTCAACGAACGAGTGCTAGTCGACGAACCGAAGAAACGAGCGGTGACGGTGGTGCGTTACAGCAGCAGAGGCGTACTAGATGGCGGCGAGAGACGGTGATTCGGTGGTGGTTTGCGGCAAGCTACAGCAGCAACCGGTGGCTCCTTAAAGCAGCCGATGATGGTGCTTGTTTCTTGTTTTCGTTGATCCGAGAGAAAAGTGACGAGGGTGTATTAGGGTTGTATGGCTCCACTTTTCTTGGAGGCTAATCAACACCCACGTAGGTTTTGTTATGCTTATAATTAATATTATATGAGATTATTTATATATAAATAATCTCAAACTATCAATATTAAATCATAACCGGGCCCAAAGTCCAACTCGTTCCAACTCTCATTTAAAGCCCAAACCAGTTTATTTAATTAGTAAATAAACTATATTATTTATAACTATTATAAATAATAATTCCGTCATATTTATATTCGTCGTTTACCGGTTAACAATTTAAGCGGGTTTTAGTTCGTTGCCCAAGGTGTAACTCTCACGGGTCGTAACTCGGTTGGCCGTGTTAAATTAACCGAACCGGTCCACTATTTCCAACAGTTGCAGCTTCAAATAAACCCAATCGCCTACATTAAATTCTTTTTCCAATCTTTTTTTGTTGGCTTGCTTTGTCATACGGGCTTGAGCTTGTGTAAGTGATAACTTCAAGAGCTCGAGTAGGTTTTCATGGTCGGTTAAGGCTGTGTCAATTGAGGCATTGTTATTGGTTCCCGGAATGTAGTCATGAACAGAAGTTGCATCACGATCGTAGAGAGCTTTGAAGTGTCATGTTAATGGAGGAATGATAACTTGTGTTATATGAAAACTCGGCTAAATACAAGTACCTTTCCCATGTAGATGGCTCGTCACAGACAAAGGCTCTCAGGTAAGATTCTAGACATCGGTTTACCACTTCGGTTTGCCCGTCGGTCTGCGGATGGTAGGCACTTGAGTGAAGTAGTTTCGTGCCAACTTGTTTAAAAAGTTCCTTCCAAAAACGGCTTAAGAATGTGGGGTCTCTGTCCGAAACGATTGTTTGGGAAGGCCATGAAGGCGATATATTTCACGCATAAAAATGGTGGCCAAAGATACTGCTGTGTAGTGTGTGGGTAAGGAAATAAAGTGTGCAAATTTGGAAAGGCGATCAACAATAACCCATATGGCCGTTTTGCCTTTAGATGATGGCAAGTTGGTTATAAAATCCATGGAGATGTCGTGCCATGTTGAGTGCGGAATCAGTAGGGGTTGAAGTAAGCCGTAAGGGCGGTGAGTTGGAGTTTTTATGGCTTGACAAACTTCACAGTGCTTCACGAATGTGGTGACATCTTTCTTTAAGCCCAACCATGAGAATGATGTGGAAAGTCTTTTAAATGTGGCAGTTATACCTGAGTGGCCTCCCAAAAATGAGGAGTGGAATTCATGCAACAACTGATTGCATAGGTTGGGTGTGGGAGGAACCAAAATCTTGCCATGTAAGTAGACTAAACCGTCCCGATAAGAATGGTAAGGAAAAGCTTCGGGATCGGTGGAGATTTGATCCACAAGCATTTTTCCCAACGGATTCTCTTGGAAGTACAACTTGATTTCATTAAGCCAAGGGGCAGTGGGGTGTGATAGTGCTAATATGACAGGAAGGTCAACTCGGCTTAACGCATCGGCAACATTGTTTTCTTTTCCAGGTTTAAAGTGGATTTCGAAGTCATAACCCAATACCTTTGTAATCCATTTTTGTTGTTCTGGGGTTTGGATGGTTTGGGTTAATAGATGTTTAAGACTATGACGATCGGTATAGATGCGGAATCGACATCCAAGAAGGTATTGACGCCATTTACGTACCGAATCAGTGATGGCATACAATTCCTTTGTATAGGTAGATTGGGCTTGCATGGTGAGGCATAATTTCTTGGAAAAGAAGGCAATTGGTCTGTTGTTTTGGGATAGGACTGCGCCTATGGCATGACCGGATGCGTCGGTGGTGACATCGAACGGTTTGGTAAAGTTGGGTAGGGCTAAGGTGACAAGGTCTTGCATTTGTGATTTGAGGGTGGTAAAGGCTTTGTGGGCCGCATCATTCCAAGTGAAGTCTTTGTTTTTGAGGAGATCGGTTAAAGGAGTGGCTATTTTGGCATAATTTGGAACAAAGCGTCGGTAATAACCGGTAAGTCCGAGAAAGGCTTGGAGGGTTGTAAAGGAAACCGGTGTAGGCCAATTTTGGATGGAATCAATTTTGTCTTGTTCCGGAGCAACTCCCATGCATGATATACGATGGCCTAAAAACGAAATCTCGGATACAGCAAACACACACTTTGAGGCTTTTGCATGGTAGTGGTTTTTCTGTAATGTCTCAAAAACATACTTTAAGTGTGAGTAATGTTCTTGAGCTGACCCACTGTAAATTAGAATGTCATCGAAAAAAACCAAAACAAATCGTCGGAGAACAGACCGGAAAAGATCATTCATTGCAGACTGGAATGTTGACGGTGCGTTTGTAAGACCAAAGGGCATTACGAGGTATTCATAATGACCGTCCGTTGTGCGAAAAGCGGTTTTATGTATGTCTTGCTTAGCCACACGTATTTGATGGTACCCCGAACGGAGGTCAATTTTAGAGAAAATGGTGGCACCGTGTAACTCGTCCAAGAGCTCGTCAATTGTGGGGATCGGAAAACGATCACGGATCGTGACGGCATTGAGGGCTCGGTAATCAACACCAAAGCGCCATGTGCCATCTTTTTTATTCACAAGTAAGACTGGCGAGGAAAATGGGCTTTGACTAGGACGGATAATACCATCCCGTAGCATGTCACCGATGAGTTGGGTCATGATTTGTTTTTGAAAGTGAGGGTATCTATATGGCTTGACATTCATTGGTTGGTTATCATTGAGTAAAGGTATGAGATGGTCATGTGGTCTGTTGGGTGGTAAGGAATGAGGAGCATCGAAGAGTGTTTTGTAGGTGAGAAGAAGGTTGTTGATTTGCGGGTCTATGTGTGATGGTGAGTCTGGTACAAGAGGGGATGGGTTGGTAGAATCCATGATCAAAGCATGGAGGGAAGCGACGGATCCGTGTCGAATTAACGAGGATAATGAACTGGGTGAAACCAGTTGACTTAACGGTTCTCCGCGGAGTGTTGTAGGTGTTCCGTTAGTCGTAAACGAGATTTCTGGAACGGAGAAATCAGCCATGATTGGACCCAAAGTGCCCAGCCATGATATTCCCAAAACAATATCGGCACCTTGGACTGGAAAAATGAAAAACGGAATTTGAAAGGTTGATTTGTGTAGTTGCAACAGAACATCCGGACAATGACCTTCACAATAAATGAACTGGCCGTTTCCGACCATAACCGAAAATGGAGCAAGAGGTTTAGTGTGGAGATTGAGGGAGGAGGCTATGCGGGGTTGAATAATGTTATGGGTACTGCCACAATCGATCAAAACGGTGACCGGCTTACCGTTGATGTGACCGGTAACACATAGTGTTTGGAGAGAACGCATTCCGAAAAACGCAGCGTCCGATAACGACATGAAATGGGTGGTTGGGTATCGGCTTCTTGAGGTGTGACGGGAGATTCTAGTATGCCGGATTGGTCGTCGTTATCAACAATTAATAGAAACTGTGGAGGAGAACATTTATGGCCTGGAAAATTTTTTTCCGGGCAACGGAAGCATAAACCCTCTTTGCGTCTTTGTTGTATGGCTTCAGGTGATAATTTGGTGAATGGTAAAGGTTTTAGTGGTGTGGGTAAAAGTGGAGGATTAGATGATGTGGAGGCCTTATCGGTTGAAGTTAGTTTGGTTGTGGGCTGGGAATTCGGTAAAGTTGGTATGGTTGAAAAAGTGGTCAAAGGTGGAGTAGTTTTGTAAGGGTAAAAGGTTTTGGGTTTATAGGTTTGTAGATGTAATTTATCCTCCAAAATTCTAGCAAGTCCACATGCATCATGCAGTGTGGTGGGTTTAAGGACCGCTAATTCAGCTTGTATGTCCGGTTTAAGGCCCGAGATAAAGCAATTTAGTAGGGTTTGTGGGGATAAACCCGTTATTCGGTTACTAATTTTCTCGAATTCTGTTTGGTATTTTAAACTGAGGATGTTTGTTGAAGTTTAAAGAGGGTGGCTTCATGGTTCTCGTAGGTTGACGGACCAAAACGGAGTTCAACATCTCGTTTAAAATCAGTCCAGGAACCTAAAAGGTCGTTATTAGCAAGGTGTTTGTACCATGAAAGCGCATCTCCGATGAAGTGAAATGCGGTTAAGGAGACACGTTCCCCCGGGGGCACGTTGTAATACGTAAAGTAATTATCGGCTTGAAATATCCACCCGAGAGGATTGGAGCCATCAAAAAGAGGAAGGGTGATTTTCGGTTGCCGTGGGTAGCGGTTAACGTTGAAAGCAGGTGGGTCTTGACGATCGGGTTGTGGACGGTGGCGTTCATTGAAGGGAGTTTCGGTGTTAATGGAATCGGAAAGTTCGGTGACATGGTTAACGAGGCGAGCAGTGGTGGCGGATTGGGCATCAAGTTTAGTATTAAGGTTTTCGGTGGTTTTAATTAGGGCGGCGAATTGGTCGATGGTGATGGCAATAAGTTGAGCAGGTTGGTCAGTGATGGTAGGTGGGAGGTCATCGGAGGTTAAGGAGGTGGCGGTATCTTTGCGTGGAGGCATAGCGGAAGGTAGAGACGTGAATGAAAGCACCAAGATGATGTAGCCTTTTTTAGTAGGCAAACACTCCAAGAGTTGATAAGAAGAAACAAGAAGACTGGGGCAATTTTCTGATATTATTTCCAATGCAAAATGCAGAATTTAAACATGCAACTGAACGAGGCTTATCACCCACGTTCCTTATTTCATGGAAAACATGCACCACTAAGCTAAATACAATAACTAAAAGTACTCATGACTAGTTCAAACAAAATAAATGAAACATGAAAGTAGGAAAGTGGAAACTGCAAGTGGGGTCGTGCACTTCAGCAGAGTCTTGATGATCACTCCAAGTATCGAATGGGCTTATTTGGTTGTCTTCTGGGCTTATAATCCAACTGGGCTTGATTGGTGTCTTGTGGGCCAGCCTGTATCGTTTCAGCTGCTAACAGCAACTAACTTTAACTACCCTAACTACTAACTGCTCACACTTTTTGTGATTATCATAATTTACCTAAACCTAATGTAAAACAACCCCAACAATGTTTAATGTACTAGACAAACGAAATAAACGAAATACGTAAAATAAAAGAACTTCATAACTAATGAATTAACGGGTCGCAAACTGCTCTTAATATCAAGCCATGTTGGATATCACGAACAAGGGAACGAGTTACACAAATTCTGGTCTGTAGTGAAAAGTCAAAGCAGACGTTTTTAGTTAATAAAATTGACCAAAGATAATTTACAATTTTGGGCACATATACAGCCTATGAAAAGGTACTAACAAGGTGGTTATATCTGTTGGGTTAATCTTGATGGATCAACGGGTCCGGGTCGGTTTAACCGACACGGGTCAGCTGCTGATGGTTCAATGGGTCAGGTATTTTACTATTCAATCATATGTTTGTGTGTTTAACAAGTTTTAGTTAGTGGCAAGGCCGGTCATAGGGGAGGGCAGGGAGGGCTCAGGTCCCAGGCTCGTCATTCAAAGAGGTCCATGGTTTTTCTTTAAATAAACATTTAATATATGTATTTTTGGCTCATAAAGTCCGCGTATTGATTACATAAGATGAGAAAGAACGAATTTTGAGTTTTTGGAATTTTTTCCGGCGAAGACGAAGACTGTAGAGGCAACGGCGTAATGGCTCATGGAGAAACGAAGAAGACAACCTAAACTAAACTACAACTTGTATTTTAATATTGTATTTGACCGGTGGGAATTAGGAAGCATCCTTCTGTTGTATTAATTAACTAGCTTTAGAGCCCGTGTAACACACGAGATTATCTTAATAATAAAGTTACAAATAAAACAATACATAATGTATATGGAAAAATGTATTATATCTATGTTTGTATCACTGTACATAAATTGATTTTATTTATACCACAAAATGATTTTTTTCCAAAAAAAATGAACTTAGTTAAAAAATAATAATGCACATGCAAAACATACCCAAGATTACTCCATTTATTATAAATTTTATTCTCAGTATCATATATGTATAATTGAAAGAATTTTGGTTATGAAACAACTTTGGAGAATTCTTCTCATGTAATAATGGTTTTGAAATATATCATTAAAAAGATTTTGATAAGTTTAAGGGGGCTTCTTGACCTTGGCATAATGACAAAAAAATAATAACAGATTAACGCGTTCAATTTCGTGAATGCTTTGATTCACTTGAGCATAATTTTGTATGACATGCTTCACATACAACATATGGATAACTATCAAGGATAAATCAATGCTTACACAAATGTTTCAAATTTGATAATAGTAAGAAGCATTAATAGGCCTGGAGGTGGCATGTCGAAAGTGTTTGTTTTTTTTTTTAAATTTTAATAGTCATGGGAAAATACTCAATGTGAAAAATCCTGAATCTTTTGACTATTTTCAAAAATGTCCTTAAAGATAAAGTCAAAACCCAATCACATTTATAATTGTAACTTTCATTTGTTTTACATTTTCAAGTCAAAACTTTGAACTTGTAACAAGTTTAACGATAAATCTATTTGCATTCTCAAGATTTTAAAGATATTCAGATTATCCTTTTTTTACCCGTAACAAATTTGAAGCAAATGTAGTTAATTTATACCAAACGATTTATTTACCAACTTTTAACTCAAATCAAATTTAAGTTCCACAAAAAAACCCGAAACAGACCAAGAAACTAAATATGTTAAACTTTATTTTATCTGAAAGTGATTAGTATATACTATCCTTACAATTTAACATACATACATACATACATACATATATATATATACATATACATACACATACACACACACACACACACACACACACATATATATATAGGGTGGGATCTAGAGAGAACTCCTTTTAAAGAGAGAACTAAAAAACTAGTAAAGAATTATTTTTAACTATTTTTAAAAAAAATATTTTGTGATTTTTTTTCTTTCCTCCTTCTAATATGATGATATTGATACTCTAAAAAAACTAAAAACTTGTCGGTGTAGTACTACTGTAGTGCATATGTGCACTAATGCCTATTGCATATATACAATAGTGTTTTATTGCATATAATACAATACAATTGCATTATCCAATACACACTATTGAATATATGCAAATACGACACTAATAATTGTATGCAAAACACATTATCGCATATATGTAATACAACACTAATGCACATATGCACTTTATCGATTTTTTTTAATTTTTGTATATAATATAACACTATTGCAAATAAACAATACAAACAACTATATATATATGTCATTCAACACTATTTCAAATATCAAAATGCACACTATTGCGCATATGCATTATAAAAAAAGTCGGTGTATTACATATATGCATTGTTCGTTAATTTTTTTTAATTTTTATATTTTTTTGTGGTGAAGAATAACAACATATAAGAAGGATGAAAGAAAAATAATTTAAAAATATTTTTTTAATTAAATTAAAAATACTTCATTATTAGTTTTCTATTTCTCTCCATAAAATGGAGTTTTCTCATGATCCTCTCCCTATATACATATATATATATATAAAGGATCCAATACAATAATCCCTAATCGTACATTACGTACGCGACTCGCATCCCCGTCGATTTCAAATAACACGAGGTGGCAATATTGTAATATTCATCAAATCGTTGCTCCCATCGATTTCATCCACCTTCAACATGATCGTTCAGCAATACGTCACCATCAAACGATCCTGTCCATAGTCCACCATCCAATGATTCCGTCCACCGTACACCATCTTCCTCCGTCACGACCTGTTGATAAAATTGACCAATTGAAACTGAAATTGAAATTGTTGAACTAATTGACCAATTAAACTTTGAAATTGGTCCAATTAATCATCAATTTGAAGTTTCAATTGATCAATTTTGAGTTTTGAGTGATGGCTTTTAACTGAACGTTTAAAGTTTTAAGCGCCATTTGCAGAAACCCAGTTGCAGACGTTCCATATTTTGTTCATATGATCGAATCAATGATCAAATTAACGGTCGATTGACGATTATTTGATTATTATGAGATTATATGAAGTGATTTCAGTGTTGAATTTCATGTTTACATGTGTTTAATTTTTTTTCTGTTAGTTTTAGAAGTTCTGAACACCCAGAACTTCTTAGAACTTCTAAACTTTATCAGAACTTCTATACTTTTTTTAACACCCAGAACTTCTTAGAACTTCTAAACTTTATCTGAACTTATAAACTTTTTTTAACAACCTGAACTTCTTAGAACGTATTAGAAAGTTTCAAAGATGTTCATTGTTTTTTGAACACCCGGAACCTCATTGAACGTTTCAGAACGTTTAAATATGCTCTTTTTTGGTCAGAACGTTTAAAGGTCTTCAGTTTAGTTTCAGAACGTTTAAACATAATATTTTGAACCATAATCAGAGCTCGATTGAGTGTGTTATTTCTGCAAATTCATAATCGATTGATGATTCTAAAGCCTCTTACACACCAATTCGATTGATTAAATCTTCAATTTTGGTGTTTATTTTGGGCAGAACGTTTAAACTTTGAGCAGAACGTTTAAACATGAACCCTAATCATAGCTCAATTAAGTGTGTTAATTTGTACTTTCATAATCGATTGATGATTCTAAAGCCACTTACACATCAATTCGATTGATTAAATCATCAATTTTTGATCAATTTGAAGATTTTAATGTTCAGGGACGTTCTATTTCAATTTTGGTTTTTGACTTTAAAGATTTCATACTTTAAGCTGTTATTAGAGTTTAGAAATTGGATTAGATTGAGCGACAAGTTCTGAATTTGAATCAGAGTTGATTTGTAATCGACGAATTTTGATCGCGAACTACTGTTGGGTTATTTACGAAATTGCCACCGCGCGTTTTTTAATCAAACGCTCTGGAATGTCGCGTACCTAATGTATGATAAGCCATTATTATACGTTAACCCACCCCTATATGTTGGTGCATAAATGTCAGTAGTTCATATGTCTAGTGTCTGTAATCGAGTCTGTAATATTGTTTATGTATTTGTTTGTTTAAAGCGAAGTTGTTGACAAGTTCGCCTAGGCGAAGTTGTTAACCAAGCGAAGTTGTTAACAAGTTCGCCTAGGCGAACTTGTTGAACGAGCGAAGTTATGGACAACTTCGCCTGAGGCGAAGTTGTCGTGTATTTATATAGGTTACGGATTAACTGTTTGGTGTTGGTTTTTTAGTGGTTCGAGTTCGTGTAATTCAGTGAGTCAAGTGACGTGAGGTCGAGAGTCTGTAAGTATCACGTGTTGGGTTATTAATATAACGTGAGTTTGTTCGTATCGTATTCGTGTGTTTGTGTGTTTGTGTTCTACGTCCGTAACGATCTACACAGGGATTCCGCACCTGTGTATATCGGGATATCTCGTGTGATCCGTCCAGGGAACCTACACTATATATATATAGGGTTGATTTCAATTAAGAACTTAATTGAGTTTTAAGAACTTTAAAAATCATCTTAGCCATTGATGATATTGATCAATGGTTGTAACTAGAGATGCACAAACCGGTTTTTTTAAAAAAACCGGTTCTGTTATTAACCGGACCGGTTTTTTTGGCCCGGAAAAAAACCGGTTCGGTTAATAACCAGACCGGTTAATAACCGGTTTTTTGCTGTCAAAACCCTAACCGGTCTAACCGGTTAGAACCGGTTAATAAACCGGTTTTTTTATTAACCGGTTTTTTTTTTTTTTTAAATTTCGCGGTTTCAAATACGAATATTTGTTTTTTATATTTTGTACTTAATGAAGACCATTATTTTTTCACAGTATAAACAAACCGGTAACTACAAGGCAAAACGGTAACTACAAGGCAAAACGGACTGACCGAAGCCATTCTTTGCTTTCGTTGTTAGGGTTCTTTGCTTGGAAGATGAGTATGAGTGTGTGTAGGTGAATGTGTTTTCAACAAACCAAAGATTAAAAACACATAACTTTCATTTATAGTTTTTACATTAAAAATACAAACATTAAATCGTTATCGCATATTCGTAACTCAAAAATACAAACATTAAATCATTAACACTGAAGAAATCTCTGCCAAGAACTGTTGTTCATGATTTAACTCAAAAATACAAACATTAAATCGTGAACTAGCAGATGCTCCTGTTGTTCCCAATCGCAGTTTGTTCATGATTTGCCTCCATGTTTGCTGTTTCTTTAACTAAATTAGAAAAATCCAAATCAACAAGTAAATAAGAGCACATATTAGGAAAAAGAATGCTTAGACACGATTACATGAACAACTTGCTGTTTCTTACTCATGATTTGCCTCCATGTTTGCTGTTTCTTTAACTAATTTTCTTCGCTACCCGATCCCGAGCTATTTCTTAGGTAATCGTCGTACGCGGCTTCTTCATCGGTCATTGGTTGAGTGTGTCCTTCATTGACCTCGTCTTCATACAAGCCCGCTTCATACTCCATTTCCCCCTCGAGTGAGCGTTGATGTTGTGCCCTATCTAAAGAGTCCAAGTAATCCTTGTAGCAAATCGACATCTCTATAGCTGGTGCAGTGAGTCGAGTCCTCCTAATCGATATAACCCTGCCAGAAACAGAAAAAGCAGACTCCGAAGCTACCGTGGAAGCTTGGACCGTTAGTAAATCTTTGGCCATGGCGGCGAGGATCGGAAACTCATCCTCCTTACCTCTCCACCAAGCCAGCAAATCAAGACTTCTAAATTCATCCGGAGTCATGTGTTTCACAAAGTTGGTACCACCATACCTTCCAAGTTCACTGCTTGGGGTGTTTACCTTTTGACGTTTACCGGCGTCTTCCCAAATCATGTAGTACATCCCCATTTCAAGGTCGGTTTGGGATTGGGATTGGGCAACAGCTCTTAACGAGTCATGAATTTGGGAAGACGACCCGTATTTTGTAAGGTAGACATCATACATGTTTGACAAGGTGGTGTTGAAAGCATTCTTTAAAGTTTGGCTATAATAGGGGTTTTGATCGTCGTTTAACCCTAGCTCATCACAAATTTTTTCTATTAAAGCTTCAACACCACCAACATTGATGCAAGGGTTTAACGCAGCAGCACATGTCAAAACAGCGGGTAGTTCTTGAAAATATTTTCTAAATTTTTCTTTCATTTTTACACCCATATCAAAATAAGGTGCACCCCTACAATGAAGTTCACTCAACTTTGTGCACATGACAACAATTTTTGGTAAAGCAATGGGGCTTGTTGGATAGTAAACCCCGGATAAACTAGTTGTGCAAGATTTAAAAATTTGAAGGACCTCCGTAACGATCTCAATCAATAACCAGTTTCTAGGATCGTACGGTGCACATTTACCCCTACTTGACAAAATTTGATGAAACGCAATTAATGATTCTTTTTGTTGGATGGCTTTCTCAAACATATCACAAGTCGAGTTCCATCTTGTTGGACAATCCCAATTTGGCCCCAACCATTGACAATTAACTTCTACACAAAATTTTTTGTATCTTGAAAATGTTTTATTGTTGCTAAAAACATCTCGTAACATTCTTTTAAAATTGTTTCTTTGCGTTTCGATCACGTTTAACCCTTCTTGCACGGCCAAGTTGATAATATGTGCAATGCATCGGCTATGAAAAAACGCTCCATCACAAATAGGTTTATACTTTAATTTTAAATGGCCAACCGCGGCCGTATTGTTGGACGCGTTATCAAACGAAATTGAAAAGATTTTATGTTCAATCTTGTATTGTCGAATGACTTTATCCAAGATTTGAAAAATATTTCTACCCGTGTGCGGGTAATCAAACAATTGAAACGCAACGGTTCGTTTCATCATTTGCCACGACTCGGGGTCAACCCAATGAGCCGTCACACAAATGTATGAGTCGGGCGAACCATGAGGTACCGACCACACATCCGTTGTTAAGTTTACACCAGTTTGTAAGTTTGAAAAGTATGAAATTAGTTCGGATTTAGCGTTTTTCCATGCTTTAAGACAATCTCTTCTAAGGGTCGAACGACTTACGTGTTGGTAGCGTGGTTGAACATAGTTTTGCATCATCTCCGTGAATTGAGGGTTGTCGAAGTGGTTGAAAGGAAGTGTTTGTTGAATCACAAAGTTTGAAAACTGTTGACGTACCGCTTCAACGTCGTACGTAAACACCGCTCCTTGATTCGTCATCTCCGGCTGCGAACTACTTCCCGATTCGTCCTTCAAGGCCTTGCAAAAGGGCCTTTGTACATGCGCTTTTAAAGTGGAGTTTGCATCTTTGCCATAAAACTTCAAACAATGTTTGCATCGAGCTTTTTGGCTACCGTTAGACATTTCGCATAGGTCGAAATGTTGCCAAACATCATGGTTTCGTTTCGTGGGGATGACCCGAACGACCGTTTCTCCCGTGTTCGAGGCACCCATGTTGACGGATGAAGCAGCACTTTGGGAGGCCATGATAATCGACTACGAAATAAGAGTGGTATACTCGAGTATGAAATAAACGACTACGAAATAAGAGCGTATGGAGTGGTAATGTGGTATAATTGAGCGTGAGATAACAAAATAATCGCGTATGAAATAAACGTTTAGAGCGTTTGGAGTTGTATAATCGAGTGTGATCTAACCAATACCCAACCTAAACTATATATAGATGTTTGTGGGGGTAAAATGGTAAAAAAAAAAAAACGGTCCAAAAAAAAAAAAAGGGCATATAGCCGTTATAAACCGGTTTTTTTATAAACCGGTTAACCGGTTTTTTTATAAACCGGTTAACCGGTTTTTCCATAACCGGTTAATAAAAAAAACCGGTTTTTCCATTAACCGGTTCGTTAACCGGTTTTGGATCTAGAACTTGTAACCGAAAGACGAACCGGCGGTTTCTAAACCGGTTTTTAAAAAACCGGTTTTCGTAAAAACCGGTTTCCGGTTTAAACCGGTAAACCGGTTCCCCAACCGGTTTTTTTGGCCATCTCTTGTTGTAACTGATTGTTTACTTTAAACTTTAATTTGTGGCTAAGATTATTTGAGGGTATGTTGGTAATTTTACATTTGTTTTTTCTCTCTCCTCTATTAAAATATTGTCACACATATTTCGATAGTTATTTCCACTAAAAAATATTTACCAGTAATTATTTTTGTAAAGGAAGTTGTTTCATGTTACCCATATTATGATTTTGTAGAGTACAATATTATTTTTCAATGCTAATAGTTATTTATTTACTTCTTTTATTGTAGTTCATTTATTAAGTTTCATGAATATTTCATTAAATTTCCAAAATTATTCTTTACGGCTATGGTTACTTATTTACTTTTTTTTATTGTGGTTCATTTATTAAATTTCATTAAAAGTATTAATATACTTAAGAGCTTCATAGTAAACACTTGCTAATTAATGATATAAAAATAATTTTAACAATCAAAATCAATTTGAGAACAAATATAATCGTCATTCCCATTTTGATGGGAGGTAAGGTAGTTAAGATGTGTAATAGGAGATTAGGGGTTCAAACCTCATATTATACAAATATTTAGTCTTTTTTTTAAAGAACAAATATAATCAAATGTCATGATAAACAGTGTAATTCCATCAGACGCAACGACATTATGGGCTACATTAACACTTTAACCAAACCGTTATTTTTAGTTAAATATATGTAATATAAAATGATTAAAAATTAAACTATACTCAAAGTTTATGGTGTGGTCCAATTTTATACAGTGATATAAACCGTAAACCAAATCATTCACTACGATTTTAAATTTTCATCCCAGTAACAAAAAGCAAGACTATGTGTTCTCACATTTACATTCATTTTCAATTTTTAGGTAACCTTCGTTCCAAATTTCATTCTAGAATAAAAAATCTTTGGTTTCTTTCTAATGAAAGTATATTAGATATTTGCTTACTTGATGAAAGTATTTTAACTTTTGTATATTTTACTATATTTTAATTTATTTAATATGTGTAATTCGTGTTTTTTATAGAATATGTTTATTTTGTGTTGTGTAATTTATGTAGTTTTGTGTAATTGGTGCATATATAATTTGGGTAATTTATGTCATTTGTGCATTGTATAGTAATTGGGCAATTTGTTTACTTGGTGTATATGTAATTCAGGTAATTTTTTATTTGGGTATTGGGTAATAACTTGTGTAATTGGTGTAGATGCAATTTGAGTAATTTATTTTATTTTGAATATTGTTTAGTAAGTTAGGTAATTTGTGTAATTGGTGTAGATGTAATTTGAGTAATCTGTGTAATTGTTGTATATGTAATTTGGATAATATATGTAATCTGTGTATTGTGTAATAATTTGGGTAATCTATGTACCTAGTGTAATATATGTAATTTTTATATTACGTCGTAATTTGAGTAATTTGTGTACTTAGGATAATTTTTATAATTTGTGTGGTTTGGGTGTGCAATTCTCTTTTTGTGTGTAGAGAGTAAAAAGGAAATAAATAGATTGTTCATAATATTATATAACCATTTCAAAAAGGTGAGAGAATGGTTAGATAACAAAGTGTTAACTGTTGATTTGAAAGGACCTACTAAAGGAAATACAAACATTAGTGAAATAGTTTTTTGGTATTTTTTTGTTACTAATAATTTTTAGATATTTTATTTGAATGTCCTTTTTTATATTTATTTAGTTTCGTTCTTTATTAAATAAAAATTTGATTATGCTTCGAAGATCATGGAAATTTTAATTCTAGTTTTTACATTATTTCAAAATATGAATATTTTATAAGTTAAAACTCTAGGTTTATTATAAATATTAAAACATGATTTGTTAAAGATGTATAAAAAATTATATAATTTTAAAAACAAAGTAGGAAAGACTTGATGATGTGATTGATTTACATGACTTTAATGTAACCTTGAAAAATTGGTGGGAAAAAATTACCTATTATGTCCTTTTCAATTTTAAATAAAGTTTTAATTAATATGATGAATTATTATATTCCAAACTAATGAGAGCCACATATTTATTTGAAGTTTGTGGTTGAGATTGGTTCTTTGAGTTTTTAAAACTCAAGGAGTTCTCAAAGTATCCCTTCCCTATATATATATATATATATATATATATATATATATATATATATGAAAATGATTAAGAGAGAACTCCTCCTTAAAGAGGCAACTACAGAACTAATAATAAAGTATTTTTAATTAAATTAAAAAGTATTTTTAAACATTTTTTATTTCATCATTCTCATATGTTGTTATTTTTCACCAAAAAAATAAAAAAAATGTCGTTGTAATGCATATATGCAATACATCGACTTTTCTTAATACATATGTACACTTGTGTGTATTTTTATATGTGCAATAATGTTAATAAGCATATATGCAATTGTTTTGTATCGTATATATGCAATAGTGTTATATTATATACAAAAATAAAAAAAAATCGATATAGTGCATATGTGCATTATTGTTGTATTACATATATGCGATAGTGTGTATTGCATACAATTATTAGTGTTGTATTTGCATATATTCAATAATGTGTATTGTATAATGCAATTGTGTTGAACACTATTGTATATATGAAATATGCATTAGTATGCATTACACCGAAATGGTTTTTTTTAGTATCAATATCACCTTATTAGAAGGAGGAAAGAAAAAGAAGTCAGAAAATATTTTTTTAAAAATAATTAAAAATAATTCCTTACTAGTTCTCTATTTAAGATGAGTTCTCTCTAAATCCCACCCCTATATATATATATATATATATATAGTTTACTAAATTATCTGAAGAAATAAATGCATAGATTTACATCATATATATAGTTTATAAATTTATATGACAACGTACCAAAAAAATAATAGATAAATGGATTTAGTTTTAAAAAAATGATCAACTTTTAAGCATATAATTTAATAATTCAAATAATTACTTCGTAAAATGAAAGCATATTATAGTTTTTTTATTTACATTCTTCACGTATAATATGTTAATGATAGCATTTAAAATTATATTTTTTTCAATATTTAACAAACACGGTTTGTTGATTTTTGGATTTCACCAAGTATATTGTAAAATATATTTTAACAATGTATAGTAGTATAATGTGTAAATATTTATTTTTATAAAAGTGTATAGATATAATATAAATATAGTTTAATAAAAAGTGAATAATTTAATCGTGTTATAAATATAATATAAATATAGTGTAAAAGGAAAGTGAATAATTATGATATATGACATATACTAGTTTTAGGGGAAAAAAATTGTGAGAATTAACCACAAACTGACACGTGTTTACAATTATTTTACTTTATTTGAAATAAGTAGATGGGAGGCAATTTGTTATTTACTCATTCCGTTCCATTATAAGTGTCCACATTTCCTTTTTTATTTATCCCATTACAAGTGTCCACTTTCAAAATTTATTAGCCAATTTTCAAGTTTGTCATTAAACACACATAACTAACATTAATAAACAATATTGATGGACCCATTTTTCAAGAGCATTATTGTCATTTCGTTAGAAAAGAAAATAATCATTCAATCCACCTTAAACTATGTGTTTTTCAACCATGGACACTTATAATAGGACGGAGGGAGTATTTATTTTTCCTTTTTTATTTAATAAAATTTAGTAAGACAATTTTTCTTTTTACGTTTTATTTAACTTTTTTATCTAATGTTCAATTTTTTATCTGCATTTATTTATCCCTTATTTAATTTATTTTACATATGTGCATTTTAAATATACATTTATAAAAAAACTAGAACATTATTTAATCATATCCTTTAAATACCGATTAAAGTATATTATACAAAGGCAGCAAGAATGATAACCCCATTGTTTGAAAAGTAATTGGCATACATTTGAGGCTCCAAAAATAAAGTTTTATTCAAACCTCTCAGTTAAAATTTCTTGGTTCTATCAATGCCCGCAACAAAAAGCGGATGGGGAAGCAATGATAAGAGATTACCCTATTTTCTCCTTAATCGCAAAAGTATGTGACATCGTAATTTCGGAAACCAATACCTTCCATTATTGAATAAGTGAATATTCGTTCTCTCTCATCTTACATAATATTTGCATTAGCATGTTAATGTTATGAATTATTGTAATTATGGTGACTCTCCACCAATATATTGTGACTCTTAATGTACTTAACTTATTTTTGTGTTTATTATGTAATCAATGTAATGAGCCTATAAATAGAGAGCTCATGCTTCATATTGAGATATCAATAAGAATTCATTTCCCAATCTTCTCTATATTGCTAATAGGTTTATAACACGTTATCAGCGCTGCTCTTGAAGTTAACAAACAGTGAGTTTTTTTTGAAGTTCATGGTCATTTATCTTTATCAAACTGTTAGTTTGTCTAAAATATTATACAAGGAATATCATAATCATTTAAGTATTTTATCTACAGATAAGGATAATATATTCTAAACTTTTGTTTTTAACAACATATGTATCCGGTTAATATAAGGGTGAACATTTTTATTAAGTATGCATTTCAAATACAAATTCTCATCCATGAACGTTATTATTTAAAAGACGAATTATTATATTTATTTTGTAATATGTTTAAAGATCCATTGTTCATATTTATTTATTTACTATTTTTAATTATTTATTTTTTTCTATAAAGAAAATATATAGTTATAAAACTTATTAAATTTCTTTGAGACAATGGGGAAAACAATGCATTATTAAATTTGTAACGTGTTCCACCCGAAAATACAACTTTTGCTTCTCCAAATCCTTCAATTAATTTTGAACTACCCGATATAGTACCAACGTTTGCCTCTTTTATAATTAAATTAGAGAAAAAATTTATTTTCTTGAAAATTGTATGCGTGGTTGCACTATCGATTAGACATATATCTTCATCATTAATAGGACGTTTTAATTGCTCCATACACTTAAAAACAATAACAAAAAAAATCACATAAATAACATGGCTTACGCGTTTCAAACACAAGTCCAAAATATCTCATATGTTTAAAATGAAAATATTATTCAAAATAAATGTCCAGACATAACATAAAGAAAACCAAAAACATCCAAACATAACATAAAGGAAAACGTTTATTAAAGTCCAATCATTCAAATGTAATGGAAATTGGAAGCATCCAACTTGGGTGTATCATCCATGATATCACCGGAATTCATATCGATTGGATCAATAATGAAAGCATCCACATCAAGAGCAGTTGTATTAGTATGCTCATTCTGACCATTGGGGATATCAATGTTGCCATATGCAAAGTTTGTTTCTATTTCTTTTCCTTTATTTTTGACTGATTGTTGATAGAGTGTCACCAAGTGTTTTGGTGTACGACAAGTACGTGCCCAATGGTTATAACTTCCACATCGGTGACATGCATTTGATGTGGTTACATTTGTCTTTTTATCACTTTCATACTTGGGCTTCTTTCCATTTTCTTGCCCTTTATGATGGAATCTTGTGTTCTTAAATTGAACACCATGATAACTTCCCCGGTTATATCCATGTCCACGACCACGATCACGACCCCGATGGTAACCACAACCATGACTTCCACTTTGATCGTTATATGCTGCCACATTCGCTTCAGGGAATGGGGCTGTGCCAAGCGGTCGGGTCTTATGATTTTTCATCAAGAGCTCATTGTTTTGTTCAGCCACAAGTAAATATGAAACAAGGTCACAATATTTTGTAAAACCCCTTTCACGATATTGTTGCTGCAATATCACATTCGATGCGTGAAATGGGGAGAATGTTTTTTCCATCATATCCTCATCAGTAATATTTTGCTCACATAAAATCAATTGTGAGGTTATTCTAAACATAGCCGAGTTATACTCGCTTATTGATTTAATGTCTTGTAACCTTAAGTTGACCCAATCATAACGAGCTCTTGGTAATATTACTGTTTTTTTGGTGGTTATATCTTTCTATTAATTTGGTCCACAAGTCAAGTGGATCCTTAACCGTTAAGTACTCGGTTTTTAGGTCGGCGTGGATATGACGGCGAAGAAAAATCATCACCTTTGCCTTATCTTGGGTGGATGTTGTATTACCTTCTTTAATTATGTCACCAAGATTGTTGGCATTTAAATGTATTTCCGCATCCAACACGCATGATAAATAATTATTTTCGGTAATGTCCAAAGCTAAAAATTCATGTTTGGCTAGATTTGACATGTTGAACTATTATATCAAAACACATGAATTAATATATGCCACTCAATCTAGATACCAATTCATATCAAAATTGCAACAATATTGATTATAATCGTAATAGTCAAAGAGACTGGAAGAAAGAAAGAAACAAACTATATACAATGAAGATATGAGATCCTTACTTTAATAAAGTATTTAATAAGTTGTTTGTGCATCACAATTTATTTACAATGGATTTTTAGGTCCATGTAAAAATTTTAATGAACCCCTTAAAATAAATAATGACACGATAACTGAATATATCCTATACAAATATATAACAAATTACATATAACGAATGGCAATAACCAGTATGAAGTTATGTTAAAAGGAATGGTATATGAAATATCACATATATGTTTTCGTTTATTATATAACAATAAACTTGATTAAATGTTAAAAATGAAACCATTTCATAAAAACCATTGTCTTAAAGAAATTTAATAAGTTTTAAAGATGTTAGTTTAAATGGATATCATCTTGAGACAACATGTGAGGGACATGATGAGTATCTTCAAATCACAAGTACGATTTCGGGTGAAAAACATGTATTAGAAAAGTTACCCGTACTTGCCTCTGGTTTGTACTCTACTAAAATTAATATAATTGAATCAAATATGGTCATAAACCAGAAGTTTAACAACCGGAAAAATTTTATTATTTGGCATGATCGGTTAGGCCATCCCGGATCATTTATGATGCGAAAAATGATTGAAAATACATGCGGGCATCCTTTGAAAAAAACAAAAGGTTCTTCAGCCAAAGGACATTACATGTGTTGCATGCTCGCAAGGAAAATTAATTACTAGTCCATCACCGACTAAGGTGGGAACCGAATCTCTTAGCTTTTTAGAAAGAATACATGGTGATATATGTGGGCCTATAAATCCCCCTAGTGGACCAATTAGATACTTTATGGTCCTAATTGATGCATCAACTATATGGTCTCATGTGTGCTTATTATCAAGTCGTAATATGGCATTTGCACGACTACTTGCTCAATAAGGTTAAGAGCATATTTCCCAGATTACCCCATTAAGAAATTCGGTTAGACAATGCTGGTGAAGTTACATCCCAAACTTTTAATGATTATTGCATGTCTATTGGGATAAGTGTGGAGCATCTTGGTACCTCCTGTCCACCCACAAAATGGGCTTGCTGAATTGCTTATTAAGCGACTTCAAATGATTGCAAGATCAACGATTATGAAATCAAAATTACCAGTTACAGCTTGGGGGGCATGCAATTTTACATGAAACAACAATAATTTGCATCAGACCAACGAGTTACCATACTTCCTCCCCATTGAAGATGGTTTTTGGTCAGGAAGCAAATATCTCCCATCTAAGGATTTTTGGTTGTGCTGTATATGTTCCAATAGCTCCACCACAACGTACAAAGATGGGACCTCAAAGGAGGTTAGGAATATATGTCAGGTATGAGTCACCATCTATTAATAAGTATTTAGAGCCAACAACAGGATATTTGTTTATGGCTCATTGTGTTGATTGTCATTTTGATGAATCAGCATTCCCAAAATTGTGGGGGGGGGGGGGGGGGGGAGGGAGATGAAAAGCAGCTAAAAGGTGATATATGTTGGAATGAATTATCATTATCTCATTTGGATACTCGAACTAAACAGTGTGAACTTGAAGTCCAAAGAATAATTCATTAACAAAGATTAGCAAATCAATTACCAGATGCAATTACTGACCTAAAGAGAGTGACTAAGTCACATATACCGGTTGCTAATGCTCTAATTAAAATCAGTATCCTAGAAGGACCACCACATATTGGTAATGAATCTAATGCACACCTAAGCGTGGCAGACCAATTGGTTCCAAAGATGAAAATCCTCGAAAGAAAAAGGGAGCAAATAATGAGCATAGTCAAATCGAGATAGCAGTAATGCCAGAAAAAGAGTCTCCTAAAGAGACACTAGACATGATGGTTCAAGACGAACATAAGGTACCTGAAAATGAAGAGATCTCAATAAACTATATCATGTCTAGGAAAGTATGGAACTGAAACCAAGTCGACGTTGATGACACCTTTTCATATAATGTAGCGATAGAAATAATGGAAAACAATGAGAATCATGAACCAATATCTGTTGATGAATATAAACAGAGACATGATTGGCCAAAATGGAAAGACGCAATTGAAGCATAATTGAATTCCCTCACGACACAGGAAGTATTTAGTCCGGTAGTTCAAACACCTGAAGGTGTAAATGTTGTTGGTTATAAATGGGTCTTTGTGCGAAAACGTAATGAAAAGAATGAGATTACACGCTACAAGGCACGATTGGTAGTACAAGGATTTTCGCAAAGACCTGGAATTGATTATGAGAAGATGTATTCTCCCATCATAGATGCAACGACTTTTCGTTATCTTGTTAGTCTGGTAATACAATAAGGGATTGATATGTGTCTAATGGATGTTGCAGCAGCCTACCTTTATGGCTCACTTGATAAAAAAATTTACATGAAACTACCTGCAGGATTCAAACTACCAGAATCATGTAAATAAAGTTCTCGAGAACATCTTTCAATTAAACTAAACAAATCATTGTGTGGGCTAAAACAATCTGGGCGTATGTGGTATAATCGCCTTAGTGAGTATTTGTTGAAAGAAGGTTACAAAAATGATTCTGTTTGCCCATCATTTTTAAAATAAGATCAGATTCTGAATTTGTTATAATTGCCGTATATGTTGATGATTTGAATATAACTGGAACACCTGGGGAGCTCCAAATGGCAATCGAGTATTTGAAAAAGGAGTTTGAGATGAAAGACCTTGGAAAGACAAAGTTTTGTCTTGGGTTACAAATAGAACATCTAAAAGGTGGGATACTTATGCAACAACAAACTTACATATAAAAATTACTCAAAAGGTTTTACATGGAGAAATCACATCCACTGAGCACTCTAATGGTTGTAAGGTCGCTTGATGTGGAAAAGGACCCATTCCGACTACCAGGAGACGAAGAAGAAATTCTTGGTCCAGAAGTGTTATATCTGAGTGCAATTGGTGCATTAATGTTCCTTGCGAGCCATACACGACCAAATATATCATTTTCATTAAATTTGTTGGCAAGGTATAGTACATTTCCAACAAGGAGACATTGGAATGTGTAGGTGCATGATGTCAGTAGTTCAGTGTCAAGTGTCTGTAATTGAGTTTGTTAGATTTGTGTTTTTGTATGTAAGCGAAGTTAGCTCACAAGTTCGCTGATACAGGCAAACTTGTGAACTAAGCGAAGTTAGGGACAACTTCGCCTGAACTTGCTAGGCGAAGTTGTCGTGATTATATAAACATAAGTTACGGCTTATGTTTTCATTATTCAGTCAGTTTATTAGTTTACGTGTTTACGAGTCCTGTAATCAGTGATTGATATCACGTGTTTAAGGTTGCAATATAACGAGTATTTGTTTATTGTAACGTGTGTTCGATCGTGTTAACTCGTATCGTCTTCTACGCTCGTAACGTCTTACGTAGGGATTCCGCACCTACGTAGAACGAGATATCTCGTGTAGATCCGGCTGGGAACCTACAATTGGTATCAGAGCTTTTGCTCGTGATTGTGGTTCGGGATTATCACGCGGGTGTAGAAATCGTTCCGTTCGACTATTCGCGGGACGTGTTTATCGAGTTTTTGTGTTATACTCACCTCCTACCATCATAAACAACCCATTACACCTTCACAAACCTCGTAAAATCCAGAAATCAAACCTAAAAAAACTTCGTGTTCATCAGGCGAAGTTGCCGTCACTGTTCGTAGGGTTTCGGCGAAGATATAAGGTTAAGCGAAGTTATCCACAACTTCGCCTACCTTCTCAAGTTCTCTTATTTCAAGCGAAGTTACCCACAACTTCGCCTACCTCACAAGTTCGCTTACCTTAAGCGAAGTTATCTACAACTTCGCCGAATCAGGCGAATTTAAAAAGGAAGCGAAGTTCATAATCAGCGAAGTTCAGACTTAAGCGAAGTTATCCACAACTTCGCCTACAGTACTGTTAAAAATAAAATTTTTATTTTTTCGGGTTTCTTTGTGTTTCGTGAAAGATGACTTCAATAAATATTACGGAACTGGTGAAGATGGAAGTGGAAGCGGGTTCAGCTACAAAGGCACCGAAGATGCTTAAGAAAACCGATTATGTTGCGTGGAAGGATAGATTTGAACAATATGTCAAGTACCAAGATGCTAAAATGTGGGTGTGCATTCAAGATGGGTACATTCCACCAACTGCTGAGTATGAGGGTCGTGATCAGATCAAGAAATACAAAGAGATGGAAGAAGAAGAAAAGAAAATGTATGAGGCTGAGAGCAAAGCTCATGCAGCGATTACTATGGCTCTTCCACAAGAGATTCTTCACACCTTCAGAAAGTATAAAACTGCTAGAGAGCTTTGGGAAGCACTTGAAAACCATTTTGAGGGTAATGTGGGAATTCGTGCTTCAAAGATTAAACTACTTAAAACCCAATTCTCGGTATTCAAGTACTTGAAGAATGAATCACTTGATGATATCATTACTAGATATTATCATCTGATGACCGAACTTAACAACTACTCCATTACTTACAAAGAAGATGAAATTGTTGAAAAGCTTCTTGATGCTCTCCCATCGAAATGGGAGATGTACGCTGTGTTGATGAGAGAAGACAAAGACTTTGCCTACTATGACCTGGAAACAGCAGTTAACAAGCTACGAACTTTTGAACTAAACATGGTTCGAAAAGAGACACCTACTGATCAGGTTCAAGATCTAGGAATGTATGGTGCAAAGGTTAACTCAAGTTCAAGTTTGAAGTCTGATTCGTCTGCTTACTACTCAAAGGGAGAGTTGGGCGCTAACTCAACACATGAAGGTCATGTATCTCTCAACATGAATGGTGATGTGTGCTTTGTAGCTGGAGGATCAAATGCTTCTAAACCTCAAGCGACCAAGGGAAGTTTTTCCCCAGGTGTTTCAAACAACAACTACTCGAAGATGCCCATGAGTGTTAAATCTGCTGAACAGCAGTTTGCTCTCTATGCATCTTTCATTGCTTCATATGAAAATTACATTCAGGGTAAGATTGTTGATCCTGCAACATTGGATGAAGATTATGATCAGATCGATGCTGATGATCTGGAAGAGATGGATCTGCAGTGGCAGATGGCGATGATTGTGAGCAGGGTTAAGAGGTTTATGAAGAAGACAGGTAGGAAGTTTGTTGGTGAGAGACCGGGTTTCGATAAGTCGAAGGTCAGGTGTTACAACTGTCAACAGAATGGCCATTTTGAGAAGGAGTGCACAAATGAACGTGTAGAACGCAGTCAAAACAGGTCTACACAACAGAGTGGGGGTGGTAATGATAATAGAGCCATGATATCCAGATAGAATGGGGAGTATAACTGGAATCTGCATGTTGAAGAAGTCTTCGAACAGGCCAATTTGGCGAACATCGAAACTGCAGATACTGAGAAAGTGACTGGCGAAAGTGAAGCTTACATGGCAGAAGCTCAAAATGAAGCTTACATGGCAGATGTGAAAGACCAGCTCACTGAGGTAAGTACCAAACTCCCTTGTACTAAGTGTGAAAATCTGTCTGAACAATTGACAACTATAACTGATCAGTATGTTAGTTTAGATGCTCAATTTAAAACCTTAAAAGAAGATCATCATTTCACTAAAGCTAGAGAAAATAGTTACAAGGTAAAAATAAAGCTAGTGAAAAAGATATTAGGAGTCTAAAAGCAAATCTAGCTGAAAAAATTCAAGTAATTGATCTTAGCTATGAAGTGTTAGAAGAGAAAACCAAACTAGTAGCTGAAAGGGATAAACAGATAGCTGATCACCAGGTGAAAGTGGTGGAACTAAACAGGAAACTTGAGAAATTCAGAAATTCCACCGCTATACTTGATCACCTCGTTAGTGATCAAGGTTCCCCAGTTAAAAGGGGAGGAATTGGTTATCATGAAGTTCCACCACCGTACAATCATAATTACACTTATGATCCTAGTAATCAGAAATCTGTTGATGTTGATTATAGTCAGACAGTTCCGGTTAAGGTAACTATTAAAGATCCAGAAGTTAGTAAAGGCGAAACGAGTAAGCCTGTGTCTAATGAGAAGATTTCTGTTCCTAGTACTGTCTCATCAAACTCGGATAAGTCATCCGAGTCGATTGAGACAAAAGAAAAGGCAGTGTTACCAAAAAGTGGAGAGAAACATAAAACAACAGAAAAGAAATCTCCACTAAACCCGTATGTCCCACCATATGTGAGACAAACGGGCAGTAATGCAGCCTCATCATCTAAAACAACTATTGAAAAGAAAGTTGAACACATGAGTTGTTTCAGATGTAATCAATTAGGACACCTAATTGCTGATTGCCCTTTGAAGCAGAGATTCAGAGGGGTGAGGCCTTCAAAAACTGAAAACAGAACTAACAGTAACTACAATAGTGGTAAAACTGAAAACTCATCAAAGTTCAGAAATTGGACTAATTCAGGTTTTCAAAGAAAAATAACTCAGTTTTTCACTGCTAACAACCAAACCTTAAGTAATAATTCATTTAATTCACGAAGGTTTGGATGGCCTCATAGTCAATCTCCAAGAAGGTATCCTTTTAGGACTTACAGAAATTATTCTGATACTAACTTTGGACAGCCAAGGTACGGGATGTATCGACCCAAGACCAATAGGTCTTGGGTCCCCAGATTTTAATCATCTGCTTTAATCGTGCAGGAACAGTTGAACAGGGCTGCAAACAATCAATGGGTTGTGGATAGCGGCTGTTCCCGGCACATGACGGGTAACAAGAGTTTGTTACACGAATGGAAACCTGTTCAGGGAGGAAGAGTGAGTTTCGCTGGAGAGAGCGGTGGAAGGATCACTGGAATTGGGACGGTGACTAACGGAAAGATGACGTTAGAGAAAGTCAATTTTGTTAAAGAACTGAAGCACAATCTGCTGAGTGTTTCGCAGATCTGTGACAAAGATTACACCGTACATTTTACCAAGAATGAGGCAATCGTGCTATACCCTGGTTTCAAGATACCAGAGGATTGGATAGTTATGAAGGCTCCAAGAGAAAAGAATACGTATATAATGGACATGAGGTCGACTGAAATGGCAACAGAGGAATCTTGTCTTCTGTCAAAAGCAACTGAATCGGAGTCCGAGTTATGGCATAGGAGAATGGGGCATATTCATCTTCGGAAAATTAACTACATTGTCAAGAATGGGCTTGTGTTGGGTGTTCCCTTGAAGAATTTCAACTTTGAAGATCAATGCTTATCGTGCAAAAATGGAAAGCAACACAAGAAATTCCATCGCACCAAGAAGGTTAACTCAATAGTCAGTACCCTAGACCTACTTCACATGGATCTCTTTAGTCCCGTGAATGTAAAAATTCTAGGAGGAACATCGTACTTCTTGGTGATCACTGATGATTTCTCTCGATACTCTTGGGTATATTTCCTGAAGTCAAAGGATGAAACGGTTCAGATGGTAATAAATTTGATTACCAAAGTTGAGAACATTATGGGAAAAAGAGTTAAATACATCAGGAGTGACAATGGGACTGAGTTCAAGAACTATCAGATGGAGCTCTTCTGCTTACAGAAAGGAATCGAACACCGGTACAGCGCTCCGTATACTCCGCAACAAAATGGAGTGGCTGAGAGGAAGAACAGAACGTTAATTGAAGGAGCCAGAACCATGCTGGCTGATTCGAAACTTCCTGTGGTGTTCTGGGCTGAAGCTGTTGCAACAGCCTGTTATATCCTTAATCGAGTGTTAACCGTTAAAAGATTAAATAAAACATGTTATGAACTTATGCATGGGAGAAAGCCCAACTTGAGTGGTCTTGAACCATTCGGGTCCCCGTGTTCGATATTAAAGACAAATTCTAAATTTGGTGAAGTAGCCGACGAAGGAATTTTAGTCGGATACGTTGTTGGGACTCCCAACAGACGAGTCTTTAATACATCGACAAGCAAGGTTGAGGTGGTGTGTAACACTGATATCACAAGTTACAAATCACCAAAACCAAGCACGGGACCCGCTGGGGTTTTCGACTATGATAGACTTTTCAAATCTTTTAATATACCTTATTTGGATTGTGCAGAAGTGATGAAAGAATTGCTTCGAAGATGATTTATGATGAGGAAGACAATTATGTGCAACGACCGAAGTATGATGAATGTCAGCCTTCCTCGTCAAATGCTGTCGATACCCCTGCTGCCGCTACTGAAGAGGAATTCTTCAATCCATTTCACTCTCAACAACAATCACCCACTGATGAGCTATCTTCGAATCTGGAAGACAATCTGCAAGTCAGTGCGGTTCCGACTACGAGAGTTCACAAAAATCACCCATTGGAGAATGTGATAGGTGATCTGTCCGACGGTGTACAAACAAGACAAAGCTTGAATGAGCACACCTGTGTTTATACAAGCATTAAAAATTCAGGCATAATCAACGAATGCTTGTACACCAGCTTCATCAGCCAGATTGAACCAAAGAACTATCAAATGGCTCTCAAGGACAACTCGTGGGTCGAAGCCATGCAAGAAGAATTAGCCCAGTTTAAGAAGATGGAGGTATGGAACTTGGTTGCAAAACCAAAGAATGTGCATGCGATTGGCACAAAATGGGTCTTCAAATGCAAGAGAGATGAGAAAGGGATTATTATCAGGAACAAGGCGAGGCTGGTTGTAAAAGGTTTTAATCAGCAAGAGGGGATCGATTACAATGAGGTGTTTGCTCCTGTGGCAAGATTGGAAGCCATTCGTTTGTTTTTGGCATTTGCTGCACATAAGGAGATGAAGGTATTTCAGTTGGATGTGAAGAGTGCGTTCCTAAACGGTAAAGTCGATGAGGTTGTGTACGTTGAGCAACCTCCGGGTTTTCCTGACCCAGACTTTCCTGATCACGTATACAAGCTAAGTAAAGCACTGTATGGGCTACATCAGGCCCCTCGGGCCTGGTATTCTACACTATCCGACTACTTGCTTGAAAATGGTTTTGAACGGGGAAAGATTGATAGCACTTTGTTCTTCAAGAGAAAAGGGAGCGACTTTCTACTGGTGCAAGTCTACGTGGACGACATCATCTTTGCTGCATCAAAAGTCGCCATGTGTCAGGAGTTTGAGGCCGTCATGAAGAAGAGATTTGAAATAAGTGCTATGGGTGAACTAACTTTCTTTTTAGGATTGCAGGTTGATCAGAAGAAAGATGGGACGTTCATTCATCAGACTAAGTATGTCCATGATGTTCTCAAACGCTTCAAGATGGAGGACAGCACTCCATACGATACTCCAGTCTGCGTCAACCACAAATCGGGTGCTGATTCAGACAATGATGCGGACGTGGACCCAACCCAATATCGGGCAATAATAGGTTCTTTAATGTACTTAACTGCTTCTAGGCCTGATATAATGTTTGCAGTTTGTCTTTGTGCTCGCTTTCAGGCAAACCCAAAGGAATCTCACTTGAAGGGTGCGAAGAGGATTCTACGGTATCTCAAAGGCAAGCCTAAGCTGGGGTTGTGGTACACGAGAGGAGGAGACTTGGAGTTGGTCGCCTACACGGATTCTGATTATGGAGGGTGCAATCAGAGTCGGAAGTCAACTACAGGTGGATGTCAGTTTCTTGGTGGCAGATTAGTGTTTTTGCAATGCAAGAAGCAGACCTCAGTCGCCATTTCAACCTGTGAAGCAGAATACATGGCAGCATCCAACTGCTGCTCCCAGGTTCTTTGGATTCAACAACAGTTGCACGATTACGGTCTGAATTTCACTCATACTCCTATTTGCATTGATAACACTGCTGCTATCTCAATAACTAACAATCCCGTAAAGCACAGTAAAACTAAACACATTGACATCCGTCATCATTTTATACGGGATTGTGCTGAGAAGAAACTGATTGTGCTCGAAAAGGTTGATACTCTAGATAATTTCGCTGACATGTTTATGAAAGCGTTTGACAAAACTAGATTTCAAAACCTTGTTGAGCTGAATGGGATGATCAATCCCGAGTAACCATGTTTTGTGACTTTGTTTTGAAAAAAAAAAAAAAAACCACGTCACTATCGCTTAGAATTATGTCGGTTACCTCAGTTTGAAGGACATGTCTTCGGATATGTTTGGTCCTCATTTCTACTTGTAGAATATGAGGATAGCCATTAACCAGATGACTGAAAGTGACCGGGGCGGTTTATGATGTGTTTTTATTCTTTCGCTGAAAATTAGTCGATCATACTTAGTTAGAAGGACACATACTCGTATGTGGTCGGTCCAGCTGATCCATTGGATCTTCAGGATAGCCGTTTACCTGAAGACTTTGACTTGATCGGGGCGATAGAAGTTAAAAATTTTTTTAGGGAGATGAAATTATTTTTCAAGTCTACTACTTCGTAAGAAGTTCCGTTACTATGTTTAACAGAAAATTGATCCAACCTTGGAAAGTGATAGATATACTGATTCTGTGTGCTTAACTAGTGAAGTGATAAGGCCTAAAAGACTTTAGAACAGTCATTTTATGTCATGGTAGCTTTTTATGGTGCGTAACAGTAGAAGTGATACTAACTAAACCTACTCGATGTTATGTGGAAACTCCTTATGAGTTGTGCATGTCTCCATATATATCTTTCCGAATGATAGGCAGAAAAGCGATTACCCAGTCATACACGAGCCCGTGAGTGTTCTGATTCCCGTAAAGATAGCGTGTCAAGAAACTGCAGTGATCCAGATTAGGGACTTGCAGTAGTTTATCTGAAGTTGTGTAAATACTTAAAAAAAATGTGAGTTACTGAGACATCATAGAGTTCATAATGATAAGACTTCTCAATCAAGATGCAAGATAGAGAACGGGAAGAAGAGTTCAAAGATCGAAGAGTACCTACTATTTAATCAGACACTACGGGTCGAGGTCAACTCGGGGTGACTTGGGGAAAGCCAAATAAGCTTTGAGAATAGATAGGAGACATCATAATCTCTGAGTTGTTGCCCACTTAAGTTTTGAGCTTAATTGAACCTAACCCGTATCACAGAAACGATGAAAACCATTCTAAGTTATTTACCTGCTTACAACCTGTTTCTTTATGTCATAATACAGCTGAATACGGATCTGTGTGACAGTCACGTAGTTAGTATGATTCCTGTTCGGATCTTTTCTAAAACATGGTAGTCCCTATCGAGACTGAAATTTGATCCCGTGTACTTTATTTTTAAAATTTTTTTCTACTTATGTAGTTGTATGATTTTATACCTGGTTACTTGGTCTTGATCGTATCATTTAACTCTTTAAAGGATGTTTTAAAACTTAATTGCAAATTGTTCAAATTATAGGGTTTGTTTTGAAAATTTTAATCTCGGCGAAGTTGTGCCTAACTTCGCCTGCCATAGGCGAAGTTATCCATAACTTCGCCTGTATAATTTTGACCCTATATAAAGGAAATTAAAGGTCAAACTGGTTCATTATTTTTAAAACCCAGCGAACTTATCCAGCGAACCTACCCTCTAAACCCACAGCGAACTTATCGATTTTCTTCTGTGTTCTTATTTTCAAGTTCGAATCCGTATTATAGGTGTGTACGATTGTTGTATCGTATAATCACGTTCCTTAACGTTAATCAATGGGTATTTCGACCCGTTTTCGTGACCTCAGTTTTTCGAATCTTCATACCCGATTTTCAAACGTATTTTTACGTGGTCATAATCAATCTAATCGTCTAAATCGTCAGTAAATCAAGTTTTACGGAGTCCGTAATCTCCAAATTGACCCGATTCACGTCGATTGAAAACCTAACTGATGCCGTTTCAGATTCGGCGAAGTTACAGTTTAGGCGAAGTTATCCGTAACTTCGCCTGAGGCGACGAGTTGAGGACCAAGAGACGTAATGATCGAGACGATGATCCCAATGCATCGAAAGGTGCAGGTGGAGAGTTGCCAAGAACTGAACAAGCACTTGGGACTTCCACAACTCAGGGGGAGTCAACAAGTGCAGCTGGTGGTAATGATGTGGTGGTGGTGGAGGTTGAGGAGATGGATGATGACTTAATAGGTGATGATGATGTATTACCGGTTGAAGAAATAGAGAAGATTGGAGAAGAGATTGTTATTGATGATGATATAGAAGAGGGAGAGATAGTAGAAGAAAATGTAGAGCATGAGATTCCGGAAGTAGATAACGCAGATATGAGTCAAGAGATTGGGAATGATGAGACGGAATGGGAAGAGCAGCCTAGATGGAAAGAAGGCTATGCTCAGTGGTTCGTCAAAACGAAGAAACCAGCGGTCCCCACAATGTTCAAGAAGAGTTACAACATTAGAGGCTATGCTGAAGCGAGAAAGGGGATTATTTGCTGGATATACGATGAGCAGTTGAGGCTCTTCATGATTAAAAGGTATGATGGCGTTCAGTACTTCAAAAGAATGTTGAGATCGTTGAACACATTGCCAGAATGTGAAGTGAAAGACTTAGCCAGATTAGGATTGATAAATCGAAGTGATGATAATATGGCTAGAGTCATCGGGAAGATAGTTTGGAAGGAGAGTATAAAGGAAAAGAAGTTCGAGCTGCTGAAACCACCAGAAGGGAAAACTTATCGAAGACAAAGATAGAGGATTGAGAGCAGATGGCAAGCCTTGGATGATTATGAAGTATAAACCGATCCGGTGCTTGAAAGAAGTGCCGATGAAACAAATGCCCAAGGATGTGTTCAAAGAGTTGAAGTGGTGGTATGTAGATTGTGAGACAGCTGAAGCAGTGATGGAAGACGAAGATGAACAAGAGCTGCTGAGAGTCTATGATCCGATGCATCTAGTGAACCTGTCTCGAGCTGATCTGCAGGTGCTGAATGAGAAGAAAATCTTTTATATTCCTGCTTGGAAAGACGAAGCGAGGAAATATCAAAGAGTTGTTTCGGTATGTGTACGAGAAGGAGTGAATGCTAAAAGATGAAGATACAAGATTGTTGAAGATTACAAGACACGTGCTTGAAGATAAAGAGATGAAGCTACTGCCAAGGGGGAGTCTGTAGGCGCATGATGTCAGTAGTTCAGTGTCAAGTGTCTGTAATCGAGTTTGTTAGATTTGTGTTTTTGTGAACTAAGCGAAGTTAGCTCACAAGTTCGCTGATACTTGCCAGGTGAAGTTGTCGTGATTATATAAACATAAGTTACGGCTTATGTTTTCATTATTCAGTCAGTTTATTAGTTTACGTGTTTACGAGTCCTGTAATAAGTGATTGATATCACGTGTTAAGGTTGCAATATAACGAGTATTTGTTTATTGTAACGTGTGTTCGATCGTGTTAACTCGTATCGTCTTCTACGCTCGTAACGTCTTACGTAGGGATTCCGAACCTACGTAGAATGAGATATCTCGTGTAGATCCGGCTGGGAACCTACAGAATGGGGTAAAAAAAATATTTCGATATCTCCAAGGAACTAAAGATATGGGCTTGTATTTTACTAACCGATCAAAAACAAGCTTGGTTGGTTTTGCAGATGCAGGGTATTTGTCTGATCCTCATACTGGCCGATCCCAAACAGGATATTTATTCACAGACGGAGGCACTGCAATTTCATGGCGTCTGTGAAGCAAACAATCACAACCACTTGAGAATTATTGGCAATCCATGAAGCTAGTCGAGAATGTGTTCGGTTGAGAACTATAATACACCACATTCGTGGATCTTGTGGTATTTCTTCTGCAGATGAGGGACCAACAGTTTTACATGAAGACAACACAACATGCATTGCACAACTCAAGGAATGATACATCAAAGGAGACAGAACCAAACATATCTCGCCAAAGTTCTTTTTTACACATAATCTACAAAAGAATGGGGATATTATCGTTCAACAAATTCGCTCTAGCGAGAATTTGGCAGACTTTTTTACTAAATCACTTCCGACCTCAACATTCAAGAAATTAGTTCACGGGATCGGGATGCGTCGACTAAAGGAGCTAAAATCATCCGGGAGAGAATAATACGCGTTGCACTCTTTTTCCCTTAGCTATGTTTTTATCCCACTGGGTTTTCCTAGCAAGGTTCTTTTAACGAGGCAACATAAACAAGCGTATTTCAGCATGTGGATAATCAAGGGGGAGTGTTATGAATTATTGTAATTATGGTGACTCTCCACCATTATATTGTGACTCTCCATGTACTTAACTTATCTTTGTGTTTATTATGTAATTAATGGAATGAGCTTATAAATAGAGAGCTCATGCTTCATATTGAGATATCAATAAGAATTCATTCCCCAATCTTCTCTATATTGCTAATAGGTTTATAACAATTAATAAATTATATTGACTTTAGTTGTATGAAAAATATAAAAAGAGAAAAATAGAAGAAAGCTTAAGAAATGCACAAATTGTTTTAGTAATTTAGTTAGATCAATTTGCTAAAAAAATAACTTTTGTTTTGTTAATTATATAAGAGTTTGAGTTTTCATTTTAGGGCATTTTGTTTTTTATGTCCCAACCCTGATTTGTTTTTGTATTCTCAGAGACGACCCTGGTTACTGGGTTAGATAATTATGGGCTTGTTATCCCTAGTCTTTAGGATAAAGTTTGCGTAGGTTTAGAGTTTGGTTATATGGGTTATTAGATACTTGGTCTTTTTTTCATGAGAAAATTATGCTTTGCCTCCCTATGCTTTATGGTCGGGAGACCCTTGCAAGTCCAACTCCGAAATTTCTGGTATTGAGCCCTTGTAGTTTATCGGAGGCTCAGTCTGCCCCCTGCCTGTTGACCATCCGTTGACTTAGTGAAGTTACCATATTTCCATTTAATAACAACAACAACAACAACAACAACAACAACAACAACAACAATAATAATAATAATAATAATAATCTATAGATCTTCATCGTCATCATCCTCATATCCAGATTCAAATTGTTAACCACACCAATAATTATAGCATATTTGATACATACAAGTTTTGTACAAGAATTAAAAAAAACATAGATCTAAGGTGTATTCTCTCACACGCAGTGTACATGTGTGTTCTTGGTGTTCTTGACATATTCAAATATTCATCTGATGAAATTAAATGACAACATTAACATGGATTCTTGACATCTTTAAATGACAACATTGGGTATGATATTACTGTAAATATTATTTAAAACTTAACTTATAAAGTCACATTAACCATCACCGCCGTCGTGGCCTCACGCCTATTAACCTTGGGGCTTTTTATCGACTACCGCTTGCTTCTTCCTCACCCGGTCACCGCCACTTGTCTTCGGTGCTCACACACAAATCAATTTGAAACTGGCCACCATCGTCATCGTCTCCGGTATCTAGAACCCTTTCCCTCATTATCATCTTCAACTGCTATGGCAGAAGCAATCAACCCCCATAATGTCTGGTTGAACGAGGAAGTCGTGAGGATGACTTGTAGGTATCCGGTGGCGGTGGAGATGGGTCCGTCGGAGAAAGTGACGCTAGGGCTGTTAAAGTCGATGTCGTGGAGGAATTGCGACCACCATTGGTACGGCGGGATGCCGAGGTTGGGTGTGTCGGTGTCGTTGTCGGAGACGTGGATGATTGTAACTGATTCGCAATATGATCATTCCGTGCAAAACTAAATATGTGCACAAGAGAGTCAATGAAATTTGATCGTTCTGTAAATCGGAAAAAACTAAACCATATTGCCGCCTCATCATTGAAATAAGTAGGCGCGTAAGGAAATTGATAGGTGTTAGGAGTCCTACAGTATGTTAAATGTTGTGAAACCAGTTATCTTATTGATTACGATAAATATACTATTACGGATCTATTCAATGATATGATATACGATTCAGTCACACTTGAATTACGTTAAGCTAGATGTTGAGAGAGAATTTGGGCAGCATAACGAGGCCCAAATGAATAATAAGAATAACTACATTAATTACTGAATACATTATAGGTATTTATAGACGATGAAGTCATTCGTTATACAAGTCATAACGAATGAGCTTCATTCGTCATCATACGCTAAACACTATTACTTTAGACTAACGAGTATTACATTTGTTGTCCTCATTCGTTAGCATATTTAACGAATGGACCAAAATAGATAGAAATGGACACATTCAGTATTGACTACTCTAACGAATGTGTCATTACATGACGAATGCACCCAGTACATTTACCAAAACACCCCCTATACTTTAATACAAAGACCAAATACAATTAAACAAAAACCGAGGCAACAAAACATGTACTAACAAACTCCCCCTCGTCTCGTGCTCTTTATCTTAATCACTTGAAGTGCTTGGTCTTCCAGTCAGCACAACTATGAATCCCGAACTCATGGCAAACACGAACCACACGTTGAAATTGTATAGCGAGATCATAATCTTAAATCTCAACCCATCTGATCTGATTTTTGAATAGTGCATTGTGATCAGACTCAAATAAATTAACCAACCGCATCGGGTCGATTACTCGAACAAACTCCATCTTCAGCCCCGATCCCATCATGATCACGGCTTCACCTGTTAGATTATCGTAATTCCACCAATTAAATTTCTTGTAAAGACTTTGGGGAAAATTCTTAACAGGATCTTTCTTCAACATACGAGGCGACTTTACTTTAAGAACCAATTTCCTCCAGCACGTTCTTGGATCGATCTCATCAATGTACTTTCAAGTCGGAACCTGTGGCTTGAAGTATTTAAATCCATATCTTACCTCATGTAAAAGTTGCTTATAGAACCATCCCGCCATCTGGTTTCCACCACGATTAGCGAACCTCCTATTAGCCAAAGTACGTACATCCCACCTCGGAAGAGTAAGAACATTGGCAATACGTTGGAAGTATTGTATGCCGTGTTCCCATTTGATAATGCAAACCTTTAACCCCGAGTTGTACATCCATGCGACTATATCACCTTTCGCAGTCTTCCAGGTGACATATTTCTTCATTTGATAAGCCGTAGCACGGGCTATCAACTGCTTATCATCCTCCTGTTTCGCATACCCTAGCACACCAGGAAGTTTATTCATTCGAGACTTATTGTGCTCAAACATCCCCTCGAACATATTAATTCCAAACTTTCTTCAACCGCTTGATAATTCTCTGTAGTGAAGAATGGAAACCTTTATCTGTATTTGAACGAGTGTATAGATCAGGGTATTCCTCGGCTGTTACGTCTTCTTCCTCCACATCTTCATAATCAAACAACGTATTCCCAGTTGGAATACTTGTATCAAACCTCACATTCTCGTCATCCACGACCTCCACGTCGTCCTCTTTCTCCAAATCATTTACCTATTCCTCATTTAATCCCGGAAGCAAGGCGATTTTATCTTTTGTTAATGAAAAATCAACAAACTTACCTTCTTCAATCTCGTCCGCATTCATCATTCTCATCACTATACCTTTATCATAATCCATGAGCAGGATCATGTTCGCCTTTACAGACTCGATCTGCTACACATTAACATTATTGTTATAGACTACGAACTGCTTCCACGGCTTTTCCTTACCACCACTTTCACCTGCCTTAGGTTCTTTATCATCGCCATTGCCTTTCATTTTCTTCAACATGTCTTCTTTACAGGTTAACTCAAGGATAACTTCGTCTTGTTCCTTCAATTTCTCCACCCTGAGCAATAACTAGCGCACGCAACTCTCGATTTTCACGTTTCACATACGAGATATGACTAACCATCTTTATTTGATTTCCTCACATATGCTCTTCAAACATACGATCAGCTGTCATCTGATTCTCTTGCAAATGAATCAAATTCAACAACTGCATCATCTGCTGTTAAATTGGCAAGCTAAGAAACCTTGGATTGACAAGCTACATCGAACCCTCATGACAATTAAATGACATAAAAGATTAGTACATTGTTTAATAGGAAGTAAAGTAGGACTTGTAATAGCAACGGTTTGTTGAGGAGTCGGCATCAGAGATAATACATTTGTTAGTACACGGTTTTGCGTCTCGAGTCTTTGTATTTAACACTAATGTATTTGTCGTTTAATTTATGTAATAAACTATTAAAGTATTAAGTTAGTTCGTTAATGTAATGTCTAGTTCGCTAAGGATGTTTAGCGAACTAAGACCTAAGTTATTATCCCTCCTGATTCGTTAAGGATGTTTAACGAATCAGGGGGTGATTCGTTAAGTGTTATTTCGTTTTAATGTATGTAACGAAGTGGACTCTAGTTCGTTAGGGGATGTTAACGAACTAGGTCCATCTTCTATTTATATGTGAACACTGTTCATAGTTTATTTAAGTTTTTGAGAATTATATTATCGAATCTCTGTCAAGATCTACTCTCAAACTTCGTTAACGTATTCAATCTTAATATTATACATACACATATATACAACTAATACTAATCTTAATAAATAACATATAATCAATAACATCATGAACTAGATCCGTATAATCGATTAAAGTAATCTTAGATCCGAGATCGATTTAGGCGTTCACAAGTGGTATCAGAGCTTTCGGTCGTTCGATTGCTCTTGATTCGTGTATTTAATTGTAATTGAGACTGTTTTAGTATTAAATTGGGTATAAGTTTGATTACGGTTTGAATTTGATTCAATTGAGCTTGATTTGGATTGGTTATGGATCAAGTGGATCAAATCTGAGGTTGTTAAGGTATTACCGAGGTTCAGGCAGATGGAATTTGGTTTTGGATTGAGTTTGAGATAATTCGTATTGTTTTGGTTTGGCCGAGAAACAGAGGATTGGTTTTTGGTCAGATTGAGTATGATTTGCGGGTAATTGTGGTACGAGATTGATACGATTGGTTTAGTGTGTGGTTTACGAGTAATTTGGTAGCTCATTTGTGTGATTTGGTTGAAAATTGAGGTAGTATTACGGATTTGGTTCTAGGTTTGTGTTCATATGATTTCCAGATTTCTGGAAATCACGAAACAAATTTGAAGATTTGAAGATCTTCAAACAAATTTGAAGATTTGTTGATTCGTTGATCTTTTGGTCAATTCGTTAACACTGTTCATCAAATTCGTTACACTGTTCACCAAATTTTCTACCTGATTCGTTAATTTTTACACTAATTCGTTATGAGTTTTGGTTGATTCGTTAACCAATTCGTTATACTTTCCGATTCGTGTCCAACTGATTCGTGTGACACGCGTATACCTTGGAAATTGTGTTATAACAACTTTTGCCACGTGGCATTTGTTGTCAGAGTTTGTTACAAACTGTTGTAAAACCTGATTCGCTCTCAACTATAGCTAGTTCGGTATCTAATTCGCTTAGCCTGTCTTAGTGATTCGTTAAAGATAACCCTCTGTTTCGCTAAACCCATACTTTGTGATTCGTTTAGCCAATGCGTTAGTTGACTTATTCGTTGACCATCTAATTGAGTTTTTTTACCAAAATAGGTTAGGAGGAAAAAGTATTTACTAAAATGGGTGATTTTGAAAATATTTACAAAAATAAGTTTTTTATAAAGTTACTTTTATCACTTTTAATCTTATTGGCTAATAATAATTTTTCTTATTTGTTTTTAATTTTTAAACAACTCAGTGGGTCTTTTTTCAATCAACTTTTTATGTGTGTGTTAGCAATTTTAGTTGTTATATTTAATTTTTAAACAATTTATTATTTGATTATTATCCATAATTATGAGTTGTTTTTTAATTTGTTTTCTTTCAATCGAATCGTTGCGCAACTTTATTTATCGGTGTTTTTTATATTATTTTTTTTATTTTTAATAAACCTGTTATTCTTTTTATTTGATTGTTATGTATAAGTATGAATAGTTGATTTTTTTTGGTATTTTAATTCTATATAATTGTGGTCCTTTTTTTTGTTATTTTAACATTTTTGATATCAACTTCTATTTCTCTATAACGAAAAAGATGAGAATAATTCAATCTTGCAAAACCTAAATAATTATTTACCTAGTAAATGAAAAAAAAATGACCATTTATGTTTTTAGTATTACAATGAATGAATGTGTATTTTTTATTTGGCACCATTTGAATAATAAAAGTAATGGTGCTTGAACACACCAAAAAACAATGTTAAAATTTTAGTCATTTATATAATATTGTTAAATAGTTTGTTTTTTAAGACAAATTCATTTTTAACTATAAGTTAGTTTTTGTCCATGGTTTTTAAATAGAATGTTAATTGCAATTATTATTAGCCAATAAGATTAAGAGTGATAAAAATAACTTTATACAAAACCTATTTTGGTAAATATTTTTAAAATCACCCATTTTGATAAATACTCCCCCCCCCAACCCATTTTGGTAAAAAACTTCATCTAATTCGTTGATCAATTCGTTAACTTCAATCCTGATTCGCTACCTGATCAATCTTAGCTTCGTTAAGATTTGATTCGTTGATTACTGTACACAGTTCGCTACAACTGTTCATATTTCGTTACCTCTACTGTTTACAATTCGTTACATCTTATTTTCAAAATTAACCCTTAAAGTTCAAAACTTGTCAAAAATGGCTGGTATGTATGCATTAGCTTCTCAAAACATGTTGATGCAACAAATGTTACAACTGGATACCGAGATCGGTTCACATTCAAAGTGTCCACGTTTGATGAAATTTAGCCATTTTGCTAAATGGGAACCCCGTTTCCGTGCTCATCTAGGGTCAGTTCACCCTGATTGTTCATACTGTTTGGATGAGGTTTACACCGTTCCAATGATTGGGGATGAGACTATTGGTTTTACACCTAAAGCTATTTCTCAATACTCAGTTGAAGAGAAGAAAGCATTAGAAATTGAGACAAAACCTTATTCTACTCTTACTATGGCTTTACCTGAAAACATCTTTCACCAAGTAGGAAGTATAAAGATTTGTGCTTCTTTATTTCAACATATTCGTATGAGAAGTATGGGAAACACCACTGAAAGCAAAAAGGTTATGCTCAAGTTTCAATATAGAAACTTTAACCTACTAAAGGGTGAAACTGTTGAAGAGATGACAACACGATTTAATCATTTGATAGCCGAATGGACAAGATGAAATTGGAGATATCTGAATTTGACAAGATTGATACTATTAAAAGTGTTTTACCGAGTTCTTATTCAACTTTCCTTATGGTGTTGAAAGAGAATAATTATTTTAGCAATGAGGATTTGACTGCATCTGAGTTTCTGCAAAAGATCGAGGCTCGAGAATATGATCTTAAATGTCAAAAGTCTTCAAAGGATAACCAAGATCCTGCATTTTATGGTGGAAGCATGCCATTAAGTTCAACCATTTCACCTATCACTGCTTTTCTCACACAAACTGCAAGTGAAAATGCAACAACTATCTATAGTGATCCACGTGCCTGTTTTTACACAGCTGGAAATAATAGTTCTTCTGGAGGATCTGGGAGTTCTTCATCATCAAATCAATTCTTATCACAAACAAATTTAAACATGAGAGAGGCTGAACAAAATTTTGCCTTCTTATCTGTTTTCATGACTTCATATGAGAATTTGGTTAGTAGTAAAATTGCCACAGGTGATTTAACCGATGAAGATTACGATCAGATTGATCCTGATGATTTGGAACTAATGGATTTAAAGTAGAACATGTCTATGATAGTCAGGAAAGTGAAAAAGTTCATGCAGAGAACGGGTAAAGATCTTCCTTCGTTGAATAAGAAATTGGGGTTTGATAAATTAATGGTCAAGTGTTATAATTGTCAAGAGTTTGGTCACTTTGCCAAAGAATGTGACAAGCCTAAAAAGGAGTATACCGGTCCCAGAAAGCAAGATCAAAACTCATCGGGAAAGAGTGGTAGTGATGCTGCGAAGTCTTCTGGAAGTAAACCTTCGTCTTCTGGATCTCAAGCAATGTTATCCAACGTAGATGGAGATGACTGGTCACAAAGGTTATTATGTGGTAACAGTCAAGCAAATCTTGCAATGTTCGGATTTCCTGAGTACTTTCAAGATGTAAGTGGAAGTGGAATTTCTTCTGATGTTGATACTGAGTCTGAGTATGATGATTCAAGTGAAAAGCTTCCAACTACTTTCGCTTGCATGGCAAAGATCAGTGATTCAACCACGTCTGCTTGCATGGCTAAGCAAAATGAGGTTAGTAATTCTACTTCTAACTTATCATGTGTTGATTGTGAGACCAATAAGTCTAAGATAGATGCCTTAAAACTTCAAAATGATAATTTGCTAAAAGAGATTGTTTCGTTAAAAGATACTTATAGGCAATCCTTGACCTCTTAAATGAATTCAAGAGAGAAAATTGAGGCTTTAACTATAAGTAATCATGATCTTAAGGCTGAGTTGTCGGTGAAAATGACCATCAATGATCAAAAATTTCAAGAAATCTTGAAACATAGATCAAAGATAACTGAGCTTGAAAATGAGGTTCTTGATTTAAAGAACAAATTGGGAAAGTTCAGAAACTCTTCCTTTTTGCTAAATGAAATAATTGAAGTATTTGGTAAGAAAAAAGATTCAAAGAAAGGAATAGGTTTTGTTGAGATTCCACCACCCTTTCATAATGATTACAAACCAAATCCTTTTGCTAGACAAGAAGAGGATGTGAATGTTAAAGAATCTGTGATTCCTAAAAAGACAAAACCAGTTAAACCTGAAATTGTTAAAGCCCAACCTTCAATTCAGAAACCCCATGTTCAAAGCAACAAAGTTTTTGTTGAAAATGTTGACAAAGTTATCATTGAGGATGTGTTCGAACCTGAAATCATACACAAGAACAAGAACATTCCAAGTTCAAATCACATACTTTGTGAACCTCATGAATTTGAGGAGGCTGTGTATGGTTCGCACACAACCAAGGTGAAACAAGATGGTCATGTTAATGTTAAACCAGTAAGGGCCAAGAAACCAAAAAAACCTAAAATTTCTGATGTGGATTTGTTGCGTTTTATAAATACAACTGTTTCCAAGCCATCTACCGGTAGAGTATTTAAGTTAAAAGGGATAGACACGATGTACACTGAGAAAGACATTCCAATAAGTATCATAAAACCAGAACTTATTGAAAGTGTATTTCAAAATGAAACTTCCAAGATTCAAGATCTTGAACGTCGGTATGCTCAAGCTAAAACATTGGCTCCATCTGATCCATTGACTAAAGCAAAGCAAGTTTTAAAACATGCTAAGAAAGTTCAATTTGTGAAGTCAACTGGAACAGATACATTGAAAAGTTTTTCAAATTGTTCTAACTTAGATTTCTACTTGAAAAAGAAATCTGAGTTATCTGATGATTTTGCTAAGAGCATTACCAAAAATGTGAGTCATCATTCATCCTCTGTGTCACATGTTCCGACTAATTCTCAACATCATCATGTTGACATGAGAAGTTGTTTCCTTTACGGTCAACAAGGTCATGTAGTAAGAAATTGTGGCTAGAAGAACTATCAAAATCTTCATCCTTTTATCAAGGACCATTCCAAACCGGTTCATTTGGTAAAGGAGATTCTGAAACGACCCGTGTTGTATGCTGATGATACTCATATTATGTTCTCTAATGTGCATCCTCGAAAAGTTGTTCATGTGAATGAAACTCATGGTTTTGTTAAACCAAAGTTTATTCCAACTGAACCGTTATGCAAAAATGTTAATTCAAATGTAGTTCAAGATGCATATCTAAGACGAAAGTCTAAGAAACCTGTAACTTATTCTCAAGTTGCTGAATAACAATTAAATGCAACTAAGTTTAACTTTTCTCAAGAAAACCAAAAAGTGCCCAAGACTGAGGCCTGGGCTGCCTATTTGAACTAATCATTTTCGTTTGTGTGTAGGGTACATCCAAGACCATTTATGGAGAAAAGTGGATCATGGATAGTAGATGTTCTCGTCATATTACTGGGAATATCGACCTCTTAACAAATGTAAGAAATATTCAAGGGGGTTATGTGGCATTTGCTGGGAATTCTGGGGGTATGATTACATAGGAAGGTGATGTTTCGAATGGGCATACTACTTTTGAAAAGGTTAATTATTGTGATAAAGTGGACCATAATTTATTGAGTGTGTCGCAAATCTGTGACAAGCAATACACTACAGTATTTACAGATAAAGAGTGTCTGATTTTAAAACCAGCGTATGTGATTCCCAAGGACATGGTTGTCATGCGATCACCTCGATCAAATGATATTTATGTATTGAATATGAATTCTAAAGTATCAACATCAATCGAAACATGTTTTGTCTTGAAAGCAACCGAGAAAGACTCTATTCTATGGCAACGTAGAAAGGGTCACATTCATGTGCGTAGGATGAACTATCTAATGGCAAATGACCTAGTTGATGGTGTGTCTTTGAAGAATTTTAAGTTATCCGATCACTGTGTTGCTTTCAAAATGGCAAACAGAAGAAGAAGTCACATCCCTCTAAGTTATTAAATTCCATTGATACTCCACTTGAGCGACTTCATATGGATCTATTCGGTCCAATGAATCGTGTGAGTATTTCTGGAGATTGGTATTGCCTGGTAGTTACTGATGATTATTCTTGATACTCATGGGTCTTGTTTATGAGTTCGAAAGATCAAAAACCGGTTCTCGTTCAAAATTTAATCATTAAGATCGAATCACTATACAAACCAAAAGCGAGAAGAATTCGAAGTGATAATGGTACTGAATTTAAAAATACTATATTGGATTTCTTTTTTTTACAAAAGGGAATTCATCGAGAATAAAGTTCCGCATACGTACCACAACAAAACGGTGTAGCTGAACGAAAAAATAGAACTTTGATTGAAGCTGCTAGAACGATGCTTGCTGATTCAAAGCTTCATGTCCAGTTCTGGAATGAGGCGGTGAATACTGCTTGTTATACACTCAATCGAGTTCTAATTGTTAAGAGACTCAAGAAAACAAGTTATGAGCTGTTGAATAATCGTAAACCTAATTTAAAGTACTTGGAACCATTTGGGTGTCCTTGTACGATGTTGAAAAAGGATATAGGAAAGTTCGATGAAAAAGCCATTGAAGGGTATTTCTTGGGTTATGCTTCTCCTAAGAAAGGCGTATTTAATTTTACTTCTGGTTGTGTTGAAGAATGGTACCATGTGGACTATCAAAAGTACACTACTCCTTCTCAAGGAAAAGGTCCCGACTGGATGTTTGACTATGATGGTTTTTTTAATTCGTTTACTCCAACAACTGATCAACCAGATGAAGATTTAGTAAGTGCTTATTTTGAAGAACAATTGGTAATTCCAAAATTTACAAGTTCTAATGATGTTGAAGTTCCAATCGTAGCTCCAACAGAAGATCCTGATAATGAGTTTCCAGTTCTCTTTGACAATGCATCTACTTCATCTGATGACACTCAAGTTGTTGATCACGTTATTGAACTTGATAGTGATGTTTCATCTCACGATTTGGGTGAACATTACACTAATTTATTTGAAACTATTGATGTTCCTGAGAATCCCACTCTTAGGATTCATAATTATCATTCGAAAGAAAACATTATTGGATAACTTGATGTGGGAGTTCAAACACGACATCAAGTTGCTTCATCAAGTGAGAATAATGTATTGTGTGCTTATGCTGACTTACACTCGTCTGGGATTGTAAATCTTGCTAAATTCACTTGTTTTCTATCTCAAGTTGAGCCAAAGACTCCTCGTATGACACTTCAAGATCCTTCTTGGGTAGAAGCCATGCAAGAAGAATTACAGCAATTTGCACGTTTGGGTGTTTGGGATCTTATCGACAAACTTTCTAGAGTCAAGAAGGTGATTCCGACTAAGTGGGTATATAAGTGTAAGAAAGACGATCGTGGGGTAGTTGTGAGAAACAAGGCACGTCTAGTGGTGCAAGGTTTTCATCAGCAAGAGGGTATTGATTACACTGAAGTATATGCTCCGGTTGCAAGATTAGAGTCGATTTGAATCTTTCTGGCGTATGCTGCCTACAAGAACATTAAAGTATACCAAATGGATGTCAAAAGTGGTTTTCTCAATAGTGAACTTCATGAGGAAGTGTTTGTGTTACAGCCTCCAGGTTTTGAAGACCCTGATTATCCTGACCGAGTTTACCGTTTAAACAAGGCATTATATGGTCTACATCAAGCCCCGAGAGCTTGGTATGACACGCTCGCCGACCATCTGACGGATAATGGTTTCAAACGTGGAACTGTTAACTGCACTTTGTTTTATAAAAATATTGGTGATGATCTTCTCCTCGTCCAGATTTATGTCGATGACATAATCTTTGGGTCAACAAACGACACATTGTGTAAGGAGTTCGAGAAATCAATGCAAACCAAGTTCGAGATGAGTTCGATGGGAGAGATGAATTTCTTTTTAGGGTTGAAGGTTCATCAGTCTGCGAAGGGAATTTTCATTCATCAGACAAAGTATGTGAACGATGTCTTGAGCCGATTCAAGATTACTGCTGGAAAAATCCCTTCTACTTCTCGTCCCATGGGTCACAATTTATCACTGGATGAATCGGAGGATACCGTTGATCCGACCCTCTATCGAGCTATGATTGGTTCTTTAATGTATCTAACTGCTTCTCGACTCGACATAATGTTTGCTGTTTGTTTATGTGCTAGGTACCAAGCTAGTCCCCGAGTGACTCACCTGGAAGCGGTCAAGTGTATTCTGCAATATCTAAGGGGAAATCCTAACATCGGGTTATGGTACCCCAAAGATGATACTTTTGATCTAACCTCTTATTCTGACTCAGGCTATGAAGAATGCAAGATTAATTTCAAGTCTACCACAGCGGGATGTCAATTCTTAGGAAGCCGGCTTGTTTCCTGGCAGTGTAAGAAGAAGACAACGGTCTCCACTTCAATCGCCGAAGCTGAGTATGTTGCAGCCTCAAGTTGATGTTCCCAGGTTTTGTAGATACAACAAAATCTTCGCGACTACGGTTTGAAGTTTCTTACTACTCCTATCTTAATTGATAATTTTAGTGCTATTAGTATCAACAAAAATCCCGTACAACATTCTAAAACGAAACATATCGAGATTCGATATCATTTTATACGGGATTGTTATGAAAAGAAATTAATTGACCTTGAGAAAGTACATACTGATTTTCAGAAAGCCGATCTATTTACCAAAGCTTTTGATAAAACGCGTTTTCAATTTTTGCTTGGTTTAAATGGATTGAAGACCCTCGCTGATATCCTGAAACAAGGATGATTATTTGTCTTTTCTGTTAATTTTAATTTAACATTTTATTTTGTTTTTAGGTTTTAAGGGGTGAAACTTCGAAAATAAAAAATATTGTGCGTTTCGATAAAACCCAAAAACATTAGAAAATTTTGAAAAATAAAAAATATTGTGATCTTTCCTGAATTTATTTTGAAAAACCCAAAACATCTTAAAATTTGAAAAAAAAAAAAAAAAAAAAAAAATTGTGTTTTCAGTTTGTACAGAAAAATCCGAAAAGACAAAAAGATTGTGAATTTCTTGTTTATAAAGAAAAATCCGAAAAGACAAAAAGATTGTGTTGTAGTTTGTAAATGGAAAAACCAAAAAGATTTTTGCTTATGTTCGCTGAAAATTATGTCATTTACTTCTATTTGAAAGACATATACTTGTATATGTTTTGGCCCTGATAATTTTTTGTAAATCTTCGGGATAGCCATTTACCTTATAATGGAAAGTATTTGGGGTGTTCGTTAAGCTTTCTACTTTATTTTCTAGCTGAAAATTATGTTTGCATGTTTTGGTCCTGTTATCTAAGTTTGCATGTTTTGGTTCGTTAAGCTTTCTAGTTTGTGAAGCATGCTTGCATGTTTTGGTCCTGTTATCTACGTGTAGCTTGACAGGATAGCCATTAATTTATGAACTTAAATTAACTGAGGCGATTAAATTCTTTTTGTTTATGCTCCTCAAAATTTTGAGTTTTTGTAGCAAAAAGAGAAAATGATAGTACATTGATTATTTGACCCCAAATCCAGAAAGAAATAAGCTTAAAAGACTGAGTGCTTAATCATTAGTGCATTAATAGGTCTTAAACAAGCTAATAGAGTAATATAAGTGATATAAACCTAAAGAAAAGCCAAATTGAAAGAGGTGTTAGTCTCTAGCAAAAGTCTTGGTGAGGATGGCAGAAATGTAATAACCAGTCATACTCAAGCCTTATAGTTGTTGATCACCCAAAAATATAATAAAGCAAATAACAAGCGTTTGGATTCTGGACACTGTGAGTCTTTATGCGGATTAATCATCTGGGTATTCATAAACATGAATATTTCATTCGCTGTTAGAGCAAACCCAAAGTCATTAAACTTGATCACTGTTGTACTTCATACAATCCAAATGACTGACTTGATCAAAATCCGCTGTTAGTCATACAATTGTTCCCCCCTTGCGCGCATCTCAATACCAATAAGAAATGGACCCCAGGGGATACAATGTATGTAAGCCGACAGATAGACTCGTGCATACTCACTCACAGTAAAGGAAACTTGATGCATTGCTCAAATATTCTTCAATCTTCAAAATTTTGATCAACACTATATTGGTTTAAGTCAAGTTAGGGTGATTTGGCAAAAATCAAATTAAGCTTGAACCGAGATTAGGGGCTGATAGTTTCTGATATTATGTGCACTAATTGAACCCTAAACCATATCACAAAAATGCTTGAAGGTTTGTTATAAGATTTAAGTGGACAACAATATCAATGACCGCCTTAACGCCAGTTATAATATCGTTGAAATACAAAACTGTGATGGAAGGGCATTTTGGTCAATATGATTCTCTGCTCAAACTCAACAAAAATACACAAAGTATGTACTGTTTTTGGAAATCATAGAAAAACACAAAAAGATTATCTATTTCTTAGTTCAGATATTTTTGTAAATACATTCTTTAATTTTTACAAAAATACCAAAAATATTTTATCTTTTTATTTTACATATTATTTAAGTTGTATTTTAAATTATGTTTCAAAATGTGAAACGAGTAAAGTATTTGATTATCGAGATAATGGTCCTCGGTAATTCCTTTTAAGTTAATTGGATAATGTTTTAAATTCATTTATTTATTTATTTATTTATTTATTTGATTTATTTATTTTATTTAAAGTTAAAAATTAAATTAAGCATAATTCTATATTTATGGATAACGAATTAGGTTGTTTTAACGAACTACATCCTAGTTCGTTCCCTAATTCGCTTCCGCTCTCTGTAACGAAACACACCTAGTTTGTTATGAATATTTAACGAATCAAGACACGAATCAAAGCTAATTCGTTATACCACGTGTTCAATTCGAATAACGAATCAGTTGATTCGTTATTTCAAATTTCAAACGAATTAGCTTGATTCGTACATCGAGAAGCGTGTAAGGACAGTGTATATAGGATGGCGTGACACGAATCGCCGTATACTATTCCTTCATCTTCCTTACACCTAAAGTTACCATGTTCAAATTTTTCCAAATTTTTCGACCTTCGAAATTCGGACTTTTGAGTATACCATTGTGTTCGTAAGGTATAGATGATCATTTCTTTGTGATTTTCGTCAAAAAATGATACAGTTTTAATGGGGTAATTAGATGATTTTGATATCAGGGTTTTTAAGGTTATTGAAACCTTGTTTACTTGGATTAATACTCTGTTAATATATTTAAACTTGATATCTTTTTGTTCGGAATAGAGTTCCGACACCCTTGGTGATCCTTAATCAGTTTTTTGATTATTGAATGCCGAGTTTATTATTTGATTATTGTTTCGGGTGTTTATACACTGTCACACACTTCATAACCTAACTTATATGTTGGTATAGAACATCATAACCGTTACTGTTTGCTTCGCAATGAGTTTCCGAGACTAATAGAGTCATTTGTTCGGCTACTCATCGTCAATTATGGAGTAATTGATCTCTGATTTTCTACTTTGACTGGCTGTGTTCTTATTAATTTTGACTTTGACCATGAGAGTCAAAGATTAAGTCGAATTTTGACCATTCGTTAACCTTAGCGAATTGGAACTCCTCAGTGTCCAATTCGTTAAAGATTCACACGAATTAGATCAGCGAATCGTCTACTTAACGAATCAAATATGGATTCGTCAAATTTAAATGAACTAGAAGTTAGTTCGTTATTTTTATTAGTTAATTCGCTTGTTCATCTTCGTTAACTTATTTACTTGATAGCGAATCAGTTGATTCGTTATATTCCCGTAACGAATCAGATTGATATTGTAACGAATGACATTTCAAAATTAATTAGTTAATTAATGTAACTTAATATTGTAAATTAATAAAATATTTCAAGAGTCTAAACGCGTTGATACATCTATTACACATGACATCTAAAATTAAATACACTGTCTATTGATAGATAGATATATTTAAGTGCTTAAAGTATATTAAACTTTCACATTACTTATATTCGTCTACATTTATTCAGTATAATGGCCGATCAAATGGATCAAGACCCACCCGCTGCTCCCCAAGAACAAGAACAACATCAAGAACAAGATGAAGCACAACATCTGTGCTTATGTTGATTCAGATGTTGCTGACGAAGCTCTTTTCAGGACCATGTTAACATTTCTACGTCGTTCGGTGATACACTATGCTATAAATGCTCGACCCACTGTTTATCTGAGCATTATTAGGCATTTCTGGAATACTGTTGAGTTTGTTGACACCGAGAATCACATTCGAGCCACAATCAATCAAACTCCCATAACAGTGGATGTTGAAGTGATCAGACGTGTGCTTCGGTTTGGGGACAATGATGATAACCCAAGTGAGTTCGACAAGGAGTTAATCAAGGGTTTTGTTCAGACGTGTATGTTATGGTGGAGATATCGAGGATTCTATGTTTAACAAGAATGGTCTATGCCCACCTTACAAGTATCTTTTACACGTATTGATTCATTGTTTGGGTGGTCGTAAAGGTGGATTTAATGAATGCCGTATTAGTCTCCAATCAACGTTTGTGGCACTTGTTCTCAATAAACCATTCAACTTCTCAGAAATGGTCTTCTATCATTTCAAGGAGCAAGTTCAACAAACGATTCAAAAGAAGAAATTCCTCATGTATCCAAGATTTCTCCAACTGATTATTCAAGACCTGATTCCCAACTTGGTGATTGATCGGACTTTAGTGGATGATGTTCTCGCCTTAGAACACATGAAGGTCGAAACTGTATGAAGAATGAAGATCTATCGTAAGGAAAGGCCACGAGACAAACGTATGATTGGTCTTATTATTAACCCTGATTATGTATGTCCTCCCGAGGATCGCTGGATCCACGATGATTCAGATTCCGAGCGTGAGGGTGGAGAAGGTGGGAACGATGGAGATGATGATGGTGATGATGGTGGTGATGGTGGACATGGTGGAGCTGGTGATGCAGCTCTTTAAGAACAACAAGCTGCAGTCGATGCCGCGTTAGCTGCTACAATTGCAGCTCAACGAGAACGTAAACGAAAGGGTAAAGCACCGGCATCTGAAATTCCAGCAAAGAGACGAGTATCAGCTGGAGCTGGTGTAATTATTAATGTTCCACCGCCTCGTACAACCATGTCTCAACGCCCGGCAGTGCCGCTTACTACTAGCACTCCGACGCTTACCTTGACGACGACGATGGTCCCTCATGAGAGGCTTGGTATGATTCCACAAATGGCATTAGTTGAAATACCAATGCCTTCTGCTACACCTTCTACTGTTCCTCCAACACCGTCTATGAGGCCTCCTCCACCTAGTGATGTCTCTTTTATGAGAATTACAAGGCCTCAGGGACCAATCCAGCCAGTTCATCCATCTCTGTATAACATGCCATCACACCGTCAGACAGACATGCTTTTGAATCTACTTCACTTATATGAAAATCAAATGTCTGCTGACCGGCTCAATCAAGAACGCCTAATGGAGAATCAAAGAAGGCTGATGAGTTATGTTTCATTATGTCAAAAGAGACTAAAGAGCTTCGTGCGATTGTTGAGTCTCAGGGGGTGAAACTCAAAGAACAAGAGGATCTCATCTTACAAATAACTTGCAAATATGATGCTTTAAAGAAGCTCAAGAACAATGAAGAATAACCTGATGAGTCTGGTGCAGGAGATGAGCCTAAACAAACGCACGGCTCATCTTCAGGTGCAGGTACCAGTGGTGGTGACGACTCGAATAAACAGATTATTGTTTATAAAGACTATACAGCTGCCAAACCTATCGAGATGATAGAAGCTGATACAGTCATATTTGTTGATGGATCGGGGGTGATAAAGAGTGTGGTGAACACGAATGAGATTGAGGTTGGTCAGTTTGTTAAGCGATCATTAACACGAGAGCATATTTCACTACTGCTTGGCTTGAACGACGAACAGTTGACCGTGTTAGAAACTGAACCGGATGTTGAGGTGTTAAACGATGAAGAGTTCTTAAATGATCCAACTGTTGAGATAAACACGGATTATATTTATGAAGACGAGGAAGTTGAGGTTGAAGACGTCACTGCTGAGGAGTATCCTAACTTGTTTCAACACACAAATGTTGATCAAGGTGCTCCAGCTTTCAATGAGAAAACGTTTAAAGCTGCTGATGATGATTTGGAAAAGACGTCCAAGGGTAAGAAGGTGGTTGACACGAGATTCAACTCAAATGAGAATCCAACCGATGCTGATATTGAAAAATGGCTCAGCTACAAGAAGGTGAGTAAGATTATAAAGGCTTATAGATATGTAGATCAAGAACAGAAGGATGAAGCTGCTACTTGTGCAAAGGCAAATCAAATGACTTCATTCAATACTGTATCTAAAGTTCAAGGTGACATTGTTTCTTGGCTTTTTGATTCCGAATTAAAAGTTTGTATTGTTAAGTGGGAAAAAGGCGTCCAGTATTATGAAAAGATGATGGACGTTCTTTCTTTTCCAAGATGGGATGTGAAGACGTTGGCTTGTCGTCCTTTCATTAATCGTGGGGGAAATCGGCATGCAGAGTGGTTTCATCAACACCTGCTGTTCGAAGTCAATCATGGTTTCAAGTTTTTCAAGCCCCAGGTCCCTACACGTAAACGTATTGATGAAATTGATCCAAGGACGGGCTGGAGGAAGCTTGTACTTAAGGTAAAGCCACCAAAAACCTTGAAGCGTGTACCAGTAAAGACGTTGAATCAACACATGGCCAGTTCTTTCAACTGCTGGTATTACGATTATCGAACCGGTGAGGCCGTCATTGTCTTGGGAAAGGGTCTGAAGACTGAGAATATTAAGATTATCGACCCGATGTGGTTGGTGAATTTAACCGAGACTGATAATGACGTGTTGCACAAGAACAAGATTTTGATTGAACGCAATGAAGACTATGATCTGGCTATGCAATTCCAACGCATTGTGCGTGTATGTTATGAGAACGGGATTCATAGCTGCAGAGATTGGCAGTCCAAGCATTTCAAGTGAAGATCAAAGACAAAGAGCTCAAGACGAGGGGGTGTCTGTTAGTACACGGTTTTGTGTATCGAGTCTTTGTATTTAACATTAATGTATATGTCGTTTAATTTATGTAATAAATTATTAAAGTATTAAGTTAGTTTGTTAATGTAATGTCTAGTTCTCTAAGGATGTTTAGCGAACTAAGACCTAAGTTATTATCCCTCCTAATTCGTTTTAACGAATCAGGGGGTGATTCGTTAAGTGTTATATCGTTTTAATGTATGTAACGAAGTGGACTCTAGTTCGTTAGGGGATGTTAACGAACTAGGTCCATATTCTATTTATATGTGAACACTGTTCACAGTTTATTTAAGTTTTTGAGAATTATATTATCGAATATCTGTCCAGATCTACTCTCAAGCTTCGTTAACGTATTCAATCTTAATATATACATACACATATATACAACTAATACTAATCTTAATAAATAACATATAATCAATAGCATCATGAACTAGATCCGTATAATCGATTAAAGTAATCTTACATCCGAGATCGATTTAGGCGTTCACCATGCCCATAATCTCCACCATCACCATCATTGTTCCCACCTTCACGTTTAGAATCAGAGTCGTCATGGATTCAATGATCATCAGGTGGACATACATAATCTGGTCGAGCAACATGACCAATCAATCTTTTTAACATAGGCTTGGTTTCTGAAGTTTGATCACGATAAGTCCTCAATCGTCTCATCGTTTCTTCACTCATGTTTTCCAAGACCATAATATCATCCATCAGCTCTGGATCTTTCACCAAGTTTTTTCAAGGTGGTCAATAATTAGCTGCATGAACCTCGGGTAATGAGGAACTTGTTCTTCACATGACGTTTTGTGAAATTCTTCTTCAGATGATAGAATACAAGTTCAGAATAATTAAAAGGCTTGTTTAATACTAAGGCTACGGATGTTGATTGTAACCTAATCCGGCATTGATCAAATCCTCCCTTACGCCCGCCAAGACAATGTATAACCACATGCAACATATACTTATAATGCTTGCATAAAAATGCCTTATTGTACTAAGACTTCTTGAGATCTCCTTTATACTTTAAACACTCGAATAAACCTATGATAATCTCCTTATCAAACTCACAACGGTTGTCTACCGTATCAGCAAATTGTAAGACTTTCCGAATCAGTTCGACATCAATAATAATCTTCTTATTCATCTGCTTCTCTTCTGAATTATACTTGGCAGTATTCCAAAAAAGTCGGATATTACTTAAGTATATCGGAGTATTTACAAATACAGCATAAAATATCCTCGATCGTTTAAGGAATTCGATCATGCTTCCAAACATTAGTCTACCAAAGAAATCTTCGACCAAGAATGCACAGATATTGTGCTTCTTGTCATAAGGTGACTAAATAATCTAAACCTCCTGTGCTGGAACATCATGTTGAGGCTTTTCCTGAGAAAGAGCATCAATGTTCATTTCCTCGACCATATCTATAAAACTGAACATTTAGTATACATTTTATACTTTAAAATATTCAACATTTTACCAACACTTAGTACAATTTCATTCTGGTAAAATGATCATTCGCTCAATCGTTTCTCATTCGTTACTTATATTAATGAATGGTCACATTCGTTACTTCAATTTAAACAAATGAATACATTCGTTACAAATAACTCGCATTCGTTAAACAAGGTACTTATTCATTAAATTATGTAACAAATTAATTGACATTCGTTATCAGGAATGAACATCCCATTCTTTACAAAGAATGAGTTTGAAGAAACGAGTGATTTGTTTGACTTTAATTAGTCAAGGTCAAAATTTCCAAGGACAACTGATAGTCAACATGCAATTTGAATTCACAATTTAGCTTAAATAGCATATTTATATATTAAAACTTGTATCATTGTGTTCATAATGATATCGAAAACAAAACTTAACAATTGATTTGATTAAGCTGATTCGTTTTAATGGTCAATTAATCCATTTTCTATATGTTCAAGGTTCAGTCCAATTAACCCGTTAAGTTTGCTTAAAATACAAGATTAAACCATCATAAGAATTGTATTTACCTACTAAATACAAGAATATCACTCAAAACACGATTTAATGAAGATTAAGAAATCTCGAAAATTTGGACAGAGTTTCTTCTTGTGTATTGCGGGTGTCAATATAAATAGTGTGGCGAATGAAAGTCCAGTTGTTTACCTTAGTGTTTATATATGTCGTACACTTGGCACATATCCCTAGGCAACAAATAGCCTCATTCGTATATTCAAATAGACGAATGACTGTTCATTCATTAACATTGTTAACAAATAAGCATATGCGTTAAACGTAACGAATAGCCTTCTATTCATTATCCATTCGTTAAACTATTTTAACGAATCAACATTCATTCGTTATCAGAAAGCGGAAGCGAATGTGCATAGGTAACAAATGTAATACATTCGTTGTTATACTTTAACGAATGGTAATCCATTCATCGCTTTATATTAACAAATAAGTGCTTATTCGTTACAGCATTGTAACGAATGGTGAATTTACTTTTAAAAATGGATTTTTACCATTTCAAATCAATAAATTAGCCATCAAAACCAAGGTTTTGATAAATTTACCTTAAAAATACTTTAAATTTTTACCCAAAAGGTAAAAATATTATGTTAAAAACTTAACTTAAAATCATGGGAAAATCTTTTCTTTTTGAATCATTTATCCACTTAGCTCGGTAATTTTAAAAATAACTCCGAAATAAAATCTTTTTGAAATTTTAATATTTTCAAAACTAAAAAAAATGTAAAAAATAATAAAGTAAACTACAAAAGCAATACATATTTTTGTGAGTTGAGCAGAGAATCATATTCATCAAGAAAATTGTCCATAACAAATTTATCTTTCAGCTTTATTATGACTAGTGTTAAGTCAGTCATTGGTATCGTTATCCACTTAAATCTTATAATTATAACAAATGTTTTAGGAATTTCTGTGATATGTTTAAAGTTCAATTAGGGCACTAGATATCAGAAACTATTAGCCTCTAATCTCGACTCAGGCTTAATTTAATTTTTATCATGTCACCCCAACTTGACTTAAACCATTAAACCAATTGATCAAAATATATGATTTTCAGTTTTTAGAAATTTAGAAAATAATCCTCACTACAACATATACCCCCGTTATCAAGCAATACTTCGTTATTGACTACTCTAACGAATGTGTCATTACATGACGAATGCACCCAGTAAATTTAACAAAACACCCCCTATACTTTAATACAAACACCAAATACAATTAAACAAGGAACGAGCCGACAAAACATGCACTAACAAATACCTTTCAACATATGCGAGCCATTTATCTGGTGAATTGTGGCAAAACGGGTGTCGGTCATACATACCTATTTCCGGAGCAGATAACACTAATGTTATTTGGACTTTACTATTGGTCGCTATACTTGAATTTAAGTAATTATATTACTTGGGCTTAAGGCACTACATGAAAAATGACATTCGGTCACACGAAAAAAGTGTGGCCGTAGGCCCTACACACGTCTGGTTTAGGTCATGTGTGACCTAAGGTCGCGACATCGTAGGTATCATATTGCCACGCACAGTTTTTAGTGGCCTTATGTTGTTATAAGTGTCGCTAAAGGGTACTGACATTAGTTGCTGGCCATCAAGAAGCCTTTCCAATAAATGTGGCTAAACGGTAGAAAATGACCACATGACTATTTACTAGGTGTGACCATTGCACGTATATAGCCACATGAATTCATGTTTCAGCCACATGAATTTTATAATAATGTGGACAATAGGGTTGTGGCAAGTGAGCATTGTGACCTATATTGTGTAGCTATAGCAAAGAAATGGCCACTTGAATTTAATAATAGTATGGCTAATTATATCACGTAGACACTGGATGTTACATTAAATGTGGCTAAAAGTGTTTACTTTCCACTCAAACACTCATTTGTAGATTATAGTGTGGCTATTGTCTTACCGTTTGTCACACATAATGCTTTTCGTAATTTAAAGTGTGGCTATTGTCAAACTTTTCGTCACACATAGTGATGCATTGCGTGGCTAATCATATCATATAGACACCAGAGGTTATTGTCAATGTGGCTAACAATGTAAACCTGCCACTCAAACAGTCTTTTGTAGTTTGTGGTGTGGCCATTGTCTTACCGTTTGTCACACATAATTCTTTTGTAATATAAAGTGTGGCTATTATCATACTTTTGGTCACACATAGTGATTTTTCCAATGACGTTTCATCTCGTTCCGCCACACAAACAAAAACCAAGTGACGAAAGTGTGGCCAATGGCTAGTGATGGACACACTAAAATATGTAGAGTGTGGTTATTTTACGCCATTTGGTCACACTTAGATTTTTTTATATGATGTTTTATATGATTCCGTCACACACACAAAAATCGAAGCAAGCATGGTTTGGGTAGTGGTTATTTATAGCCACACGAATTTTTGTGTTTTCGGTGTGGCTATGTGTCACACCCCGACTAGGGGGCTGGACGCGACGATTGAATACCAACCAAAACACCGTGGAAATAAGGTTACAAATGTATATTAATACACTAGGTCAAATTTACTATCAAATGTCTAATGCAAATACAAAGCTAGAAATTCAACTACCATCTAATTAGGCGAAAATGTTCTACTATCCATCATGGCTTCTTCAGGTTAAGCTCTACGTTTAACATAAGTCTTCTAAAAGAATCTTCTATCTCCAAGCGAACTCTTGTCTAAGACTATAAATCTCCATATCCGAATAAAAGTACCTGAACACATGCTTAAAGAAAATTGAATCAACTAAAAAGTTGGTGAGTTCATGAGTTTAATTTATGAAAACATATATATAAAAATGATCTAAATAGTATGGTGCACATTAAGCAAGTTCACAATCAAACCTGTGTCCACGACCCGTGAACATCTAAAATAAATACCCCTTACCCATACCCCTTATTGTTATGGGTCAAATTACACTTATGTCTGCCAACATAAGTTAAAAATGGGGCGGATATATGTCACAAGATATACATTTTATCATTCAGCGGGTGGTCGTCCCATGATGTAGGCCCACTGTGTGCGGGGGTCTCCCAGATAGTACTACCCATATATCCCGTGGCTCCGTTCAGAGTTAATGATTGTGCTACAAAGTCGGGGATTGTTTAAGGCGGCTAAATAGGTCTTGATTAATAATACACCAATAAGTTTAAAAAAATATAGAAGCATGTATCCACCCAAAAATTTAAGAAAAAGGGTAGCGCATGAACTCACCTGAGTCTACGTGTAAAGATCAAAATACTAAAGAAATCTTGTAAGCTATACCAGAAACAACTCCAAATAATAGACATCCCTAAATACAAATAATGTGTCACGAACAATAATATATGTTGTATCACATGTGCCTGTGACCTAAGTGTTATCGTAACGTTAGTTCGAAGCTCATATATGTAAGTCTCATTATGTGAAGTTTTTCCATTTTAGAAAGTTATGGACCGTAAGTATTTTAAGTTATAATAATACCATTTACAAGTAAGATCACATAAGCTTTTCATTGTATAATTAACATGTAAAAATTTGTACAAAGTTTTCTAAATTGTACACTTGTAATATTGTTATTCATATAATAGGTTCACTAAAACGTTAGATATAAGATTATTGTTTATATTCTGTGTGTAATATATAACCTACAGTAAAACTACATACAAACATTCTGTTTCGGTTTTGTTGGTTTTAAACGGAAAAATGCTGAATAAGTTTTAAAATGTATTAAAACAAATTAAAATAAATAAATAAAAATATACATGTATAACAACTTGAATGGCTTGTATAATTATAATCAGGTTATAATTATATACTATGAAAACAAGTCATATAAAAATATGGGTATGTAAATGTTTGGTTTAACCGTGTGATTAACTCGTAAATCAAGTGAAGGTGATTTTTCTTCCTGATATCTTAAATATACATTGTTTAGCTGATATCTTAAATATACATCGTTTAGCTGTAATTAAGTTGGTTTTAGTATTGCTAGTAAAAATCACGTGGTTTTTGTTAGGTGATATCTTTAACGTGTATTTTAACGGTTTTGTAATTTTAAATCTTGCGTGTATGTTTTCAAAACACATCTCATTTTAAACAGGTTAGATAGGCATTATTAACTGAAGGGAACTATTTTTTTTAAGTATTGTATATGTATGATATCGTGGGTGCCTCTAGTGTGTATAAAATTGTGAAATTAAATGCAATAATTGAGCAAACGAGTTAAGAACCGTTACAAGGTGTCGGGACTGAAATAACCGGGTTTCAAGATGATTCTATAGATCCAAGTGATCTTTGGTGAGGTTCATTCTGGGAACTTGATTAGGGGCTGAAGTGATGAGGTTAAGGTCCCGAGGGATGGGTATCCTCCATCTTGTTGATTGAGAACCAAGCTTGAAATATTTGATATGGGGCTGGTTTTGTAGAGAATGAGAGCCGAGGGGTCTGTGATTTTCTGTGGTCATTGGAACTAACCTTAGCCAATCTAAAGCAACATTAAGGATGGATTTGAGGGTCTAACATGCTAGAACTTTATGTGTCAATAAGTTGGGAATGTTTAGCACTTAGAACATCATGTGTAGATATCATACTTACAAAGTTGAGGGGGTGTAGGTGAGAGCCGATTGATGATTTCTTCTATAATCTTTCTCGGGTTTGATCATAGAAGCAAAACAAGCGAGCAAAAGGTTCACAAATAGGGATTGTTCTTGGTTGCTACCATGTATAGGGTTGATGAAACTCTTGTGCTTCTTCCTGGCCCGATTAAGAGGGCATCTAAGACTCATACTCTGTGGGCTTTAAAGGCTGGAATAAAAAGAATTCAGGAGTGCTTTGAGATGGAACGTTTGTGATGAGGATGAATGAAGAATGATCATAGGCGCCTTTTTTTTTATAGAATTCCTGATATATTTTTCGTTTGAAGTTTGTTTCTAGCTGGAATCTTATTGGGCATAATATATTTCCAGCAACAAAATGGAACAGGAGGTTCCATGGACTACTAATCATGGCTGGGATAATTTAGGGTCTTGATGATCTTGATGATTATTTTGAAGGGCCTATTGATGAGGCTTCAAAAGGAGTTGGTTATGGCTTCAAGAGGGCTTGAAAAAGAGAGAAAGTAATGGAGTTTTGAGATGAAGAACAACAGGGAATTTCATGGAGTACTTATAGAATTGCAAAAAGTCTTTGTATGCCTTGTGAATGGTTGAAGATCTGTACATGATCTTTTGCCATGATCTATTGCTAAATCAGTTTTGGGACTCATGAAGATATGGAAAAAGATTGTGAATTGCAAAGGATCCATGAGATTATCGAAGGATTTGCAAGTAATTGACCTTGGCTATATCTTTCAGATGATTTGGTGAGAGGGAGAAGGAAAAAGAGATTTGCTAATATCTTACAAAAATAATCAAAGATATTTTACTGGGTTTTGGCGTGTAAATCTTCCTAATTCTTAGGTTGGAGTTTTATTAAAACATATGCTTTGGTGGAGGGTTTAAAGCCCATGCTATAATTTACGGAGCTAGCATATGATAGAAGTTTGATTTATGTGTTTAGATAATTAGTATTATTATATAGTTAATAGGTTAGTTAAGCTATTTAATTTTTAGTATATTTAGTGGTCCGTTTAAAACAAAATGCTATGTACGTAACCAAAAAGAAAGAAAACATGAAGATAAAAAAAAAATCCAAGGTCTTTATTATATATATTAATTGGTATTACTTAGGTCATGGTTCTTATAAAAGCTGGCAACTTGTCCATGTATGGTTCATAATGTATTTAGTTACGTAGAATATACAAGTTTATAAAGTTGTAAGTTATGCCATTTTAAGTTAGTTGAAACTATTATGTAAAAGAAACTTGAAGGATCAAGTTTTAACATTTTAGGGTCGGACCTAGTGGGTCTAATTCATTGGTTAAATGTGAACGCGTATTAAACTTTAAGTTTCTGCTAATTATATTTTGAAAAAAAAAGCCCCTAAAGTCAGGGTTGTTACACTATGTCACACTTTTAGCCACACATAATTTGTTATCTCCATCAACTTTGCTATCATTCCGTCACACAACAATATTTGTGTTGTGGCTAATGGTTATTAACATACTTGAATTTTTTAATTTGAAGTGTGGCTATTGTCTTACTTTTGGCCACACCTATTTAATGTGTTTCTATGTGGCCAATAGTGTGTAATTAGACAATATATAATTATTTTTATTTTTTGTACAGTAATGTAAAACAGCTGTAAACAAGAATGACAAAACAAAATTAGAAACAAATTATATTAACAATAATATTCAGTTAAGCAAATCTATACATCTTTTTGTAAGATATATGCAAAACAAGCAATACCTATATATACACAAAATAATGACTACCTATATACTAGCTAAGGCGTCGGTTTTCTTGGCACTGCTCCTTGTCTTCTGTTTGGTCACCCTGTCTATCGTTGTGTACTTTGCCTTTGGCTTCTTGCCAGCTCTATCTGGTTTTTTGAGGATGGGAGTGGTGGTAGCTGGAACAACTGAATATGAAAAACAAATGTGTATAATTAATGTTATATTTTGTAATTGAATAGAAAAAAATAGGAACAAACCTCCTTGTCACAAAATATATGATCTCTTGTGATATTTTGTAATTGAATAGAACAAAATAGTATGCCTGCAAACGAACCGAACGTTTGGTGAACTGTTCGTGAACCGTTCGGCGGGAAGTTCGTTTATGTTTGTTTATTTAATAAACAAACGAACATGAACACAAAATTTGTGTTCGTTTAATTAAAAGAACGAACATGAACACATGTTCCGTTCGTTCGTTTATGTTTATGAACGTACATTCGTTTATGTTCGTTTATTTATCTTTGTTTATGTCTGTTTATTTATGCTTGTTTAAGTATTAATAGAAAATAATTAATTATTATCTAGATGAGTCATCTAATTAAAGGTTTTAAATTATTTAATTTTTGTCCATTTAAGTGTTTTCATTTATGTTTGCTTGTGTTCATTTACATTTGTTCATCTATGTTCATTTATGTTCGTTTATCTTTGTTCAATTATGTTAGTTTAGATTATAAACAAACGAACATAAATGAACACAAGTGTTAATTTTTTAAAATAAATGAAAATGAACATAGATATTTGTTCGGTTAAGTTTTCGTATAGGTTAAAGTTAAATTAATGAGCGAACAATAACATGCCCTTATTTGTACTTGAATAGAAATAAAAGGGAACAAACCTCGGGTCACATGAGATTAGGTGTTCTGGCCAAGCAACAAAAGTACCAAGTGCGGCACCAGCAGTCATAATTTCACCTGCCTCACACGGAATAATTGTTTGTTCCTTTATGGCTTTATCAATACTAACTTTATAGCAACCCTCCGGGATTGCTTTTCCATGCAACTGTTGTGGAACCGGTGACCAATGAATTCTACCATGTGCCACCTTGTTACACTTGTCATTCAGAAACAAACGACACTCATACTCCTATAAACAAGCATGGGAAATTAAGATGGCTTAGTTAAAGTCAATATATAAGTACATACCCATGGATATGCCATGTTGGTGGGAAATTAACAATGTTTCACGCAGTACATACCTTTATTTCAGGAGGTGGGGAAGCTTCATCCGTAGATACATCAACCTTTCTTTTACGGCTTCTCCGTTTTTACCTAAAAACCATTCAATAAATCAGCTTATGGTTGGAAATCAATCAACAATTAAAGGGAAAACTCGGAACAAAAAATATGAAACTGTCAAGTACTATTGGTTTTTTCGAGTCGTTACAATCCGAAATGTGGTGTAGTTGTGTTGATGTATGGTAAACATTGTTCTCTACTGGCTTCATTGGTAATATAAAAGATATTGGAATTTTGTTAGATTTATTTACTTATAAAATATAAAAACTGAAATTGCCAAATACTTACTGATGTCGCGCCTTGGGGATCGACTACCGTTTGGTCAACATTTTTGTCCAAGGACTTGGTCTGCAATTCGGTAATAGAAAATGAGCACACTCACATTGGAAACGAATTATAAAAAGTACCGAAATTGTCAAATACTTACTGATGTCGCGCTCTGGGGAGTGACTACCGTTTGGATAACTATTTTATCCACAGACTTGGCCTACAATTAACTTACGCAAAATCAGCATACTCACATGGAAAGTTAATTATTATAATAACCAATCAAACTTTCAAATGTTACCTTAGTAGCGGATTCTTATTGCGCAGCCTCACCTGAGGTAAGGATGTTTCCCACAAAACTGGCCTGCAAATCAATGCAATAGGTTATGGAAAATGAAAAGTCACATGGAAAGTTGTAATAAACAAAGAAAAACTGTCAAATACTTACTGGTGCTGGCATTTTATTTTGCCCCACAGCACTAGTACTTTGGTTAGAACCAACCTGAATGGGAACAACATTTACCTACGAATTGTGACAACGAACAGTGCCAATTATGTATGTTGAATACATTAATTAATATGTTTATATGTATCATACATCACTTACTTGACTTGCCGACAACATTCCTTCGAGACGTCTAAACCTGGCCTCAAATGCTAACTGCTCCTTATCACGGCTTGCTAGCATAGCATTCGTGGATTCAAGCAGAGTCGTCAACTTGTTCACCACTTCATTTCTCTGTGCCTCCTCATACTCAAGTTGGGCAATCCGTTCCTCATGACAGGTACTCCAATATCATCAGAAGCGATCCAAGAAATCTTCATCTAGGGATTTGCACTTATGGGTTTGACGTACATAGAGGCAACATAAACCACAGGCCTGTTTTAGTAGTCATTTACAACCTTCCACCTTGGATGTGTATGAAAAAAAAGTTCATCATGCTTTCCTTATTAATATCGGGAGTGCCAAGAAACAATATTGATGTGTTTTTACAGCCTTTAATTGACGATCTAGCATCTTTATTTGAGGTCGGCGAGCCAGCATATGATGCATATAAACAAGAAATGTTTACACTATGTGCAGTTGTGTTATGGACGATTAATGATTACCCTGCTCTTGGCACACTATGTGGTTGCCCTTACAGTGGATTCAAAGGTTGTGTAGTGTGTCGGGGAGACACTCAGTGTGTTCGACTTTATCACACAATGAAGCAGAGTTATGCTGCCCACAGAAGGTATCTATCACATGACCACCCTTTCGGAAAACAAACAAACACGTTCAACGGAAAAGAAGTGATGAGAACCGCTAAAGAGCCTATGACAGGGGAAGAGATATACGACGAGATCAAAAACATTAAGAATTAATGGGGAAAGGGATCAGAATCTCTAAGTGGGAGTAAGAGAAAAAGGGATAACACAACGCCACAGCCATATTGGAAGAAGTTCAACATATAGTACCAACAGCTCAGCTATTGGAAGCATTAACATGTCAACATTGTATTGATTTGATGCATGTTGAAAAGAATGTGGCAAAGAGTATTGTAGGGACGTTGCTAAACATTCCCGGTAGGACAAAAGACGGATTGGCAGCTAGAAAGGATTTGGATTTTTTAGGGATTAAAAAGGAGTTGCAACTGAAAGCAAAAGGCAACAATACAGAACTGCCTGCAGCATGCTTCACATTATCAGCACAAGAAAAAAACATATTTCTTGAAACATTGTATAAACTGAAGCTCCACTAGGGTATCGTTTGAACTTCTCTAGTTTGGTGAATCTTAAAGGAAAGAATCTACAAGGCCTTAAATCGCATGATTATCACATGCTTATGCAACAGTTTTATGCCCCTTGCAGTACGGTCCATCATGCTAGAACTAATGAGAAATGCTATAATCAGGCTTTGTTTTTTTTTTTCAAGTCAATTTGTAGAAAATAAATCATTGTAAAAGAGCTTGATAAGATGCAGGAAAAGCAAATAGTTACAATGTGCCTGCTGGAGAAGTACTTTCTTCCATCATTTTGTGATGTCATGGTTCACTTCACCTTGTCAGAGAGATAAAATTATGTGGGCCACCATGCGTTCGTTGGATGTATCCTTTTGAAAGGTGTATGAAGGTTATCAAAGGGTATGTGCGAAACAAAACTTATCCAAAAGGGTACATGGCTGAGGAGAAAATTGCGGAAGAAACAATCGAGTTTCTCAGCGAATACCAAAAAAAACATCAAGAGTAATGTTGGTATTCCACATGATAAGAATGATGATAATGAGGAGACAATTCCTATCACAGGCGCTAAATCAGTTGAAGTTTCTCCTGATCTCTTCAAGAGAGCACATTTCTATGTGTTGCAGAATACGTCCGAAATAGCGCCATATATCGAGTAAGTATTACTAACATATATACTCTAAATTATATATATATACATATATATATATATATATATATATATATATTTGTACATATATATATTAATTCATAATATATTACACTCTTACTTGCAGACAACACAAGACCTCTTTGAAAAACCAAATGCCTGGTAAACGAAAAGCATTGTTGGAGAAGGAGCATACCTTAAAGTTTGGTGACTGGTTGCGCGACAAGGTAGATCAATTTATTAAGTCTTCTATAATTTTTAAAAATCTTTTATAGTTTCTGCAATGTAGGTGAATCTAATCCTTGTAATGAAATTCAGGTTGAAAGAGAGCTAGCAGTCTCCACAGGTTCTATATCGGAAACCATAAAGTGGGTTGCACACGGAGCACACCGCAATGTATACAAATACGACTCATGCGACATCAACGGTTTTGCATTTCATACAAAATCTCATGATGGTAGAGTTTACCAGAACAACGGTGTTGATGTACAGGCGGATGACATGCACATCAAAAAAGATGTGGTGACCTATGGACAAAACTTTTATTTTGGGTTTTTGCAAGAGATATGGATCCTAGATTGTCATACTAAAAGAATTATGGTCTTCATGTGCCGATGGGTTGATCGTAAACATGTCAAACATGATATTCTTGGTTACACGTCGGTCGACCTAACAAATTTGGCCACAAGGATGATACGTTCATATTGGCCTCGCAAGAATGCCAGGTGTTTTATGTTCAAGATCAGCTGGATAGAAAAATCATGTTGTCCTCATGAATCCACCCAAGAATTATAGACATTCATATGACGAGGTCGATGAGGAATTTAGTACGGTAACTTTCCCTCAAAAGGGTAATACATTTCCATGTGTACAACCAAATCAACTGCTTCGTAATGAGTCCCCGGATGATTACTGGAGGCCCGGGGAAAAGCCTACAACTATTCGTAATGGAGATTGAACCCCTGCAAAGAACCGCTGGTTACAATAACTGAGGGTTCCGGCACACATTTTATGGCGATGGACTGATGTCGGGGTTGTCGACCAGCATTTTATTTTCAAACCTAGCAGTTGTGTTTGGTCGCCTAGTTAGATGTCAATAATGTTTAAATTAATTTGTGATACATGATATCACCATTCTTTACTTTGCACTTATTAATTCAAACTAACGAAATATTGGTTATTTTTAATACTATTTGATGGAGGCCAAAGTATCGAAGAACATGTCATGCTATATTTGGAGGCCCATGATCGTGCTTCCAAAGGTGGCCCACGAAAATGGGCATAACTTGGCCCACGAAGCACCGTTTTAAGCCCATTATCAGTCAAATCGAAGCTTGAGACGAGGAGCACATTGTGGCAATTAGTCTCCGGCGGTTTGGCCCCTTTCTGAAGCCCAAAAACGCCTCCTAAATAAAGTTATAGGCCTTTTTGTGTTTTTTTTATCGGTTTTTGCATTTTTCTTGTTGCGTTTGTGTTTGGCCCATGGCCTTTTTTGTGCTTATTTCGTATTTGGAAGTCTTTTTATATGCTGGTAATGTAATCTGAAAAGTTAGACTTGAAATTGATAATAACTATTTTTCTTTTTACTTTCTGTGACCTTTGGGCAGGATTTGGGGGTTTTGGAAGATCATCATGGGAATTCACTGAATCAACGTGATCCGATCTCCGTTATCATTTTACTGCTACATCACTATTACTACTTATACTGCAGGCCGGTTTGTTGAATTCATTTCATCATGTTATTTCATTTGGTTAAGTTCAAACATACATCATGTTACATCGATAAAAGTCACAATTGACTTGTAGTATATCATAGTAAGATCAATAAAGTCATTAGACTCATAACTGACTCGTGCTATTCTCAAAGTTACATTAATAAAAGTCATTCACCGTTTTTTACCAAGAAATTATTAAGAACGAAATCATAATACAAAGAAAGGCCAAATTTGCATACATGCAGTGCTAAACTCTTATATGCGTATGAAATGTGTGATATTATATATATGCAGTGATTAGCTATTGCGTGCATATGAGGTGTGTTGTATTACATATATGCAGTACTTTTTGTTTGTTGTGTCGCATGTATGCATTGCTTAGCTATTAAATCATATGAACCATGTTGTATTGCCTATGTGCAGTATTAATACAATATGTTTTATTGCATACATGTAGCACTAGTGTATTGCATATATGTATTAGTACTTTGTTAGGTATAAATACTAACCTTTTTCTTTAATTTACAACCATGATATGAAGATTGGAAATTAAAGAAAGTACCAAAAAAGAGAAAATGCGGTGTTGAACAAAAAATGAGTTAATAAGACTAAAGGATTGGTTAATAAAATATGGCCTGGAATACAATGTTATACGTCTCCTTATTAACTTATGCTAGTGCATGTTAATATTCAAATCATAACCTCAATTCAAGATTATTTGTTTGTATTTGATGTGTTATGAAATACACACATATTCGAGCTCGTTTTGTCATGATTTTTAGTGTGTTTTAACGTTTATCTATCCGTTCTCTATAGTGTTTACATATTTATGTTTTATGTAGGATCATGGGTGAAGAGAGCATGGAAAACAAGTATCAAAGTGAAGGATATCATTCGCCCGAGGATTGAACCGAAGACAGAACGCGTATACGAGATCTAATGAGTCGGAAAACGAAAAATGAATACCAAAGTACCAGGTTGAGCCTCTATTTCCATGCTACATGGCGTGCATAGGGGTTGCCCACATCAAAAAATGCCTTAGACCGTCTATTTTGTCCTTTTATGAGCTGGTTGGACCGGATTTTGTTATTTTAACTTGTTTTGCAAGTTTAAACTCATTAATTTAAACTCTATAAACCCTTTGAATGAATTATTCATGGTTCCAGCCACCAAGGAAGCCTGGGGGACGAGAAACCAAGAAGGAGGAGCTTACGATTCTATCTTTTATACTTTGATTGTCGGTTTTGATTGTTTTAACGATTCAAAGTTCGTTTTTGGTTTTTAATCATTCAAACCTTTTGTAATCGGATTTATATGAACATGTTTATCACTTTTATATATCTTTGTTACTGTTCATTGATTATGATTGGATATATTGGTTAGAATCACCTAGGTTTGATGTTTAACTATTTATATTAACTAGTTTGGGGTGCTTAATGTGTGGTTGATTGTTATTCTATTATAAAGTTCTTATTTGTGATGTTATCCCAAGTATACCTGCTGTCCTAGATGTGTTTAAGTTGCAATTATCCCATGTGATTGATTATTGCATGAATTAGTTTCGTGTAGTTGTTGATTACATAGTTCGGTTAATACTTTTTGTGTTGATTGAGTGTGGTAGACGTCACCATTAGGGTTTATGTTTCCTGAGTCATTCAAGTCAGTGAGTTGACCACATTTGAGTTGGACCAAGACCTTCGGTGTCAGCTTATCTTGCTAGTTTAGTTAATTTGGTTAGTCGTTGCGAGACAGCGTGCGGTTTTCCAGCTGTTGACTAGGTTAGTTTGTAAGTTGAGTTATTTCGTCCTTGGTGTTGAATTACCACTCTTCTCCTAGGTTTGTAATTATCTCTAGCCTTAGTGAGATCTGTGATTTAGACATGGACCAAGTGATGAGTCATTAGGGTACGTAGATAAACAACCATGAATTAAAAGTTATCTAGACGTTGTTAGAGTTTTCTAGTAAAACTGACCGTAGGGTCTCAGTTGCCTTGACCTCACCTATGTTAGCCCATCTTTAGAACCCTAGTTTCAATCACAAGTTAGAATCCCTGTCATCTTACGACCATTAAGTCATCTTACCTAGGTGGTTCGTTTTCTTATTATCATTAGTTCCATTAAGTTTAAGCGTTAGTTAAGTTAAATTAGTTTTAAATAAATAAGATAAAGAAATATATTATTTAGGCAGGACTTAGATTAGCGTTAATTATCTGAGCCGTTCTCACGTGTCTTTGTGTTCGACATCAGGACTTCCATTAAATTGTGATGCTACGCGATCGGTACATTTGTCGTTTGTGGAAAGTTTAGTTAGGATTGTTTGGTTTTAGAAATTTAATACTTATTGTTGATTACGTGACCTAGAAACTACACTTCAAATAACTAGAATGCGCACTTCGAAAACTTAGCATACAACTTTTCCTTCTTCAGGATCTCTAATGCATCTCTTAGATGCTAAGCATGGTCGAACTCGCTCTTCGAATAAATCAATATATCGTCAATGAACACAATAACTGATTTGTCTAACATCGGCCGACATACCCTATTTATCGTGTCCATAAATGCTGCTGGGGCATTCGTTAGACCGAACGACATCACGAGGAACTCGTAGTGTCCATATCGCGTCTGAAACGTCGTCTTAGGGATGTGTGCCTCGTTCACCTTCAGCTGATGATAGCCTGATCTATGATCTATTCGTGAGAACCAACTCGAACCTTGTAGTTGGTCAAACATATCATCAATCTGTAGCAACGGATACATGTTCTTCACTGTGAGCTTATTCAACTCACGATAGTCTATACACATCCTCATACTTTCATCCTGCTTCTTAACAAACAATACCGGTGCGCCCCACGGGGAAACACTTGGTCTTATAAAACCTTTATCGAGAAGTTATTGTAGTTGGGACATCAATTCTTTCATATCGGATGGCGACAGGAAGTAAGGTGCTTTTGCGATGGGTTTTGCTCTTGGTATTAGGTCTATTTGAAATTCTATCTCTCGCTCTGGTGGCAACCGCGGAAGATCCTCATGGAATACTTCTGGGTAATCGTGCATAACATGAATATCTTTCACTTCTTTTGTCTCGGCCATAGTTTTGACAACATACGCCAGGTAGGCACCACACCCTCTCCTTAACAGTCCTTCAACTTTTATCATCGAAATTATATTAAGCCCTGAACTTTATTTGATACCATAAACCGTCACCGTACTACCATCCGAGGATTTTAACCTTATTAAACTACTCTTACACACGAATTCAGATAGCCAGTCCATTCCAAAAACCACGCCGAACCCTCCTAAGGTCATAACATACTTCTTCTCCCACATCCTTGGCTTCTTATCCTTAGGGTTCCACAACTGAGTATCGAGTCATTTAGCAGGAGCGACCCATTTTCTGTCGTTATTCTCTTCCAACGCCACATCGTCCTCAGCCAGATCGTCATAAACCATCTCTACGAGTTTAACAGCAGAGTCAAAGGTAGCAGGTTTACTAGTCTTGACCAAGGTGCGGACATTATGTGGTAGCCCTTGGATGTAACACTTGATTCACTTGGCCTCAGTGTTCACCATGTCGGTAACCAATCTTGACATGCGGTTGAATTTAGTAATGTATTCGCGGTGTGTCATCTTCCCCGCCTTCAGATTTAGAAACTTCATCTCAGCCCTTTCAACCACAGCATCAGCACAAAATCTCTTCATCACCAACTCCTTCAGGTTATCCCACCTCATCGCCTTAATCTCTTCTCGAGTCTTCCTCTGTTCCACAGTCTCCCACCAATACATAGCCTCATCACCAAACGACTGAGTAGCATAACCCACTGCTTGGTCAGGATGGAACTCGCTGATTCGGATAATCCTGTCCAATGCGGTTATCCACTGGAGAGTAGCAATTGCATCCCCTAAACCTGTCAGCTTTGGCGGGTCGCAACCTTTGAACGAATTGTATTTACACCCACCTTGGCCTCTCTTTCTTTCATCAACTTCCACAGACCTAACCTCACTCGAGTCATCTTTCTCTCTCTCATCATCCTTCTTACCATTCTCCCATGTCCTCTCAGCGGTCCTTGCATGGCTTTCAGCAGACTTGCTAGGATGCAGATTCTTCACTTCAGCGACTACAGCTTGAGTAGTGGCGGCTTGAACAACAGGATCCACTTGATACCCTTCATTGTTGCTTGGTCCTCACAGAGTTTCACTCCTCTCCTCTGTTGTGTTAGTAGCTGGTTCTACCAAAGGTTCTTGGACAATACGTGGCCTGCCACGACGCCCAGTACGACTTCCTTGACCAACAACCTTTCTTGCTCCAGCCATTCGTATTCTATAAGGAAACACAAATGTCATCCCTCAAGGAACTATTTAGTACAAGGTTAGTAAGGCTAAAAAGTAATAACATTGGCCAGCTGTAATTAGCTGATCATGTAACTTTCCATGTCCTATACACTTCCCTTTGTGAGTCTATTTGTGCTGGTTCTACCGATAAATAGTTAGGCAATCGAACAGTTCATATAATCATACACTCCTATCCCTAGCAATTAAGCTAACTTCCTTACACATTCTTACATTACACATAAAATTAATCGTACACTTTACCTTTACTTAGCTGGCTTGAGTGACACTTGGCTTTCTTGAACTGGCATCTTATTTATTATCTTACTTAAGTCCCATTCTCTGTTCGAGTCTAAACATGTAGGATGCCTACTTCTCTCGAACTATGCTTTGATACCAACTTTTAAGGCCCCGTTCCTAGTGCCCTACATTGTCGTTGGATTTACTCATAAACACAATCCTAAATATCAGAGTTAATTTAAACCTTCACAGAAATAATAAAAGTCAACCATTCATTACAAACATTCAATACTTGTCATTAAAACATAACATAAAGTAGCTTATTAAAACATTAAGACAAATCTTCTTTGGATGCCAGTCCCTTCAAATCATGCCATGTGTCTCTCTTTCAAGTCAGTTGCTTCAATCTATATACATGTGTGCATACTAAAAGTCGGTTATGATGCGTGAGTTCTAGTTAATCAGGTAACATACAATACATTCACATACTTATACATACGCATCCGAAGATACATATTATATATATCATGCTTACCTTTCTCTCGTACATACATAAGTATATACCTTCTTTCTTTATTTATTGTTTATTTCTTTCATTCTTTTATATTTAATATTACTTTATATACTTATACGTTATAAAGAGCATTACGCCGTACTTCCTTGAGTATTATTGGGGCTTGGTACCCTTTCTTCCTCGGATATTATTAGGGTTCGGTCCCTTCTTCCTCGAGTATTATTAGGGCTTGGTCCCTTTCTACCTCAGATATTATTAGGGTCCGGTCCATTCTTGCCCTTCTACCTTACAACTATACCATACCTTTCTTTATATTTATATTTATAAACTATTATACATACTTTAAATCTTTCATATAACATACATATATCATTCATACATCATATATTAAACAATCACATATTCTAACGATCACTTTCCCTGTCGATACGTGCAATATCCGAAGATCGTTCACGTACCGACAAACATTCATTCATATCTTCAATAACTATCACATAAATCATATAAGGCATACACTTACCACTTAAGGTAAGTGTATTAACTATTCACATCGAGTATGTATACAACCTCGAAAAATAACAAGGAAATGGGGCTAGAAACTCACCTGTAAACGATTTACTTTCTGAATTTATGGTTATGCCCTTCTTGAGCTGTGCACAGCTAATTGTGTGTCAATTAACAAGCATCACTTAACTACTCCTAATCATATTATATTTCTAAGTCATTTCTTATTTTAAACATTACCTTTCCTTATTAATTAATTACTTATCTTTAGTTCATATTTCATACAAGTCCATATCTATCGTTTACGAACGTATACGCCGTTTATCTTTCGTTTATTTGGAAAATCATCTTTAACCCGTATAAGTTTTAGGGCATGTAAGTCCACCTGGCGTATAAGTTAGTTCCAATGTATAAGCTTGTTCTAATGTATAAGTTATCCCAGCATGTAAGTCAAGCTAGCATATAAGTCATACATATACGGCATACCTACATACACGTTGATCATACTTACACGTTGAACATATCGCTAGATATACTTATGCGCTCCATATACATACACATTACACATACTTATATGGTATACACATATGCGCCTTATACTTATGCGGTAGCATACATATACGTCGTATACTTCAGACCAGCTTTCTTTTTACGCATTTTTGGGGTTTTTCTTCGATTCCGGCGCCTTCAGTTGCCGTTAACCACCATGGTTGATCGGGGTTTGATCTTTTATGATCTAGAAAGGTTCGGGGTGTCCAGATCTGAGCTAAGGTGGCCATTAAGTTCGTTTTTGGTTGATTAAACACCTGATAAAGCTAGATCTAGACTCAAACGGCTCATTCAGCATCACAGGGCTGCGGTGTCGGGTTCTAGTATGTTGTGTCAGCTGAGATAAACGATTTCTGACCTTCGGTTGGTCTTGGATCGTTGAATAGAATAGAGTAGAGAGTGTTTGGCTTAAGTGTGTGTTTTTGATGGTAGAGGCTAAGGTGTAAAATGGATGGAGATGGAAATGATTAGGGTTGAAGGGGTATTTATACTCCCTAAGCCCATGGACCTTAGGCTCATCTTCCTTTTTAGGTCTATAATTATTTCCATCTAATTAGCCTACCATCCTTGTATCTTTATTATTTTATTATTGTTCTATTAACTCAATTAAATTCTCCAACAAAAATAATATTTTATCATTATTACTCATAGAAATTTCAGGATGTTACACATTGAGCATATTAAGTGTGTCGGTAAAGTCATTGCCTTGCGAAGTGCGCTTTGGCTACTACAACAGTCGTATGATCATACTGTTAATGTGATTATGATGGACCTCTCCAATTTTAATCAAATAAACAATTAGACAAGTAATAAATTAGGCATTTAATTGACATGGACACAAAATTAACTATTTGCTAATGTGAATACTATGTAATATGTAAATATGATATAATACGCATATGTCCCCAAAATAATTGAAAATAAGTAAAAGAGGGAATGAGCTACTCACCTTATCAAATAAGCAATAAGAATAATGATTTGATACGAGAAAAATAAGACTCCACACTCGTCTAGAATTATCAACGCAAAACCCTAGTTAAGAATGATAGTGGAGATAAATATAAATTAAAGACGGATTATATACTTGATAGAGATTCGGGATTTGATGATGATCCGGTGTATGTGTTTGTGAAAACACTTATTATTTAATTTATTATCATTAATAAGAATCACTTTTATTTAATATTATATATAATATAAATACTATAATTTAAATATATACATAAAATATACTTATACATAAAACACTTAAACCAATAATTATAATTTGATAAGTTATATAATAATGTTTGTTTTAAATATTTATTTTAAATTAAAAACACGTCTAATATATTTATTATAATTTTATTTGTTAAAATCTTTAATTTATAAATATATTAATACATGCACACATATATATACATATATTATGAATATATATACATATACGTACAGTTTTTACAAAAAGATGTGGGAAACGTAAATCCAAAAGTGCCGGTTTCTTAAAATATATTACTTATTCAATTAAGATTAATTATATACAATTAAAAACATAAAAGAAAAAAATAAAACAACAAAAACCGGGCTGGAGGGCTCAAACCAGCGCCTCCAGCCGGTTCACCTGGACCTAACCACATGTGCACCAGCCAACTGGGTTGGTGTCTCACTTGGTTAAGGTACAGAACCAGTTATAAAAGTACACACATGCCAATCATCGTCCTCAAACCAAGAACCCTAGAATTTACAACCGGCCGAAACGTTGGATGTTTGGCCGAATTGTTATGGGGTTATTGTTAATAGGTTAAAGACGATCCAGAAACATAAATCAATTAACTTAAACGATTACGAATTGATGGATTAAAATATTGAACTATGAACGGCTTAAACTCGAACAAGAATCGTTAATGGCCGACTGTTATATTGCAATTGCTTTACGGTTGATGGTCGCTGGGTTAAAGAGAAGGTGCAGACTTGTTTAATTGAATTATTATTAACTCTAGATGGTATAATACTATATTGGTAATGATGGTTCGTTATAATTGTAAACCCGTATCAATTTGATTATGTTTTCCAAAATAGTTGTGTCGGTGTAGGTCGTTTATGATAATCAAACGATTTGCAAAGATCAGTTGTAGTTATAATACGAAGATTATGGATCAAGAAATCATATGGGCTATGGTTTGGATCAAAAACGGGTTTGGATATGGGTTTTGGTAGGGTTATAATATAATCTTTAGGCAGAATTTGCAATATGGTCACTGAATTTCATTTGTGGATTTCGAAGAGGCTAAAACTTAAGTTTAGGGTTAGTTTTGAACATGATTCAAAGTTATAATGGATAATTAACTAAACATGATAAACAAAACTAACAATATTACTCGATAAATGCGATGTTTTATTGATTAAATTACCCGAACATAGAAATGGGTCGGGTAACGACTATTAAAACAATAAACGAAAATTTTGGATTGTTACACTCGGTTATACCCTTGATTATACGGCTTATTTTAGTAAACCTCATGTCGATAGTTATCTTGCTGACGGTTTTGATTCGCTACTTAAAAGTTAGGGTTAAATTGGTTAGAGGGATTCCCTTAACCCCGAGTGGAATGTGTTAGAATCCATGGATTGATTCTTTGATTCCCCATAGGCAATATTCACCTCTTCCATATCATCTTCAAATTGTAGGCAATTCTCAGTTTTGTGACCGAATTCCCCACAATCACGACACACATATCAAACTTTACTCCCACCTTATCCACATCTTTCTTCCCCTTTTTCCTTTTTCAACATCAACAACTCACGTTCTACTGATTCCAATCTTTCTTTAGTCTCACGTTCTACTAACGAAAATCTTTCTCTAGTCTCGTGATAAATTATTGATTTTAACATCAGATGTTTAGTACTTTGGTTCTTCTATTGACGAATGCTACAGACTTAGAACTTTGGCTCATTCTTTCCAGTAGCTTCAACCTTCTTCCTCTGGGCTAATTAACAAGGCCCATTGCTTATAGACTTCAAAATTTTCTTTCTTCCCCGGGTTAACCCATCTGCAAAACACCTTATTAGTTCCCACTGTTCAATTAGATGGTGTGGACATTTTCATAGAAGTTCATTGAATCAGGTGAATGCTTCATGAAATAACTCTCCTGATTGTTGTTAGAAGTTCCTTGTATCGTTCATATCAGCTTGCCAATAGTATTCATCTAAGAAAACTTGTTGAATTTATGCCCAACTGCGAATACTATTGACGGGCAAAGAGATAATCCAATGCTTCACTTTATCCTTTAAAGAAAACTGAAAGAGTCTCAGTTTAATTTTATTATGATCAAAACTTCCATCTCCAATGGTACTGCATATAGCCCAAAAGTCAAATAAATGCGAATATGGCTCTTTAGAAGCCATGACATGAAAATGAGGTAAGGAAGTGATGTAAGAAGAACGACAATTAATCATTCGTCTTCTGGATATGCGAACTGGTGGTGCAATAGGTGAGGCATTTTCGTAAATTGCTAGTCTAAATCGACCTTTACACCATGAACGTGGGCTACATGGTTCCTACTTGGAAAATTTCAATTATATAGCCCCCACCCTATGATTTTAACTTGAAGAATGACTCACTCGCTAATAGTTTCGAGACGAAATTACCCACTCATACCGGGGTCCACGTGGATTTTAGAAATACTAAATTTCTTTTAGATTCACAACAAGATATGTTAAGTTTTTGCAATCCAAAGAGTAATGGTTAATGAAAGTAAACTGATTAACTACCTCAATAAAACTTGATCTTTTGTTAGTTTCTTTTTAACTTAAAAGTAGTGTGTATATTCTTGTTTTAAACCAAAAATTTCATCACTTGACAAGAATGCCATCAATTCAAGATACATAAAAAGAAAAAAACTAAAATAATCTCGTGAATCAGTGATTTGTTAGTGATCCAAATAACGTCAAAATATGAATTGGAGGTGGTGCATATTATAGTGAAAGTTGGATGGTTTATTTGCAATTTAAAGTAACACTTACCAATACCATTCACTCTCTTCAAGCACTTGCTTCGTGTTGCTTTACCTTTCTCTCTCTAATGGTTACATTAAATACGCCGGCAGCCGCCGTACTTGTTACAATTACAACACTTCTCATCACATACTCCATTCCCGCCGCCACTTGTATCGCCAATGAAGCATACCCATTTATCCCCACCGTAACACCCTGCGACTTACCCCAGGGAACCAGTACTCTCTCTCCAACTCGCAAAGAGGTGTATGACGAGGGTCACATATTCGACATAAGTCACCGGTACCATCCCGACATGCCGTCGTGGGGATTGGTAGATGGGCTCGGGCAGTTTCTCTCGCTTCCTCGCAGTATGAAGAACGGGTCACATGCTAATAATTCTGAGATGAAATTGCCCACGCATACTGGGACCCACGTCGATGCTCCTGGCCATGTCTTTGATCATTACTTTGATGTCGACACGCTTGATCTTCATGTGCTTAATGGTGAGTTGACTTAGTCCAGTGATGTAATGAGTGTAAGGTGTTTGATTAAATGCCTCAATAAAAGTTTGATTTTTTTGTTGCTTTCTTTTTTCTTGAAATTAGTCACCAATTAGTGGTGTCTAAAATGCCCGAACCCGATTAACCCAACCTAAACATGAATAAGTTAATTAGGGGTCGGGTTAATAGGGCCAAAAAGCGGTAATTGGGTTAATCAGGTTAGTTGTTTCTTTTTAAAAGAAAACATGACTAACCTGGCCCGATTAACCCGAAACCCGTTTGGGTTGACTCCATTAACACCCCAACTACAAAATAGTAATAGTTAATTAATGAATGTAACCTGTTTGATTTAATGCCTCTATGAAAGTTTTGATAAATTGCTAGTTTCTTTTTAGCTTAAAAATTAGTCCCCAGGTACCAAATAGTACCAAATTTATTTTCAACATTAATTATTTTTAGATTCACAAAAACATATGTTTAGAATTTATAATAAAAAGATATAATGTTATTTGGTAGAATTTCATATCAAGATAAACTAGCTTTTGGACCTCAAAGTTCATATCTTTCTTTCCATTTTTGTTTCTGTTTCTTGTGTTTTTTGTCCTTGTTTTAAACCAAAGATAACATCACTTGACAAGAATGACCTGTATGCTATGTGGAATAAGGATGGCAACGTGTCATGTGACCTATTCTTGGATTTTAGGGGAGGAGGGCTTGTTTGAAAATTGTGCTAAGAGATAATGTAACTAGGATAGTGAAATATGATTCTTTCTTAACCACAGCTGCACATCTAACTTATGTTAGCTTTTAAAAGACTATTAGCGAACTGTTTAGCTTAGTGAACCTGTTTTCAAGAAAGATGAACAATCAGTTTATATGTCTCTTTCTTTTTCTACCTTTTATGATTGTTTCATCACAAAATATCGCGTACCCGTCTCTATATGATGAGGGTTCTTCTGGAAGCAGTGAGTTGATCCCTCCAAGGAGGGAAGTTTATGGAAATGGGAAAATTTTTGATATTACGCATAGGATCACTCCAGGAACACCTTCAGGAGTTTCTGATGATGGGGTTGGGGACGAGTACCTTCAACTCCTTGAAAGCATGAAAAACGGGTCCGATTATAACTTCTCGTTTATAAAGTTAGCAGCTCATGCGGGCACGCATGTTGATGCACCTGGACATATGTACCAAAACTACTATGAAGCAGGCTTTGATATTGATACTCTTGATTTAGAAGTACTCAATGGTATAAGTCTATTAGATTAGTATATGTTATGTATGAAGGTTATATGCTTCATCAAGACATGGTTATGAAATTCTTGTATAATAGTTGTGTGACTGACTAATTAACAAGATTTAGAGATTCACTTATAAGAACTTTAGCTATAAACTGTGTCTGTTTTTATTGCAGGTCCAGCATTATTAGTTGATGTTCCAAGGGACAAGAACATAACAGGTACTGATTATCAACTGCTTATGTGTAATGTTGTTACCTATGACCTGCTTCTGTATACTGTTGTTACCTACGAACTGCTCATGTCGTAGCGGGACAATATAATCAAAGAACACATCCTTGAACTGTTTACTGCTTGCATGTGTGAGTTACATGTTTTATGTTTTCTAGCTTCAGTGAGTTAAATCTTGGTTACTTGATAAATTATTTCAGCTGAAGTTATGAAGTCCTTGAATATTCCCAAGGGAGTAAAGCGTGTTCTTTTCAGAACATTAAACACTGATAGGTAACCAACGTCATGACTTTTTTGGGCTGCTTTTAATTAAAAAAAATATTTACGTTTCAATTTTCGAATCATTACTTCCAGACAGCTGATGTGGAAAAAGGCATTCGACACTAGCTATGTGGGATTTATGAAAGATGGAGCCCAGTGGCTGAAGGACAACACTGACATCCAACTTGTTGGTAAGACTCACTTTCAGAACCATAAAATGTTACCAGATAACATTTGTTTTTTATTTTGAAAATTCCCAATATAACCTTATTTTGGCTATCCGTAACATTAATACATAATGAGTCATTTGGTCTCATTTTGTAGGAATTGATTACTTGTCAGTTGCTGCATATGATGATCTTATTCCTTCTCATCTCGTCTTATTAGAAAACAGGGTAAGACGTATAATCTTAACATACTTAATTTGTGTGAAGTAGTTAACACGGATATTAAATATGTGTGGTCTCAGGAGATCATTCTTGTGGAAGGTCTGAAACTTGAAGATATAGAAGCAGGGATATATAATGTGCATTGCTTACCGTTAAGGTTATTAGGAGCAGAGGGATCTCCCATAAGATGCATCCTTATCAAGTAATATTAGTTGGAGCTTGCAGTTCATAAATAAGCTTCATCTTTTTTCTAAACTGTGTTGTTATTTCTCGTTAGTTTGTAAATTAACTGTTGTTTTTGCAAACATACTAAATGGATATAACGCTTGATGGTAAGAGCTGTTCTGGGAAACTTATGCTAATCCCAGAAAGTCGCATTACTGATAATGGATGTCTACATGTGTACATACATATTACATACGGAGATTTAGTTCATTTTTAAAGCTTCTTAGTAATAAAATAGACTATGACCCAAACCAACTCATATGATTTTTATAAAAACCAAAATTGACCCATTTGAAATGGTTTGGGTCAAGATTGCCACCTCTGCTAATCACAGAAGGTCGCATTGTATTTGGTCTGAAGTTTGTATTACTGATAATGGATGTCTAAATGCGTGCATACATACGGAGATTTAGTTCATTTTTGAAGCTTCTTAATAAAAAAACAGGGGAAGCAGAAAGCACATAACAGAATCACATCACAGTTGCAATAAAGTTGCATTGCTATTATAGGTTTAGTGATCACATAAAGCAAAATGAGAGTACAGAGAAAGACTTGTTTCAAGGAAATAAGATTCAAAAAATACCTCCTCTCAAATAGATAAAAGAAAACAAATTATGTGCAGACAATTCATTTTTATCCGTTATAAGAGAAAGAAAGAAAGAGACTATATGGGTCTAAACTCAACACCGTCAATAATAAGCCCGCTTATCTTTTTGGTGGTGGTACCACAACTGGTCAAATGAAGATTCATACAAATTTTTTCCATGGCAGTACCCGTTTGAAACTCCCAAATTTGTACTTCCATCCAACCATCACTTCTTAGTTGTGGAATGCCTTTTATCTTCGTCCTATTGAGTGGGTTGTGAGTGTTTTGATCAGCCTTTGACCTAATAACAGGGGTTTGAGGACTTACTAAATAGATATACAAATAACTATTGTCCTAAACCCCGATATGTTTTGTCCGTCACTTTCATAGGGGCATTTAATTCCGATTGGTCTTTTGTTAATTTGTAGACAAGGTATCTTGCATATGTTGTTTTAGATGATACCAGTTCGGACTGGATATCGTTGACAATCTTAATATACCAGCAGTCACAATGTAGGACTCTTCCAAATCTGGAAAATCATAAAAAATCATCTTACATGTAATGATTATCATATGGTGCACATATTTAGGAAAGATGGTTATTTCTACAAGAAAATTGACGGGAATACATAAAAGAACCTTGATTCAGGATAACGCTCCGTATTGTCCCTTGCCCATATGCCAGCTGCTGTTGCTGATGGCACATGACATTTCCTTCCATATTTGTCAAGATAAAACCACTATCAAACATTAATATAAACATGTAGTTAGTACTTGTTTACTAAAGTTTCCCTGCCTTTGAACATTTTCATACTACTACATATGAGAAAGCATAAAGGACTTACAATGCTTCTTTTCTTGTCATCATTTATTATGAACCTGTTGCTCATAATTGAGTACGCTTCCACCTTGGTTGTCCTTTGCAAGTTATCTACAGACCATTTCATTTTGTCTTCATAATCAGTTGGCAATTTTTCTTCCCAATTTGCATCCGAAACTGAATCTGATACGGGCTGCTTCTCATCCACCTGTAGAAGAGCATAACCATATTAATTACCACTTAGATTTAATCGTTAACACGGTTTGGGTTTTGTTAAATGTTATTGTAGCTGATCACCTATTTTTCAAGAAAATTAAAAGGATATTAATTAACTAATGATGTACATGTACGTTAATAAACTTTTATTTGTAATCTTACTCTTTCCAAGGGCCGAAATTCGATGCCTTCTAAAGGATATTAATTAACTAATGATGTACATGTACGTTAATAAACTTTTATTTGTAATCTTACTCTTTCCAAGGGCCGAAATTCGATGCCTTCTACTTCAATGAAAGTTTCAAAATGGAAGTTCTCAAACAGAATTTGAAGATCAATGATTCGGTTGTCACTAGTAAACTGATACAATTCACACATCCACCATCCGTCTTCTTGCTCGTATGCAAGGTGTGAAACTGAAAAATCTGTCTCTCCATGTAATTTGTATTTGAGGGGCAAAAGTCGACAATTTCTCACCTCAGGGTAGCTTGAGTCTCCAAATTTAAACACAAGGTTCACCATGTATGTAATTCCACGTGACAAGAATTGAGCTTTTACACGTGTTTTGAATGTCTCAACCCATATATTGAAGGTGCCTTTAGGAAATCTGAATGAATGTTATACTTTATGCATATCAAATATTCTCAAAAGCTAGCCACAAACAGGAGAACTCACCTTGACTTTTAATTCTTCACTTAAGGATCTCCTCTTGAATTCTAAACCCAAACATTCTACAATAGATATCATCTCACAGTGTTCTCCCTTCTTATTTATAAAAAACCACTCTACGTCCATAAAACAACTTTAAGTTAGTTCATGCGTGTTAAAATTATAGCATTTTTTTTCAATCTTGCGTTGATCAAATTACTAGTACGCTTAACTTATTTGAACATATACAAGTTCAAGAACTCAGGTGTACATATTCTGTAATATAAACATAGAGGATCCCTTTGGATAGAAGCTTCATCAATTCAATTTCGGATCTGTAGTTCACAGGAGGTTCTGCACTCTTTAATATCTTTTTGTAGTAAGAACGTTGTTTGCTCCATTCACCTTTAAATTCATGATATTCCAGTAATTTTTGACTTTCAAGTGCACTCTCAAGTTCTTCCACAACCTCAGCCATCTCTGGCCTGTGTTCACGAGATTCGTTTAAACATCGATACGCAATATCTGAAAATATCGCTAAAGCACTCGGCTCCAATGGTTGAATGGTTCGATCTTTAAAGATGATATCATTTAACTTCTTCTCTTCATAGCTTTTAATCCACATGGGCACTAAACTCTGAAGACGACCATCGCTATATGCATAGCATAATCTCCCACATAAAACTTCAAACAAGACCACTCCAAAAGAGTATACATCTGACTCTTTTGTTAGAGTGTTTGTCATATGATATACTGGATCAATGTACCCATGGGTGCCTGCTACTAAGGTGATAACAGTCGATTGCTGCTCATTAGCAGGGCCCATTATCGAGAACCCAAAGTCAGCAATTTTAGCGTTCCACTGGTCATCAAGTAGGATGTTGCCACCTTTTACATCACAGGGATGAGTCTCTGGTGTGCCCCCCTTGGATCATGAAGGTGTCTTAGTCCCTTTGCGGCACCAAGGCATATATTGAGACGTTGTGAACATGTCAGATCACGGGAATCTAAGTGTGTGTCAAGGCTTCCATGAGAAGCAAGCTCGTACACAAGGAGCATCTCACCCCCTTCATAACAGAATCCCAGAAGAGAGATAAGATTTTCATGCTTGTAACGGGAAAGCGTATCAATCTCTTTCAAAAACTCAGCCTCTCCTTGTCCATGCTTACGATATAAACAGTTAATAGCGACCATGCTTTGCCTCTCGAAAAGAGACACTTCTCCTTTATAAACTCTCCCAAAACCACCACATCCAATAAGGTTCTTCTCATCATCAAAGTTGTTGGTGGCTGATGTTATAATTTCCAGCTGGATCTTAAGATGTTGAAACTTGTGCAAGTACGCATCCATATTTGTGGTTCCAAGCAATTGCGTGTGCACAACTTGACTGGAGATGGTTAAGAATAAAGTATACACAGGTTAATTGGGTGTGAAAACAACGCCCTTTAACAGGATTAGTTAAGACAAGAAATTAGTGTTATAATTATAATATTAAAATTTAGAACCACGACATTACGATGCCGGCACTATCAAAAAATGTTATGATTATTAAGCCTCTTTGGTTTTCCCAAATTCAGCCTACCAACGTTTAGACCAAGTTTAGTGGAGCGAGTTTGTTAATGAAAGATATCGTCATGTCACTTAGAGAGACACTAACTGAATCATAAATTATGTGTAACGGTTTTACCAATACAGCAACAACCATACTCAGTAAATCTCACAAATAGTTAAAACTATCAATAGGGTACTAGGAAGAGTGAGATGTAGACAAACCTTTACTCTATCCTTAGGGATAGAGAGACTGCTTCCAGCGAGACCCTCAGCTCCAAAGCAAACAACATAACAGTAAAACAAGTAGACTATAAAGTAGGATTTTAAGAATGTGTAATAGTTATTGCTAAAAAAATAATAAGAAATATATAAGTAAAAAATAAAAATAAAAACAAACAAATAAATAAAATATACATAAGAATAAAAATAAATAAATAAAACATAAATAAATAAAAATAGATAATAATAATAATAATATATAATAATAATAAAGAACTAAGTACGTTAAGTTACAAACATAGGACATAATTCTAGCAAAAAAAAACTATACCGAACTGCTAAAAGTCTTTAGCCTTAATCCAATGTCTCCAAAAAGTCCTATCATCAACCATATCCTCGAGAGGTGTAGGTTATCAAATCATGCCTAATAGTCTCATCTCAAGTCAATTTAATTTAGGTCTACCTCTACTCCACCTCCCCCTCTATAGTAACGCTTTCTACTGATCTAATAGGATTGATCGCTTGTCTTCTCTTTACCTGTCCAAACCATCTCAATCTTCCTTCCCTTAACTTATATGCTATACTATTTACCCCTAATCTTTCTCGAAAAACTCATTTTTTATTCGAGCAGACTGTGTATTCCCACACATCCACCTCAGCATTCTCATCTCTCTATCTCCATTTTACATGAGTGTGTCATCTTGATGGCCCAACAATCTGTTCCATACAACATCGCCGATCTAATGGCAACCCTATAAAGTTTCCCCTTTAATTTAGTTGGAACCTCCTGTCGCATAAAACTCCCGTAGCTGCTCTCCATCACCCCGTGGACATCCTCCTCATCATTTGCCTCACTAAAGAGACAGTGAAGATACTCAGCTTTTGAGTGACTAATCTTTAAGCCCTTCGTCTCTAAGGTTGCTCGTCACTCCTCTAGCCTCATGTTCAGATCATGTTTACTCACAACAACTAGCACAATGTCGTCTGCAAAAATCATGCACCACGGGATTGTCCCTTGGATTGACTTTGACAATTCATCTAGAACTACTGCGAAAAGAAATGGGTTCAACTGATGGAGACCTATCTCCACGGGGAAGGAGGAGGTATCACCCACAGGCGTATGCACGCTTGTTTTAGTCCTAGCATACATATCACGATCTATGTCCACATATTTCCCTGGTATGCCTCTACTCTCAAGGCTATCCTAAAGCAGTCTACGTGGCACACTATCGTATGCTTTCTCCGGGTCAATGAACACCGTATGCAGATCTCTCCTTTTATCACTATATTTTTCTATCAGTTTCCTTAGTATATGGATCGCCTATGTAGTAGACTGCCCGACATGAATTCAAACTAGTTCACCGTGACCCGAGTTTCCCGTCTAATTCTAGCCTCAATAACCCTTTCCCAGAGTTTCATAGTATGACTTAGAAACTTAATTCCTCTGTAGTTCCCACAACATTTGGGCATCTCCTTTGTTTTTATAGAAGGGGACTATTACACTACTCCTCCACTCATCAGGCATCTTATTGGTTTTGAAGATGGTAATGAAAAAATTAGTTAACCACAAGACTCCTTCCTCTACCAAATACCTCCACACCTCTATCGGTATGTTATCTGGCCAACCGCCTTTGCCCTTTCCATCTTCCTTATTGCCCATCTCACCTCTTCCTGCGTGTGATACGTCTACAGTAACAATTATTCCTTTGTTGCCTTGGCATAGTCATGTTTTCGTTATTGTCTTGGCAGGCCCTCCCGTTGTTAAAAAGGCTGTGGAAGTAGGTTTGCCATATTAACTTGATGTCCTGCTCCTTGACTAATACTCACCCATCCTCCCTTTTAATGAACTTCACGGCCTCTAGATCCTGCTTCTTACGCTCCCTAAATTTAGCAATTTTGAACATATGATGTTCCCCCTCCTTTGTTTCTAGTCGCTCATACATCCTTTTATAAGCTATGTTCTTTGCTTTTGACATTACCTTTTTTGCCTCTCTCTTTGTGTTCTGATAATTCTCCCTCAAACTCAGTTGAGCTACCTCGTCTGTGCACCTCATAAGCTTTCTAAAACTTTCTTGTTTATCCCTTATCTTGTCTTGCACAACCTTATTCCACCATCAGGACTCCTTATGTCAATTTATCTTTCTTGTTGTGACCCGAAGAGTCTCCTTCGCTGCTTAAGTAATCTTTGTCGCCATAGCTTCCCACATCCTATTCGAATCCCCATATAATCCAACTATGGTAGGGAGGATCACTTTAACCCTAAAAATTGGTAGTTTGTCATCCTTTAAATTTCCCCAACAAATCCTCGGTCATTTTTCCTCTCCCTTCCGGTCATCTTGCTTCTCATCTGTATATCTACCATTAACAATCGATGTTATGTCCCTACTGTCTCCCCTGGTTGAGCCTCGTAGTCCTTCCAACGACGTCAATCTCGTTGTCTCCCGCTGCTAAAAGTAATCAAATGTGATTCCCTCTTCTTAAAGAAAGAGCATAAGATACCCAAATCGTGAGCAACCACAAAGTCTAAGAGGTCTGTGTTGGTCTCATTTCTAGCACCAATGCCAAAATCCCCATGTACGGTGTAAAAGCCAACACTCTCCCTTCCAATTTGTCCCTTAAAATCGCCTCCTATACAGATGTATCGTTCCTAGGGTATGCCCCTCACAACTGCGTCTAGACAATCCCAAAACTCTCTCTTTTCCTAGTCCTATATGTGGTGCGTAAGCGCAAACCACAACAATTACTTCTTCACCTAGCACTAACCTAAGCACCATAATCCTATAGGCATGCCTTATCACCTCTACCATATTAGAGTGTAATTCTTTAGCCATTAAAAAACCCACCCCATTTCTAATCCCATCGATCCGGATAATAATAATAATAATAATAATAATAATAATAATAATAATAATAATAATAATAATAATAATAAAAGGCATGCATCTGAGTAGTGAGCTGATGGTGGACATAATGCTCAACATTGCCTAACGTCTGCCACTAGATTAGCACCTCACCCAATCACTCATTCACGAACTCCTTCCTTATTTTTTTTTGTTTTGTTGAAACTTGAAGGAGCAAGGGAAAAAAAGGATAAATATTCTTGAAAGACATAGGAAAAAACAAAAAGGCTAATTGCTTTAAACATGTATAATATGGTATTAATAATAGTGTTTTGTCTATATGTTTGTGAGTTTTTTTTTATTTAAGAGAGAAGTTGAAATCAAAGAAGGAGAACAAAGTAACAAACTACTTTTACTCATGCCGGTTTTGGGCATGTGCATGCTGTGCAGTCGCACATGGCCTAAAACTGAAAGGGGTCCATATTAATTTTAACCAGTAGCCATTAGTAGAGGTGCATAAATCAGGTTTTTCAAATACTCAATTCTCGGTATGAATTGGATTCGGGCATGAACGGGTATTAGAAATCGGGTATTGACAATATCCTAATTGGGTTCGGGCACGTGTATTGCCTCTAAAAACCATACCATATGTACCGAGTTCGGGTCGGGTATAGAACCGGGTATTCTAAAACCGCGTATTTGGATACCGTATTTCCGAGTATTGAAAAATCCTTAATTTTGTTTTTTTCAGGTTTTTTCCAAGTATTTTTCAGGTATAAATTAGATTTTTTAAGGGTTTGCACTTTTAGGGGTATTTTTCGGGTATAGATCAGGTATTTGAAAAAACCGGTTTCGGGTATTAGAAAAACCTAGTTCCGGGTATGGAACCGGTTCCGGTTTTCGGGTATTACCGGGTACAATCGGGTCCGGTTTGGGTACGATGTTTGGTACTGAAATGCATACTCTATCCGTACCCTATGGGTAGGGTCGGCTACGGATTCGGGTATTAAAAACCTGGGTATAAAAAACCCGGTTCAGGTTATTTTTTTCTGGTCCGGGTTTAGGTTGGTTTTTTTTTTCACCTCTAGCTAGAGGTGCACAAATCGGGTTTCTAAATACCCGGGTTCGGGTATGACCGGGTACGGGTATGACCGGGTATGGGTAATAATCGGGTAGGGTTCGAGTCGGGTATTGTCTCTAAAAATCATACCCTATGCATCGGGTTCGGATAGGGAATAAAACCGGGTATTCTAAAATCGGGTATTTGAATACCCTATTATCGGGTATTGAAAAAACTCTATTTACGGGTTTTTTCGGGTTTTTTTTCGGTATTTTTTATATAGATTGGATTTTTTAAAAGTTTACACTTTTTAGGGGTATTATTCGGGTATTTTTAAGGTATTTTTCGGGTATACATCGGGTATTTGAAATACCCGGTTTCGGGTATTGGAAAACCTCGGTTCCGGGTTCGGGTATTACCGGGTACAAATCGGGTTTTCGGGTATTACCGGGTATAAATCGGGTCCGGTTCGGGTTTTAGTGCCAAAATGCATACCCTATCCGTACCCTACGGGTAGGGTCGGGTTCGGGTTCGGGTATTAAAAACCCGGGTATTAGAAAAACCGATTCCGGGTATTTATTTCGGGTCCGGTTCCAGATTCGGATTTTTTGTGCACCTCTACCTCTAGCCATAGCATCGGGTCCAGCAGTCTAACATTTAACCAACATTGCCTGGCCCAAATTTAAAATCCAAGGCCCAAACAAATTAAAACAAATAAGAGTGTAAGACATTAAATGGACATTTTATCAACCTTTTTTAAGGTTTTGACATAGGGATGAGATCAGTACTATACCGATACTGTACTGGTACTGATATCGAAAATACCGATACCGCATTTGAAGAAGAATAGGAACCGAATATTGTACCGCATACATCGGTTCTGTACCGGCATGCTATCGGTACTGATACTGGTATTTCTGTAATTTACCGCTTAGATACCGATTTAGCATTTTTGTAATTTTTTAACATTTAACTAGTCCAAAGTAGGTTTTTGTTTTTTTTTACCTACACAAAAAAAAAAAAGGTTTTTGTAGTTGATTCTATGTTAGAAATAACTTCAAATTATTATATATCATTGATTTTTTTAATACACTCAACTTTTGTAAACCTGTTTTTAGTTGATTCTATGTTAGAAATAACTTCAAATTATTATATATCATTGATTATCATTAAAAAATTACGACTCATACGTAAATAATGGTGTTAAGTAATTCATAGTTTCATACCACTAACTTCAGATTGTTTTTTGATTGATGAAATATAGATTGCTTAAAATTCGTATAAAATAGGTAAGCATAGTTAGTGATATTTTCAAAAGTTGAAAAAAGATCCTTAAAAAATATCTAGATTTATCTTATATAATTTCGGTACCAATACCGATTTTTACCACAAAGTACCGGTACCGATATCGTTTTTTACCGAATCTAAGAAAAAGGAATGCGATACCGGTACCGCTTACGATCGGTAGGTACGGTACCGGTATGGTAGTGGTAAGGTTTCGGTATTCAAGCTCATCCCTATTTTGACATATCCATGAAGTGTTCGATGAAATGCATCACTGGTTTGTTTATCCTTTCTATTTTATTTTCATAAACTAACATTAAGTTATCGTTTTATGAAAGTATTTGTCTCTCATATTGAAACCTGGACATTTTTGCATCTTGTTTAACTATTTGAAGAAGCATGTTTTTCTATTTACATTTATGCTCTTTGTTTAATTATTTAGTTTGTAATTGTTTGTGAATAGTCGAAAAATAAAACAGGTTTAGTTTAAAGTAAATATGTTTTATTGGATATTGAAACTTGTTTTTTTAATCATATTGAGTTATGATCTTTTAAAATTAAAGCAAATTTTGATTACGAGTTGAGCTTTGAAATTATTTGATTAGGTTTATCCGATAAAATATATTTGATTATTTGAAATTTTAGCTTGAATATTTTATATGTTTTATTATTGATTATGTAAGGCCACGGTTCCCGTGCCCTACTTTGACGTTGGATTTACTCAAAACACAGTTCTTAATATTAGAGTTAATTAAAACTTTTTGCGGAATATAAAACTTCAAACATATATTACAAAATCCTTCAAATATCCTTAACAATTAAACACTTGTTTTAAACATAATTGTTAGGACTGATATTTTCAATACTGAGGATATGTTATCCTTGAAGATGTGTCTGGATCAGTTATCCTCTTGAAGAGTTCAAAAGCCATGTCAAAGATCAAGGATCCTTAGAGGTTGGTATTATTAACAATTGTTTCATGTGTGCAGGTTATTATTCAACAGAAAGTAACGACTCTATGACTGAGTCTACCTTAAAGTTCGCTACCGGAAGCTCCCAGCACGTGGTTAAATGAACGTTAGAGGAGTTATGGAAGAGTGGCGGATAGTTAGGAGTTATAGTTATTTGTAATTTCCTTTATAAACATCGAGATAATGATCGATTAGAAGAAACTTGTATTCACACACACTTAGAGCAGAACTCATAATTCTCTCTATATACTAGCATTTCATTGTAACATCGATCGTAATCTCCAAACACTTGTAACCTTTTTTGTGATTAATAAATTGGTGATCGACGAGTTGTCATCACCTGGGGTTTTTTTCCTTTGATCTGAACAAGATCAAGTGGTTTTTCCTCGCAACAAATCACGTTGTTCATTCCATTTTTACTCATACACCCGTTGTTATTAGCATAGCACTATACCTCACTTTTACGGATTTGGATACATTATTCTTAACATATTTTTATCCAAAAAAATTTGGCGCCCACCGTGGGGCAATTGGTGCTATAATCCAGATTATCTCCTATCAATTTTCAACCTTTCATACCCATATCACTATCAATGGCCTTTCAATCCACCTCTGCTTCATCAACCATGCCGTCCTCGGTTCCCCTCTCATCAAGAACTTTTCCATCGATGCCTCCGCCAATTACGGGAGCACCAAGGGCTGCTGCTGCTGGAAGCAAGATGCAACTACCAGTCTTCCAGAGCTCGAAAACCGCTGCTGCTGCGCCGGTGGTTAATACTAACAATGATGTTTCATCTATGTTTCGCAGGTTAAAGCATAGATGGAGCAGCAAAACAAGACCAACCAGAGGATCCTTCGTGAGATAGAAGATCTCAAGAAGACTAAGAGGCCAGCGGAGGATCTCACTCCCTTGATGCATAGGATGCTGGATTTCACCACTCCAGGATCCTTGGCTCAGTTCACACAAGGATCATCTATCCTTCAACCGGAGCCTATGAGTCAACAGACTCAAGGATTCTCTTTGTCTCAGTCAGGATCATCTATCCTTCAACAAGAATCCATGGGTCAGCAAACTCAAGACTCCTCATACTTCCAACAAGGATCATCCATCCTTCAACCAGGATCCTCTGGGGCCCACCAATGATCCTATAATTCCCAACCTCAAGGATCCTTCTTTCAGAATCAAGGAATTCAACATTAACGATCCTCCGAAGTCCATGAAGGAGATATAATTCCCATGCAGACCATAGCCTCTGAAGGACTAACTCCTGTAGCAGACGCTTCTTATCTCAGCTACTCATCCGGGATGCCAACCTTCACCCAGCAAAGAGGTAACTTATATGATCCTATATCCTTAGATGCTAACCGTGGTTCCATGCAGGATGCAGGTATCAACCAAGCTATGACCAAGGAACTACAAAATCTTAAAGATATGATATCCAGTGTTCCGGGGGTGATACGTCCAATCCCCGAGATACCGGAGGGAAGCCACAAGTTATCCAGATTTGCTCCACCTATCTGTGATGTTGAAATCCTAAAGCGATTCCAGACCCCCAACATGAAGACTTACGATGGGACCACTGATCCTGAGGAGCATGTGGCACAATACAGAGAAAGGATGGAGATCAGTCCTATTCCTGAGAGACTCAAGGAAGCCTGCCTATGCAAGGGCTTCGGATCCACACTAACAGGATCAGCATTAAAATGGCTGCTAAGTCTTCCTCCCTTTTCAGTTAGTTCTTTTTCACATTTAGTTAACTTGTTCAACACTCAATTTTCCTGTAGTAGAAAATTTGAGAAGTTAACTAGTGATTTATACCAAGTTATCCAACCTAGTGATGAATCCCTTAGGGATTTTGTTACAAGGTTTGGCAGGAAAGCTCTGGAAATCCCTAATCTTGACATGGCTACTGCTGTTGAAGCATTCAAGATGGGAATTTAGAGGGGCTCCCCCTTTTATGAGGATCTTGTGATGACTCCTTGCAGATCTTTAGATGAAGTAAGGAACAGAGCACTAAGGTTCATACGGCTGGAATATGACAAAAAGATCCAAGAACGATTGGGGGCTCAGACGAAGCAAGAATCCCCTGACAAGAATAAAGGATCCTCGTACAGAAACAACAACTCGAAGCCGTACTCCAAGTTCAACAACCAAAACGTTCGAGCAGTTAGTGTGATTTGTTACTTTACGTTTAAAATGTTAATGAAAAGTGTTATTTTATAAAGTGATAATAAAAAGCGTTATTTTACATGTGATATATTTATTTTTACATGTAAAGTCTTAAAGAAAAGTTGTTTTACATGTAAATTGTTAATGAGATTTGTTGTTTTACGTGTAACATATTAATGAAAATTGTTATTTTACATTAAATAAGTGTTATTTTACATGTAAAATGGTAATGAGATTTGTTGAGAATGGGGCATGCTAGATAAACATTTTGGTTTTTTTTAATTTTTTTTGTTTTATATTTATTTTTAAATATTTTTCATAGGCTAAACCAAGATTTTTTTTAAAAAAAACGGGGATGCTAGATAAACATTTTTTGCTTTTTACTTTTTTTTTTTATTTTTCCTTTTATAATTTTTTTAATTATTTTTTTGATTATTTTTTGAGGGATTTTTTCCCTTACAAAAATGATATGGTGTAGGTGATTGAGGGTGTACCATAAGAATGCGGGGAAATGATCTAAGGGTTGTGAAGGGTGTTTGTAAGGCCCCGATCTTGGTGCCCTACTTTGGCATTGGATTCACTCATAAACACAGTTTTAACAATCAGATTGAATTAAAACATTCGCGGAATAAATAAATGTCAATCATTCATTACATAAGTCTTAAAATTTAAGCAATATAAAACATGTCTTTAAGTTCAAACATCGTTCATTAAGTCTTTAAATACCAGCTTCTTTATTCTTCTGCCACGTGCCACTCTTCAAGGCAGCTGTCTCATTCTACTCACCTACGTGCATACTAAAAGTCAGCTACGTTGAGAGAGTTCTAGTTAATCCGGAAACATACATTACATCCACATACTTACTTAATATATACGTATCCAAAGATACATATTACATACTGAACTTGTCTACCTTTCTTTCATACATGCATACATACTTTCTTTCTTTCTTTCATTCCTTTATTCTTTTAGCCTGTACATTACATACATAACTATCAATTCGTTTTAAAAAGCATTTCGCCCTATAACCTTCGTATATATTATCAGGGTCTGCAACTCTGTAACCATCACAGATATTATTGGAAACCCTTCAACATTCGCAGAAATTATTAGGGTCTGCAACCCTGTATCCTTTGCAGATATTCTTAGGGTCTTTACCCTTTAGGAATACCACCGTACAACCATACATTGTCTTTTTTATATTTATATTTATATTTATATTCATGTACTTTCACACATACACTTAATCTTTTCTATAACTTTCATATATCATTCATACAACATTAATAAAACAATCACATGTCATAAACTTACCACCTAGGGTAAGTGTATTAACTAATCACATCGAGTCACACAGCCTCTTAAACATAACAAGGAAATGGGGCTAGAAACTCACCTGAGCTCGGTTCCCTTCCTAGTTAATGGTAACTCCTCTCTCTAACTGGGCGCGGCTAACTTTATAACAATTACACGCATCAATTAACTATCACTACCCATATCGTATTTCTAGTTTAATATAACTCTCAACGAACGGAAGTCCGAGGGGCAGTGTAACACCCCGTAACCGCAGCGGAAACGTAAACGGGATGCAACAGACACGTCTGATATCAACAACATTGCTTATAAAGAAAAAACACCACTACATTAATTTACACCATATTACATTGTTCCGAGTTTAGTTACCGTCTAGGCGTTAGCACATAAGTTTTACCAACATTACATTAACATATTTAATACAAAAAGATCATTAAGCTTCCACAAAAAGCACGCATTGTCAAGCATGTAGCAATTAATCCAGTTTGGGGGTACCTAGAAAGCATGTAAAGAAAACGGGTCAACTACGAATAGTTGGTGAGTTTCACTAATTTAAATAAACAGCGACAAGTCATTATAATAATCATATATTAACGATGTAATTATGCTAAGCCCACAAGTGAAACCTCTGACTATCCACATACAACCCCGTGGCATACTCCGCCCACGAACCTGCCCCAAACCGCTATGGCTAACATTACATAGCAAAATAAATAACAACAAAATAGACATGTGCAACTGGCTGGGAAACATCAGCAAATCCATGCCGGACCAGTTGGGTTTGTCAGACCAATAGTACTATTCACACTCTACCGGCTTTTAGCTAATCACTCGTGTTACGGGGCCTTACAATGTTAGCAACTCAGACAATTACCATCTTAGTACATTTCCGTACGATTCCAGTACAATAAAATATATATAAATACACGCAAATCCATGCGTTCAGTATGTACTTAAACATTTTGATAATAACATGCTTCCCGCCCCGAGAAAATATTTAAAAACAATTCAGAAAAAGGGGCTCGTGAAACTCACCTTATCGCAAGCAAGCAGGTAACACAGTACGTGAGCTACTAGTCCAGATCTGTAATACGATCCCTAAATTCGTTACTATACAATCACTATTAATATAACTTTAACCGTGTTAACCGGTACATATGGGGACACTGTTAACCCAGTACTGTACCCGTTCCGGGGGCAATGTTAACCCAGAACACTTCTCCGGACTCAGATTGTGATATCGTTTAGAGTTCAATAGTTAAAATTACTATTAGTTTGTTTTCCCCGTTTTGCGTGCCTAGCACGGTTATCCGTTTTTACGTTTCAAAAATGAGTTTGGTCACACACGACCCGAAAATAGTTGTTGCCTGATAATTTAATTAAAGTTGTGAAATTAGAGCTCGGTTTAGACGCACCGATTGGCCGCGGGACCCGTTTCCGTCTTTAGTGCACCGGAAACTGTTAAATCAGATAAAATTACCCAAATCATCCGAATTATTTTCGGATGATTTATTTTTACCTGTTTAACTCAGTTATATGAAAATAGTTCATTTTTAGGGTTTTTATACACCAGTCAGCTCGTTTAGGCGAACTTTACCGGTTTACGCGTTTTAAACTTTAAAAGTTTGTTTTGCACAAATAATTATCCGTTTAATCTCGGATCTTGAAATTTTTGCACAAATCACTTTTTGACAGTGGGGAATTTTATAAAAATATTTCAAGAATTAATTTTTTTATTTAAAATTTATTTATCTATTTTTAAACACCATTTAAACACTAAATATGTCGTAAATACCAAACAACCTTAGAAAAATCCCAAATTTTTTCTGGATGACCCCTGCCATCCACATAGTCCCCTGTAATTTTTCCAGAACCAAAATCTCTTTTTACATGCCATTTTCACTAAAGCCGAGCTAGAAAACCCTAGAACTCGTTTAACCGAAAAGCCTACTTAGACTTCTCCAACTGACCTAAAATTTTGTGTGTGACTTTTACATGTTATAAAAAGCTTATCTGGAATTTTCCAGAATTTATCATGATATTTAAATATTTTTCACCATTTTTAGCCAAAACCGAGCATTAAATTCACCAAATATTCATCCTTTGTCCAAAAATTACCAAATTTTCACAGATCTCATATTTTCATGTGTAGATCATCTCTGTGAAATTTCGTAGTCTAACTCTAAATGTACCACAATCTGTCCAAAACACATACCACCATAAAAAAAAACCGAACTATCTTGTGTTTTTAGCTTCAAATCGCAAGGATCTTGCTTTCTAGCCTTTGTTAACAACTAGATTCAACACCTACAAGCACAATAATACCACACCAAGCAAGTTACACCCACAATCAAGCCATTTCTTTCATGGGTTCGGTTATGATTTAAAAACAAAGATTTAAACCGTAAAAATTCGTTTTTGGTTCGTTTAACTCCTTTCTTGGACCAAGATCCCTTGTATAACCCGTATACATCACTTGATCATGCAAGAATCGGTTTTCATCTCGGGTTTTCACCCTTTTTCACTTGAAACCTCATTTTCTTGCAAATAAACTCAAGAAAAGAAGATGAAAACGTAAATAACTCGATTTTTACCTTGCTTTTCTTGCTACAAATCCGGGTTTTTAGTTCATGATGTGGAGAGAAAGTGGAATCTTGCAATGGTTGTTTTTAAAAAAAAAACTAACAAGAGGCAAGGGGTATAACCCCATGCCGATCGGAAGTGAGGGGAGGTGGGGTGGGACCCACCTTTCCATTCCTAGCCACTCATTTGGATTTTGGAAATCCGGATAATGTTTTGGATAATCTGGTTCAGTTCGTTTTTCGGTTAAATGTTTAATTCAGCTTAAAACGAGGCTAAAACGGTCGTTTTCGGCTTAAAAATGAAATTTATATAAAACCGATTTAAAAACTTTAAAAACTTAAACCATGACATTTATTAACTTAAAACATCATATTATTAATAATTGCGCATCTTTTTCGGCTTGATCGATCGTCTCTTGCTCGGTTTGGTATTAAAGGTTTCGTTTAACGTACCGACGTACCATTAAATCGAAAATTCTTTTTATGTGCTTTAATTCACATATCCCGAAGCTTTAATACTTCGTAAACATCACTAAATATCATATATCTTATCTATAATGTAATCCTCGATTCGTTCGGGCTTCAATAATCGTTAATCGGTTAATCGTATTTCCAATACGATTAACTGCATAATCGAGTATAATCCGTACTGTGAATCATACATACTCGTATAAATGCATTATAATTCATATAGTCATTACTAAATAACACATAAATAGTATATACCGGTTAGGGTATACCTGATTTTGCCGGAATCGTTACAGGCAGCGCCATTGGCAGCCGGGTCTAGGGGCGGCAACCTGTCACACCCCGACCAAAGGCGGCGGAACATGTCGGGGTGCAACGATTGCCCATGAACACATAACACTATTTAAAGTGATAATACTTAAACAACTCATTTAATTTCACAACATCAAAATGTCACATAACATACTTGTTCATACGATATCATAACAAAATATAGCAAATAAATATATTGTTCAATTTGCTAATATCCTAACGGTCTTCGTTACGTTTTCTCCACCAACTAACCTAACGTCAAACCTGTAACATTGCGTAAAATAAAGTTTATCAACACAAAGGTTGGTGAGCAATTCATAGTTTTGAACAAATATGTATATAATAAGAAATGCTACAACTTGTATACGAAACAATAAATAATAGCAATAATTTGGATAAAAATGAGATCGCTAATAAGAATATATTAGCGACACCGTGCTATAAGAGAATACCAGATAGCTCACGGATTTATGAATGAGATCGTTAATAAGAATACATTAACGAGATCGTGCTATAAGAGAATACCAGGTAGCTCATGGATTTATGAATCAACCCACCAAAAGCGGTAAGCACATTAACATATAAGAATGTAAGCAAAGAACACCAAATCGAGCATTTATTTAAGTAAAGTATACAATAAAGTTAGTGGTTTACGACTCATGTATAAAGCATTTAGATTGAATAAGAATGCAATGTCACCCCTAAAACGAAAGATGGAAAACGGGGTATGAAAGTACTCACTTTCAAGTATAAAACTTAATCGGTAAAAGATGAATCACCGGTAGAACGGATTTTAATGAGCAAAGCCTAATTAAAAATAAAAGCCTTTAATTAGAAAGGTTGTTTTAGGAAAACTTTAAAATAAAAGATAAGAAATGTAAACAATTAAAGTTTAAGGTTTATAAAATAACTATTTAAGAAGTTATACTAACAACCCTTTAAAAATGTAAGTTTGCTCGAAACCAGGTTAAAGTATCTAACCTTGATATTTACTCAACCTATGTTGAGTAATAAGGTGGGTAAAATGCAAGAATGCAAGTCCCTTTATAATATAGAAACTAAAATGGGTTTTAACGAGTATTCGGGTTGTTGGTTCGGGTTTTGATAATTGGTCAAACCCAAAGTCAACTTTCTGAAATAATAAATGTTATGAGGTAACTCAATAAAATATAAGAAGATTTAACCAAGTATGTAGTTCTATTGTTTTAGAACTAACAACGCACGTTAAGCGAGTGTTCGATTTTGTAGGTCCAACTTTGTTATAAGATCAAGTTGGATTCAACACTCCAAGTACTTTAAGAAAATATTTAAAATCAGTTTGGAAGGTATTTTTAAAGAAATATACAAGTCTTGATAGCTAAAAACACACTTGTGTGTCTTAAGCGAGTGAAAATTGGTTTTGTTCGGTTTTGTTTGGTTTCCATCTCACAATAAGTTCATAGATGGTTACCACATGTCCAAACATCATATATCTTGTATAATAATGTATAAATGATAATACATTAAGTTTTAAAACCAAAACGTTAACAATAAAGTCTTTAAACGGAAGTTTGGTTTTCGGTTTCGGATCTAGTTTCGGGTTAAGACCGAGGTTAGATTCTACAATCCCGTAACCATAGAACTCATAAGAATAACTTTAGAAACATAAATCTAACATAAAGCATGTTTAAACAATTATTTAACAAAAACTAGTAAACAAATTTCGGTTTACGGTTTAGAGCTATTTACGGTTAAACTGAGGCTAGTCTCTTCTAACCCATAACCATGGAACTTATAAAAATTATATACAAACTAAATGAGCAAGAGTTAGGTAAGGTTAATATGTATAAACAAGTTATATAGATATATATATCAAGGACAACGAAAGTCCTCCATGTAGTCGTGCCTTACGAGGCCCGACACTTCACCGACCGAGACCGGAAAAGTGACCGCCAAAGGTATCAAGGGGTGTATATTATATATTTGTTATGCCATAAGCTTCAAGTATTAATTAAGACTAAGTAAACTAATAAAAATGCAAAACTTGATCGGTTTGACTTTGAAAGTCAAACTTAACAAAAACATTAAAATAACCATGAAAGATCTTTGAATTTGAGAGAGGAAGTGAATTATGAGCAAAAATTTATGTGAGAGAGGGTTTGGTATTTATAGGAAGAGCTTAAATGGGTTAAACAAGTGATTTAGAGGGTAAAAACCGGATTTTGGATAATAAAACCAACAAGAAAACATAAATTGAAGGTCTGTCTGGTGAGGGGATCACGATACGCGATGCCAAATAGGCTCACCCATCGCGTATCGCGATGGGCAGGGCGGCAGAAATATTTAAAGCTTCAAAAATGACAATAATGGCCCCTGAAGTTCGTTTTAAGTGTTTTTATCGCGTTTTAAGGACCGAAAAGGATGTTTTCATGACCCAACAAGTGTAAAACAATATTGTAACATAAAATCCATCATTTTGATTATATCATAATTTTTGGTCTACAAAAGGTTTACATGTTAAATGAATACAAACGAGACCCGAATTTGATGAAAGTCACAGTATCCCCTACTTTAGGTAATTTCGTCCCGAAATTAAGACGAAGATGATGATGCAAACAAATGTGGATACTTCTCTTTCATTGTGTCTTCTCGTTCCCAAGTGAATTCCGCGTCACGCCGTGATTCTCATCGAACTTTGACTAACCGAATACGACTACGCTTGGTTTTCTTCTTGTTGCGATCCATGATCTCAACGGGTCGTTCAACCATGATCATCGACTCATCGAAATGTACTTCGTAGAGAGGTATATGGAGATTACCTCGGCTAAGCACTTTTTAAGATTCGAAACATGAAACGTCGGATGAACATCGGCAAGTTCTTCCAGTAGTTCGAGTCTATAAGCTACCTTCCTAACACGCTCAAGAATTTTGAAAGGACCAACGAAACGAGGAGCTAGCTTACCCTTCTTTCCGAAACGGACTACCCCCTTCCAAGGAGATACTTTTAGAAGGATAAGATTGTCAACATTAAATTCGATCGGTTCTCGCCGTTTGTCGGCGTAACTCTTTTGACGACTTCTAGCGGCTAGGAAGTTCTTACGGATTTGATTTATCACGTCAGTTGCCTTTTGGACCATTTCTGGTCCCGCGATTTGAGCTTCACCGATTTTGTTCCAACTAATCAGAAAACGACATTTACGACCGTAAATAGCTTCGAAATGAGCCATCCCGATGCTAGAATGATAACTGTTGTTATACGAGAACTCAATGAAAGGGATTTGAGAATCCCAATTCCCACCGAAATCAAGAACACACGCTCGTAGCATATCCTCAAGTGTTTGAATCGTACGTTCGGATTGACCGTCCGTTTGAGGATGATAAGCGGTGCTAAGATCGAGACATGTTCCCAAGGTTTCTTGAAGTGATCGCCAAAAATGAGAAGTAAAACGAGCATCGCGATCGGAGATGATAGACAATGGTAAACCGTGTCAGCACACAATTTCCCGAACATAGATTTGAGCAAGCTGCTCGACAGAATACTTTTCGCGGATCGGAATGAAATGAGCAGACTTGGTTAAACGATTGATAATCACCCAAATGTTATCGTTTCCTTTTTAGGTTTTGGGTAGTTTAGTGATGAAGTCCATACCAATGTCTTCCCATTTCCAAACGGGAATCGATGGTTGCTCGAGTAGACCAAAAGGTCTTTGATGTTCGGCTTTGACTTTTGAGCAAGTAAGACCTTTAGATACAAATAGCGCTACGTCCTTTTTCATACCCGGCCACCGAAAGGTAGCACGAAGATCGAAATACATCTTATCCGCACCGAGATGAACGGAATACCGCGAATTGTGAGCTTCGTCGAGTATACAAGTACGAAGGTCATCGCGATCGGTGACCCACAAACGATTGAGAAAGTACAGAAGACCATCGTGTTTGGGTTCGAGTTGAAGTTCGGCACTACATGACATTTTGTCATACATGTTACCTTCTTCAACGGAGGTACGGTGAGCTTTAAAGCTACGAATTTGAAGATCGGTTTGAACAACAACTCTTAAAAGTAGAACGAATTTAACAGTAACCTTTCAACTTTGGGCGTCGGTGACAACATTCGTTTTACCGAGATGATAACGAATTTCGCAATCGTAATCACTAAGTAATTTAGCCCATCGTCGATGTCTCATGTTGAGATCATTTTGGTCAAAAATATGTTGAAGTCATTTATGATCGGTAAAAACCACACATTTTGTACCATAAAGGTAATGCCTCCAGATTTTAAGAGAGAAAACGACAGCACCAAGTTCTAGGTCATGAGTCGTATAATACTTCTCGTTGACCTTAAGTTTCCTTGATTGGTAAGCGACGACTTGACCTCGTTGCATGAGAACACAACCAAGACCTTGATGGGATGCATCGCAAAATACAACAAAATCGGCGTTTCCATCGGGAAGGGTTAGAGCGGGAGCATTGCAAAGCATATCTTTGAGAGTAAGAAAGGCTTCCTCTTGTTTTGAACCCCAATCAAATGGTTTTCCTTTATGAGTGAGGGAGGTAAGAGGCAAAGAAATTTTAGAAAAGTTTCGAATGAAACGCCGATAATACCCGGCCAAACCGAGGAAGGATCGAATTTCCGTGGGAGTCGTTGGAGTTTTCCAATCCTTAGAGGCCTCAATTTTAGAGGGATCAACATGAATACCTTGGTCGTTTACGATATGTCCCAAAAATTGAACTTCCTCTAGCCAAAATTCACATTTGAAGAATTTGGCGTAGAGTCGTTCGTTTCTAAGGAGTTCGAGAATGGAATGCAAATGATGCTCATGTTCGGCTTTGGTCTTAGAAAAGACGAGGATGTCATCAATAAAGAAAATAACAAATTTATCAAGAAATGGTTTGCAAACGCGGTTCATGAGATCCATAAACACCGTGGGTGCGTTGGTTAACCCGAAGGGCATGACCAAAAATTCGAAATGTCCATATCGAGTACGAAAAGCGGTTTTTGTAATGTCGTCTTCGTGAACACGCAATTGATGATAACCCGATCGAAGATCGATTTTGAGAAACAAGTTGCACCTTGAAGTTGGTCAAAAAATCGTCGACTCGTGGCAAAGGATAACGATTTTTAATAGTGAGTTTGTTAAGCTCTCGATAATCGATGCACATACGAAACGAACCATCATTATTTTTCACGAAGAGAACGGGAGCGCCCCAAGGAGAAGAGCTTGGAAGAATAAAAACTTTATCAGAAAGTTCTTCGAGTTGGTTCGACAATTCTTGAATTTACGACGGGGCTAAACAATAAGGAGCCTTCGCCACCGGCATCGCGTCGGGCACAAGATCGATTCAAAATTCGACCAGACGAAGGGGTGGAAGACCAGTGACATCATCGGGAAAGACGTCGAGGAAATCACGAACAACAGAAATATCTTGAATTTTCTTTTCCTTTTTGTCTTTTGTCACCGCAAGAGCTAGAAACGGAACATACTTTTAACATAAGTATTTTGCGATTGAGAGCACGACATGAGATTAAGCCATCTAGAAGGAGTATTGCCGAAGACTTTAAGAACTTTACCGTTGACGAGAGGAATGCAAATGAATTTATCAAAGCAAACAACTTCGGCACGGTGCAAAGATAACCAATCCATGCCTACTATGACATCGAAACTTCCCATTTGCATTGGGATGAGATCGATGGAGAAATTATACTTGGAAAGGATGAGAGAACAATCGCGGATGACGGAATTGATAGTGATGGAATTTCCATTGGCTACTTCAAAAGAGACCGGTTGAGAAAGCTTGGTTCAAGGCACAATAAGTTTCGACTCAAATTTCAAAGAAATAAAACTTCTATCGGCACCAGTATCAAATAAAATAGAAGCCAAATGATGATTCGACAAAAACATACCGTTCACAACATCGTTAGCCACTTGAGCTTGATTTGAATTCATCATGAAAGCTCTCCCTTGATTACCATGGTTCCCTTGAGGTGCTTTCGGGGGGAGAAGGAGGTGGTGCTTGAATGGCTTGCATGGGTTGGATGAGTGGTGCATTGAGTTGGGTAAGTTGAGGTTGGTAGGTTTGGACTTGGTAGGCTTGGGTTGATAGTAGGGCACGGCTAAGGTTTGGGCTTGGTTCGCAAAGGCTAGGCGAGGGCAATTATTGCGGAAATGTTTAGGATCAGCATAGTTAAAGCAAGCTAGGGGTTGTTGGGTTGGTTTTGTAGGTATGGTGCATATCGGTTTTGGGAATTTTGGGGAGTGGTTTTTGGTTGGTTAGGTTGGGTTCGTTGTGCGGATCGGCATGTAGTGTTGAGATAACCCAAACGGTTACAAAGGGTACAATGGCGACAAGGCAAATGTGATGGGTGGTTACGTTGACAATTGTTGCATAGTGGGAATGTACCGGTATAGGGTTTTCGGGTTTGTGGAGGAGATTGGGTTTGTTGTTGGGGTTGGGTAATAGCGACGTTTAGGTGATTGGTTTTGGGTTTCTTTTTGTTGTTGTTGTTGTTGTGGCGGGAAGTGTTTGAGTAGTTAATGGCTTGAGGTGGTGGGTCAACTTTGGCTTGAGGTGCGGGTTCGATCTTGGCTTTCTCACTTGACTTCTTGAGGGTTAGGGTACCCGCTTTCACATGGTTCTCAGATAGCGCACCGCTAGAGTAATGGAATCCTCAAGGTTCATGGGTTTGCTACTCATTACTGAGTCCCGGATTTGCATCGGTAAACCCCCAATGTATATATCAAGTTCACGTTCAGCCGGGGTAACCAAATTAGGGACGTGGATGCTCAACTCATGGAAACGGAGTGAGTATGCGGCATTATCACCACTATCTTGCTTTAGGTTCCAAAATTCCTCCTCGAGCTTTTGGAGCTCGTGTTTGGGACATAAATTTTTCATCATGAGTGCCTTGAGATCGGACCATGGAAGAGCCATAGCCGTTTCCGATCCTTGGAGGTGCATGAGGCGAAATTTGTCTTTTTCGCATCGGTAAGAGCCGTTTTCTTAAACATGTAAGAGCCGTTTTGTAAGAGCCGTTTTCTTAAACATGCTCGAAGCAAAATTTGTCTTTTTCGCATCGAGGCACTCGCTATGTCAAAACTTACTTTCCATCGATTCAAACCATTGCAACAAGGTAGTCGCACAGTTTCTTTCAAAGAACTCGATAGGGTTAGCACTAGTAAATTGCTTATACAAGTAGGATGTGGGTTTGGGTTCAACGGGTGCAACAACGGGTGGAGGAGGTTGGGTCTTGGATTTGGGTTATAAGTTCGGGAATCACTGCGGCCATTTGCTTGATGACGAAAGAAGCCATAAGTCGGTTGGAGTTCTTGTGCGGGTGGCAACTTATCGGAGGCATGCTAAAAATATTATGAAGAAATGGAATAAATTTGAGGTAAATAGAATGAATATGAGGGTGTATAAAAATAAAATAAAACTTAAATTTTTGATTGTGAATCCTAGAGTTAGTAAGGAGGAGATGCTAGTGTTAAATAAAATATAAAACTTTGTATATAAATAACAATTCGAACACAAAATCAACCCCAACAACCCCTAGTTTTGAGAGGTTAAAGCTTGAAAATTTGAGATTTTGAGATTTGGTAGTGTCGGAAAATGGTACATGAACCACCATAATTTGATATTCTGAAACTAAAAAGTTTATAAAACACCACGTTGGAGTCTAAACATGTGAACGTACCACCGCGTCTTTTTCATGTTTTTGACTCAAATAACGATAATAACATAATACATCGAGATACAACATCATGTCAAAATAGTAGTCCACGTATCACCGTGGCTCTATTGTTTTAACACCAAAAATTAGGATGGTGACCGGAACACTCGCATGCGACAACTTAAAGTACTGACATGTATAACACGGTTCGTTGGCCTAGGAAACGAGCACTATAATTCAACCATCCCAGGTAAGTAAATCACCCTCGATTCTTGGAATCTTTTTGTCAAATGGTCGTTTCATAATGTCTCGCTTTCTATGATGGTTACAAACCCGATATAAATGCAACCTTTAAGGGATTTTAAACAATGGGATCCAAGTTAATCTTGTAATCCATAAAACACAATAAAATTCTAAATTTTGCGCTTTAAGGTACGAATACCTTGAAAATACTATGAAAGTGTGTGTATGTGTACATTTATGATCTTGGTGAATTTTAAATAAGTTTCTAAATAAACATGAGAAATGAACAATCAAAATAGATTAAACACGTATAAGCGCACGTATAGGACCCTAAAGCATGACTATACTAGGTCGTTACGTCTAACCACCTATCCTATAGTCATGGCTCTGATACGAATCTGTCACACCCCGACCAAAGGCGGCGGAACATGCAGGGGTGCAACGATTGCCCATAAACACATGACACTATTTAAAGTGATAATATTTAAACAACTCATTTAATTTTACAACATCGAAATGTCACATAACATACTTGTTCATACGATATCATAACAAAATATAGAAAATAAATATATTGTTCAATTTGCTAATATCCTAACGGTCTTCGTTACTTTTTATCCAAACTCCACAATCAACCTAACGTGAAACCTGTAACATTGCATAAAATAAAGTTTATCAACACAAAGGTTGGTGAGCAATTCATAGTTTTGAACAAATATGTATATAATAAGAAATGCCACAACTTTATACGAAAAAATAAATAATAGAAATAATTTGGATAAAAATAAGATCGCTAATAAGAATACATTAGCGACATCGTGCTATAAGAGAATACCAGATAGCTCACGGATTTACAAATGAGATCGTTAATAAGAATACATTAACGACACCGTGCTATAAGATAATACTAGATAGGTCACGGATTTATGAATCAACTCTCTAAAAGCGGTAAACACATTAGCATATAAGCATGTAAGCAAAGAACACCAAATCGAGCATTTATTTAGGTAAAGTATACAATAAAGTTTGTGGTTTACGACTCACGTATAAAGCATTTAGATTGAATAAGTATGCAATGTCACCCCTAAAACGAAAGATGGAAAACGGGGTATGAAAGTACTCACTTTCAAGTATGAAACTTCATCAGTAAAATATGAACAACCGGTAGGACGAAGTTTAAAGAGCAAAGCCTAAATAAAAATAAAAGCCTTGAATTAGAAATGTTGTTTTAGGAAAGCTTTAAAATAAAAGATAAGAAATGTAAACAATAAAATTTTAAGGTTTATAAATAACTATTTAAGAAGTTATAATAATAACCCTTTAAAAATGTAAGTTTGCTCGAAACCGGGTTAAAGTATCTAACCTTAATATTTACTCAACCTATGTTGAGTATAAGGTGGGTAAAAATGCAAGAATGCAAGTTCCTTTATAATTTAGATACTAAAACGGGTTTTAACGAGTGTTCGGGTTGTTGGTTCGGGTTGTGATAATTGGTCAAACCCAAAGTCAACTTTCTGAAATAATAAATGTTATGAGGTAACTCAATAAAATATAAGAAGACTTAACCAAGTATGTAGTTCTATTGTTTTAGAACTAACAACGTACGTTAAGCGAGTGTTCGGTTTTGTCGGTCCAACTTTGTTATTAGATCAAGTTGGATTCAACATTCCATGTACTTTAAGAAAATATGTAAAATCAGTTTGTAAGGTATTTTTAAAGAAATATACAACTCTTGATAGCTAAAAACATACTTGTGTGTCTTAAGCGAGTGAAAATCGGTTTAGTTCGATTTGGTTCGGTTTCCATCTCAAAATAAGTTCATAGATGGTTACCACATGTCCAAACATCAAAGAACTTGTATAATAATGTATAAATGATAATACATTAAGTTTTATAACCAAAAAGTTAACAATAAAGTCTTTAAATGGAAGTTTGGTTTTCAGTTCGGATCTAGTTTTGGGTTAAGACCGAGGTTAGATTCTACAATCTCATAACCATAGAACTCATAATAATAATTTTAGAAACTTAAATCTAACATAAAGCATGTTTATATAATTATTTAACAAAAATTAGTAAACAAAGTTCGGTTTACGGTTTAGAGCTATTTACGGTTAAACCGAGGCTAGTCTTTTCAAACCCATAACCATGGAACTTATAAAAATGATATACAAACTAAAATGAGCAGAAGTTAAGTATGGTTAATATGTATAAACAAGTTTTATAGATATATATATATCAAGGACTACGAAAGTCCTCCATGTAGCATTGCCTTACGAGGCCCGACACTTTACCGACCGAGACCGGAAAAGTGACCGCCAAAGGTAACAAGGGGTGTATATTATATATATATATATATTGTGCCATAAGCTTCAAGTATTAAATAAGACTAAGTAAACTAATAAAAATGCAAAACTTGATCAGTTTGACTTTGAAAGTCAAACTTAACAAAAACATGAAAATAACCTTGAAAGATCTTTGAATTTGAGAGAGGAAATAAATTATGAGCAAGGATTAATGTGGGAGAGGGTTGGGTATTTATAGGAAGAGCTTAAATGGGTTAAACAAGTGATTTAGAGGGTAAAAACCGGAATTTGGATAATAAAACCAACAAGAAAACATAAATTGCAGGTCTGTCTGGTGAGGGGACCACGATACGCGATGCCAGATGGGCTCACCCATCGCGTATCGCGATGGGCAGGGCGGCAGAAATATTTAAATTTCAAAAATGACAATAATGGCCCGTGAAGTTCGTTTTAAGTGTTTTTAACGCTCTTTAAGGACCGAAAAGGATGTTTTCATGACCCAACAAGTGTAAAACAATATTTTAACCTAAAATCCATCATTTTGATTATATCATAAGTTTCGGTTTACAAAACGGGCGGGTTTACAAGTTAAACGAATACAAACAAGACCCAAATTTGATGAATGTCACACAACCTCTAGCAGGTGCAAGGGGCAGAGCCCTTGGCTGGGGTCGAGCTACCAGGACAGCTTGGAAAAACTTGATTTCTATTAAAGGTTACTTACTAAAATTTTATCAAAATTCTTAATTAAATATTTTATTCATTATCCCATTCGTTATAACGAATGGTCTCTGGTTAAGCCTCATTCGTTATCCCATTCGTTATAATGAATGGTTTCATTCGTTATAACGAATGGTTTGATCCGAGATGTATGCATGAGTAACGAATGAATTAGGTCATTCGTGATTTCTTGGAGACGAATGAAAGGCAATTCTTTCCAGGAGCACACAAATGTATTTATAACGAATGGTTTGATTCGATGTCTCCTCATGGAGAATGAATTGGTAACGAATGACGAATACCATTCGTGACTTCTAGAAGACGAATGAGGGGTTCATTCGTTACCAGACGCGTGAATGCATCTTATTCTCTATGACTTCATAACAAATGATTTGCTTATTCGCCATGACTGCTTAACCAATGATTAGCGATTCTCTACACATATCGAATGAACATCAGAATTTATCCATTCGGTGACTCAAATGCCAAAATCAAAATCGTCAAGAACAACAAACAGTCAACATATACCAGATCTGCAATAAACCTTCAAATCACGATGAAATAACACAAATTTGGTATCACTTTGCTCGTTATCACCTCGCCAACAAGCCCTAATCATCCAAACATCTAAACATCGCGTTTAAATGGTGCGTTTGTTCGATATATATACATGGTTAAACACTTGATTAGTTAGCCCATTAAACGTTAAAGAATTTCAATGAGAATCATTGCGTTTGATTTGTTTTTACCATTTATGTATAGATCTAGAAATACTAAACGAGCCGAACAAGTTTTCATTATAAAACGTACCTTAAACGAATCGACTTCGTGAAAACGATCTAATCTTGATGTGTGTCTAGCTCGTCACGATGCTCTGACACCCACAAGCTCGGGTCTTTTCCTTCGGATCTTGGTCCGAGATAAAGGAGGGTGTTTGTGTGTGTTTTTGAGAGTGTATGGAGGCTAAAAGATAAGAATGAGAGTTTAGGGTTTTAGGGAAGTTTAAGGGGTTTATATACTCTTAAGCCCATGGACCTAAGACCCATCACCATCCCTTATTCCATCTTTTAAATGTCCAAGCCCATACTCAAATATTTCATTTATCTAAACTAGATAACAACGCATTATCAAATAAATGAAATTTCTTTTATTATTATTATCGAAAGTAAGATGTTACATTGTTCCCAGTCCCTCACATTGTTAGAGTTCTTTTTTTGACCCAATATATATATATGTGTGTGTGTGTGTGTGTGTGTGTGTTTGTATGAGTTTATATAAGGGCCCATTTTTTTTTCTCGCACAATGCCTATGAAAGTACATGCATTTTTAGGGAAGGCCCTGCTTTTACCGAAGCTTGCCCCTTACTCATTATTTTTTGTACCCAATAAAAGTGTATTGAGTATGATAATTATCATATGTAACTAGCATATCTTCTAAGACTATCCGCATCAAAGTGTTTGTGAGCCGTTCCTGGCTGAGGTGGAAACTCGCATCCTAGGCAAGCGGCGTTGGGGCATTTTTTGCTATGGAACCACACCAATTTAAAACCTCTATTTCCTTTTAGTTCCCTCTAAATGCTTTTTAAGCTTTCCAAGAGCCATTATAAAAAATTAGCCGTTAGAAAACGGTCTGTGACATCCTACTTTTGATGATAATAAATAAAATAAATTTCGTTTATTTAATAATGTGTCGTTATTCAGTTTAGATAAGTAAACTTTGGAGTATGAGCTTGGACATTTAAAAGATGGAATAAGGGATGGTTATGGGCCTTAGGTCCATGGGCTTAAGGGTATATAAACCCCTTAAACCTCCTTAAACCTGAAAACCCTCATTCTTATCCTTAGCCTCCATAAAACACACACAAACACCTCCTTTATCCCGAACCAAGACCCAAAGGAAAGACCCGAGCTTGTGAGTGCTAGAACGTCGTGACGAACAAGACCTACATCAAGAGTAGATCGTGCTCGTAAACCGATTCGTCTAAAGGTACGTTTTGTAACGAAAACTTGTTCGGATCGTTTAGTATCCCTAGATCTATACAAATGATGAAGACAAAACAAGCACAATGATTCACAGTGAAATATGTAATATCTGATAAGCCAATTAATCAAACCAAAACCGGTTTTAAACGTGGATCAAATACACCATTTAAACGCGATGCTTCAGTGTTTGGTTGATTGGGGTTTGTAGGCCCGGGGATTACGAGCCTATTGATACCAGATTTATGCTTTTTCATCGTGATTTGAGGTTTAATCACAATTCTGGTTCAGTTGACCAGTTATGTTCTTGACGATTTTGACTTTGACAGCTTGAGTCAATGATTGGATAAGGACTGATTCTCATTCGTTATGACAAACGAATCGCAAGTCATTCGCTAAATAGTCATAATGAATAAGATACATACGCATGCCTTTATAACGGATGAACCTCTCATTCGACTCTAGAAATCACAAACGGTTTCATTCATTCATTATTCTCTCATTCGTCTCGATAAGACTCAGATCAAGCTATTCATTATAACTAATGGAATCATTCGTTAAAATGAATGGGATAGCAAATAATATATCAAATAATGCTTGACCAGAACCATTCGTCATAAAGAATGGGATAACGAATGAGGCTTAACCCAAGACCATTCGTTATAATGAATGGGATAGCGAATAGAATAATCATTTAAGAATTTTTAATGAAGTTTGTGTTAAGGTCCCTTTAATGGAAATTAAATTTTTCCAAGCTGAGTTGGCAGCTCGACCCTAGCCGAGGCTCTGCCCCTTGGACCCGGCTAGTGGCTGCCGTCCCTAGACCCCGCTGCCAGGGGCCCTGCCTCCCGACCCCCGTTAGTTGAGAGTTATATTAAACTAGAAATACGATATGGTTAGGGATAGTTAATTGATACGTGTGATTGTTATACAGTTAGCCGTGCTCAGTTAAGAAAATGAGTTACCATTAACTCTGGAAGGAACCGAGCTCAGGTGAGTTTCTAGCCCCATTTACTTGTTATGTTTTCAGGGTTGTGTGCATACTCGATGTGGTTAGTTAATACACTTACCTTAAGTGGTAAGTGTATGCTATGTGAATGTTTATGAATGATGTATGTATGATATATGAATATCTATGAAAAGATTAAGTGTATGTGTGCAAGTACATAAATATAAATATAAAGAAGATGATGTATGGTTGTATGGTGGTATGCCTAAAGGGTTGTAGACCCTAATAATATATGCGAATGTTAAAGGGTTGCAGACCCTATTAATAACTGCGAAGGTTAAAGGGTTGCAGACCCTAATAATATATGCGAAGGTTAAAAGGTTGCAGACCCTAATAATATATGCGAAGGTTACAGGGTTGCAGACCCTAATAATATCTGCGAATGTTAAAGGGTTGCAGACCCTACAAATATCTGCGAAGGTTACCGGGTTGCAGACCCTAATAATATCTGTGAAAGTTATAGGGCGAAATGCTCTTTAAAATGAATAGGTAGTTATGTATGAATGTACAGGCTAAAAGAACGAAAGTACGAAAGAAATAAAGAAAGTATGTATGTATGTATGAAAGAAAGATAGACAGGTTCAGTATGTAATATGTATCTTCGGATACGTATATATGTGGGTATGTGAATGTATTATATGTTGCATGATTAACTAGAACTCACTCAGCGTAGCACGCAGGTGAATAGGCTAAGGCAGCTCGCTTGAATAAAGGTACATGGCATTGGACTGAAGAGGCTGGCTACTTTAGAAGAATGTTGTGATGTTTTGATATGACTTTTTATATTATGTCTAAAGATAAAAGTGTTATTTTGGGAAGATTGGAATGTTTTGTAACGAATGATTGAAATTTTATTATTCCACGAAAGTTTTTTAATTAACTCTGATATTTAGAACTGTATTTATGAGTAAATCCAGCGCCAAAGTAGGGCACCGGGGCCTTGCACGGTCATTATAAGTAATAGTCGTATATAATTATTGAATAATATTATCATATAATTATTTAAATAATAATGTTGCATGTGGGAAGAATGAGCAAGGTAGTGTTGAGGGTATAATATACATGTGAGAAGAATAATTGGAAAGCTGATATGGCATGCTGATTAGGCATGCATGCTGAAAATGCACCTGTAAGCGTTGCGGAGGGTAAAACAAAAGGGAAAATCCTCAAAATAGTCCAATGGATGAGAGAGATTGTAGTAACTTGGATTTTCAAATTTATATTTTATATCTGTTAACCGACCCATTTTATTTTTGAGAAATTTTTACTGATAAAATATCGCCTTTATCGAGTCATTATTATTATTTTAATTTTATTGTTAAATATTATTTAATTATTAAAAGTACTTTGATTTATATACATTATTAACCTTAAACTAAACTTTAACCCTGTTTTGTTTCCACCTCAATAGTCTAGGGACCAATCTACAAATCTATAAATTGTTACATCCTAACCCAATTACCCAATTACCTAACCCGTCTCCAGGATCCAATTACCAAACTCGCTACCCGTTTTGATTGCTTGAACCTAAATCCTCGTGTTTAACTTGGAATTGAATCATGGTTATTATTCTTCTTGCCTTAATCGACCTCACCGATTCAATTAATTAGGAAACAACCATCACTTGTGATGCGTATTAACATATTATACAAACCACCTATAACTTATTTATGATTATACCATCAAACAATCATCATAACTAAACTAAACCTACGTGAACGATTTTTAGGGTATCACCGTCAATACCCCATAGTTAATATAATTATAAACGTCTGCAAATAACCGATCTTAATCTCGTTTTGGCCGTCTACATATCTTCTTGTTTAACCATAGTATAATCATCATATAAGGTAATAAAGTATATGGTTATGTTTGTCTTGATGTCGGGATCATTAACCCTAACTCTAATTGAACGAACATGAATCGGATTAACCAATTGATTTTGCTATGGTTTGTTTAAGATATGGGTTTTGACTGCCTGGTTATAATTATTAGCTTCCATCTTTAAACCATCTAACACCCTAGCGCAGTTGGCTAAGGTGTGGGTGTGCATTGGCTAGACGGGCTGGGGCGCAGGTTCGAGCCTTGCCCCGTCTTGGGTGTCTTTTTTAATGACTTTGATATGAATAATATATATATATATATATATATATATATATATATATGTTTAAGTTCAAGAGAGAAGTCATTTTATTGCAAGAAGTGTAAGAAATTAATTCAACCAATCACAATTTATCCTTCTCATTTCTATTTAAATTAATTATGGGGCATAATAGTAAAATGTTGTGTTTATTTTCGTAAACTAAACGTAATTGAGGAAACTTTACAAAATCATATTATTTGCTTTTCCAATTTAAAATTTAAGTATATGAGAAATACTAAAATGCATCTGCTCGTTCATTATGATGGAAATCATTGTTTTCAAATTATTTGAGGATAATAATATATGAGTAACACTCTCAAATCACCAATTTCATATTAACAAACAATTGAATTTCATTATTTAACATAATAAAATAGCATTAAACGTGTAAAAAGTTGTAGAAACTAATAAATGAAATGGAAAAAAAAACAAATAAAATAATATAAAATACTAAAGTAGTATTTTTAATAGGTAAAAATGAGCCATACTTCTTTACTAAACCACACGACGGCCCGACCCCAGTTTATTTTCCCCACTAACGTCTTCATATATGTCATTCACAACAAAGCGTGACATTTGTCATACACTTTAACGTAGCATCCTACACGTCCAACAAACTAGTCAATGTTCTTAATTATTTAACACGACATCCTACACAACAAATATGCTTCCCTACACATAAAAAATTAAAATTCATTGCTACACAGTTTCATATTTACAACCTACACAAAAAAGTAAACTAGCATATACCCACACAACTTACAAGTAGTCATAATGGATCCCTACACATGAAATATATATCCTACGTAATGTAATTGAAAATTGCACAAGTGTACTTATGTTAACTGTTTAGTGCCTACACAGTCAACTTACACATTTGTGTAGGATTATTGGCTTTACTAACATTTGTGTAGGGTCATTGTCTTTAATAATTTTTACATTCACTTAAACTACATAAGCGTTAGAATTCTTTCCTACAAGGTAGAACATTTCTTACACACAATCCATTTTTATTACTAAATAAAAAAATACACACACAAGGTAAAATGTATCCTATAAAGTTTAACATAGACATACACAGTGTAGGTTGAAAGTCTCATGTGTAGGATAGGATTTTCATAAAGCTTAAACTTTTTTTTATATATTTTAAAAATTTCACGAGACCATGAGTGCGCTATGAGAAAATAAAAAGTATCAAAAATCAACTTAAACATTTTTTAGTAATCTACTGATTTTATTTAAATAATTTAAATTTATTAATTCAAACTACTTAAAGGGCAAGCTAATTATATATAATTAATTTTATATGTCTCAATCGTAAAGAAGATGACAAAGATGTGTGAAAGTGAGATTAAAGTTTCTACATATTATTTTTAGAAGATGTTGAAGAATGTAATTAGTTGTGTATCTTTCCTATAATACATTATCTACACAAAGACGTAAATAACCTTTTTATGTAAATTAGCAAACATTCTATTTCAAGTTTATTACAAAATTGTTATTATTGTTATTTACCATTGATTACACATAATCAATGGTCAAGATTTATTTCTCGCATTTCTTACATTAATATGATTTCTCTCTTGAACCATCCCCTATATATATATATATATTATACTATTAAATCATTAATCCATATTTTCAATAACATGAATACAATAACTAACTAATATTTTGTCTTAACTGACGTATCAACTAGCTGTTTTCCAAACTTCGTTAAAAACCATATATTTAAAGATTTATATATATATATATATATACTAGGTTAGGTACCAGTGCCTTACACGAGTTTAACAATTTAAGTTCCGTAAGTCATAAACTAATAATCAAAGAATGATATGTTAAGATTGTGTATTGCAATAATTAACACACTAAATTACAATTATAGTACATAAACTTAAAAACAAATCATAAATCTCTACATATTTTCTTGTACACAACCGCCCAAATCAACTCATTTCTAGGTATTCCTTCTCTAGCTTCAATCGCTTCAATCACGGAATGGTAGTTCTAAGCTCCACGTTTTAAACTTCTTATTGCATAATTTTGGTCAACTCGACCTGTAAATAAAATTAGATTACAAAAAAAAGTGTGACACAAATAAACTTTCACACAAAATGAGTAACAAATAACATGATGCATACTTATAAGTGATGGAAATAAATTATAGTGAAATTTTAGTTTCGTTTCCAAAAAAAAGAGGCTTCCCAAATTCAAGAAATAGTTATCTAGAAATATTACACTTGTGAGTAAAGCTATTATATCATGTGAGTGCTTTAAATGATTCAAGAGTTCAAGCACTATTTATATCTTCAACTGCCATGAAATGAAAGGCAAAGCAAACTATTACCTAGACGTATAAACATACATGCCTACACCACCTGGACTATATAAGGACTCACATGGTTATTGCAAACTTATCCTGATATATATATATATACATATATATATATATAACACCACCTGGACTACATAAGGACTCACATGGTTATTGCAAACTTATCCTGATATATATATATATATATATAGATAAGTATCATTACAGAACTTCTAAATTATTTAAAAACTTGAAGGAACCCTTGAAAACTATCGTTTATTATAAATTTTTTTGTATGTTAGTGTTATTTGAGTGCAGTTTTATCATTGTCTTTTATATATATTTACGAATACAATTTAAAAAAATTAGTTTTTATACATATCTATATTTTTTTTGCATATATGTATATTTGTTAGTACTTAAATTTTACACATATGTAAACTTGTGATTAATATATGTAATAAAAAATTTATATATAAAATATGATAAAACTACTCATAAATAATGATATATAAAAAAAAATTAAAAAAATGTTTGGTTGTTAAGAGTTTCTAAGAGTTCTTAACTTTTTTAGAGTTCTTAAATGATATCAACCCTATATAGATGTATATCTTCTTATCAGCAAATAAAAGCCATTATTATTGCAACTTTTAACACTGAATATTGTATACTACCAAGCCTCACAAAAGATAATAAACCTCTTCCATATCACCGAAAGGAATAATTGCCAGCAAAATAGAAAAAAGAAGACCATGTAGTGAATCAATGCTTAAACAGTATGATGTTACAAAGTGACTGAAATAAAATTGATAATTTAAATGTCAGGATAAGTAAAAAATGTGAAAGGTGTAAAGAAATGGAACATTGTTAATTAAATAAGTGCCATTTAGGTGATTTGAGGATCCTATAGAACATTGGATAAATATTGATGCATTCTTAATAGATCGAAAAGAAAAGCTACTGTACTAATAACAATTAAAAATATGAAATTTTTAATACATATATTATAAATCATATGAAAAAACGATGAATGGAAAAGGAAAAAATAAAATAAAAACTAGTTAAATAACTTATGTAATCGAGTACATAATAAATTGTATATATCACATAATTTAAAGAATAAACCAAGTGAACACACAACAGAAAAGTAAATGTGAGCAAACCTTTGCAACATAATATTGTGATATAGTCCAACTGTTGATGCTGCTGCTTGTTGGGCTGCCAGTGATCTCATATGAGGCTGCAACAATGTTGATTATAAGCCCATCAACACTCATACAAAAAAAATTGCATATGAACTATCATTGAAAAAACGGCTAGAGAAATAAGAAACTTATATACAACATTGACAGATTACACTTCAGGAAGTTGAAGTAAAATTCTTTAAAAAGTCAGAAATTAGTACCAATTACAATAATAGTACGTTTATATTTATCCAAACTTATAATGGGATACCTTTCAAACAACTGTTCCATAGTTTAAATCATACATGGCATGCTCACCAATAACAACATGAAGACATTCATTTAATTGAAAATACATAGAATATTCACCAATAAAAAGCAACACGAGTCATTACTTAACACAAGTATAAACTATACTATAGTAATCAAAGTATTGTAATAAAATATTGTTGTTATTCAAAGCGCTGTTGTAATAAAACCGGTGAACATTATTAGAAGGTACTAATTAAGATGATCATATAAATTTCATGTTAAATAAAATACCATTATAGAAAGATGAACAAAACCGGCTAACCTATGAAAACAGAGACATAATTAAAATTAATGAGATAGATTCAAATTATACATCAGGTAATTAATCAAATTGTAATGGTTGTTACATAATCATATAGATAATCATATAGGGTTTATATAATCAGTGGCGGCCCAAGGTTTTCGGAGGCCTCAAGCTAACTAAAAAGCTGGGGGCTTTTCCAAAAACCTTTTGATTTAAACTTTCTTCTTTACCCGGTAATAATAAACTAAAATGTTTGTAGTTGTAGGGAAAAAAATTCTTTTACATGAAATTTACTTTTCTAGCTTTATTTAATGCAAATTAATTAATGAAATAATCATAATTAATTAATACAAGAACAAATCTTCTAAATCGACAAAAATCGACAAAAGAGCCAAGCCATATAAGCACTTGTAAATTCATCATTCGTGGGTTCATTATTTGTAAGTTCTTCGTCATTGTATATTCATTATTAAGAATGTTTTTGTGGTTGTGAAAAAATTAAAAGTATCTTCTTTTTGTGATTCAATTAAAGCCTCCCTTTTTAGTTTTCTTTTCGTTTTTTTTGCATAACCAGACTCATAGGTTTGGTGTCGATTATACATTAAAACAAGTAGCAAATAACAATGTAATGTGAAAGAGAATAACCTCTCTGGTAGCAATAATAATAACAGTTTAACACATTTAAAAAAAATCAAAAATTGGGCAAAGCTTGTAGTGTAAAAACAACCTCAAATAGGGCAAACGTTTTTATTTATTATTATTACTTGACGGGTGCCCGCGCGATACAGCGGGAAACACAGACCTTAGTAATCATGTAATAGATTTATGGGCGTTTATTGTTTTATTTAAAAACGTGAAACCGTACGTTTGTTGATATATTTGGATTAATCATTCTTATTTTAAACTCAAACTGATATCAAAGTACAAACCAAATCGTTGACAATGATTCGTTTTGGTTGGTTTCAATTTTCAACGTTCTGGTTCAGTTTTTGACGACAAAATATCATTACTAATGATTTGGTTCATGGTTTAACTCAAAACCATCAAAATTGGACCACAAAAATTGTCATTTTTATAACTTAAACAAACTATGACAATATCATACTTAAATTAAAGAGAATTAAACGCTCATTTTTATAGTACAATTTTGTTTTAAAAATATTGTCGTACGAAAAATTTATGACCGTTTGAAAATCGTGAGGGTAGTTGGGTTAAAAGTGAAATTAAAAAGAGTAAATATGCAAAAGACAGATGTTAAATTTATAATTATTCTCTAAATTTACAAAAACATGAATAAAGTTGAAGGACTAAGATGGTAACTATCATTGATAAAGATGTAAAACACATGATATTTAAGTATGCAATTACCACTTTGTCCCTCTTTGTAGTTGTACCATATGCTTAAATAATTGTAAATCCCTTAAAATCCACCGTCTTAATTTGCCTATCTTTCACTCATTATATATAGTATAGATAAATACATAAAAGTGTGAACTAACCTCAATTAGAGGTGTCACATTGGCGCACAGAAGTAACAAACTCACAATTAAATTGACTAGCTCTGTGTGAAATAGATAGACGAACTCATCGGCTCACTGCTCACGAAGTCATGCACAATATGTAAATCGAAAGAATAAAATAGCATTGGGCAAATTAAATACACAGCACACCAATTCTGTGAACATGACAGAAATAGACTGATTTGAATTCTAGAGTTGTTAGCCATGAATGCTGATTTACTAGTTGCGCTTCCATTCCATCAATCTCGTGAAATCGTGAGCATGGGGTCTTCCAATATTGTCGTTTCAGTTATCTTCAATGGCCTCCTCCATCGTCGCTTCAGTTCAGTAGACAAACATATAAAACCTAATATTTTTTATTTTTATTATTTTTGGAGGCCTTCATATTTTTGGGGCCTAAAGCCCTAGCTTGGCCCAACAAAGCTATTGAGCCGGCCATGTATATAATATAATTTATTAATCAAACCAAAAGGATTAAGAAGCAAAAAAATATAAGATACCTTCACCGCAAGAAAATTGATGAATGGGTAGATGATGATTCAGATTCACATATAGAGATTAAATATTGATTTGATAGTTTATTGTTACGAAAGGGGCGAGATTGATTTAGGGTTTCTGATATAATAGAAATCGAAGATCGCCATTAGTAACATTGTACAGACCGATCGATCGATCAATTTTTGGAGTTTTCAAAACAGAAAGATTGAGTTTTGAGAACCCTAAATGGAGGGTCGTGTTTTAGGCGGGATTTTAAGGGTGAGAAGGGATAATTGAAAGACACGTGGCAATGAAAAGTTTTATTTATTAAATAGTATATATATATATAGGGGGTAGTTCAAGAGAGAAATGATATTATTGCAAGAAATGTAAGAAATGAATATGGACCCCTAGTTTAGTTTTATGTTTTAAATGCTTAAAGCTAAATAAAGAAACTATTAATTATTCTCTTTCTTCAATTAATATAACTAATAAACCATAATATTTATTTAATTAATATAACTAATTAAATTATTATAATTAGAAAATATTAAGAACTCATTTATTTTTATAACTTACTTTTTGTTTCTTGAATTTTTATCCTACACAAGTATAATTTATTCATACATTTTAAAATTTCTTTCTATCCAAAACTAATTTCTTCCAACTCAATATATTAATATCCATCAACACATACTTACATTATGATGAATAATACCAAAAAACAATTTTACATGTGTTTGAATTAGATATCAACAAAAAAACATACAACCTACACAAAAGCGTATAATCTACACTTGTTCTAAGAATAAGACAACATATAACCTACACACGAAAAATATTTAACCTACACACAAAGTTCATCATCAATAAAATACACACGCACACAAAAACATATAACCTACACACAAAAACATATAACCTATACACGAAAATTTTATCTTACACAAATACAATTTATTCATACATTACTTTCTTTTCAAAACCAATTTCTTCACATTCAACATATCAATATCCATCAACATGTAGTTACATTGTGATGAATAATACAAAAAACTATCTTACACATGGTTGCATTAAATGTTAATAAAAAATATACAACCTACACAAAAACATATAACCTACACTTGTTCTAAGAATAAGAAAACATACAGCTTACATACGAAAAACATATGACCTACGCATGTGTAGGGTATATGTATCTTTGTGTAGTTTATATAATTGTTGATGTCGAATTACATATGTAAGTTATATGATTTTTGTATGTTGTACGTTTTTATTGCTCAAAAAAAGTGTAGGTTATATAACTTTGTGTAGGTTGTATATTTATTGAACTTAAATACGTTGATATATGCTAATATATTGAGTGAAAATTATTTTTTTAATATAAAGAAATAGTATTATATGAATAAATTGTATTTATTTTGAATAAAATGAAGAATGTGTAAATAAAAAATAAAACTAAAGTAGTGTTTTTATCTTTTTAATTATTATAGTTAAATTAGTTAGATATATTAATTAAAGATATTTATTATGGTTATATTAGTTGTATTAATTGGAGAGGGAGAGTGCATTTATTGTTGCGTTTACATCTTTTTTATTTATTTTTAAATATTTAAAACCTAAAATAAAACTAGTGGCTCATATTCACTTCTCTCATTTCTTGCAATAATTTGATTTCTTTCTTGAACTTAAACCTCTCTCTCTATATATATATAGAAAAGGGTTCAAATAAAAAGAAAGAGTTTCCTGAGAATGGTAAGAACCAATAGATTTTTGACAAGTGGCATTACAAAATATGGTGAAAGAACAATTTTAGAAAACTATGTCGGTTATAGTGGTGAAAGAGTAATTATAGGAAACTATGTCGGTTTTTGTTAATTTTAAATCTCAACCATTGATTAACTTGATCCAATGGCTATGATTTATTTCTAGTCTTCTTAGGAAACTACTTCTTTTTAGTATAACTCTCCCCTATATATATATATCCGCCACCAGTGGAAGCAAGCACCTTGAAGGGAATTTCCATCGCGAAGGATTCAATCCAGCCACAGGTTCCCCTACGGCTACCTTGTTACGACTTCACCCCAGTCGAAGACCCCACCGTGGTATGCGCCAATAAGACCACCAAAAGCCTTTGTGGCACTAGTGGTACACAGAAGTCATGGGTGATCATTGGTCCGATGCTTCGGGCGAAACCTATTCCCAGGGTGTGACGGGCGGTGTGTACAGGGCCCGGGTACATATTCACCGCGGCATGCTGATCCGCGATTACTAGCGATTCCAACTTCATGTTCCCGAGTTGCAGAGAACAATCCGAACTGAGGCAATCTATATATATATATATATAGGGGAGAGTTATACTAAAAAGAAGTAGTTTCCTAAGAAGACTAGAAATAAATCATAGCCATTGGATCAAGTTAATCAATGGTTGAGATTTAAAATTAACAAAAACCGACATAGTTTCCTATAATTACTCTTTCACCACTATAACCGACATAGTTTCCTAAAATTGTTCTTTCACCATATTTTGTAATGCCACTTGTCAAAAATCTATTGGTTCTTACCATTCTCAGGAAACTCTTTCTTTTTATTTGAACCCTTCTATATATATATATATATATATATATATATATATATATATATATATATATATATATATAGAGAGAGAGAGAGAGAGAGAGAGCAATGTTATAATAAGAAGTAGATTTTTCTTAAGAAGTGTAGGAAGTGTGTTTTTATCATTACATCTAATAAAACACACCGCACAATTAACACACCACAACTAAAATAAAACACACCGCACAATAAACACACTTTCCATATCCACCATTAGATTAACATTTTTAACGCACCAGATTACTTCTTACACTTCATAGACACGCTCCACTTCTTATTAGAAGACCCGTGCGATGCGGCGGGAATTGATACCGTTTAACATTCAATTGATGCTATACTGTCATAAAATAATATGCATATATAATACTTCCAACATCTTACATTGGTTTCGATTATGCAAGATATAATCTACCATATATTCCATTGATTGCAGTATCTCATAACGAGCACGATTGTCGTTGTCATCATGGATACGGTCGTTGAAGAAACACTAACCGGACCCCGGGCAGATTACTGGTAACCTGGGGGTTAGATAGATGTTTCCCACGAGGGGTTAGACCCTTAGAAGATGGTTCTTCTGATAACCTGCAAATCAGACACCGTGAGCTTGTCACTGAGAAGGGGGGGGTTCCTCCTTGTGACCACCCTCCGGCGTGAGAATCAGACTAGATTGCTCTTTAAATATAAAAGTATATTAAGAGATTGCTAGAGCAGATATCAGGTATAATATGATAATATGAGATAAGATATGATAAGATGAGATGGTCATACCATTTGTGGTATTTATAGCCGAAGGTAGGTTTCCAAGGAGGTATGGCCGGCTGCAACAGTGTTCCTGTTCCACCAACAGTAGCCTACGCACGTGCCCTGCTGGTAGTTGGTGGGTAGGTAGCGGCTGATAGCTACCAGGCCTGCTGTATACTATTCCTTTTCCACCAACTGCCGGCTACGCACATGGTATGACAGGAGTTGGTGAGTAGGCAGCGGCTAATAGTGACATACAGTGTAGGAGCATGCTGCTCGCCATACTGTTGTCCATAAGCTGTCGTATCTTTAGTCAGATCTTTTTCCCATACCTCGTCAGGTACAGTACAGAAGATCTTCCCGTATCGTACGGACTGGCTTATTTGGGCGGGAGTATTCCCCCTCCCGCCCTTGTGCGGGATTGTTCCCGGCTTCGCTCATTCCTTCAGGTGACACTGAATGATTGAGAGCTAAGTGCCTTGTGCGTGTAGCCTTGCTGCGCGGGTGGCCTTCCCTAATGGCTTGTATCCGAGGCTGCAGGGACAGGCGGAGTCCTTCACCATTGGGAGGCATTTCCTGCGGGACCAGCTTGCGTACTGCGCGTAAGGACGTCACGTCTCTGAGCATGGTTGGTCCTGCGGATCCAGTTGGTTTCTGCGCAGACGTCCCTGTTTAAGGTGAGTCTTGCGGGTCCAACTGGGCTCTGCTGGGACCTACCTCTTCAAGTCCCCCCAGTCCAATGTTCTTCTCATGCGTGTTTAATAAAGTGAGGTGAAATTTTGGACTTAAGCAAAAGGGTTTTGAAAAGGGTTTTTTAAGGTTTTCCATGGGGATTCTTCCCGCGGAAGTCCTTGTCACTTGCAGAAATTCCCGAGTTTCCTGCTTGGTCTTTGGGTATGATGCGGGTAGGTCTGTAACCTCATCGCAAGTCAGGAGCGTTGAGTCCCACTTGTGTGGATTCTCCATGAGGTTTTGGTAGTTTTGAACATAGTGATCAATTATGTTAAAACCACTAATTCCATCCTGGAGCTTCAAACAACGTAGTTCTCGACGTTCCCGCTATGCGGGGATGTTATTTCCGTTTCCGCAAGCATTGCCCAGAAGATCCTTCTTGGTTTCAATTCCCAGCGGAGCGCTAGGTATGTGAAGGGTTTTGCCTTAACACTGTACCAGCGCTCGTCTTACGGTTACTTTACTTCCAAGGTATTCCTGGCGTCAATTCCCTGCGGGTGCTAGGTATGTGAAGGGTTTTGCCTTTACACTGTACCCGCACCCGTCTTATAGTTACTTGGTTGCCGAGGAATATTTGGCTTCAATTCCCTGCGGGTGCTAGGTATGTGAAGGGTTTTGCCTTAACACTGTACCCGCATCCGTCTTACGGTTACTTGTTCGCCAAGGTTTACTTGGCTTCAATTCCCTGCGGGTGCTAGGTATGTGAAGGGTTTTGCCTTTACACTGTACCCGCATCCGTCTTACGGTTACTTGTTTGCCAAGGTTTTACTTGGCTTCAATTCCCTGCGGGTGCTAGGTATGTGAAGGGTTTTGCCTTTACACTGTACCCGCATCCGTCTTATGGTTACTTGTTTGCCAAGGTTTTACTTGGCTTCAATTCCCTGCGGGTGCTAGGTATGTGAAGGGTTTTGCCTTTACACTGTACCCGCATCCGTCTTACGGTTACTTGTTTGCCAAGGTAAGGGGTATTTTCCCGCTTACTTTTTAATATTTTTAAATTTTGAATTTTGAAATTCGAAAGGTTGGTGGAAAGATAGGAACAGTCCAAACCTCTGAAACGTCGTGCGACGGTTTCTTCTGACTGTGTCAGGACGTGCAGGAAGTTATGGTGACGTGACAGTACATGGTCATTCCAGACGCTTTTTCAGGCGCGTGGGCGCGATTTTTCGGGCGCGTGGCCGCGAAATTAATGGTATGCGTCCTGTCAACAGTTGTTGCCAGCTTGCTTTTTGCCACGTGTCACAGTTTCATTGCACCTTTGTTTTCTCTCTCCTCCGCATTAATTTCATCGCATTAATTGCGATTAGTATATAAAGGGGGAGAGGGCTCTTTGTAATCCACACTTTCACCCTTCTTTTCTTCTTAGCGATTTCCGGCAAATACTCACCTTTTTCAGGCAAGCATTTTCCCGAAATCGTTCTTCTTTCTGCAAGATGTCTTCACGTGATCTCGAGTCTTCGGCCGATGACAAGAGTACTGCTGGCGAGTGCCAGTGTGCTCTGCCCGGCGATCTGTACCGGTATGTTGTCAGGAAGTTCATGCTCGATCATCTCGAGCCTGAGTTTCCTGAACCCCATCAGACCGTGTACGATGCCCCCAAAGGCAAGATCGGGGTTTATGCAGCATTCTTTGTCTATGGGAATCTTAGGTTCCCATTGACAAAGTTTGTTTACCGTGTCCTTGAGAGGCACGGTGTTCATCTGACCGAGTTGCACCCCATGGCTATCGCCAAGATTCGCCACTTCGAGTGGGTGTGCCGGATTTTGGGCATCGAGCCCCATGTTGACCGCCTGATGACCTTCTACACTTGGAGGTGCATCCAGGGGTGGTATACCCTGACAACCCGTATCAAGGGTTTGAAGATTTGCGCGACAGAGCGCAGTCTTCGCGCGTGGAAGCGGGAGTTTTTCTTTATCTCCGCCCGCGCCATTCCCCTTGCCATGAAGTTTAAAAATGGGCAAGCTCTCCCAAGCCTTCACGCCTCCAATTACTTGGAGGCGGAATGGTTTTCGAGGATATCTCGGATCCAATCTCCGGTTTACCGGTTTGCGGAGTCCGGGATGGTCATGTTGGGGATGAGCCGGGTCTGGAAGGCGGCGGACGCGCAGAAGGTTCCGATCGTCCTCGAATACGGTTCGAACTCTGTTCCTTACGGTATGCTTTCTTTCCTTTTGTTGATTTTAAATTTCTTCTAACTTTTTCCCTGTTTATTTCAGAGGGGAACGACCTGAAGTCGCTCCTCAACCCGCGGGAGGCTGACGGTCCCGTACGGATGGGTACTCGCGCTCTTGACGAGAACGAGTTGCCCATCCTCGAACAAACTGCGGATCGGTTCGTGGAGGTCTATCCGCAAGGCCATGAGATCCTTAACGCCAGGCGGCCAGGTAAGGCGCTCTTCAACCCTCGACCCCTCAATGTTGAAACCTCTGCTGGAATTCCTCTAATCGTCTGTTCTGATGAGGAATCCGCAGATGGTCCTCCGTTGGTGCGGAAGAAGAAGGCTGCCGGCGGGAAGGGAAAGGAGAAGGTGGCCTCCACTGCTGATCCGGTGCCTCTGTCTGACTCGGAGACAGAGAGCGACGAGGTGGCGGGGAATCCCGGTGGTGATAAGACCACTGCTCCGGAGGTTGCGACTGTCACCTCCGGAGAGCCCAAGAAGACGACGGTGACCGGCACAAAGAGGCCGGCTCCTTCGGGTTCGTCCCCGCCCATCCGTACTTTCAGGCTCAAGAAAACCCGTAAGTACAACTTCCTTCAGCTTTTATCTTCATGGTTTAATATTCTTTTAACACTTTTCTTCTTTACGCAGGCGTGGATGTTGACGCATTCCAGGGTGGAGTGCCGAGTAGTACCTCCCCGCCAATGACGGTAGGCTTGGTCAGCCTACCTGAGGCGACGACCCAGGCGCCTGCGCCTGCTTCCGCTGGTCCAGTTGCTCACTCCTTTGAGCCAACTGCTCCAGCCGAGATGACGTCTCCGCCGGCGGTGAGTGCGATTTTTACAGCTTCCTTCACCGAGCCGGCGGTTACGATTGCTGCGGATTCTGCGGCAGCGACTGCGGCTGCCACCATGCCCCCGCCACCGGCACCGACGGCCGGCCCATCAGGTACGCATGGGGGCTCTCGCCAATCTTTGCCACCTTCCCATCTGCCTGACCTTTTGGATGGATTTCCTTTGGGTTCAGGTGATGGGTTCGGCGGCTATCGGCCTGTTATAGACCCTACAGGTGCGTAGGGTTCCTTTGGCCCTTTTTCACTTATATATTTTTTATCATCTTTTCCTAACTGCTTTTTTGTTTTCTGCAGTGTCGGATTCCAATGAAGTGTATGTTCCGCGATGGAACATACGCCGAGGAACAACCCTTCGTACCCCTGTGGAGTGCGCGGAATGGGCTCGTCACGCTGCTCCCAGTGGTGCGTTGGGGGAAGCCATGGCTAGCTACCAGGAGGGTAGGCTAAGCAATGAGCTTCGGGTTCTCCTCGCCCGGATGCAGCCGCGCGTCGAGCTGCTTTGTCGTGAAAACGACAAGTTAAAGGCAGCTCGCGCTAAAGAAGTAGCTCAGGCGCGGGCTATCCTGGAGGAGAACCAAAAACTCTCCGCAGCGGCTGCGGAGAAGGAGAAGGCCTTCAAGGTCCTTGAGGTTGAAGTTCAGGCTCGACTCGAGGCCCGTTCCAAGGCTGCCCAAGCTGTTAATGAACAGCTTAGGCTGGCTAAGGAAACTGCGAGGAACGCAACCGAGAGGGCCACCAAGGCTGAAGCTGTTGCTGAGCCTCTACGCGTGGAGAATGAAGAGCTTAAAGCAAAATTAGAGGCTCTCCAGCAGGCTCATGATGCCTTGGCAATGGAGGATGCTAAGAAGCTTCAAGAAATCCTGGACCAGAGGGGGTGCTTGATCATACCGAGCGTAAGCTAAAGGGCGTCGAAGAGGCTGCGGCTAAAGAGGTGTTGCTTGCCAACCTCAACAAGAGTGAAGCCGAACGCGCCCGTAACGAAGCTCAAGCTGCCCTCCAAGAAGCTCTGGCTGCCAAGGAATGGCTTCTTCGAGAAGCGTTGTCTCAGGTATGTTTTCATGTCTTTACGCTTTTCTTTGTAAATAGAAAAGGTTTGACACTTGTATATTTTCTTTTGTAGGTTGTGCATCGGGTCTTCTCAGAGACATCCTACGACGATGCTATGAGCGCTGCCCTCAACGCTTCTCACGAGGATGGGGAACGGGCCGGCTTCCTGCTTGGTCTAGGGTTCGTTGAGAAAGGCGTCCCGCCTTCCAACTTCCCTTTGTACAATGTTGATACTGAAGCCATATATGACCAGGCAGTAAATCAATACGCCGCCTTCCCGCATCCGGTGGTGGAGAAGGTAAACGAAGTTGCTGCTGCTGATGATGGGCTAGCCATCCTCAAAGCTTTCCTTGAACTGCCACGCTCTACTGATGGGGCTGGTCCAAGTGGAAGTGGCCCTGAAGCCTGATCCTGAAGATCCCTTCCCACTGCTAGGATAGTTTTAGCTTGTATAGATTTATTTTCTTGTAGGCGGGTAGTTACCCGGCCATTCTTGTAACGAATATTTATGAAATATAAATCTTTTGTGCGGATAAGACCGTTTCTTTTATTGGATTCCTTGCTTTATAAACGTTATATGACTTGCATACTTTAGTTTAAATTAGCAATTTTCCAAGTGTTTAGAATAAGTTAACCTTTGAACGTGGTAGATAATAGGTGTGAAGTTTTGTTTCCTCTTTCATGATTGTACGGGTAGGACCGTCACTTGCACTTAGTAGGATGGCTAAACTTTACCCATGTCTGACCTGCGTGTAGGTTTTCCTCATCTTTTCTTGAGGATAAGTTAACCTTTGAACGTGGTAGATAATAGGTGTGAAGTTTTGCTTCCTCTTTCGTGATTGTGCGGGTAGGACCGTCACTTGCACTTAGTATGATGGCTAAACTTTACCCATATCTGACCTGCGTGTAGGTTTTCCTCATCCTTTAGGAATTTTGTTTTGAACCGTTCGACGCGCGGTTGTCAATAGGTTAGTGTTCAGTTTCCTTTTTCATGATTCATGCGGATAGACCGGCACTTTCATTTAATAGGATAACTGAACTTTTCCCCTTCAACTGACCTGCGTGAAGGTTTGTCGTTTTTTGGGTTTATGCGGGTTAGGCCGCCTTCCCCATGCAACGACTTTTCACGTAATTATGCGGTAAAAACCGGCATATTAGTGTTGATAAAATTAACCGTTCGACGCTTGGTTGTTGATAGGTTAGTGTTCAGTTTCCTCTCATGATTCATGCGGTTAGACCGGCACTTTCATTTAGTGGGATAACTGAACTTTTCCCCTTCAACTGACCTGCGTGAAGGTTTGTCGTTTTTTGGGTTTATGCGGGTTATGCCGCCTTCCCCATGCAACGACTTTTCACGTAATTATGCGGTAAAAACCGGCATATTCGTGTTGATAGTTCATAAAGTACAAATGTAAAATTATCAGCATCAATGTTTTAAGGAGAATCATTTCCATTAGAAGTGGCTATTGGCCTTTTCTTTACAAATTTGGAATTGATTTACATGCAAACTGTGTAAATGAGCTCCCTTCCATGTTGTTGGGATGGGAGTGCCATCGAGCCGATACGCACCTGGTTCGGGATCTCGTTCTTTACGCAGCATGTAGTCTCCACCTTGAAGCTGGAATTTTATTCGTGTTTCCCCCAGCTGGGGTTCTACACGCATCAGCCTGCTCAGCGTTTATTGCGCCACGAGGTGCGCAAGCGTCCCATCTCTGACGAATGCTTCGACCATGTCCTTCACGTCTATGCATTCTTCGGTGGTGTGGCCTTTTGTCCTGTGAAAGTCACAGTACTTGCTCCGATCAGCATTGTGACGATGTCGGATTATTTGAGGCTTTGGCCATGGGAGCTCCTCGGTGGCGAATATCTCGGTGACGCTTTTGGTGAGCGGCGTCCATCTGGAGTTCTTGGACTGTACGTTATCCCTTCCGCCTAACCGATGCTGCAAGCCGGATGAGGTGTCAAAGTTTACCCTTGACTGCCAAATGCCTAGCTTCCGCTTTTTGTTTAATCGGGCGGTGAGAACGTTGTCCTCTCTTGTTTTCTGGGTGTAGAGGTTTGTGCTCTGTGGGAGATCTCTACCCAGTTGCTTCTCCGTTTCCGCAAAGCGTTTAGCTGCTGTCATGATGGCATCCCATGTGGATGGCATGCCATCTTTACCTGTTAAGGTGCGGATGAGCTCTGGGTCGTTCGCGCCCTGTATGAAAGCAGCGCGAACAAGATCTTCGCTAATGTTACCCAGACTCAGCTTCTTCGAGTTGAAGCGAGTGATGAAGTCCAGCAAAGATTCATCTGTCTCTCGAACGCATTTGAGGATTGTCCATTGCTCCTCTGTATACTTTCTTTGCTGGCTGAAGTGCTGGCTAAACTTCTGTTGGAAGTCTGCCCAGTCGTAGATGTGGTTGACCGGTAGACGATCGAACCACGCTCTAGCAGCCCCGACCAATGTCATTTGGAACATGTAACACCATTTAGGCTCCGTCCAACTACTGACGGTTGCCCCCGCTATGAATCTGTTCAAATGATCATCGGGGTCAGATATACCATCATATGTGCCTATGCTTGACATTTGTTTGGCACTTTTTGGGGCGATTGCTTCCGCAATGTCCCTTGCAAATTTGGACGTTCCCGCATTTGCAACGTTTGGTCTGAACGTTTTGGAGAAGTCTCGTGGACTTCCACCTGTGCTTTTTGGTTGCCTTTTCGGTTGGGATTCCGTTTCCTTACGCTTCCCTTTTGCCCTATGGCGAGGGTTCGCGTCGGAGTCGGATTCCTCCGAGTCATCCTCTAAGTATTCGAATTCGTCAGCCTGTTGTACGGAACGCAAGCGTTCGTCCAACTCAGCCTGGAATTCCTTTTGTCGTGCCTCCGCCCATGCCTTAACTTCATCGAGAGTTTGGCGGGGGAGTCTTCGTTTCTCAAACTGGGTATTGGTGGATCCCAGTAGGCGATCATTTACTGCACTTGCCCCAGCATGAGTAACTGGGGTAGTGTTCGTAAAATTTACTTCACTTGCCCCGGCTTGGGTAACCGGGGTAGTGTTTGTAAAAACTGTGTTGCCGGTATTCCCCCCAGTAGCTGGGGTTGTGGTTACCGGAATTTCTCTAACCATCTTTGTAGAAGTTTGAAAAAACTGGAGAAAAATGTAGTTCTAGCTTTATGCACGGATGGCGCCAATGAAGAAACACTAACCGGACCCCGGGCAGATTACTGGTAACCTGGGGGTTAGATAGATGTTTCCCACGAGGGGTTAGACCCTTAGAAGATGGTTCTTCTGATAACCTGCAAAACAGACACCGTGAGCTTGTCACTGAGAAGGGGGGGTTCCTCCTTGTGACCACCCTCCGACGTGAGAATCAGACTAGATTGCTCTTTAAATATAAAAGTATATTAAGAGATTGCTAGAGCAGATATCAGGTATAATATGATAATATGAGATAAGATATGATAAGATGAGATGGTCATACCATTTGTGGTATTTATAGCCGAAGGTAGGTTTCCAAGGAGGTATGGCCGGCTGCAACAGTGTTCCTGTTCCACCAACAGTAGCCTACGCACGTGCCCTGCTGGTAGTTGGTGGGTAGGTAGCGGCTGATAGCTACCAGGCCTGCTGTATACTATTCCTTTTCCACCAACTGCCGGCTACGCACATGGTATGACAGGAGTTGGTGAGTAGGCAGTGGCTAATAGTGACATACAGTGTAGGAGCATGCTGCTCGCCATACTGTTGTCCATAAGCTGTCGTATCTTTAGTCAGATCTTTTTCCCATACCTCGTCAGGTACAGTACAGAAGATCTTCCCGTATCGTACGGACTGGCTTATTTGGGCGGGAGTATTCCCCCTCCCGCCCTTGTGCGGGATTGTTCCCGGCTTCGCTCATTCCTTCAGGTGACACTGAATGATTGAGAGCTAAGTGCCTTGTGCGTGTAGCCTTGCTGCGCGGGTGGCCTTCCCTAATGGCTTGTATCCGAGGCTGCGGGGACAGGCGGAGTCCTTCACCATTGGGAGGCATTTCCTGCGGGACCAGCTTGCGTACTGCGCGTAAGGACGTCACGTCTCTGAGCATGGTTGGTCCTGCGGATCCAGTTGGTTTCTGCGCAGACGTCCCTGTTTAAGGTGAGTCTTGCGGGTCCAACTGGGCTCTGCTGGGACCTACCTCTTCAGTCGTAGAGAAGCTGCCACTAACGTGAGAAGTTACTACTTTCGAATACACATGATAAAACTGCAACAAACAAAAAGCTATTGTTGGTTGGAGTGGCGAAAAAGATGCACTCGTAGTGTAATTAGATGCATAAACATGCATACACAAAAAATGTATATGCAAATATAACATGTGGTAATCAGAATATAAATACGGTATCGAAGTACATATACATATATAAGTAGAAATCATAATATACATAATGTAATCATAATACTATTTTTATCTTCGTCTATGAATTTTCTTTTTATAATACCCTATTTAATCTTCGCTAGGTTATTATTTTTTCTTCAGCATTCAACATTGACCATAACTTTTTGTTTAACTATAAGCAGCAGAAACAAACATTCCAAAAGGTCAAGTTTGACCAGTAAAAAGTTAAAATTGGCATATAAGACATAATTGTTCAAAATGAGCACCATACTCTTCAAAAACAAAACAACCAAAGTACCCCTCTTGTCGCATAATATCCCTAGACGGTCGCAATTAGTTTGTTAAATATTTCCACTTTGACCTGGATACACGTACCCCAAACATGACACGTTTAACCCGTTGAACCTAAATAGGTTCCTAAAATATTTAATTAATTTGTTCAGTCTGGAACATAAAAAATTTATATATTTTTGCATTTTTATAAAGGGTCAAAATTTCAATGCAAAGGTGAACAAGCTTCGTATAATTAGTTTGTCGTTCAGTTCAGAATAAAACGTAACCCAAATCGACCCGTTTGCGTTTTTATAACTGGTAATAATGCTTTTGTTTTTATGTCGTTTTTTATCAGTCAAAACGGGCTTTTGTCAAAATGTCGTGTTAGAAATATAACTTAATCCAAAAAGACCGGTTGTGACTTTGTAATGGGTGAAAATGTTTTTGTTTTCGGTGTGGATGACCCACCTCAGTTTTTATCGGGTCGAACAGGGGTTTGGTCGGGCTAGAAATAAACCTGAACCCAAATCGACTCGTTTTCATTTCTATATTTACTACGACCAGTATCTTGTCTATAATTCCCATATTGCCCCTCAGTTAAAGAAAAGTCGTTTTTGCACGGGTAGCTATATCTAAGTTTCGTTACCAGTATTCTAGTAAATTTGATTAATTATTCAGTTAATATTTAAAAAAAATCATCTCTAGAAATTAATCATAACTACAAAAGTCATTTTTCAAACTTAGAGCTTATTCGAGATATACAACTAACAACGGGTTGAAATTGTTACCTCAATAGTCGAACGAAAACAAATAAGGGAGTGAAGCAGCAACAATGGAATATGGATTGCTGAAATAAATAAACAAACTTTCATATCAAATATTTGGTCCATGTGGTATATTTAGACTCAAGTAGTGTATCTTTTATACAAAACTGAATTCTGAACATACCGGATGGACTATTCGTGTATATCTTTAATAAAATGAGAGTAAGTTACATAAATCTCTGGGACCAGATTCATCATGCCACATAAGCTCGTTATACGAGACAAGAAAATGCTGTCATGTTGACCTTTTAAGAAGTCAAACTGTGAAAAATAGTTCCAGTGATGAAGAACTGTGAACATTTGAAGCAATCCGTTCCGTTTTTGTTGTAATGTGAAGCCGGTGTCTGATAAACCTCTGTAATAAAAAAAAATAAAAAAAACAAGATACATATCAGTATGTATTAGTAGCATTACGTATGCATGTACACACGTGTGTATTTTAGAGAATACAAAATTCAAATTCTTCTAAAGCAACCATATTGAAACAACCAAATTGCTTTACAGATTAAAATTAGATGCAGAGGCCTTTTATCTCAAAAATAATTATAGTCTCATACAGTTATTAACAATATTTATTATTTAATTATAAATACCGCCAACTGAGAAGTGATTTCTGGATTTGAGTCTATATCCCAATCTGGTTCCAACTGCCAAACAAACGACATTCTCCCATTCTCTGTACTACAAAATAGTACCTACAATTACATAATAAAATAAAAATTATTAGCAAAGTATTTGTGGGTCCTATAAGTTTACCGGTAACAGGTTCTAACTGTCACCACTCACAAACTTTCTCTCTCTATTCTCTAATAATTAATTATTTATTATTACCTTGTCCTTAACCAAGCCACCAGACGTAAAAATCCCGGCATTTTCCAAAGCCGTTAAAACCCTCATCTACAAAATACATAATTTTCAAAGTCATTAAAAGATTCTATAAATGGAAGTATGAGATCCTGCATACTTGGCTTTCATCATCAAGAACTCCTTCCATGAGATAAAGGTTACAATATTTTGTCATCTCCGATACAACTTCCAAAACAGAAGATTTCACAGTTGCTTGATTCTGCCAGATATGATGAAAATTAGAAATAAATTAACTTTATTCAGATATTAATATATGCAGAAAAATTAAATTATCACAACCTGAAGCTCTTCGGGGGTGTTTTCCTCCAGAATAACACCAAGCAACTGACGAGTTACCTGCACAAAATTCATTGAAATTAAGAATAACATAATGTTTTGGTAATCTTAAGAATCTTTAATTAAATTACTTACAAGCTTGAACAAAAATTATTAATTTAACCTTTTTACCACACTCCATCTTTTCATACAAAAAATGCAACATTTGGCTTGGTAAGTAGTTTAATGAAAATGTTTAAATATCAAGTACATGTCCAAAATGCCCTTGATGACAAGATAAAAAACTTGCAAAACACGACCGAATTTACTAAATGTAAGTAAGAAAACTTGCAAGGCTTGTAAACGAACCAAGTGCTCAGTGAACAGTTCATGAACCATCTGATGAGGAGTTCGTTTATTTAATATGCGAACAAACATGAGCAAAAAATTTAGACTATTTAGTTAAACGAGCGAACATTATCACATGTCTCATTCTTTAATTTATGTTCGTGAGTATTCGTTTAAGTATGTTCATTTTAAAATCGTTAGTTTCAGTCTGTTTAAGTCAGTTTTTTTAATATATTCATTAAATTTTTGGCCCATTATGACTTAGTCTAGTTTTAAACGAACAAACATAAATGGACATGAACATCTTCATTTTCTTAACCAACAAATACGAACAAGAAAACCTGTTTTAGTTGTTCGTGTTCGACCGTTTGTTCGGTTAAGGTTAAACAAAAAAACACGCTCGGTTTGTGTTCGTTCGATTTGTTTACAAGCCTGAAACTTGCAAAACAATAAAGTAGTAATTTAAAAAGCACACCTTTCTTCCATCACTTAATTTCTGCCAGAATAAAAACAACATATTTATTAGTATACGAAAACAAAACAAAAATCAATTTTTTTTTTATTAAATTTGAATTTACATTTTCAGGTTGTAACAACCCATCATTTTCTCTTAAATCTTCAGAAGATAACAAATTTTCATTGGGTTCACTATTGAATCCAGATTAGAGTGAGTTCCGGATTTCATTTTTGACCCAAATCAATTAAGGCAAATGTAATTATGAACAACTGATGAAAACACATTTGTTTTATTGGTTTTCCGCCCATTCCGTCTTGGTTTCTCTCTCCGAAGAGGTGAATATGAAGGAAACTGCGGCTTGATCTTGAAGAGAGGGTTATGACATGCCCTAAAATGGAGATTTTACTCAAATTTATAAGATGAGAAGGAACATGAAGATGTAGCAGGAGACAATTCTTATCAATTTCAAAGTTTTGAGAATGATCAGGTAAGAGTAAACTTATGTAACTGTAATTTGGTAGGGGAAGGCGGGTAGCATGAAAATAGTAGGAGCTAGAAAGTGGGTATATAGTAAGTTGGTAACTGTAAACTTATGTAACTGTAATTTTAGTAGGATGGTGCCATATGTAAATAGTTTAAAAATGAATGGTCATTTTGAAACTTTGAATCTAATCACAAAAAGTATTTGCATTAATAGACTTGTACATTAATGCAATAGTGACTTGTACATTAGTACCCGCATGCCAATATTTAATACTATTTATATCAAAACGTAGACAAAAATAAGCGTGTCGTTATGCCATGTTCAAAATTTTTGAGAACTTAATATATTCAATGATATAACACAAAAACAAAAAGAAACTAAAATAGAGGAATATATGGTTAAACTTAAGGGGGTGGAATAGTAATTTTTGTACAAATTTTCAAAAGTTTAATATAGTTAAGGGGTAAATAATGTAACTATAATTTAAACAATTAAACATCTGTGAATGGGTGATGATTGAAAAACAAAAATACCCTTTAACTTCCTCAAGACATGCATAAAGGTTAAGTACAACAGGCAATCAAAGTTATACCTTTTAAATTTTAAGAGGTCTCTCACTCCTCCTTTATATATATATATATATATATATATATATATATATATATATATATATATGAATACATATTCAGTAGTAAATTGATAAATATTTTATATTGAAGATTTATAAGGGATTTTTAATTGAAATATGTCTAGTCAAAATAATTACTGGTAAAATATTTTCTAAACCTTATAAACAAATATTTATCTTAATCACAACTTTAATATTTTTAAGTTAAATGATTGTAAACAAATAAAATGATATATAAATACATTAAACGTATTCTTTGTTTAAAATAACATTTAAAACAAATCTCTTTGTATAGACTATAAAATTTTCATAAATATTTATTTAAGTATTTATATAATTAAAATGATATTATTTATGATAAAACTTTGATAAATAAAAGTGATATTACAAAATAATAATAAATTAAAGTGATAAATAATTTTCACAAGAACACACCCGATCATCATCAAATATCCGAATCTCTATCTAGTTTTAGATTCATTATTCAATTCGTATTTATTTTTCTAAAATTATTGTAATTAGGATTTCTCGTCAGTAAATCCCGAAGAGGGTGATTTATCGCTTTCTTAACAAACATTCCTGCTTTGCTTATTTGATAAGGTGAGTATTCACTCCCATTTTTACTTATTTTAAACGTTTTGGGGACATATGCGTATCGTATTATATTTATTTATTATTTACTATTCACGTTAGCGAACTACAAACCTTGAGTGCATATCAATTATTTGCCTAACTTGCTATATGTTTATTTGCTTAATTGTCTGCATTCGGATAGGTCCATCATAATCGCAGTAATAGTATAATCATACGATCGTCTTAGTAGCCAATGCCCACTTCGCAAGGCAACGGTTTTATCGACACCCTTATTTGCTTATTGGTTTAACTATTTATCTCACAGGAACAGTTTTACATTTTTATATATTATATTATATCTTAAATTAACTGGTGTTATACTCACTCAACCTTATGTTGACAAAACTATTTTATTTTATACGCATATGCATGTTATTGTTTGATCTGATATCAAGACTTGGTGAAGAACTTAGAGTATTAAAGTTAGAAGAATAAATCAAGACTTAGTTTTAGGTTTTGAATTATAAATTATCTTGTTGCCTTATTTTTAATTTTATGTACTTTGTTTTATTTGAATTTGTTGAATATTTAATTTAAATAAATAGATATTGTCACTTTTAATAATTGCATGATAATATCTTGAGAGCTGTGAGCAATCAACCACACCCAGGCATTTCCGTCTTAGCTTGGGATGTGACAAATCTCAAAATAGTCCAAAAGTTTTGTAAATTCCAATTTTAGTTCATAAAAATCATTTTTGTCGACGCATTTGGAATTGTGCCAACAGATTTTGATAACCAGTGAGGTATTGACACGTGTAAAGGTGACCACATTTTTTAGTTGAAATCTGTGTGGGCCGTTATTTTTAATCCAAATTCATCTCCTAAAATCTATGGTTTTCCACTTAAATGTGTTTGGCCGGTGAGTTTTCAAAAAACAATGATATTTATGTTTTATTGAAATGCATATGCCCGGATGCATTTCAGGTAAATTTAATCTCCTCAGCTGATTTTAAAAAAATATATGAAAAAACCGATAATTTTCCAGTCAATTTAGTCTACTCAGATGATTTTCAAAAAAGTTTGAAAAAACCCATAATTTTTCAGTGAATCTTATCTCCTTAGATGATTTTCAAAAAAGTTTTTAAAAACCGATAATTTTATCTCGCTAAACACTATACAAAAGTTCAACTATACATAATTTGAACATATAAATAGAAAAGATAAAAACTACTATGGTTGAAAGTGGTTGCGAGATCTGAACTTGCAAGTGCTTTCATGGTGGTTGACGGTGGTGGCCGGAGGAGGTTGAAGATGGGATAGTGGAGGTGCGACGGTTGTTTCCATCATAAAAAACCCGGGAAACGAGGACCCAGGACCCATATCAACCACTTTAATCCGATCACCTCTCTTAAATTTCATTCTTGTAGTTTCGATCGAAAAAGAGGATCTTGGTGGACCCCAGTTGGAAAAAACAATCGATCGAATACACCCATGAAGTTGTAGAAAAGTCCGACTCTATTTTGACCGAAAAAGACCTTGGTACACCAGAATTAGAGGAAAACTTAAAAGAACAGATTAAAGAAGTTGTGAAGGAACCCGACATGGTTTTGACTAAAAAGAGGATCTTGGTTGACCCCACTTGGTAAAGCAATCGAACAAGCCCATGGTTCAAAAAAGACGAAGCTAGTCAATGATGAGGCCTCGTAGCCACTCGCCACCAAAGCTGATTGAGGATGGTAAGAAAGTGAATAAGGGTAGAAGCTCATGGGTTCCGTTCGTATGCTGTTCTTCGGTATAATAACGTTAAGTAGATCGAATATAATGCACACACAGTTACACTATTGGATAGTTTGATTGATCTTTGATTTGTTGAATTTGGGTGATGAAATTGTTCCTAGTTTTGTATTTGTATTTTTTTATTATGTAGAATATTGATCAAGATTGCTTCTTTTTAAGTGATATAGAATGGTTGGTTTGTGCTTGGACTGTGTTGCTCGTTTTGACCAATTTATGATAGTAGTTAAAATAAGATATATCTTCATGTACTCTTAAAACATAATTCAAAGAAAACATGACATTATTGTTCATATGCTATTTAAAACAAGTATGTACCCTTGTGCGAGATTATATTAATTAATAAACCTAAGAGAGTAAAACTTAACTAACTATTAAACTACTGATAAGTGGCCCAAGCCCAACAATTATTCTGGGTCTTTCTCGAATTCTCAGTAGTGTCCATAAAGAATTCACTTTCCAAATCCAATGTTGTGCCTACCTCGGGCTTCGCTTAGAACCAACATTTTCGTTTGCAAGGGGGAAAAGGATAGGATCTCGATGCTTGTTGGTTTATCGAAGTGAAATGTTAGTGTGGGTTTGATGATGTCTAGCTCTTGTGGAGAAGAAGAAGAAACTAGCGATCACCTACACATCTAGTGCTACTTCCCCACATTGGTTTCGCAATTTATTAGCATTTGGTGCAAAATCTCACCTCAGGGCCAGCCCAACTTTTGGTAGACCCAAAGCGAACTCCAAAATTGAGGCCTTTCTTATATTCCTTACATGGGTCGGTTGGGTAATAGTAATGTTTGGTTAGGATTTGAGTAATTATCAGATATCATATCCTTAGCAATTAGCAATAGGGATGACAATGAAACCCGAACCTGATGGGAAAACCCAAAACCTGACATAAATGGGACGGGTTACGGGTAATACCTGTCACACCCCAACCTAAGATGGAAATGTCGGGGCGTGAGCTGATTGCTACAGCTCTCAAGGTACTACCATGCAATATTTAAATGACAATATCTATTAATTAAATTCAAGTATCAAATAAATCAATTACAAACAAGTACATAATTCATACAACAATACAAATTTTATATTTCTTGATTAAAACATTCTTTTAACTAAATTCTTCACTAAATCTTCACCAACTTGCATTAAATTTCTACGATAACCTGCATATGCATATAAAATAGAATATTTGTCAACAACACATGTTGAGTGAGTAAAACACCAGTTTAAGACACAACAATAATAATATATAGTATATAAAGAAAGATGCAAATTGTTGTTGTGAGAATAAACAGTTAAGCCACATCACATAAACAATCAATCAAACCATAAAGAAAGGGGTCAAACAATCTATATAAATGGACATTGGTTACCAAGGAAGGACTAAACCGTTGCCATAAAAATGGACATCGGTTGCCGAAGTAAGCAATAGCGTTCAAATAAAGCAAGTAAGCAAATAACAGGTTAAGCATAAACTGATATACACAAAAGGATTAACAGTTGCGGTTTTGAATACTAGATAATTGATAAATATATAAGATACGCACATGTCCCCAAAAAGGTTTAAAATTAAGTAAAAGGGGAGTGATTACTCACCTTAGCAATAAGCAAGAGATAAAGAATAGCTAAGAAAGCGGTAAGTTAAGCTATTCGGGAATGATACCGACGAGAAGTCCTAAGTAACAATAAAAGCGGGAAAATAAATATGGATCGTATAAAGAAACTGAAACTAGATAAAGACTCGGGAATTTATGATCGAGTGTGTTATCTGCGAACATTTTATATTACAAGATTAATTTTATTATCAATGTTTTATCGTTAATAATATAATTCAATAATAAAAATACTTAAATAAATATTTAAAGAACTTCGGATAGATTATACAAAGAGATTTGTTATAAATAATTATTTTAAATTAAAAAAAATACATCTGGTGTTTATATATTCTTATTATTAATAACTATATTCTTTAAATAAATATAGTAGATAGTAGATAATAAATAATAATATTTATGTAAAATTTTTATAAAATACGCAAACTTTATTTTTAATGTGTTAATTAACAAGATGATATTAAATATATTTTAGATTAAACTCTTTTCTAATATCAAAACCTTTATTAGTTTTAATAATCTATATATATATATATATATATATATATATATATATATATATATATATATATATATAGTTTTAGCAAAGATTTGTAAAACGAAAATGAATAATTTATATGTCGGTTCTTTGTAAAATATAAATTAATTATTAACTTATATATTATTTATAATGACATAAGATGACTAAATATAGTGTATATATGTTTTAAAAAGGTTACTACCAAAAAACAAAGAACAAAGAACAAAACGGGCCAGGGGGATTCGGACTCGCGCCCCCTGCCATCCAAGTCGTAACACACAAGCTCTGCCATCCAAGTCATAACACACAAGCTTCAGCCAACTGTGCTATCAAGGAATTTGATAAAAGTATGAAAACAAATTTTTAAATACCTAACTGTTAAAAACCCCAAACTAATAATAAACCCTAGGATATACAATTCGTTAATCTGCTTTGTTTTTGTTTAATTAGAGTTAGGGTTAACGTTAAGGGAGTGACGACGATCAAAATAGTATAACTAATTACCTGTCAAGATGATGTTATGATGGTCTAACAGATCGAAGTGCAGACGGCAGAAACGAAGCTTGAACACGAACAAGAAAGCTGCTATAATCAAATTAAATATGAGGGTTATGCTAGCGACGGGAAAAGGATTGTTTATGCGCGTTTAATTGAATTATAACATTCGTTTTCTTGCATAATGGTTTACGGGTGAAGACGGTTTCGAATATAAGTTAACACGGATCAAAATTGATTTCGTTTCTTAATTACGAGTGTCGGCGTGTTTGTTTAAGGTAAGGAGGTCATTACTATTATTCAATTTACAATATTATGTCGAAGATTGTGGTGCAAGACACTTAACAGGATCGCGGGTTGGGTTTTTGATCATGGATACGGGTTCGGGTTAATGGTTTATTGGGTTAAAAGATTATAGTATTCAAAATTTGCTAAATAGTCCCTAGACTATTGAGGTGGAAACAAAATAGGGTTAAAGTTTATGTTTGGGAAATTTTTGCCAAACTTTGAAAGTTATAATTATAATATATAGATAATTAAGAATAATAATAATGAAAAAATAATTAAGAATAATTTTATAATAATGGATTAACTTGATAAACGCGATAATTTTTTCCGAGCACCGAAATATGTCGGGTTTTCATATCAATGTTAAATTTTTGAAAAATCCGAGTTGTTACAATACCTTTCCCATTATGTTTTGGGACAGGTTTGGGATTAGTTTTGAAATTTTTCACGGGTTTGGGACAGGTTTGGGATTTTTAATAAACCCGATTACCCGACCCGATAACATAAACTCATTTACCTGATATAACTTATTATATTATATATATATACTATATTTCAAATATATTATTTGTGGGAACTTGTTTATGTCAATTATTTGAGACATTTTATCTTTATGGTTTCCATATTTGTAATAGTTATATTTTTTCAAAACCGGGTAGAAACCTAGCTTTGAGTCGGGTACACCCGACAGGTATTTTATCAAAACCCGATAAGAAACCCGATGGGAAAACCCGAAGCCCGACAGGTAATTAACCGAGTAAATCCCAATGGGTTTGGGACGGGTTTGGGACGAAATTTCATATCCGGGTATGGGTTTAAGAATACCTAAACCTGACCCAAACCTGACCCATCGCCATCCCTAATTAGCAACATCAAAAGAATAAGTTCGGACTCAACTTCATCATAAATCTAAAGTAACAAACTTCTAAAACAAAATTTCTAAAGCGTCCAAAACATAGTCATTTTTGTTTTATTTAAAACTGTTGCTTTAGCTTTCAATTTGATTTATATTATAAATTTTTGTCATTGCCTAATCGGTGCCCTCGAAACTTGAGTGGAGTCCCAAGCACTGGCTTTGGTTTAAACAAACGACATGCCGACCCTGAGTTTTCTATTTGGGTGTGAGATCTTGCTTAAGTTAGGCTTTTCATGGGATTATTCTCACGGCTTGCTGGTGTATTTGAAAGAAGAGAAATGAAGCAATCTTTAACAACCATCCTGTGAATTTAACCAAAAAATAAATGGAATACATAAAGTCTCTAAGCTATGTTTGGATTAAAAATAAATAGGTCTCTATTAAGGAGTTTTTCTTGGATAGGTTGGCTTATGTTTTCGTTTTCGTTGTAATTTTCGTTTGGTTTATGGTCCAATGAAATATAAACAAGTAAATTTTAAAATGAAATAAAACTTGAAACTGTTCACCAGCCCATCGTAGACTCACCCCAATGCCAATGTAACTTGCTCAATCCAAACCTATATAAGAAGCGAATTTAAGGTTACCGGTTCAAAATTGTTTTTGGAAGAATATAACCTTTGAATTTAGTTAGTCCATACACTTGTTATTCTGCTAGCTAATTAATTTCAATGTCAGAGGTTGTTGATGACGATGTGCTTGAGGAACGATGTGCTTGAGGAGATACTGATTCGATTGGATGTTAAGGATCTGAAGCGTTACAAGTGCATGTGTAAGTCATGGCTTTCTTTAATCACAAGTCCATGTTTTGTTAGTCGTCATCTGAACCTTAGTTATGACAAAGATCGCTACAACAATGAACTTGGCCATAGAAGAATTACTGTGTTCCATCGTCCTTGTTTAGTTGATCATTATGTTCTTGTTGGCTCTTCCAATGGCCTCGTTTGCATATTCTGTGATATTAATTATAAGTTTATAGTACGCAATCCGTTGACTAGAGAGGTAAGACAACTGACATATCCCACCACCGGTGTACCCTTATGTTGGGGTTTTGGTTACGATTCATCCACAGATGATTACAAGGTCATTCTAAGGATTCGGAAAGGCGTGAATCAAACATGCTTTCTGATGAAGCAGTAAAACGATAATGAAGATCGAATCACGTTGATTCTAAGAATACCCGTGATGAACTTTTCAAAACCCGCAAATCCCACCCAAAAGTCATGGAAATTGAAGAGAAAAATAATTATTGATACTATTCAAGTCTAACTTTTCATATTACATTACCAGCATATAAAAAAGACTTCAAATACGAAATGGGCATAAAAAAGATCATGGGCCAAACACAAACCCAAAAACTAAAAACATAAAAACTCACAAAAAACATTAAAAGGCCCATAACTTTATTTAGGATGCTTTTTTGGGCTTCGGACATGGGCTAAACCGTTGTAGGCATTTGCCACAACGTGCTCATCGTCTCAAGCTTCGATTTGACTAGCAATGGGCTTAAAACGGAGCTTCGTGCAAGTTATACCCGTTTTCGTGGGCCACCTTTGGAAGCACGATCATGGGCCTCCAAATGTAATATGGCACGCTCTTCAATACTTGGGCATCACTTTCAGATATTGTGTTTGAAATCAAATGTATGGAAAGATATTGGAGAAGAGAACTATAGAATGTTTACGAGACGTGTTGGCATCTTCTATCATGGTGCACTTCACTAGATTGTAAAAGATCAAAATAAAAGGATGTTAATTATTTCTTACGATCATGGGCCTCCAAATATAATATGACACGTTCTTCAATACTTGGCCTCCATCATTCCCTCCTGGATAGACAAAATTCGACCTCAAATCTGCAGTGACCTCATCATCAGACGAATCCCCATGAAATGACAGCAAATGTTTGACATTGAAAACATCCGAACAACGAATATGGCTTGGTAACTTAAGACGGTAAGCATTAGAATTTATCTTCTGCACAATCTCCATTGGCCCAATTTTCTTGGCTGACAATTTATGTTAGTACACGGTTTTACGTCTCGAGTTTTTGTAATTAACGTTAATGTATTTGTCGTTTATTTATTTAATAAACTATTAATGTATTAAGGTAGTTCGCTAAAGTTATAGTCTAGTTCGCTAAGGATGTTTAGCGAACTAGATCTAAGTTGATTTACCCTCCTGATTCGCTAAGGATGTTTAACGAATCAGGGGGTGATTCGTTAAGAGTATTTAATTTAATGTATGTAACGAAGTGGACTCTAGTTCGTTAGGGGATGTTAACGAACTAGGTCCATATTCTATTTATAGTGAACACTGTTCACAGTTTAATATAAGTTTTGAGTTTAATTAACGAACCTCTGTCCAATTCTCTCTCAAGCTTCATCCTCATACTAATATTATTAATACACATACATACAACTAATATATAGATATATATACATCATATAACATATGTAATCATGAGCTAGATCCGTATAAGGTTAATCGTATATCATATCTGAGAACCGTGTAAAGTGTTAGGATTAATCGCGAGATCAAACAAGTGGTATCAGAGCTTTCAGTGCTCAATTACGCTTGATTTGATGATTAATTGATGTTATTTGGATTGAAAATTGATTAATTATTATTTGGTTTGGTTTTGAATTGATTTAAGACTAAATTGAATTGATTATGGAATGTTTGGACTGGATCTGAATTTGGTAAGGTATTGATGCATTGTGGTTGACTGGAATTGGAGTTTGGATCGTTTTTGGTTGGATCTAGTTTTGACCGAGAATAGGGGATCGTTTTTGGTTAGATTAGATCTGGTTATGGTGAATTGAGTTACGAGAGTGATACGATTAGACTCGTGATCGATTTACGACTAAATCGATAGGTTGGATGTGTTATTTGGTTAAGAATTGAGGTGGTATTACAAATTTTTGTTTCTGGTTTGTGTGTTCTTCGTTTCCAAAAATCTGGAAATCTTCTTTGAAGATTTGAAGATTTGAATACATTTTTGATTCGTTAAGTGTTCTACTTAATTTGTTAACACATTCACTTTGATTCGTTAACATATTTAGCCAATTCGTTATGAATTTTGGTTGATTCGTTAACCAATTCGCTTCACCATCTGATTCGTGTCAACTGATTCGTGTGACACGTGTCTACCTTGGAAATTGTATTATAACAACTTTTGCCACGTGGAATTCGTTGTCAGAGTTTGTTACAACCGTTGTAACAACCTGATTCGCTATAGTTGATTCGTTATCAACTATAGCTGATTCGCCCTCCAATTCGCTAAGCCTTCTCTTAGTGATTCGTTTATCTAATTCGTTAGTTGACCATCTGATTCGTTGATTTGTTGACCATCTGATTCGTTAACATTACTCTTAACTTTGTTAAGGTGTAGTTCGTTACAACTGTTCACAGTTCGTTACACTGTTTACAGTTCGTTAACTAATTTTTAATTTTAATCCTTAAAGTTTGAAACTTGTCAAAAATGGCTGGTATGTATGTATTAGCTTCTCAAAACATGTTGATGCAACAAATGTTACAACTGGACACTGAGATTGGTTCACATTCAAAATGTCCACGTTTGATGAAATTTAGCCATTTTGCTAAATGGGAACCTAGTTTTCGTGCTCATCTAGGATCAGTTCATCCTGATTGTTCGTACTGTTTGGATGAAGTTTACACCATTCCAATGATTGGGGATGAGACTATTGGTTTTACACCTAAAGCTATCTCACAATACTCGGTTGAAGAGAAGAAAGCATTAGAAATTGAGACAAAAGCTTATTCTACTCTTACTATGGCTTTGCCTGAAAATATATTTCACCAAGTAGGAAGTATAAAGATTTGTGCTTCTTATTTCAACATATCCGTATGAGAAGTATGGGAAACACCGCTGAAAGCAAAAAGGTTATGCTCAAGTTTCAATTCAAAAACTTTAACCTGCTTAAAGGTGAAACTGTTGAAGAAATGACAACAAGGTTTAATCATTGGATAGCTGAGATAGATAAGATGAGATTGGAAACTTCAGAGATTGATAAAATTGATACCATTAAAAGTGCACTACCGAGTTCCTACTCTACTTTCTTGATGGTTCTGAAAGAAAATAACTATTTCAACAATGAAGATTTGATGGCATCAGAATTTATGCAAAAGATCGAAGCACGGGAATATGATCTTAAATGTCAAAAGTCTTCAAAAGATAGTCAAGATCCTGTACTTTATGGTGGAAGTATGCCATTGAGTTCAACCATTTCTCCTATCACTGCATTTCTCACACAAAATGCAAGTGAGAATGCAACAACCTTATATAGTGATCCACGAGCCTGTTTCTATACAGCTAGGAATACTGGATTATCTGGTGCTTCTGGTTCATCTGGGGTATCTGGATCTTCATCACCAACAAATCAATTCTCATCTCAAACAAATGTAAACATGAGAGAGGCTGAACAAAACTTTGCGTTTTTTTCAGCCTTCATGACTTCATATGAGAATTTGGTTAGTAGTAAGATTGCTACAAGTGATCTGGCTGATGAAGATTATGATCAGATTGATCCTAATGATTTAGAACTGATGAACTTAAAGTGGAACATGGCGATGATAGTCAGAAAAGTTAAAAAGTATATCCAGAGAACGGGTAAAGATCTTCCATCTTTGAACAAGAAATTGGGGTTTGATAAATTAAAGGTCAAGTTCTACAATTGTCAAGAGTTTGGTCACTTTGCCAAAGAATGTGATAAGCCTAAAAAGGAGTATACTGATCCCAGAAAGCATGATCAAAACTCATCGGGAAAGAGTGGTAATGATGCAGGAAAGTCTTCTAGAGGTAAACCTTCGTCTTCTGGATCTCAAGCAATGTTATCCAATGTAGATGGAGATGATTGGTCACAAAGGCTATTATGTGGTAACAATCAAGCAAATTTGGCAATGTTTGGATTTCCTGAGTACTTTCATGATGCAAGTGGAAGTGAATTATCTTCTGATGCTGATACCGAATCTGAATATGGTGATTCAAGTGAAAAGCTTCCAACTACTTTCGCTTGTATGGCAAAGATCAATGATTCAACCACGTCTGCTTGCATGGCTAAGCAAAATGAGGTTAGTAATTCTACTTCTAAATTATCATGTGTTGATTGTGAGACCAATAAGTCTAAGACAGATGCCTTAAAACTTCAAAAAGATAATTTGCTAAAAGAGATTGCTTCGTTAAAAGATACTTATAGGCAATCCTTGACCTCTCAAATGAATTCAAGAGAGAAATTGAGGCTTTAACTCTAAGTAATCATGATCTTAAGGCTGAGTTGTCGGTGAAAATGACCATCAATGATAAAAAATTTCAAGAAATCTTGAAACATAGATCAAAGATAACCGAGCTTGAAAATGAGGTTCTTGATTTAAAGAACAAATTGGGCAAATTCAGAAACTCTTCCTTTTTGCTAAATGAAATAATTGAAGTATCTGGTAAGCAAAAAGATTCAAAGAAAGGAATAGGTTTTGTTGAGATTCCACCACCTTTTCATAATGATTACAAACTAAATCCTTTTGCTAGACAAGAAGAGGATGTGATTGTTAAAGAATCTGTGATTCCTGAAAAGGCAAAATCAGTTAAACCTGAAAGTGTTAAAGCCCAATCTTCAATTCAGAAACCTCATGTTCAAAGCAACAAAGTCTTTGTTGAAAATGTTGACAAAGTTATCATTGATGATGTGTATGAACCTGAAATCATACACAAGAACAAGAACATTCCAAGTTCTAATTACATACTTTGTGAACCTCATGAATTTGAGAAGGCTGTGTATGGTTCGCACACAACCAAGGTGAAACAAGATACTCATGTTAATGTCAAACCAGTAAGGGCCAAGAAAATAGAAAAACCCAAAATTTCTGATGAGGATTTGTTGTGTTTTATAAATCCAACTGTTTCTAAGCCATCTACTGGTAGAGTATTTAAATTAAAAGGGATAGACACAATATTCACTGAGAAAGACATTCCAATAAGTATTATTAAACCAGAACTTATTGAGAGCGTATTTCAAAATGAAACTTTCAAGATTCAAGATCTTGAACGTAGATATGCTCAAGCGAAAACATCAGATTCATCTAATCCATTGACTAAAGCAAAGCAAGTTTTAAAACAGGCTAAGAAAGTTCAATTTGTGAAGTCAACTGGAACAGATACTTTGAAAAGTTTTTCAAACTGCTCTAACTTAGATTTTTATTTGAAAAAGAAGTTTGAGTTATCTGATGATTTTGCTAAGAGCATGACCAAAAATGTGAGTCATCATTCGTCTTCTGTGTCACATGTTCCGACTAATTCTTAACATCATCATGTTGACATGCGAAGCTGTTTCCTTTGCGGTCAACAAGGTCATGTAGTAAGAAATTGTGGCCAAAAGAGTTATCAGAATCTTCATCCTTATATCAAGGACCATTCCAAGCCGGTTCCTTTGATAAAGGAGATTTTGAAACGACCTGTGTCGTATGATGATGATACTCATATTATGTTCTCTAATGTGAATCCTCGTAAAGTTGTTCATGTGAATGAAACTCATGGTTCTGTTAAATCAAAGTTTATTCCAACCGAACCGTTGTGCAAAAATGTTAATTCAAATGCAGTTCAAGTTGCGTATCTAAGACAAAAGTCCAAGAAACCTGTAACTTATTCTCAAGTTGCTGAACAACAATTGAATGCGACTAAGTTTAACTTTTCTCAAGAAAACCAAAAGGTGCCCAAGACTGAGGCCTGGGCTGGCTTTTTGAACTAATCATTTTCATTTGTGTGTAGGTTACATCCAAGACCATTTCTGGTGAAAACTGGATCATGAATAGTGGACGTTCTCGTCATATTACTGGAAATCTCGACCTCTTAACAAATGTAAGAAATATTCAAGGGGGTTATGTGGCGTGTGCTGGGAATTCTGGGGGTATGATTACACAGGAAGGTGATGTTTCGAATGGGCATATTACTTTTGAGAAAGTTAACTATTGTGATAAAGTGGATCATAATTTATTGAGTGTGTCGCAAATCTGTGACAAACAATACACAACAATATTTACAGATAAAGGGTGTCTGATTTTAAAACCGGGGTATGTGATTCCCGAGGACATGGTTGTCATGAGATCACCTCTATCAAATGATATTTATTTCTTGAATATGAGCTCTAAAGTATCAATATCGATCGAAACATGTTTTGTCTCGAAAGTAACCGAGAAAGATTCTATTCTATGGCATCGTAGAATGGGTCATATTCATATTCGTAAGATGAACTATCTCATGGCAAATGATCTAGTTGAAGGTGTGTCTTTGAAGAATTTTAAGTTATCTGATCACTGTGTTGCTTGCAAAAAAGGGCAAACAGAAGAAAAAGTCACATCCTTCTAAGTTATTAAATTCCATTGATACTCCTCTTGAGCGACTTCATATGGATCTTTTCGGTCCAGTGAATCGTGCGAGTATTTCTGGAGATTGGTATTGTCTGGTAGTTACTGATGATTATTCAAGATATTCATGGGTCTTATTTATGAGTTCAAAATATCAAACACCGATTCTCGTTCAAAATTTAATCACTAAGATCGAATCACTATACAAACAGCAAGTGAGGAGAATTCGAAGTGACAATGGTACTGAATTTAAAAATACTGTATTAGATTTCTTTTGTTTACAAAAGGCAATTCATCGAGAATACAGTGCCCCTTACGTACCACAACAAAATGGTGTTGCTGAACGAAAGAACAGAACGTTGATTGAAGCTGCTAGAAATATGCTTGCTAGTTCAAAGCTTCCTGTCGAATTTTGGAATGAAGCGGTGAATACTGCTTGTTATACACTCAATTGGGTTCTTACTGTTAAGAGACTCAAGAAGACAAGCTATGAGTTGTTGAATAATCGTAAACCTAATTTAAAGTACTTGGAACCGTTTGGGTGTCCTTGTACGATGTTGAAAAAGGATGTAGGAAAGTTCGATGAAAAAGCCATTGAAGGGTATTTCTTGGGTTATGCTTCTCCTAAGAAACGAGTGTTTAATTTTACGTCTGGTTGTGTTGCAGAATGGTATCATGTGGACTGTCAAAAGTACACTACTCCTTCTCAAGGGAAAGGTCCCGACTGGATGTTTGACTATGATGGTTTATTCAATTCTTTTACCCCAACAACTGATCAACCAGATGAAGTCTTAGTCCATGCTTATTTTGAGGAACAATTGGAAATTCCAAGATTTGCAAGTTCTAATGATGTTGAAGTTCCAATCGATGCTCCAATAGAAGAACCTGATAATGTGTTTCCAATTCTCTTCGACAACGCATCCACTTCATCTGATGACACTCAAATTGTTGATCAAGTTATTGAACTTGATAGTGATGCTTCATCTCACGACCTGGGTAAACACTACACTAATTTATTTGAAACTGTTGACGTTCCTGAGAATCCCACTCTTAGGATTCATAATTATTACCCAAAAGAAAAGATTATTAGAGACATTGATGTGGGAGTTCAAACACGACATCAAGTTGCTTAATCAAGTGAGAATAATGTATTATGTGCTTATGCTGACTTACACTCGTCTGGGATTGTAAATATTGCTAAATTCACTTGCTTTCTATCCCAAGTTGAGCCAATGACTCCTCGTATGGCACTTCAAGATTCCTCTTGGGTAGAAGCTATGCAAGAAGAATTACATCAATTTTCACGTTTGGGTGTTTGGGATCTTATCGACAAAGCTGCTAGAGTCAAGAAAGCTATTCTGATTAAGTGGGGTATATAAGTGTAAGAAAGATGATCGTGGGGTGATAGTAAGAAACAAGGCATGTTTAGTAGTGCAAGGTTTTCATCAGCAAGAGAGTATTTATTACACTGAAGTATATGCTCAAGTTGCAAGATTATAGTCGATTCGAATCTTTCTGACGTATGCTGCTTATAAGAACATAATGGTCTATCAAATGGATGTCAAGAGTGCTTTTCTCAGTCGTGAACTTCATGAGGAAGTGTTTGTTTTACAGCCTCCAGGTTTTGAAGACCCTGATTATCCTGACCGTGTTTACCGTTTAAACAAGGCATTGTATGGTCTACATCAAGCCCCGAGAGCTTGGTATAGCACGCTCGCCGACCATCTGACGGATAATGGTTTCAAACGAGGAACTGTTGACTGCACTTTGTTTTATAAAGCTATTGGTGATGATCTTCTCCTCATCCAGATTTATGTAGATGACATAATCTTTGGGTCAACAAATGACGCGCTGTGTAAGGAGTTCGAGAAATCAACGCAAACAAAGTTCGAGATGAGTTCGATGGGAGAGATGAATTTCTTTTTAGGGTTGCAGGTTCATCAGTCTGCGAAAGGAATCTTCATTCACCAGACAAAATATGTGAACGACGTCTTGAGCCGATTCAAGATTACTGCCGGAAAAATCCCTTCTACTCCTTTCACCGTGGGTCACAATTTATCACCGGAGGAATTGGAGGATACTGTCGATCCTACCCTCTATCGAGCTATGATTGGTTCTTTGATGTATCTTACTGCTTCTCGACCCGACATAATGTTTGCTGTTTGTTTATGTGCTAGGTACCAAGCTAGTCCCCGAGTGACTCACCTGGCAGCGGTTAAACGTATTCTTCAATATCTGACGGGAAATCCTGACATCGGGTTATGGTACCCCAAAAGACGATACTTTTGATCTTACCGCTTATTCTGACTCAGACTATGGAGGATGCAAGATTAATTTCAAGTCTACCACAGCGGGATGTCAATTCTTAGGAAGCTGACTTGTTTCCTGGCAGTGTAAGAAGCAGACAACGGTCTCCACTTCAACCGTCGAAGCTGAGTATGTGGCAGCCTCAAGTTATTGTTCCCCAGGTTTTGTGGATACAAAAACATCTTCGTGACTACGGTTTGAAGTTTCTTACTACTCCCACCTTAATCGATAATTCTGCTGCTATTAGTATCACCAAAAATCCCGTACAACATTCTAAAATGAAACATATCGAAATTCGACATCATTTCATACGGGATTGTTATGAAAAGAAATTAATTAACCTTGAGAAAGTACATACTGACTTTTAGAAAGCCGATCTATTTACCAAAGCCTTTGATAAAACGCGTTTTCATTTTTTGCTTGGTTTGAATGGATTAAAGACCCTCGCTGATATCCTTAAACAAGGATGATTATCTTTCTTTTCTGTTAATTTTATTTTAAAATTTATTTTTATTTTAGGTTTTAGGGGGTGAAAAATTAGAAAATACAAAAATATTGTGCGTTTTTTTGTATAGATAAAACCCAAAAACATTAAAATTTTTAAAATCCAAAAACATTAGAAAATTTTGAAATATCAAAAAGATTGTGTTTTCAGTTTGTATAGAAAATTTGGAAAATTCAAAAAAAATGTGAAATTTATTTTGTTTGTAAAGAAAAATCCGAAAAATACAAAAAGATTGTGCCTTTTATATGTAAAGAGAAAAACCAAAAGGATTTTTTGCTTACGTTCGCTGAAAACTATGTCAATTACTTCTTTTTGAAGGACATATACATGTATATGTTTTGGTCCTGATAATTTCGTGTAAAAATTCGGGATAGCCATTTACCTGACAATGGAAAGTATTTGGGGTGCTCGTTAAGCTTTCTACTTTATTTTCTCGCTGAAAATTATGTCAGTTATTTTAGTGTGTGGAGCATGCTTTCATGTTTTGGTCCTGTTATCTATTTGTAGATTGATAGGATAGCCATTAATCTATAGACTAAAAGTAACTGGGGCGATTAATTTTATATTGTTTTATGCTCCTCAAAATTTTGAGTTTTTTGAAGCAAAAAGAGAAAATGATAGTACATTGATTGTTACCCTCAAATCCAGTAAGAAATAAGCATAAAAAACTGAGTACTTAATCATTGGTGCATTGATAGGTCTTAAATAAGCTGTTAGAGTAAAGTATGTGATATAAACTTAATGAAAAGCCAAATTGAAAGAGGTGTTAGTCTCTAGCAAAAGTTTCGGTGAGGATGGCAGAAATGTAATAACCAGTCATACTCAAGCCTTATAGTTGTTGATCACCTAAAAATATAATAAAGCAAATAACATGCGTTAGGATTCTGGACACTGTGAGTTTGTATGCGGTTTAATCATCTGGGTATTCATAAACATGAATATTTCATTCGCTTTTAGAGTAAACCCAAAGTCATTAAACTTGATCACTGTTGTACTTCGTACAATCCAAATTACTGACTTAATCAAAATCCGCCGTTAGTCATACAATTGTTCCTCCCTTGCGCGCGTCTCAATACCAATAAGAAACGGACCCCAAGGGATACAATGTATGTAAGCCGACAGATGGACTCGTGCATACTCACTCACAGTAAAGTAAACTTGATGCATTGCTTAAAAATTATAAAATTCTCAATTGGTATTCAAAACTTTTGATCAACACTATAATGGTTTAAGTCAAGTTGGGGTGATTTGGCAAAAATCAAATTAAGCTTGAACCGAGATTAGGGGCTGATAGTTTCTGATGTTCTGTGCACTAATTGAACCATTAATCATATCACAAAAATGCTTGAAGGCTTGTTATAAGATTTAAGTGGACAACAATATCAATGACCAACTTAACGCCAGTCATAATATCGCTGAAATATAAAACTGTGATGGAAGGGCATTTTGGTCAATATGATTCTCTGCTCAAACTCAACAAAAATACAAAAATATGTACTGCTTTTGATAATCATAGAAAAACACAAAAAGATTGTCTATTTCTTGGACCGGATATTTTTCATGTAAATACATTCTTTAGATTTTACAAAACACCAAAAATATTTTTCATTTTCATTTTACATATTATTTAATTCCTTTTTAAGTTATGTTTCATAAACGTGAAACGAGTTAAGTTAATATTATGTTAAAGACATAGGATCTCGACAATTCTTTTAATTTACATTATTTATTTATTTAATTCATTTATTTCTTTGTATATTCTTTTAAATTAGATAATTTAAAATTAATTTAATTTATAATTCGTTAAACATGAATAACGAATCGGATCATTTTAACGAACTACAGTCTAGTTCGTTATCCTAATTCGCTTCCGCACTCTGTGATGAATGATTTCAATTCGTTAAGCATTATTTAACGAATGAGACAATAAACATTTTAACGAATTAGAAACGAATTGGATCTTATTCGTCTAGACACGTGTTAATTTAGTCTGAACGAATTACTTTGATTCGTTAGAAAATCAATCTGATTCGTTAACTTAAAAGATAACGAATCATCTAATTCGTTAATTCAAAATTCAAAAGAATTGTTTGATTCGTTACATTGGGAATCGTGCAAGTCAGTGTATATAGGACGGTGTGCATACGAACCGTCCTATACTATTCACTCTTCTTCCTTACACATAAAGTTACTCTGCCAAAATTTTTCAGATTTTTCGATCTTCGATTTTCAGTGTTTTTGAATATACCATTGTGTTTATAAGGTATTGATAATCACTTCTTTGTGATTTTCATCAAAAATTACATAGATTTGATGTGATAATTATGTGATTTTGATATCAGGGTTTTTACAGTTTTTGAAACCCTGCATAATTGGATTAATACTCTGTTAACATATTTTATTTTGATATCATTGTGATCGGAATGGATTTATGAGACCCTTGGTGACCTTTAATCAGAGTTTGATTATTGATTGCCGGGGTTATGAATTGATAGTTGTTTCAGGTGTTTATGTTCTGTTTACACACTTAATAACCTGACTTATTTCATGATTTTGAACTTCAAAGACACCATTTGCTTCGCATTGTGTTTCCGAGATCTTTGCGACCGTCGATTCGGTTATTCAATGATGATTATGGAATAATCGATACTGGAATCATCCTGTTGACTTTCAGTGTTGTTGAGTAATTTTGACTTTGACCAGGAGAGTCAAAGATTAAGTCTAATTTTGACCATTCGTTAACCTTAGCGAATTGGAACTCCTCCGTGTCCAATTCGTTAAGTATTGCACACGAATTAGAATAGCGAATCATTTCTTTAACGAATAAGCTGTGTATTCGTCAATTTTTAACGAACTAGGGAATAGTTCGTTATTTTTTAATAGTTAAGTCGCTAGTTCTTCTTCGTTATCTATTTACTTGATAGCGAATCAGTTGATTCAATAACGAATCAGACTGTGTTTTTAACGAATGACATTTCAAAATTAATTATTTAATTAATGTAAATAAGTATTGTAAATTAATAAAATATTTCAAGGGTTTAAACGCGTCGATACATCGATTATGCACACGGGATAAAGAATTTTAATTAGATACAGTTAATTGGTAGATCTATAAGTGCTTAAAGTATATAAACCTTATGTGATTTCTAAACTTTCACATTACTTATATTCGTCTTTATTTATTCACTATAATGGCTGATCAAATGGATCAAGACCCACCTGCTGTTCCACAAGAACATCAACAACAACAAGAACAAGCTGAAGTACCTCTGCTGCCATATGACAAGAAACACAACATCTGTGCTTACGTTGATCCAAACGTGGCTGATGAAGCTCTTTTTGGGACTATGTTAACATTTTTACGTTGTTCGGTGATACACTATGCTATAACTGCTCGACCCACTGTTTATCTGAGCATTATTAGGCAGTTCTAGAATACTGCAGAGTTCATTGACGTAGAGAATCACATTCGAGCCACAATCAATCAAACTCCTATAACAGTGGATGTTGAAGTGATTCGACGTATGCTTCGTTTTGGAGACAATGATGATAACCCAAGTGAGTTCGACAAGGAATTAATCAAGGGTTTGTTTAGACGTGTATGTTATGGTGGAGATATTGAAGATTCTATGTTTAACAAGAATGGACTGTGCCCACCCTACAAGTATCTTCTACACGTATTGATTCATTGTTTGGGTGGTCGTCAAGGTGGATTTGATGAATGCCGAATCAGTTTGCAATCGGCTTTTATGGCACATGTTTTCAACAAACCAGTCAACTTCTCAGAGATGATCTTCTATCATCTGAAAGAGCAACGTCAACAAACAGCCCAAAAGAAGAAATTCTTAATGTATCCAAGATTTTTGCAGCTGATTATTCACGACTTGATACCCAACTTGGTTATTGATCAAACATTGGTGGATGATGTTCTTACCTTAGAACACATGAAGGCCGATACCGTGCGTAGAATGACGATCTATCACAAGGAGAGGCCGCAGGACGTATGATTGGTCATATTATTAACCCTGATTATGTATGTCCTCCCGAGGAACGCTGGATCCATGATGACTCGGATTCCGAGCTTGAGGGAGGAGAAGGTGGGAACGATGGAGGTGATGATGGTGAAGATGTTGGAGATGGTGGAAATGGTGGTGATGGTGATGCAGCTCTCCGAGAACAACAAGCTGCAGTAGAAGCTGCGTTAGCTGCTAATATTGCAGCTCAACGAGAATGTAAACGGAAGGGTAAAGAGCCTGCATCAGAAAGATCAGCAAAGAGACGTGTATTTGCTGGAGTTGGAGTAATTATTGGTGTTCCACCGTCTCGTACAACCATTTCTCAATGCCCGGAAGTGCCGCTTACTACTTGCACTCCGGCGCTTACTTTGACGACGACGATGGTTCCTCATGACAGGCTTGGTATGATTCCACAAATGGCTTTAGCTGAAATACCAATGCCTTCTGCTACTCCTTCTACTATTTCTCCAACACCGTCCAACTAGTGATGTCTCATTTATGAGAATTACACGGCCTTAAGGACCAATCCAGCTAGTTCATCCATCTCTGTATAACATGCCACCACATCATCAGACAGACATGCTTTTGAACCTTCTTCATCTGTATAAAAATCAAATGTCTGCTGATCGCCTAAATCAGGAACGCCTAATGGAGAATTAAAGAAGGCTGATGAGTTTTGTTTCATTCTGTCAAAAGGAGACTAAGGAGTTTCGTGCGATTGTTGAGCCTCAGGGGGTGAAGCTCAAAGAACAAGAGGATCTGGTCTTGCAGTTAACTTGCAAAGATGATGCTTTAAAGAAGCTCAAGAACGATGAAGAAGATCCTGATGAGTCTGGTGCAGGAGGTGAGCCTAAACAAACGCACGGCTCATCCTCAGGTGCAGGTACCAGTGGTGGTGACTCGGATAAATAGATAATTGTTTATCAAGATTATACAGCTGCCAAACCTATCGAGATGATAGAAGCTGATACAATCATCTTTGTGGATGGGACGGGGGTGGTAAGGTGTGTGGTGAACAGGAATGAGATTGAGGTTGGACAATTTGTGCAACGGTTTCTAACACGAGGGCAAATTTCATTGTTGATTGGTTTGAATGATGAACAACTGACCGTGTTAGAGGCAGAACCGGATGTTGAGGTAGAGAATGAGGAAAAGATCTTTAATGATCCGTCTATTCATATGAATACGGATTTTATTTATGAAGATGAGGAAGTTGAGGTTGAAGACGTCACTGCTGAGGAGTATCCTGACTTGTTTCAACACACAAATGTTGATCAAGGTGCTCCAGTATTCGATGAGAAAACGTTTAAAGACGCTGAGGATGATTTGTAAAAGACGTATAAGGGTAAGAAGGCGGTTGATACGAGATTCAATTCAATTGAGAACCCGACTGATGACGACATTGCAAGATGGTTTGGATATCGAAACAAGAAATACCGTAAAGTTATTGAGGCTTATAGATATATAGATCAAGAACAGAAGGATGAAGTTGCTGCTCGTGCAAAAGCCAATCAGATGACTTCGTTCAAGACTATATCCAAAGTTCAAGGTTACATTGTTTCTTGGCTTTTCGATTCTGAATTAAAAGTTTGTATTGTTAAGTGGGAAAAAGGCGTCCAGTATTATGAAAAGATGACGGGCGTTCTTTCTTTACCAAGATGGGATGTGAGGACGTTAGCTTGTCGTCCTTTCATTAATCGTTGGGGAAATCAGCATGCAGAGTGGTTTCATCAACACCTGCTGTTCGAAGTCAACCATGGTTTCATGTTTTTCAAGCCCCAGGTCCCTACACGTAAACGTATTGATGAAATTGATCCGTCCTAGGGCTAGAGGAAGCTTGTACTTAAGGTAAAGCCACCAAAAACCATGAAGCGTGTGCCAGTGAAGACGCTGAATCAACATATGGCCAACTCGTTCAACCGCTGATATTATGACAATCGTACTGGCGAGGCCGTCATTGTTCTTGGTAAAGGTTTGAAGACTGAGCTGATCAAGATCATTGATCCAATGTGGCTAGTCAACTTGACCGAGACCGACAACGACGTGCTACATAAGAATAAGATTTTGATTGAGCGACTTGAAGACTATGATCTGGCTATGCGGTTCCAACGCGTTGTGCATGTATGTTATGAGAACGGGATCCATAGCTGAAGAGATTGGCAGTCCAAGCGTTTCAAGTGAAAGCCAATGACAAAGAGCTCAAGATGAGGGGGTGTCTGTTAGTACACGGTTTTACGTCTCGAGTCTTTGTATTTAACGTTAATGTATTTGTCGTTTATTTATGTAATAAACTATTAATGTATTAAGGTAGTTCGCTAAAGTTATAGTCTAGTTCTCTAAGGATGTTTAGCGAACTAGATCTAAGTTGATTTACCCTCCTGATTCGCTAAGGATGTTAAACGAATCAGGGGGTGATTCGTTAAGAGTATTTAATTTAATGTATGTAACGAAGTGGACTCTAGTTTGTTAGGGGATGTTAACGAACTAGATCCATCTTCTATTTATAGTGAACACTTTTCACAGTTTAATATAAGTTTTGAGTTTAATTAACGAACCTCTGTCCAATTCTCTCTCAAGCTTCATCCTTATACTAATACTATTAATACACATACATACAACTAATATATAGATATATATATATACATCATATAACATATGAATCATACGTAATCATGAGCTAGATCCGTATAAGGTTAATCGTATAGCAGATCTGAGATCTGTGTAAAGTATTAGGATTAATTGCGAGATCAAACAATTTATTATACTCCACAACTAAAAAACGATCTTTAGTCAAAACAGCCCAAACAAAGTCACCAACTTCAAAATCAACTTGCCTACGCTTTCGGTCTACAACTTGCTTGTACTTTAAATTAGCGTGGGCCAAGTTTTCTTGCACAGCTGCATGAAATTCATGTAACCCCATCACAAAATCTTGTACCTTCTTGGGAAGAGAATTCGGGATAGGAAGTGGCATCAAATCGAGAGGACCCCGGGGCTTAGCAGAATAGATCACCCCAAACGGGCTAAAACCAATACTCCGATTAACCGCGTGATTATGAGCAAACTCCGCCTGACATGACTTTTGATCCCAAGACTTCACATGATCACCCACAAGACATCGTAAAAGATTACCAAGTAACCGATTAACAACCTCTGTTTTCCCATCAGTTTGAGGGTGATAGGCACTACTGAATTTAAGCTGAGTGTTCACCATTTTCCATAGGATGCGCCAAATATGACTCAAGAAACGAGTGTCCCGATCAGAAAAAATGGAAGATGGTAAACCATGCAAACGATAGACATCCCGAAAGAATAACTGAGCAACGTTAACTGCATATGTCGTCTTCTTGCAAGGAATAAAGTGCACCATTTTAGAAAACCGATCAACAACAACAAAGATCGAATCGTTTCCCCTCTGAGTCCAAGGTAACCCCATCACAAAATCCATACTAATATCAGTCCAAGGCTGTGAAGGAACAGGAAATGGCATATAAAGACCCGCAGTAGCCGCGCCCTTTGAGACTTGGCAAATTCGACACCTTTGAACATAACAACCTACCTATTTCCTCATAGTAGGCCAAAAGTAAGAAGACTGCACCAACTGTAAAGTACGATCATGACCAAGTACCAACATGACCCTCCCCGTGTAACTCAAGAATAATTTTCAACAGAAGACTGGAGTCAGGAATACATAGCTGATTCCCCTTGAATAAAAACCCGTCATGCAAAATAAAGTCTTATTTCTGACCCGCTTACACACCCTGCAACACAACCGAAAAATAAGGTTCAATGGCTAACTTCTCAAGAATAACATCCAATCCTGTCACATTAACGCTCACGGATAGAAGCAGATTTCCCCTCCGGCTTAAGGCATCAGCAACTCGGTTTGAAACACCAGTTTTGTGTTTGACCATAAAAGTAAACTTTTCAAGAAATGCTAACCAACGTCCGTGTTTATGAGATAACATGTCTTGTGTGCGAATATGCCTTAAAGAATCATGATCAGTGAATAAAACAAACTCTTTATGAAACATATAGTGACACCAATGCTTTATAGCCTGAAGCACTGCATAAAACTCCAGGTCATAAGTACTATATCTCAACTTTGCCCATGTTAACTTCTCGCTAAAATAAGCGATAGGTCGACCCCCTTGACTGAGAACCCCACCAATCCCAACCTTCGAGGCATCACTATGAAGTTCAAAAACTTGCGAAAAGTCAGGCAATACCAGAATTGGTGCGGTAGTGAGCTTTTCGTTTATAACTTGAAAATCTAACTTTACCCCCTCTTTCCATACAAATGTCATTCCCTTCATGCAATCTGTAATAGGGGCCATAATGGAACTGAAGTGTGGAATAAATCGTCTATAAAAAGAAGCAAGCCCATGAAAACTGCGGACTTCAGTAATGGTGGTAGGAGTTGGCCAGTTTTGAACAGCTACTACTTTAGACTCATCCACATGTATCCCATCACTAGAAATAACTTACCCCAAGAACAAAACCTTAGGGTTCATGAACACACATTTCTTTGTTGTTGCATAGAAATTGTCTCTGCAAAGTAAGGCCAAAACCTTCCTGACATGCACGACGTGCTCACTGAAAGAAGCACTATAAATAAGAATATCATCAAAATATACCACCACAAACTTCCCAATAAAAGGCTTGGCAACTGATTCATCAAACGCATAAAAGTACTAGGTGCGTTTGATTAACCAAAAGGCATCACCAACCACTCGTACAACCCTTCACAAGTCTTGAAGGCAGTTTCCATTCATCCCCAGATCTAAGACGAATCTGGTAATAACCACTCTTCAAATCCAACTTTGTGAAAATAGTAGCACCACTAATCTGGTCAAGCAAATCATCAAGTCGAGGAATAGGAAACCTGTACCTCACAGTAATCTTGTTGATGGCTTGACTATCAACACACATCCGCCAGGTGCCATCCTTCTTTGGAGTTAATAAAGCAGGAACAGCACAAGGGCTCATACTTTCACGAACATGACCCTTAGAAATCAACTCCTCAACCTGTCTACACAACTCTTCATGCTCTCTTGGGCTCATCTTGTAATGTGGCCTATTGGGCAATTGTGAACCAGTCACCAAATCAATATGGTGATGGATGTCACGCAAAGGTGGCAGCTCATCCGGCAATTCAGCAGGAAAACATCAGAAAATTCCTCAAGTAAAGGAATCACAGCTTCAGGAATCTCAACCTCCTCAGGCACCGGTTTCCCTATCAAAACAAAAACATTGTCTATCTCCATCAAATTTTCTTCAAACTGACTAATGGTCAACAGGTTACCCGAAGGATTTGTGGTTACCTGCTTGGGCTTGCTAGCAACAAGCGTTATCTTCACCCCACCAAACAGGAAGCTATAAGAATTGGACTGCCCGTCATGTTCTATACTTCGATCATACTCCCAAGGTCTACCCAACAACAAGTGACACGCATCCATAGGAACCACATCACACAAAACATCATCTTTATATGTGGCCCCGATAGAAAAAGAAACAAGGGCCTTCTTAGAGACCGTTACCTCTCCCCCTTTTTTAAGCCATTGAAGCTTGTAAGGCTTGGGTGACTCTCCGTCTTTAAGGCCAACTTTTGGACCGCCTCTTCAGAAATCAGATAGTCATAACTTCCAGAATCGATAACAAACGTGCAAACCTTCCACAGAATGGTACATGTGGAGTGGAATATGTTATGCTTAAGCCATTCGTCCCCATCATCCTTTGGTGTATAGCAAGAATGCCTAACCAAGTTCACCCCAACATCATCGGTCACAACCTCCTCCTCATATTCGGGTTCTTCATCATAATATGGGGCCTTTTCATACTGCTCATCCTCAAATTCAACAAACAAATGCCTCTTACCCGCTTGTTTACAATCGACTAGTCGATGGCCTGACTTGCCACATTTGAAACACTTCACCTCGCTACTACTAGCCCCCTTAGAAGATGAACCGGCATTGTTAAACCCCGGCCTCTGCTGAGTAGGCACGTCACGAGGTCCTCCACCACCCGACCCCGAACCTCCTCCAGTAGGGGCTGGTGAATATGAACCGCCCACCCGACGGTTTTGTTTTTCAAAAGCCAGTGCCTCGGGGATTGTTAACGGATCAAAAAGATTTACTGAGTCCAAGATCTGAACCCTTAAACCCCCAATATACCAAGCAACGAGTTGTTCATATGTTTCTTGAATATCGTTACGAGCCAACAATTGGTAAAACTCGGTTGTATAATCATCAACTAATCTGGATCCCTGCTTCAGATTCTGCAAACGTTGATACATCAACCGTTGAAAGTTGTGAGGCAAAAAGCTAGCTAGACCGCAAAAAAAAATTTTCATCTTGGGCCATATCACAATCCTTGACTTCCCAAGCCTGTTTCGTGCCACCTTCAATTGTTGCCGCCATGTTGATGCCCTCCCACGTAGCCTGGTAGCGAACAAATGCACCCGCTTATTTTCAGGCACCTCCTTGAATTCAAACACCTCCTCTACTATGGCCAACCAATTAATAAACCCTTCCGGATCCAAAATAGTCCCATCAAATTATGGAATATTGATTCGTATTCCAGCATCCCAACGTCGGTTTCCATCTCTATGTTCTTGCCTTGGTTCCCTCTCGTGAACCTTATCGGAAAATGAACCATCATCAACAAAAAAAGGATTATCAAAGGCACGCCCATCCCTGTTTTTAGGTGCCTGCCTTCTACGATTCATCAAATCAGCCATTCTATCAGTCAGTTGATCGACCACTTGATCCAATCGTTGTTCCACATGTGCCATAAACCGTTGCTCCAACTCTAGTTCATAAACCTCATCGATTGGTTTCCTGTTTCTCCTTGGAGGCATTTTGAGCCAGGAACCTGGATCTGATACCAGCTGATGCATCGGTAAAACGATAATGAAGATCGAATCACGTTGATTCTAAGAATACCTGTGATGAACTTCCCAAAACCCCCAAATCCAACCCAAAGGTCAAGAAAATTGAAGAGAAAAATAATTATTGATAATATTCAAGTCTAACTTTTCAGATTATATTACCAGCGTATAAAAAGACTTCTAAATACAAAATGGGCCCAAAAAAGGCCATGGGCCAAACAAAAACCCAAATAAAAACGTAAAAACTGACGAAAAAACAATAAAAGGCGCATAACTTTATTTAGGAGGCGTTTTTGTACTTCGGACAGGGGCCAAATCGCCGTAGGCATTTGCCACAACGTGCTCCTCGTCTCAAGCTTCGATTTGACTGGTAATGGGCTTGAAATGGAGCTTCGTGGGCCAAGTTATGCCTGTTTTCGTGGGCCATCTTTGGAAACCCGATCATGGGCCTCCAAATATAATATGACACGTTCTTCAATACTTGGGCCTCCATCACTTTCGGATATTGTGTTTGAATGTGTGGAGAGATATTGGAGAAGAGAACTATAGAATGTTTACGAGATGTGTTGCATCTTATACAATGGTGCACTTCACTGGATTGTAGAAGATCCAAATAAAAAGATGTTAATTATTTCTTATGATCTATGTAAAGAGGAATTTAAAGAGATACCCAACCTGATTATGGTGCAAGATATAAATGTACTTGGGGTAGCCATGGGGATTATGAAAGAATGTTTATTCAAAGTTGGATATTCTGGCGATACATGGCTGATGAAAAAGTACCATGTAATAGAGTCGTGGGAACTAGTACAAATCCCGTATGATGATATAAAGTATAATATTTTATACTTGTTGAGATTCAGATCACCCAAGAATGATGCATTATGCTTTGAAATATCACTATGTGATGTATAATGCTGCACCTGTATTTGTGGAGAGTCTTGTGTCTCCCCATAATAATGTTAGAGGAGTGCCAAGGTATATATTTTTTTCTTTGATTATATATAATATTAGAGGTTTGCCTTGACTTATTATTTATTATCATAATTCACTTACTTTTTGGTATGTTCTTCAGCTTCTGGACCAAAGCCCTAGTTTGATGTCGTTGAAGGAATCCGACAAGGTTTTGACTGAAAAAGTTTCATATGTTGTTCTTCGGTAAATGATGTTAAGTAGAATATGATGTTTAGATTTATCATGTTTCGTATGTTGCTCATGTAGTAAGACTATTGGATCATTTGATTCGTTAAATTTGGGTGATGAAATTGTTGGTAGTCTCGTATTTGTATATTTTCAAACAAAAGATTGATCAAGATTGTTTCTTTTTAAGTGATACAGAATGGTTGGTTTATACACAGGGGTGGACCCCACCCTTTAGCAGACGTTTGGGGTGCTAATGTGTTAACGAGAAAGGGGAAAGAGGGGTGGCGTCCACCCTATGGCACCAATTTTGAATCACTTGGCGTGGTGTTGTGCAGTAAAGCATCTGATGTGGTCTCTTGACGCCCGTATGTGGCATGTGACCACAACAAATAGTCTTAGAACAAGCTTTCTGATCCAACCTCCGGACCAAGCTCTGAATAGGCGCCTCTTAACCGAATCATCAACACCTTCAAAATTATAGAGCAAAGCTTGCATACCCTTGTGAGGTTGCACATTCTTCTTGTGTGAGACACGTTTTTTAATCGATTTCTCCCAGCCGTTTTAACAGTGGCGGCACAAGGTTTTCGGAGGCCTCAATCGGATTAAAAAGTTGGGGCCCTTTCTCAAAAACTTTTTAATATAAACCCTCGTTTTTCCTCATGTATGGTACCGACAACAGAATTATTAGTACTAATTTCAACTACTCTACATCGTTCTAATTTATAATGTTGACGTGTTTTACTAAAACCTAAAAAGCAATGAGAAAATTAAAGTAGATATAGGCAGTTCATATAATTGAATAGATAAATAGACTTAGATACATTAACCTTGAAAATTTGAAATAATTAATTTGACGGATGTAAATCGTTTGGCAATTAGCAAATGGAAGTTTTGACCCAAACACAATAAAATTATATTTAACTGGAAGAAATTAGCAATTAATATTTCATAGTGACAGTTGTCAATTCAAATATTAATTGCAATTTAATTTGACTGATGATTAAATGCAATTTCCAATTTCCATTAACTGCAATTGCCAATATCACGTTCCTGACTTCTCGCCTAAATCTTCAATTGCAGAAATTAAAAAAAAAATCCTCTAATATTTACAAAAACAGTTTTACTAAAATGGGGCATTTGTTATTTGGAGGTCTAAAGCCCTAGCTTGACCCATTAAAGCTATTGGGCCGGCCTTGCGTTTTAATTAGTTAAAAAGTATAAAAATGACACTTATAAATATAACGTTGTATGTATTCAGTTGGTTCATGTATGAATGCCAAAATCTAACTCTTAATCAACTCCCAATCAGCATATATGTTAAAAATTGACAAACATCAGATCAACCTAGTGAAGTGCGCCATTGCATAAGACACCGGCCTATGGCAGCGATTGTTTTGTCACTCAAATTTTTACATCCTTTCAAAATCCGGGATCTATGTCTAAGTAGTCTGACAAATATAAGAATTCCCGGAAAGACCAAAATGAGTTGTAGCAAACGGGTTCAAACCTCCTGGACCAAAGCCCATAAACGTAACTGGATTAGGCTGTGGTGTTGGGCTGGAACCCAAAACACACGCGGGGCATTTAAAATCAGCGAGCGAACTAGGGTTACGATTCCTGTTATGGATTCAATGGCAGAGATTGATGTTCATGACGATATAGTTGAGGAGATACTGATACGGTTGGATGTTAAGGATCTGAAGCGTTACATGTGCGTGTGTAAGTCATGGTTTTCTTTAATCACAAGCCCTCGTTTCGTTAGACGTCATATGAACCATAGTTGTAACAAAGATCACTACACCAATGGATTTGGCCAGAGAAGAGTTACTTTGTTCAAAAGTTTAGATTACTTTTATCGTCCTCGTCTTGTTGGTTCTTCCAACGGCCTCGTTTGCATCGAGTCTGAGTGTAAGCTTATGCTATGCAATCCGTTGACTAGAGAAGTAAGACAACTGCCGTCTCCCCCTATTTTCGGTTTAACATCATGTTGGGGTTTTGGTTATGATTCATCCGTAGATGATTACAAGGTTATTATAGGGACCTGGAACGGCCTGCATAAAAGAGATTTTATTTTATTGAGTTTGAAATCAAATAAGTGGAGATTTGCTGGAGAAGCCAAGTTTAAGTGGTTTGATGATCCGGCCGGTGTCTTATGCAATGGCGCACTTCACTGGATGATTAGCAACGATGATGGAAACACGAAGACGTCAATTATTTCTTATGATTTATCTAGAGAGTAGAGAAATCCACCTACCTAATGATGAAAGATACATACGTTGCAACCTCGGAATTTTTAAAGAATGTCTGTGCATGTTTGGAAATTATTCTTTTTCTCCTGCATACGTATGGTTGATGAAAAAGTACAATGTAAAAGAGTCGTGGGAGCTGGTAATGATTCGGCATGATGATGAGACAAAATATGATATTGTACACACTTTGGGATTGAGATTGCCCACGGGTGATGATGCATCGTGGTATTATAGTGCCTCTAAACGTTTCTGTTTGGAATATATATGGCTGCCCCTGTATTTGTGGAGAGTCTTGTATCTCCGCATGATATTGTAAGAGGAGACCCAAAGCTGATTGAGGATGGCAAGAAAGGGAGGAAGAAGGGTAGAAGCTCATGGCTTCGTTTTGCATGCTGTTCTTCGGTAATTATTTTTATATATATATTTTTTTTCAGAATATTGATCAATATTGTTTCTTTTGAGGGATAATGGTTTGTTTGTACTTGCAACCGTTTTACCTGTTTTGATCAACTTAAGATATTGGTTGTTAAAATATGATATATCTTCATGTGCTTATAACTTATAAGATCTTCAAAAAATAATACAAATAGGACATGAAATTAGATATCATAACATAACTAAGCTAACTGTTGGAAAATTGGCATGTGTGGGTAATGCACGATAACACGTCTAACGACTGCATAACCCCGTAACTGCAAACAACCACACAAGAAAGGAATAAATACAAACCAATATATCACAACACACAATTCAACAGTTTTTCAAATATTTGAATAGAAACATCAATTATCAAAACTAGAGAATCAAGTTATGATCCCAAACACGTATCTTTTTATTTAGTCATGATGTGTTGGCTAGATGAAACCAAAATGCATAGGAGCGTCTTTAACCATATCATATGAACAAAGGAATGAATCTTTGGCATACAGTTTGTTCTAACGCGTGGTGTAAAGCTGAAAGCAGAATTGCTACTCTTGAGCTAGACATCAATTGACCATAATGTGGTCAATGGTTTGGACCATATTGATGAAATAAAGTTGAATTGTACAGGGGGGCGGTTGAAAATTTTATTGGAAAGGAGTTCACATGTACAGTTGCTTGATTTTGTGTCTATATATTGTGGAACTTGACAGCAGGGCAAAAACAGCCATCTTGTTGAGATGTCCTCGTTCACATTGCATGTTTTGAGTTTTGCATACAAGGAGGACACATCATGGTAAGATGTAAAAGCAAACAGAAAAACTCCTCTTATATATACAGCATGTCAAGAATAACTTTTTGTCTCAAAACGGTATTGTGGGATTTTTCATATCGTGGCAATACCGACAATGTGGTTTCACAAACTGTTGGATTCGTGAACAATACCGGATATGCTAACAAAATTCTGATAGAGAAACTGTTTTTTTCTTTTATCATTTAAAGATGTTGGTGAGCATTTGTTTTCACTTGATAATTCTTATCAAACTACAGTTTTTTTTTTCGTTGAATGTTTGCAAAAAGCTTTAACATCAAACTAGCATTTACATTTTGATTCTCTAATGCTAGTTTTATTCCTAATCTACACGTACTAATTAATTAATATGCTCCAACTGAGATCAATACTAGTATTGAAGTTTCTGAAACTACAGATCCTCGTGTAGAAACACTTTAAGAAATTAAATTTGTTATGAGTCAAACGCTGAGTTGACCGGTACAGGTGATCTGGTCAAAGATGGAGTTGTGGGACCCACACTTGAGCCGGGCCATGTTTTCCGGTCGCAAGAGGCTATGCTATATCCATTGATCGATGTCATGGACGAAAAGGGTCAAGTAAATTACACCTCTGAAAACAACCCTGCAATTGTTGGTGGATAATGTTAATTAGGAAAACTTGGATCGAGAAGCTTCACAAGCCAGGCGGTTCCAAATTTGAAGGATGTCAACAATGAATATGAAGGAAGAAAGAGATATGAAGAAGCCGTGGTAAATGTTACGTACTGGAGAGCACTAGGAAACACTACATACATCTAAAAAACCTGCTCGGTGAAGCCGGATCACCAAGTGGCAAACAACTTGATCGCATGGGTCAGAAATTAACGGTTAATGATGTTTCGTGGTTTCCCTGTTAAGTAGAATGGTTAATTTCAACCTTTCAATTTGTTACACAACAAATCAAGTTCTTCTAAGCTGCAACAGTAATACTATTGGATTGTTTAATTGATCTTACTGAATGAGGATGGTGAAAGCGTTGCTAGTTTTGTATTTGTATATTTTTATACAAAAATATTGGTGAAGATTGTGTCATTAAGTGATATAGAATGGTTGATTTGTACTTAGCATATATTGTATTACATATTTATTTTTACTATGAATATCACTATCCGCTACTTGAAATGTCACAATACCCGATCAATAATTTGCTAACCTATAAGATAAGGTAAAACATACTCATACTACCAAAATATTTCTTAGGAACATTTTTATGTTCTTGGTTGAGCTTTCTATTTTTGAAAAAAGGTTATTTGTGAGTCTTGGACTAAATAATTTATATTTAAAATATAGGTGAAAGGCAATATCAAAACCAAATCTTGATTCTTAATAAAATTACTTGACTATCTATGAAAAAAATTATTGAATGTATGATGCACAAAGGTTATACGAAAGGAGGGCGGTGAAAGACAAAAAAATTATCATCAAATATCTATGAATTGGAGAGTATTTTAAAAGAATACTAACTAAAAATAAAAATTAAAAAGTTTGTTTCAATTTCAAAACATACATTGTTAGAAGAGTAGATAAAAGCATAGTCATGTAAGTAATCTAGATTATTAATTTTGAATTTGAAGAGTTGAGATTAGTTTGGGGAAACATTAAGTATAAAACAAGGAAAATGATAAAAAAGAATAACATATAATTGTTAGTTTTCTCTCCCCGCATGCAAAGCGCATGCCAATACCCCCCCATCAGATTAAAATGTTAATAATTTTTTTATACATCTTTTTTTCTTAAATCACATTAATAATAAGTGTTTTTTAATTTTAATATAAGTACCATATTGTTATAAAAAACTTAAAAGAATTTAGTGGGTTTTTTATACATTGCGTTATAGGTTATAGGCATTGTGCTTTTTATTCATTGTTTTTTATCCAATTATGTTTTAGCATAGTGTTTTTTTTTCCATTGTGTTATAAAATTGTGTTTTTTTTTCATAGTATTTTTTCCATTGTTTTTTTACATTATGTTTTTTTTCATAGTGTTTTCCATTGTGTTTTTTCCGGTGACCGTTTTCCGATGACCTTTTCCGGTGATTGTTATCGGTGATTTTTCCGGCGAAATTTCTTGGAGATTTTTTATCGGTGACTTAATGGACAACTTTTCCGGTGAAATTTTCCGGATACTTTTCCGACGAGGTGGTGGTGGTGGTTGTAGGAGATGAGTGAAGATGTAAGTGCGTTTTTTAGATTAATTTAAGTGGGTTTTCAATTTTAAAGTAGCAGGCTAAAATACTTTTCTTCCTAGTCTTCCTAGGAAAATCAAACTTCTTATTTGAACATAACCTACAAAAGCAATTAATTACAACTAAATAGACGAACATTGTCAGGAAGAGTATATAAAAACCCACTTTTCAAAGCCATGGTTTGTTTTTAGGCATCAGAGTTTTATTAAATAAACGAACTTCCTATCTAAATGTTGGACGCAATTTCCGTTGGGCCGACTCATCAAGCCTATGATAGGTTAAGCACGTAACTTGGTTTACCTAGAATAAATTACTTGGTAAACAAGTTCGAGCCAATAACTTGGACAACAAGAAGTTTATTTATTAATTATTATTTATTTGTTTATACTAATTAGTATTTGAATATGATTATGGTTTTTGTATTCTAGTCTAGTTGGGTTTATATACCCGAGCTTGTGGGTTATATAATGAAGATTGAGTATTGTAATTTTCGAGCTAATGAGAATTACAAAGATTGAGCTTATGATCTAAATGTTTTTTGTGCTCATCGATTCTGGTTACCAAACTTCATCAAAGCTCATAAACGTAAGTGGATTAGGCTGTGATGTTGGGCTTGAACTCAAAATACATTTGGGGTGAAATTATATGACGCTGATCTGGGCCTGTGTAATTAACTCACATCAGTTGGGCCACAACAAACTCGGTTCCTGTTATTTTCAATGACAGATGCTGTTCATGACGATGTACTTGAGGAGATACTGTTGCGATTCAATGCAGAGGATCTGAACCGTTACAAGTTGTCTTTTCGTTAAACGTCATCTAAATCTTAGTTATAACAAAGATCGCTACAACAATGAACTTGGCCATAGAAGAGTTAGTTTATTCAAAATTTCTGTTTTCTTTAATCCCCATATTCTTGTTGGTTCTTCAATGGCCTTGCTAGCATATGTACTTTTAGCTATAAGCTTATAGCTGGCAATCCGTTGACTAAAGAGATAAGACAACTCTCATATCCCCTGTATATCGGTCTACCATTGTGTTGGGGTTTCGGTTTTGATTCATCCACAGATGATTACAAGGTCATTATAGGGACTCTGGAAGGCGGGAATAATACGTGTTTTCAGTTATTGAATTTAAAATCAAATGTGTGGAGAGACATTGGAGAAAGGAGGTATAGATTTTTTTGATAATAATAAGGTTGGTATCTTATGCAATGGTGCACTTCATTGGATTATTAAAATCGATGAAAACAAGAAGATTATTTCTTATGATTTATCCAAAGAGGAATTTAAAAAACCCTCAACCTAATGATGCAAGTTATAAACATATTTATGGTAGCCACTTGGGAATTTTAAAAGAATGTTTATGCATAGTTGAAAATTTTTCCGATGTTTGGTTGATGAAAAAGTACAATGTAAAAGAGTCGTGGAAGCTGATAAGGATTCCACATAAGATGAAATATGTTATTCTACACTTCTTGCGTTTGAGACCCAAGGATGATGATGCATCATGGTTTTGCCGTGTTTCCGAACATCTCTGTTGGGAATATATCGATGCTCCTATATATGTGAAGAGCCTTGTATCTCCCCATAATGCAAGAGGAGTTCTAACATCGGTTCTATTTTATATGCTTATTTTCTTGGAACACATAAGTTACTTATCTTCTCGTGTCCTTAGTTTGATGACGATACCTCATGCTGTGGTATGAATCTATCTTCAAGTTACTTGTGAATGATGATTATTTAAGGAATTCTTATCATTATATGAGGTTCTCTAGCAACTTTATTCTTTGGTGGCAAAACTGAAGGTCTGTAGCAACTTTGTTCTTCAATATCAAATTTGTTCTTCCTCTGCAATATGCTCATCAGTAGAAAATTTGTTCTTCCGTTGCAATATGTTCATTGTTAGCAAATTTGTTCACTAATAGCATTTTTGTTAATTAGTGGCATAACTGATCAATAGTTAACGTGATATAGCTGTCAAGTGTCAACTAACAATTATAACTGGCGATGGTGATCATGAGGTTTTATAAAGCGTTGGATGATTCATTGCATCTATCTATTTTAATAAAAACCTATCATTTTTGCCACTTGTCAATCTTATAGCCATCCTTATCTTTTTTTCAACCAATTTTTATATATGGTCATTAATTTTTTAAGTCGTTGTAATATATGACATAAAAATTATAGGTTTATTCCAACTAAATCTATTATCAATTACTACATATAATAAGTATTCTCCATATGGATTGACAATAGATGATTAGTGAATTTTGAAGTGTTAACTAAAGTGTTTATTATGGTTTATATTAAAAATAATAAAAAATAAACATTCGATTCATAATATGTGGAATAAGAGCAATCGACTTGGACTAAATCTTGATAACGTCAGCGGCTAAGGCTTAGCCTTTAATACCTAAAAATACATATGATATAAAAACAAAAGGTTTTCGGTTTGACCCGAAACCTAGAATTTGGACCCAAGAACCAACCCGAATTACTTCGGTTCAGGTTCGGGTTAGTATTTTCTTGGGTTCGAGTTTCTCGAGTCGGGTTAGTTTGGGTTCAGGTACATGCTTTCATGGGTTGAGTTTCTGGTTACAGGTAAAAGTGACAGTCATACTTCAACGATTATAAATAAGAATCACTAGCCACATTCACTTTATGCAATTTAAATCTTATAATATTCTTCTAACTTAGAATAATCACTATTATTTGAATATGATTTTAATGTTATTATGTATTTGTCATTTTCATGACAATTACATTCATATGAAATAAACAAATCATTTTGTTATTTAAATTTTCGGTTTTTATGTTGTTTGATTATACAATTTTTAATTGTAAAATATAAAGGCAATTAAAAATATGCTATACACAAAATATTAATGACAATAAATTTATCATGATCAATAAATTTCAAACTGTAAAGATTCTAGAAATGATTATATCATTAGAGTTTAGGTATATTGGTTTTTGGGATAATCATGTTTTTTTATCAACATGAGCATATGTTCTCAAATGACATCATATTAATTGATTAAAAGCTATGATATTTTATATATTATATCACGAATGTAGTGTAAAACGTAGTTTTTACCTATTTGTAACATATTTGTGTAATCTTAGTTATGTAATTTCTATAACTTTAATTTAATTGTAACTGTATTAACAATATATGATCAATATGTTGACTGTATTTCAGTTAATGGTTGAAGTTTAAAATTTTCAACAATTACCCGTGTAATACACGGGCCTCAAACTAGTCTATCTATTTTAATAAAAGCCTACCATTTTTGCCACTTGTCAATCCCATAGCCATCCTTATCTTTTTTTTCAACCAATTTTCATATATGGTCCTTAATTTTTTAAGTCATTTCAATATATGGCATTAAAATTAAAGGTTTATTCCAACTAAATATATTATCTATTACTACATATAATAAGTATTCTTCATATGGATTGACAATAGATGATTAGTGAATTTTGAAGTGTTAACTAAAGTGTTTATTATGGTTTATATTCAAAATAATAAAAAATAAACATTCGATTCATAATATGTGAAATGAGAACAATCGACTTGGACTAAATCCTGATAACGTCAGCGGCTAAGGCTTAGCCTTTAATACCTAAAAAATACATATGATTTAAAAACAAAAAGTTTTCGGGTTGACCCGAAACCTAGAATTCGGACCTAAGAACCAACCCGAATTACTTCGGTTCAGGTTCGGGTTAGTATTTTCTTGGGTCGAGTTTCTCGAGTCGGGTTAGTTTGGGTTCAGGTACATGCTTTCATGGGTTGAGTTTCTGGTTACAGGTAAAAGTGACAACCATACTTCAACGATTATAAATAGAATCACTAGCTACATTCACTTTATGCAACTTTAAATTTTATAATATTCTTCTAACTTAGAATAATCATTATTATTTGAATAGGATTTTAATGTTAGTATGTATTTGTCATTTTCATGACAATTACATTCATATGAAATAATTAAAAAATCATTTTGTTATTTAAATTTTCGGTTTTTATGTTGTTTGATTATACAATTTTTAATTGTAAAATATAAAGGAAATTAAAAATATGCCATACACAGAATATTAATGACAATAAATTTATCATGATCAATAAATTTCAAACCGTAAAGATTCTAGGAATGATTATATCATTAGAGTTTAGGTATATTGGTTTTTGGGATAATCATGTTTTTTTTATAAACGTGAGGAAATGTTCTCAAATGACATCATATTAATTGATTAAAAGCTATGATATTTTATATATTATATAAAAAATGTAGTGTAAAACATAGTTTTTACCTATTTGTAACATATTTGTGTAATGTTAGTTATGTAATTTCTATAATTTTAATTTAATTGTAATTGTATTAACAATATATGATCAATATGTTGACTGTATTACAGTTAATGGTTGAAGTTTAAAATTTTCAACAATTACCCGTGTAATAAACGGGCCTCAAACTAGTCAGCTTATAAATAGAAATCGATTTGGTTAAATTAGATTCGAAAATCTTAACAAATTTCACACTCATTCTTTCTATCTTTGAAAATTATCTAGCAAAGTAATTCAACCGAAAAGTGTTCACAAAGATTTTCAAAAATAAGTGTACACCTAGTTTTTTAAATGGCAAGTTTGACCAATTAGTAACAACCAAGATACTGTCCTTTCTATAGGCTATGCGTAGTGGAGGGGTTATAAATTGGGAGGTTTTGCGCCGTGTGACGCCCAGTCAGCAAGGGATGAGAACTTGTTTTTGGGGTGTAATGGTGTAGGGCTACAATAGTAATATATATATATATATAGGGTGAGGTTAGAATAAGAAGTGAAGTTTGTCTAAGAAGTGTAGGAAGTGATCTGGTTCGTTAGATTTGATGATCTGATTGTCTAAATGAAAAATGTGTTTTGTAGGCTGTGTGTTTTATTTTAATACTTGTTTTATAACACTCCACGGGCATAATCGTCCAGTGTGTTATATTATATATGGAAATATTATCAATCTATAATTAACATTTTTCAATTTAAATTTAAAACACAAAACCAAGAACATTACAAGATATATAACATTGTGTTTTAAATCGAATTAATCAAAATAATAAAAAAAAACACCATATTTTAAACCAATTTAAAACACAACACCAAAAACACTAAGAACTAAAACACACTAGTGTTTAATTTAAAGCACACTATCTTGAACATTATAAACTATATTCCGGGGTGCTTTTAATCCATGAACAAAAACACTATCAATATATAATTATAACAAACAAAAACACAATTATAATAAATAAAATCACCATGAATAAAAAAAATACACACCATTATTCAATAATTAAGACCAATGTACATAAACTTTAACACAATAATCATGATCCATTATATATATGAAATAAAACACAAAAAAAGCATCTAATCGGATGAACAAAAGCACTATATTTATGAATTAAAATACTCCGCATAAACGTTGGCACGCTATAAAATAATTACAATTAATCAATAAGATAAAAATGAAAATGAAATTGAAAACAAGAAAAGGCTTAATGGATAGCCAGTTTATTCCACTATCCAACGTCCATTCCAAATATATTAAGATCCATGTAAATAGGAAATAATTAACAACATTATAGTTTCCGAATTTAATGATTAGCCACAACATATATAGAGAAGTTACAATTAATACATTAATTCCAAAAATAATAAAAAAAAGTATGACGATCTTACCCTTTGTGTGATTTATTTAATCCAATGGTCATAATCACTTCCTACTCTTCTTAGGAAATATTAACTTCTTATTCTAACCTTGCTGAGCAAGGTTAAAATAAGAAGTCAAACTTTTCATAAAAAGTGTAAGAAGAGATTTTGACTATTGGATTCAATAAAATACATAGGGGTAAGATTGTCTATAAGTTTTTTATTATTTTTGGAAATTAAAACTATTAGTTATTATAATTCCTATTTCCCCCTCTTCAATATTCCAATATGCTATTATTGGAGAACTATTAGTTATTATAATTATTGGTGTGTTTCTGCTATTATTGTGATTTTATTATTGGTTTATGTCAAGAACAATATTTTTGGTGTTCATTATTGGTGTGTTTTTAGTGTTTATAATTGATGTTTTAGTATGATATTTATTGTGTTTTTGTACATTATGTTCAACATAGCGTGTTTTTGTTCGTGATGTTCTTGGTGTTTTGTTTTAATTTTAGATTAAAATATGATAATCATAGATATAATATAGTGTGTTTTTGTTTTTGATGTTCTTGGTGTTTTTTTTTTGTAAATTTGGACTAAACTTTGGTGTTATGGTTTATAACACACTGTAATTCAGCAAGGTTTTACGTTATGTGTTTTTGATGTTCTAGTGTGTTTTTCTGGTAATTCAACAATGTTTATTTATAGTATGTAATAATGTTAAATTTGGATGAAAATATGATAATTAAATATTTAATAAATATTTCCATATATAGTATAACACATGAGACGATTATGCCCTTTAACACATCTTTATATGCTTTTAAAATAAAACACACCCTCAATTATCTAAGATCCAATGCTTCAAATTTTTTCCTACACTTTAAAATAAAACACACCGTTGATTGCTAAGATCCAATGCTTCAAATTTTTTCCTATACTTTTTAGACACTCTCATCTTTTAATAATAACCCCTCCCTATATATATATATATATATATATATATATATAGAAAAGGGTTAAAATAAAAAGACATAGTTTTATAGGAAGAGTAGAAATAACATAAAATTTAGAGTTAGAAAATTATTTAGCCTAAATCCTAGATCCTAGGAAACTATTTGGTATTCTAAAAACTACCAATCTCAACCACTAGATCATAGATCCAAGGTCTTAGATTTATTCTTACTCTTCCTATAAAACTATTTCTTTTTATTATAACCCACCCCTATATATATATATAGGGTTGGTATCATTTAAAAACTCTAAAAAAGTTAAGAACTCTTAGGAACCCTTAAAAACCAAACAATTTTTTAATTTTTTTTATATATTAACATTATTTAAGAGTAGTTTTATCATATTTTATATAAAAAAGTTTGATTACATATATTAATCACAAGTTTACATATATGTAAAATTTATGTACTAACAAATTTACATATGTTTAAAACAAAACATAGATATGTATAAAAACTAATTTTCAAAATTGTAATCGTAGATATAGATATAGAAAATGATAAAACTACTCTCAAAGAACGTTAACATACAAAATTTTTTATAAAAAACATTAGTTTTCAAGGGTTCCTTCAAGTTCTTAAATAATTTAACAGTTCTGTAATGATACCCATCCTATATATATATATGTATGTATATATATAACACACATATTAATAAAATAATAATATTTTTCTTCTTCTTCCGGCGATAAAAAAAAATCTGCCCCCGCCCCTTTTCGCCCCAATATCGGCAAGGGGGGGGGGAGGGGGTGTTCCTCCATATTGTCACCCTTTCTCGCCCTTTTCCTCGCCCCATTACGGATGGCCTTATCAAACATAGACATACAGCTATTTTATAGAAACGGTTCTAAATTTGTAGATGTCATTGTCAGAGCCGCCCCAATGGAGGGACGATGTCGGTGATCGCGGCCCAAGTTTTTTTTTTAACTTATATATTTTAAATTGTATACTTCGTTTTAACATCGACCAATTAATTATTGATCGAAATTTTGTTAGTGCAATTGGAAAAACCATCTCAAGGCGATGCAGAGGTCTCTGAGGTCTCTAGTTCAGGACATGGCAGCGACGCCCATTCATCTTTTATGTGCCCTATTTTTCTCTTCTTTACTTTTCTATCTTTATAACGTTGCCCCAAATTGCTCAGGTAAGTAAATCCACCATTCTAAACTCCTTGTAAATAGCTGTTTCAAGCTTTATTTTGTGACTGAAAAGTTGGTAGTTGGAACTTATGGTAGAATTTCTATACTTAGAGTAACTTATTATACATTTCTATCTAGTAACTAGTATGACATAAAATGAGGAAATGTTTTCCCATATAGCTGCTTGCTAGTCGGTAGTTTATATAATTTCCTTCTCGCTGAAAAAAAAATCAAGGAAAAGTGTAAAGTTTGTTCATATCAGCATACATTGACATTTAAAAAAGAATAGTACTATCAATACAAAGTTTCACATAAACACATTATCCAGAAATAGCTATGAGTACAGTGATGTTGCGGTATGTGCCAATGTGAAACAATGTTTACGAAAAGTGGTGGACGGGCATTTTACTGCCGCCATTAAAGTATTATGCTCTTCAAGGGTTGCACCTTTCGGCAATGACACTTTGAAAGCGTTAGTGGCTAAGCATCCCAATTTGCCCCCACCGGTTATGCCTGCTTCATTGCTTTCTGAGCCTCCTCTTGTTGTTGATGAGGATTGTGTGCTTGGATGCATTAAGTCCTTCCCTAAAGGGACGTCATGCGGACGAGATGGATTGAGGGCACAACATATTTTGGATGCATTTTGTGGAGAGGGGTCGCCGATCGCTGTTTGGTTACTAAAGGCTACTACTGCGATGGTTAATTTATGTTTGGGGGGAGATGCCCAAGGGTTTTGGCAGAGTTCATTGCGTCGGCTCCTCTCACACCGTTGCTCAAACCGGACAATGGGATTAGACCTATTGCCGTAGGTGCCATTTGGAGAAGATTGATCTCTAAGGTGGCTATGAGGGGTGTTGGGAAAGACATTACTAAATACCTGTGCGACTTTCAGTTTGGGGTGGGAGTCCCTAGTGGTGCAGAGGCCGTTCTTCATAGCGCGAACAGGTTTTTAAGTAAGTTCCATTCTGATGGGTCATTGGCTATGCTTACTATTGATTTTAGTAATGCCTTCAACTTGGTGGATAGGACTGCCCTTCTGAATGAGGTTCGGGCTCGATGTCCATCTATTTCCTTATGGGTGAACTTTTTATATGGGCAACCGGCCAGGCTATATGTGGGGGATGACCACATTTGGTCCACCACTAGGGTTCAGCAGGGGGACCCTTTGGGACCTCTTCTTTTCGCCTTAGTTCTGCACCCACTTATTCATCTAGTCCAGAGTTCCTGTAAGCTTCTCTTTCATGCTTGGTACCTAGATGATGGTACAATTATTGGGGACTCTAAAGAGGTTGCCAAAGCTTTAGATATTATCAGGTTGGAGGGTCCCCGCCTGGGCATTGAACTTAATATTAAGAAAACCGAAGTATTTTGGCCGTCGTGCAATGGGGTTAAGGTGCGGGACGGGGTGTTTCCCTGTGAGATTGGAAGACCGGTGCTAGGTGTGAAACTCCTCGGGAGAGCCGTTAGCCGGCATGCCGGGTTCATCAGTGAACTTGCTATGAAAAGGGCTTCCCGAGCTGTGGAGTTGATGAGCTATCTCCCGCATTTGCGGGACCCTCAATGCGAGTTCCTTTTGCTCCGCTCATGTATGGGAGTTGGAAAGTTGTTGTTTGGTCTCAGAACATGCCAACCTGTGTATGTAGGAGAAGCAGTTTCTGTGTTTGACAATGGCCTTCGGGGGGCGATTGAGGACATCGTGGTTTGTGGTGGTTCCTTCTTTGGAGATTTTCAATGGAGGTTGGCATCACTTCCGACTCGTTTTGGAGGTTTTGGTTTATGTTCAGCTTCAGACGTTTCTACTTATGCGTTTGTGGCCTCGAGGGCGAAATCTTGGGAATTACAAGACCACATTCTTCGAGGTTGTGGTATTTATGGGTTTGACTCCGATTATGGGAGTGCGATAGATCGGTTGCACATTTCACTTCCCGATTTTGACATTATCGGTTTCTCTAATAAAGACACCGCCCCCCTAAAGCCCAACATGCTTTGGCGAGTGCCCTTTATAGTGGAATCATCAAGAGTTTGGAAATGAAGTTTGATTTATCCCCTCATCAAAAAGCGGTGTTTGAGTGTCTTCGGGCTCAAGATTTCTTAAGTGTTCTCCCTATTGAAGGATTGGGCCAATATATGTCAGCTTTGGAGTACCGGGCCATCCTGAAGTATCGGTTAATGATCCCTTTGTTTCCGGTAGATGAGCCGTGCCTGGTTTGCCGTAAGGTTTGTTTGGATTCTTTTGGCGAGCATGCGGTTCACTGCAAAGAGTTGCCTGGGTTTAAGTACAGGCATGATTTGGTGAGGGATGTTCTATGCGATGTTCTTAAACGAGCCGGAATTTCGGCTAAAAAGGAAGCCCCCGTAAACTTTCTTACGGATCCTCAAGAAGGAAGATCTACATTACGACCGGCCGATATACTTGTTTTTGGGTGGGTAGGGGGAAAACACGCTTGTGTCGACCTCACAGGAGTGTCCCCTCTTGTTGGAATTAGGGACACTGGATTTGTAACAGGCCAGACAGCATTGAAGGCGGCATCGGGCAAGGTTGCTAAACACGAGAGAGCTTGTTTGGAGAATCAACACGTGTTTATCCCCTTCGCCTTTGACACTTTTGGTTTCTTAGCTCCGGATGCCGTGGACCTTTTGAATAGGGTTCAGAAAGTTGTGTATTGTAACGTATCAGCTCATAAGAATCAAAACTTTGTTTTTAGTCGGATTGGGTTTGCTATCCAAAAGGGGGTTGCGGCACAGCTTGTTACCCACTTACCTGCCACTTCATTGTAAATCGTTTGGATGTTTCTATGAAATATAAAAGGAGCCAATTATGGAGGTTGAGAGAGAAAGAATTGTAATTGTAAAACATAATAATAAAGATACCATGAGATGTTCTTACCTTACCTTTGGTATTTCACATTTACTTGTAACCCAAAAACACCATCTGCAACATATCACATGTATACAAAATAAAAGGTACTAATAATTACAAATGACCACCAACATTTTGTAACGCCCCTCTATTACTCACATGTCCTATCTAGCTTCATCCATGTTCAACTGAGAAAATACTTGGCTTTCGCTCATATAATTCATGGCCCGGCTATGACCATTCACGTCGGAGTCATCGTCGATAGTATTAGACGGCAAGCGATGGATCATCGACATTGACAACTGCAACGACGTGTTCATTGTGCTATCTTCGTACGGCTCTTTCTCCACAAACATTTGTTGAAGCTTCAACGCATATTCCAAGTCCCATAGCACATCAGTCATGCTCGGTCTCTCATCTCCGGTGTTTTTCAAACACCTCTCGACCGTCTCCAAAAACTTTCTTAAAGAATTCGGGTTTATTGTACCTACAAGATATGGATCCATTATTGCCTCCACCTTCCCGTCCTGTATATGTTTGATCCCCCAGTCGGCCAAATTTGCTTCCTTTTGAGGAAGCGTGTTATCCAGTGCTTGCCTAGCGCAAAGTACTTCAAGTAACACTACTCCAAAAGAGTAAACGTCTGATTTTTGTGTCAGTTTCATGCAGCTAATGTATTCAGGATCCAAATACCCAAAACTGCCTTTGATATACGAAATCTCGGTTTCATCAACATTATCTAACCTCGATATCCCAAAATCGGCCACTTTTGCAACGTACTTTTCGTTAAGCAAAATGTTTGTCGACTTGACATCTCGGTGGATTATTCCTTCATCTGACCCCGTGTGAAGGTAATGTAACCCTCGAGTCGCGCTAATGCAAATCTCGAGTCTCTGTTTCCATGAGAGCTTCGGGTGCGCTTTGTTCTCATATAAGTGATCTTGAAGTGTCCCCTTCTCCATAAACTCATACACGAGAATCATCTCGAACCTCTCGTCGCAATACCCTATCAATGTAACAAGATGACGGTGTCTTATTTTCGACAACACCAAAATTTCTGTCACGAACTCAGGTCGACCCTGCCCGTGTCCTTTTTCGCCCCGTTTCACTGCAACTACCATACCATCAGGAAGAGTTCCTTTATACACCTTCCCGAACCCGCCTCTTCCGATCAACAACTTCTCGTCGAAACCATTCGTTGCGTGCAAGATATCGGCAAAGGGAAACCGAAGGCTAAGATTCAAATTAGGTATCGGTGACGGGTGATTAATAGTAAAGTCCATATTTATGCTCGTGTACGAACTCCGACCGTAAGAAGGCACCACGTTAGATTCCGGTTTTGCCCCAACCACCGGCTTCGCCCTGCCACATCTCGACCCGATGAAAAAACCAACCAACAACACCAACACAAAAGCCACACCTCCAAGAACACATCCAACCACAATAAACATATTCTTACTCTTCTTCCCACTGCCTCCATGATCAACCACACCCGAATTTGACACTAACTCCATGATCTCGAGCCCGTTCAAGAACGGGGCTAGATTCGCACCATCAACCGCACCAATACTAATATTCACCAACTCCGAATCACCCGAACTCACCACAAAATCATTATAAAACGGAACTTGAACGTTGTTCATTTTTGCGGGTTGAATCGTCTTCTTGTACTGGCTGTAGACGAACAGATTAAAGCCTGCATCAACGGGGACCGAGCTATTAATGTCACAAAAATGAGCTCGAACAAGGTATATGGTGCTGTTATTAACCCCAAAATTCCATGTTATATTAACCGAAGAGTCTATCAGTTGCTTCGCGGTTTTATAAACATCATCCGGAGCATCGAATCGGGTAGAACCCTCAATACTATACTCCAGCTTGCCCGAGACTGATATGTTTCTTGCTGGTTCACTCCTGAATATGTAACCATCATCCGGTATCCAGTTTCTTCTTAAAGTGTCACGTTCTGTATCAATATTATCTCCACCAACATTAATCCTATAAACTGGGATGAATGCATACGCTGATGATAAATCATTCATATCAGCATCAGCACCCGCAGGTGAAACACGCTGTACACTCACACCATGCCGAAACAGTTCAGGCGGTGTTGTGAAAGCTTCAATGGCGGACACGAAAGCCGGAGAGGAATCACTGGCGGGTGTGAATTCAATTTGGAAATTCTTTACTAATCCAATTGGGATAATGAAGTCCTTAATAACTAAAGTGTTTCCCACGGTAAAATCGGATAACAAGGGAAACCCCGAAGCCGAAACATCAAACTTGGAAGACGATAACTCGAATGAATTATAAACAAAAGGGTAAAAGTGAAGTCGTACCATCACAAAAGTGTTGTTTTCATCTGCCTGGAGGTTGTAAGACGCCTTCTGAGTGAAAACTCTTGATGTTTTGTAGATATCCAGCATGTTGGAAGCCGGGTTGTTCGCGGTGAGGCCACCGGAGACCGAGAAGGAACTCGGGCTGTCATCGTCTCCTATGAACGTCTTGCCGGTGTAAGTGACAGAAGATTTTGATCCGCAGCTGATGAAGTGGTGGTCAGGTAAGGAGTACTGTGACTGGGTAACGAAGAGATGAGAGAAGAGGATGATGAGAATGAAAGAAAGGGTGGAGTCCATTGATGGAATGGAGGTGATGAGTTGTTACTGGTTTGAATTGGATAATTATTTATTGGTTTAAGTGGAGGAAGAAGACAATGTGGGACAGGAGTTGACGAAGACTCGGAAGATTAGCAGTGTCTAGTGGTTCTAAATGGATTATTGACTTGTTCTTTGTGTTTTTGATACGAGACATTAGATATTTGAAATATTATCATTTTTCATTGGAAAATTGAATTTTAGTAATTCCAATTAAATGTTATTGGCTGATATTAATTTTAAATGAGTTTATACTCACTGATGGTCCTAAATTTAAAAAAACAGTGTGCTGGCACATTTAGAAACATTGTGCCACTTTTTATTTCCTGTCGTTTGACTTATGGCAGGGAGAGCCGCAACATAAGAGACTTCCGGGACTGGATCATGAGTTGGAGTATCCGGGTTTGGAGAGTAGTTGATACCATCATCATCATATTTGTTTTCTTTGTCATCTTCCACGACTTCTTGAACCGGAGACTCAGTACCTGCAATCGCATCAACATTAAGAATAGAGGAGTCTCAGCCTCCAAAGTTGCATCCGCATCCCTTACTTTCTGTGTCTGATCAGTAGATTGGGACTCCAATATGGGCATCTCAGATTGTGAAGCAGATTGATCAACTGCTCCGCTTCCACCACCAGCACCACCATTACCATTGCCACCATCATTTCCATCACGCGGCTCATCAAAACTGTTATGTGGATCATCATCCTCATTATCGTCCTCATCATCTTCCTTATCTGATTCATCATCCTCATTATCTAAATCATCATTATCAGAATTGAACCATGATCATCATTACCTTAGTCACAGTTGCTCCAATAGCTAGAGCAACTATAGTAATGGCGTGTGTGACAGTAGTACTTGCACTAACAATCGTACTAACTACAACCGCATCACTACCAATAACAGTGACTCCAACACCACTTCCACTAGAACCATCACCACCAACTACAACACCACTACCACCAGTATCATCTTTGCGACCGATAGTATGCGCATCTGTAACAAGCTCGGCTAAGGCAGATTGTCGTTTTCTTGTTTCCTCCTCATCATCATTATTAGAGTCTGTCAATGTTCTGAACACTTCTAGTCGGCTTTTAAGATATTCTATTTCTTCATCAGTCAGCTTCATGATCTCAAGATCAGCAAGGTATCTGTTCACAGGGGCTTCATTGAACTCAACTTCATTAATCTGAGCTCTCAGCCCGCAACTCCACATTTTCACCAATAAATGTTCCAACATTTCGTGAGGAAGTTAAATCCCCTTCCAAGAACCCAATCCTTGACTCCAGACGTTCGCATTCCATCAACGTCCTATCAACACCCGACTCCATTATTCAAGTTATCTACACCCAACCACAATTCATTCCTCAAGTTGTTTGTAAGATTGGAGGAAGACGCAAGTCAGTTTCAAGGTAAGAAACCTTTGATTCAAGTATGATCACCTCATCATGGCATTGAGCATTGAGGAAAGACACACTTGTTATCAACTGCTGCTGACATGTGATTTGGTTCTCCAAGTTTTCTTTCCACAATCTCTGGCTCTCAATCAGGGAACGCTCAAACTCCCTGTCCTGCTCCAACTTAACAACTCTGGCAGCCAGAGTGTCTTTTTCTTTCACAACTTTCTCATTTGTTGCATGTTGATCCTTTACAAACTTGATCATAAGATGTTCCCGTTTCACCCTTTTTTTGTTTGATACATCAAGAGCCTGAACCTATCAAGGATAGGATCCCTAAACACTAGAGACTTCTTTGATTTTCCACTGGACAAGGGTATCACTGATATGACAAGCCTTTTAGTGGTTGCGTGAGGTGTGATGAAGAAGCAAGGTTGAATGGTTGTTTGAGTGGCATTGTTATCGTATGGGTAGATAGAGATGTGGTTAGGGCTAAAGGCAGGCTGATGGGTTCGGTTGTGGTAGTTTGTGTGTGGGTTGGAGAGATAAAGGTGGATGCCTAAAAAGATGTGGCTTTGATTGGAGATGTGAATTGGTAGGTTGGTGAGATAAAACTTGATGATGTCCTAGGTGGTGAGAGACTTTGGTGTATGGGTGAGGTATGGACTGGTTCGGTTTCAGGTTCGTCAGATGAGGTGTGAAGGTTCTCAAAGATAGACGGTAAAGTTTCGTGTTGTCTTGATGGATATGTCTCGGGTGGTGTGATGGGTTCATCTAAAAGTCTCCTAGTGGTTTATTTAGTCTTGGTCTTGGTTTTAGTTTTAGTCTTGGCTAGGAGTTATTTCCTTTTTTGTGCGGCTAAGGTGCGGGGTAAGGTTGTTGGTGAGATAAGGTGACAGTTTGTTTGTGTGGTTTGTGGTGGAGGTGTGGTTAATTGGGTTGGCTGTATGGTGGTGGTCTGTGTCATAATGAACGAAGGAAATGTTACCTTTAACGTAGGCACTTTTGAGGAAGTGGGCTTCTGGAAGTCCCCAACCTTCTTCAAACGATTTAAGGGTTGCTCGGGTTCTTCTTCTTCCTCGACTGGCAATGAAGAACTCCCGGCAGAAGGCTTGCTTGGAGCCTTCCTTTTCTTGTTCTAGATCCTTTTCGTTATGTGTCCACCCTCAACGTCATTGTCAATGTCATTAGCCTCATAATCAGGCTCATCATCATCATCACCATCAGCACCACTATCTTCATCACCTTCAACCTCTTCCACAGCCTCTTCCTCAAGCTCAGTTGCAGCAAACTGTCCAAACTTCGTACCTAGACTTTCTTCCTGATACACATACCCACTTCTTCCTTAAAAACGGCCTGTTTGACTAAAATAAACAAACAATAAAACAAAAGAAAATTTAAAACTGCCAAGTATAAACCAATCGAATCGAGTTGGATTTAGATCAAACTCTGGATTCAATCGAATCGAGTTTTGATCTCAATCGAATCAAATTTATAAAACTCGATTTGATTGAGATTAAATTCAATTCAATTTACTTGTTAAGTCAAATCTGTGAAAAACTTCAAAGTATAATCTAATCGAATCGAGTTTTGGGATTCTGTTGAATCTAGCTTTAAATTCTTGTTAGTACGGAAAATGTCCAAGTCTGAATGAATCGAGTTGAGTTTCAGAGAATCGAATCAAGTTTCCAAGCTGAATCGAATCAAGTTTTAAATTGGATCGAATCGAGTTTTGAAATTAATCGAATCGATTTTTAGAAATTTGCTTCAATTAAAATTAAACTCGATTCGATCAGAAATGAATTCGATTCGATTCACTTTGCCTTTAGATTTTGTCCATCAGTATTTTAATTGTTTGATATTTTAACTCTATTCGACTTAAAGTTGATTCGATCCAAATAACAACTTCATATCCATATTCAATTCAAATATACAATATGTTAACATTTTAATTCCACTTCACAACAAGGTCGCCCAGATCCGATTTACACTTCTGGGCACTTTTCTTTCTTGAACTCGACTCAAACAAAGGTTAATTGAACCCAAAAAAGTCCGGAAAAACCCTAAAATCTTAAAAACCATATAAAGCTTTACAAGAATCTAATTAAATCGGTTCAAAAATGTATTATGATATCGATGACAAGAACATAACATTGATTTATCACAAAAATCACCACAAAGAGGTCCATACATCCACTAAAGGTTCGGTTATGAACCACCAAGAACAAGGTCAAGAAGAACAGAGATTTGATCAAGAAAAATGGATTAGCGGTCAATGTTTGATGATCTATCAAGTGTAAAACAAGAGTGAAAGCAGTTTGATGTTTGTTTTTGTGTTTGCGTTCAAAGACGGTGGAGGAGGCAGTGGTTAGGGTTGAAGAGAAAGAGAAAGAGAAAGAGAAAGAGTTGAAAGTGTTTGGGATAAGTGTGGGTGAATGAAATGAAAGATTTTTTTGACTTCCCCTTTATATATGGTCAGCCTATCTCGCAATAGGGTCAAAACCTCTCGAGTTTTAAACGATTTTGCACTCTCAACCCCCGAACTCTAAAAGTTTTATAGATATAAACCCGCAAAATATTTATATACCGAAACCAAATACTTTAAGTATATGTAAGGTATATTTTGTTGGTCGACTCATTAACAACATTTGCAATATGGACCGTCAACATAGAGACATAAATAAAAAACTTAAAATTAAGAGAATGAAATAAAATAAAATTAAAAATAAAAATGAAAATAAAAATAACAAGTAAAAATAAAAATAAAAAATAAAACATACTTAAACCAAGTTTAAGTTAAAACAAGAAAACAAAAATAAAAAATTAAATTTAGGTAGGAGTAAATATGAAATTAACATTATATGTCAATGATATTTACAAAATTTTCTAACGATTTTTAATATTTTTTTTGCGAGAAATATCACAACATGAAATCACATTGATCGATAACGTCGTAGATCACACTTCTATTTCAATATTATTATGCCAAGAACTCAAAGTCGATTGTAGATATATTTTGTCCACTTTAAACTTAACAAGTATTTAAGTGTCAATGTGATACGTTAAGGTATGTATTAAGCACAATACTTATTTGGTCCCCATTAAATCCAACATGTTACCGAATTCATCATACCTCGGGTATAATTTGTGTTCATTAGATCACCCCGAATTGACTCTGACCCCTAATGATTTATCAAAATATTTTGAGCTTATTTAACCTTTTGCAAACTTTTACAAACAATAAAAGTTGAACCGTGGACTTACTTGCGAAGTTTGGACTTACATGCCTTCATATAAAGAGTTTAAGACTTACTTGTTTGCCCCACGTTACGTGGTTCTAATATGCCACTTTTTGTTTGTTAATTAACAACATTTTGTGTTGAATTTAAATTCTTTTAAGCACTTTCAGTTTTTTTGCGTTTTCATTTTGATTTTTAATATATATATATATATATATATATATATATATATATATATATATATATATATATATATATATATATATATATATATATATATATCAAAGCAAGAATAATTTTATGGTGATCAATCATTAACGGGCTCGTGTATGACTAACAAATAACATTTTTGCTTTCATCGATATGACTTAATGTGGAGTCATGTAACCGCTTCATAAAGGTAAAACCACTAGCATAAGCGGCTAATTTAGTTTATATCACTATGACACTTACTCATTTGGGAAACCAATCTACACACCAATAAATGATCTTGTTGGCTTTGATTTACTATTTACATGTGCTAGAATTGTCAAAGATAATTTCTTATCATTTTCCAAAGGTGAATCAATTTCTCAAAATTTTATTATTTTTATATTATCCAACTTCCTCTAAACAGGAGCTCCCTTTAAACAGAAAAACATTTTAAATCATTTTATAACTTTCTTAAGAAAATATAAAAATCTTTTTGGTGAGTCAAACGACTCATTTTTGTTTTTCTTAAATATTAATTGAAAATATTTTTGATAATTTATACTTAACTCATTTTCTCCCTCTAAAATTGTGATATATTTGAAAAATATTTATAGTTTTAAAACACAAAAAAATAATGTTTAATCAAAACAAATCATGCAAAGTGACTCTACAAGGTATAGAAATCGGGCATGATCAAAGGCCTTTTAAGGTCTGCAAAGTTGTGATCAGAGTGGACCCTTTCAATACTGACAAGTTTCCAGTCATAAAAATCACGAATGAAATGTATTTGGCTGCCAATATGGTTTGTCTTAGAGTGTTGGACCGGGTTTTTGACAATACAAACCGCTGCTTTGTTATCAGACTTGATAGGGGTGTTAAAGAAATTCAAACTGTAATCCAGCAGCTGATGCTGGATCCATATTACTTGTGTGTAGAAGGAGGAGGCGGCAATGTATTCTGCTTAAGCTGTGGATGTGGATATGGCGACCTGCTTCTTGCATTTCTAAGGAATAACCGGTCTCCATGGAACTGACATCCTTCTGAAGTTGATTTTTGAAAGACCGGTTGTCGGATCATATGATGTCATCGTATACATGTAAGTGAAATACGATACAGACCAAATACGTTGTGTCACTATACTAAGCTATAAGGCCCAAACAAATAGCGAAGGAATCAAACACATATCAACTCAAAGTAACAATCACTCTTTGAATATAACAATGTCATAGAGTACAAGTGATTACAGCAATTCACCCAAAGTCAAAGTCTCAAAGGTTTTAAAATATGACAAAGTGTCACCTATTTATACATCTTGGCCTATAGGCGTATAAGTCTATAACGTATTAGACTTACACGCTGGGTAAAGTGACTTATACGTCCTTAACAATCTATTATGACCAAAATCAGCTCGTTTAACCTTGCAAGACCTAGCATTAGACATTTTGCACTAATAAACTCCCCCTTGGATGATGCTAGATCTTGAATTCTTCATTCTGTCATTCCAAAAGATTTTTGCCCGATTTGTACAACTTGTGTATATAATAGACCTCGGTCATATAAAATTCAAAGTTTGGATCTATCAAATTACCCACGGCTGCTTGACAGCACCCCACGCATCCGAAGATTCATTTTGTTGACCTTGGTCGAATCTAAAATATTAATAGTGAACAAAATTCTCAAAAGAACACTATCTTAGATTACGATTATTTATCCTATACTCGGACAAATTATATTATAAGAATTAATCCACCATCATGCGGATATTAGACTTGAAAGAATCTTGTCACAATCCTTTTCGTCCTTTTTTTTGCAAATCCTTGGAAAAAACATCGTCATTATCGTCCGAATCATCATCTTCCTTAGAACAAACCACCAACATCTGCAATAACACACAAAAAATGAAAAACTGATATGACAAAGAAAATATAAGCAAAGATTTCTTACAAAATCGTTAATTTTGACTTTTCGAAAACCTTTATTTGACATTTCCAAAATATGTTGACTTAATAATCTGACAATTATTATCGACAATTAAGATCAAAGACCATCAACATGACTCAAAATACATCATTTTCGTCACCAAATCATTCAAAAATACAGCTTTAATAGTTCAATTTTGACATTTTCAAAGAACTTCTGAAAACCCGTTTTCATCTTAATCAAGAACAATTGTTTTCCTGAAAATTACTACTAATAAAGCATCAAATATCATACCTAATTATCAACATACCTGGAATTGCAATACAAACGATTCAAAGCAGTTTTTATGAAATTATCAGAAATGTTTGATTTGTATATTTGTAAGGGTTTAAACTGAACTGCAGAGTATATAATAACTAGTATTAATACTGAATCTACCAATTTGTCGGCAGACCTTGAAAACCCCGTCTACAGTTGATCCACTAGATACTTATAAATTATATTATAGTTGCATAACAGAAGGTATCCGTATAAATCAAACATGTCCGCCCGTGTAAGTATACGTCGTATATGTAATGAAAACATATACGTCATATATGTTTATTATATATCCGTCGGATATGTAAGTGAAACATATCAAAACATAAAATTCACACTTTCGAATCCAATCAAGTCCAAATTAATAATCTTGATTAATACACTTGATGTTTAATCCTATTTTGAAAATTTTTGTCGAAACCAACCATTCGATTCAGGTTCTCGGATATCCAAACCCGATTGACCATTCACCAAAGTCGAAAATAATACAAAAATGTAAATTTTTTTTGTTTTTTTATTAAACGAAGGCTGTAAGCAAAACAATATTTTTCAAATTACTATTTACAAATATTAAGACATGAGCATTAAGAAACATATTTTTGTGATTTGAGCAAGGAATCATATTGATCTATCTTTCCTTCCATCACGGTTTTATATTTCAGTTTTATTATGTCTAATGTTAAGTCAATCATTGGTATTGTTGTCCACTTAAACTTTAAAACAAAAGATTCAGAGATATTAGTGATACGATTAAGGTTCAATTAAGCACACAATATCAGATAGTGATATGATTCTAATCTTGATCCAGGCTTAATTTGATTTTACCATATCACCCCTGTTGGGTTCCAGTGGTGATCAGTCAATGGTTTAACTTTTAAACCCGGTTTAATAAAATTAGTTTCATAATTATTAATAATATTAATAACAGAATACGCAGCTGAATATAAAATGAGTATCACCATTTAACGGAACCGTACAGGATCCGGTTACAAACCATACGAGTACGAGTCAAAACCAACCAAAGTAAATATAAATCTAAACCGACAATATTTAAGTTTACCTCGGTTAATGAATAACCGGTTGAGACACCGAGGTTCAAAGAACGTTGCTATGTGACGAACCGAGATAACCCGGTTTGCGATGGCGGCGAATAGGTTCAGCGACAGCGGCAAATCCAGTTGGTGGAGTTCGGATGGGACAGCGGTGGCTTGTGGCAGTACGCGGTGTCAGTCGGCGGCTTAATGAGGCGGCGACGTTAACCACTATTTGTTGCCTTGAAAAACCAATATTATATTAGTTTTGCGGCTGCTGTGCACAACTCCAAACCCTTTGGAGACTATATACATAAACGAGAGAGATGGGCCTACTATTTCTTATGATTTAATATTTATTAATATACATTATCATATAATCTTTTAGTTAATAAATATTAATCAAGCCCAAAAATCTAACTCGTTTAAAAGTCCGCAATTAGTTTATCTAATAAACTAATATATATTTATTATTTACATTTAGTATAAATAATAAATACCATTAAAGTTCGTTATTACCGGTTAAACAAGTTAAGCGGATTTATTGTTCGTTGCCCAAGGTGTAACTCTTACAGATCGTAACCCGGTCGGCCGCGTTGACTTAAGCGGGCCGGTCCATATTTCCAACAGTCTCCCACTTGGACGGATTCTGATTATGTTAATCAACGCTGACAACCAGCGGTGTTCTAGCTACACATGGTTGCCCCCAACAGGTTATGACATTTTAAATTCATTAACCAAAAGATCTTGGAATACACTATTGCAAGATATTGAAAATATAGTAATCGTTGTCATTTATCCTTTCTGTATAAGACATCAATTGAACAATGAGACATGGATCAGATCAATCTCATATGGCGTTCAATCATTATCGTTTTCGTTCTCGAGTCAAAGTGGTCCAGTCAAACACACAGTAAGTTTGGGTGAGGCCTCACACTTTACCAGTTTGAATCAACGAAGACGCCAAGATGTCTAACTGTTACATATCATGTAAGAGCACAGAATCCCCTCTTGATAACATACAACTCCCACTGAACTTTAGAATACTCCCAACCAATGCCTTTATGACTGGCAGTTACGCGACAACGTTTGACACTGATCAAAGAATACCTTTAGTAAGCGAAAGTTCTAATATGTATCTCAGGTCTAAGGATACTAAATGAGCATACCAATATCAAATGCATCTTATGACTAAGATCCATGAAGACGATTTGATGCGAGTTACATCCAACGTCATTCATAATGAGGTCTGTGAGTTTGGAAGTCAACCCTTTGAGTCCAAAGTCAGAATAGTCTTAATTCAGAATCGCTCCCACGAGTCTGACCGACTACGGATAATTTAGAATACAATATTCATGGATTAAACGTATTAAAAATGAACACAATTATAATATTCAACGTTTGCATTTAACCATTAAATCAAAAGTGAACTCAAAAGTATAACTGTTTAAATGTTCATACACCCAAATACTAAATCAAAACAAATTACTAGCTAATCTAAGACCGATAGCATCCCTATGATAATCATGCTTGTCCTGAGTCATCATCTTAGTGAACGGGTCTGCTAGGTTTTGATCTGTGTCTACTTTGCTTATTATGATGTCACCTCGTTCCAGTATCTCCTGTATGAGGTGGAACTTCCTTAGAATGTGCTTGGCTTTGTGATGAGATCTAGGCTCTTTGGCCTGAGCAATAGCACCTGTGTTATCACAGAACACCTCAATTGGTTTGCGAATACTCGGAACCACATCGAGATCGGTGATGAACTTCTTCATCCAAGCAGCCTCCTTAGCAGCATCAGATGCAGCTATATATTTGGATTCGGTGGTAGAATCCGCCACTACACTCTGTTTGGAGCTCTTCCAATAAACAGCTCCTCCATTGAGAGTGAAAACGAAACCTGACTGTGAGCGAGAATCATCTCGGTCAGTCTGGAAGCTAGCATCAGTGTAACACCTTACAGTGAGCTCCTCTTCCACTCCCCTAAACACCAAGAACATATCTTTGGTCCTATTCAAGTACCTTAGAATGTTCTTCACAGCAGTCCAATGGGCAATGCCAGGACTCTGTTGAAAACAACTGGTCATGCTCAAGTCATACGAGACGTCAGGTCTAGTACACAACATAGCATACATGATAGAGCCAACCGCAGAAGCATATGGAATTGCTTGCATATGCTTAGATTCAATGTCCGTTGCCGGAGATTGCGATTTGCTCAACACGATTCCTTTAGTCATCGGAACAGCCCCTTTCTTGGAGTTTTCCATTGAGAAGCGTGCCATTAGTTTGTCTATGTAAGTACTTTGACTTAGCCCTAGAATCCTCTTAGATCTATCTCTATAGATCTTTATTCCCCGAATATATGCGGCTTCTCCAAGATCTTTCATTGCAAAACAAGATTCCAACCAGTGCTTAACTTCCTTAAGCATAGGAATGTTGTTTCCAATATATCATCCACATACAAGATGAGGAATGATATAGTGCTCCCACTAGCCTTTCTGTAAACACAAGGCTCATCTTCATTTTTGACAAAACCAAACTCTTTGATTTTCTCATCAAAGTGAAGATTCCAGCTTCGAGATGCTTTCTTAAGTCCATAAATGGACTTATTCAATTTACAAACCCTATTAGGATATTTAGGATCGACAAAACCTTCAGGCTGAACCATATAAACATCTTCAGAAAGATGTCCATTAAGAAAAACGGTTTTGACATCCATTTGCCATATCTCGTAGTCATAGTATGCAGCTATGGCAAGTAATATCGTTATTGACTTAGTCATAGCAATGGGCGAGAAAGTTTCATCATAGTCAACACCTTGAGTTTGAGTAAAACCTTTCGCGACTAGCCGTGCCTTATAGGTTTGCACATTTCCATGCATGTCCGTTTTTCTCTTGAAAATCCATTTGCTCCCTACTGCCTGACTATCGGGGGGTAGCTCAACCAAGTTTCAAACTTGGTTATCCTGCATGGATTGCATCTTGGCATTCATGGCATCTTGCCATTTCTCGGATTCCGGATCCAAGATAGCAGATTTGTAGTTAGTAGGCTCGTCGCCAGACTCGGCTACTAATAAGACTTCGGGACCATCTAGATGCCATAAGTATCTAGAATTTGGTACGGGAGTCCTACTACTTCTGCGAATGCTCGTGTTCACGTCTGATGTATCAGCAACAACAACTTGTTGATCAGACGCTCCAACTTTCTCAGCGGTTGTTTGTGGTTCTTGAATTTCTTCAAGATCGACAATGTTATCTCCAGTTCCTCGATTGAGAAATTTCTTCTCAAGGAAGTGGTATTTCCTCTTTATAGAAATCGTATTTGTATCAGGATGAAAGAAGTAATAACCGCTTTGGTTATAGTATCCGACGAAAACAACTTTTCGCAGCGGGGATCAAGTTTGTCATCAGACTCACTTGAGATATAAGCATCACATCCCCATACTCTAAGGTAAGACAATTTGGGCTTCTTTCCCTTATGCCATATCACATATGGGGTTTTGTCTATCTTCTTAGCTGAAGCTAGATTGACAATGCGGGCGGCGGTCATAAGGGCGTAACCCCAAAAGGAGTGAGGCAAGGTAGTTCTACACATCATCGATCGAACCATGTTTAGCAAAGTTCGATTTCTCCTCTTGCTCACGCCATTATGTTGGGGTGTGCCAGGTGGAGTGAGCTGTGAAACAATTCCATGCTCTTTTAGATGAGTGATAAATTCTGAACTGAGATACTCTCCACCTCGATCTGATCGAAGCATTTTAATGGTTTTACCAAGTTTTTTTTCCACTTCGTTTTGAAACTCTTTGAACCTTTCAAAAGTTTCGTGCTTGTGTTTCATAAGATACACATAAGCGTATCGACTATAATCATCAATAAAGGAAACGAAGTATCTTTCATGGTTAAGTCATGGTTCTGAAAGGTCCACATACATCAGAATGTATGAGTCTTAACATATCACTTGCTCGTTCACTTTTATGAGTGAAGGAGTCTTTGGCGAGTTTGCCAGCTAAGCAAGATTCACAATCATCAAACGAGTCCGGTCCTGTGGATTCAATGATCCATTCGGATTGGAGTTTTAACTATTGCCTTGCTTATGTGGCCAAGTCGGCAATGCCATAGAAAAGTATCATTGATGCTAGTCTTGATACGTTTTGAAAGATGATATATGTTATTATCAGGTTGAACATCAATCTCATAAATACCATTTCGAGGTTTAGCCTCAAAATAAAAGATATCATTTAAGTAAGCAGAAATAGCCATGCCATTAAAAACGTACTTAAAACCTTGTTCAAGCAATAATGAAACTGAAATGATGTTTCTGGTCAAACCAGGAGCATACAAACAATTGTTCAAAGGAAAAACTAGGCCAGATGGACAAGTAAAACGAAAAACTCCAGTTGCCAGAACTGGTACTCTCTTCCCATCTCCAACGATGAGTTCCATGCTGCCTTTATTCAATTTCTTCCACTTCTCAGGCTCCTGCAAGACATTAACAATGTGGAAACCACATCCGGTATCAAATACCCATGTGTTGCTAGAGACAGTGAAAAGTTCAATAACGTATATTGAAATACCTCGAGAAGAGCCTTCACCATTGGCCTTCCTCTTTGCTAGATCAGCTAGATGCTCGGGCAGTTACGCATCTAGTGCCCCATCTTGTTGCACTTGTAGCACTGGCGCTCCTCAGGAGGCGAAGGCGGTGCCTTTGCAACTTTCTTGTTAGTGTTGGTGGCAGATTTGGCAACAACAGTAACTTTCTTCTTGCCTTTTCCCTTATAACCTTGACTCTTGGTTTTAGGCTTCTTTACACCAGCAGATCGGATCATCAAAACTTGATTGGTCCTAGAAGGAATGTTCATCTCAGCCGTTTTGAGCATGTTGTGCAGCTCCGGCACTGTCTTTACCCATCCATTCATGTTGAAATTCATTACGAACTGGTCGTAAGAGCTGGGGAGAGAGTTGAGGATGAAATCCGATGCCATCTCATCAAGCATGGGATAATCAAGTTTCTTGAGCTGATCGATGTGCCCCTTCATCTTAAGAACATGCGCACTGACGGGAGACCCTTCTGCCATCTTGCAACTTATGAGTTGTTTCATGGTATCGAACCGTTCCTGACGGGCTTGTTTCTGGAACATGCCCTTGAGTTGTTCCAGCATCTCATAGGCACCAAAGTCTTCTAAGCCTTTAGCAAGCTCAGAAGTCATGGTGGCTAGCATAATACATGAGACCTCAGCCGAGTCATCCCTATGCTTGTCAAGAGCTTTTCGAGTAGCAGATGTGTTGTTTTCAGGCTCGTTTGGAACATGTCCATCGAGAACATACAGGCGCTTTGCCATAGTAAGAACGAGTCTTAAGTTGCGGTGCCATTCGATGAAGTTGGTACCGTTCAGTTTCTTCTTCTCAAGGATAGACTTAAGGGTGTAGGGTGAATTTTCGTTTGACGACATCTAATTAATAAAGCAAAAGTAAATTTAATTAGTATTTTCGATGTTGTAATCCTATTATTAATGACCCAATAACATTAATCAAATAGGAGTATGGGAATCTGGCTTCAAATTATTAAAGGTAGCTGTAGCACACAACATTAATAAGTGGTTAGGCAGACTGACAACGATTGTCAATTGTGAATAGAGCACAACTCTCGGTTATGAGGCCTATAGGGACAACGATTGTCTGTATAGATACGTTTAGCCTCATCTTTGCCCACTTTTAAGTCTCCAGACAGCTTTAGCACGTAACAGGAGAGTAAAGTAATAGTTGTCCTAGTACAGTGACGTGTGAAAGCGCCGGATGTGTCAACGAAATGCTTTCACCTTGATGGGATAGGCTAGAAAACAAGTGCGGTGCTTTAGCTCCAAACACTCGAAATTTCGCAGTATGCCTCAAGTGTGACTTGTAGTAGGATTGGCATAAAGTATTGGTTTTAAATTGGGATAAATTTTAGAATTACCAAATAGAGTAAAAAGTCAAATTTTACTGTATATGTAATCGGGACAAAATTGATGAACCCTTTCATCTCTCAGGACACTTAGTTTTAAATAACCTATTAAAACTAAGTTCATCTCGATATCACTAACCAACTTTAAGTTAATAGTTAAACTATTAAGTTATAAGTTTTTGAAAAATCAAATTTAGTTTAATTTTGCAAAAACTCAATTGGTTAATTAAAAATTTATTTTAATATATATTTGATATTAGGTTGGTGGTATTATAACCTATTATAATCAAGCAAGCAACTACAATAGCAAACAAGAATATGTAAAACTTAAATGGCCAAAAAGGTGATTGGTCTTGCTAGAGCCTATTAGCAAGACCAATCGGGTCAAGGGGTCACAACACAAAAAGAACCACATGGATGTACTCCTGGTGGATCCCGTCATCTTTGCTAACTCCCACTGACTTCAAGAACTCCGCGAGCTCGTCCTCGGTTTTCCTTCGGGTCTTCTTCATTACAATAATAAAAATACATATAATGAAAAACCAAACCCTAACTATTACAATTTTGAACCATCAAAGTGGCCAAAAACCATAAAATAAAACCAAAAAATAAATACAACTTTTGAACCATCCATATGGCCAAAAACCAAAACCATTCAACCAAACTAACAGGGTCGGGCCAGATTTACATATTCGATAAAAATAAAATTGAGCAATATTTTGATCAAATAAATTAAATAAAATTGACCAAACCAAAATTGCTCAAAAAACTTGTCAAGATCAAAAACTTCAACTAGTTTGAAGTTTATGATGTAGATCCGGTGAAAAGACCGGATTCGACTCGTATGTTGTAACCAAGGATCTGGTACAACTGTTGGGTTCAGTGGTGATCAGTCAATGGTTTAACTTTTAAACCCGGTTTAATAAAATTAGTTTCATAATTATTAATCATATTAATAATAGAATACGCAGTGGAATATAAAACGAGTAATCAACATTTAACGGAACCGTACAGGATCCGGTTACAAACCATACGAGTACGAGTCAAAACCAACCAAAGTAAATATAAATCTAAACCGACAATATTTAAGTTTACCTCGGTTAATGAATAACCGGTTGAGACACCGAGGTTCAAAGAACGTTGCTATGTGACGAATCGAGATAACCCGGTTTGCGATGGCGGCGAATAGGTTCGGCGACAGCGGCAAATCCAGTTGGTGGAGTTCGGATGGGACAGCGGTGGCTTGTGACAATATGCGGTGTCGGTCGGCGGCTTAATGAGGCGGCGACGTTAACTACTACTTGTTGCCTTGAAAAACCAATATTATATTAGTTTTGCGGCTGTTGTGCACAATTCCCAACCCTTTGGAGACTATATACATAAACGAGAGAGATGGGCCTACTATTTCTTATGATTTAATATTTATTAATATACATTATCATATAATCTTTTAGTTAATAAATATTAATCAAGCCCAAAAGTCTAACTCGTTTAAAAGTCCGTAATTAGTTTATCTAATAAACTAATATATATTTATTATTTACATTTAGTATAAATAGTAAATACCATTAAAGTTCGTTATTACCGGTTAAACAAGTTAAGCGGATTTATTGTTCGTTGCCCAAGGTGTAACTCTTACGGGAAGTAACTCGGTCGGCCGCGTTGACTTAAGCAGACCGGTCCATATTTCCAATAACCCCAACTTGACTTAAACCTTAGAATCAGCAGATCAGAACATTTTAAAATTTTGATTTTGCAATCTTAGCAACACTGTTCCACAACAAGGCATACCCTCGTTATCAAGCAATACCCTAAGTTTCCTTTACCATGGATGAGTATGCACAATTTCATCTGTCGGCTTGCAGACATTGTGTACCTTGTGGTCTGTTTCTTAATGATAATAAGACGCGAGCAAGGGGATAATGTTTGACTAACATCGTGTTTGATCAAGTCAGTAGTGTAGTTTGTACAAGGTACAAATTGGTCAAGTTTAATGACTTTTCAGGGTTCGCTCTTTGAGCACATTTTTAAATATTCACCGAAATGAATACCCATATGATAAACCTCATAAAGACCTACTGGTTACCGAAACCTAAAGTATTCCATCAATACAAGATTTAAGGTTATAAAAAAATACACCGTTGAAGTGTAGATTATATACTAGATGCTTAAAACACTTTTATGAACTCTTTATTTTTGGTGATCTACCGAAACATGAGGCTTGAGTATGACATGCTATTACATTTCTACCTTAATTACCAAGACTTTATGCTAGAATTCTAACCCATCTTTCAATATGGCTAGTTAGGTTTATATCACTTATTTTCTTACTTGTTTGTTTTAAAGCCTACCAATGCACCGAACATTAAGAAATAGACTTTTATACCTAATTTTACCGGTACTTGGAACAAAAAGATCAATGTACTATCATCTTCCTTTTATGCTCAAAACTCGTTTTGAGGAGCATTTTCTATTGTTTTTTATTTTTATCCTTTTTCAATGTTTTTGAATTTTAATAAATTTGAATGTTTTTGGATTTCAAGATTTTTAAATGTTTTTGTATTTTCCCAAACCATACCTTCCCCTAAAACCAAAAACTATTTACAAACTTTTGATAGAATATTTACAAAGAAACATGATCTTGATGAATAGTTACACAAGGTCGGAATCCATAACCTTGGGATCATTCTCTTTCCCACCTCCCAAATTCTTAATACCGTTAAGCTTCATCAAATACAAGAGTATGTTTTTATCAAAATATTTAGTACAAAAATAGGCTTTTTGTTCATCGGTGTGAATTTTGTCTACGGTTATCAACTTCTTTTCGTAGCAATCACGAATGAAGTGATACCGCATTTCTATTTGTTTAGTTTTAGAGTGATTTACCAGGTTTTTTTGTTATGGAGATTGCAGTAGAGTTATCTACATATATGGGAGTAGTAAGAAATTTCAAACTGTAATCGCACATCTACTGTTGAATCCATAGAACATGTGAACAACAACCAGGAGCAGCCACGTACTCAAACATCACATGTAGAAATTGATACAGCTGTCTGCTTCTTACACTGACATGTCACAACCAGCTACCAAAAATTGACAACCGTCGGTGGTAGATTTAGCATTTTGCTTGCAGCTTCCATAATCTGAATCAGAATAGGTTCTTAGCTCAAAACCATTGTCTCTTGGATACTAAAGACCGACCCCTGGACATCCCTTTAGATACCAAAGTATCCGCTTCACCAACGTCATGTGAGAGACTTTTGGATTGGATTGCTATCGGGAGCACAAACAGGTAGGATACATGATGTATGGCCTGGATGCGGTGAGATACATGAGAGACCCGATCATGGAACGGTAACACGTCTCGTCAACATTTTCCCTGTTGGGATCAGGACTAATTCCATGATTAAGTGGAATAGGAGTGGTGATCGGCGTTGAGTCAGCCATATTGAACTTCTCTAAGATATCATTGATATACTTCGTTTGATGTATAAAGATACCATCAGAAAGCTGTTCGAATTGTAATCCCAAGAAAAACTTCAATTCTCCCATTGCGCTCATCTCGAACCTCCAATTTATCACCTCCTCGAGTTCTTTGCACAGAACATCTTTTGTCGACCCAAAGATGATATCGTCAACGTAGACCTGGACTATAATTAAATGTCCATCTACTTCCTTCGTTAAGAGTGTACAACTGAAGGTGCCACGAACAAAGCTATTTTCTAACAGATGTTGGGACAGTGTTTCATACCAAGCTCACGGGGCTTGATGTAATTCATAAAGAGCTTTGTCGAGCAAGTACACCTTGTCTTTGTGGATCGGATCGACAAACCCTGGTGGTTGTCCCACATATACTTCTTCACCCAATTTGTCATTAAGGAAAGCAGACTTCACATCTAGTTGATAAACCTCGAATCCTTTCCAAGATGCAAGAGTCAAGAATATTCTGATTGCTTCAAGTCTAGCCACGGGAGCATAGACTTCATTATAGTCGATTCCTTCCCTTTGGTTAAATCCAAGAACCACCAGTTGAGCTTTTTTTTCTGAAAATGATTCCATTTTCCTCCTGTTTACACTTGAAGACCTAGCATTAGACATTTTGCACTAACAAACGCCCCCTTGGATAGTGTTTGGTCTTGTTGTCTAAGCAGTAGACGTTCATGCTCTAACAGTCTCCCCTTGGATATTGCTTAGACTAGGTTCTCATTAATCAAACTTCAAGATAAAATACCTATAGACGTTATGCCTCCCGAACATGCTTGAGAATATTCGACAATTAAACAATCGAACGATTCTCCAGTCATCATCTCAAAATTATCAAATTCTTTCTTCAACACTTTCCTTCTGTTTCTTCTCAATGTAGCTTCAAAGTTAAACAAAATAAAAAATTCCATTTTGAAAATTTTCAAATTTTTGGGTTCCGAGCGAATAAGTCCTTAGCAGCCAATTTTTTTTTTTACCTTTTTCGACGTTTGACCTATCAAACGAGCTTGAAATCACATGAAATTTTCCAGAAATGCTCCCAACATAAAAAGAACATTTTGTTAAAATCAAATTCTGATTTTGAACAGGGCCAGTTTTTTGCGTTTTAACGATTTTTGATGTTTAAGCAAAGTAAAAGATCTCGAAAACCAATGAACCTTTCCACACTTGATCTATAAACAAAAACGAACAATCTCTGAGATTTTAGATATGAATTCACGTTAACAAATTCGGAACGAACTTTTAACGAATTAAGAAATAGATCGATTCTTGACGTGAAACGAGTGTGTCTTGTCTTTTCTTCCGATATTGAACACCAAAGCTCAGATACCACTTGAAAGACTGGCTGCCGGATCATATGATGTCATCGTATATATGTAAGTGCAATACGATACGGACCGAATACGTTGTGTCACTATACTAAGCTATAAGGCGAAAATAAATTGCGAAGGAATCAAACACATATCAACTCAAAGTAACAATCACTCTTTGAATATAAGAATGTCAGAGAGTACAAGTGATTACAACAATTCACCCAAAGTCAAAGTCTCAAAGGTTTTAAAATATGAAAAAGTTTCACCTATATATACATCTTGGCCTATGGGCGTATAAGTCTATAGCGTATAAGACTTACACGCTGGATAAAGTGACTTATACGTCCTTAACAATCTATTATGACCAAAATCAGCTCGTTTAACGTTGCAAGACCTAGCATTAGAGATTTTGCACCAAATTTTTTTTGTCAAGATTGCATCCTCCATAATTAATGCCGGTGAACGCGTGCAGCACTACAGGAGAGTCTTTGGGATACCAAAGACCTAAGCAATCCTTTCCTTTTAAATACCGAATGATATGCTTGGCAGCGGTTACGTGGGATTCTTTTGTATGACATTGATATCTTGCACACTGATTAACAGGGAACATAATGTCCGGCCTGCTTGTAGTGAGGTACATCAGGGAGCCAATCATTGACCAATAAATGTGTTGATCGATTGAAATTCCCGATGGATACGGAGAAAACACCGGTCTAATGTCAGTAGGAGTGACATAAGGATTGGCATCTTTGAACCTAAACCTCTGACAATTTCGTGAACGTATTTCTCCTGATGAATCAAACTCCAATTCGTCTTCTATTTAACTTGAAGGCCTAGAAAGAAAGTCATTTCTCCAAATGAACTCATTTAAACCAACTCTTCATGACCTTTGCAAAATCTCTACACATCTTATCACACGCTGATCCAAAGATAAGACCATCAACATACACTTGGACAAGAGTCTGATTGTCCTTCACCTTATTGATAAAGTGTGGTTGATCAATAACACCTCTTCTATAGCCATTTTCAAAAAGATGTTATGCTAAGGTAGCATACCAAGCATGAGGTGCTTGATGAAGGCCATAGAGAGCTTTATCAAGACGGTAAACATAGTTTGGACGTTCAGGATCTTCATAACCTGGAGGTTGCTTGACATAAATTTCTTATTTCAATTTTCAGTACAAGAAGGCAGTCTTTAGATCCATCTAATACACTTTGAAGTTCATGTATGAAGCATAGACCGAGAAGAAAAGAATTGCCTCAAGCCTAACAGCATGAGCATAAACCTCATCATAATCAAGACCTTCACACTAAGAGAAACCTTGAGCTTCCAGCCGCGCTTTATTTCTTATAATTGCCCCTTTATCATCCTTCTTATTTCTGAACACCCATCTTGTACCAATAGGTTTCTTGTTCTCTAGCTTCTTAAACAACTTCCACATATTGAGCTTCTTGAACTGTAACAGTTCCTCTTGCATAGTCTTAACTCTGGAATTCTCCTTGAGAGCCACCTTTTAGTCCTTAGGTTCGACCTGTAAATAAAAATGCAAAAGGACATCTGCTAATGTTACCAGATTTGCTCCTTGTTTGGATGCCGACTGATGGAGAGACAATGATATTTCTATCGGGTGTGACTGATGAATGCGCAACTGAGGAATATCCTCCATTTAAGAAACATGTTCCATTTGAGATAAACAGTCAGGCTCTCGATAGATGAATATGTGTGGAGCATTAATTAGAACATCAATGGCCGGCTGAACGGTGTCAGGCTGATTAACCACATGTTCTTGAGCGATAGAACCATCCTAGAGATTCTCAATCAAAGTAACAATATCTGCAGGAACAGGAGTGGATGCAGTGTTGTCAGAAGCACAATCAACAGTCTCTTCTAAGCAGCATCAACATGTATATTGTAATTTGATGAGGGAGGTGCGAGAACATATTCGACCACACTAGGTACTGCATGAACATTTTTTGCAGGTTCATTCTAATTTCGATCCACATTGCCAGCTGGCATGAAGAAGTTATCTAAATCCGAATCAAAAGCATCTTCAACGGTTACCAAATCATCTGTATAAGAAGGCTGAGGAGCATAATTGGCGACGGCTAATGGAGAAGCCGTCAGCGGTACATTTCAGTTGGAAGGACAGGCAGACAGATTGATATCATTTACACTGTTGGATATCACTTGAATCAACACTTGATTGGGTATAGAAGCTAGAACATGAGCACTTGTTGATGGGGGGAGGTAGACATGCCACGAAACTGATTGAACATATAGTCATAATCAAACAACCAGTTAGGTCCCAACCAGTTAGGTCCCGCATGTGAATCAGTGGGGTTAAGCTCTTGCCAGTCAACATTGAAGGACTCCACAATCACCTTTGTTTTCTTGTTGTAGACATGATAAGTGGTTTTGTTGGCTGCATATCCAAAAAAATAACAGTCATCGGCCTTCTCAGCAAATTTTGGATCTGGGTGGGCACTTGTATGAAGCAAAGTGCATGGACATCCAAAGGTTTTAAAGTAGTTGACTTGTGGATTTTTCTTATAGTATATTTCAAAAGGAGTCTTTTTTAAGAGCTTATTGATTATCACACGGTTTTGTATGAAGCACGCATAATTGATTGCTTCACCCCAGAAAAACAGTGTAAGCATTGAGTTTGACAATATCGTTCTTGCAGGTTCGATCAATGTTCTGATGCAACGTTAAGCAACCCCATTTTGTTGTGGAGTGAATGGGGCGCTGAACTGGCGGTTTATTCATTTTGAATGATAGAAGTCATCCACAACTCTGCTACAAAACTCAGTTCTGTTGTCACTTCTAATACACATCACTTTTGGATCAGTCTGATTCTCTATAAGAATTATGAACTTGATAAAAAACTGAGCGATTTCATCCTTGTGCCCTAAAAGAAAAGTCTAGCTGAAACACAAGAAATCATCAGTAATAACAAGACAATGGGCTTTTTGGCCTATTTCCAATGGATGAATGGGACCAAATAAATCCATATGTAACAACTGAAGAATGTATTTAATGGAGTTGACGGTCTTGGGCCTGTGAGGGAGCTTGTGCTACATGCATTTAGAGCACGAAATACATTTTTCAATCCAAGAGAAATTTTAAGAGGCAGACCCCACACATGGTCACCTTCCACAAGTTTGTTCAAATTTTTAAAGTTCACACGAGCAATACGTCTATGCCATAATGATGAATCGTTCTCCGAGGCTTTGGAGATTAATCATGAAGCGGTTCGATGAGGGTATGAAATGTTCATGTCCAATATGTAAGCATCGTTATGCCTCGGAGTACACATAAAAATCCATTATTCTGGGACTTTGAAACCTGATTTTAGAATCACGCATTCATTTTTTGTGAATAAGGTGGAGAACTTTCTATCATAGATTTGGGAAACACTGAGCAGATTGTGGTTGAGTTGTTCCACCCGATTGATATCATTAAATGTTATGATGCCATTTGAAACTTTTCCCCTTCTTTGTTATGTTCCCTCCCATGTCACCAGCAAAAGAAATGCGTCCACCATCAAACGGTTGAACGACAAACAACAGGGACTTGTCTCTAGTCATGTATTGAGTGCAACCACTGTCTAAGTATCAAATACTATTGACAGGCCTTCTTGACTGACCCTACACAAATTAGTTGCTAATTAGACATGGGATACCGAGACTCGGTTGTCTCGGGAAGGTTAACCAGAAAATCACCAAATTTTATATTGTTTTCTTTAAAAATGAAATGTTATGGTGAGTCTATATATGAAGAACAATCCTTAGGAATCCATGCAGAATCATGTTTCCAGTTTTTAGAAGATCTTTTGGACCATCTCCTTTTTGTTTTCAAAACAAAATCTTTAGATCTTTCGATTTTTGGATTCCTCTTGTTACTCATATTTGGTGGGTTCTTGGATTTTTCAACCCCGAACCCTTTTTTGATCTTTCCTTTTTAGTTATCCCAAAAGTTTTTCTTTCCTTTTGTGGTTGTTGTATCTCACGTCCATTTCACTAGCAGAACTTTCAGATCGACCAGTTCTTGTTCTTTATTGGATGCATCTTTCAGAACGGGGCTGATTAAACTGATTTTTTTTTTCTTTTTGCTGTCTGTGCTAGTTCTTTCAAGGTGAGAAGGGTTACCACAAACAAAACAACATTTTCTCCTAGATGACTTATGGAACTCATAAGAACTATGATATGATTGCTATGGTGGGAAAGGCGATGCTTGGAAAGGAACACGATTATACAAACTATCTGATATGTAACCTCTATCATCAAAAGCATTTGTGTAAAATGAATCAACATAATTTTTTTTGATGAGGACCATAGTAGTTGTTATCAAATAGTTGTATAATAGAGGATTCTTCAAATAGTTAGTTGTTTGAGAAAATAAGGTTTTATGTGGTGTCATATATTTAAATGAAGTGCTTTCCCATTATATTCAAAAACATATCTTCTGTTTATTGTCTCAACTTTACGACTTGTTGATGTACAACTAGTTATGTTCACCTCATTTACTCTATTATTATTAACATAATTTTTAACATTGCTATGAGTTTTAATTCTAGTGGTGAATATCTTTCGGCCCTTTTGTATTCATTGTTCTGAATTTTAATGCCTGAGTTTTAATCAATTAATGTGGTATTATGATGTCTATAACTTTCTACTTTATCTATATAGGCTTGAGAACAAAGTTTGTGTACCTCGGGAATGCTAGAGCTTGCTTCGTTTCCCTCTGAAGTACAACTTGAAAAAGCTTGATTCTCATTCACAAAGGCCATCCCAGCAAAATTTAGGGTTAATCATCTCACAAAATTGATTGTCCTCCCAACTTGGCTTAGTTATTGTAGTAGACTAGGTGATCAAAGCCCTTGAGTTTGAGTTTAATCTTGAGCCAGAGTTTCATTTTAATGAGTTGCTTTGACTGATTCGGGGAACTCGTTGACTCGATGAGTTGTTGTGATCTACTGGCCTTTTGTCACTCCTTTTCATGCCTTCATTGTTTGAAACGTCTGTGTTCTTGATATCATTGGCAGGCTTGGTTAGGTTTGGTACTCTCTTGCAAAGTGCTCTTTTCCGTTACACTTATAGCATCGAAGCTTGTCTTTGTCAAACCCAATCCCTTTCCCATCAGTCTCTAAAACTGATTTTCCCATACTTTCTCATGAAGTTTTATGCACGTTGAACAACCATGGCCATATGGTATTTGATGTCCATTTTGTTGAGATCTTTCTTGTTGATTTCGGGAATGTCTCCTTGTTGGAATGAAGGAGGTAGGAGTTTTCCTTGAAACATCTCCTCATGGCTTGCCATGAATGCATGAAACAGTGCAACATCTGAATCATCAAATTGGGGAGTGAAGTTGGATGAGCCACCTACATATTTGTTAACTGATGTACATAAAATTATATGTGTTTTCAGCATCAAATAATCTCTAAAAACTGTAAATTCTATCAAATAACATAGCAAAGAAGGCTACTTATCATAATAAAATACAATTTCAGGTGAAACCAAGCCTCAAACGAAGAAACAAGCGAAAAGACGAAGAAAAACGGAAGAAAACACAAGAAAATCAAGAAACATGCCCCCATGCCTCAAGAAACACGCCCCCATGCTTCGGAACACCAGAAAAGACAAAAATCTACAAGAAAAGACAAAAACCGGGAACAAAAGCATGGGGCCGTTCCCTTGACCACGGGGCCGTGGTCACCTTCAAGAAAAAGACAAAACGAATTTAGCACATGTCATAAAAATCACGGGGGCGTGCCCACCAAGGCACGAGGCCGTTCTTCTCACTCCAGACTGACTATAAGTAGTGGTTCATGTTGCACTCATTTGGTGTGCCTTGAAGAGAGTTCTATACGGTTTTCACTTATAAAAACACCCACTAACACTCATATTGAAGATCTAGTGAAGAGTTTGAAGGCTTGGAGGTCATCATAATTAAGAAGAAGATTCATCTACATTTGGTTAAATTGTTCTAGTTTAATCATGTGTTTGTTATCATCGTCCATTCTAATGTTCACAACTATGCTCATTATGAGCTAAACTCCATTTACCATCTAAAATCTATGAAGAAGCTTTGTTTTACTTGATAATTATATAAAACATGTGGTTTAGTTTAGTAAAGTACATGGTTATCTTGCGATTATCTTTTGATGAGAAATGTTTCACCATCTTAATTCAACAATTCAAAGTTGGTGATTGTCAATTGTATTGGCAATCATTCGTGGTCGATTTATGTTCTTGAAAGATAAAAATACTTTGATAACTTATCGAAACATGGATCCTTATATTGTACATAGAAACGACGAGATATAAGTTATAATCTATTTCTCTACGTTTTGGTAATCCGAAAATGGCATCACGCAATTTCTTAGGATATCATGCTAGTTAAAGAAGTCATATGTTAACGAAATGTGTAATTATAACCTACTTAAATCAACCAAGGGGAGGTTGTGTGACTAAACTACAACCACCCGAATGTGTTAGAATTGGTATCTGAGAAATCGAAGTCAATCCTAATCTTTCTATTTTACTAAACTACTTGCCAACTTAAATTGACATTCTCGTGGTAGCATGACATTAGGAAAGGGTCGACTTTAAAATGCGCATGGTACTTTCTTTTATGTCGTAGACGCACGCTTAGAAATGAGGGGCTATTCTATTATATATTATTACGGCAAGTTTACCACATGTTTACATATTAATCATCAATGATAAAATGGAGTGGATTCTTGATCTTAGATTGTAACCTTCATATAGTTGAACTACTTGTTTAGAAATTCTCGTCTTGGTCACCTATATATTATAAATAAATATTTATATTTTATAGAAAGTTCAAAAATTAACCCCAAAATGATTAAAACATCTGATTAAAGTAAAACAACAATTCATTATTAGAAACATTTGTGTCCACGGATCGATACTTGGTTCTTACCAATACTATTCTACATATACGATAGGCACACTTGCCTATTTTGTGTGTTTTTAGTCTTTGTAGAAATCACTTTTATAAATTTAAAACACGATCTTGTGCAAAAGCTAAATCATTCCATTCATCATATTTTAACCACTACGCACGCAGCACATCAAGTTTTTGGCGCCGTTGCCGGGGACGCGGTACGTTTCTAAGAACGATCCAAGTTTTAATTTAATCATTGTTAATAATTGTACAAATTTTTAACTCTTACTTTCTTACTAACTATTAAACTATATAATTTTACGGCTAGCCTAATTTTTACCTTTATTTACCTAACCTTTACATTAGCATAATCAACTTAGACTTTAGTTTAGTTTTAAATAGCTTAGCCTAACTCGTAGTTTAACTTCAACTAACCTTTAGTTTAACTTTAACTAACTTTTACTTTAGTTTTAACTTTTATTTAGTCCCATGTATGTCCTCTACTTTCGAGCCTGAGCTTGTTTCTCCAATTTCTGAACCGGAACGACTCTTTCGTCGACGAGCACGTAAACGGACTGCAGAAACAGCCGAAGCAATCAAAGACGAATCAGTAGATGCCACCACATCAGGAGAAAATCAAACCGAAGAAATGATGGCGGCCCAAAACCATGAGCCGAACATGAGCCAGTATGCCAGGCCAACTCTCGAAGGCTACGACAATGGAGTGGCTCCACCCGAAATCACCGAAAATTTCGAAATCAAATCAAGCACCATTCATATGGTGGAAATTTTAGTTCAATTTCATGGTCTACTCGACGAAGACCCTCTTTCTCATATATCTCAATTCTTACAAATCTGCAGAACCTTTAAAATACAAAACTGTTCAGGAGATCAAATTAAACTCAAACTCTTTCCTTTCTCTCTTAGGGGTCAAGCCCTAGAACGGATAGAATCTCTTTCCTCTGGTTCCATCACCACTTGGGACCAGATGGTTGAACAGTTTCTCCTCAAATACTTTCCGCCTGATAAAACTGCCAAATACCGAGCCAGCATTACCGGATTCTGGACCGATTATGATGAATCGTTACACGCAGCATGGGAGAGATACAAAAGTCTTCTGAGAGTTACAAGTACAAACTTTCTTTGATGCACAATCCAGTCAAAACAAACAGGCCATCGACCAAATCTTCGGTGGAGACCTGGGTTCCAAATCACCTAACGAAGCATTTGAAGTCCTGGAGAAAGCAGCAAAGAAGAGTTTCGCTTCTAACCCACATAGATCTACACAAACCTATAAAGGAATACACCATGTTGATTCCAACTCTCTTGTCATAGCACAGCTTGAAGCCCTTTCTAAAAAATTCGAACAACTTCAAGTCGAGCCATCAAAAACCAGACTCACCTGTGGAGGAAGTCATAAGACAAGCGACTGTAAACAAGTCATCATGGCTATGGAAGAAGTTGCTTTCATCGCTCAACAGAACAACGCTTTCAGCAATAACTACAATCCAGGATGGAGAAACCACCCGAATTTCAGCTGGAAAGACGGAGGTAACACTCAACCCTTACCCAGATTCGAAAAAAGACCGGTAAATCAACCCTTCCAGCCAAAACCCCAATTTCAAGATCAAAGTTCTAGTAGCCATCAAAACCCAAGCTACTCAAAAATCGAAGAAATGTTAATCCCAATCATGACCAAAACAAATGAAGCAGAAAAGAAGGCCGCCTCAAGAGCTAAAAAGTCAAACATGCATCATTACAGAATCTAGAAACTCAAATTGGAGAAATTGCCCGACAATTATCCGAAAGACCACCCGGCACTCTTCAAAGCAACACAATCACCAATCCGAATGCGACAGCTAACGTTGTTACACTCAGAAGTGGTACAACCACTGTTACCTCACCAGCTTTAGAATCAGTTACGGAAAAGGAATCCCCTGATAAAACGCAGGAAAGACTGATCCCAACGGGCACCGTACAACTCAAGGAGCCAGTCCGAACTTATATCCACCTATTCCATACCCTGGACGGATGAAGCAGGAACGATTGGAAGCTCAGTACGGGAAGTTTTTAGAACTCTTCAAACAACTCCACATCAACATCCCTTTTATCGAGGCTATCGCTCAAATGCCAAAATATGCCAAGTTTCTCAAAGAAGTGCTGACAAACAAAAGGAAGCTGGAGGAGCTCTCGCATGTCACCCTAACTGAAGAATGTTCAGCAGTCCTTCAAAGCAAGCTGCCAACAAAGATGACCGATCCAGGGAGCTTTACTATCCCTTGTCTCATATGAAATTTGTCTGTTAGCAATGCCCTGGCTGACCTAGGAGCTAGTATTAATTTAATGCCTTATGCGGTTTTTACAACACTAGGGATAGTAGAACCAAAGCCCACCCGCATGAGCATTCAGTTAGCTGACCGACCTATTAAATATCCTCGGGGTATTGTTGAAAACATGCTTGTCAAAATTGACAAGTTTGTTTTCCCAATAGATTTTGTAATTCTAGACATGGAGGAAGACAAAAGTGTACCTCTGATTTTAGGAAGACCCTTTTTAGCCAGTACAAAGACTATTATTGACATTTGCACCGGCAAACTCACTCTCAGGGTCAATGACGAGGCAATCACTTTTGACATAGGAAATCTATGCAATATCCACAACATCACGATGACACGTTATATTGTGTCGACATCATAGATTCCATCGTGAGTTGCTATATGCTAGATTCCTCCATCACTAACCCACTAGAAACGCAAGTCTTACACAAAACCATCACCATACCCATTTTAGAAAACGAAAATCTTAGTGCCGCTATCACGAAGCATTGGAAGTAGTGTGTGAGATCACCGAATGTAATGAAAAATCAAAATCATCAATCGAATAACCACCAGCCTTAGAGTTAAAAGAACTTCCAAGACGTCTCGAATATGCATTTCTGGAAGAAGACTCTCAACTCCAGTAATTATTTCATCTCACCTTTCTAAAGAAGAGAAAGACAAACTTCTTCAGGTTCTTAAAAACCATAAGAAGGCTATCGCATGGAAGATCATGGATATCAAGGGCATCAGTCATTCGTTTTGTACTCACAAAATCCTCATGGAGGAAGAATACAAACCCGTGGTCCAACATCAAAGACGTTTCAATCTCAACATGCAAGATGTGGTGAAGAAAGAAGTAATCAAACTCCTTGATGCCGGATTAATCTACCCAATCTCAGATTCACCTTGGGTTAGTCCCGTTCAAGTAGTACCCTAGAAGGGAGGAATGACAGTTGTAATGAACGAATAGGATGAGCTAATACCAATGAGAACCATCACAGGCTGGCGAGTTTGCATTGACTACTGGAAACTTAATGACGCCACAAGAAAAGATCATTTCCACTTTCTTTCATCGATCAAATGCTTGAACGTTTATCTAGAAAAATGTTCTACTATTTTCTTGATGGATTTTCCGGATATTTCCAAATTCCCATTGCTCCTGAAGATAAGGAGAAAACCACTTTCACATGTCCATGCGAAACCTTCGCCTACTGAAGAATGCCATTTGGATTATGTAATTTACCAGCCACCTTCCAACGTTTCATGGTGGCCATCTTTCACGAAATGATCGAACACTCTATGTAAGTATTCATGGACGACTTCTCAGTCTTTGGAGACTCCTTCGATCATTGCTTAAAAAACCTTGACAAAATGTTAGCCAGGTGTGAGGAAGTAAACCTAGTGCTCAACTGGGAGAAGTGGCACTTTATGGTTAAAGAAGGCATCGTTCTCGGTCACAAGATTTCTCAAAAAGGATTAGAAGTTGATAAAGCAAAAATAGAAACTATCTCTAAGCTTCCGCACCTAACTTCAGTAAAGGCTATTAGAAGTTTTCTAGGTCACGCAGGATTCGTCTTCTCTGAAGAATGTGTTGAATCATTCAACATATTGAAAGACAAACTCGTCAACACACCAATCATGACTACACCCGATTGGACCCTTCCATTCAAGATCATGTGCGATGCAAGTGACTTTGCAGTTGGAGTCGTACTCGGAAAACGCAAGGAAAAACACTTTCACCCAATTAACTATGCAGTAAAAATCTTAACGATGCGCAAGAAAATTACACCACAGCAGAAAAAGAGTTACCAGCAGTAGTCTTTGCCTTTGAAAAATTTAGATCCTACCTCGTTCTTTCCAAAACCATAGTTTACACCGACCATGCCGCCATACGATACCTCTTCAACAAGCAAGATGCCAAACCCAAACTTATCCGATGGATCCTACTACTCCAAGAATTTGACATTGAAGTTAAAGATAAGAAAGGATCAGAGAATGTAGCCGCGGACCATTTTTCACTCTTAGAATGCCCAGCTTCAGAAGTAAATCACAAGGAAATTATCAATGATAATTTTCTACATGAAGTTCTCATGCATATTCAAGCAGTCATGCAGGAGAAAGACGAAAGTCCTTGGTTTGCCGACTTCGCAAACTATCTAGGTTGTAGAATCCTAAGAAAAGGGCTTACTCATCAACAGCGGAAGAAATTCTTTTCCGACCTTATGTTCTACTTCTGGGAAGATCCCTATTTATTTAGGATAGGTGCCGATCGGGTTGTTCGTAGGTGTGTAGCAGGAAAGGAAGCCTTAGATATTCTCAACACTGTCATGAAGGACCTACTGATGGACACCATGGTACCGCCACTACTGTCAGAAAAGTGTTTGATGCATGATTTTTCTGGCCCACCATATACAAAGACACACATGCTTTGATCCAAGCATGCGACACTTGTCAAAGAGCCGAAAACATCTCAGCTAAGGATGAGATAGCTCAAAAAGGCATTCAAATTTGTGAAGTCTTTGATGTTTGGGGAATAGATTTCATGGGCCCATTTCCTAACTCATTCGGAAACAAGTACATCCTTGTAGCAGTCGACTATGTGTCTAAATGGGTAGAAGCACAAGCTCTTCCCACTCACGATGCTCGAGTAGTTGTACGATTTTTGAAAAAGTTATTTTCACGATTCGGTACTCCAAAAGCCCTAATCAGTGACCGAGGTAATCACTTCTGCAATACCTTAATGGAAAAAGTCTTAGCACGATATGGAGTTCACCACCATTTGGCAACACCATATCACCCTCAGACCAGTGGGCAAGTAGAAGTCTCGAATCGGGGAATAAAAAGGATCCTCGAAAGAACTATAGGAATAAATCGCAAAAATTGGGCAGAAAAATTAGATGACGCTTTGTAGGCCCTTAGGACAGCCTACAAAACCCCATAGGAACAACACCTTTCAAACTTGTTTATGGGAAAGCATGTCATCTACCAGTAGAATTAAAACACAAAGCCTACTGGGCTCTCAGAGTAGTGAACTTCGATCTAATTTCCGTCGGCATAAACCGGGAATATTAAATTCACGAACTCGAAGAACTAAGAACATTGGCCTATGAATCAATCTTTGACTATGGGACGGTCGAGATTTCAAATTCTAGTGGCCACAAGTTTAAAGTTAATGGATATCGATTAAAACCGTATATCGATGGACCATTTGAAGAAGTCTCGGAGGTAATAGTCCTCCAACTCCCTAAATAGAAATATAAGGAAACAAGGTCTGGCCAAGACCTCCAAAAATTAGGCCTTGTAAATATTTAAAAAAATATATATAAAAAACAATAAAAAACACGGGGGCGTGCTTAAGAAAGCACGGTGCCGTGCCATAATGTGAGGACCGGAATCTTCGCTGTAAAAATCTCAGTCAGACTGGTTTGTAACAGAATTGTTGGAGCAAAAACACGGGCCGTGCTTAGGTATCTGGTTGGCTATAAAAGGCACCTCTTGCCAATGCATTCCTTGCACCAACCAAAACCAAAACACTCTTCTCTGAAAATTCGACATGCATGCTGAAATGAATGAAGTAATTCCCGTTCCTCGACAACCGAGAAACGATGCCCGCCATGTTTCCAAAACCGAGCTTCTCTTGAAACTTCAAGAACTCGTCAAGGAACTCACCGAAATGAATCTTCTTGCGGAAATGCGCCTTGTTCAACTCACCGAATCAGTGAAACATGAAAATGGAACTCCGTGAAATTAACGAACAACTCCAGTTTCAAGTTCTCGGTTTCACGTACTTTCCACTACCAGGGCCATTCGGCGGAGGAGAACCATTCTGGGAAATCTAGGAACCTTAGTTATCTGTTTTTATGTGTAAACAAGTGCATTAGGCACATTATGTTAGGAATTTCGGGCTTAACCCGAACATTTTAATGTTTCTAGGAAAACCGGGCTTATCCCATATTTGTTTTAGGAACTTTAATTTTAATGAAAAATAATTTTTAGGATGACCAAACTTTTATAATAACATGCTAAACATCATTCTAAAAATTCCGGCACACGCGTTTCGCTGAAAAATAAAAGAAAATCCCAGTGACAAAAAGCACGGCCCGTGCTTCAAGAAGCACGAAGTCGTGGTCACCCAAGAATCTTCAGCATGATACGCGCTGACTCCATATAATTCTCTGACTAAGAAAAATTTATTCCCTTAGCAGCACGGGGCCGTGTTTGAATTTTCTGTCTCTATATAATGCATGCAAAAACTCACTATTCCATTCATACCAAACACAAAATTACTGAAATGGAAAGCAAGAAAGTTGAATGGAGGCCAGTGAGGAAATACTAACAACATGATTCTTCCTCAAATCTTTGAGGAGGAGGTCATGAGGCTACAATGCATCATAAGAGACCAATTCGAATGCAACATCCAAACCGAAGCTCGCGTAATCGAGCTAATCACCAAAGTCGAAATGCATCAATTCGAAAACTTCCATGTTGTGGATAGCCACAACATGGATGTGTCTTTCAAGCTCAACTTTCTTAACCGGGAGATCGCAAAGCTCGACAAAAAGCTTTCCGAGCTCTTGGAAGTTAAGCGAGTCCCACCACACATTCAAGACCTGTTCAGGAATGGTGTTCTTTGAAGTCATGACTTTGTCTGGTGTTGAAGTTGCTCTTGCTAGTGTTATGTGTTATGATCTAGAATTGTTGTCGTACTTTTCTTTCCATTATGTTTAACTATGTTTTATGTTTTAATGAAATTTAGGACTTTTTACTGTCTTAATCCTAACCTACAAAAAAAACAGTTGAAAACAAACCAGCTCGTCAATTAAATAGTAAAACACAAAGAAACTGTCTGCATTGTGCAGCACGGTACCGTGCCTCCAAAAGCACAAAGTCGTGTTTTTAGTCCTAGTGCAGTTACGAGTTTTTAACTAATAAAATAACTTTTTCAACCACCCAACCCTAAAACCAACTTCGTCCTTCAACAAAAACTGCCGACCTCTTCTGTATTTTACTAATTTCTACACCAAATCTTCGATTTCAAGCCAAAGGTATGTTAATATAACAAATCTATTGTTCAAATTCATCTTTTTAAGTCTAATTGAACCCTAAAATCTCACCAGTTGATTAAAACAGGTGTAAACCGAAAATTAGATGGGTTATTCGGTTAGGGTTAGGATAATGAGTTGTTTGATAGTTTGATTGTTGAAAGGAACCATTTGGGTTTGGATCTTGGGTTGAATATCCAACAAACTAATAAACCCAAATGGTATGACCGGTTAGAAACGAAGGTTCGAATCTGAATAAACTCGAAATTAGGATTAAAAACACGAACCGTGCTTTAAACAACACGACTCGTGGTCACCTTTTAGTCAACCAAAAGTCAAAATCTGTAGGAACTGACGAACAACAGCAGACGGTACCATGCTTCTAAAAGCACGCCACGTGCTTTGCTCTCTGTTCCAGCACATTATAAATTTTCATTGTTCTTCGACTAATTTGGATACTAATTGTAGATGGTCGAGTATGGGGATGACACACACGCTTTCCTAGTCTTTCCCGGGTATGATACAAGGAATAGACGGGCCCAAACAAGATTAACATGCCTCAACTGTTGATTTCCAGAAGCGAACTTTTACGCCTGCAGGAACACGCTAAGGCAAGTCAACCAATGGAACCGGTACAAAACCCTTGTTCGAGGACAATGGAAGCGAGTTTTTTTGTCAAACAGGGGAAGCTGTAACAGAACTTACAAAGGAATTTTTGGCTTTCCATATAAAGACCAAGAATCCGGACATGTGGGATGAGGACACCATTGAGTTCAGATGTGGGGGTGAATGGAACACAACTTCTTTCACCCAACTTGGGTTTTATCTGGGAATATACACGGCTGAGGAAACCGACAATGAAATCTGGTTTGGAGCAAAGACAACATTTGCAGACGAAGACGGTGACGATGATGCTGAAGTTGGTAGCACACGGTTACAGGCATGGGAGAAACTGAGCTACGGGACCGAGAACTATAATGCAAGCGTTTCAAATAGCACGGCACTACGTTTCCCACTTATGAGATACATTCACCACATGCTCAGTCACACTGTCACTGCTAGAGGTCAGAGTGAAGGGGTTGTTAATTTAAAGAATCTTTGGGCACTTTATTGCATGAAGAACGGTGTCCCGTGCAACATCACGTATTTATTATGCAAGCTGTTCACGACAAATGCAAATGCCAGAGGAAAAACACCGATCTTTGGCGGGCCATGGATCTATAACCTCTATGAAGCTTATGGTGTAGACAGAGAAGGTACCCGAATCCCAGATTCGATTGCTCTCACCCTTGATTATTGTATTAGCATGCAAATGGTTTAGCGGATCAATCAATAGCCGGATGTATGGAGATTTTATGATAAGTATAACCAGGTTTGGGAACCAGAAGATCCGGCAGAGATGTTACTCCAGGATGTGCCCGAGAGGAGGGGATCACCGTCCAGACAGTACCGCCGCCGCACCTACCATCAGCGAGGAGGCCCATCTTCATCAGGAGCTGGCCCTAGCTCATCGCACGATAGCCGATCTTCTTTCGAGGGCCTATACGGCCTAATTGATCAGTTCTTAGAAAGAACCACCACTTCGTTTGACAGGATCACAGAGCAGGTGGTTGCCTCCGATGCACATCGGGCAGCTGAATATGCAGAAACAAGGCGAGAGATTGATCGTTTGGGCTATCGCATGGACAGGCAGTGGGGACAATTTAACCGGGACACGGGTAACTGATGAGCAGCAGCACTGTAGGTCAGGGCACATGCATAGGCATGGGCATGGGTTGGTAGTACTTTCATGACATTACTATTTTTATTATGTTTGTTTGAACAATTTACTTTCTGTCTTTTGTTTGTTGGTTTGTTTGGATACTTTTATGGTCGTGGGTGCCAAGATATTATTAGTAGGTATAAACGCCATCTATTATTAGTAGATATTATCCGTTCGGGCAAGGGATGGATGATTCCATACCCAATTTTCAGCGAATTATGCTTGGTTTTTTGTGATTGTTTGCAGTTTTATATTCTACAGGTACAAAACAGGAAAACGGACGATAAACAGGGGACGCTCTATCGAAATTTCGTTAGCCCGTAGGGAAGTACCTCTCCATTTTAACCCACCATACTTAACTAGAATTTTAATCTTTTCATGAATCTTTTCACATTGAGGACAATGTGAGATTCAAGTGTGGGGAGGGGAATTAATTGATCAATTCCTTGCTCAAATAATTATAAAAATTCTCTAATCAACGAAACTTTTTGCAGCAAACAAAGACTATTTTTATAACGAAACCTAAAGAAAAACCCCAAGAAATTTTTTTGCAAATAACCAATTACTATCTATTATAACCAAAAGGTGAAAAAGTAAAAAAGAAGTTTTGCAATACTGAGAAAAAATTTATGCAAAATATGGCGTTTATACCCAATCCCTCCGTTACTGTGAGATAAAACTCATGTCGTATAAATATTTTTTCGGAAGATTTGAGTGAGTCATATGTTTCGTGTGATTTAGAACTTGTCGCAAATATTCATTTCAAGAGCGCACGAAGCGTTGTATAAGGAAGAAGGTACTATTATCACAATTCACTCAAACCATTCCCCAAATTACAAAACCCGAAAACCTTAACCAAAACCTTACCACTTTATCCATCTCATCGGTAAAATACAACACTGGTCTTTTACCGGCAGACCCTAAAGAACTGGAAATGGATTCTTTCAATTTCAATTTCCTTTGCTGCATACATTTAACAAAACCTAGTTTGCCTCCAGAACTTAGGGAGAGAATCTTTCTCTTTAGAAATGAGGTGAGGAAAAAGTGGCGCCAAGACGAACAAAGGCCACCATTTTGTGGAGTTTCCAAAAGCGCAATGAAGAGAAGAGCAAAAAGATATGAACGATGTTTAGGTTGCGGAAACCGGTCACATGAAGGAAGTTGTAGAAAAAGTCAAACTCAGTCTCAGTGTAGGTTCCCAGCCGGATCTACACAGGAGTATCTCGTAACACGAGGGTGCGGAATCCCCACGTATACGATACGAGTGTATAGACGATTAACACGTTGAATCTAAACAAACACACGAGTATATATGATAATACTTGTTATATTGCAATGCTTAATGACCAAGGTAACAAACACGTGACTAAGAGAATCACACAAACAACCGTCAAAAGTTATACAAAAAGGCCGAAGTTAAGAGTTTATATAACTCGACAACTTCGCCTAACATACTAGGCGAAGTTGTCTTAACTTCGCTAACTTCAAGTTCGCTACAAACAACGACGAACATATAAAACAATTTCAACACAAAATAACCAATCTAAACGATTACAGACACAAATAAACACGAGATACTGAACTACTGACATCATGCACCAACAGACTCCCCCTTGGCAGTAGCTTCATATCTCTATCTTCTTTCTCGTGTCTTGTAATCCAAAAATCACGTACCCACCGTATTCAAGCATGAATGTCCTGTCTCACACAGACAGAGACCACCCTCTGGTACTTCTTTGCTTCATCCTTCCACGCAGGAATATAGAAAATCTTCTTATCATTAAGTACATGCAAATCAGCTTGAGACAAATTAACCAAGTGCATGGGATCATACACTCTCAGAATCTCCTGTTCATCCTCATCTTCCATAACAGCTTCAGCAGTCTGGCAGTCAACATACCACCACTTGAGATCCTTCAACACATCTTTGGGCATCATCTTCATCGGAACCTCCTTCAAACATCGAATCGGCTTGTATTTCATCACCATCCAAGGCTTACCATCAGCCCTTATGCCTCGTTCCTTGTCTTCGACCAACTTCCCTTTCTGTGGCTTCAACAATTCAAACCTTTTCTCTTTCACACTTTCTTTCCACACAATCTTTCCAGCCCATCTCGCAAAGTTGTCATCACTTAGATTAATCAATATCAAGTGTGCCAAATCTTTCATCTCACACTCAGGCAAAGTGTTGAGCGATCTCAAAGCCTTCTTAAAGTACTGAACCCCATTATATTGATTTATCACAAACAATTTTAGCTGCTCATCATACAACCAACAGATAATACCTTTCTTTGATTCAGCATATCCCCTGATATTGTAACTTTTCTTGAACCTTTTTGGTACCGCAGGCTTCTTTGTCTTGAAGAACCACTGAGCACATCTTTCTTTCCATCTAGGTTGTTCTTCCCACTCAGACTCATCCGACACACTTTCACCTTGACCCAGCTTTACCTCCTCAACACTTGGAATATCATGCTCTACACCATCATCAACTATCTCCCCTTCTTCCAACTCACTGTCAATCTCTATCTGTTCCCCAATCTTTTCAATCTCATCAGCCGTTAACACATCATCATCATTTCCCAACACCTCCTCCTCGTCTACAACCACCACTGTGTCACCACCTGTACTGTTTGACGGACCAGCAAACTCCCCCTGAGATGTGGAAGTCCCAAGATTTTGTTCAGTTCTTGGCAACTCACCACCTGCATCTTTCGATGCATTGGGATCATCGTCTCTGTCTTGCCTTTTCTTTGTTCTTAATTCATCACTCTTGCAGCTCGTCTCCCCCTGATATGCTAAGAACTGTTTAAGAGCGTCAAAGAGTTTACCGTGTTCAATGAGAAGTGATGAATGTATCTGATTTTCTGCCACAAGTCGCTGAATAGCTTGCGTCTGAATGAGATAGATCTATGACTGTTCAGCAACTACCCGTTCAAGAGCCGTAATCCGTTCAGAGTCGGACATAGTAGCATCAAAGTCAAATCGCATATGAGAAATATCTTGATCATACGGCGGTGGAATTCCCAAACTAGCTGGAATATCAGAGGTAGGCTGAAAAGTAGCCGTGGGTGGTATGGAGACAGGTAATCCAGCAGTCGCAACCAAGTTTGACTCAACAAATCTAGCGACGACCTCTTGTGGAGTAAGAGTAGGAGGCGGCAAAGAAACTATCTCCGGAGCTGTAAACTGAAACGTGGTTGGAGAATACCAAATGATGACGACGTGGTCACCAAAGGAACACTTGAGGTTATCGGCAGTGTGACAGTTGAAGCAGCATGTAACATAGTTATACCGGATAACGATGGCGGGGAAAAACGAACAACCCTCGAACTTTCACCAACTCTAGAACTTTCACCAACCCTTTCCTTCTTTGATCTTCGTACCAGACGATATAGATCCTCCTCATAATCTAATTCACAATCATCTGAGTCTTTCTTTCGCTTGCCATGAATTCTTTCTTGTCTGGCAAGTATTTTCAATGCTTCAACTATATCGTCAGTGGAGGAATCATAGTCAGTTCTCTCAGAATCCGCCACAGATGTAGCGACCATGGAAATATTCACACCAGACACCTCAGCTACTGAGGCTTGAATTTCAGCAGCTGGATCAAGCCTTTCCATATCAAAGAAACCTTGTCGTCCAAAGGCAGCTTCAAGATCAACCTGTTCTTCTGGAGCTGCAACAGGATCAGCAGGCGGTGCTTGCTGCACCACGGGTGGTTGAACGACAGGAGGTGGTGGTTGAACCACATGAGGTGGTTGAGGGACATCGGCCTGTTGCGGTGCCAGATCAAGAAATTCATCACCTGGAGGAGCAACATATGCAGGATTCACTAAGTACCCAAATAATGTTGTGTGCCTAGGACGTAACTCTTCCCTGCTACGTGAACTCGAAGAATGACACTGAGCAAAAATTCTCTTTGAAACACTCTCTACATAAGAAATCGGACGTCGTTGTGGCAAATTGGAAGCTACATGATTGAGGATCATCTGTAAGAATCTCGGGTACATCAAAAATCTTTCCCGAGCCACTGCACGTCGCTGTCGATCGATCTCATAGAAAATCATCTGACTAAAGCTGTAAGGTTTGTTGTAAGTCAATGCAGTCATCGCAGATTGCATCGTTGCACCCATACCGTCTGTACCAGCTTTACGACCAGACATGCACACTATCATCACGTGCATCAGAAAGCTCCACTGATCTAACAAAAACCCCTTCATTCTCTGAGAGTCTGCCAATGGACCTGAATACCCCATACGAACGAAAGCACCGTTTCAGAAAGTGGCCGAAAAGTCAGTAGGGTCGTCAGTAGTCTCAACCCCAAGCTGTAAAGCTTCCTCTGATTGGCAGAGAACTGTACCACTTGATTGTTAACAGTAGCACGCATCACAGGTGGGTCAACACGACAGTCATACTCAACAGTGTTCCAGAAATCTTCTATGTTTGGTAGTGAGGTCGGAAGAGTAGTAGTAATGGCATGGAAAATACGTGAGCGAATAAGAAACGTAATGATCTCACGGAAGTCATTAGTCCCTCGACCATCCGGATCCAAGGTGATATACATGTTGTGACCCGGAAAAAACTGTCTCTTATCACCTCCGCCTTCATCACCACCAGTTCCACCGGCACCTGCCACAACAGACATATCTGCAAGAGTAAGAAATCAGATCAGTGTGTCAACAGGTACAACTTCACCTTGCTTGATACACGCGAAGTTGTTAGCGATGTTGAGCAACAGGCGAAGTTATATTAAATTCGCCAAAACCCTAACTTCGCCCCTTAAAGCAGCGCATGATTTACGCCCAGTTAAGGCAAAGAATGGCCGATCAGATAGTATTAATAGGACAAGAGTAATGCGATTGACGTATACAATAGCTCATTATCACTAAAAAGGGTTTTCAAATCGAACCGACAAAGTGGTAAGGGTTTGGTACACATAAGAGATCATAAAAGATAATTTAGAAACCGATTAACCCTATTGAATATGGATTTTGAATTACAAAGATCGAACCAACTTGGATTACGGATCAAAACCGATAAACAAGAGATGTAATTCTACAGGTAAGTTTGTCACACCCTCAAAATCCACTAACAGAGTTTTACCGTCAGAGGGTGTGAACTAACAGGATCGGAATCATTAGTTATAATCAAACCATAAAACAAAGTTTCAAAACCATGAAAAACGTTTACGAGTAATTTAATGCGGAAGCGTAAAAAAAAACCTTTAACCAAAAGTTGCGTCACGCATGACGACTTAAAACCAATGATAACCGTTAAAAATAAGTTTTTCATAATTAAAAATGTTTCAAGCAATGCATGTTCCTAAACCGGGCGCCCGCCTCGGCTACCTGAGAATAACATACTAAAAGTGTCAACACAGTTGGTGAGTTCACAAGTTATATAAAAATAAATGTCTAGCGTTTGCGTTCAGCGTTTTGCGTTACAGCGTTTTGCGTTACCAGATAGTGTTATGTCAATTATATATCTATAGGTAGCTAGCCTATAAAACAAGTATCACTAAGTGTTCGACACCGAAGCTGACTGTTTATCATTTGCCTTGCCACCAGGTCATCCAGACCATGGTATGTGTTTAGCCAAGATTACACCCGCTCTACCTCCAGTCGAGTTTAGCGTTGGGTGGGGTTTGTCAAACCCAGTAGTACTACTCAACAGTGACTCGCTATTATCCAAATATTAACCGGTTCGATGTTATGAAGGACTTTAGTTATTGCGTTTGCCACTTAGTCTTTACAAGTGATATATAATCTATATTAACAAAATCTTAAATGCGTTTCGGAGTATGTTATCTCCCCCAATTGAAAAGCGTTTAAAAACAGTTTAAAAGGGGAAAGTGAAACTCACTGTTTGCGAAGAAATTCCCAAATTAAATCACCAAGATGCGCGTCACAGAAAAACTCTCTCTAGCGTTCTAAAACAACAAAGAGATTTTTCTAAGTGTCGGAATATTATCGAGTCTCTAGACCCGGCACATAATACCTATGCACGTAACATGTTTCGTGTTTCGTTTGTGAATCGTGTGTGACTTTAACAAGTGTATTTGTGATACGTTACATGTGTAAGCAATTATTTACGTGTCACGTATTCATAAAGTACTTCACTAGCAATTACTCCCTGTAAGGGCAATTTGGTCAACACATAACAATTAACTAGCAACTATTCCCCACGAAGGCAATTTGGTCAAATCGTTACAATCAATTTGCTATTATTCCCCGCAAGGGCAATTTGGTCAAAACACGACAATTAACTTGCAATCATTCCCCTCAAGGGCAATTTGGTCAAAACACGATAATAAATTAGCAAGTATCATGTTTCATGCATTTTCACAAAACTCAGCAGCTAGTTTCACCGAGACAGAAATTCTACTTGAAAGATTGTACTATTCCACCGATCATAGCATCTCAATTAATTTACCAAAAATCATCACAGAAGCATATATGTCTTAGTTTTCCAGAACATATTTTATTATATTTTTATTCCTCATAGTTTTCTCACAATCATCAAATCATTACAGCAAACTCATAACAATCAAATTCATGCGCAACAGAATGTTATTTGCAATTCCCGTTAAAAGAAAAATCCAATAAATGCAAGACCACTTGGGTTAGGTTCCTAACTCAATGAGTCAACTTCCAGAAGTGGAACCAACCCAATTGGTCTCGTAGTGCATGAGATATAACATTTACAAAACAACCTAACAGCAGGTCTAACAGCTCAGCTTTGCACAACGTTTTTGTAAAATCATAAAAGTTAACCTTTATTTGTCCAAAAATTACAAGTTTATATTCTTTAGAAACTAGACTCAACCTAGTTTACTGTAGTATCAATAATCTCAACCAATTTTCACATTTACACCTCGTTACAGTCAGTTAAACATCAATAACACAATCTGTCCAGAAACTGTTTGCATCCAAACTCAACATATCAACTATCTATGGACCATCATGCATTCATATAACACTCTAGACTCCATAATCACTATCCATGCACATCAATTACACCTTACATACATGATTAGGGTTTTTGTTTGAACTCAAATCAAAGACACAAGCAATTAACATGTAACAATATTCAATCTAGTTATCAAATCATCATCAATACATCATCCAATCAAACAAAATCATATGAACACAAAACCATATAAAAATCGGCAGCTAGGGTTTGTAATTAACCCAATAAAAGTCAAGATTAAGTATAAAGGATGCATAGGATAATCGATTATACCTTCCTAGCACCTAATTCTTCAATCAAACACTTGAATTCTTGGTTGTATGTGTGTGTATAGGTGACGGCAGCCAAGGGAGGGGGAGGAGAGTTTCCGATCGGGACTTGTGGGGAAAAGAAAATAAGTTAGGGTTTAGTTATTATTATTATTTATAGAATACTATGTTACACTTTGGCCCCTCCACTTCTAAGTATTACTTATCTAGCTTAACTAACTTGTTTACATCTTGAGTTAGCGTTTTATACTATGTTATCACATAACACATAAGTCTACACATAATTATCACATAATTATTGTTTTGACGTTTTTCGTTTATTCATCAATCGTTTGCGTTTCGGTGCAATTCCCGAAAGACTACACATGTAGTAAGTGTTAAGCGTCATTTAAACCCTAGTTTAAATGTAATGAAGTGTGCGTTATAGATTCAGTGATCTTAAGTTTGAATTGACGGAGTTGAGTTAACGGAGTTAAGCTGAAATTGACGATTGTCACATCATTCCCATGTTAAAGAATTTTGGTCCCGAAAATTTGAGTCAAGTCGTGATGAGTGTCTGAAAGAGTAAGAAAAAAATTTCAGTTTGTCATATCATCCCCTAGTAGAAAGTAATTTCGTCCCGAAATTTAATTCATACCTCCGGTGATTTCTGACGGTTTTCCGGGTTTCGCGGTTTTCTGTGTTTGGTCAGCCCTTCAAAAAGGTGAGGATACTTTTTCATCATTTGATCCTCGCGTTCCCACGTGAACTCCGGTCCACGTCTCGAGTTCCAACGAACCTTAACGATTGGAATTTTGCTGTGCTTGAGCGTTTTGGTTTCCCAGTCCAAAACCTCGACTGGTTCCTCAATGAAACGTAACTGTTCATCAACTTGCAGTTCCTCCAAAGGGACTACATGTGTTTCATCAGATAGGCATTTCTTCAAATTGGACACGTGGAATACATTGTGTACGCCACTGAGTTTCGTTGGTAGGTCCAGTCGGTACACCACCGGACCATTGCGCTCAGTTATTCGATAGGGACCAACATATCGTGGGTTGAGTTTGTTTCGCTTACCAAAGCGAACCACACCTTTCCAAGGTGAGACTTTGAGTAACACGCGATCGTTCACTTGAAATTCGAGAGGTTTTCGGCGCTTGTCGGCGTAACTCTTTTGGCGATCTCGTGCTGCTGCCATGCGATTTCGGATTTGAACAATCTTTTCCGAAGTTTTGAGTACCAGTTCTGGACCAGTGATTTGGCTGTCACCCACCTCTGCCCAGTAGAGTGGTGATCGACACTTCCGTCCGTACAGCGCTTCAAACGGCGCTGCTTTAATACTTGCGTGGTAGCTGTTATTATACGAAAACTCTACCAAAGGTAAGTGAGGTTCCCAACTTTTTCCGAAATCCAATACGCATGCACGCAACATATCCTCCAGGGTCTGAATAGTTCGTTCACTTTGGCCATCCGTCTGAGGATGGTATGCTGTGCTCATATCAAGACGGGTGCCTAGTGCGCTTTGTAGTGACTTCCAAAAGTGCGAAGTGAAACGAGAATCTCGATCAGAAATGATTGAGACAGGCACTCCGTGTCTAGACACTACTTCCTTCATGTATACGCGAGTCAGTCTCTCCGTTTTGTCCGATTCCTTAATCGCTAAGAAGTATGCAGACTTAGTCAACCGGTCAACGATCACCCAGATGGTATCGCATCCCGTCGGTGTCTTAGGTAAACCCGTAATAAAATCCATTGAGATGTGTTCCCATTTCCACATTGGGAGTTCCGGTTGTTGCAGTAGACCAGATGGTTTCTGGTATTCTATTTTGACTCTGGCACAAGTCAAGCATTTGCTCACATAGGTGGCAATGTCGGCTTTCATGTTCGGCCACCAGTAAAGTGCCTTTAAGTCATGGTACATTTTAGCTGCGCCAGGGTGGATAGAATATCGGGACTTGTGGGCTTCGTCCATCACCAGAGTTCTCAACTCTTCGAACCGTGGAACCAAAATCCGGTTCTCAAAATATCGGACCCCGTCCGATCTGGTTTCAAGTTGCTTGTTCATGCCCAGCATGAGTTCCGATGGAAGATTATCATCTTTCAAAGCTTCGTGTTGCGCCTCGCGAATCTGGTCAGGTAAGTTTGCATGAATCGTGAGTTGCAATGCTCGCACTCGTCTGGGTTTATCTGTTTCTTTTCTGCTGAGAGCGTCGGCCACTACATTGGCCTTGCCAGGGTGGTACTTGATGGCACAATCATAATCCTTAAGAAACTCGACCCAACGACGCTGTCGCATGTTCAGCTCCTTCTGATCGTAGATATGCTGGAGACTCTTGTGGTCGGTGTAAATGGTAAACTTGGTACCGTACAAGTAATGCCTCCATATCTTAAGGGCAAACACCACAGCTCCGAGTTCCAAATCATGGGTCGTGTAGTTCTTCTCATGAACCCGTAGTTGTCGAGAGGCGTAAGCTATAACCTTCTCGAGTTGCATCAGCACACAACCGAGTCCTTGTATCGATGCGTCACAATGTACCTCGAAGTTTTTCGTTCCCTCGGGGAGGGCTAGAATAGGGGCGCTGCAAAGTTTGGTTTTCAACAGTTGAAAAGCGGATTCTTGCGCGTCACCCCAATTGTACTTAGTGCCTTTGTGAGTCAAAGCGGTGAGGGGTTGAGCAATCTTTGAAAATCCCTCGATGAAACGTCGGTAGTAGCCGGCCAGTCCTAGGAATTGCCTCACCTCAGTCGGAGTCTTAGGTGCTTCCCAGTTTTTGATGGCCTCTACCTTACCGGGATCGACATGGATACCGTTCTCGTTGATCACATGTCCTAAAAAGTGAACCTCGCGAAGCCAAAACTCACATTTCGAGAGTTTAGCATACAGTTGTTCCTTCTTCAATAATTCCAGAATTACCCTTAAGTGTTCTTCATGGTCAGCCTCGTTCTTGGAGTAGACGAGAATATCATCAATGAAAACAATCACAAACTTGTCGAGGTACGCCTTGCATACTCGATTCATGAGATCCATAAATACGGCTGGTGCGTTGGTTAGGCCAAAAGGCATAACCGAAAACTCGTAGTGACCATACCGTGTTCTGAAAGCCGTCTTAGAGATATCTTCTTCGCGCACTCTTAGTTGGTGATAACCAGATCGCAGATCGATCTTCGAGTAGTAACTCGATCCTTGAAGCTGGTCAAACAGATCATCAATTCGGGGTAAAGGATAACGGTTCTTGACCGTCACCTTGTTCAACTCCCGGTAGTCGATACACATGCGGAAAGTCCCGTCCTTCTTTCGGACAAACAAGACAGGGGCTCCCCATGGTGATGAGCTAGGTCGGATAAAACCCTTATCCAACAAATCTTGCAACTGTGTGGACAGCTCCTGAAGCTCCGCCGGTGCGACCCGATACGGGGCTCGTGCTATGGGTGCTGCACCGGGGGTCAACTCGATTTGGAATTCAACTTGTCGTACAGGAGGGAGTCCGGGCAAATCCTCCGGGAAAACTTCCGGAAAATCTCGCACAACTGGTATATCTTCAATTCGCTTCTCCTCCGCGGGTTTCTCAACAACCTGCGCCAAAATTGCCGGATGACCCTTTCGTAGGTACTTCTGCGCCTTCATAAGGGTAATGACGCTGGTGGTCATGCCGCTTCTCTCACCTCAGACCGAAATGATCTCGCCGGAAGGGGTAGTAATGTGGACTATCTTGTCGTGACGTATAATCTCCGCTCGGTTCTCGGATAACCAGTCCATGCCGACAACGACATCGAAACTACTAAGCGTAAAAGGAATAAGGTCGATATCAAAGACATGACCTGACAGTTTTAACTTACACCCCGCAAGTACATGAGTCGTTACTATAGTCTTACCGTCAGCTAATTCAACAGGAAACTTAGCATCTAATGGAGTTGGAGTTAAGTCTAAGAGTTGGCTAAAGGCTTTCGACACAAAACTTCTATAAGCTCCAGTGTCAAACAATACAGAAGCAAAACAATCGTTCACAGGGAACTTACCAGTCACCACGTGCGGATCATTGCGGGCTTGACCCGACCCAATTACAAAAGCTCTTCCTTTGCCATTGCTTCCACCACTACTGTCACTTCCATTACCTCCATTGTTGTCATTCTGTTTCAGCTTGTGACAATCTTTCCTGAAATGACCTTCCTGCCCACATTCGAAACATCCCTTCGTCGTCATAGGTGGTTTAGGAGCACCCTTTGCCGCAAGGTCTCCTCTAAATTCCTTCGCCTGGTGACCCATTTTTCCGCATCTCTGACACTTGACACGGTCACACGGGCCAACATGATGATAGTTGCACCTATTGCACTTTGGATATTTCCCAGCATATCCACTCGAACCCTGCCCGCTACCGTTGTTATTGTTGTTGTGACTCTGGTTGTTAAAGCTCCGAGTGAATTCGGGCTTATGGTAGTGTTGTTGCTGTGGGAGGTTCGAGGACGAGGATCTGGTGTTGTCAAACTTCCTCTATCCGCTGCTCGGGTTGATGTTGCTGTTGTTGTCATTACTCGGGTTGTCACGGGCTTTAGTGGTTGAACCCCTAGGTGGTAACGCACCTTGGGTCACAGCCTGATCCGTCAGTTTGTGAGCTAAACGGATCGCTTGTTGAATCGTGGCTGGTCTGGAAGACGTCACCATGCCCTGAATCTGCGGTGCTAACCCATCAATATACATTTCAATCCTCTTACTCGGCGGATCTACCATCCGCGGACACATCACCGCTAACTCGTGAGAACGGGTAGTGTAGGCTTCGATTTCTGAGCCCACCATCTTCAGTGACCAAAATTCTGACTCTAACTTCGAAATCTCTTCTCTCGGACAGTACTCCACTCGCATCATGTTTTTGAACTCCTCCCAGTTCATCGCGTTAGCCAGTTCCAATCCAAGGATCTGCACGTTCTAATTCCACCAAGTGAGGGCAGAATCCTCCAGTGTTCCAGCAGCGAATTTGACCCTACTGGCAGGGGGACAATTACACATCTCAAATGCCGACTAGGCCTTCTCAGCCCAACGCTGGAAGCCTATAGCTCCCTCAGCTTGGTTCTGAAGGTAATTCTTGAAGGTACACGTTCCAATTGGACCTCCAGCTTGGTTCTGAACATGTGCGGCTAAAGCGGCCGCCGCATGGTCGTTCAGCAGAGTTTGGAGTTCAGCTGCAGTCAAGTTGATGTTACCACGTCCGTGTCCAGCGTTTCTTCCAGCCATTTCCTAGAATCACAGTATAAAATGTTAAACATGAATTTTTCTTTCTTATACAACACATCATACATGTAATAAAAAGATAGGTAAGAAAGAAATAAGAAACAACATCACATCACAACCATATATTAATCTAAATAAAAATTCATGATTAAAACCATTGTATTCGTTACAAAGTATTTCCAATCAATCCTTAAAATCATAGAAATTAATAGTTCGGATGGAGACAACCCCTCCATCTAGGTGTCATCATCACTAGATGTCATCATCTGAGGACACCTCTGAGTGTGCCTCCTCCTCAGCCGGTTCTTCCTCCGGTTCTTCTTCGGGTTCCTCCTCGGGATCTTCCTCGGGATCCTCCTCAGGCTCCTTTTCGGGATCTTCTTCAGGTTCCTCTTCAGGCTCTGCCTCAGGCTCGGCCTCAGGCTCTGCCTCAGGTTCGGCTGCGTTCTGAGCAAGTTGCATTTGTAACACATCGCAACGCTCTAAAGCCATGTCGGTTCGGGTCCTTGCTACTTGGAGTTGCTCTTGCAAGCCTATCATCTCGGCTTGCATCTTTCTCATAATCTTCATCTGTTGATCACTAGCCTCTTGCATTTCCTTCATTGCCGCTGCCATGCGGGCAATCTCTTCCTTAGTCTCGGTTCCGTCTTTTAACAGTCCGGAAACGTTCGCTCTCGTATAGCGCATGTAACCCACGTCACGCTCCAAGCATGAGACAACAGCTGCGAGAACTCGCTCTACAGGTTCGGTTATGGGTGGTAGGGTGTTGGGGTAAGCAGGGTGGTTCGGGTGAGGTAACGGGGGAACTTGCTCGCGATAGACCATACGTCTTATCATGTTAGGGTACCAATCCCAGCTAACGTCGTTTTCGTATATGCCTCCGGATAAGCGGTACCTCTTCGGTGCGGGAGCTTCGAGTTCCGGGACTACTCGGGGTGGCGATGCGGTAGGTAACTGCGGTTCCTTCCCGTGAGCATGAGTCATCGGATCAGATGATGATGAGGGTGGCGGCGTCGACATTCCTACAGGTAAGCCGTGTATGCGCGCGCGTATGAGTGAAAGAGGTAAAGAGATAAGATTACAAGACTACACAAACCTATGCAGTGCGTATCATTATAACTAATGGGTCGTCGCGGTTATAGTCTAGTATGCATGCAGCTTCTAGTTCGCTATAACCAATGGCTCTGATACCAATCTGTCACACCCTCAAAATCCACTAACGGAGTTTTACCGTCAGAGGGTGTGAACTAACAGGATCGGAATCATTAGTTATAATCAAACCATAAAACAAAGTTTCAAAACCATGAAAAACATTTGCGAGTAATTTAATGCGGAAGCGTAAAAAAAAAAACCTTTAACCAAAAGTTGCGTCACGCAGGACAACTTAAAACCAATGATAACCGTTAAAAATAAGTTTTTCATAATTAAAAATGTTTCAAGCAATGCATGTTCCTAAACCGCGCGCCCGCCTCGGCTACCTGAGAATAACATACTAAAAGTGTCAACACAAGGTTGGTGAGTTCACAAGTTATATAAAAATAAATGTCTAGCGTTTGCGTTCAGCGTTTTGCGTTACCAGATAGTGTTATGTCAATTATATATCTATAGGTAGCTAGCCTATAAAACAAGTATCACTAAGTGTTCGACACCGAAGCTGACTGTTTATCATTTGCCTTGCCACCAGGTCATCCAGACCATGGTATGTGTTTAGCCAAGATTACACCCGCTCGACCTCCAGTCGAGTTTAGCGTTGGATGGGGTTTGTCAAACCCAGTAGTACTACTCAACAGTGACTCGCTATTATCCAAATATTAACCGGTTCGATGTTATGAAGGACTTTAGTTATTGCGTTTGCCACTTAGTCTTTACAAGTGATATATAATCTATATTAACAAAATCTTAAATGCGTTTCGGAGTATGTTATCTCCCCCAAGTGAAAAGCGTTTAAAAACAGTTTAAAAGGGGAAAGTGAAACTCACTGTTTGCGAAGAAATTCCCAAATTAAATCACCAAGATGCGCGTCACAGAAAAACTCTCTCTAGCGTTCTAAAACAACAAAGAGATTTTTCTAAGTGTCGGAATATTATCGAGTCTCTAGACCCGGCACATAATACCTATGCACGTAACATGTTTCGTGTTTCGTTTGTGAATCGTGTGTGACTTTAACAAGTGTATTTGTGATACGTTACATGTGTAAGCAATTATTTACGTGTCACGTATTCATAAAGTACATCACTAGCAATTACTCCCTGTAAGGGCAATTTGGTCAACACATAACAATTAACTAGCAACTATTCCCCACGAGGGCAATTTGGTCAAATCATTACAATCAATTTGCTATTATTCCCCGCAAGGGCAATTTGGTCAAAACACGACAATTAACTTGCAATCATTCCCCTCAAGGGCAATTTGGTCAAAACACGATAATAAATTAGGAAGTATCATTTTTCATGCATTTTCACAAAACTCAGCAGCTAGTTTCACCGAGACAGAAATTCTACTTGAAAGATTGTACTATTCCACCGATCATAGCATCTCAATTAATTTACCAAAAATCATCACAGAAGCATATATGTCTTAGTTTTCCAGAACATATTTTATTATATTTTTATTCCACAGAGTTTTCTCACAATCATTAAATCATTACAGCAAACTCATAACAATCAAATTCATGCGCAACAGAATGTTATTTGCAATTCCCGTTAAAAGAAAAATCCAATAAATGCAAGACCACTTGGGTTAGGTTTCTAACTCAATGAGTCAACTTCCAGAAGTGGAACCAACCCAATTGGTCTCGTAGTGCATGAGATATAACATTTACAAAACAACCTAACAGCAGGTCTAACAGCTCAGCTTTGCACAATGTTTTTGTAAAATCATAAAAGTTAACCTTTATTTGTCCAAAAATTACAAGTTTATATTCTTTAGAAACTAGACTCAACCTAGTTTACTGTAGTATCAATAATCTCAACCAATTTTCACATTTACACCTCGTTACAGTCAGTTAAACATCAATAACACAATCTGTCCAGAAACTGTTTGCATCCAAACTCAACATATCAACTATCTATGGACCATCATGCATTCATATAACACTCTAGACTCCATAATCACTATCCATGCACATCAATTACACCTTACATACATGATTAGGGTTTTTGTTTGAACTCAAATCAAAGACACAAGCAATTAACATGTAACAATATTCAATCTAGTTATCAAATCATCATCAATACATCATCCAATCAAACAAAATCATATGAACACAAAACCATATAAAAATCGGCAGCTAGGGTTTGTAATTAACCCAATAAAAGTCAAGATTAAGTATAAAGGATGCATAGGATAATCGATTATACCTTCCTAGCACCTAATTCTTCAATCAAACACTTGAATTCTTGGTTGTATGTGTGTGTATAGGTGACGGCAGCCAAGGGAGGGGGAGGAGAGTTTCCGATCGGGACTTGTGGGGAAAAGAAAATAAGTTAGGGTTTAGTTATTATTATTATTTATAGAATACTATGTTACACTTTGGCCCCTCCACTTCTAAGTATTACTTATCTAGCTTAACTAACTTGTTTACATCTTGAGTTAGCGTTTTATACTATGTTATCACATAACACATAAGTCTACACATAATTATCACATAATTATTGTTTTGACGTTTTTCGTTTATGCATCAATCGTTTGCGTTTCGGTGCAATTCCCGAAAGACTACACATGTAGTAAGTGTTAAGCGTCATTTAAACCCTAGTTTAAATGTAATGAAGTGTGCGTTATAGATTCAGTGATCTTAAGTTTGAATTGACGGAGTTGAGTTAACGGAGTTAAGCTGAAATTGACGATTGTCACAAAGTTCGCCAAGGGTTTAGAGGTTTAAAAAGTTTGACTAATTTTAACCACCGATTCATCTTACATAGTTTGAGAACCCAGCAGCGAAGTTATTGTTAACTTCGCCCTGTTTACAACTTCACCCAAGGTCAACCAAATGGTCAACTTCGCTATGTTGATAACTTCGTCCCTAGTCAACCCAGATTCAACTACACTTAAAAACAACTTCGCCCATTGTTGTGTTAACTAAAGTTAAGAATATGAGATCAAAACAAGTAACCAAGAGTTCATGAAAACAGACCATAATTAAAAAAATACATAACAAAAATTAGGATAACTAAATAAACGGGATCAAATTTCAGTCTTTACGAAAGCCTGCATTTCTTTGAAAAGATCCGAACAGGAATCATACTAATTAAGAGGCTGTCACATAGATCCATGTTCAGCGGTATTATGAGATAGAGAAACCGGTTGTAGGCAGGTATAAAACTTAGTATGGTTTTCATCGCTTCTGTGATACGGATTAGGTTCAATTAAGCTCAAAATTTAGATGGACATCACATGAGAGATCGTGATGCCTCCTATCTATTCTCAAGGCGTATTTGGCTTTCCCCAAGTCACCCCGAGTTGACTTCGACCCGTAGTTTCTGATCAATCAATGTGCACATGTCGACCTTCCGATTCATCTTCCCGATCTTTCTTATACTTTGAAAATATTCTGTCTTGCCTCTTTCTTGATATTTGTAACGAGATTAGCTTCATAAGGCTTAATGATAATAACCAAAGTTTTTTTTTAATAAAAGACACTAATACAACTGCAAGTCTAAGACAACTGCAAGTCCCGAATCTGGATCACTGCAGATACATAACACTATCTTCGCGGGAATCAGAACACTCACGGGCTCGTGTATAACTGGGTAATCACTTTTCTGCCTATCACTCGGAAAGATGTATGTGGAGTCATGCACAACTCAGAATGATTCTCCACAGTAAATCGAGAAGATTTAGTTTGTATCACTTCTACTTTTACGCACCATAGAAAGCTACCATAACATACAATGACTGTTCTAGAGTCTTTTAGGCCTAATTACTTCACCAGTTAGGCACACAAAATCAGTTTATCTATCACTTTCCAAGGTTGGATCAATTTTCATTTTAACCCCATATTGAAACTTCTTGCGAAGTTATAGACTGAAAAATTATATCATTTCCCAAAAAAAAAATTAGATTCAAACGCCCCGATCAAGTCAAAGTCTTTAGGTAAACGGCTATCCTGAAGATCCAGTGGATCAGTCGGACCGACCACATACGAGTATGTGACCCTCTGACTATGTATGAACGACTAATTTTAAGCGAAAGAATAAAAACTCATCATAAACTGCCCCGGTCGCTTTCAGACATCTGGTTAATGGCTATCCTTATAATCTACACGTAGACGTAAGGACCAAACATATTCTTGGGATATGTCCTTCAAACTTGAGCAACCGACATAATTTTAAGCGGTAGTGATGTTTTTTTTAAGATAATAGAGAAAACACGGTTACTCGGGATTGATCATCCCATTAAGCTCAACAAGATTTTGAAAACAGGATCGGTCAAACGCTTTAGTAAAAAGATCGGAAAAATTATCCAGTGAATCAACCTTTTCAAGCATAATTAATTTCTTCTCAGCACAATCCCGTATAAAATGATGACGAATGTCAATATGTTTAGTTTTACTGTGTTTAACGGGATTGTTAGTTACTGAGATAGCAGCAGTGTTATCAATGCAAATAGGAGTTTGAGTGAAATTCAGACCATAATCGCGCATTTGTTGTTGTATCCATAAAACCTGGGAGCAGCAGTTCGATGCTGCCATGTATTCTGCTTCGCAGGTGGAAATGGCTACAGAGGTCTGCTTTTTGCACTGCCACGACACCAATCTTCCTCCGAGAAACTGACATCCACCGGTTGTTGACTTCCTGTTTTGATTGCAACCTCCATAGTCAGAATCGGTTGCTACCAAATCCAGTTCTCCCCCTTTCGAGTATCATAGTCCCAACTTAGGCTTTCCTTTAAGATACCGCAAGATTCTTTTCACTCCCTTCATGTGTGATTCCTTTGGATTTGCCTGAAAACGAGCACAAAGACAAACTGCAAACATAATGTCAGGTCTAGATGCAGTTAGATACATTAATGAACCAATGATTGCTCGATATTGAGTGGGATCCACATCTTCATCACTGTCTGAATCAGCACCCAGTTTGTGGTTGACGCAGATTGAAGTGTCAAATGGGGTACTATCATCCATCTTGAAGCGTTTAAGCACATCATGGACATACTTCGTTTGATGAATAAACATACCATCTTTCTTCTGATCTACCTGCAATGCCAAAAAGAAAGTTAATTCTCCCATGGTTCTCATCTCAAACCTCTTCTTCATGACTGCTTCAAACTCCTGACACGTAGTAACTCTTGAGGCAGCAAAGATGATATCGTCCACATAAACCTGAACGAGTAGAAAATCACCCCCTTTCCTTTTGACAAACAAAGTACTATCGATATTCCCTCTCTCAAACCCATTCTCTAGCAAGTAATCTGAAAAGGTTGCATACCAGGCGCGAGGTTCTTGATGTAGCCCATATAATGCTTTGCTAAATTTGTACACATGATCAGGAAAATCTGGGTCAGGGAAACCTGGAGGTTGTTCAACATATACCACCTCATCGACTTTACCATTAAGAAAGACACTTTTCACATCTAACTGGAACACTTTCATCTCTTTGTATGCAGCAAATGCCAGAAACAGCCGAATTGCCTCCAATCTTGCTACAGGAGCAAACACTTCGTTGTAAACAATTCCTTCCTGCTGATTAAACCCTTTCACTACCAATCTTGCCTTGTTGTGAATGATTATTCCCTTCTCATCTCTCTTACATTTGAACACCCATTTTGTACCGATAGTGTTCACATCTCGTGGTTTTTCAACTAACTGTCATACTTTCATCTTTTCAAATTGTGCCAGTTCTTCCTGCATGGCTTCAACCCACGAGCTATCCTTCAGTGCCATTTGATAATTCTTTGGTTCTATCTGACTGATGAAGCAGGCGTACAGGCATTCATTTATAACTCTATACTATTATCACTTCTGATGTACTTAACCTTTCTCCCGACAATATTTTCCACCTTGGTAATCAAGTTAATTACCAACTGAACAGTCTCATCTTTTGCCTTCAGAAAATAGGCCCAAGAGTATCGTGAGTAGTCATCGGTTATAACCAGACAGTATGGCGTTCCACCTAGACTTTTTACATTCACAGGACCATAGAGATCCATGAGAAGCAGATCCAAGGTGCTGACAATTGAGTTAACCTTCTTGGAGTGATGAGGTTTCTTGTGCTGTTTTCCTTTCTTGCATGATACACATTGGTCTTCAAAATTGAAGTTCTTCAAAGGAACCCCTAGTACCAACCCATTCTTGACTATGTAGTTCATCTTACGAAGATGAATATGACCCATTCTTCGGTGCCACAACTCTGACTCAGACTATGTTGCTTTTGACAGAAGACATGATTCTTCATTTTCCATCTCAGTTGATCTCATATCCATTACATACGTGTTCTTTTCTCTTGGAGCCTTCATCACGATCCAGGTCTCAGGAATCTTGAAACCAGGATAAAGTACGAGTGCTTCATCTTTAGTAAAATGTACTGTGTATTCTTTGTGACAAATCTGAGAGACACTCAACAAATTATGCTTCAATTCTTCAACAAAATTCACTTTTTCCAACTTTATTCTTCCATTTGTCACAGTCCCAATACCAGTAATTCTTCCACCACTTTCTCCTGCGAAACTAACCCTTCCACCTTGAACAGACTTCCAATCACGTAACAATTTCTTGTTACCAGTCATGTGCCGGGAACAGCCACTGTCAACAACCCACATATTGTTTACAGCCCTGTTTGACTGTTCCTGCACAATTAAAGAAATAGATTAAAATCTGGGGACCCAAGACCTTCTGGTCTTGGGTTGATTAAACCTGTTATCCGGCATCCAGTACCTTGGTTGCCCAAAGTCAGTTTGAGGAGAGTTTCTATAAGTTCTGAAAGGAAAATTTCTAGATGACTGGCTATGAGGCCATCCAAACCTTCGTGAATATCTAGCATTAATGGAATTATAATTGTTTGTTTGGTAATTCACTGGGAAAAAACGAGACTGATTTCTTTGAAATCTTGGATTAGTCCAATGATTGAAATTTGGTGTGTTAGCATTCTTACCTGTATCATAGTTAGTATTCGTTTTATTCTCAGTTTTAGTAGGCCTCATATTTCTAGATTTTCTCTGTTTCAGAGGACAATCAGTGACAAGGTGTCCTATCCTGTTGCATCTAAAACAACTTCTGTTCGAACTATTCTGGTTGTTTTGAACTTTCATCTCAAAAGTTGTCGCAGATGTAGAGGTTGCGTTACTATCAGTTTGTCTCACGTATAGTGGGACAAACGGATTTAGGGAAGATTTTTTTTCATCAAACTTATAGTCCTCCCCTCGTTTTAGTAATACAACCTCTTCTTTTATCTCACCCGACTTGTCCGAATTTGACGAGACAGAACTTGTGACATTAGTACTTGTCTTACTCGTTTCACTCTCACTAACTTCAGTTTCTTTAGCAGAAACTTTTATTGTAACTGTCTGACTAATTTCAACATTCGCATATTACCGATTACTAGGATTATATGTATAGTTATTATTGTATGGTGGTGGAACTTCTGAGAATCCAATTCTCCCTTTGTTAACCGGGGAACGTTGAACACTTATGATGTGATCTAACATCGCAGAAGAATTTCTAAATCACAGAAGAATCCAATTCCCCCTTTTCACTGGCTTTTATTTTTACCGAGTAGCTGTTTTCTTTAGTTTGAGAATAGTGATGTTCTTCTTTTAGATTTTTAAATTGAGTGTCCAAACTAACAAACTGATCAGTTAATGCTTTCAATTGATCAGACAGTTTTTCACAATGTTCACAATGAGATTCAGAACATACCTCTGAGAGTTGATCGTTCACTTCTGCCATGTATGCTTGATCTTCCCCCGTCTCTTTGTCACTTCCTCCAGTTTCGATATTTACCAGATTTGCCTGTTCGAACACCTCCTCAACTTGTATATTCCAGTTGTATCCACCGTTTTGCTGAGATACCATAGCTTTGTTTTCACTTCCACCCCCATTCTGTTGAGCAGGCCTGTTTTGACTTCGCTCGACTCTCTCATTTGTACACTCTTTAGCAAAGTGACCATTTTGTTGATAGTTATAACAACGAACTTTTGACTTGTCAAACCCTGGTCTTTCTCCAACAAACTTTCTGCCAGTTTTCTTCATAAATATCTTTACCCTTCTAACTATCATAGCCATCTGCCACTGCAGATCCATTTCTTCCAGATCATCAGCGTCGATCTTATCATAGTCTTCATCCAAAGTTGCAGGGTCGACTATTTTTCCTTTGATGTAATTCTCATAAGAGGCAATGAAAGAGGCATAAAGAACAAACTGTTTTTCAGCTGATTTCACACTCATAGGCATTTGTGAGTAGTTCTTGCCGGAAACATTGGTTGAGAAATTACCCGCTGTTGTTTGAGCTTTTGAGGAACTACTACCTCCTACTACAAAACATACGTCACCATCCATATTGAGAATCACATGACCATATGGAGTGGCATTTGGTTCCCCCTTTGAGTAGTAGGCAGTGGATTCTGTTTTTGAACTTGAGTTTGAAGTGACTTTAGCACCATACATTCCCGGATCCTGAACCTGATCAGTAGGTGTCTCCTTTCGAGCCATGTTAAGTTCAAAATTACGTAACTTATTTACCACCGTCTCCAAATCAATATTCTCAAAGTCTTTATCTTCTCTTATCAGAACTGTGTACATCTCCCATTTTGGTGGGAGAGCATCAAGAAGTTTTTCCACTATCTCTTCTTCCTTGTATTCAATGGAGTAGTTATTTAGCTCGGTCATCAGATGATAATATCGTGTAATGATGTCATCAAGTGATTCGTTTTTCAGATACTTGAATACGAAGAATTGAGTTTTCAGCAGCTTTGTCTTGGAGGTACGTATCCCAACATTTCCTTCATATCTATTCTCTAGTGCTTCCCATAGCTCTCTAGCAGTTTTGTATTTTTTGAAAGTATGAAGAATCTCTTGTGGAAGTGCCATTGTTATAGCTGCATGCGCTTTACTTTCTGCCTCATACATTTTCTTTTCATCATCTTCCATCTTACTGTACTTCTTAATCTGTTCACGACCTTCAAACATGGATGTTGGTGGAATGTACCCGTCTTGAATGCAGACCCACATCTTTGCGTCTTGATACTTCACATATTGTTCAAATCTATCTTTCCATGCAATGAAATCAGTACCTTTAAGCAGTTTTGGAGCTTTAGTTGCTGAACCAGCTTCAACCTCCATCTTTACCAGTTCAGTGATGTTTATCGAAGTCATACTTGAACGAAACGAGACTTAGAACTTAAAACAAGATTCTGTGTGCAGTAAGTAGCGAAGTTACAACAACTTCGCTTGTAACTTTGCTATAAGATAACTTCGCTTGCTAATTAAGAGTACACAACTTCGCTTGCTAACTCAACTTCGCTGGCTAACACAACTTCGCTGAAACCCTATATCTTCGCTAAAACCCTAGTTTGTGTGACGGCAAGTTCGCCAGAAGAACAAAGGAGGTTTGCAGGTTAGGTAGGTCGATTTCGAAGATCGCGAGGGTGATTGGAAGGTGTATTTGATGAGCGATAAGGAGCGACTAACAAAAACGAGGTATTTCAACGTAAACTCGTTCCGCGAATGGTCTAATGGAACGATCTTAACACCCGTGTGATAATCCCGAACCACACAATCATGAGCAAAATGCTCTGATACCAATTGTAGGTTCCCAGCCGGATCTACATAGGAGTATCTCGTAACACAAGGGTGCGAAATCCCCATGTATACGATACGAGTGTATAGACGATTAACACGTTGAATCTAAACAAACACACGAGTATATATGATAATACTTGTTATATTGCAATGCTTAATAACCAAGGTAACAAACACGTGACTCAGAGAATCACACAAACAACCGTCAAAAGTTATATAAAAAGGCCGAAGTTAAGAGTTTATATAACTCGACAACTTCTCCTAACATACTAGGCGAAGTTGTCTTAACTTCGCTAACTTCAAGTTCGCTACAAACAACAGCGAACATATAAAACAAGTTCAACACAAAATAACCAATCTAAACGATTACAGACACAAATAAACACGAGATACTGAACTACTGACATCATGCACCAACCCTCAGCATGAATATACCGAATTAATGAGGGTGTGGGCTATTAGGCTCAAAGCCGAACGATCCACTAGAGTTGGAAGTTATGTTCAGAACAGGATTGAGGAAGAACTGATCCACATCCTCGACAAAACTGGTCTTGACGATATGACCTTAAAAGAGTAACTAGGTTTGTAAAACAAAATCATCAGCAATTGGGAGAAAGAGCTAACCATTGAAGACACCTTAAGACTCCCCGACAATCAGCAAAAGTTGTATTTACCATCTTCACCATCATTAACCTAAATCTTTGAACCACCACAAAATACCAAATCCCTACTCCAACAAGACCAACCATTATTACCTTCTGATTTATGCAACCCTCAAAAAGGTAGAGATTTGAACTTACTACAAGCTTATTTATCACAGGTTACATATTGGCTAAGAGTGTTCACATACATACATCACAGGTATGATCAGGTATAAAACCGAGTGTGAGTGAACATTATGAGAACGTGACGTTATGCATAAATAGAAGTTCATAAAAACAAAATTTCCTTTTTATTTATCACTACATATATTCATATGATTTAAGGTTGGTTATTTTGTTTCCATTTTCTTGGAACTCTTTTGGAGATGTTCAAGCTATAGTCCTGACTTGGTGTTTTTAGAGAATATTTATAAGTAGATTGCTTGACGACAAGCAATGTTTAAGTGTGGGGATGTTTGATGTACATAAAATTATACATCTTTTCAGCATCAAATAATCTTTAAAAACTGCAAATTCTATCAAATAACATAGCACAGAAGGCTACTTATCATAATAAGATACAATTTCATGTGAAACCAAGCCCCAAACGAAGAAACAAGAGAAAAGACGAAGAAAAACGGAAGAAAACACAAGAAAAAGCAAGAAACACACCCCCATGCCTCAATAAATACGCCCCATGCTTTTGAACACCAGAAAAGACAAAAATCTACAAGAAAATATAAAAATTGGGAACAAAAGCACAGGGCCGTGCCCTTGACCACGGGGTCATAAAAAGCACGGGGGGCGTGCCCACCAAGGCACAGGGCCGTGCTTCTCACTCCAGACTGCCTATAAATAGTGGCGCATGTTGCACTCATTTGGTGTGCCTTGAAGAGAGTTCTATACGGTTTTCACTTATAAAAACACGCACTAACACTCATATTGAAGATCTAGTGAAGAGTTTGAAGGCTTGGAGGTCATCATCATCAACCACCATCATCATCATTAAGAAGGAAGATTAATCTACATTTGGTTAGATTGTTCTAGTTTAATCATGTATTTGTTACCATCATCCATTCTAATGTTCACAACTATGCTCATTATGAGCTAAACTCTATTTACCATCTAAAATCTATGAAGAAGCTTTGTTTTACTTGATAATTATATAAAAATGTGGTTTAGTTTAGTAAAGTACATGGTTATCTTGCGATTATCTTTTGATGAGAAATGTTTCACCATCTTAATTCAATAATTCAAAGTTGGTGATTGTCAATTATATTGGCAATCATTCATGGTCGATTCATGTTCTTGAAAGATAGAAATACTTTGATAACTTATCGAAACATGGATCCTTATATTGTACTTAAAAATGATGAGATATAAGTTATGATCTATTTCTCTAAGTTTTGGTAATCCGAAAATGGCATCACGCAATTGCTTAGGATATCATTCTAGTTAAAGAAATCATATGTTAACGGAATATGTAATTATAACCTACTTAAATCAACCAAGGGGAGGTTGTGTGACTAAAATACAACCACCCGAAGTTGTTAGAATTGGTATTTGAGAAATCAAAGTCAATCCTAATGTTTCTACTTTACTAAACTACTTGCCAACTCATATTGACATTCTCGTGGTAGCATGACATTAGGAAATGGTTGACTATAAAATGCGCATGCTACTTTCTTTTATGTCATAGATGCTCGCTTATAAATGAGGGGCTATTCTATCATATATTATTATGGAAAGTTTACCACATGTTTACATATTAATCATCAATGATAAAATGGAGTGGATTCTTGATCTTAGATGGTAACCTTCATATAATTGAACTACTTGTTTAGAAATTCTCGTCTTGGTCACCACCTATATATTATAAATAAATATTTATATTTTATAAAAAGTTCAAAAATTAACCCCAAAATGATTAAAACATCCGATTAAAGTAAAACAGCGATTCATTATTAGAAACATTTGTGTCCACGGATCAATACTTGGTTCTTACGAATACTATTCTACATATACGCTAGGTACACTTTCCTATTATGTGTGTGTTTAGTCTTCGTAGAAATCACTTTTATAAATTTAAAAGACGATCTTATGCAAAAGCTATATCATTCCATCCATCATATTTTAACCGCTACGCACGCAGCACATCATTAACCCATGAGCCTTGAGAGCTTGTTTAACGGCTTTGTTTACAGCTTCTTGAAATGAACTTGAACTGGATGATGGTTGCTGACTTGTAGTGGAATTGAATGCAGTATACTGTGGAGATTGAGCAGAATACACTTTTAACCCATTGACAGGATGAACTGTAGGATGAGCTTGGCAGAGAAAAGCAGTGCTGGTTCTTGACCCAGTGGAGATTGCTGCATGATTGAGTGAACTGGTATGATTACCCAATCTGAGCTTGTCATCCATTTCAAATTATATTATAGTGGAATTCAAGTCAGACAACTATGTTCTGTCCATATTGGTTGTTCTGTTGATGATGATAACACTTTTTTCTAGGTGTAGGGCAAAGAGTTCAGCAGCTTGTCATCGACTTCAGATCGATCATAAACGATCCAAGTACTTCTCATCTTGGTGACCAATGTCTCAAACCTGTTGAGAGTTCCAATAGTTTCTCCTTGGATATGATTGAATCTGTTGAATTTACCTTTCAACATTGCCTTTTTACTATTTCTCACTTCCAAGTTTCCTTCAAATTTATCAACCAGGGCATCCCAAAGTCCTTTGGCAGTAGTGTTCTCTCTTAAAGTTTTAGAGACTTCAAGTGACAGATATACACTCAGGGTACCAAGAGCCTTTTGATCATCTTCTTGTCTTCATCATCATTATAATCATTATAGGCTATGACAGGCTTATCAACTGGTCCATCATCAGTCATAGTAGTGGGTTGGTGAGGACCATTTTCAATTGATCTAAGAAGTGCAAAGTCATTAACTCTTAGATAGTTCTTAAACCTCCACTTGAACTCTTCCAAGTTGCTATTCCAATTGAGTAGCTTTGGGGGCTTGTTGGTGTACCGGCTTCATTTTCAAATATAAGGTATGTTTCAAAGTCTCAGGATCAGTCATCATCTTGAAAATCATAATTCAACTCAAATAATCTTCAACAACTTCCTTTTAAAGTACTAACTACAAGGGAATTGAATTTAAAACATATTGAATCGAGTTATATTGAATTGAATCAAGCTTCAGATGGATCTAATTGAATTTTAAGAAGAATCTAAGTTTGAAGTGGATCAGACCGAATTTGTAAATGAATCAAATTTAAAAAGAATTCTATTTATTTGTTTAAGATTTCGATTCGATTGAATTAGAATGTCGATTCGATTGGTTTGTGAATTTCGATTCGATTTAAATTCCAGAAAGTAGATATTTCACTTTTTGCACGGATCTTTACCCAAATACATTTTGCGATTTTAGGAAACTCGATTATTCTCACAAATAACCCAAAGAACGCTTTATCAATCTTCAAATACAAACTTCTAGCCAACACAAACACCTTTTAACTAACCTGAACACTTTCAAAAAGATTTCAAGTTTGTAAACACAATAGTAAGCCCGAACCCACTTCAACCATTTGAATACAAGTCTCAAACACTCAAACAAGACCAAAATCCAAGGTTGTGACCCAAGAACTACAATTAGTAGAGCCGAAAGCTCTCATACCAATTATATGTCCTAAGAAAGGATCAAACAACAAGTTCTTGAATCAATCTGGACCATTATATAGGGGAAATCACTAGTGGTTAACCAAGATCTCAGATCTTTTGGTGTTCGGTGTATTTCCTGAATTGAAAAGAAGATGGAGAGAGTAGAGAGAGTTGGAAGATAGATAAGATGAAGATTTTGCAAAAGGTTGGTATTGCATGAGCATGCATCACCTTTTATAGGTGAAGCAATGCTATGTCCATATATATTATTTACGGCCCAATGGGCTATTGATTATAAAGCCTCGGGCCCAAACATAATTAAGAAAACCAAAAGTCAAGATAAAACAGTGTGATAACCAAGAAACAATACAAAAAACTATTAAACAAAATGGAGCCCTACATAACAAATACGTTTGAAATTCAGAAAAAACTAAACGCTATTATGTTTTTTTTTAACGAGAGACAATTGATAGCCAATTTTTTTTAAATTTGGGACCACCGGTGGGAATTAGCCTTTTTAATTTGCATAATTATAATTTTATGGGGACGTATGTTATCCTGAAACAAAATCGTCGCAAGTGAATTGGAATACGGATGAGTCACGAGTTTTATTTTTTCTTGAATGCAAGCAAATAGATACGTACAATATGATATTTGATGCCCATTTTTCTCAAATTCGGTATTCTTACCAATTCAAAAGTATATAGTTCTTCATGGAATAGTGGTCTAGTTATAACTTATAAATACCTTGTTTTTTCTTGTTTTTCTGCGGAAATTGATACTGTTTTTTTTTTTTTTACATTTTGTAAGTTTTGATTTTGGTATTAAGTTTCTTGATTACAATGAATTTGATAGGATTTTTGTTTTCTTGATTACCCATAGTTACAAATAAATTTGATAAGATTAATAGAGATTAAAAAAACTTAGTTAGGATTATTATCTGTCAATATCATTTGGTTTGGATTATTAAAATCCAATTGGCCTTTTTAATTTGCATAATTTTATGGAGACGTGGTGTCACACCCCGACTAGGGGTTGAATGTGACGATTGAATAACAACTTAAAAAAACAGAAATTAGGTAACACATTTATATTATGACACTAGATCAAAGTTACAATCAAATGTCTACTACAACTACAAAGCTAGAAATTCAACTACCATCTAATAAGGTGATAGGCTCTACTATCCATCATGGCTTCTTCGGGTTTGATTGTACAACTCGGCATAAGTCTTCTAAAATGATCTTCTATTTCCAAATAAGCTCACATCTAATTCTATAAATTTTCATATATTCAGAATATGTACCAAAACACATGCATAAAAATAATGGGTCATCTAAAAAGTTGGTGAGTTCATGAGTTTAAGTTATGAAAACATTTATATAAAAATGGTCTAAATAGTATGGTGCATATTAAACAAGTTCACAATCAAGCCTGTGTCCATCTAAAATATATAAACCCCTTACTCATTCCTTATTGTTATGGGTGAAATTTACTTATGTCTGCCAACATAAGATATAAAATTGCGTCGATATATGTCACAAGATAACCATTATATCATTTAGTGGGAGGACGTCCATAATATAGGCCCACTGTGTGCGGGGGGTATTACCCATATAGTACTACCCATATATCTCGTGGCTCCTTATGGTGTTAATGATTGTGCTACATAGTCGGGGATTGTTTTTGGCAGCTAAATTTGTTTTGATTAATAATACACCAGTAATTTTAAAAACATATAGAAGCATGTATCCGCCCAAAAATTTAAGAAAAAGGGTAGTGCATGAACTTACCTGGTTCTATGTGTGAAGAAAAAAATACTAAAAAAATATTGTATGCTACGCCATAAACATCTCCAAGTGATAGGCATCCCTAAATGCATATAACATGTCACTAAATGTAATATGCATCATATTGTATGTGCTCGTGAGCTAAGTAGGTTAAGGTTATGTGTTTATTTAAATAATTAATGGTTATGGTTGCTAGTAGAATATGTGAAGTAACAAAGTTTTTTTAATTTGAATGTTCGAGTTTTGTCTTATGAGAATATAATTAAGGTTCACGCTAAGTTGATACATATCAACATATACAGTTCACATATATTAATTAATTATTAATTAATAATAATAATAACAATAATGATGATGATATTTTACGTTTTAGTTTCGATTACTAAGTTCGGTCTTATAATGGTCAACGGTTAAGTTGAGCCCAAAACACGTGTTCGTACGGTTATATTTATCGGTAAACGTTATAATAATTATTATACAAATACTTGGTCGACTTATAATCCATTTTGTTTTTGTATATTTATAGTAGAATAAGTTTAGGACACCTGAAGGTCTGAAAATATTATTGTTTGATATGGTTTGGAGTTTTAACTCGTTTACTTGGTTTTTAAGGCGTGGTTGACTCGTAGTATGATCAAAGTGATTCTTATTTCTAAAACCCATAAAGTACTTTAAGTTTATTGTAAGAATTGTGCTTTTAGTATTTTTATTAAAATATGTAAGGTGTTCAAATTTAATGCTTTATATATGTACATAATGTCGGTTTTACAGTTTTAATGCTATGTAAAACAGGTTTTCAAGAAAAGGACCATTAGGTACATATTAGAGTGATTAGTTTACTGGAAATTTAGTGTTTATAATGTTTTGGTTGTTATGGATATCATCTGTGCCTATATGATGTGTAAAACTCAATAGTAGACGTATTTAACAAATGTTTTCGTTTAGGATTCATGTACCTTGAGTTAGGGCTGAGACTTAGTATGGTTAGAAAGCTTTAGAATGTCCAAAGATCTGGTAAAGACATGGGTACAATAACATATAAACTTCAGGTGAAATGCCTATAGTATTTACTTGCTTTACATGTGAAATGTAAGGAAACACTTTAAGGTTTTCGGTTACCTTGATGGGATCTGCTAAAGTACTCAAATTGTAGCTGAAGCATATCGAGATTATGGACACAAGGGGCTGATTACATTCTGTGAAAACAAGATAAAAGATTATTAGAAACCAAACGTGCACATAGTAGCATGAAACTTATAAGAATGGTGTGTAGGCGTGGTAACCGGTTTAAGGGTGCTTAAGGTCTTCATCTTGGCCGAACACAACAGCAAACGAGAGAGGATCAGGATTTGATGGACAGTTGATGATCTCTTAAATAACCCATGGAATCAGTTTAGGAGACCTTCAAGATATCGAGTAGGGGTTGGAATAATAACATTATTGCTGGAAATTAGAGATAATTGATGAGGTGCGAAAGTTCTAATGATATCTTCAAGTGGGATTTTTGGGTTGATGTATGAGTTGTATTTATGGAGAGAGAAAGGGGGTGATACAACTTACTATTAGAAACCAAAGGCTAGTCACGTTGATCCTTGGAATACCCTTGAAGATCCTTCTCAAACCCCAAATTCGACCCCCAAACGGCAAGAACTTGAAAAGCCAAATTACTTTTATTTAATTCTAATCAATGATTAGTCGCAAAGTAAGTTAACATATTAAATAAACATCCAAAATGGGTTTGGGCCGACAAACAGCCACAGTCCCAACGACAGCCCAAAAGAAAACACTAAAAGTAGACAAACAACATAAAAGTGGCCTAAAAGTGTATATAGAAGGCTTATTTCGGAAAAATAAACGGGATAACCCACCTTGGCAGTTACCACAACGTGGCCTACGTTCTAACGATTGTTTTGACAGGTAGCACGCTTGAAACTGAGGCATGTAGCCCAAGTTATGCCCATTTTCGTGTAGCACCTCTGGAAGCGCGAGCTTGGCCTCATAAACATCATAGCCCGGTCTTCTACACTTGAGGCCCACATCATGGGGATTGTTGTAGTCTGCAATTTTGATCTCCAAAATCTTTTCATGAAAACAATAAAGTTTGGCCTTAGATTTTGGAAAGATATGGGTTTATTTAGTTGTGATTTGCAAGCAAGAGATTAACTTGATATTCATAGATATTCTTATTGAAAATAAAAATAATTTGTAGAGGAGGGGAGGGTGGACGACACTTAGAGACAGGGTAGGAGAGATCTTTGTAAATCTTTCAAAATATTAAGAAGTGATTGAATTAATTATATTCATAGGCAAAAGATGTTTTAAAAGTACACCATTACCAAGTAGGTGTGTATGCATGTGCCAAAACATCTTATGATAATATGTAAATATGTTTTATTATGCTAAATGATAAGTTTACATGTATACTGATTGTTATAATTCTTGCCATTCGTAACTTAATTGTAAGAGCATTCCCAACCCGTTCCTTATCCTTATCCTTATAATTACACTATAAAACACTACGTTTCTCTTTTCTGTTAAATTAACTAATATTATTTTATACATTTATCATTATAGTTTTCTCTCTCCTTTACTCATAATTAATTCAAAAAATATTAAAAAATAAATAGGGACAAAAAAAGTTTCCCCAAATTTACAAAAAATCACTACATTTTCTCTCACCCCCCTGTAATTTACACTCACAACCAATCAAAGCCTCACCCTATCATTTACAAACTCTCCACACATAAATATAAGTGATTGGTTGGGAATGCTCTAACTCTAGGCTACGTAAAAGCAAAAGGAAATATAAATAAATATAAGATCTTTATTATATATTGCTATTTCCTCTATTATGATTTTCATAAATTAAATTGGTAACTTGTCCATGGATTGTGTTGTGATTTCTAAAAGAAATTAGTTAGGTATAATATACAAGTTTATGTAGCTCTAGGTTATGTAATAATGGGTTAGTTGAAATTATTTTGTAAGAAGATTGATGGATCAAGTTTTAATAATTTAGGTTTGAACCCATTTGGTCTAATTTTTTAGTTAAAATGTGAAAACATATTTGAATTTGAAGTTTGGGCCGGTCAATAGTAATAAAAGTAAAAAACATTTGGCCTAAAATATGGGTTGTTACATTCTTCCCATGTTAAAGAAATTTCGTCCTCGAAAATTAATTTTTGGTATCTAAACAAAATCAGTTCATAGGTTGTATGGAAGAATGGTGATAGAAGTTAGCCAACGAAAGAATCAGAAGTTATCAACTAAGAATATGAAGTTAAAATTACAAGAAGGACTTGAGATTTAACAAATAGGGAGCAAGAAGTAATTCGGTTTTCTTTTCCCCTCTCTGTTTTTTTTAAACGATGACTCGATGAATACACTAACGTCTAAGCATTGTCAGTGTCTTATTAGTCTGGGTATCTAAGTTGTCGTCGGTTAAAGCCTATGAATATCTAAGGAAACCTAATTCACTATAACTTCATGATCTGATACTAAGGGCTGGACGTGACGATTGAATACCAACCTAAACACAACGGAAATAAGATAACGAAATTAAATTAAAACACCAGGTCAAGGTTACAATCATATATCAAATATAAATACAAATCTAGAAATTTAACTACCATCTAATAAGGGGATAGACTCTACTATCCATCATTGCTTCTTCGGTTAAGCTCTATGGTTTGATGTAAATCTTCTAGAATAGGTCTTCTATCTCCAAACAAGCTCATATCTAATTCTTTATATTTTCACATCTTGAAAATAGGTACCTGAACACATGCTTAAAAATAATTGGGTAACTAAAAAGTTTATGAGTTCATGCACTACCCTTTTTCTAAAACTTTTGGGTGGATACATGCTTCTATATGTTTTTAAAACTAGTGGTGTATTATTAATCAAGGCGAATTTAGCTGCTATAAATAATCTCCGACTTTGTAGCACAATCATTAATCCCTAATGAACCACGGGATATATGAGTAGTACTATTTGAGGAAGACCCCGTACACAGTGGGCCTATATCATGGATGACCTCCCAATGAATGATATAATGGTTATCTTGTGACATATATCAGCACAGTTTAGTATCTTATGTTGGCAGACATAAGTAAATTTGACCCATAACAATAAGGGGTATGGGTAAGGGGTTTATATATTTTAGATATGTTGACGATAAGTAAATTTGACTCATAACAATAAGGGATATGAGTAAGGGGTTTATATATTTTAGATGTTCACATGTCGTAGACACAGGTTTGATTGTGAACTTGCTTAATGTGCACCATACTATTTAGATCATTTTTATATATATGTTTTCATAAATTAAACTCATGAACTCACCAACTTTTTAGTTGATTCAATTTTCTTTAAGCATGTGTTCAGGTACCTTTTTCAAAATGTGGAAATATAAAGAATTAGATATGAGATTGTTTGGAGATAGAAGACCTTTTATAAAAGATTTACATCAAACCAAATAGCTTAACCCAAAGAAGCAATAATGGATAGTAGAGCATATCCCCTTATTAGATGGTAATTGAATTTCTAGATTTGTATTTATATTTGATTGTAACCTTGACCTAGTGTCTTAATATAAATTCATTATCTAATTTCCGCTGTGTTTAGGTTGGTATTCAATCGTCACGTTCAGCCCCCTAGTCGGGGTGTGACACATATGTTATCCTGAAACACAATCGTAGCAAGTGATTTGGAATAGGGATGAGTCACAAGTTTTATTTTTTATTGAATACTAGCAAATCGATACGTACAATATGATATTCGATACCCATTATTCTCAAATTCGATATTCGCCAATTCAAAATTATATAGTTCTTCATGGAACAGTGGTCTAGTTATAACTTATAAATACCCTTTTTTTCTTCTTTTTCTACATAAATTAACACGATTTTTTTTTGACATTTTGTAAGTTTTTATTTTGGTATTATGTTTCTTAATTACAATGAATTTGATAAGATTTTTGGTTTCTTGATTACCCATAAGATCAGTAAAGATTAGAAAAGTAAATTAAAGTGGGTACCCTACCTATACCAATCACTTTTGTTTGAACTTTGTATCGATATTTTTAGTACCTTTAGAATACCAATACCATCCCTATTTTAAAACACCATTGAACCAGGGTTGAAACCCCACACATGTTAGTCTCTCTGCATCAATTAAGTTGTGGTTGAACAACCCCCCCCCCCCCCCACCCACACACACCACCACACTAGGACCGCTGAACATTGTTAAAGGATCTTTCAGACTTACCTATAAGTCGAGGTTTGAGCACACATGAATCTATCAAGATGGTAACGGGATGTGTATTCATAGTTATCGTCTCATACATGATTGTAAATACATGTCTCAAACCTGGCCTAATACTCGTCTAATATTATTTGGATACCGTGCATAGTCACTGGAATGAGATATACCATTTAGTTTGTACAACAAAAATTGAAAAAAAGTAAATTACTTGCATATTATTTACACAATAAATTGTTTGAAACATATACATCTAAAAGGAGTAAATTACTTGCATACTGTTTACACCATAACTTGTTTGAAACATATAAATTTAATCACATGATCTGCAATTCTGCATATATATTTAAAAGTTAATACTCCATAGCATATAATTAGAGGTGAGCAAGAAATGGTTTGGAACTGCCAGAACCGAGAAACCAGAACCGAATCTTTGTATCACAACTGCTAAAGTACCTTACTCCCACCACCCTAATGTGATGTCGTTTTATGTTTTAAATGAATCAGTATCACAGAACCGATGTGTTGATTAGATAATGTCGTTCATATATGTATGTATAAGATCAATTCAACGGAAATCACAACCCTTTTTGGCAATTCAGTTGTTGATTCTTTGTTAAGTTCATCTGTAATATGTGTTCAACATATTCCATCAGGCCCGTCAAACATTTTTTTGCCTCGTGCGAGGTAAAATTTGGACCTCCTCCTAATAATATAAACTCATCAAATCAATAAGTGGTTAAGCGACTTATAAACAGACGATTCCAATTTAGATATATCATCATCATCATGATCATCATCGTACTCAGTATATCCCACCAATAGAAAAGCTATGGTAGTGCGGGTCTGAGGAGGGTAAGATGTAGACAGTCTTACCTCTACCCCGTAGGGATAGAGAGGCTGCTTCCGGTGAGACCCCCTGCTCGATAGTAGTTTTGCATCAAGCCTTGGACATGATGCCAATTTAGATATATGGAACATCCAAATCAATAAGTGGTTCTAGTTCATATGGACACCGATTGAGATGAAATTCAATTTGCTTTTAAACAGGTTCACAATAAGACCCGAACATCACCTGAAACAGAAAGGCAAAAGTTGCACTACAAAACGGGGTTACTTTTTCGTTTGGCCAAACATAAACAAGCCAATCAACCAAAGGACACATGTAGCAGGTCAGAATTTTTTTTTCCGGGCGCTTACGGGTTGGTTTCAGCTAGAAGTTAAGTTCAATTTTATGTCATTTGTAATTAGGAGTAGAAATCTAGCTTTTTTTTTTCTTTTTTTACAGGGTAAATAACGTAGACATGTTTGCTGTTTGCAGAAATCGGAGGAGTTGGTACTGATATGTTGTCGTTTGTCATCTTAAGTTTTTGTATATGACAAATGTGCACATTTATGAGTACTGTTGTATAAACCGTCGAACCAAGATTTTAACCCCAGAGCAACATGTGGGGTTCTCTTACTAATTTATAATAAAAACAACAAATAAAGTCACAACGTGTATTTCTTCTGAATTCCTCCAATAGACTCGGTAAACACCAGCTATTTCTCTAATAAACCTTGGCTGATTAAAATACCCATTTAAACCTAATCTGTTGTTGACCTGAATCCATGACCTGTTTGACCCGCTGACCAGTGACTCGTGAGCAACTCGATCAACCCAACAGTTAGTACCATTTCATAGACTAGATATAGGCACAAAATTGTAAAGAAAGGTTGGTCAATTTTATCAATACAAAGAGTCTGCTTTGACTTTGTGTGGCAGACCAGATTCATCATAACTGATCCCCTGTTTCTTGATTATAATCGTGTGTATTAATGATTATTTCGATATTATGTGTTCTTGATATCCGACAACATAGATGATACAAAATAAAATTCAGTCTATTTTTTAAGCATATTAAATCCCTGCAACTTCGTACATATAGACATGAATCATAAGTAAAATAAAATAGGATTAAAAATGTACTACCTCCCAAATAGAAATTTAAAAGAAATTTAGGTTTACAAATATTCCTAATTGTCTGTTATTAAAGAGAGAAAGAGAGAGAGAGAGAGAGAATATATATGGGTCTAAACTCGATGCCTTCAACAATAAGCCCCTTAAAATCTTCAATGAAATAGGTACGATCCGCATCCAAATTAAGATGAATATGAACTATACTCATGGTAGTATTGAGTCGGAATTCCAAGAGTTGTACTTCCATCCAACCATCCTTTCTCTGTTGTGGAAGGCTTTTTTTTATCACCGTACTGGGTGGGTTGTGGGTATTTTGACCAGCCTTTGGTTTAAGAACTGAAGTTCGAGGAGAAACTACTAAATAGATATACTGACGATTATCTTCTGAACCCAAATCCAAATAACCATAATCTTTCGTTCTCACAGGAACCTTAAATTTGGCTAGGTCTTTTGGTAACTTGTAGACAAAATAAACTGCATATGTTGTTTGAGAGGATAATAGGTGGGACGGGACTTCTTTTCTGAATTCAATACTACTAGAATCACACTGATGGGCTTCTCCAAATCTGAAAAGATTATAAAGTTTGTTCACATATGGTGCACATATTTGCCATAGATAGTAACTTCTACAAGAAAGTTGATAACAAGAGTACAGAAGAACCTTGATTCGTGTAAAGGCAACCTGCCCCGAAATGAACCACATAGGTCAACAGCTGATAGCATAAGACATTTCTTCCCATTTCTGTCAAGAGAAAACCACTATATATCAAACAATAATAATGCAACTAGTATCTGTTATTCCCTTCCTCCGAACAACCATGCTAATTACAGGCTTTACAACAACTACATAAGATTTAAAAACATAGAAAATACAAATGGCTTACATAGCCTCTCCTCATCGTGTCATCACCAATTAAGAACCCTTTACTCATAATTAAATATGCCTCCTCTTTGGTTGTCCATTGCAAGCTATCTCTAGACCTTTTTATAATATTTTCATAATCAGTTGGCAATTTTCCATTCCAATTTGCATCTGAATCGGAATATGATATGCGTTGCTTCACATCCACCTATTGAAGAACATAACCATATTAGTAAGACTTTGATCTAATCACTAATATATATTCGGTTTTCTTAGACTGAAAATAAGCAATTTTCATGTTGCCGATCACCTATTATCCAAATATTAAAACACTAAAAGCAAAATAAAGGATATATATTTAATGATGTACATGAATACTTAAACCTCTGTTTGTCATCTTACTTTCTCCGATGGCCGAAACTCGATGCCTTCTACTTGTATGTAATGAGCGTGCTTGTCAAACAGAATTTGAAAATCAACAATTTTGCGGTCACTAGTAAACTGACATAATTCACACATCCACCATTCGTCTTCTCTCTTGTATGCAAGGTAAGCAGTTGAACTCTCTGTCTCCCCTGCTAATTTGTATTTGAGGTGCAGAGGATAAGACATTTGCTTCCAAATGCTGATTGTCTGTTCGTCTCCAAATTTGAACACAAGGTTCACTGTGTATGTGACTCCTGGTGACAAGAATTGAGTTTTTACATGTGCTTTGGGACTTTCAGACCATGATGAATTGTGCATGCCTTTTGGAAATCTGTGTGAATAGTACATAGCAAAAAATGGCACATTGCTTTATACAATTCTACTTATAATCAAATATTCTCAAAACCTTGAAACAAGAATGATCACCTTGATTTGGATTCATCGCTGGATATGGGATAGAATTTTGAACCCAAACATTCCGCAAAAGATATCATCTCACAATGTTCTCCCTTCTTATTTATAAAAAACCACTATACATCCAACAAATTCAAGTTTGTTCGTGTATGTTAAAATTATAACATCTTTTCAATCTAAATTGGTTGATCGAACTACTAAACAAAATGTTTTAATTGAACATACACTGGTTCAAGGACTCAGGTGTATGTAACTGTTACTTGTGCAGTAATTGATGACGGCATGTGGTATAATTATAAGTAATATATTACCGTTTTGCCGCCGTTAAGGAGGACCCCTTTGGAGAAAAGCTTCATCAACTCAACTTCGGATCTGTAGTTAAGAGGAGGTTCTGCAGTCTTAGATATCTTTTCATAGTAAGAACGTTGTCTGTTCCATTCACGTTTAAACTCTTGATTTTCTTGTAGCTTTTGACTTTCATGGAACTCTTGACTTTCGAGTGCACTTTCAAGTTTTGCCACAACCTCTGCCAGTTCTGGCCGATCTTCACGAGATTCTTTCAAACATCGATACGCAATGTTTGAAAATATTTCTAAGGCACTTTGTTCCAATGGCTCAACCATCGGGCTTTTAAAGATAATATCAGGTAACTTCTTCTCTTCATAGCTTTTAATCCACGTTGGCACTAAGTTCTTCTCAACATCACCATTATCGCGATATGTACAGCATAACGTCCCACATAAAACTTTAAAAAGTACCACGCCAAAAGAGTAAACGTCCGACTCTTTTGTTAGGGTGTGCGTCATCGCGTACTGATAATCTATGCACTTATCATTATACAAGTAAGATTTTCATTAGAAAAATACCATTGGTTTTGTTTCTCTGATATAATTTTTAATTTGAGTATTATGTGGGAATAGCCAAATGATGTACAGAGGAGGATTGCAAGGATGAAAATGGAATGATGTGAAGGTGAATGGCGGGTGCAATTAATAATGGACAACACAATTGCTTGACTATAACAAGCAAACATCAGTGTAATTCTTTCTAGCACGTTTTTTGTGTGATCCGAATTTTGGGGTTTGTTTTTAGCACGTTTGATCCATTTTCTGTTTTTTAAATGGTTTTAATAACTTTTCAAATTCTGCATAATACAGATGGAATTGGAATTCGAATCCATCGAGGTTAATTTGATCATTATTGATAGTTGGCAACTTGTGAGAGATTTGGATAATTGTCACTTTCTGATTAATTCTTGACTATTTTGGGTTCAAGTTATTATGCAAACGTTAAATGTAAGATTGTCGTAGTTATTTATATTATTGTATATATCTTTTGTCGTTTTGGTTTTCTTACCAGCCCGTGTAGTTACACGGGTTCTAACCTAGTGCATAATAACCATGTACTCCTACTTTCAAGCAACATACTTGTTCCCAATGTGTATTTCTTCTCAACTCCTTCAACAAACTCGGTAACTATTTCTCCATTAACCCTTGGCTGATTAAATACCCATTTAAACCTAATCTGTTGTTGACCCGAATCCATGACCATTTCATAGACTATACATAGGCACAAAATAGGTTGGCCAATTTTATCAATACAAAGAGTCTGCTTTGACTTAGTGTGGCAAACCAAAGCTGATCCCTTGTTTCTTGATTATAATCATGTGTGTATGAATAATTATTTTGTAATTTATGTGTTCTTGATATCCAAAAACACAGATGATACAAAAGAAAATTTAGCCTATTCTTTAAGCATATGAAATCCCAGCAACTTCGTATACACATGAATCATAAGTAATTTTTGTCAAGAAAACAGGATTAATAAATGTACTACCTCCCAAATAGAAAACTAATACTAATTTTATGTTTACAAATAGTCCTAATTGTCCGTTATTAAAAAGAGAGAGAATCTATAGGGGCCTAAGCTCAATGCCTTCAATAATAAGACCCTTAAAATTCCCAGTGAAATAGATACTACCCACATCCGGTTTAAGTTTAATATTAATTCTATTTTCGGTAGTAGTGAGTTGCACTTCCATCCAACCATCACTACAAACAAAAAGCCATTTTGTAGCACACATCTTTAATGACATTTAGATTTTGTGTCACTAATTTAGATTTTTATGGCACTTTGTGTGTGCCACATTTGATTATAACACATGTTTAGTGGCACATAATTTTAATGCCACTAATATATGATTTTAGTGGCACTTTGTGTATGCCACTAAAAATCCATTATCACACGTTTTACTGGCATTTAGCTTTTGTGCCACTAATTTACGTTTTTAATGGCACTTTGTGTATGTCATCTTTGCTTGTAACACATTTTAAGTGGCATTTAGTTTTAGTGCCACTAAATTATGATTTTAGTGACACTTTGCATATGCCACTAAATCTAGTGTCACGCGATTTTAATAACATTTAGATTTTGTGTCACTAATTTAGTTTGATAATGACACTTTATGTATGTCATCTTAATATAACATATTTTTAGTGGCACTTAGTTTTAATGCCACTAATTTAAGATCTTAGTGGCAGTTTGTGTATGCCACTAATTTAAAATTTAATGGCATTTTTAATATGAGAAAAATAAAACATATATAAAACAAAAATAAAATCGAGAACTTTGCCACCATTAAACTCGGTTACAAAACCAATATAAAAAATGTTATTTTATATTCTCCCAAATTCCCAATATCTCAAACCCTTTTTTACGACTGTGCCTCCACTTCCTCCTCGTTCAATATTCCTGTTCCCTACGCCTACGCCTACGCCTACGCCTCAAACCAGATAACCACCACCGCAACCACAACCGCCTCAAACTATATGAGCACCATCGCAACCGCCTCCGCCTCCATCTCTTCTCTTCTCCGTCGGTCAATAGTTGCTATCCGACTACTTCTATCTCAATTCGATCGATTCAAAGGTCTGCCATTGTTTTAATCTCACTTCAGCTTGTTTAGATTGGTTTAATGGTCTTTGCAATTTGTAAATTTGTTGAATCGTAACCTGATTTCATGACAGTTAGGGTTTAGGTTAGTTTATTGTTGATATATTATAATTAGCGTTGTTAATAACAAAATACTTGATTTATGATGGAAAGTTCATAGAAATTGTTCAGATAATGTTGATTTTGGCTTAAATTCCCGTCATATTTTGAGTTCAAACCTCATAATTTACATATTATGTCTTAGACTTTTAACAACTGACAACTGAAGTTGTTAGCTCAGATCTAATAATAATAATAATAGTATATAATGAATTTATTGATTCACTATATCTATATATTCATATAATAATATGTTATTTTATGATTTTAGACATTACTTTACACTTAATTCATGTAGCAAACTTAAATATTGTGATCAAGTTCTAGTAGTTCTCAACTACTCATATTGATAATCCATAAAGATCCTAATTTATGTTTATGGAGAACTCAAAATGTTTTGACTTATTACTAACATATTTGTTCGTGTTGCCTTTATTAATTAGTGAATGCACTTACTAAAATATGTTATTTTGAAGGCACAACCTATTTCATATAGTAATATTTATTTATGATATATAATTGTCACTCATAGTGAAATTGGAGAGGGGGGATTTATGTTCGTTAGTTTATTTTTGTTTAAGTTTGTTAATATATACATTTCAGTCTACTTTTAATAACTTTTTAGGCCCAACACATTGTTGTTCACATTTACATATAATTGGTTTTAGCTCAGTTTTATAACTTTATCTATGTTCAATAATATTTGTGAGTCGTTCGCTTATATCGGTTAAAACAAAGATAAACAAAAATGAACTCGTTCATTTCTTGTAAAGATAATACATGACTAATAAACTAATATTGCTAATTCAAAAAAAAAGATAAAATGTTTATATTTTGCTCAAAAACTTATATATTTTGTTCATTTCTTGTAAAGATAATACACGGCTAATAAACTAATATTGCTAATTCAAAAAAAAAAAAGATAAACTGTTTATATTTTGCTCAAAAACTTATATATTTTTTTCATTTCTTGTAAAAATCATCTCGGATTTTTACAGTCATATGGGGAATGTTGCAACTCGTGTGAGGACGTTGTCAAGAATCCTTACGAATGTGAGAGACTAATCTCCCCAATTTCACTAAAACATGTTAGATTATGAATTTATGAATATTCATATTTGTTGATATGAAATTGACGGTTTTAATTTGAGTTTCTAGATATAATTACAGCCCGCCCATAAAAGAAATTTTTCAAGCTGGTGTTGTTACTCGCTTTGTTGAGATTGGAGTTTCTTTTGATTAGGTTGGTCTTTAAAAAACTGTATTTTATTATCCCTATAGGCTTCCGTTTCACTAACTTAAATTGTTAATACTAATTTTCATTTGTTTCAACATACAAGACCTGCGTTTCTGGATATTCAACAACTTAATCATTCAAACGATGAATAAGTTTTAGCCGATGCTTGTTGGGCACTTTCGTATATTTCAGATGGTACAAATGATAAAAATCAAAGCTGTAATTGAAGCGAATGTGTCACCAAGATTTTTGAGCTCCTAAAGTGAGTATTTTAATCTTTTTTATTGAATTGTAATATCTTTTAGCTTGTTTTGTTTATAATATCATGCAATTTGGATTGTTTGGTTGTTTTAGTCGGTCAATCATCTAAAACTCTCAAGGTAAGAATGTTAAACTAATTGTTTCTTTAAGATTTAATAAGATATCATATGAATCATTTTAAACTGTCTAAAAGTATACTGCTAAATGAATCATTTTGTTGGAATGTTTCAGGGTACCTTTACGATAGCTTCATAACCTGGAAAAATTCGTGGTTAAAAAACTTGGAGACGATCTTTTTACAGATAAGGAAAACGTGTTGGTTGTTTGATTGCCGACATCTGAATGCGGTCCAATTTTTGGGTGCTTTGACTCAAAGTATTCCAATAATAATAAAAGAGTATTGGCCAAAGGTTATAAACTGTGACCATTACTTTCTAGGTTAATTTTTTAAGTTGGCATTATTTTCATTCATATAAGTTTATGTATATTTTAGGGTGCGTTTTAAATTTTAAAGCGGAAAGAAGCACTAAAAGCCAATAACAGCTTTGAAATTTTCCATGGATATAGCAAGGTACTTATAAATTTCCATGTTTGCTAATATAAATACTAATGTTCAATACTTAGTATCTAGACATAATTAGAATTGAAGTCATGATTCTTAAATCTAAACTGTTGTCATGTTAGTACGGGAATGAACTATTTCCATGAACTAGAGCCGGAATATTCACTGGGATGTTGTAAGTTCTACAAAATTCAAATGTGCGAACTTTGTTTATGAGTTTATTCATCATAATTACTAACTACTTTCTTTTTTATGTGAGTTAGAAAACAGGACTATTTTGCGGGCTGATTCTGGAAAAATTACAAAAGAAAAAGCCTCATGACGTTACATGTAAGTGTTAAAATAATAAAACCACTCAGCTCGTTTGTTTCCTTAAATATAGCTAGTGTTAATATGGTTTATTTCAATTGGTTATGAACGGTTTTAGGTTAATAAATTAAGCCGGTTACTAAAGTTAGTGGTCATATTGTTTACATATTGAAAACTCTTTGTTTTCTTATTAGGTACCTTGCATGAAAATTGAAGATGGTGAAAGAGGTTAATGGGCACGGAGATGTTTATAGTTTTTATTCAACTTTTCTTTATATATTTATCTTGATTTTAGAGTTACTAGATATTCGGTATGTGTTTGGAATGCGATCGAGCTTTTAATTATGGTGAAGATATTATGATTTCTATATTCAAAGTTTTTACTGGTAGTTGAAAAAAATCGTTACTAAGCCCAAAAGTTATGGTAGTAAAAAAAAGTGCCACTAAAAGTTTAAAAGTTTGTAGCGGCAGCACAAAAAAATGCCACCAAAAGTCAAAAGTTGTATTGGCAGATGAAAAATGTGTCACTAAAAATCCAAAGGTTTGTAGCGGCAGACGAAAAATGTGCCACTAAAAGTAAAAAAAAATTAATGGCATACAAAATACAAGAAAGTGCCGCAAAACGCCCAAAAGTTTGTAGTGGCAGTCAAAAAAAGTGTCACTAATAGGTTTTAGTGGTAGTGCTTCTAGTGACACTTTTTTTGTGTGTCATTCATTCCAACATGATTCTTTAGTGACACTTCTTTGTTTTTTTGTGTGTGCCATTAAATGACTTTTTATTTGTAGTGCATCCTTTCTCTGTTGTGGAAGGCTTTTTTTTATCTCCTTACTGTGTGGGTTGTGGGTGTTTTGAGCAGCCTTTGGTTTAAGAACTGGGGTTTGAGGAACTACTAAATGGATATACTGATGATAATCTGGTGAGGCATAATGATAATTATAATCTTTCCTTTTCACAGGAACCATAAATTTGGATAGGTCTTCTGGTAACTTGTAGACAAGGTAAACTGCATATGTTGTTTGAGAGGATACTAGGTGGGACACTTCCTTTTTGAATGCAATAGTCTCATAATCATTACATTGATAGGCTTCTCCAAATCTGAAAAGATTTTATAAGTTTGTTAAATTCAAATATGGTGCACAGATTTTCCATAGATAGTAACTTCTACAAGAAAGTTGATGACAAGATATACAAGAACCTTGATTCAGGTAAAGGCAACGCGCCCCGATACCCTCCACCTATCACGCCCGAATACTCTTGAGATGATATATCAACAGCTGATAGCGTAAGGCATTGCTTCCCGTTTTTGTCAACGAAAACCCACTATCAAACAATAATAATGCAATTAGTATCTGCTATTCCCTTCCTTCGAACGACCATGCTAATTATTATAAGATTTAAAAACATAGAAAATACAAATGGCTTACATAGCCTCTCTTCATCATTTTATCACCAATTAAGAACCCTTTACTCATAATTAAGTACGCCTCCTCCTTGGTTGTCCATTGCAAGCTATTTCTAGACCTTTTCATAATGTTTTCATAATCAGTTGGCAATTTTCCATTCCAATTTGCATCTGAATCTGAATATGATATGGGTTGCTTTTCATCCACCTATTGAAGAACATAACCATATTAGTAAGACTTTGATCTAATCACCAATATGGATTCGGTTTTCTTAGATTGAAAATAATGCAGATCACCTATTATCCAGGAATTAAAGCAAAATAAAGGACATATATATTTATTGATGTACATGAATACTTAAACCTTTGTTTGTCGTCTTACTTTCTCCAACGGCCGAAACTCGATGCCTTCAACTTCTGTGTCACGAAAAGCCTCGACAAACAGAATTTGAAAATCAACAATTTTGCGGTCACTAGAATACTGATACAATTCACACATCCACCATTCGTCTTCTCTCTTGTATGCAAGGTATGTAATTGAACTCTCAGTCTCCCCTGGTAATTTGTATTTAAGGACTACAGGATAAGTAGTTAGCTCCCCAAGGGTGTGCCCGTATGGTCTAAGTTTGAACACAAGGTTCACTGTGTATGTGACTCCTGGTGACAAGAATTGAGTGTTTACATGTGCTTGAACGTACTGTCTTATACCATGAACTGATGGTCCCTTTAGGAAATCTGTGTGAATAGTACATAGCAAAAAATGATACATTGCTTTATAAAAGTATATACTTATCAAATATTCTCAAAACCTAGAAACAAGAATAGTCACCTTGAATTGAATTCAGATGTACGAGGGAATTTTGAACCCAAACATTCTGCAAAAGATATCATCTCACAATGTTCCCCCTTCTTATTTAATGAAAACCACTGTACATCGATCCCATAAACAAATTCAAGTTAGGTCATGTGTGTTCAAATTATAACATCTTTTCAATCTAAATTGGTTGATCAAATTACTAAACACAATGCTTTAACTGAACATACACCGGTTCAAGAACTAAGGTGTATGTAAGTGTTACTTGTGAGAGTAATTGACGACGGCATGGGTTATGATTATAAGTAATATAAACATATATAGAAGAGCTATTTACCATTTTGCCGCCATTAAGGAGGACCCCTTTGGAGAAAAGCTTCATCAACTCAACTTCGGATCTGTAGTTAAGAGGAGGTTCTGCAGTCTTAGATATCTTTTCGTAGTAAGAACGTTGTTTGTTCCATTCACGTTTAAACTCTTGATTTTCTTGTAGCTTTTGACTTTCGTGGAACTCTTGACTTTCGAGTGCACTTTCAAGTTCTGCCACAACCTCTGCCAGTTCTGGCCGATCTCCACGAGATTCCTTCAAACATCGATACGCAATGTCTGAAAATATTTCTAAAGCACTTTGTTCCAATGGCTCAATGGCCGGGCTTTTAAAGATAATATCAGGTAACTTCTTCTCTTCATAGCTTTTTATCCATGTGGGCACTAAATTCTTCTCAACATCACCAGTAATGCATAACGTCCCACATAAAACTTCGAAAAGTACCACGCCAAAAGAGTAAACGTCCGACTCCTTTGTTAGGGTGTGCATCATCGCGTACTGTGGATCACAGTACCCAAGGGTACCTGCTGCAAAGGTTATAATAACCGAATATTGCTCATTAGCTGGACCCATTATTGATAACCCAAAGTCAGAAACTTTAGCATTCCATTGGTCATCAAGTAGGATGTTGGCGCTTTTCATATCACAGTGGATAAGTCGCTGGTGTGTCTCCTTTGGATCATGAAGGTAGCTAAGTCCCTTCGCTGCATCAATGCATATCTTCAGACGCTGTGGCCATGTGAGATCACGTGAATTTAATTGGCGGTCAAGGCTTCCATGAGATGCATGCTCGTAAACTATTATCATCTCATCCCCTTGGTAACAAAATCCTAGAAGAGATATAAGATTTTCATGCCTGTAATGGTAAAGCATGGTGATCTCTTTCAAGAACTCAGGTGTTCCTTGTCCATACCTACGATCCAGGCGCTTAATAGCAGCCGTGCTTCGGCCTTTAGAGTGAGACACTTCTCCTATATAAACTTTCCCAAAACCACCACCTCCAATACACTTGTCATCGTCAAAGTTGTTGGTGGCGGATTTTATCTCTTCCAGTTGGATATGAAGATGTTGAAACTGTTGCAAGAATGCATCAATATTTGCCTGCATATAACTAGTCTTCATATTTGTGGATTAAGTAATAACTATAATACTGAAAGATGGGATAAGAATGAATGGAAGGACACACGAGATTAATTTGGTGTGATCAGTGGAATGAAAGATGGTTAAGAATGAAGATTAATTTGTTTTAACGAGCTCAATGAAAAGCAATGACTTTATATAGGATTAGAAGAGTAGAAATTAGAATTTATCATATATACCACTTCAACAATTACTTTTTGTTACTCTGAAATGAAATATAATTAAACGTACCAACTGATTAGCAGTCAACATCTACCACAAAGGCATAAAGGTGTTGTACGTACATTCGAGCATGTAGTTAGATAAAAGTCAAGCCTCTATTATTGCATATAATAATATTCTGAATAAATAAATTAGGGATGGTTATCATGTCTCTATTAGTACAAATTAAATACTCAGCAACTTGCATTCGGAGACACTTTGTTTAATGAGAAAATATCAAAAAGTAGTCTTTCTTTATTATTAACAGCAAATGCCTAGACGCCTACAAGGAAAGTCATGGTCTTTGAAAAACCACGAGCTATTTCTTTAGGGGTGGTACATTTTTTATGTCTTTATAGTTGACGGGCTTTTGAGGTGAAACCTTGAAATGCTTGCAAATTGCAAATATGACGGTAAGGCCGTCGGCTATTCTTTACATTGAACTTGATCGATTAATAGTTGTCAAAGACGACTTTTGACCGTATTAACTTAAATAAAATTATAAACAAAAAACACGTTAAAAATGGGCTGGCTGGACTACTATTTAAAAACCCAATTAAAATATAACTGTAAAAGAGCCCGCGAGATGCGACGGGATGCAACGAGAATTTGGTCAGTAGCGAGTCGGTTTGTTTTGCTATCGGAATTTACTTTTTTTAGTATATAGGTAAAAATAATATGTTATTGAATACACTTACTTATTGATTGGTATTAATTAATTATTTATTTTGTACTTGTTACACTTTTAATTATGGTATCAAAATATATCAATACCTTATTCCTAACTAGAAATAAAACGTATTTGTAACTTCAACTTATATTCGTTTAAATAAAATTAATTATAAAGTTTATTTAATAGTCATCAACCATATTTATATACATAATCTACTAATTTATGTTTTAATTCGTATTACAATCACTATTTTTATTGTACAAAATTATAATACTTTTTTGACCCAATATAAGTTTTGATTTTAAATCAATTCCTAAGTTGACAAACATTAATTTACATTAAATCTTATATTTTTAAACACCTAAAAGTAATGCATAAAATGATTTTAACATAATTGTCGAACAAATAGTGGTTGCTAAAAATTAAAACACGTTTTCTCCTTAATTTATACATTTTTCTTCGTAAATAACCATTAGTGAACATGAAATGTTTTCTTAGTTTATTCATATTATTCCCATAATGAAAAAAACAATTTCTAATTATTTCTATGTTCAAGTTTTAACAAAACTAAACGGATACACAATGAAAGAAGCTTAAAAGCTAAAGAGCACAATCTATTAAAACAATATTAGATTATTATTATTATTATATATATTTAATAATTATTTAACATAATTTATCAATAAAGAAGTTATAAAAAAATGGATGAGAAAGCTTTGCCTAATTTCTTAAATGATATATATTAGGAATCAACTATATGTCAATTGTACTTGAATAAAAATTAATATGTTATTGAATATTGATTAAGACTTTATTTTGAAGATCAAATAATTATAGTATTATAAAAGACTAAATTTAGGTTTTAGATTGTCATAACAGTTTGTTTTGTAACATAAATTTAAAATATACTTATAAAAAGAAATGTCTTAAATATTATTCATCTTTTAACATTGATGTGCAACAAATATTTAAATTGATATGTAAATAAATAGGGGTACTATCTTAGAGTAATAAACATTAAGGTTACTGATGTGTAATAAATGTCTTAGATAAAGTTCATCTTTGGAATCAACATTGAGATAGAAGTTTTGTTGATACAAAATTGTAAAATTGTTATGTTGATTTGAAGATTAATTTCTTTATTTGCTTATTATTATACTTTTGATATAAGTTATAAAATATTTTAAATTTTTATTTATCTTTGTTAGTCTTTGTATGTTTTTGTATTTGATTCAAATAAGTTATGATGTCTTATAATTAATGTAAATTATCATTTATTTATAAATACAATATTTTCATTTCATTATTTATAAACACAACAACGTTATTATAGATATACCAGATGATCTTTTGATTGGTGATTCATCCGATTCTACTTCTGATCTGATTGCTGCTTTTGTATATCCAACATTATTGAAAAATTTTAATCACATTTCATATTTTCAAGAAAGGGTCATACTTGCACCTTTAAATGAGGTTGTCCAAGATATTAATGACAAATTTTTGTCTTTGTTTCCCGAAGAAGAAGTTGAATATCTCAATTATGATAGTATAGACAAGTATGATAGTGTTGGTCCTGGTTTCGATCCAGCATTACACTCACCGGATTTTCTAAATGGTTTAAAGATGTCTGGGATGCCTAATCATAGATTGGTTCTGAAAGTTGGTGTGCCAGTAATGTTACTAAGGAATATTGACAGAAGAACGGTTATGCAACGGAACCAGATTACAAGTAATTAACCTGGGGAGGCGTTTTATCGAAGTAAAGGTTATTTCAAGTACTAACATTGGCTTTCGCACTTATATAACTTGTAGTGGTCTAGCTCCTTCAGATAAGAAACTGCCATTCATATTGAAACGAGAGACAGTTTTCTGTTGTGGTTTGTTTTGCAATGGCTATTAATAAAAGTCAAGGCCAATCATTAGCAAAAGTTGGCATATACCTGCGAGAACCGGTATCTACACATGGTCTACTATATGTGGCTTTATCATGAGTGAAGAGTAGAGACGGTGTTAAAATACTTATACAAGACAAGGAAGGTAAAATTACAAATAAAACTACAAATGTTTATAAAGAATTATTTACTAATTTATAATTGTAAAATGGATGTTATTTTAGTTGAATGTTATGTTCTTATATGATTTATATATCAGGTGATGCTAGAAACGTGTGGATGTTACATGATTTATATTTTTCCACCCGTGACGCCCACAGGTCAATAACCTAGTATTAAAATAAAGCTGAATTGCTACAATGAAGTAAACTCTCTTGTAAATTTACTCCCTTAACTTTTAAATTCTTCCAAATTAGTCACTTCAAAATTCTAAATTGTTTTCATTTGATTCTCAAACAATCTCTTTTGCAAAACATTGTCTACTTTACAATTTCCCCCTTAAAGTATTCATGGTTTTAATATGTTCTCTAATTTGTTATTATATACGTTTATATTTATATTTAAGTTACTGATCTTTTTTAACGACCACCATACGAAGTTTTTTAGTATGTCGTTATGGCATGTTTTTAATGATCACCATATGAAGTTTTTTAGATTTTTTAGTATGCCATTACGACATATTCATTTTATATACGCCGCGCTTTTAAAACGAAGGTGTATTCGCAATAAAGTATATAAATTTAGTTGAAAACGTAATTGTATTCACAAAAGAATATATTTTTGTATTGTAAGTTATATAGGAAGTGCATTAGCACATCCGTAATGAGCCGAACCGATATCAACCAAGTTTTTTTTATATTTACATTAATTTTTATCATTTTTGTATCAAAGTGATAGTCGTTATAATTTTTATCATTATTTTGTTATTATAGAGTAGCATTACAAATAGTTACTACATCAGACAAAGCGAAATGAGAGTGTAGAAAAAGACTTGTTTCAATCAAAATAGGATTCAAAATGTGCTTCAAATAAATAGAAAAAGAAACAAATATCGGGTTAACAGTTTTGTTCTCGTTGTAAAAAAAACAAATAGAGAATTATATGGGTCTAAACTCAAAGCCTTCAACAATAAGCCCCCTAAACATCTTATTCTTATAGTCATCAGTAGTTTTCATCAAAAGATGCATGCTAATCACTTCGGTGGTTGTAACAGGCGAGAATTCCAAAAGTTGTACCTCCATCCAACCATCGTTTCTCTGTTGTGGAAGGCTTGTTTGTATCAGCTTATTAGGTGTAGGTGTGTTGTGAGTGTTTTGATCAGCCTTTGGTTTGATAACTGGGATTTGATAAGGACTTACTAAATAGATATACCAATACTTAATATCTTCCGAGCGTAAATTCACCACTTCCATGGGAGCCTCAAATCCGGATTGGTCTTTTGATACTTTGTAGACAAGGTAAACTGCGTACGTTGTTTGAGAGGATACTAGTTGGGGCTGGACATTATTTTCAAGTATGACTTTCCAACGATCAATCAGAAAGGCTTCTCCAAATCTGAAAAATCTTAGAAAGTCATCTCTCATGTGAAAGAATTTATAAATTTGTTTATTCACATATGTTGCACAGATTTGCAATAGGTGGTAATTTCTGCAAGAAAGCTAACAGGAAGATATAAAAGAACCTTGATTCTGGTAAAGATATGAGAGGGGACATATTCTGTCTGCAAGTCGTTGATGGCATATGACATTTCTTTCCATTTTTGTCAAGAGAAAACCACTATCAAACAATAATACAAACATGTAATTAGTACTTATTACGGAATTTTTTTTAGTAGTGGGGCTTCTTTCAAACATTTGATAACAAGTGTTGGGTTTCAATCACAAGAGAGGTTTTTGGGGTTAGTATTGTCGAATAAGAGAGTAATCAGATAATGGAAAAGTTTTATGTAAAAGTAAGACTAAACTTGTCATCGCTAGTGACAAATAAGAGTTAATTGTCATTGATAGTGGCGGATAAGAGTTAAAATGCCATTGTTAGAGGTTAATAAGAGTTAAATTGTCAATGGTAATGGCGAATAAGTGGTTTACAATTTTTATCTCTCCTACACCCCTATGTGTTCCCATATTTCGCCAATAGTGATCCCGAAAACCCCTCTTGTGATTAAAAATAATACCCAACATCCCTTGTTACGTAATTCTTCCCTCCCTTTGAACCATATCCATAGGCTCCACGACAACACAATATGAGAAAAAAAAGTGGACTTACAATGCCTCTCTTCGTCTTGTCATCATTGAATAAGAACCCATTGCGCATTATTGGGTACGCTTCCTCCTTGGTTGTCCACTGTTTTTTTGACCTTTTCATAATGTCTTCATAATCAACTGGCAAATTTTCTTCCCAATTTGCATCTGATATGGGTTGCTTCTCATCTTCTTTATGCTCCACCTATAAAAGAAAACAACCATAATAATGACTAATATTGTTTATCTAACGTTGAGAATACATAACGTTATTGTGGCTGATCTCTTTCCTAGAAAGTTAATTTACAACACAAAAAGAACACTAAAGGATATTAATTAATTAATGATGTAAATGTACATGAATAAATAAACTTTTATTTGTAATCTTACGTTCTCCAAGGGCAAGAATTCAATGCCTTCAACTTCTATGGTACCATAACGACGAAGTACAAAGCCCTCAAACATAATTTTAAGATGAACAATTGCATTGTCACAAGTAAACTGGTACAATTCAGCCATAAACCATCCATCTTCTCTCTCATATGCAAGGTATGAAACTGAAGTTTCTGCCTCCCCTTGTAATTTGTATTTAATGGATATCGGCTCACATCTTCTCACCATCTTTCTGTTTATAAATTTGAACACAAGGTTCACGGTGTATGTGATTCCGGGTGACAAGAATTGAGTTTTTACATGTGTTTTGAATATTCCATCACTTGAAAGGTAGGTGTCTTCAGGAAGTCTGCGTGAATTACATAACAAAGAATGATACATTGCGTTATATATACTAATCAAATATATATTCTCAAAAGCTACATACAGGTTTAGTCATATAACCTTGAATTATCTTTAGCCCACAATCTACCTTTACATTCTGCAATAGATATCATTTCACAGTTTTCCCCTTCTTATTTACTGAAAACCACTGTGTGTCCATTAAACAAATTCAAGTTAGTTCAATCTTGTTTGATCAAATTACTAATTAATATGCTTTTATTGAACATATGCAAGTTCAACAGGTGTATATAATTAATTAACAATGTACATGTACATGAGTAATTGAACTTTTATTTGTCGTCTTACTTTCTCCAAGGGCCGAAATTCAATGCCCTCTGCTTCTATCCTAGTATCACTTTGGAAGCCGTCAAACAATAATTGAAGATCAACAGTTTTGTGGTCACAAGTAAACTGATGCAATTTAGCCATCCATCCTCTCTCTCATATGCATGGTTTGAAATTGAAGTTTCTGTCACTCTTTGTAATTTGTATTTGAGGTATATATCTACACGTCTTCTCACCTTCTCATTGCACCTAAACTTGAACACAAGGTTGACTGTGTATGTAATTCCAAGTGACAAGAATTGAGTTCTTACACGTGTTTTGAATATTCCATTTTCTGAATGGTAGGTGCCTTTAGGAAATCTGCATGATTAGTAGGTAGCAAAGAATAATGCATTGCTTTTTATATATTTATCAAATATATATATATATATATATATATATATATATATATATATATATATATATTCTCAAAAGCTAGGTACAAACAAGAATAGTCACCTTGAACTATATTCTCCACTCTCAAATTCTGAACCTGAACACTCTGCAATAGATATCATCTCACAGTGTTCTCCCTTCTTATTTAATGAAAACCACTGTATGGCCAGCAAACAAATTCAAGTTAGTTCCTGCATGTTAATTATATCATATTTCCAAGAAATTGGTTGATCATCGTTATCATCATTATCTTACTCGGTAAATCCCATAAATAGCAAAAGGCTATGGTAGGATATGAGGAAGGTAAGATGTAGAGTAGAGAGGGTGAGACCCTTGGCTCGATTCAAGCTTGGTTGATCAAATTACTAATGAATATGCTTCACTTGAGCATATACAAGTTCAAAGACTGATCAGGCCGTGTATATAATTTAAAATAGGCATATGCAGCAGCAAATTACCGTTTTGCCGCCATTAAGAAGGACCCCTTTGGACAAAAGCATCATAAATTGATCTTCGGATTTGTAGTTCAGAGGAGTTTCTGCACTTTTTAATACATCGTCGTAGCTAGAACTTTTAAACTCTTGAATTTCAAATGCAGTCTCAAGTTCTGTCACAACCTCAGACATCTTAGGGCGATCTTCACGAGATTCCTTCAAACATCGATATGCAATTGCTGAAAACGTTTCTAAAGAGCTCTGATACAGTGGTTGAGTGGTTGGACTTTTAAAGATGATATCATTTAACTTCTTCTCTTCGTAGCTTTTAATCCATGTGGCCACTAAGTTATTGGTATATGTATAGCATAGTGCCCCACATAAAACTTCAACTAACACCACACCAAAAGAGTACACGTCCGACTCTTTCGTCAAGGTGTTCGTCATTGAGTACTGCGGATCACAGTACCCACGAGTACCGGCTGCTAAGTTGATAACAGTCGACTGCAGCTCATTAGCCTGGCCCATTATTGAGAACCCGAAGTCAGCAACCTTAGCATCCCACTGGTCATCAAGTAGGATGTTGCCACTTTTCACATCACAGTGGATAAGTCTCTGATGTGTGCCCCTTGGATCATGAAGGTATCTTAGTCCCTTCGCCGCATCAAGGCATATCTTGATACGTCTTGACCACGTGAGATCACGGGAACCTAAATGTTCCTCAAGGCTTCCACGAGATGCAAACTGGTACACCAGGATTGCCTCATCCTCTTGGTAACAAAATCCCAGAAGAGAGATAAGATTTTCATGATTGTAACGGGAAAGCGCTGTTATCTCTTTCAAGAACTCAGCGTCTCCTTGGTCCCGCTTAATTGCAACCATGCGTAGGCCCTCGGAGAGAGACATTTCTCCTTTATAGACTTCCCCAAAGCCACCAACTCCAATATAATTCTTATGGTCGAAGTTGTTGGTGGCTGATTTAATTTCTTCCAGTTGGATTTTAAGATTTTGAAACCTCTGCAAGACTTTATCCATGTTTGCAAGTGCACAGCTTGAGAGGATATGTGTAAAGAACCAAGACAAAAAGATGATTGTAATTTCAATAATGGAATTGAAAGATATGTATGGTTAAGAATGAAAAGCATTGCCTTTTTATAGGAATGGAGAGGATTACTCCACTTTAGGGTGTTCATCAAATCGAATAACGAATTTTCAAGTTAATCGAATCGAATAATTCGAATAATTTATTTTTTTTTGTTGGTATTCGTATTCGATTCGTATTCATTTAAAAGTTGGATTATTCGATTTGTATTCGTATTCGTATTATATACAATATTCGAAATTCGATTATATTCGTATTTGAAACTCGAATTCGAATCGAATTCGAATTGATTCAAGTTTACCTATGTCAAAAACTTCAAAAACCATAAGCATCAATGTAAAGCACATAATTATAAGTTTGAAGTAGCTATAATACCACATGATAATAAGTTCAAAATTAAGTTCTGAAAAAATTAAGAAATACCAGTATGGGTTATTGGGATTAATTATTATGTTTTGGACATTTATTATTACGAATTTGATCAAAATTAATAATTAAATATATATTAATATATTATATAATTTGAATTCGAATTTCGAATCGAATAGAATAAAAAATCATGAATTCGTATTCGATTACTATACTCGAATACGAATCGAATCGAATTCGAATATATTGAAATCGAATTCGAATCTTCATATTCGAATTCGAATCGAGTCGAATTTCAAATGTTTCGAATTCGAATCAAATTTTGAACGACCCTACTCCACTTTAATAGTTACATTATATTAATTAATTAAAAATAAAACGTGATTAAGTCAGTCGTCAAACATTACCTTAAAATGCACAGAAGGTGTACTACGTTTGAATAAATTCCATTTTTCTTTTAACTTCATGTAAAAAAAACCCACAAAACAGAGCTTTTTTTTTATTTTTATTTGAATATTGTATTATTATATTTTATAAACTTTTATCTCTTCTTTTATAGTATTTAACAATTTTAACCATGACCTATTGACCGTGTACATACATTTTGATCAATAATAACTCTAAATTTCATTTTTATTGGATGCAATTTCAATAGCATAATATATCATCTATTTTTAATCACATGTTTGTGTATGTAGCCATGTTTTCTGTTTTTTAATCCCTTTAAATTTGTCATTTAAGTTTAACTTCATTGTTGTTCAAGTGGTTTATTAAATTATCTATGTAGCCATGTTTCTCTTTTTTAATCCATTTAAATTTGTCATTTAAGTTTAACTTCTTTTTTTTTTTCAAATGGTCTACTAAATTATCTATTTAGCCATGTTTCTCTTTTTTAATCCATTTAAATTTATCATTTAAGTTTAACATCTTTTTTGTTTTGTTTATGTGGTCTACTAAATTATTATTTTACAGAGTAAACTGAGGTTTTCGCCCATATGATTTGTATAAATCTGCGGTTTTAATCAAATAGTTTCAAATTTACGGTTTTCGTTTCTGGTTTCATTTCACTTACAATTAGACCCGAATTCATTAACCTTGTAAAGTCTGGTCATTAAACCAATCAGCGTGCCCCTCACATGAAGGGGCATTTTTGTCCTTTTTCTCCTCATAAATAACCACACTCCTAATTCGCAAACCCCCTGTATTTAGGGGGAAAAAAAGGACAAACTGCCCTCACGTGAATGGCACGTTGATTGGTTTAACGACCAGACTTAACGGAATTAGTGAATTCAAGTTTAATTGCAAGTGAAATGAAACCACGGGGACGAAAATCGCAATTTAAAACTATTTGACTAAAACCATATATTTTAAAACTGCAGTCACTTCTTTTTATATTATAAAGATTTGAAGTCAACCGTCTATTTATACCGGCCCAGATAGTTAAGTGTAACTTTTTTTTTTCCAAGTGGTCTATTAAATTATCAATGTAGATATGTTTCTCTTTATTAATCCCTTTGCACTGTTCTTGAGTTTCTTTGAAGGAGGAAAAGGAAAACTAAGTATAGTTAAAAAATGGATGTTTTTAAGTTTTTTTTAGGATGGAAAGGAAATGAGTCGGAGAAGTTAGGAGGGATTAAATTGATGTTTTTTCCCAATAAATTATCCTCTAAAAAATGGGCTGATTACGGTTATCCTTTCATTTCCTCTAATTTCCTTCCAATACAGGAACACACATGATTAAAAAAAATTCATTCACTTCTTTTCCCTTTCTTATCCTTCTCTCTACTTTCATATTCTTTCGTTGGTTGAAAAAGCTCAAGAAAAAGACGTTAAGTTTAACTTCTCTTTTTTTTTTTTTTGGTTCAAGTGGTATACTAAACTTCTTTTTTTTTTCAAGTGGTCTACTAATTAAATTTTCTATGTAGCCATGTTTCTTTTTTTTAATCCCTTTAAATTTATCATTTAAATTAAACTTCTTTTATTTTGTTCAAGTGGTCTACTAAATTATCTTTTTATATTATAAAGGTTTCATAGTCAACCATCTATTTGTACCGGCCCAAACGCCCCTCATCACATGATTCTTGATTGACATAAGGCATGCTGACACTTTTAACTAGTATTCCAAGCAATCTTATGTATGTACTTTTTATGTTAAATGTAAGTTATTTTTTCAAAAAAAAAGAAGCAAAATGAGCAAAGTCAACCCTCTGAAACATGTGCACCAGCCCACCAGTTGAAGTTACAATGTAATAAGACTGAGGGGTGTGGGCTTCAACGGGGGCGCTAGAGCCCCTCCGCTCGCGCCCCCAGGCGCTAACACCACACCACCAGGGCGCTAACGGGGCGTAACGCGAAAAACAAGGCAGGCGTGAGCCGGTTAGCGGGAGAAGAGAGAGAGCTGCACAACTTTTGTTGATTTTTTGACCGTTGGGAGCCGAACAAACAAAAAAAAATATTTTTCCTATATAATTATACCCCATTTCACCCATTTTTATACCAAAACTTCAAACCTTCACCCAAAATCAATTCATCTTTTCAACTTTTTTTTAAAAAAATGGCTGGAAATTGGTTCCCAAACCTTGATTCAGATTATCTTGATGACGATTTATGGTCGTCACCGCACCAACCGATGTTTTATTCGGAGCCGCAAGAATCATCCGGCTTTCAACCATCCAACACACAACCGTCTCCCAACTTTGTTGTTCCGGAGACACAAGAATCACACGGTGAAGCTACGGGACCAAAAAGACGCGTCCACCGGAAAAAACCAGTTGCAACGGACGGGTCGGGACCGGCTTCGACTCTGAGGACGAAACGGAAAGCCACTCCGTGGTCATCGGATGAGAAGGAAGCCTTGTGTCGGGCTTGGATAGTCATTTCTGAGGATCGGCGTTGCGGTAATTGTTTTAACGTTTTTAAAAAAGATTTTTAATAAAAAAGTTAAATAAAAAAGTTAAATGGAAATCTAATTTATTTATTCATTTTGCAGCCGACTACCAACAGAGAAAGATTTTTTGGACAAAGGTTAGGGAGACGTTCTACATGCTCGTTGGGAGTACAGAGCGGAACCCCGATATGATTTCGGGTCGGTGGTCCGAAATCAGAAAATTTGTCGGCTTGTTTACTAATCTTTTCAACAGGAACAGCGGTCGTATGAGACCAAGTGGCAGTGATGATTTGGCGGTTTACAATTTCACGGTCGAAGAGTGGAAGCAGGAGTGTTTGCGGAGGTATGGGATGGTGAAGACGTGGGACGATTTAAAGTTGTGGGACAGGTTGAAAAGGTGTTCCAAGTGGGTTGAGCTGGTGGCGCCGGACTTTGATGCGGAAGTAGGGCCGAAACGAACTAAAACTAGTTCGTCTTGAGCGTATAGCACTTCAACTGGGTCGGATTGCCGCGTTAGATTCGACCTAAACATTGCAGAGGAGGAAACGTCTTCACCACCGAGGAGGCGGCCATTGGGAAGGGACGCCAAGGGGAAAAAACCGGCTGAGGGGGAAGCCGTAAACATCACCAATCTTGTTGAATCCCTCAATAAATTCAACAAAACCATGGAGGTGGTCTCTTATGACAAAAAGGAAAAAAGTCGAATGAGAGATTTGGAGTTTCTTACTAGAGACTTCATTAACCTAAATCCGGTCGATCAAATGCTAATGGAAAAGCAAAAGGAACGTATCCGAAAGAGGTTGATCGAAGAAGACCAAGCCGAAGAATAAAAAGAATGTTTCTTTTTAGTACTTTAATTTTTATTTTATTTTTAGATATTAATGTGTTTTTTTATTAATATGTGTTTTTTTTAATAATTTATGGGTTTTTTTAATAATACGTTGTTTGAATATATTTATAAAAAAATTAAAAAAAAATTTCGCTGGAGCCCCTGCTGGAGCCCCTCCACACCAGGGGCTAGGGCTCCAACACCCCCCTTATCCAGTTTCTCTCTCTGCCACACGTCATAATATTATTGGTTGGAACCCCCACTAAAGCCCCCCACACCCCTTAGTCTAAGCAAAGTCAACCCTCTCGACATGTGCACCAGCCCATAATCACATGTCGTATATAAATAAAATAAGAAGTTCAGGCTGTTATAGCATAAAAAGGATGCAAGTGGTTATCACTTACAAGTATTAACCTTTATAAATGTTTAAAGTTTTAAGTGTTTGAATTTAAGTCGGTTAATTTTATTAATTAAGAATAAATTTTGATTATTATTATTAATTTATTTGGTTTCTTAGTATGAGTGTAAGAGCATTTCTGGCAGCTTCTCTATTTCTATAATTACCCAAAAATACTATATTTTCTCATTTATATACAATTAAATTAATTTTTTAAATAAACTTGTCTTCATATATTAAATAAAAAGATCCAATTACAATAGATAGGTGGGTAAGCAGGCAACATGTTGCGCCGCCACGCCCTTTTGAATAACAAACTCGATCCTACTGAAAACAAAGTTAAAGTTCTTTGGCATTAATAAGTTACTGTACACGACCTGTTGAACTCTTTTAAGAAACGTAATAGCTTCGGGGGCAAGAGACCCAAATATATCAAAAGAAAAAGGAATTAAGACGTGTAGATTCGCGGTACATGTTTTCTCATGCTTAGCAATTTTTCCTGATTCCGCCTTCAACACAGCCTGCTAAACAACAAACCCGATATCCATAAGCCCAACAAGGGGATACTCCAGTAAGGTCTATACAAGCGTGCTTCCCCTGCGCATCCAAACACAAGAGCATATGCTGGCCGGAGAGTAGACCACCTTCAAGGGGATCCGACAGGAAATTAACAGGAACTTCTTTTTTTCTGAGATTCCTGTTCGTTTTATCACATCATAAAGGACACCTCTGACCAAATTATGTATATATTTCAAACCCGAAAGCTCATTGCAATGAACGACATGTTCACCTAAATTATCCAAACAAACTCTACGGCACACAGGACATGACTCATCAACTGGGAACAATGGGATCATTAAACGATATTTAAGAATGGCTCGATACTCCACTACTGACATGTGTTGCCCTAACCCTTCGAAGGGGATGACGTTCAAGAAATCTTGAGCATGGGGAGCCTGAAAGCATTCTAACACCGCTCTTTGGCGAGTTGATAACTTAAACTCCTCTCCTAAAATTTGGACGATTTTACTATAAAGGGCACTTGCCAAAGCATGTTGGACTTTAGGGGGGGGGGGGGGTGCTCATTAGCGAACCCGCCAAGATCAAGATCGGGAATTGAACTATACCACAATCCCGCAAAATGTGGTCCTGTAACTTCCAAGATTGTGCTATCGAGTCTATGAAAGAATATGTGAAAACATCCTCAGCTAAATATAAACATAAGCCCTCAAAACAGATCGGGAGAGAGTCTAGCCTCCATTGAAAATCCTAAAAAAATGGACCCCCCACATATATACCACAATGTACTCGATCACCTCTCGGAGCCCGTTATCAAAAATCGAGATGGCATCCTTAACAAACCTAGGCTGGCATGTTCGGAGACCAAATAACAATTTAGCAACCCCCATACAGGAGCGAAGCAAGAGGAGCTCACATTGAGGGTCACGCAGACAAGTAATACATCTCAGTAGGTCCATTGCATTTGAAGCTCTATTAAATGCCAATCTAGTGATAAAATCGACATCCCGGCTAACCGCACCCAAGGAGTTTCACACTCAGCTTTGGCCTCCCAATCTTGCTAGGAAATAAACTTTTTTTTGTTTTTATCCCATTGCAAAAGGGCTAAAAAACTTCAGTTTTTTCAATATTGAGCTCGAGCCCCAAACATCGCCCCTCGGACTTAATAATATCCAAGGCTTTACCCACATCAATGGATCTCCTATAATTGTGTCATCATCTAAGTACCGTGCATGGAAAAAGTAGCTTGTACCATCTCGAACCCGATGAATGAGGGGGTGTAAAATTTAAGAGCGGTCGTGAAGTGCCCATCGACCACATTCCTAATACACTGCTTAACATAAAGGAACAAAAATGAGAAGGATAAGAAGGATTTGTAGCCACAAAAAAATCCCCTAAAAATAATAAAAAGCTAATAAAAAAACATCATAACTCAAATTCTAATAAAAAATGTAAAATATACAAAAATATTTCCACCGTCTTCCTATTTCTTAAAAAAATCTCGAAAAATCTAGTTGGCGCGTGTTCCTAAACCGGCTTATTAATTATTATTATTATTATTATTATTATTATTATTCTATAACTTAGTATAGTAACTACACACACACACACACACACACATATATATTAACAGTTATTATATATAATTATGATAAAATTATATTAATTATCATATATATATACTAGTTTTTATCCCCCGTATTACGGGGGTTGTTTTACATTATTCGTTTATAATATTTATATAATTGTTTTGGATTTTAATTTTATTATTGTAAAAAAGTTAATAATATACTTAGGATTTCATGATTAATAGTTTCACAGATAAAAGAGATGTTATAACTCGGTTTAAAAGCTATTAGGGTTTGGTGAGACCCATGAACCCTTTTTTGTAGTATAAAATTGTTTCTTAATTATAAATAATATATTTTTTTTAATTGGATATTAATTTTTAGTATTTCTCTATTTTGTAGGATTTTTATATCAATTATTTGGGGAGATAACTTTTTAATTTAATAGGATGTTAAAACCTGTTTAAGGGCAATCTGGATTTGATGAGACTCATACCCGTGAATTCGAGTCAAATGCATAAGAATCCTCAATTTACAAATAAAGCAATCTGATGGCTTGAGAGAATGTAGGGAGGTTTCGTTTATATATATTTAAGATAATATTATTTTTACATCTTTACTATTATTTTTTTCTCTCATTCACTCACAACCACTTTTAAATATATTAAAAAATGAATATATGATAAACAGTGTTCCTTCAAACTTACTCCAAATATACTCATCTGTTTAAAAAATTTTCTCTCCTCCACTTACAACCCTCTATAAAAATTTAAAGATCTCTATAGGAGTGTTCTTCGGGTTAGTTTTTCGGGTTTCGGTTTTTTGGGATTTCAAAGTTTTAAATGCTGACCCGAAAACCACCCCAAATCTCTCACGGTTTGTTCGGATTCGGGTAATTTGGGTTCGGGTTTTTTCGGGTTGGTTTAACCATGTTTCGAGGATCGTAGAGGAAAAAACTACATTCATAGAGACATTATGTTTTCCGGGAGAGATTAGGAGTGGCTTGCATTTCAGATAAGATTAGAGAGGGGAGATTGAGATGGTTTGAACATGTTAAGAGAAGACATACTACGACACATGTAGATGTGTAGAAAACATTACTATATAGGGGGAGCGGTAGAAGCCGACCTAAATTGACTTGGGATGAAAGGATAAGTCATGATTTGATAGACTGTCCGTCTCTGAGGACATGGTTGAGAATATGAATTATTGGAGACGTATAATTAAAGTTAATGACTTTTAGAGGAAATACATAGTTCTTCGTTAAAATTGGGTCTAAGGGACTTGTCTCAACCGTTTCTTTAGAACTAAATGATTATTTTATTCCTGATTATTCATTACTATTATCACTAATTTATTTATCTACTTATTTCTATGACTATTGTTGTTGTCGTTATTATTATTATTATTATTAATACTACCCATTTTTATTATATTATTTTGTTTTGTTTTTTCTACTGCTTAGATGCATAGTGGTTGAATGTGACATTTCTTTTGGTTTTGAGCTGGGGGTCTTTCTGCAAGTAACCTCTTTATTTTTCGAGATAAAGGTAAGGTTTACCTACATCTCACCCTCCCCATACCCTGCTATTTGTGGGATTTCTACTAGTTATGTTTGTTGTTGTTGTTGTATATTCTTTTTTACTCCTAATGTAAATAAATCAATAACAAAACAAAATAAACCGATAAAACATCCTAAAAAGGTAAAGTTTAACAAAGTTCAACCATCATAAGAACATCACCGACATAATCGTCTTCAATATGTCGTGATTAGTTTTAGTTACTTTTAGTCATAAATTGATGCATTAATAAACAATAAACAATCGATTTATAATATGTGAATGAGAATAGTCGATTTGGACTAAATTCTAATAACGTTGGCGGCTAAGGCTTAGCCTATAATCCTAAAAATATACATGGTTTTAAAATTAAAAGTTCATTCGGGTCTTTCGGGTTGAACCGAAACCTAGAATCTGGACCTAAGAACCAACCCAAATTACTTTGGTTCAAGTTCGGGTTAGGCTTTTAACGGATTATAGTTTCTCGGGTCGGGTTAGTTCGAGTTCAGGTACAGTTTTCTCGGGTTGGGTTTCGGGTTTCGGGTAAAAGTGACAGCCCTAAATCCCTCTCACAAAATTATAGAGGAGTATTGTGATTTCTCTAATTAGGTTTATTGGTTTGCAAGTCATAGTTATACTATGAATAGATGGTTTAGGGTCATTATATTTTGTGTGGTTTTCGTTCTTAATAATATTGAAAGAGTTGTGTGGAGTTCTCACAAAAATATCGGTGTTGTTCGTGTTGCTCAATCCAACCAAATCCAACTATTGGTATCAGAGCGTAGACACGTAGCAATGCAATTTGAAGGTGGATCGATGTACGCCTCTGATCCCGGTGCCCTACATTTGCGTTGGATTTACTCATAAACACAATTCTAAATATCAGAGTTAATTAAAACATTCGCGGAATAAATAAAACTTCAATCATTCGTTACAAACATTCAAACTTGTTTTTAGAAACATAACATAAAACATCTTATTTAACATCATGACGAATCCTTCTGCAGATGCCAGCTTCTTCAGATCCTGCAATGTGTCTCCCTCAAGCTAGCTGCTTCAGTCTATTACCATGCGTGAATACTAGAAGTCAGCTACGCTGAGTGACTTCTAGTTAATTAGGCAACATACAATACATTCACATACTTACTTATACGTATCCGAAGATACATAATACATACTTAACCTGTTCATCTTTCTTTCGTACATACATAAGTATATACTTTCATTCTTTCTTTTCTTCCTTCTTTCTTTCTTTCATACTATCATATTTTAATCTTTCTTTACTTATTTACTTATACGTTTTAAAGAGCATTTCGCCCTATAACCTTCGTAGATATTATTAGGGTCTGCAACCCTGTAACCTTCGCATATATTATTAGGGCCTGCAACCCTTAACCTTCGCAAATATTATTAGGGTATGCAACCCGGTAACCTTCGCAGATATTAGTAAGGTCTGCAACCCGGTAACCTTCGCAGATATTATTAGGGTTTGCCACCCGGTAACCTTCCGCCATACAACCATACCACCATACCTTATCTTCTTTACATTTATATTTATGTAATTTCACACATACAGTTACTTTTTTATATAACTTTCATATATCCTTCATACACCATTCATGAAACAATCATATATCATACACTTACCACTCAAGGTAAGTGTATTAACTAATCACATTGAGTATGCACACAGCCCCGAAAACATAACAAGGAAATGGGGCTAGAAACTCACCTAAGCTCGGTTTCTTTCTAAGTTAATAGTAACTCCTTTTTTTTTAACTAGGCGGGGGGGGGGGGGGGGCGGTGCTAACTGTATAACAATTACACGTATCAATTTACTATCACTACGCATATCATATTTTAGTTTAATATAACCCTCAACGAACGGGGGTCCGGGGGCAGCGTCTCTGGCAGCGGGGTCCGAAGATACATATACATACTTAGATACTAAAAGTCAGTTACGCTGAGTGAATTCTAGTTAATACAGGTAACATACAATACATCCATATGCATACTTATATACGTGTCTGAAGATACATATATACATACTTAGATTTTTACCTTCCTTCGTACTTTCATACTTTCATTCTTTCTTTCATATATACATATATACATACATTTCGTCCTATAACCTTCGCAGATATTATTAGGATTTGTTCTCTACATTCGCATATATTATTAAGGTCTTTTCCCTACATTTGCAGACATTATTAGGGTCTGTTCCCTACATTCGCAGATATTATTAGGGTATGTTCCCTACATTCTCTCTACCATATTTTCATGCTATCATTCATACAATGTCCTGCATACCCTACTTTATCATTCATACATACACAATTATATATTCTAACACTTACCTTCCTTGGCGATATGTGCAATATCCGAAGATCGTTCACGTACCGACAATCTTTCATTCATATTCTTAATATAATATCTATCACATATATCATCCATGCATACACTTAGCACTCAAGGTAAGTGTATTAACTAATCACATTGAGTATGCACACAGCCCCAAAAACATAACAAGGAAATGAGGCTTGAAACTCACTTGAGCTCGGTTCCTTTCTGAGTTAATAGTAACTCCTTTTTAACTGGGGGCGGCTAACTGTATAACAATTACACGTATCAATTTAATGTCACTATCCATATCATACTTCTAGTTTAATATAACCCTCAACAAACAGGGGTCCGGGGGCAGCGCCCCTTATAGCAGGGTCCAAGGAGCAGAGCCCCTGGCTGGGGTCGAATGGTTATAACAAATTCTTAAATTATTATTATTCGCTAACTCATTCATTATAACGAATGACCTCTGATTAAGCCTCATTCGTTATCCCATTCGCTATGATAACTGGTTCCATTCGTTATAACGAATGGTTGACGTGGGACGAATGAGTGCACAACGAATGGCTAAGGCCATTCGTTCTTACCATACAACGAATGGGAGGCTCATTCGTTACTGGAGCATACGGATGTAACGAATGACTTGATTCGTTGTCCTAATTATGGAGAATGGGTAATAACGAATGATGAGTGCCATTCGTGAATTCATTAAGATGAATGAAGGGTTCATTCGTCATGAAGACACGCGAATGTATCCTATTCGCTATGGTTTTCTAACGAATGACCAGTGATTCGTTCAACATCACGAATGAGCACCATTTTATTGAATTTAAACCCAATCTAGTGTGAAAAGCAATTAGCTTTAATACATACACACACATATACGACGTCATGCTAAAACCATTTTGACTATTAGCTAGGTTATAACATAATTAATTTTCTCCTAATCTTATAATCTTTCATTTCATTCATCATAGCTATCTATGGATAATGGGTTAAAACCATTTTAAAAATTGGGTTTAAAAATAGTCATGCAATTAAAAGTAAATATTGATTGGAAATCAAACAATTAGAAATATGAAAGCTAAACAAGTAGAAAATAGTCATGAACAATCTTTTTCTAGGGTAGGTTTGTTCCTTTGATTTTTAGTTTTTTTCCAGCCCGCATACTCTGGTGCCGTTTGTTTTTTAAAATGTAAAATGTCTACAATCTGCATTTCACATCTACAGACCTCTGTAGAAGAAGATGTGGACTAAAGCTCTGCAGTCCTAATTAAAAGACTGTTTATTTTTTTATTTTTGCAGACTGCTAAAACAAATTAAGATTTAAATGAACTTGACCAAAATCAAGAAGCAAGAGAAACTGTATTTTGCACAAGCAACAAGAAATCAACAAATGCTTACATTAACCATCACCGCATGAAACCTTTAGTCTAAACTCTATTTTGCACTACAATAGTGCAAAATAAAATCAATAAATGCTCACATTGACCTGCTAAAACAAATTAAGATTTAAATGAACTTGACCAAAGTCAAGAAGCAAGATAAACTGTATTTTGCACCAGCCACAAGAAATCAACAAATGCTTACATTAACCATCACCGCATGAACCCTTTAGTCTAAACTCTATTTTGCACTACAATAGTGCAAAACTAGGGTATATGCCCGCATGACACGTGGGTGGAATAACTTGTCACTAAATATAATTAACTTAAATATCAATTTAAATAAACATAATATTTCTTTAACTATTAAAACTTGATACATTTATATTGTCACTTAACACATCACCATACCAACAAAAAAGTAATAGATTTACGTTGTCTTAATATTAAAACTTCCAAATTACAGGAAGTTAATTTGAACATAACAAACATAATTAATTTAAATAACAAATTCAAACAACACAATACTTCTTCAAACTTTCGGACCAAAACATTAACCATTTACATTGTTTAGATCTTAAAAGTTAAAAGTTACAATAAGTTAATGTACATCGAACAACCAAAAAACATCAACAAAACACATAAACATGTACTTTCATATTAAACCACCATCAACTTCTTCAAACATTCTATCAAAAGAAACTCATGTTGTTTCACCACCTGAAAAATATAATAAAACAATAGTATCCAATTAAATATACCATAATAACATATTTAATAATGAGTAACATTTGAACATTAATAAACTTATTTTTATTAAATTTTTGTTTTTATTTAAACAAAATAACATACAACAACAAACAAAGTAAAATGACAACATAAAATATCTTTAACTTAAACCATTAAACCAAAAAGATATATCAATAAAAACCTTTTTTGGCCGTCATTTTATACCTAACAAATTTTATACTCTTTTAAAACAAATTGTTTTGAAATATTTTCAAAATAGTTACAAAATATAAAAAAATTGGAATTAGTCAACTTTAAAAAATTATGAAATTTTGTTTGATTTTTGACCAATCTTGCAACAAACTTTTAAATCGCTGACATTAATATATTGTTAAAATTGGAAAACTTGAAAACATTTTACAATAAATGAATTTTCAAATAAATTTGGAAAGATTAAAAAATTTTATGTTGACTTTGAAAATAATTAAAGGTGAAAAAATATAACTAATTAATTTAGAAATAATTACAAAAATGAAAATCAAATCGGTTAATTTGAAAACTTCAAAAAATTATGAAAAAATTTTGAAATGAGTTTAAAATTATGGAGAGTATTAAAAGCTTTAAAACTTTGTTGAAAGATTGGTCAAATTTCGAATTTAAAAGGAGTTTAAATATGTTAATTAAATTGTATTAAAACCATTAATACAATTTATTGAGTTTAAGTATCCTTATTAGTTATTTAAACAAATAAGGATAGTCAAACTCAATAAATTGTATTAATGGGATACTTAAATTATAACTTACGGTTTTTTTTAACAAATAAGGAAAGTCAAATTAATTCGGTTAATTTGAAAACCTCAAAAAATTATGGAAAGATTTTGAAATGAGTTTAAAATTATGGAGAGTATTAAAACCTTTAAAAATTTGTTGAAATATTGGTCAATTTCCAAATTTAAAAGAAGTTTACATATCTTGTAATTAAACTCATGAAAACTTTAACTTGTATATTGGGTTTTCCATATATAATGTAATTGGTTATATATAGAAAATATAATGTATCTTACAATATAATAAAATAATAATGTTTTAAGTCAAATATATTGAAATATAAAAATGGTAAGGAGTAAATGTTATTATTTCTATCAAAATAAGATGTAACAACTAATTAGAAAATGTATTAAATTAATAATAACAAAATTACTAAAATTATAATAATTATTATAAATTATAGAGATTATCATTAATAAATAGATAAATATAAGATACAAAAATAAAATTTTCTTTAATACATCGGTTCTGATTAAAATATATTAAATAGACAAAACCAACAACTATATATGATTGATTATATAAAAATCAAATAAATTACATGAATTGTGAAAAATACATAAATATATGAATAATAACAAAAATATACATCAATATTAAACAAAAAACAAGATATCTTTTCAATAAATCTTCAACCCATGAAATTAGCTATATCAAATTGGGAACATAACATGAAATGAGAAAATTAAATATTAATATTCATTTTACAAATAATAAATTTTAGTCGTGGTAATGTTACATGTTATGAAATATTTACCCAGTAATTCATAAAATTCAACTTTAATTTAAATTTGGAAATTTATAAATTTTAAATTACATCGTTTTAGAAATAATAAATTTTAGTGATGGTAATTTTAGACATTATGAATGTTTGTTTAATCAGCCATTTAAAAAGTTCAACTAAAAGTTAAATTCAACTTTAATGTTTGACCAGACAATTTAAAAATGTTTGACCAACTTAAACGTATGACCAGCAATTATATAAAAAAATCAACTTTAATTTAAATTTGAAAATTTAAACTTTTTAAATCAAATCGTTTAACTTACTAACTTAAACGTTTGACCAGAAATTAAATAAAAAAATCAACTTTAATTTAAATTTGGAAATTTAAACTTCTTAAATCAAATCTTTTGGAAATTTAAACTTTTTAAATCAAGTCGTTTAACTTACCAACTTAAACGTTTGACCAGCAATTAAATAAAAAAATCAACTTTTATTTAAATTTGGAAATTTAAACTTTTTAAATTAAATCGTTTAGAAATTTAAACTTTTTAAATCAAATCGTTTAACTTACCAACTTAAACGTTTGACCAGCAATTAAATAAAAAAATCAACTTTAATTTAAATTTGGAAATTTAAACTTTTTAAATCAAATCGTTTAACTTACCAACTTAAACGTTTGACCAACAGTTAAATAAAAAAATCAACTTTAATTTAAATTTGGAACTTTAAACTTTTTAAATCAAATCGTTTCGAAATTTAGACTTTTTAAATCAAATCGTTTAACTTACCAACTTAAACGTTTGACCAACAATTAAATAAAAAAATCAACTTTAATTTAAATTTGGAAATTTAAACTTTTTAAATCAAATCGTTTTAGAAAATAATAAATTGTAATGATGGTAAGTTTAGACGTTATGGAATATTGACTTACCATTTACAAATTTCAAATTTAACTTAAATTTGGAATTTAAAATTCGTAATTGTAATCGTTTTAGAAAAAAAAATTTAATCGCGTTAATGCTACATGTTATGGAATGTTAAACCACTGATTTACAATTTATCATTGGACTTACCGGAAAAAGAATAATGATAATGTCCATGGATGAAACTTTTAATGTAGAACCTAGAAGAACAACATGTAAAAGAAAAATACAGAAAAAATATAAAACTTCAAATAAATATAAAACAACCATTATTATAGGTATAACACATGAACCGAAAAACTTACCGGAAAAACGTAAAAACGTAGAAATATTAGCTTAATCGCCGTTTTTGATTTAGAACCTAAACTGATTTTACAAAAATCAGTTAACAACGAAAATAAAGATAAAAAGGTTAGATCTACAATAACCGGAAGAAAATATGATGTTGCCGGAAAAAGATATAACTTTGCCGGAAAAATATTATAACATTGTTGGCCATTAAAGTATAATATATAACCTTACCGGAAAACGATTAATCTCGATCTACATTACCGGAATATAGAAGATGGTGGATGGTGGAGTTAAAGAGAGAGAGAGAGAGAGATTAAATACAAACAAAAACGGAAAACAAAAATCTTACCGGAAAACCGTAATAACTTCAAAATATCAATTCAATCTTGGATTTTGATATACAACCTAAAGAGATTATTACAAAATCATATAACAATTAAAATAAATATAAAACCATATCGGAAAAAGATATTACCTTGCCGGAAAATCAAATAACATTGTTGGCCATTAGAGTATAATATATAACCTTACCGGAAAACGATTAATCCCGATCTACATTATCAGAATATAGAAGATGGTGGATGGTGGAGTTAGTAAGTCGAGAGAGAGAGAGAAAGAGAGAGAGATTAAAATGTTTTTTATGGAAAATATTAAGGTTTAAATAAGTTTTTTTGTGTATGGTCAACATGACACATGGCATAATATTAGAGCACATGAGAATGGAAATATGGTGATTGGATTGCACATGTGGATAGCCTAGAAGAAGGCCATGTGTCCACATTGTATTGATTTAATATTATTTAAAGATAAAATCAATAAATGCTCACATTGACCGTCATCTAATATGGCAATTCCTTTTGGCTTAAACTTCTCTAGTTTAGGGTTAATTATTCAATCTCCTCAAGCAAAAATATACATAGGTAATTTTAATATAAGTTATCAAATTCTATTTACATTGATTTCAACTTTCAAATACACGAAAACCAAATGACTAATTTCAATCTCATCACGATAATTTTTTGCAAATAAAAAATTTGAAGGCTGTTAATTTCACTTATAGTTGACGTTGAAGTTTGAAGAGACGACAGGCGGTGGCGGTGGCGGTGGTGGTGGCCGAGGACATCAGGGATGAGAGCTAGCGAAGCAGGGTATCATAATTTTGTAACTCGAGTTCTGGATTTTGATCGGTAGAGTAGAGGCGGTGGAGGTACGACAAACGGTGCTGGAGCGAGGGTGGTGGCTAGGGTTGAGAGTTTGTGAAGGAGAATGGTGGTTTATGATGTTAGAAAGACGTTAAAAGAAAAGGCTATGTTATATCTGCACCTCAAAGAGCCCGAGTAGATGTTTTTTAATGAACATCTGCGAGAAAACAAACACTTTGCATAAGCTCTTTTACGGGCGTGGTATGCGCGGTGCAGACAGAATAGCTCCCGTAGAGCTTTTTCAGAAAACAAACACCGCTTATATATTGTGTTATCCATGCTAACTAACATACATGATCTAAAATTGCTAATATTTGGTGACGATGGTTATACTTGTAAAAACAATAAATTTGAGTGTCTAGACTTCTTATCGTTAGTACTATATATATTTCCTTTAATTTTTACAATTAATTTTATTCATTAAATTCAAATAACGGGCCTATATTAACACTTATTCTTTTTGGAGATTATGTACTTGATTTATTTTTAGAGTTCGTTTATTTTTGAGAGTTTAATAAACAAAAACAGTCAGGTAGCGTTTGTTATGCAGTACTGACAGGCGAAATGGAATGGTTCATTATGTAGGAATGAAATAAGAGGTGTTTGGTTACACAATAGAATGGAATCATTCATTACACATGGAATCCCATTCCATCAAAACCATTCCTTCCCACCTCCCTTCTTTTTTTTTTTTCATTCAATTCCTCCTTCAACCTACTTTCTCAACAACACCATCATCTAACAACAACCATCGCCAACACCACCACCACCACCACTACCATAGCCACCACCATCATCTGACCATTACCGCCATCGTCACCACCACCACCTCCGTCGCCGCCACCACCACCTGACCGCCACCGTGACCACCACCACCTCCGCTGCCACCACCGTCGCCGCCACCACCACCTGACAGCCACCGTCACCACCACCACCTCCGCCGCCATCACCGTTGCCGCCACCACCACCTGATCGCCACCTTACCACTAAAGCTATCACCGCCACCATCGTCGTCATAACCACGACAACCATTGTCACCATCGCCACCCGACTATAACCGTCACCACCATTATCACTGTCTGGCAACCACCACCGTCATCACCACCCTACCACCGCCATCACTACCAATGCTACCATCGCTTGACCACCACCACCACAACCACCACCCACGCCGCCTGACCGCCACCACCACCACCACCACCGTCGCCACCATTTTCATCTCCAGAGCTACCACCACCGTCGCCATTTCAGTTTTTTTATTTTTTATTTTTTTTGTAAAGAAATATATATTTTGGGATAAGAATATTTTTGTTATTTCTATTTCATTTCTAAAATTTTTTTCGGATACCAAACAACATAAAGTAATTATTCATTTCATTCCCATATGTTAACCAAACAAGACAAAGGAATGGTAATGATCCATTTCATTCCTTTGTCCATTCTATTCCTCCTCCCATTCCATTCCCCCTTCATTCCATCCTTTTCAACCAAACATACCCTCACTCTCTTCGTTTTGAGCAGTTGTGATGTTTGAGATTGGTTCTTGGTAAATGATTATATCTATATCTATACTATATATATAAAGCATTAGTTAGGGACCTCTTAATTTTAAGAGGTACAATACTTAATGCTTTAGTTACAACATATAATGCATCCAAAATATAAATTTTTAGGGTAATTAAGTCATTTCATTTTTTCAAAACACAGTTACAACTTTGGTTCCTCAACTTCACTCCCTTATTGTTAATTTAAAGAATATTTACACATATCCCATAATTCAAAACCAACTACCCCCACCATTTTTTAACGGTCATAACTTTTTCGCACGTTAATATGTATGTATATATTTTTAAATTGCACTATAAAACGGGCATTTTATTCTCTTTAATTTGAGTATGATATTGCTATATTTTTTTAGTTTTAAACAGTTAATATTTAACAAGAATGTCAGTTCGAACCGGTGACGGGTCGAGTCGGGCAAGCTTGGGTCATCTGTAATACTGGATTAGAAGTAGAACGAGTCTATACAAAAAAATGGTTAATTTAGTTCAAGTCGGTTCGGGTTCGAGTCGAAAGAGTCAAGTTAGAACACTGTCGAGTCAGCTAAGCATGTTTAATGTTGGTAACGTGCATTCCGGTGCCAGTTACGCGTGTTCAATCTTCGGTTACACGCGTACTAGCTTTACACGAGTTACACGTCCAGTTTCCGGTTATGTGCTCACTGTCATCAGGTGACGTATATACCTACACTAATCATGCATTCAATGTCGAGTTGCGGCCGCACACCGCCGCATTACGCGGACACCCAACCAGTAACAAAGTGTAATGATGATAGTAGATATGGTTATTGGCACACTCACCATTGGAAAGTCAACAAACTAACATGGAGGGAAAATAAATGGAAAAGAACTGCTTTTGTTTCTTAGTATTTGGTCTCCCTTCATAATCTACACTCGGTACGTTTTTCGATACTTAGTCCTCCTAGTCACTCATATCTATTATTATTGTTAATATAAATTCCATAATCTCTCTCATGATGCAATCACCAAATTAATCAAGTCAACTTTGACTCTAATTAGTTGATTTCATGTGATCAGATCAGTGGCATAATTTTGATCTAGGTTTCTGAATAAATGTATAAAAACATGAAATTGTTATATCAGCCGTGCAAACAGCAAATGTACCACGAAAATATAGAGCTTCGATTTTCCTCTTGGTTTATCTTAACATGTTTTGCTACAACCTTTACTTGATCATAGTAATATTATTTTCACCTGGTCGGCTTAAGTACCCCGTTTACAGGTACTACAATAAGGTGTTCTGTTTTACATAAAATTTCATTAAAAAATAAAAGAAACTCGCAGTGGCGAAACGTGGACTGAGGCACCGGGGGAACGAGCTCAAAATGTATACAAAAATTCACAAACGTGGGGGTTGGACTCAAATTTTCGATCAAAAAAGGCTAAATTTACACTACGTATAAAAATTTTCGGCCGAAAACGGGTAAATTTACACTACTGCGCAAAAAAACAGGGGCAGGGCCCTGGCCCCAATGAAGATTCGCCCCTGGAAACTCGGAACATACGAAATGGTGCTATGAATTAATTTTGTTATTTGTTCATTTGATAAATACAAAACTAACGTCCTCGTATTATATTAATAGCTGTGTTTCATGATTAAATTAGCTATTCATTTGTACTCTACAAGTCAAATAAATTTGCATGCATATTGTGAGGAACCATCTCCTTCATATAGGCACAGTCGCATTCTAGTGATTACTGTTCAATTAATTCTTAAAAGTAGCGTATATTATTTATATATTGATATGTGTTCTTTTCAGTATGAATCTAGCGTATATTTTTACGGTCAATCTTATATCATATGGCCTTTATTGGTTTCTTTTTTCACATAATGTTTTCCAGTTTATAGACCCTGCTGCATATTACTTTAAAGTTTTTTATTTTTGAGTGGTTGTGTTTGCAGTGAGAGAGATATCCCGTCTTCAAATATCGATCTGCACTATGCTCACTGCGCACGTAACTTAGAGAAGCAAAAGCCTATTCAAAGCCCGAAACAACTAATTAGCCTAAAAATAAATGGGCTAAAGATCAGTCAAAGGGACTAGTAAGTAATTAATCACGCACACACGCGCACACACACACAAATGGATGATTATAATATTCTCAATAATTTGCAGGAAGGTGATGTGATTGCATATAGTCTCATCGAGTTAAATTCTTCATGGGCAGTTGAGTTTTCATCCTTTCGGGTAACTGCCTTTTTTTTGCAACAGTCAACATATGTCTCAAAAGAATCTACATTGCCGGTTTTATATACTCTTTCCTTTTGTTAAAAAATCAGTTTACATGGCATGTTGGAAGAATATATATATATATATATATATATATATATATATATATATATATATATATATCATATTATGATGCTAAGGACATTGTTCTCATACCTGTGACAAAATATCCTATTGTATCAGACAAGATTAATGAAAACGGGCAAAATGATTCTCTTTATAAAGAAGATGGCACTTTAGAGGTAATCAAATTCAGGTTATGTTTTTATATATAATAGTTCAAACCGGTTAAAAAGCACTATCTTAGAAACAAACTAGAAGCTGCATGAATTGTATTCTTTCTGAAACTTCTTAAACCCTTTAATTCAAAAAAATCAGATTATCATTCAAAATATAATTTTTTGTTGACAAATAATTTGAACTTGATGTTTAAGTAATCTAATTTTTTTCTCATGTTGAGGGAGAGAATAATGAACACACGGATGCTGATATTGATGGAATTCGTGAAGAATGGTTGACTTTTGTGACATTTTTTATTTACCCGTGAATGTTCGTATCGATGTTAATGAAATGTTAACTTTGAAATATTGTTAATTTTGAATGTTTGTTAGTATGTTATGTAATATTATATGAAATAGATTATTTTGCTATATATGAATTTTAGTTTTATTATGAGATGTTAATTGTCATTATTTAATGTGGAAATTATAAATCTATCAAAAAATTTCTTTTTTATAATACTTAAAACCATGACACGCAAAAGCGTGTAAAATAAAGTTGTCAATAATGTGTCATAAATGTTTGTAATAAAAAGATGACACACGAATTTGCGTCATTTTTTCTTTATGACATGACCTTACTTGACACGTGATATCGTGTCATCTACCCCTTTCATGACGCGCATGGCGCGTCATTAAAGGTCTATTTTCTAGTAGTGAACATTCTTTGATCCTTTCCAGGCTGAGAGATCGATCAACTATATTCATATTTGTGAATAAGTATTCAATATGATGTTAAACACAACTACTAAAGAAACGAAGATATTACCACCTGCCCTGGAGCAACCATGCCGCTGCTTTTCAATGTCTGAGCTTAGTTTGGCAACTGATAACTTTGATGATAAATGGTGCATTAGTCACGGGGGGGGGGGGGGGGGGGTCTGGTAAGGTGTACAAAGGAATGATCTCCAATGGCCAATATCTACGCGGTTAAGTGGCTGTATTCCATGTCCGGTCAAGGAGCACCTGAGTTTTGGGTTGAAGTCGAGACGTTTTCAAGGCTGCGGCATTGTAACATTGTGCCTTTGATTGGTTATTGCAAAGAGGTGAAAGATATGGCCCTTGTTTATGAGTACATGCCAAATGGAACCCTTTATGATCATCTTCACAAGAAAGGTACGGTTCTGACTTGGTCTTAGTGGCTCAATATATGCTTAGGAGTTGCACGTGGTTTGGACTACTTACACACTGGTACTGGCACACGACAAGGAGTTATACATCGTGATGTTAAAGCACCAACATTTTGTTGGACCAGAATTATGATGCAAAGATTACAGACTTTGGATTGGCTAAACTAGGGCCGATAAATCTGACACATACACATGTTAGAACCGAGGTCAAGGGCTCCTTTGGGTATATGGATCCTAGTTATCTTTACACTGCCAAATTGACAAGAAAATCGGATGTTTATTCCTATGGGGTCGTATTGCTTGAGGTGTTGTGTGGTAAACCTGTTTTGGAAGAGAGTCTGGATGATGGTTTAGCAATATGGTCTCGAAAACTGATTAAACAAGGAAAATTCACTCAGATTATTGATTCTAGATTAAGGAACCGCATTTCAAAGAGCTCTTTGAAGGAGTTCACACAAATTGCAGTTCAATGTTTGTTTAGTCATCGAAAACAGCGGCCAACAATGACTCAGGTTGTAGGCAGTCTTGAACAGGCATTGTTATAACAAGAAAGAGAGACTGATTCTTCCTAGGGAGGGCTCACCATCAAGAATGTAAGGTCATTGTTTTCACTTAAAGAACATTTCAAAATTGGAAGCTCAGTTACACCTGAAAGTAAAGAAATAATAACTGTCAGTGAGAATGTTAGAATACCAGTTCCAGCAATTGCAACTGAAGTTGAACCTGACCTTCAGCCAAAATCAAACCAAGTCATATGCTTCAACATCTGTAGCTCCTGATATTAAGAAATCAATCTGGATTTCTAATAGAGATGAAGGATTCTCAGGTTCAAGTTCTCTTGATAGAGGGGTAGAACTGGGAAGTAAGTATATGTTGGATCATGTGCCTTCACAAGAAGGGGAAATTAGTGGGCCCGATACTAGAAAGGAAGCATACGATAGTGCTAATAATGCCACTGGTGATGTTGAGGCTGAATGGGCTGAACAACACGAGAATGGAACCAATGACAAGAGTTCACATAAGGTATTATTTCCATGGTCGGTTGGCATCCAATTTAGCTCTACCTTGCTTATAAAACCTTTTTTAATTGAAATAAAGAATAACTAAAAACACATTTTCACTAATTAATAAAAAAAGAAACAATTACAATAGTTAAAATTTTTTCTTTTACTCCTTGAGGTTTCTAAATATGCCATTTTCGTTCATTTCACAAATTACGTGTTAAATGAGGGGCAATACAATTTTTTTTACTATCTTTAATACTTTTTTCTGCCTGTTAAACCTCACCCTCCTCCGCATTTCTTCCATAGCCAAGGCTACCCAAGCTTCCCTCTTCACTCCTTACCTCCCAACCCCTATTTCACTATCGCCATCTTCATCGTTAAGCAGCTTGCCACATCGAATATGCAAGTTGAGCCAATTACCACCACCACCACTTACCATCGTCGACGACATCTAAGTTTTCGGCAACAGAAACTGACAAAATTGGATTCTATTGGTGAGAGGGGGAGATGATAATAGATTGACAGAGAGAAGTGACGAAGCTTGAACGAAAAATCGTGGAGGGAGGGGGGACTTAATACGTATAAAAAGTATCATAAACTAGGAAGGGAGGTGGCACAAATTTTCAGTTGAAAACTTGTAAAATTACACTACGTATAAAAATTTTCAGACCAAAATGGGTAAATTTATACAAATGAGCAAAAAAACGGTAAGGGTGTGCATAGGTTCACCCATGTAGGGAATAGATAGTTCGGTATCCTCGCCGGACACATCTGGTTCATTGTTCACCATAATTTCGTTTGTGATTTTGAAATTCGTTTCTACCATCAACGATTTTATGTTCTTCAATTTTGCCTTACTATTTTGTGACTTCCCACATCATTTGGGAGGAGGATGAAACATACTTTATAATGAGGTAGGTATCTTCCCCATCATTACGCGTTTGGAGCCCTTAATGGTAGTGGATGAGAGGAGAACTCCACAGTTAAAAGCACTCATGTGGAAGTAATATGATGATCGGTCAACCAAAAGAAAATTTGTGAGGCGATGGTGGTACGTCCCTGTCAAAGCGGACAATATGATGGTGCAACGGTAGCTAGGCAGTTACAGATGGTATCAAATTCAGGGTCAGACCGGTGGTGCCAAGTCTCGCGAGGGCGTTGGACCCCTAAGGGGGTGAGTTATGACATCCACATCGGTTGGGAAGGAGAATGAACCCTTCTTTATAGGGAGGTAGATACATTCTTCATCATTACGCGTTTTGGTCACTTAATGTAGTGGATAAGTGGAGAACTCCACAATCAAGTGTTCTCAGGAGGAAGTAGTATCAGGATTAGTGATCTCTTGGGAAATCCTCACCTAGCCAACCAAAAGCAAATCCGTGAGGCATTGGTGGTACGTCCTGGCCAAAGTGGACAATATTATGGTGCGGCGGTATCTAGGTTGTTACGGTATGTTAGTATGTTTGTTGAGGTTGGGAAAATTGTTGGTTAAACCATCAGAAACTTCACATGGTCAACCAAAAGAAAATTTGTGAGGAGATGGTTGTACATCCCTGTCAAAGCGGACAATATGATGGTGCAGCGGTAGCTAGGCTGTTACAGATGGTTTCAAATCCAGGGTCAGACCGGTGGTGCCAAGTCTCGCGAGGACGCTGGACCCCTAAGGGGGTGAGTTATGACATCCACATCGGTTGGGGAGGAGAATGAAACCTTCTTTATAGGAAGGTAGATACATTCTTCATCATAACAAGTTTTGGTCGCTTAATGTAGTGGATAAGTGGAGAACTCCATAATTAGGTGTGCTCAGGTGGAAGTAGTATCAGGATGAGTGATCTCTTGAGAAATCCTCACATGGGCAACCAAAATCAAATCCGTGAGGCGTTGGTGGTACGTTATGGCCAAAGTGGACAATATTATGGTGCGGCGGTAGCTAGGCTGTCACAGTATGTTAGTATGTTTGTTGAGGTTGGGAATATTGTTGGTTAAACCATCGGAAACTTCACATAGTTAACGAAAAGAAAATTTGTGAGGCGATGGTTATACGTCCCTGTCAAAGCGGACAATATCATGGTGCATCGGTAGCTGGGCTGTTACAAATGGTATCAAATCCATGGTAAGACCGGTGGTGCCAAGTCTCGCGAGGACGCTGGACCCCTAAGGGGGTGAGTTATGACATCCACATCGGTTGGGGAGGAGAATGAAACCTTGTATATAGGGAGGTAGATACATTCTTCATCATAACGCGTTTTGGTCGCTTAATGTAGTGGATAAGTGGAGAACTACACAATTAAGTGTGCTCAGGTGGAAGTAGTATCAGGATGAGTGATCTCTTTGGAAACCCTCACCTGGGCAACCAAAAGCAAATCCGTGAGGCATTGGTGGTACTTCCTGGCCAATGTGGACAATATTATGGTGCGGCGGTAGCTAGGCTGTTACAGTATGTTAGTATGTATGTTGAGGTTGGGAAAATTGTTGGTTAAACCATCGGAAACTTCACATGGTCAACCGAAAGAAAATTTATGAGGCGATGGTTGTACGTCCCTGTCAAAGCGGACAATATGATGGTACATTGGTAGCTGGGCTGTTAGATGGTATCAAATCCAGGGTCGGACAAGTGGTGCCATGTCTCGCGAGGACGCTGGACCCCTAAGGGGTTGAGTTATGACATCCACATCGGTTGGGGAGGAGAATGGAACCATGTTTATAAGGAGGTAGATACATTCTTCATCATAAGAGTTTTAGTCGCTTAATGTAGTGGATAAGTGAAGAACTCCACAATTAAGTGTGCTCAGGTGGAAGTAGTATCAGGATGAGTGATCTCTTGAGAAATCCTCACCTGTGCAACCAAAAGCAAATCCGTGAGGCGTTGGTGGTACGTCCTTGCCAAAGTGGACAACATTATGGTGCGGCAGTAGTTAGACTATTACAGTAAGTTAGTATGTTTGTTGAGGTTGGGAAAATTGTTGATTAAACCATCGGAAACTTCACATGGTCAACCAAAAGAAAATTTGTGAGGCGATGGTTGTACGTACCTGTCAAAGCGGACAATATGATGGTGCAGCGGTAGCTGGGCTATTAGATGGTATCAAATCCAGGGTCGGACCGGTGGTGCCATGTCTCGCGAGGACGCTGGATCCCTAAGGGGGTGAGTTATGACATCCATATCGGTTGGGGAGGAGAACGAAACCTTCTTTATAGGGAGGTAGATACATTCTTCATCATAACGCGTTTTGGTCGCTTAATATAGTGGATAAGTGGAGAACTCCACAATTAAGTGTGCTCAGGTGGAAGTTGTATCAGGATGAGTGATCTCTTGGGAAATCCTCATCTGGGCAACCAAAAGCAAATCCGTGAGGGTTTGGTGGTACGTCCTGGCCAAAGTGGACAATATTATGGTCCGGCGGTAGCTAGGCTGTTACAGTATGTTAGTATGTCTGTTGAGGTGGGGAAAATTGTTGGTTAAACCATCGAAAACTTCACATGGTCAACGAAAAGAAAATTTGTGAGGCGATGGTTGTACCTCCCTGTCAAAGCGGACAATATGATGGTGCAGCGTAGCTGGGCTGTTACAGATGGTATCAAATCCAGGGTCCGACCGGTGGTGCCAAGTCTAGCGAGGACGCTGGATCCCTAAGGGGGTGAGTTATGATATCCACATAGGTTGGGGAGGAGAATGAAACCTTCTTTATAGGGAGGTAGATACATTCTTCATCATAACGTGTTTTAGTCGCTCAATGTAGTGGATAAGTGTAGAACTCAACAATTAAGTGTGCTCAGGTGGAAGTAGTATCAGGATGAGTGATCTCTTGGGAAATCCTCACCTGGGCAACTAAAAGCAAATTCGTGAGGCGTTGGTGGTACGTCCTAGCCAAAGTGGACATTATTATGGTGCGGCGGTGGCTAGGCTATTACAGTATGTTAGTATGTTTGTTAAGGTTGGGAAAATTGTTGGTTAAACCATCGGAAACATCACATGGTCAACGAAAAGAAAATTTGTGAGGCGATTGTGTACCTCCCTGTCAAAGCGGACAATATGATGGTGCAGCGGTAGCTGGGCTGTTACAGATGGTATCAAATCTAGGGTAAGACCGGTGGTGCCAAGTCTCGCGAGGACGCTGGACGCCTAAGGGGTGAGTTATGACATCCACATCGGTTGGGGAGGAGAATGAAACCTTGTTAACAGGGAGGTAGATACATTCTTCATCATCAGCGTTTTGGTCGCTTAATGTAGTGGATAAATGGAGAACTCCGCATTTAAGTGTGCTCAGGTGGAAGTAGTATCAGGATGAGTGATCTCTTGAGAAATCCTCACCTAGGCAACCAAAAGCAAATCCGTGAGGCATTGGTGGTACGTCCTGGCCATGGTGGACAATATTATGGTGCGATGGTAGCAAGACTGTTACAATAAGTTAGTATGTTTGTTGAGGTTGGGAAAATTGTTGGTTAAACCATCGGAAACTTCACATGGTCAACCAAAAGAAAATTTGTGAGCCGATGGTTGTACGTCCCTGTCAAAGCGGACAATATGATGGTGCAGCGGTAGCTGGACTGTTACAGATGGTATCAAATCCAGGGTCAGACCGGTGGTGCCAAGTCTCGCGAGGACGCTGGACCCCTAAGGGGGTGAGTTATGACATCCACATCGGTTGGGGAGGAGAATGAAACCTTCTTTATAGGGAGGTAGATACATTCTTCATCATAACGTGTTTTGGTCGCTTAATGTAGAGGATAAGTGTAGAACTCCAGAATTAAGTGTGCTCAGGTGGAAGTAATATCAGGATTAGTGATCTCTTGGGAAATCCTCACCTAGACAACCAAAAGCAAATCCGTGAGGGGTTGGTGGTACGTCCTGGCCAAGGTGGACAATATTATGGTGCGGCGGTAGCTAGGCTGTCGCAGTATGTTTGTATGTTTGTTAAGGTTGGGAATATTGTTGGTTAAACCATCGGAAACTTCACATGGTCAACCAAAAGAAAATTTGTGAGGTGATGGTTGTACGTCCCTGTCAAAGCGGACAATATGATGGTGCAGCGGTAGCTGGGCTGTTACAGATGGTATCAAATCCAGGGCCAGACCGGTGGTGCCAAGTCTCGCGAGGACGTTGGATCCCTAAGGGGGTGAGTTATGACATCCACATCGGTTGGGGAGGAGAATGGAACCCTCTTTATAGGGAGGTAGATACATTCTTCATCATAACACGTTTTGGTCGCTTAATGTAGTAGATAAGTGTAGAACTCCAATTAAGTGTGCTTAGGTGGAAGTAGTATCAGGATTAGTGATCTCTTGGGAAATCCTCACCTGGGCAACCAAAAGCAAATCCGTGAGGGGTAGGTGGTACGTCCTGGCCAAGGTGGACAATATTATGGTGCGGCGGTAGTTAGGCTGTCACAGTATGTGAGTATGTTTGTTAAGTTTGGGAATATTGTTGGTTAAACCATCGGAAACTTCACATAGTCAACGAAAAGAAAATTTGTGAGGCGATGGTTGTACGTCCCTGTCAAAGCGGACAATATGGTAGTGCAGCGGTAGCTGGGCTGTTACAGATGGTACCAAATCAAGATTCAGACCGGTGGTGCCAAGTCTCGCGAGGACGCTGGACCCCTATGGAGGTGAGTTATGACATCCACATCGGTTGGGGAGGAGAATGAAACCTTGTTTTTAGGGAGGTAGATACATTCTTCATCATAAGCGTTTTGGTCGCTTAATGTAGTGGATAAGTGGAGAACTCCACAATTAAGTGTGCTCAGGTGGAAGTAGTATCAGGATGAGTTATCTCGTGGGAAATCCTCACCTGGACAACCAAAAGCAAATCCGCGAGGCATTGGTGGTACGTCCTGGCCAAGGTGGACAACATTATGGTGCGGCGGTAGCTAGACTAGTACAGTAAGTTAGTATTTTTGTTGAGGTTGGGAAAATTGTTGGTTAAACCATCGGAAACATCACATGGTCAACCAAAAGAAAATTTGTGAGGCGATGGTTGTACGTCCCTATCAAAGCAGACAATATGATGGTGCAGCGGTAGCTGGGCTGGTACAAATGGTATCAAATCCAAGGTCAGACCGGTGGTACCAAGTCTCGCGAGAACGTTGGATCCCTACGGGGGTGAGTTATGACATCCACATCGGTTGGGGAGGAGAATGGAACCCTCTTTATATGGAGGAAGATACATTCTTCATCATAACGCGTTTTGGTCGCTTAATGTAGTTGATAAGTGGAGAACTCCACAATTAAGTGTGCTCAGGAGGAAGTAGTATCAGGATTAGTGATCTCTTGGTAAATCCTCACCTGGGCAACCAAAGGCAAATCCGTGAGGGGTTGGTGGTACGTCCTGGCCAAGGTGGACAATATTATGGTGCGGCGGTAGCTAGGTTGTCACAGTATGTTAGTATGTTTGTTGAGGTTGGGAATATTGTTGGTTAAACCATCGGAAACTTCACATAGTCAACAAAAAGAAAATTTGTGAGGCGATGGTTGTACGTCCCTGTCAAAGCGGACAATATGATAGTGCAGCGGTAGCTGGGCTGTTACAGATGTTACCAAATCAAGAGTCAGACCGGTGGTGCGAAGTCTCGCGAGGACGCTGGACCCCTAAGTGGGTGAGTTATGACATCCACATCGGTTGGGGAGGAGAATGAAACCTTGTTTATAGGTCGATAGATACATTCTTTATCATAACGCGTTTTGGTCGCTTAATGTAGTGGATAAGTGGAGAACTCCATAATTAAGTGTGCTCAGGTGGAAGTAGTATCTGGATGAGTTATTTCTTGGGAAATCCTCTCCTGGGCAACCAAAAGCAAATATGTGAGGCGTTTGTGGTACGTCCTGGCCAAAGTGGACAATATTATGGTGCGTAGGTAGCTATGCTGTTACAGTATGTTAGTATGTTTGTTGAGGTTGGGAAAATTGTTGGTTAAATCATCGGAAACATCATATGGTCAACCAAAAGAAAATTTGTGAGGCGACGGTTGTACCCCACTGTCAAAGCGGACAATATAATATTGCAGTGGTAGCTGGGCTGTTACAGATGGTACCAAATTAAGAGACAGACCTTCATCATATCGCGTTTTGGTCGCTTAATGTAGTTGATAAGTGGAGAACTCCACAATTAAGTGTGCTCAGGTGGAAGTAGTATCAGGATGAGTGATCTCTTGGGAAATCCTCACCTGGGCAACCAAAAGCAAATTCGTGAGGGGTTGGTGGTACGTCCTGGCCAAGGTGGACAATATTATGGTGCGGCGGAGCTAGGATGTTACAATATGTTAGTATGTTTGTTGAGGTTGGGAAAATTGTTAGTTAAACCATCGGAAACTTCACACGGTCAACCAAAAGAAAATTTGTGAGCCGATGGTTGTACGTCCTTGTCAAAGCGGACAATATGATGGTGCAGGGGTAGCTGGGCTGTTATAGATGGTATCAAATCAAGAGTCAGACCGGTGGTGCCAAGTCTCGCGAGGACGCTGGACCCCTAAGGGGGTGAGTTATGACATCCACATCGGTTGGGGAGGATAATGAAACATTGTTTATAGGGAGGTATATACATTCTTCATTATAACGCGTTTTGGTCGCTTAATATAGTTGATAAGTGGAGAACTCCACAATTAAGTGTGCTCAGGTGGAAGTAGTATCAGGATTAGTGATCTCTTGGGAAATCCTCACCTGCGCAACCAAATCAAATCCGTGAGGGGTTGGTGGTACGTCCTGGCCAAGGTGGACAATATTATGGTGCGGCGGTAGCTAGGCTGTCACATTATGTTTGTATGTTTGTTGAGGTTGGGAATATTGTTGGTTAAACCATCGGAAACTACACATAGTCAACGAAAAGAAAATTTTTGAGGCGAAGGTTGTACGTCCCTGTCAAAGTGGTCAATATGATAGTGCAGCGGTAGCTGGCCTGTTACATATGGTACCAAATCAAGAGTCCGACCGGTGGTGCCAAGTCTCGCGAGGACGCTGGACCCCTAAGGGGGTGAGTTATGACATCCACATCGGTTGGGGAGGAGAATGAAACCTTGTTTATTGGTCGGTAGATACATTCTTTATCGTAACGCGTTCTGGTCGCTTAAAGTAGTGGATAAGTGGAGAACTCCACAATTAAGTGTGCTCAGGTGGAAGTAGTATCAGGATTAGTGATCTGTTGGGGAATCCTCACCTGGGCAACCAAAAGCAAATCCGTGAGGCGTTTGTGGTACGTCATGGCCAAAGTGGACAATATTTTGGTGCGGCGGTAGCTATGTTGTTACAGTATGTTAGTATGTTTGTTGAGGGTGGGAAAATTATTGGTTAAACCATCAGAAACTTCACATGGTCAACCAAAAGAAAATTTGTGAGGCGATGGTTGTACGTCCGTGTCAAAGCGGACAATATGATGGAGCAGTGGTAGCTGGGCTGTTACAGATGGTATCAAATCCATGGTCAGACCGGTGGTGCCAAATCTCGCGAGGACGTTGGACGCCTAAGGGGTGAGTTATGACATCCACATCGGTTGGGGAGGAGAATGGAACCTTCTTTATAGGGAGGTCGATACATTCTTCATCATAAGCGTTCTTGTCGCTTAATGTAGTGGATAAGTGGAGAACACCACAATTAAGTGTGCTCAGGTGGAAGTTGTATCAGGATGAGTGATCTATTGGGAAATCCTCACCTGGGCAACTAAAAGCAAATCCGTGAGGCGTTGGTGGTACGTCCTGGCCAAAGTGGACAATATTATGGTGCGGCGGTAGCTAAGCTGTTATAGTATGTTAGTATGTTTGTTGAGGTTGGGAAAATTGTTGGTTAAACCATCGGAAACTTCACATGGTCAACTAAAAGAAAATTTGTGAGGCGATGGTTGTACGTCCCTGTCAAAGCGGAAAATATGATGGTGCAGCGTTAGCTGGGCTGTTACAGATGGTATCAAATCCAGAGTCAGACCGGTGGTGCCAAGTCTCGAGAGGACGCTGGACCCCTTAGGGGGTGAGTTATGACATCCACATCGGTTGGGGAGGAGAATGAAACCTTGTTTATAGGGAGGTAGATACATTCTTCATCATAACGCGTTTTGGTCGCTTAATATAGTTGATAAGTGGAGAATTCCACAATTAAGTGTGCTCAGGTGGAAGTAGTATCAGGATTATTGATCTTTTGGGAAATCCTCACCTGCGCAACCAAATCAAATCCGTGAGGGGTTGGTGGTACGTCCTGGCCAAGGTGGACAATATTATGGTGCGGCGGTAGCTAGGCTGTCACAGTATGTTAGTATGTTTGTTGAGGTTGGGAATATTGTTGGTTAAACAATCGGAAACTACACATAGTCAACGAAAAGAAAATTTTTGAGGCGAAGGTTGTACGTCCCTGTCAAAGCGGTTAATATGATACTGCAGCGGTAGCTGGGCTGTTACAGATGGTACCAAATCAAGAGTCAGACCGGTGGTGCCTAGTCTCGCGAGGACTCTGGACCCCTAAAAGGGTGAGTTATGACATCCACATCGGTTGGGGAGGAGAATGAAACCTTATTTATAGGTCGGTAGATACATTCTTTATCGTAACGCGTTTTGGTCGCTTAATTTATTGGATAAGTGGAGAACTCCACAATTAAGTGTACTCATGTGGAAGTAGTATAAGGATGAGTGATCTCTTGGGAAATCCTCTCTTGGGCAACCAAAAGCTAATCCGTGAGGCGTTTGTGGTACGTCTTGGCCAAAATAGACAATATTATGGTGCGACGGTAGCTATGCTGTTACAGTATGTTAGTATGTTTGTTGAGGTTGGGAAAATTGTTGGTTAAACCATCGAAAACTTCACATGGTCAACCAAAAGAAAATTTGTGAGGCGATGGTTGTGCGTCCTTGTCAAAGCGGACAATATGATGGTGCAGTGGTAGCTGGGCTGTTACAGATGGTATCAAATCTAGGGTCAGACCGGTGGTGCCAAGTCTCGCGAGGACACTGGACGCCTAAGGGGTGAGTTATGACATCCACATTGGTTGGGGAGGAGAATGAAACCTTGTTTATACGGAGGTAGATACATTATTCATCATAAGCGTTATGGTCGCTTAATGTAGTGGATAAGTGGAAAACTCCACAATTAAGTGTGCTCAGGTGGAAGTAGTATCAGGATTAGTGATCTCTTGGGAAATCCTCACCTGGGCAACCAAAAGCAAATCCGAGAGGGGTTGGTGGTACGTCCTGGCCAAAGTGGACAATATTATGGTGCGGCGGTAGCTATGCTATTACAGTATGTTAGTATGTTTGTTGAGGTTGGGAAAATTGTTGGTTAAACCATCGGAAACATAACATGGTCAACCAAAAGATAATTTGTGAGGCGATGGTTGTACGTCCATGTCAAAGCGGAAAATATGATGGTGCAGCGGTAGCTGGGCTGTTACATATGGTACCAAATCAAGAGTCATACCGGTGGTGCCAAGTCTCGTGAGGACGCTGGACCCCTAAGGGGGTGAGTTATGACATCCACATCGGTTGGGGAGGAGAATGAAACCTTGTTTATAGGTCGGTAGATACATTCTTTATCTAATGCGTTTTGGTCGCCTAAAGTAGTGTATAAGTGGAGAACTCCACAATTAAGTTTGCTCAGGTGGAAGTAGTATAAGGATTAGTGATCTCTTGGGAAATCCTCACCTGGGCAACCAAAAGCAAATCCGTGAGGGGTTGGTGGTACGTCCTGGCCAAGGTGTACAATATTATGGTGCGGCGGTAGCTAGGCTGTCACAGTATGTTAGTATGTTTGTTGAGGTTGGGAATATTGTTGGTTAAACCATCGGAAACTTCACATAGTTAACGAAAAGAAAATTTGTGAGGCGATGGTTATACGTCCCTGTCAAAGCGGACAATATGATAGTGCAGCGGTAGCTGGGCTGTTATAGATGGTACCAAATCAAGAGTCAGACCGGTGGTACCAAGTCTCGCGAGAACGCTGGACCCCTAAGGGGGTGAGTTATGACATCCACATCGGTTGGGGATGAGAATGAAACCTTGTTTATAGGTCGGTAGATACATTCTTTATCATAACGCGTTTTGGTCTCTTAATGTAGTGGATAAGTGGAGAACTCCACTATTAAGTGTGCTCAGGTGGAAGTAGTATCAGGATGAGTTAACTCTTGGGAAATCCTCACCTGGGCAACCAAAAGCAAATCCGTGAGGCGTTTGTGGTACGTCCTGGCCAAAGTGGACAATATTATGGTGCGGCGGTAGCTATGCTGTTACAGTATGTTAGTATGTTTGTTGAGGTTGGGAAAATTGTTGGTTAAACCATCGGAAACTTCACATGGTCAACCAAAAGAAAATTTGTGAGACGATGGTTGTACGTCCTTGTCAAAGCGGACAATATGATGGTGCAGTGGTAGCTGGGCTGTTACAGATGGTATCAAATTCAGGGTCAGACCGGTGGTGCCAAGTCTCGCGAGGACGCTGGACGCCTAAGGGGTGAGTTGTGACATCCACATTGGTTGGGGAGGAGAATGAAACCTTGTTTATAGGGAGGTAGATACATTTTTCATCATAAGCGTTTTGGTCGCTTAATGTAGTGGATAAGTGGAGAACTCCACAATTAAGTGTGCTCAGGTGGAAGTAGTATCATGATGAGTGATCTCTTGGGAAATCCTCACCTGGGCAACCAAAAGCAAATCCGTGCGGCGTTTGTGATACGTCCTGGCCAAATTGGACAACATTATGGTGTGGCGGTAGCTATGCTGTTATAGTATGTTAGTATGTTTGTTGAGGTTGGGAAAATTGTTGGTTAAACCATCGGAAACTTCACATGGTCAACCAAAAGAAAATTGTGAGGCGATGGTTGTACGTCCTTGTCAAAGCGGACAATATGATGGTGCAGGGTTAGCTGGGCTGTTACAGATGGTATCAAATCCAGGGTCAGACCGGTGGTGCCAAGTCTCGCGAGGACGCTGGACGCCCAAGGGGTGAGTTGTGACATCCACATCGGTTGGGGAGGAGAATGAAACCTTGTTTATAGGGAGGTAGATACATTCTTCATCATAAGCGTTTTGGTCGCTTAATGTAGTGGATAAGTGGAGAACTCCACATTTTAGTGTGCTCAGGTGGAAGTAGTATCAGGATTAGTGATCTCTTGGGAAATCCTCACCTGGGCAACCAAAAGCAAATCCGTGAGGGGTTGGTGGTACGTCCTGGCCAAGGTGGACAATATTATGGTGTGGCGGTAGCTAGGCTGTTACAGTATGTTAGTATGTTTGTTGAGGTTGGGAAAATTGTTGGTTAAACCATCAGAAACTTCAAATGGTCAACGAAAAGAAAATTTGTGAGGCGATGGTTGTACGGCCCTGTCAAAGCGGACAATATGATGGTGCAGTGGTAGCTGGGCTGTTACAAATGGTATCAAATCCAGGGTCAGACCGGTGGTGCCAAGTCTCACGTGGACGCTGGACCCCTAAGGGGGTGAGTTATTACATCCACATCGGTTGGGGAGGAGAATGAAACCTTGTTTATAGGGAGGTAGATACATTCTTTATCATAACGCGTTTTGGTCGCTTAATGTAGTGGATAAGTGTTGAACTCCACAATTAAGTGTGCTCAGGTGGAAGTAGTATCAGGATTAGTGATCTCTTGGGAAATCCTCACATGGGCAACCAAAAGTAAATCCGTGAGTCGTTGGTGGTACGTCCTGGCTAAAGTGGACAATAATATTGTTCGGCGATAGCTAGGCTGTTACAGTATGTTAGTATGTTTGTTGAGGTTGGGAAAATTGTTGGTTAAACCATCCGTTCAACTTTTGTACTTCCCTAACATGAATATTTAGTTCTATTTTTAGGACGACCTTCATTTGGTATGGTTTCTTACAATCTCTCATACGTTGTAGTTGGTGAAACCTTTCTCGGTGTATACTTTTTGTACATTTACTTAGGGCCGACCTGATAGTATCTGCATCCAAATTCCAAACTTCCACTTGGTTAACAGTGCCACTATTTAATGTTAAGTATCAATATTAGATATAAATAATAAAATTTAATAACTTAGATAAAAATATACGCTTGAAGGTGGATTCCATTGAATTGGATCATTTTTTTTTATTTAAATCTTTTCATTTCCGGTTGACTTGGTCCATTTTTTGGTTGGTTTCACCAAGTATATAGTTAAAATGATTGACGACCAGCCAAAACAAGTCGTTATTTGTTGATTTCTACATTTTTCATCCAAGTGGGTCTAATTCTTCTATTTGAGATGGGGTCTCGCCATCTTCTTGTTCTTCTGCTTCTTGTTCTTCTTTGTCATCCAAGTTAGCATCGACATGTCTTGGGTACGTGTATTATTGGTGTTCATATTGTAGGTTTGCTTGATCACGACACACATATGTGAAATTACCTGGTGCGATTCAGGATGGAATGTTGTGCATAGGTGGAGCCATGGAGGTTGTGGGTAGTATTTTGTATATTGCGTTGGTTGGGTTGATGATTTGCTACTTTGAACCTTCGCCCTAAATGGTTTGAAGATGAGAAATATGATAGCGGTAAAAATTGTAAAATATGTATGTGATTATGTGTATAATAAAAAAGAGGTATTTACTACATCTTTTTTAAACTAAACGGTAGTAAATCAATTGGTAAATATTCAAATTCCTCGACCTTATTCAGGGTTCCACTACCCAGATGCTTTACTCGCTTGGGGAACTCACCACACTCGGGGCGGTATGCTAGGTCTACTCTGCCACTACCGATGGTTGGCAGTAAAACACCCCTCCCACCCTAATAATCTTATTCCCTTACCAAAATGATTCAACAAATGTTATTCATAATAAACACACTTGATCTAACTTGCAATACTAACCATGCAATATTGTGCTTGTTTTATGTACAGACATAGGAGATTTAGTGAGCACGAAGCTGATTTATGCAGTTCAGAAAACCGCGAAAAAGTTTATAAAAGATATAATATTTATTCTCGTTCGCCGCTACCACTGCGTGAAAGTAAAGAAATTATAACTATCAGTGAGAATGTTAACATACCAGTTCCAGATATTGTAACTGAAGTTGAACCAGAAGGTCAAGATGACATTCAACCAAAACCAAACCAAGTCATCCCTCCTTACATAATCTCTCAAATTGATATGTTAACATCTCCTTCTACATTGGACACATTTGCAACTCATGAAATTAAGGAATCAATCTGGATTTCTAATAAAGATGATTGATGTTCAAGTTCAAGTTCTCTTGACAGAGGGGTAGAATTGGGAAATAAGTATATGTCGAATCATGTGCCTTCACAAGAAGGGGAAAATAACTGGCCCGATACCAGAAAGGAAGCATACGAGAGTGCTAATAATAGTGCCACCGATGATGTTGAGGTTGACCGGGTAAAACAATACGAGAATGGAACCAATGGCATCACAAGAATTCGCTTAAGGTATTATTTCCATGGATGGTTAACATCCAATTTAGCTCTACCTTACTTACAAAATCATTTTTAATTAAGATAAATAATAAAAACACATTTTCACTAATTAAAAAAGAAAACAATAAAAAAACAATTACAGTAGTTACTAGTTACAAATTATTATTATTATTATTATTATTATTATTATTATTATTATTATTTTTTGAAGTTTCTAAATCTGCCATTTTCATTTTTCCACTAATTACATTAACTTTCTAACCTTAAATGAGGGTCAATGCAATTTTTACTATCTTTAATATTTTAATCTGCTTGTTAAACATCATCCTTTAACACCCGTCAAGTTTTCGTGTTGAAATGCCAACTTTTAAAAGTTGAGGGGCTAAAGTGTAAATATAAGATATGGTTGTTTCATAATATAAAAATAAAAATATTTTGGTTAAATAATCTTCTTGATGGAAAAATGATCGTTCAAAGTTATGAGATATTTAACCAAGAGATTATATTATGAAAAGATCATTACAAGAAAATATATATTCTCCTATAATCATGAGAAGTACACATGTTTAGCTCTAAATTAATGGTGGAGGTGAAATAACACATGCTAAATTTTAGTGTCACATTTGTAATATTCCAACATCTCACATATTTAAAAGCTTACTCATGTGGACACATGACTACTCGTCGTGTAAAAATATGATCTGCACAAAGTGATAAATAAAAATTGATTTATATATAGCCAAACCCAACGAGTAATAAAAACCTAGAATACCACCCTAAAATAAACCACTAGCAACAGACAAGTGAACCTATAGGGTGCTGAATAACTATGGGAAGTCGGAAGTATCGAACCGTAGAGAACTATATCTAAAAGCTAACTAATAATTGAGAAAAATATTATATTTTGATTTGTATATATTTTATTTAAACTAATAATTAATTACACTAGAAAAATAAATTACCGAATATAAGACTTTAACAAATTCAAATGTAGGAAAAGGTCACCTAGGCAAAGAATCCGAATTGTGACGGCTCGGGCTTCTATCGCTTACGGGAAACTGCAACGGGAATCGAGATCTAAAGAAACGAAATCCTAAGAAACCTAATGGATCCTCAATCACTCTCAATGTGTCACCTAAGAGAAAATCATATAGATAACCCGTCGATTTCATTATCTCGATGCACCTAAGTACACGAGGTGGTCTATAAACAGTCTAAAGGACTGGGTAAACAATGAAAAAGGCAAAAACAGGTGATGCGGTAGTGGAGTGGCAGAAAAAGTGTTAATTTTTCAAGAGGGTTTTGTTTCACACAAAATTGAGTTTTAAATTTAAAAAATAATTTTTATCTTAACTATATAACACACAAATAGGCAAGTGTACTTATCGTATATGTAGTATAGTATGGGTAAAAACCAAGTATCGATTCACGTACACAATTGTTTAATTTTTACTACTAAATCGTCGTATTTATGTTAACCGGAAGTAAACATCATAGTGGTTTTGGTTTAACAAGTAAATTTCAAAGGAATATAAAAGCATAAATTAAAGACAATATTTTTTGATTTTATATTTTTATAGAGATGATCAAGGATAAAAGTGTACCATTAGGGTTAAAACTCATCTTAACTTGGTTTAACAATTAGTTAGTAAACATGTGATATAAACTTTCTTAATTTCGTAATTAAATGTGGGAATAACACCTTATTCATAAGTCATATTATTTCATGATAGTTAAAGAAAGAGATATGCATAAATTCATACTAAAACATTATATTATGTAAGCAATTGGTTTATATTAAGTATTTATAAGATAACTTACTTAAAAGATGAGACAACCCCTTAAATTACTAAGTGAATTTTCCTTCATACTTTAGGAAACATAACATTTGTATTATACTTTAAATACCAATTAAGATTAGTTAAGTTGTAAAGAATTAACCTTTAGTTACCAAGTATTAACCCGCACAACTCTTGGACAATTATTAAACTTTGTAATAACCACCCACGAGTTGTTTAAAATAGATTATGTTGTACACTCACTTGACAAGTAACTAACCAACTTTAGTGGATTAACCTTAACAACCCGTTTTCAAATCATTGTTAGCGTTGCCATTTTAAAAATAATTAATTACTAGCAATACTTAGTTTGGTCCATGTTCATATTATGATTTATGTTTTATCAACAAATGCCTCACAAGAATGGAAATTCCCCGGCTTATCATCAAGATCGGCACTTGGTGTATCTTTTAAGGGTGATATAACATTCCTCATCAAGTGATAATTACAACATAATCTTTACTTTTTATAAACCAATCACATGTTTAACCAATATTATTAAACCTTAGTTAAGAATCATTATAAACCAAGATAGTACCATTAAAGTTTAGCCAATAATATGCATAGTGTTATACATTAAAGTAATAGATACAAACATGATCAAATTGAAACAATCTAACCAATTTGGATGACTAATCTTTTATGTTAATGACTTATTCCAAGAGCGTAATCTCCTTGATCTTCAAAAGATGGATGAATGAGATAATTCTCTTATTAATGGTGGTGGAAGGAGATGGGTGAAGTGAATTAATTGAGTATCTATGGTGTTCAAGCCTCTTCATTCAATGAAGAAAGACAATGTATTTATAGGTTGATCAGGGCGTCTCTTCACGACCTGTGTTGAGTGAACACGACCCTTGTTGAGGGTTTTGTTGGATAACGTTAATTGTCTGCTATCGGAAAGTAAGTCAGGGGAGAGAACACGGCCCACGTTGGGTCTGGGCACGGCCCGTAGTAAGTTTCAGAAGCTTCCATTTGACTTTTCTCTTGTACTATCACCATGGGGCGTATTGGTATCAACATGGCCCGTGTTTTCATCAGTTTTTGTTTTTTTTCTCTTGTACTTTCACCATGGGGTGTGGTGGCATCATTCGGACTTCTGAATTTTGTCTTTTCCTCGTAAGCTTGCAACATTGTTCCAAGTCTTACGCCTCCTTAACTAGCTGAGCTACACGGGGGGGATGTAAGCTTGCAACATAGGTCATGCCTTACTTCAACATCGGATGAGTTGAGTTTGTTTTCACAGTTTTTTCCTTTTTTTCTTCGTATATCAGCTTGTTTTATTTTTTTAAGGCTATAATTACCTAGAGATAGAAATTTAAGCATTACTTTTTATTTATTCTGGTATTATTATTGATATTATGCTTGTTTGGAGATATTTTAATGCAGAAAAGATGTATAAATTTATATACATCAATAGGCAAACATCATATCAGATTGTATAACCTAAAATCCAAACAACACGGACAAATTAACCTGACAACTTATCACCCGTCGGATACCTAATCAAGTAATAATATAAACTCCCAATTGAATGCTAAACACACCATCAATAACCTAACATGAACCTATAATAAAACGACATTCAATCAAGCAACATGTGAAACGTTCATTCAAATAACAAATCATTAGTAAATAAGCATCAATAACATCCAACAAGCTGATTAAAATTTTTAATTAATCAAAACTCCCTTAAATAATTCCTGAAAACCCGTTAAAACACCAAACAATCAACAAAGCATCATCCAAGCCTAGATAACTAGGGTTTTAGCCAACAATCATGTTTAACAGTAACAACTTAATGAAATTAGTTGCAAACATGAAGATTAAAACAAGCAAACTCAACACAAAACCCTAGTAAATCTATTGGTAAACATTCAAATTCGTCAACCACATTCAAAGTTCCACTACCCGGATTCTTAACTCGCTTAGGGAACTCATCACACCTGGGGCGGTATGTCAGGTCTACTTGGCTACTCCCAATGGGTGCGAGTAAAACACCCCTTCCACATTAATAATCTTATTTCCTTCCCAAAATGATTTAAGAGATGTTATCCATTATAAACACACCTAAGCTAATTTGCAATACTAAACATTCAATATTGTGCTTATCTTATGTGCAGATGTAGGAGATTTAGTGAGCACGAAGATGGCAGATTGTGGTCGAAAAAACGTGAAAAGGTTTATAAAAGATATAATATTTATGGTCGTTTGCCGCTATCACCACCTGAAAGTAAAGAAATAACAACCATCAGTGAGAATGTTAGCATACCGGTTCCAGCTAATGTAAATGAAGTTAAACTTCAAGGTCAAGATGACATTCAGCCAAAATCAAACCAAGTCATCACTCCTTACATAATCTCTCTAATTGACATGTTATCATCTCCTTCTACATTGGACCATCTGTAACTCCTGAAATTAAGAAATTAATATGAATTTCTAATAGGGATGATGGACGCTCAGTTTCAAGTTCTCTTGACAAAGGGGTAGAATTGGGATATACGTATATGTTGGGGCATGTGCCTTCACAAGAAGGGAAAAATAATGGGCCCGATACAGCAAGGAAGCATACGATAGTGCTAATAATGTCACTGTTGATGTTGAGGCTGAATGGGTTGAACAATATGAGGCTGGCGTGTATATAAACCTTTCGGCTTTACCCAATGGAATTAATGTTCTCAAAAGAGTTCGCTTCAGGTATATTTCTTTGATAATCTTATTCCCTTTCCAAAATGATTATGCATTACAAAGACACTTGACCGATATTTGTAATACCAAGTTTTAATATTGTGTGTATGTGCAGGAGTAGTATATTTAGCGAGCACAAAGCAGAGAGATGGTGGTCAGAAAACTTTGATAAGGTTTATAAAAGATATAATATTTGTTTGCCTAATTTATCAAGTTCGGGTGAAAAGTGACCGGGCTTAAAAGTCGAGAGGTTGTTAGCTTTTACTTTAGTTTATTTAAATAGGATTGTTTGTTGACTAAGTTTCCTTGGCATGTAAAATAAAGGGACATTGTAAACTTATTCATTATGATAAAAACGATCAATAATAATCGAAGTTTTTGAGTTATTTTCTGTTGTTCGTTAACGTTAAATCTTAGTGTCAGTTATCTTTCAATTGGTATGAGAGATTAAGGAAGCTTGATCGAGAGAGTGTACAAGTCCAGGTAGGGTGCGATCATCATTAATTGGTCACTGTGTGCGAAAGTTCAGGTTTGACGAACACATTCGACAACACAAGGAATTGGAATTGGAATCCGAGCGCATTCCGTCCAAAAACGTGATTGGTTGACTAAGAAAGGAATTGGAATTCCTTCCAATGAATTCCCTTAATCAAATGACTTAAAATTCCTTCCTTTTTGGAATGTAATGTTTATACATTACCAAAATACCCATGGACATAAACACTCACCTCCGATTGTCGTTAGTAACCTGCAAATCATTTAACTCAATTTTAATTCCACTTCATAAATCATTTTTTTGTTAAATTTCGATCCACTTCCAAATCAATTTTATTATCCATGTCAGTTAATGCAATCATTTTTCATTTGCATTGCCAGTATTCAATTATTCAAATCAACTTATGTTTCCATTGAAATTCGAATACATTATCACTCCAATCATTGATTTAATAACCCAGGATCATCTAAATGGAGTGGAACATACGATTTGAACAAAAAAAAAGGATGCGACGGATGTGAACATTCGATCCAAATCTTAATCTAAAAATCTATCTCAAATATAAAAACGTGGTCGTGGACATCTATATAAAATAATCGAATATAAAATCATGCCTAAATTGTTGGTTGGCCCGAGAATATGGTGACCTAAGAATTAATAGGGGTTATTTAATTGGTTGTTTAATGACCAAGTTAGGGTTATTATGTTTCTTATTAAGTTAAATCTAACATTATAAATAGATGCAAACAATTTAGGGTTCATTAAATTAAAAAGATGCACGAATTATGTATAATTGGGTTTACTTGAGGAGCAAGTTTTGTAAATATGCAATTATTATATATAATATTTGAGAAGCTTGGTGCCGCAAGACCGTAATTGGTCCACGTGGTGGCACCAGCTTCTAACGCATCATCCAATTTTTTTAGTTTCAATTTCAAAATCGTATCGAACGTAACCGAAACCAATCCAATTCGAATCGACTCTCCGCCGTAATACCCAGATGATGATGAACAGTAACAAACATCACCGGTCATGTGGTAACACAAGCTTGTGACGCGTCATACAATATTTTGATTATTTTTTAGTTAAGTATAGTAACGAACGTAACCGAAACCGACCTAATTTATGCCTACTCGACGCCGTAACGACTGAGTACCAACCAATGTTTTGTTTGTTAGTTTATGTGTCATAACGAACGTAACCAGAATCAACCTAACTCGCGTCGAATCCACTTTAATGTACCCACCGTGATCATAATGAACTTCTACCAACTGCATGCATGTTAATGTACCACCGCGTCTCAGTGTGTACATACCTAGTTGTACCACAATAAAAGAGATGTTGGGCGCAATAAGATCACGTCATCAAGGAGTTTAACATGTAATCGAGGCAAGGCTTCAATCCCTAATGTCGGAATTTGAGGGTTTGAAGAGAAGGAACGTAATAAGTGATGGTTTTTAAGTTGATATAATAAAGTGAATGTGAAATATCAAAAATGCAAAGTAAGGGTTAAATGACAAATTGTAATTGTTAACTTGGTGTTCTTAATACGAGAGTTCATAGAATACATAAATTAATAAATTGAGATTGGCTTTAATTTGTCAAAATCAAAGCGTCTTCTTTTCTCAAATTCGTGAGCTTCTAGTCGTTCATTTCATATGAAAATAAAGCACAAAGTGATCTTCAGTTTGTTTATACACATCTTCTTATGTATGTTTCTTCCGATGACTAGGGGAACCTGCTTTAGTTCCTTCCTCATCTTCTTTGGTTGCTTCAAGTGTGGCATTATAGTCTTTCTAAATACTTGGTGTACAAAATTAAAGCATTACCCTATCATCCATTGTAAACCCATTAAACTTGCTACCACTCCCCCACATATTTATTTCACTTACATGCATATAACCTCCTTCCATCTTAACCCTTATATATAAATCAAATACGTCTATAATCTTCTCATTTTCCAGCCATGGAGGGAATGGCCTTGAATCAATGAGATTTAAAGAGAAATAAAGGTACACCAAATTTGGGTTTAAGATCAAATTGATGTTGAAATACATCGGTCGGTAGCATCTTCCGATGTATACAAGAAGTGAATACCATCAAATGATCCAAATGTGACGGATTCAATCAAGTTTTGAAGATCATTCATTTCTTCATTAATATTAAAATATTTTTCTTGGTATTCTCCCTTTCTAGTCTCATACTCTTCATTAGTTTGTTATATCGAAGATTCCCCATATTCTTAAAGTTTCATTTTTCCTTTTCGTGATTTTGATACATGATCTTCAAATATGTTGTATTGTAAGGCCCCGTTACCGGTGCCTCACATTTGGACGTTGGATTTACTCATCAACATAGTTCTAATAATCAGAGTTAATAAAAACATACGCGGAATATTAAAACTTTCATAACATTACAATAATAAGTCATAACATGTCTTAAAACATTTATCTTGTCCTTCAAAATCAAAACATAACATAACAAGTCTTCAGATGTCAGACTCTTATTCTTCTGCCATGTGCCCCACTCAAGCCAGGTGCCTCATTCTACTCACCTGCGTGCATACTAAAAGTCAGCTACGTTGAGTGAGTTCTAGTTAATCAGGTAACATACAATACGTCCTTACACATTCATATACACATACCCGAAAGTACATATACATACATAGTTCTTTACCTTCCTTCATACGTTCATACTATTATACCTTCTTTCTTTCCTTTTATACATACACATATACATATACCTCGTCCTAGAACATTCGCAGATATTATTAGGGTCTGTTCCCTACATTCGCGGATATTATTAGGGCCCGTTCCCTACATTCGCGGATATTATTAGGGTCCGTACCCTACATTCGCGGATATTATTAGAGTCCGTACCCTACATTCGCGGATACTATTAGGGTCCGTTCCCTTTCTACCATACATTCCATACCTTTCTATACATTCTTAATTATAACTTCCATAGCACATACATCATTTGTATATCATACATATATATATATATATATATATATATATATATATATATATATATATATATATATATATATCAATCATATTTTTAAACTATCCCTTGACGGTACACGCAATATCCGAAGATCGTTCATGCATCATCAAGCATTTATTCATACATAAATCATATAAGACATACACTTACCATTTAAGGTAAGTGTATTAACAAATCACATCGAGTATGCACACAGCCCCGAAAACATAACAAGGGGCAGAGCCCCTGGCTGGGGTCGGGTCAGCTTGGAAAAATTTTATTTCCATTAACTGTCTTAACACATTTTCCATTAGGATTTTAATTTATTATCTAATCCCTTAACTCATTCTTCATAACGAATTAAGTCTGATTCGCTATCCGATTCGTTACCTTGTATTTATGAGCGAACATGAACGTAAGCCAACATACATGTTAAGGGAACTTAGCTTAAGCGAACTTATCATTCAGCGAACTTATATACAAGCGAACTTATATGAGGCGAACTTATATGAGGCAAACTTAATTGTAAGCGTACTTATATACAAGCGAAGTTAGCCACCAGCGAACTTAGCATGCAGCGAAGTTAGCCACCAGCGAATCTTGCATGTAGCGAAGTTTAGCCACAAGCGAACTTATGAGTGGCGAAGTTTAACAGTAGCGAACTTAGCTGCGGGCGAAGTTGCCCAGCAACAGCAGCTACGGGTTTTGTCTTAACCCACTAATCGCTTATGTTTCAACGTATAAGCCTCGGATATGATCTTAACCATTCCCGTAAACGTTCCCATGGCCATTTTCGGATAAGACTCGGCCCGGAAAAGCATAAAGTTTGGACCTTTAGCTTAAAAACATTCAATACTAGGTTTAAGGGTTCATTTAATCGAGCCGCACTGGTTTAAGGGTTCATTAGTTTCGTTTTAGCATCTAGTTTACAACTTTACGTTTCGTTTATACCCGATATATTTCCTGTTCTAAGTTTCAAGGCTAAACGTTTATAAAAACGTAAACTTTAGGATCAAAACATACCTTTTTCGGGTTTGTTGGCTTAGCTATAAGCTTAGATCTTGTATTTATCTTGTGTATTGAAGAATCTATCAAGAATCACGCTTGCTTGGTCTTGGATCTCACTCTCTCTCTCGGCCGTGTATATGTGTAGGTGTGTGTGTGTTTTTTGAGTGTGTAAAGAAATATTGAAGATGGAATGAGGATTAGGGTTTTAGGATGGTTTAAGAGGATATTTAAATCCCTTAAAGCCCATAGACCTAAGGCCCATTACCCTTTAATCGACCATAATTAATCCAAGTCCTTGATTCTTTATTAAACACTAGCTAATATTATTTAACGCTCGACAACTTATCGAAATCTTCCTTTATTTAATATTATAATATTTTAGGATGTTACAAGTCTTCCCTCCTTAAAGAGGTTTCGTCCCCGAAACCTAACTATTACATAAACAGATTAGGGTAGAACTTGCGCATCTCATCCTCAGCTTCCCAAGTAGCATCGGATCCCTTGCGGTGCTTCCATATCACCTTCACCAATGGTATAACCTTGTGACAAAGCTGCTTCTCCTTGCGATCGACAATCTCTATCGGTTGCTTGATGTAGTTCAGTTGTTCATCAACCTCGATGTCCATCAATGGCACGTGAGACGTGTCATCAGCTAGACACTTCCTCAGATGCGAAACATGAAAGGTTGAATGAATTCCTTCTAACTCATCGGGTAATTCCTGCTTATAAGCTACTTCACCACACGATCTAAAATCTTAAACGGTCTGATGTACCTCGGACTCAACTTCCCTCTCTTTCTAAAACGGATAATTCCTTTCCAAGGTGAGACCTTGAGCATCACATTGTCACCAATGTTAAACTCAATCGGTCGTCGCCGCTTATCCGCATACGACTTCTTTCTGTCTTGAGCGGCTTTCATTCTTGCTTTGATCTGATCAAACTTTGAAGACGTTTCTTGAACCACTTCTAGGCTTCCCATTTCTTTTTGCCCAATCTCTCCCCAACACATGGGAGTTCTACATCGTCTACCATAAAGCATCTGAAATGGTGGCATACCAATACTTGAATGGCAACTGTTGTTATAGGAGAACTCTGCTAGGTGCAGATGATCATCCCAACTTCCTCCAAAGTCCAAAACACAAGCACGTAGTATATCCTCAAGGGTTTGGATCGTCTTTTCAGACTGTCCATCGGTTTGAGGATGATACGCCGTATTGATGTTCAATCTTGTTCCCATGGCTTCATGGAACTTCTTCCAGAATCTCGAAGTAAACCGAGTATCTCTATCATATACGATCGATAACGGTACACCATGCTTAGATACAACCTCTTTGATGAACAAACTTGCTAACGTTTCTGACGAGATAGCCTCTCGTATAGGCAGTAAATGAGCACTTTTGGTCAAACGGTCCAAAATCACCCAGATGGTATCATGATGCTTAGTTGTACGAGGTGGCTTAGTTATGAAATCCATAGTGATGTGTTCCCATTTCCATTCAGGTATCTCCAAAGGTTGCATCTTCCCATAAGGCTTCTGATGTTCAGCTTTGACTTGTAAACAAGTTAAGCCCTTACTAACATAATCTACCACATCATTTTTCATCCCTGGCCACCAGTAATCCCTTTTCAAATCTTGGTACGTCTTTGTAGCTCTTAGATGAATCGAATATCTTGACTTATGAGCTTCGTCTAAGATTCGACCTCTAAGATCTCCATGGCGTGGGATCCACATACGGTCAAACCTAGTCTTAACTCCATGAGTGTTTTCCATCAACTCATCTTGTTTTGGCCGTAAATTCTTTCCTTCTTGACTAACCCTTCATCTACCAACACTTCTGACTGCACTTTGATGATTTCTTCAAAAAGACTGGAATTCATAATCAGCTGGTATGACTTCACTGTTGCAAGGACTTCCTCATTCTTACGGATTAACGCGTCGGCGACTACATTAGCTTTACCAGGGTAGTACTTAATATCGCAGTTGTAATCCTTTATCAATTCTAACCATCTCCTCTGCCTCATGTTCTGCTTTTTCTGCTCGAAGAAGTACTTTAAACTTTTGTGATCCGTGTAGATAGTACACTTAGTACCATACAGGTAGTGCCTCCATATCTTTAAGGCATGAACTACTGCTACTAGTTCTAAATCATGCGTCGGAAGTACTCTCATGGACTTTCAACTGTCTAGACGCGTAAGCTATCACCTTCCCTCGTTGCATCAACATGCAACCTAACCCACGATGCGAAGCGTCAGTACAAACAACCAGATCCTCGCCACCATCGGGTAACGCAAGGATTGGAGCTTGCGTGAGTCTCTTCTTTAACTCATGAAAATCCTATTCTTGAAACTTACCCCAACTGAATACTATCGACTTTCGGGTCATACCGGTCAATGGTGCGGCTATCTTGGAGAAACCTTCGATGAATCTCCTATAGTAGCCATCTAACCCTAAGAAACTTTGTATATCAGTCGGGTTCTGTGGAGTCTTCCAATTGGTTATCGCTTCAATCTTAGCTGGGTCCACGTAATCCTTTCAGGATTGATCACGTGACCTAGAAATTGCACTTCTCGCAACCAGAACGCGCATTTCAAAAACTTAGCATATAACTTCTCTTTCCTCAGAATCTCCAATACCTTTCTCAGGTTCTCAGCATGTTCAGACTCGCTCTTTGAATAAATCAATATATCATCAATGAAGACGTTAACTGACTTATCCAACATCAACTTGTCCATAAATGCATTTGTTAGACCGAATGACATTACAAGGAACTCATAGTGTCCATACCGCGTCCGAAACGCTGTCTTAGGGATGTCTGCCTCTTTCACCTTCAGCTGATGATAGCCTGATCTGAGATCTATTTGGGAGAACCAACTTGAACCTTGCAGTTGGTCAAACAGATCATTAATCCTTGGCAAAGGATATCTATTCTTTACCGTAAGCTTATTCAACTCGCGATAGTCTATGCACATTCTCATGCCTCCATCCTTCTTCTTCACGAATAACACTGGTGCGCCCCACGGGGAAACACTTGGTCTAATAAAACCCTTGTCGAGGAGTTCTTGCAGTTGGGACATCAGTTCTTTCATCTCGGATGGTGCTAGACGGTAAGGCGCTTTCGCGACGGGCTGGGCTCCTGGTACTAAATCTATCTGGAATTCTATCTCTCGCTCCGGTGGCAACCCCGGAAGATCCTCAGGGAATACTTCTGGGTAGTCACGCACGATAGGAACATATTTCATTTCTTTCGTCTCGGCCGTAGCGTTGACAACATACGCCAGGTAGGCACCACATACTCGCCTTAACAAACCCTCGGCTTTTATCATCGAAATGACGTTAAGCCCAGAACTTTCCTTATCACCATAAACCGTCACCGCACTACCATCCAAGGAATTTAACCTTATTATCCTATTCTTACACACTATCTGAGCTTCATACTCAGACAACCAATCCATTCCCAAAACTACATCGAACCCTCCTAAGGTCATAACATACAAAGTAACAGGGAACTCATGTCCCTAGGGTTTGTTGGCTTAGCTATGAGCTTTAGATCTTGTATTTATCTTGTGTATTGAAGAATCTATCAAGAATCACGCTTGCTTGGTCTTGGATCTCACTCTCTCTCTCTCTCTCGGCCGTGTATATGTGTAGGTGTGTGTGTGTTTTTTGAGTGTGTAGAGAAATATGGAAGATGGAATGAGGATTAGGTTTTTAGGATGGTTTAAGGGTATATTTAAATCCCTTAAAGCCCATGGACCTAAGGCCCATTACCCTTTAATCCACCATAATTAATCCAAGTCCATGATTCTTTATTAAACACTAGCTAATATTATTTAACGCTCGACAACTTAACGAAATCTTCCTTTATTTAATATTATAATATTTTAGGATGTTACATGTATAGATAATGCATTAATCCTTCAACTCTTCAAGGCGTGCGTTAAAGCCTTGATGTCTCATTCAGCTGATCACGACTCAAGATATTTTTATCTATATTTGGTGCAAAAATTACATTTGGGATTATAAACCTATAGAGGTAGGGTACCAAAAAGACCCAGATACTCTTAAGTACTACCCGCGGGTCAGATGAGGGCCCCTCACAAGGCACCCGCGGGGCATACGGATCACCCGCTGAATCGTCTCAGGAAGAAACACCCACATGACGCATGTGGAAGCATCTTGGCACCCTCAAAAGTCATCCGCAGCACGATGTACCCGTCCGCACAAAATGACCGGAAGGCAATCCCTTAGGACAGTTGTCATTAACTAACTACTTTCTACAAGATTTACTAAGATGCTTTCTTGGACAATACGTGATCTCTCGGCCAATTAGTGAAGGACACCTGGCAAAGCCGTTATAACTGTGCACATGGCCAGGGTTGTCTATCGTCCTATCCTATGAGGACACGTGTCCAGGTTGTTATATATGCACATGCAACGTATAAATTGAACCTATCATATGAGGACACGTGTCCAGGTGGTTACGAGAGCATCTTCTAAAAAGGACAGCTGACCCAATCATCTTCTCACACCCTTCGGCTATAAATACTCTCTCAACTATCATGAGGTATTCATTCACACTCACTGTACTCTTACCATTTACTTAAATACTTTATCTTCGTCGGAATTGCACTTATTCTCACACCGGAGGGTGGTTACGGGAAGACCCCCCCTCTTTTCCTTACTGTAACGAGCTCACGGTTTTCTGTTTTGCAGGTTCCGGTCATTGGACTTCGGGAAATTAGGCTTGTATCATAATGGTTGTTATCCGTATCCTACCCTATGGACTCAACGGATCTAAGACCCATCAAGGGGAGTAGATCCGTGTTTCTTCATTGGCGCCATCCGTGCTTGTGTTAGAACAACGATAATTCTGTGTTTTTGGTTCGATTGTACGATATGAGTTTAAATCCTGAAGGGCCGACGGGAACTCCTGCACCTACTTCACGAGTTACTGGTACAGAAATACCTGAAGGTCTCGCTTTGAGTATTTTTGCACGTACCACAGCTCCTACTTCACGAATAGCTGACCTAACACCTGGAGGTCAAACCCTCGAGTGTGTCACAGCACCAATAGGCACTTTTTTTTTCCGATTTGGGACGTAACACAGCACCAGAAGGTACGAATTTGGGTGACCTCGGAAGAATTATGAGGCAGATCCACTGAACTCGATCCGAGTTAGGTTTGGAAGATGATTCTGGTGAATCCGACCTGGCAAGAACGAACCATCATAATTCCAGATCTAGGGGGGCCACTATCACCAGAAGAGTGGCTCCGGATTCAACAGGAAAGTATGGCAGCTGAGTATGAGCAAAGAGTGCGGAACGAGCATTTTCACGTTCGTACTCTGAATTATGATGAAACTTCGAGAAGATCTCTTTCTCCCCCACCGATGAGAAGAGGAAGTCAGATCCGTTACAGTCAACAGGAACAGGATTTTGGTGAAATACGAATATTGTGTCCCCTTCCTCGTATAGACATGCGGATACCATCTTACGTGGACGAGCTAGACAGTTATGATTTAACTTATCACCCGGTGGTTACAGTTCTTACACTGGTGATAGCAGATTACGTTTGCTGGAAGAGATCATCCGTCCGCGAGATGTAATCTGTCATACTCAATACCACAGTGATGCGGAAGTGGACTTTACTAAACCATATCGTCCAGCAGCTTTTGCTGAGAAATCAAAGTTCATATCTCGCATCACAACCGCACCTTTCCCGGTTAACAAAAGGTTTGAAAAATTCCCAGATGGTCAAATTTTCAGCTGGGATGATTTGGTGAAAAAATTTTCCCGGCAATTCAGTCAACAAAAGAAACATAATTGAGACCAGTCCAAGATTTTGGACGTTACCCGTCGAGATAATGAATCTGTGGAAGACTTCATTACTCGGTTCAATGATGAAAGTCTGAATATCGGGGGAATTAGCGAGGACATGATTCACGGAGCCTTTCGCAAAAATGGCAGGTGTGATGCGCTAATCCGAACGCTAACTGGCACAGATGGAATGCTAAAAGAATGGGATAATATTATGATAGCGGCGAAGTTATATGCCAGAACTGAAAAAACTTTGGGTTATAACAGTTCGAAGCAAAAGCTGAAGGTGTAATTCCAAAATCCAAGACCAAACAAACAAGCCAAAGGAACGATTTGGTCCAGACTTCAGCCGAATGCGGAGACATCGAAGCCTTTTGACGTACAATCTTTGCTTGGCAATAAAAACAAACAAAATGCGTCAACTCGGTTGTTTAACAGCTGGACGCCATTGTCAAAAACTCCCTCAAAAATCCTCACAACTGAGAACTTGAACTTCCGCAAACCCCAACCACTTACAAGGAGGTCTTTCCTGGACGCCAAGAAGCATTGCTCATTTCACAATGACATCGGGCATAACATGAACGAATGTGTGGCTTTAAAAAATGAAATTGAAGCGGCTGTGAAATCTGGCAAACTTGAACATTTAGTCAAAGGTACAAAACCTGGGAGTGGTAAGGCTACCGCACAAGATAACCAGGGATCGTCCAAAAAACAAGTCAAAGACTTGAATGTTCATATGATTCAAGATGGGTATAAAGTTGGAGGAAAAAGAAGAGAGTTAGAAGATGAAGAGTGGAGGAACGAGCCTGTGATCTTCCCGATAATTAAAGGCGGACCATGCAACAAGAACCCCTTGATTATTACCGCTCTCTTTTGCCACTACAGATCACAATATGTCTTCTTCGACACTGGTAGTACATCTGACATTATGTACGAACAGTGCTTCGAACAGCTGAATGATGAAGACAAAGAAAGATTAAAACTAATTCATGCTCCCGTATCCAGTTTTGGAGGAGAGATAATGCACCCGCGATGGGTGATATCATTCCCAGTTCCTCTCAGTGATGGGACTCATTCGAGAACCGAGGACGTCAAGTTTCTGGTTCTACCAGCAACATCCAAACATGACATTATTTTGGGGCGAGAGGCAATTGGTGATTTCAACGCTCACCCATCCACAGCTCATGGTTCAGTCGGAGTACCTACCCGCACCGGCATAGCAATTATTCATGTCAACCGACACTGCTTTGCAACAGAGAGCTCAAAACCCAGCAAGGCCCAAAGAAAACTCAGAAGACTGAGCCGGAATAATGGGTATTGAATAAAAAATTCCCCGATCAGAAAATCGTGATTGGGCCTGCTATCTCTGAGATAGTAAGAACTTTTTTGAAGCAACTTTTGACCAAGAACATGGACATCTTCGCTTGGCAGCCCATGGACATGACCGGTGTCCCGTGGAGCATTGCTGAACACAAATTGAGAGTGAACCCAATTTTTACTCCAATTGTTCAGAAGAAACGTAAAATGGGCCTAGAACAAACGAATGCCACGAATGAGCAAGTGCAAGATCTTCTTCACGCCAGAATCATCCGGGAAATCAAATACCAGGCGTGGGTGGCTAATCCGGTCATTGTTCCAAAAAGTAACGGAACATGGCGGATGTGCATTGATTTTAAGGACTTAAACAAAGCTTGCCCAAAATATTGTTATCCATTACCAGAGATTGACCTCAAGGTAGATGCAGTGGCTCCGTTTAAATTCAAATGTTTCCTCGATGCCTACAAGGGCTATCACCAAATCCGCATGACGACATGTGATGAGGACAAAACAGCATTCAGGACCGATCAAGGCACTTTCTGTTATAAAATGAAGCCTTTAGGACTAAAAAACGCGAGTGCCACATATCAACGATTGATGGACCAAGCATTTAACAACCAGATTGGTCGAAATTAGAAGTTTACATGGATGACTTGGTGATTAAAAGCTTTGAAGAAGATTAGATGTTGAGAGATATCGAAGAAACTTTCGAGACTTTGAGAGGTATCAACATGAAGTTGAACCTAGCTAAATGTTCCTTCGGGATGGAGGAAGGAAAATTCCTGGGAGTTATTGTTACGGGTGCGGGCTTTAAAGCTAACCTAGATAAGGTCCAGGCAGTGGACCGCATGCCCTCTCCCCCATCCCTCAAAGAAGTACAGACTCTCAACGAAAGATTGGTAGCATTGAATAGGTTTCTGGCAAACTACGCGGCCAAATCTTACCCATTCGTTTCAACCTTGAGGAATTGTCTCAAGAAAGCACAATTCAAGTGGACCACGAAAGCTGAACAAGCATTCCATGAAGTCAAGAAATGTTTGATGGAGTTGCCCACATTGACAGCACCATATGCGGGTGAACCTTTGACACTGTACTTATCTGCTTCTGATATCGCCATCGGAGTCGTACTATTGACGGACAGAAAGAACGTCCAAACTCCAATTTACTATGTCAGTAGGGCGTTATCAGACCCGGAGACCAGATATTCAATGCTTGAAAAACTAGTCTTGGCACTGGTTTATGATACCCGGCGTCTCCACATATATTTTCAAGGTCATCCCATCAATGTGCTAACTGGATATAAACTCAAAAATGTGCTGAGTAAACCTGAATTGTCTGGACGGTTGGCATAGTGGGCCATCGAATTGGGTGAACATGCGATTGAGTATAAACCCAGACCAGCAATTAAAGGGCAGGTGCTTCCGGACTTCGTTACCGAGGTTCCGCAACACAAAGAGAAAGAAGGTTTGATTGAACAACAACCCCAAGAACCTCCAGAACAAGGACAAGTCTGGTCATTTTTCACGGACGGAGCCTCAAGCAGTGAGGGGTCTAGCGCAGACCTTAGGCTAGTCAACCCCGAAGGCCATGAGTTCACATACGCCATAAAGTTAGACTTCAAAAGCACTAATAACGAGGCGGAATATGAGGCTTTCTTGGCAGGCTTGAGGATAGCTAAAAAGCTAGGGGTAAAATATTTGGAAGCACGGGTGGATTCCATGTTGATTGCGGGACAGATTAATGGAGATTATGAACCAAAAAACGACGTTATGGCTTCTTACCTCTCGCAAGCAAAAGACCTATTTCGCCAATTCTCCTCTTTCAACGTTATTCAAATCAAGAGGAGCGAGAACAAGTCCGCAGACGCCCTTAGCAAGTTAGCTTCGAAGAATTTCGAGCACTTCGCTAAAGATATCCGCGTTGAAGTCCTGGACCACCCGTCTGTTCCACAAAATCAAGTTTTGGTAATTCAAACAGGTGTCAAATCGTGGATGACACAGATCAAGGCCTATTTATCATCCAGAGTCCTCCCAACAGAAAAAACTGAGGCCCGTAAGATAAAAAATAAAGCCTTGAATTACCAGATGAATGATGGTACTCTATACCGGAGATCATTCCTAGGACCGCTGTTGCGATGTGTAGATGCGGAAGACGCAAACTACTTGATTCGAGAAGTCCACGAAGGCATTTGTGGCATACATGTGGGCCCGAGGAAAACTATGGCAAAGCTAATGAACGCAGAGTACTACTGGCCCGACTTGCATTTAGACGATGTGAAAGAAATCAAAAAATGTGATTCTTGCCAACGTCATGCCCCCAACACCCTGCGTCCAAAAAACGAACTGATCCCGGTAACATCTGCCTGGCCTTTCCAGAAATGGGCCATCGACATTATGGGACCTTTCCCAGAAGCCCCTGGATGAGTCAAATTTTTTATTGTAGCCATTGATTACTTCACCAAGTGGGTAGAAGCCAAACCGGTCGCATCACTAACAGCATCAAGTGTTAAGAAGTTCCTTTGGGAATTCATTATTTGCCGGTTTGATCTTCCGCAAGAACTGGTAAGTGATAATGTGACCCAGTTTGCAGACAGCGGACTACAAGAATGGCTGAAAGAGCTTCAAGTCATTCAAAATTTCACATATGTAGCTCATCCGCAAGAGAACGGTCAGGTTGAACGAACCAACCGAACAATTAAGAAAGGGATCAAAGCAAGGTTAGGAACTAAAAGGACATGCTGGGTTGACGAGTTGCCCCCATGTACTTTGGGCCTTCCACACCCAAAAGAATTCCAGCAATTCTGAAACGCCTTTTAGTCTAACCTATGGCACTGAGGCCATGATCCCAGCCGAAATTGGGATTCCATCCACAAGAGTTTTGATGATCGATGATAATGATCACGAATTCCGGATGAATCTTGACCTCCTTGAAGAGAGGAGGGAACTGGAATCGATCCGCGAGCATAATTATAAACGCCAATTGCAGAAATATTATATCTCGCGGGTCCAGAAATGTGAGTTTGATGCGGGAGACTTTGTCTTCCGCGACAATGAGGCTTCTGGCCAGGAGCCTCCGGGCAAGTTGGCCCCAACTTGGGAGGGACCTTATAAAGTTAAAAAAGTATTATCTAAAGGTGCTTACAAGTTAGAAAAGTTGGATGGGACGGAGATCCCTAGGACTTGGAATGGAGCCCAATTGAAAAAATGCTACATATAGTCTGAAAGTTGTCCTTTCTTATTTTGGCGTGCGTGCCCAAATAGATTAGCATAATGATGTAATTTCACTTTTTGTAATTCGGCTTAGGCCTGATCTATAAAATCTTGGGTTAACTTCTTGTAATTTTATTAAGTTTGTAATCCTTTATTAACAACAACGAATGTCCTACAAAACACTTATATTATGATGCATAAGACAAAGTGTACCGGACTAAGAAAAAAACTTCTTATTATTCATCAAAAGGGATTACAAAAAAGAAAAACAATTACGACAAACACGAAGGGTTCATGTTGATGTTGCTGCGCCTTCAGGCTCCGCATCCTCGCCTTCTGCGTCATCTTCAGACTCCTCGTCTTCCTCGTCGGGACCAAGGAGATCTTTCAATTAATCTACTCCATCTTCCTTGTCTTTAAGCTTGGATACTTTCTCCACGAAAGAAAACTTTAGATTATCAAAAGTCTTCATCTTCTGGATAAGAATGGCAGCAGTATCCTGGCCGTACAGAACATGTTCTTCCGGAAGCTTGCTCTCTGAAGCAAATCTATAGCCTTCCTGAAAACCCATCTGACGGCTGGCTTGTTTGGATGCATTCAGGAGGATGGCGACACAATCTCCAAGCTCGTCACTCCCTCGAACGTAGGCAATAGCCTGCGTGAATAATTAAACATGAATAATTTCAAGCAAATTGACTACCTACAACAATACAAGACAAGTACCTTGGGGATTCCTTCCACCAACAACCACTTCTTGTCCGCCTTAGCTCGGACAAGCTCCATTATATGACCAGCACACTCCAAGGCCTGGTCTCGGCTTTTGGTGGCAAGGTCGGTCAAACGCTTGTCTTTAGCTGCTGATTCAGCTTGAAGAGTTTTTATCAACTCCACATGTTCGTCCAACTGCTTTTGGAGAACGTTTTTGGCTTCCACAGCAGTGAGACGGTTGGCCCTCTCAGCTTCTAAAGCTTGACGGCTCTCCTTAGCCTCATCCATAGCCCTGAGGGCTTCTTTCTTGGCTTCAGCCAAATTAATCTCTAGGTCATCCCACTCCTCATTCAACGCTAGCCATTCTCGGCATATTTCCTGGTTAGTGGAAATAGTATTCGCCAAATGATAAGAGTTTGAGTTTAATAACTCTTGGCGAATACGACGACGTTGTCGCTCCCTTTCCGTAGGAGGAAGCCTTTCCCGCAAATATTCGAAACATACATCCACGTCGTTTAGCGTCGAATTTCGACATAAAGACCAACGCGGATGATGTGGGAACGTATCTTCCTCATGAGGAGACGGAGAAGTCTGGCTCCCATAGGCGAATGTGCTGACACCTCCTTGATCTCTAAAACGATGAACGTTGAAGGAGGGAGACATGCGGAGATTTTTAGTCTCACCAATTTCCTTCTCCTTAAAAGGAGAAGTGTCCGTCAATATGATCGGATCTTGAGTAGTATTGGGCGGTGGAGATGACAGAGGAGGAGGCAAAGTCGAGTCCTTCAGACCTGAAACATCTTCAGAAAAATCCTTTAGACCTACTAAAGAACGACAATTATACATCAGACATGTGGTTGATTAATAATAATTGACAAATTTGAAAAGTGTTAAACTTACCTAAGGAAATGTCTTCAGAATCAAGTTGGTGAAGGCGTGATTCCAAATTGACAAGTTTTGCCTTTTTTGACTTCTTGGAAGGAGCAGCCTTGGTAGGTCGAACTTTACGTTTACCAGCGGCTTTTGAAGCACCCGCACCAACGGCTTGAGGCTCCTCCACAACCTCAGCATCACCAGTCGTTTGGTGAGCACCCTCATCACCCGTCGTCGAGTCTGCGGGTGCCTTTGAACCCAGCTTGCGGGTTAAACCTATAGACGAAGACAAGACGTTTGTAGAATCAATAGTATCAGTAAATACTCCTTCATCACGGGGTGATGATTCTTCACTGGAAGACAGAAGCACAATCAACCCGCTAGAGTTCATGGAAGTAAGAGGTTGAGGTTTAAGAATTCCCTCACCTTCGGCGATGATCTCCTCACCTTTCGCGAGCATAGCCTCAGACACAACAGGCTCTGCGCGGCGGATGGAGATTAAAAAGTTAGTCCGGATGCGTTCAAGAAACGGTAACTCGCGCGGAAGAATAGGCATGCGCACCATCATTCTCTCTACTTTGTCCAGAAGGGTAGAAAGAATAGAGCCTTCACCTGTAATTGAAAAATGTCAAGAGAACGGAATGAATTTCTGTAAGAATAAAATAAAAACTTACTCTTATCATAATTTTCAAAGTATGGTTCCAAATTGGGAATGGCCATAAGCGGCTCATCTTCTCATATACCAACGCCCCCTCATGAATCGCCCGCAGCGGCGTGGGCGTCTTGGTTAAAGTGGTATACCAAGGAAGGTCAATCTCGGTGGTAGCAGTAACGGTTGGGGATGTGTCATTAGCCCTATGGCGACTCATCGTGAACGGGACGTAATCCTCCCGAACCCAGAAAAACTTGGGTTTCCATTCATAAAGACTTCGGTACCACTGGCCCTTTTTGGTAGAAGACCAACCATACCACCCATCACGGTTCGTCAACTTGTAAAAATGGCAAACCGACCATGTAGGCTCAATGACGTGAGCCTGACAGCATAACTCAAAGTGACGGACACGTAACATCCCAAGCGGATGAATCTGAGACAAATGAAGACTGTAGGACGTTAGTATGGCCTTCATAAACTTCGTTATGGGCAACCGGAAGTTCCCTATCGTGAAAAAATTGGTGCACACAACCATTTTTCCCGCCGGAGGATTAGTAGCAATTGAACCGTCATCCGGACGTTCCGGGCCCCACTCCTGTGCCAAACCATATACATTGACGACGTCCTTATGATCTTTTTCTTTTAGATTCACGAAAACTTCGTGAATTGCCGGAGTATTTTTCTTTTCACCAACCATTTTGAAGATAAGAGAACAAAGCTATGGAAGTCTCAGATCTGTTATTGTTGAGAGAAAAGAGTTTGAAAGCGATAAGAACAGGGTAGAAGACACGAATGACATATTTATACTCATCGCAATAAATGCGACCGTCTGACTGACAGAAGAGAGAGAAAATGTGGGCTGTTAGATGATTGACACGTCAGACGGGAGATTCAAGAAAGTGTGAGCAAGCTGTCAAAAGGCGTCATACACGTCTTGTCAGTTGTCCCTTAAAGGTTCCTCTTTCCTCCACGTCATCAAAATCATCCAACTTTCATAATTTCAATATTCAAAAATATCTTGCAAAGATATTGTAACATCCCGAAAATTCTAGAATAATATTTAATAATAATAATGATAAAGGTGTAACGGGCTTGGTGTGATGGAAATAAAGATGGACCAAGAAGGAAAGATGGGCCTTAGGTCCATGGGCTTAAAGGAGTATAAATACCCCTTAAACCCTAATCCTTTCCATTTTTATCCTAATCTACACACTAGCCTACACCTTGGAAAACACACACAAACCTTACCCTAAAACCCGAGCCGAAATCCGAAGGTGAAAACCGGAGTTTGTTGGTCCTTGATCGTCGTGAAGAACCAAAACAACATCAAGGCTTAACCGTGTTCGTATTTCGACTCGTTTAAGGTACGTTATATCTAGAAATCATTTATTTAGGTTCGGATTAAGTTTGGAAATCATAGATATGTTGTAGTATGTTATAAACGAGTCCAAAGCAACGAATCTTATGAAAATTTATTAACGTTTGATGGGTTAATTGTTAACCTAAAGAAAACCCGTTTATATACCCAAAATCGCACCCCTTAAACATAAATGTTTGGTCGATTTGATGATTGGGGTTTGTAGGCGCTGCTTAGACGATTCCAGGGATACCAAAATCGTGTTATTTGGTTAAGAAACGAAGGTTTAATTGCAGATCTAAGATTTGTTGACTATTTGTTGTTCTTGACGATTTTGACTTTGACCCCTGAGTCAAAGTCTGGACAAGAACTATGGGTGATTCGCTATGGGTGGTTCTTTAGCTAGTTCTCTAAGGGAACTTAGCGAATCAGAAGCTAGTTCTCTGAGGGAACTTAGCGAATCAGAAGCTAGTTCTCTGAGGGAACTTAGCGAATCAGAAGCTAGTTCTCTAAGGGAACTTAGCGAATCAGAAGCTAGTTCTCTAAGGGAACTTAGCGAATCAGAAGCTAGTTCTCTAAGGGAACTTAGCGAATCAGAAGCTAGTTCTCTAAGGGAACTTAGCGAATCAGAAGCTAGTTCTCTAAGGGAACTTAGCGAATCATAATGTGGTTCTTTAGCTAGTTCTCTAAGGGAACTTAGCGAATTAGAATGTGATTCGTTAGCTAGTTCTCTAAGGGAACTTAGCGAATCAGAAGTTTAACTTAATGACAGAATGGTCCCTGAACTTAGAAAGAATGAGATAAATACATAACGGTCCCTTGGACTTTAATGATTTATGAAAGATACCCTTTAAGATTAACAAGTAACGATTTAACTATCCGGTAATGATTCAATGAGGTAAAACCATCTTAGATATGTGAAATGAATTAAGTAGCAATGAGTGGCCAGAGTGGTATTTAATACTGTAATTATTAAACAGTTAGACGCGCACAGCTCGAGAAGGAGTAACCATTAGAAGAAGAAGTAACCGAGATCAGGTGAGTTTCTAGCCCCATTTCCGTGTTATGTTTACGGGGCTGTGTGCATACTCGATGTGAAGTGTGAATACACTTACCTTAAGTGGTAAGTGTATGCTATAGATGTTATACGAGGTAGCTAATATATAATACTTGCCGGTGCGTAAACGATCTTCGGATATTGCACGCATCGCCAAGGATAGTGATTGCCAAGTGGTTATTAGTGTGTATGAATGCTATGATGTGACTTGCTTTTTATGTAAATGATATGAAGCGTGTTGTAGACAAGTGGAGGTAGAGCGTGTTAGAAGTGGCAAGAGTCTAGTAAGAGAGTTAGTGGCATGACGATAGTACGTGGTAGGGTAAGCCTATACGTGACTACGTCATTAAAGAGGCAAAGTGGCATAACGTTATACGTTATTAAAGTGGCAAAGTGGCATAACGTTATACGTTATTAAAGTGGCAAAGTGGCAAGGTGGTAGGTGTAAATAAGAGGCTAAGTGGTAAGGTGAGCAGGTTAGATAGTGGACTACGTGTTTTCGGATACGTATATGATGCATGTAGTGGTTGTATGATAAGTTGCTTGATTAACTAGAACTCACTCAGCGTAGCTGACTTTTAGTATGCACGCAGGTGATCAGACCAAAGAACTAGCTTGAGGATGACACATGGCATGGATTGAACGGCTGACATCTGAAGATGGAAGAAAATATGTTTTAAATATAACGATTTGTTTTATGGTATCAAAGAAGAGATTGAATGTTTTGTAACGAATGCTTCAAGTAAACGTTTCTGCAAAAGTTTTAATTAACTCTGATTGTAAGAACTGTGTTTATGAGTAAATCCGACACTAAAGTAGGGCCATCGGGTTTGGGGCCTTACAGATATTATCTCACAAACAAATATAATATTCATAAGATAAAAAGTTTCTTTCCATTAATATTCAAAATACGGTTACAAATATGGAGAAACAATTACAAAGTCATAAAAGTCTAAACCTATTCTATGGGTCAGAAGCTGGTATGTCTTCCGGAGCTTTCGGTAAGGTATCCTCAGACGAGGCGTCCTCAGATTCATCATCTAAATAGATCCATAATTGTTGCACGCCATCATCGGCGGACGCAAACTGCGGAAGCATATTTTGTAAAGGAAAGATTAGGCCGTCATACTCCTTAATCCGCATATCATATTCTTGCTTCACATCAAGGCCATGAAGCAGATGATTCTCAAAGGTTTGACCAGATGGAGCATACTCCATCCCTTCATTGAAGCCTTTCACGCGGCCGGCCTGAGATGAAGCAGTTGTTAAGTTTACAAAGCAGTCAGTAAGCTCAGTGCTTCCCTTAACATGTCGGATGACCTGATAAAGGAAGAAAGTAATCTATTAGCATCACAAACATGAAGTATATAATGAATAACATATAAGGGAGACTCACGAAATCAAGTCCTCGGGTGAGGAACCATTGTCGATCTCGCTCGGCATGCTCCGCCCTTCTCCGAAGCTCCTGCAAATCATTAGCCATTATTTGTTTGTCATTAGAAGCTTCAGAGGCACGAGTCTCCGCTTCCATGCGAGATTGCAGCAAAGAGTCATAAGCAGTTTGCATCTCAGCAGTTTATCCCTAAGCTCAGTTTGCTCTTTCTAAAGCTTCAACTCTGCCTGAAGCTCCTGAATCCAGCTGCCTTGGCGGGTTACTTGGCTTTCCAAAGCTGAATTGGCTTCAAGGCCCCCCTCCAATTCTTCCTTCTTCTTTTGGGTCTCAGCGCGAGCAGCCTCGAGCACAGAATTTTGTCTCTCGCAAGCCTCCTTCCATTGACGGGTGGCAGCGGCATTTCGATCATGTTCACCCCTAAGGGTGATCTCTGCGTTCGCTTGTTTCCACTTGTCTGCACTTGCTTCCAAGCGATGATCCTCATCTTCTTTTTCGCAGTCTCGGCAGCTCGAGAAGCTTCACCAAGTTTCCCGCCCATTGTACGTAATTCGCGTAAGATTTCCTGGCTACAGGCCAAAGTGTTAGCCAAGGAAAAAGATAAATCGGTATGAAGATCGTGGCGGGACGTTCACGTTGGTGCGACATTTCTTCGGGTGGCGCACAATGTTTAACGAAACTCATAGAAGTCCAGGGGTCGAAAAACCGAGACCCATTGAATATGTCCCAATGCGGGACGAACAAGTCGTAGTCATCCCCTAGATCCCCCCCGGTAATAACGTGAACTTGAAGCATCAAGACGAACAGGGATCGAGGACTGTTGAGGAGCACCATGCGTCGAACCCCCTCCAACATCATGGACAGATGGTCCAAACTAGAAACTTCCTCCTGCACCCGTGGCCAAAGGTGAGGAAGTAGAAAAAATTTGAGGAGGAGATCAAGATGGGGACTCATTAATCCTGAAACCCTCTTCGTTAACCTCAGGGTTATCATTCTGGGAACCAGCAACGTTCCCAAACTGGAACATATAGTCTAAGGAGTCGTTAGCTCCAGACTGAAGGTTGGACCCCTCCACATTCGCTTCAGTGGGAGGGGTAGAAGGCTTATCTTCCGTCTCCTTCTCTGGAGGAGGAGATAGTTGTTTCTCTAATGTTGGGGTTGGTGATGGTAATTTCTCCGACGTATCATCCCCAACAATCGACGGATCTGCACAAGAAAATCATGTTTAAATCATGTCTCAAAGCAGTAAAAATTAGGAAATGAAGCATGTACCAGTCACCGTCTTCATGCGTTCCGCAAGGCTGGACGACGGCTTCTTAGGACGACGTGTCCGCTGCTTCTTATTCGCCGGCTCATCCTTGGTGTCCGCAACACTCACACCCGCATCACTGGCCTGAGAAGACCCAAAAGATCTCTTTTGTTCTAGCTCTGCCAACAGGTGCGAGACAGATGAAATTTCAGAAGCATCATCAAAGCTTTCTTACTCTTGGGTTGAGGAATCGTCACTCGACGATAGAATGACGATTACCCCATCAGAGGTAAGTACATTAAGAGGAGGGGGATTCAAAACATACACATATGTTTCAAAGGTAGCGTCTGAAATAATCGGTTCGGCACGCACCGTCACCGAAAACATGAAATTGACCTTAGACTTTTCAAGAATGGGCTTGTCACCCGCATCGCGAATGCTCTTTCGCGTTCAACCCCTATCGTCAAACAAAGCATTCAACATAGGTCCCGGACCTGTAGAGGAGACATAAAAGTCAATCATAAAACTCCAAGCAAAGAATGAAAGAAAAGAAGAAAACTTACGATCATCCAAACCAATAAAAACGGGCTCCATATACGGAGATGGCCATAAGCGGCTCATGCCGGCCCACACAAGGGCTTCCTCAGGTAATGCCCACATTGGTATCGGCTCAGACACGAGGATACGGAACCATTCTTGACCTTCATGTGAAGCCGTGACAATCTCCGGAAGTGCTTCGGTGACGGGGCGTCGGACCATAGTTTTGGGCACTACGTCCTCAGATATCCATAAACATTTGCTCCACCGGTCCTTGGAGCCTTTCTCGACTTCATAGCCGATACTCCTATTAGCCAGTCCCTGACACGTAAACCAACCATCACGGTTGGCAAGACGATAGAACACAGTGAATCGATCAACACGGGGTAACATTCCATGAGCATGACATACGAATTCATCATTACGAATTCGCATGACGGCACGAGGATGAAACTGGGATAAATGGATCCCATATGCACTTATTACCTTCATGAAAAATTTCATCATGGGCAAAAGGAAATTCCCATAGACAAAAAAGTCAGAATACACAGCCATTTTGCCAGGCGGTGGCAGGCTGGCTATAGACCAGGAGAGGGAAATTCTGGTTCCCATTCCGGTGGAATACCATAAGTATCAATCAACTTCTGGTAATCAGACTGATCCCATTGAACTTCCACCTCGTCAATCTCATATTGAATAGTCATCATTACAGTAAGATCTGGTGAGAATCGAGTGGTTAAGTCAAAGGTTCAGAAAGAGAAAGCAAGATGATAATCAGAAATCAAAGGCGATAAAACTTCGAAAGAAAGTTAACTTCCCCTATTTATACTCATCGCAATTAATGCGATGGGATATGAACAGTGGAGAGAGGAAAAATCGCCTAATAGACAGTCGCCACGTCACGCGGGAAATTCGAAAAGGGAAAAAGTTGTACAGTCGAGTACAGTGACAGCCGGCATACACGTCTTGTCACCTGCCCACGTGCCTTCGAGTGGCCAACTTGTACTTTTTCATGATTATCCACAACAACAAAATATATTTTCCTATCAACTTGCATAATAAAGTACTTCACGCGGAAGTCCAAAATTTCACCCGCATAAAGTACTTCACGCGGAAGAAACACTGGACTGGGGGGACTTATAGAGGTAGGGTACCAAAAAGACCCAAATATCCTTATGTACTACCGCGGGTCAGATGAGGGCCCCTCACAAGGCACCGGTGGGACATACGGATCACCCACTTAATCGTCTCAGGAAGAAACACCCACATGACACATGCGGAAGCATCCTGGCACCCTCAAAAGTCATCCGCGGGACGATGTACCCGTCCACACAAAATGACCGGAAGGCAATGCCTTAGGACAGCTGTCATTAACTAACTACTTTCTAGAAGATTTACTACGATTATTTCTTGGGCAAAACATGATCTCTCGGCCAATTAGTGAAGGAAACCTGGCAAAGCCGTTATAACCGTGCACATGGCCAGGGTTGTCTATCGTCCTATCCTATGAGGAAACGTGTCCAGGTTGTTATATATGGACATGCAACATATAAATTGAACCTATCATATGAGGACACGTGTCCAGGTGGTTACGAGAGCATCTTCTGAAAAGGACAGATGGCCCAATCATCTTCTCACACCCTTCGGCTAAAAATATTCTCTCACATTCACACTCACTGTACTCTTACCATTTACTTAAGTACTTTATCTTCGTGGAATTGGTACTTATTCTCACGCCGGAGGGTGGTTACGGGAAGACCCCCGCTCTTGTCCTTCCTGTAACGAGCTCACGGTGTCTGTTTTATAGGTTCCGGTCATTGGACTTCAGAAAATTAGGCTTGTATTGTACTGGTTATTATCCGTATCCTACCCTGTGGACTCATCGGATCTAAGACTCGTCAAGGGGAGTAGATCCGTGTTTCTTCAAAACCTTTGATTAAGTATTTTAAAATCAACTTCTACCGGTACTCTTATTAACAAAAATTATTCACATTTGATCGTGTTTCCACTCCCAAAGAAGGTTACATATGATTGAAATGAGACCTTATTCCGGGTGAATGGTGTTTATATTAAAAACTAGCATACCAAATGATACGATTTATTCGAGACTGTTGGGAATTTCGGTTCAAGATCGTTAGTTAGCGTGCAAGGTTAAGTAACAAGATTTAAGGAGTGAATAATTATAAACAATTAAATGTGCTTAGATATAATTGTTAGTATAATTATTATGTCCTATTATTTAGCAATCTTATTTGTAATTGAGTTTTGTGAAGTTTCTCAATAATAATATTCATGTGCGTGTTTGTGCTCAATACCTGGTACCAATTCCATTAATTGGAATCAGAGCGTTGTTAATCAGCATGCCTTCTATACGACGTGAAGGTCGAACCTGTGCAATTAAAGATCAGAGTATCCTGTGACGTGAGGGAACTCCCATCGGCCTTTAAGACACCATCTGTGTTCAACATCAGATCCGTTGCAATCGGAAAAACCTGTGACGTGAGGAATTCCGGTGAAACGCGATTGCAATAATCTTCCAATCGGTGGACGGCGACTTGCTTTTAAAGTGGTTGTGAACAGAACATATTTTGTTGTAGTGTTATGTAAAGTGGCAGAATTATCAAGGTGGAGTTATTGCACCTTTTCACGTGAGTGTGTATTTGTTTGCTTTGACCAAGGTTTGGTATTAGTGTGAAACAACTGACAAAATTATTTTTGTCAAATTCGTTTAACTTGGTGAAATGGTTTGGTTGTAAAAGTAATTGAATAAAACTTAATTCAATTACATATTTTATAAAGGTGGTTTGGTTGTACACATAAATCGAATCAAGTGTTGGAACCATTGAATCAAGGTCACAGGATTTTTCAAACACTTATAGTCGGAGAAACAAGATGGGTGACGCAAACCAAACGGTTAAAGAGACGACCTCCGGGTCGTTTCAGTGTCCGTGTTTGACGAAAACGAACTACACGACTTGGAATATGCATATGGAGGTTATTTTGGGATTCATGGAGTTTGGGATGTAATAAACCCATGCTCTAATGACGCAAAGAAAAATAACATCGCGAAGACGCTTCTGTTTCAGTCGATTCTCGAGAAACAAATACTTCAAATCGGTAATTTCATATTGGCAAAAGAGATGTAGGATGGCATAAAGTTAAGAAATATGGGCGCGGAACGTGTAAAGGATGCTAGACTTCATACATTAATACGTGATTTGACGGTTTGATGATGAAAGAAACCGAAACCATTGATGAGTATGCCTCGAGAATAACCGCGATCTCTTCTAAAGCAGCCACACTTGGCCAACCATATGAAGAAAGGAAGCTAGTACAGAAATTCTTTTCAAGCCTGCCGAGCCGGTTTATCCAAGTTGTAGCATCCCTCGAGCAAGTTTTAGACCTTAAAACAGTCGGTTTTGAGGATGTTGTCGGGAGATTGAAGGCTTACGAGGAGCGTATCAAAGGGCACATGTTGCGTTATGAAAAAGGTAAACTTTTGTTTAACAATTCTGAATCATCTTCAAGTTTGAAGCAGTTTTCACGCGAATCAAGTAAGGGGCATGGGAAAAGTTTGAACCGAGGACGTGGTGGTGGACATGGCAATCAGAATTGTGGTTCACAAGGAGGGTCCAACGAAGGGGATAAACGAAATGGTAAAAAGGATTACTCGGAAATTCAATGCTTTAGTTGTGATGAATTTGGTCACTTCGTTTGGAGGTGTCCAGAACGAAGGAAAGAAAGACAAGCACATTTGGCCGACGCAAAAGTAAAAGACCCGTCCCTCTATTTGGTGCAGTTTGTTCAAGAAAAAGTGTACTTGAATGAACAGAAGGTTATACCAAAAGATTAAGAGGGTGGTTCGAACGAATAAGACTTGTGGTATTTGGATAACTGAGCGAGCAACCATATGACGGGTAATTTATCTTTTTTCTCTGAGTTTAATAAGTGTATTTATGGCAAAGTTAAATTTGGAAATGGGTCTTATGTTGATATTTGTGGGAAAGGGTCGATATTGCTAGTCGGTAAAACGAGGGAGCAACAATTATTGACCGACATTTATTATGTTCCTAGTTTACAAGTAATATTTTTAGTCTTGGTCAAGCAACAGAAAGTGGTTGTGATATTCGTATGAAAGACGATTACTTGTTGATGTATGATAATCAAAGAAAATTGTTGATGTGGGTTACTCGATCCAATAATTGTCTTTATACGATTAAATTGAAGACGGGGAAACCCGTGTGTTTACAAGCCCAGATTGATAAAAATAATTGGCTTTGGCACGTGAGACTAGGACACATAAATTTCGAGTCTATGAAACAAATGGTGAAAAATAATATGGTCGTTGGAATGCCAAAAGTTAATCAAGAAAATCAAAATTGTGACTCGTGCTTAGTCGGGAAGCAAACGAGGAAACCATTTCCGAAGTCAGCAACTTTCAGAGCAACCCGAGCCTTGGAACAAATCCATGGAGATTTATGCAGGCCCGTTACTCCTAGTACCATAGCCGGAAATAGGTATATGTTCGTCTTGATCGATCATTTTTCACGTTTTATGTGGACTTTTCTTTTAAAGGAAAAAAGTGAAGCGTTTGAAACCTTTAAAAGTTCAAAGTCATGGTGGAAACTGAAAATAGCGAGAAAATCAAGACGTTTCGAACAATCGAGGGGGGGAATTTACTTCTCGTGATTTCAATCGGTTCCTTGAAAACAAGGGGTTTATTTGGCATTTAACCGCTTTATATACACCTCAACAAAACGGTTTTTTGGAGAGGCGAAACCGCACGATATTGGATATGAATCAGAGTATTTTAAAAGCGAGACAAGTTCCTAATTATATATGGGGAGAAGCGGTGAGGCATTCGACCGAAGTGATTAATAAAATTCCAACTCGAGCGTTAAATGACAAAACACTGTATGAGATGTTAAAAAGAAAGAAATCGGATCTTAGATTTCTTAAAGTTTTTGGATGTGTTGCATATTCAAAAATAGGTGTGGGAAATATTAAGAACTTAGAAGATCGTTCGACTCGTTTAGTTTATCTCGGAAGCGAGAAAGATTCGGCAGCGTATCGTTTATACAATTCATCGACAAGACAAATTTTTGTGAGTCTAGCGGGTGACATGGAGTTTGATGAAAAACAAGGTTGGAATTAGGGTAAAAGTACCGAAATAATCGATAAGCAGGATCGAGCACCTTGTATGTTTTGGGTTAACTTTGGTGATGAAATTGACACCGGAGAAGGAACTGTTAATACCGAGAACATCGGGTTGAGCCGTGGGTCAAACTCTACGAGTTTAAGTGGTGGCGGTGGTGAAGAAGACGATGAAGAACCTATAGTCGAAAATGCTCCAACAAGCCTGGATGGTACAAGCAATACAATTACACATGAGCTGGCTATTCGGAGATCTTCTCGAGCCATTGTTACCCCGGTACATTTTAATGATGTCTTGAATTCGAGTATAATTGATGAAGATTTATTATTGCTTGCTATGATGAATCGTTTTGTTTTGATGATACAAAATTGAAACCAGAGTGGGTGAAACCAATGCGTAACGAAATTGAATCTATCAATAAAAATAATACGTGGACGTTGACCGAGTTACCACGTGGTGCAAAGATGATTGGTTTAAAATGGGTTTTCAAGGTTAAAATAGGCGTGGAAGGCTCGCTTAATAAACATAAGGCGAGACTTGTGGCAAAGGGTTATGTTCAGAAACTCGGAGTCGATTTTGACGAGGTTTTCACATCAGTGGCTAGGCTCGAAATGGTTCACTTATTATTATCTCTTACATCGAATGGAGGTTAGGAATTGCATCATCTCGATGTCAAATCCGTGTTCCTTCATGGCGAATTAAAAGAAGAAGTATTTGTTACTCGACCACTTGGTTTTGTTAAAAAGGGCGAAGAGCACAAAGTATACAAATTATCCAAAGCGTTGAACGACTTAATGCAATCTCCTAGGGCGTGGAATACAAAGTTGAATGGTATGTTGTTAAATATGAAGTTTCATCGATGCATACAAGAACAAGCGGTATACCGAAATAAAATTGGAGCTCATTTTTTAATATTCGGTGTGTACGTTGACGACTTAATCGTGACGGGTTCCAATTTAAACTTAATAATGGAGTTTAAGCATGAGATGGCTTTAAACTTTGAGATGTTGGATTTGTGAAAGCTAACTTATTATCTCGGAATTGAAGTTTCACAAAGCAAGGATGGAATAAAAATTAAGCAAGAAGCGTATGCGAAGAAAATTTTAACTGAAGCGGGAATAGAGATTTGAGATTATGCTCAAATTCCATTGGATCCGAGTATAAAAGTTTCTAAATTTGAAGATGAAGATTTTGATGCTACGAGATATCGAAAGATTTTCGGGTGTCTCCGATATCTTTTACAAACTCGTCCCGACTTGGCATATTCGGTCGGAGTCGTAAGCCGGTACATGCCAAACCCGAAGCAATCTCATGCAACTCTTACAAAGAAAATTCTTCGTTATATTCAAGGTACTCTTGGTTTTGGTACTTCTTATACTCGTAGGAAAAACGTGTAACTTAATTATAGCTATGGTAGCCATAACATTGACCAAGACGATGGTAGAAGCACTACGGGGCATGTATTTTATCTTGGTTCTTCCCCAATTACTTGGTGTTCTTTGAAACAGTGTACAGTTGCACTCTCATCGTGTGAAGCAGAGTACATGGCAGCAAGTACAGTTGCGTGCCAGGCGGTTTGGCTAAGGGACTTGATAAGTGAGTTATGCGACAAAGAAATTCAAGCAGTGGTGTTACATATCAATAATACATCAGCGATAGCTCTCGTAAAGAATCTAGTTTTTCATGGAAGGACCAAACACATTATATATTGGTTTCACTACATTAGGGAATGTGTTGATCGTGAAGAAGTAAGTGCCGAGCATGTTAGTGGTGTTAAGCAATGTGTCGATATCTTGACGAAGGCTCTTGGGAGAATCAAATTCAAGGAGATGTGGGATCTACTTGGAGTTGAAGACTTGTCGTTTTCGAGTTCGAAATTCCGGGGGTGATTGTTGGGAATTTCGGTTCAAGACCGTTACTTAGCGTGCAAGGTTAAGTAACAAGATTTAAGGAATGGATAATTATAAATAATTAAATGTGCTTAGATTTAATTGTTAGTATAATTATTATGTCCTATTATTTAGAAATACTAGTTGTAGTCTAAGCGTGAAAGGTTAGATTACAAATACCCGTTCTTTGGGGTTTAGAGATTGTAATTGAGTTTTGTGAAGTTTTTCAATAATAATATTCGTGTGCATGTTCGTGCTCAATACCTGATACCATTTCCATTAAAGATAACCGTTAATCTCCCAAGAACACAAGAGAAGAAGAAAAAATAAACTCAAAATAATAATTCTTCTTATTTATTATGAAAACATCGAAAAACTAAATAGGTACGAAGTAAGATTTCAAATCCAAATCAAACACAATTAAAAATAAACATATAATTATATTTAAATGTTAAAATATCCCGCAAGATTTTAGAAAACCACTGTTAATTCAAATAGGACTTCATATAATCGTATCAACTCCCAACCCATTGAAAACGTTCTTGTCCTCAAGGACGGAATATCGTTTCCATAGTGGTCGCCGCTCGAGTCATACAACGACAAGTGGGGTTGTCTCAATGTAGCACCACAGTGGCCACAATTCGATTCTTGCAGCGCTATACTTGATCTTTGTATTTGCGGTAGGGTACGGCTTCGCGAAAGCATTATGTGTTGGGTTTTTTTCTAAGTTTGCAAAAATATTGGCTGATGGGACAAATTTTGATAGTTTATTTACGGTCTTCAGTCCACATATTGGGATGGGAACAAAGGTTTTTAGCACCTATTTGGTTTTTTGAGTAGATGGAAGTGGTTGAGGTGGAATCGGGGTTGGCCGCGATAGCGGGGCAGATGGCGGTGTGGTTGAAGACGTCGAAACATTGCTAAGTTCAATTGAATCGGAATTATTTAGAGCACCAATACGGAATTGATGAATCATTGCATTAGTGAAAATATCCCACGTTATGAAGTATGAACTCTGATGCAAAGCATTGAACCAACAGAATGACTCATCAGCGAAGGATTCAACAACATAGGGAAACCGCTTGTCGCCATAGATCGCGTAAAAGAGAAAATATCATTCGGTTTGAGAGATCCATATGGCGGGATTAGATCCAGTAAAAATATTTAATCGTGGTTGCTCCCACAAGAGTTCTTCCAAAGCCATCTAGGCCAAGGCTTAATGAAAGCACCAATTGATACGGTTTATTCAAGACAACCGTCAATCTCCGAAGAACACAAGAGAAGAAGAGAAAATAGACCCAAAATAATAATTATTTCTTGTACATTATGAAAGCATTGAAACATTAAACAGGAACAAAGTAAGACTTCAAATCCAAATCAAACACAATTATAAATAAACAGATAATGCTAATTAAATATTAAACTTATCCCACAAGATTTTAGATAACCACTGTTAATCCAAATAGGAGTTTGCATGATCGTGTCACCTAATATCGGTCCATCTTCTAGAATCGGTGCCTGCTACAACGCAAACATTAGAATTATCGGGTTTTAATCTAATATTGTGTGCTTACATCCATGTTTTGACAAATTAGCTAGGTCGCTTCCTCTTTTGCATTCGCAATGAGATACCTTTTTTTTTAATTTATGGCCTTGATTACTTCATACAATTTCTACATGACACGTGTTTCGTACCATATCCACTCTCCTATTTAATATTGTTCTTATTCAACTCATGTAGCACACGAGTTCTACCATAATATATCAATTAATTAATATAAAACTAGCTAGTATTTGTGTTCGCCCAATGTGACGCGTTTGCGCATCCTGTTAACCATAGACTATTTGCAAATGTTCCAAAAATACACGAAACACAATGATCACATACGACAACTACCAAAATATTACATTAGTTACCAAAAATTTTGAATGAGACTTCAATGGTCTGAGTATCGTTACAAAAATGTTCACTCGAGTACCTCAAATAGTAATCCAGATAAAGTTCGCTTGATGCTATGCAAAGCCATAGAGGTTGATTTCTAGCACTTGATTTAAACTACTTGATTTTTATTTCAACATCACACTAAAGTTCCAGGATCATGGTTATATGGTCATCATTATCATTTGTATTATCATAAGATCAAAATAATTAAATTATACCTTATATTATATTAGCTTGGTAATTTTTGATGGGTCATATTTCCCTTACTATCTAATAAAGGGTTTCCTATGGTGTGTGGGTGTGGGGGGGGGGTATGGTTCATGCGAGAAGTGGCATTATAGTGAGAAGTGCGAGAAGTGAATTTGAACCATTGATTGAGTTTAATCAATGGTTTACAATAGAGATGGAAAATTCGTAATAAAAAACACATATTTATGACATGTTTTTAATTAAAAGGGGTGGATATGTCTTTTGAGGTATAGGCTTGATTAAATTAGACATTATTGTATTCAGCAATTTCATTTGTTTATGCCTAATCACAGTTTATTAGATGATTAATACTATTTTGTTTCCTTTTAATTAAAAATTTCTATTAATAAAATTAAGCTATCTTTTTTTTGGAATTTATGGTTATGTAAGGTGTTCATTAGTATTTGTTTAAAAACACATAATAATTGCAACATTGTGTTCCATACCATATACACAGTGAAATTAGAAACATACAGATATGTGTAGAGGATTTTGTGAAAGTGTAGTTATCTACACAACGATATTAGTTTCCCATGGAAGTTTCCAACACTGATTAGAACGTCATACGCTATAGTATGTAACTTATGTAGGTAAATACAATGTGTTGTGAAGCAATTGTTTTATTCCATTATTGTAAAATAGATGTGAATGATATAATGTTCAGTGTGTGGTGGTTGATGATTATGTAGGTAAACGTTTTTAGTTGTGTGAGGGGTTTTGTGAAAGTGTAGTTACCTACACAACGATATTAGTTTTCCATGGAAATTTCCTACACTGAAAAGAACCACCTACAATATAGTATGTAACATGTGTAGGTAAATATGGTATAGGCTTTTGCATTATTCCATTTATATATATGTATATATATATATAATATAGGGGTGAGTTAACATACAATAATGGCTTATCATACATTACGTACGCGACCTTCTAGTGCGTTAGATTAAAAAACACGCGGTGGCAATTTCATAAATAACCCAACAGTAGTTCGCGACCAAAATTCGTCGATTAAAAATCGACTCTTATCCAAATTCGGAACTCGTCGCTCAATCTAATCCAATTTCTAAACTCTAATCATAGCTTAAAGTATGAAATCTCTAAAGTTAAAACCAAATCAAAATCGAACGGCGTTGAACATCAAAAAATCTTAAAAATTGACCAAAAACTGATGATTTAATCAATCGAATTGATGTGTAGAAGTATTTAGATTCATCGATTGATTATGAAATTGCAGAAAAAATGCACTCCATAGAGCTCTGATTAGGGTTCAAAATATTATGTTTAAACGTTCTAAAACAAAAATGAAGACCGATAAACATTCTGATACGTTCAATGAAGTTCTGGGTGTTAAAAAAATGAACATCTGTAAACGTTCTAAGAAGTTTTGGGTGTTCAAAAAAGTTTAGAAGTTCTGAACTTCTAAACAGAACTTCTTAACTAACAAAAAAAAAATTAAATACCTGAAGTTTAGAACTTCTAAACTAACAAAAAAAAATTAAACACCTGTATCATGAAATTGAACACTGAAATCACTTCATATAATCTCGTAATCATCAAACAATTATCAATCGACCATCAATTTGATCATCGATTCGATCATATGAACAAAATATGGAACGTCTGCAACTGGGTTTCAGCAAATGGCGTATTTCAATTCAAAATCAATTGAAGTGTGTGTCTGCAAATGACGCCGGTGACGATGGTTGAATCGATGCAATGGTTAATTAGGATGGAAACTGTTAGGGCCCAAATTTATTGTCGGATGTGTGTTCAGCTCAGGATCCTAAATATGCTCGGGATCCCGAATATGTTCAGGATTCTCAGATAAGTTTAGTATCCTGAGTATTAATGCTAATAAATAGATGTTTCTCTCTTGGTGTTGATTTATAACTGCAGATATTAATTGTTGATTTACTCTATGCGAAATACACGGTTGGTGGTTACATAAAACGTGTGGAATGAGTTATAACCACTAAGATTAAGGGCCAAGTAATGGTTAATGGTCAAATATTGACTATTATGCTGAAATCTCGCACTTATAGTTAATATTAGCACGTGGGAGAACTCTATTATTGTCAGGAATCATTTCTATATGTAAGGATCCCGGATTTACTGACAGGATTTCAGTGTTCGGTAACCCTGATAATTACTAACTGTTGTATTATCCCCGAATATTTGAGGATATTTTGCAGATGGGATTACGTTTGACGAGAGACTCCCTAAAGAATCAGTCGAAGACGTGAGGTGTAATGGTTAAGAGACCAAGTCCAACATATAACTTCGCATTTAAAGCCATTAAAACCACGTGATCAAAGAATGAAACGTTTTCATTAAAGACAAGGGCGGATTTCCCGGGATAAAAGTTGTAATCTTTTCTTATATAAATGAGCTGATAATATCATTAGAACACACACCTTCACTTACCTAGCTACTAGCATACACTGTAACACATAGTTTACGATCATTTATCAGCTCCACCACTTGTAATACTCTTTTTGTTATTAATAAAAGTGACGGTGATAGTTTTCATCGTTCGGGGGTTTTTTGTGCCGGAGATCCTCAAGATCAAGGGCTTTTTCCCTCGAAATCAAATCAATGTGTTCACCATATTTTCAATCAAGCACTCTACCTCACATACGAATTTGATCACAAAATTACTTTGTTAATTTTTGACCGAAACAATTTGGCGCCCACCGTGGGGCAGACGGTGCTTTGATCATTATTCATTCTCAAACGAAACCCTACTCTCAATATCCACAACATGTCTTCCCAACCAAAGATGGTTTCATCTTCTGCCGCAGCTTCAGATTCCTCCGCAAGGCCGCCTATGCCTCCTCCTCCTGCTAGTGGTATCCCAAAGAAACCTGACAACGTTTAGAAGAAACCTGCTACTCCTGTGTTCTCAGGTTCGAGGCCATCTCCCCAGGATCCCGTCATGGTGTCCAACAACGACCTTCTATCTCTGTACAGGCGGCTACAAGAACAGATGGATCGCTAGAACAAGACCAACCAGATGCTTGTGAGGGAACTAGAAGATATCAGGAAAGCCAAGAAGCCGGTGGAAGAAATCACACCACTAATCCTGAGATATCTAGATTTCACTCCTCCAGGATCTTCAGGATTGGTGCGTCCGGAGTCGGCAATGGCGTACAACCCTGGATCCTCATATTTCCAGCACTCAAGGTCTGCGGGATTGCACTCATAGGGGTCCCAAGGAAACTTACACGCATCCTATGTTGGGCCGTTTCAACATGCAGGATCCTCAGGATTGTCATAGCTGGGAGGAACCTCCGGATAGTTCCAACAGTCTGGATCCTCAGGATTGTTCCATCAGAGGGGCTCCTCAGCTTCTTATCAACAAGCGGTATCCTCAGGATTATCGCAAGGGTCTGGATCCTCAGGATTGTTCTATCAGGCAGGATCCATAGGTCCTTATCAGCAGGCGACATCCTCGGGATTAGCTCAAGCTCACCAGCTCTCAGGATCCTCTGATGTGCACCAGGGAGACTTTATCCTGATGCAGGCTAACACTTCGACCACTCCATTTGCTACTCCAGGATATACTATGTTTGGGAATGCAAGCTACAACACCCAGACTGTTCCTCAGAATATCAATCAGGGTAACACTTTCAATACAATTCCCTTTAGTGCTAATCAAGGATTTTTGAAGGATGCAGGCATAAGTTCAAGTTTAGCCCGGGAGTTACAAAGGCTTAAGAACATGATATCAAACGTTCCTGGTGTAATCCGTCCCATAGCTGAAGTTCCCACTGATAGTCACATAATATCCCGATTTCTGCCATCAATTAGCGACGTACAGATCTCAAAACGGTTTCAACCCCCAAATATGAAACTATATGATGGTTCAATGGATCCTGAGGAACACGTCGCACAATATAGAGAACGTATGGAGATCAACCCAATCCCTATGGAAATCAAGGAAGCATGTCTTTGCAAAGGGTTTGGGTCTACCTTGACCGGAGCAGCCATGAAATGGCTACTGATAGAACTTTTGAGAAAATGACAGGTGATATTTATAGGGTTACCCAGAATCCTGGGGAATCCTTGAGAGATTTTATTACCAGGTTTAGCAAGGAGTCGCTGGAAATTCCGAATCTAAACCCAGCTTCAGTAGTGGAAGCCCTTAAGTTGGGATTAGAAAGGGGCTCCTCTTTCTATGATGATCTCGTTATGACTCCATGCAGGTCATTAGACGAAGCAAGAAGCAGAGCTCTGAGGTTTATCAGGATAGAAGACGACAAGAAAAACCTTAAAAAGGTCGACATCCCGAAGTATGATCAGACGAACATGAAAGCCGAATCCATGGGAAAATCATATTGATCGAAACCTTATTATAAGCCTGATAACCCAAGGATTAATGCAGTAGATGATGAAGATAATGAAGAATATCCTAAGGTCTCTGAATATTATTTTTCTGTTGATATTGGTTGATTAATGTATGCCATGCAGGATTTAGGTGAGAAAGTCAGGTGGCCAAGGAAAGTGGAAAGACAAGGAGCCTGGAAAGACAAATCAAAATGCCTTCCACGAAGACTTTGGGCACTTGACCGACGATTGCATCGCACTCAGAAGGGAGATCAGCTATCTTCTCAGCAAGGGCCACTTAAAAGAGCTACTTGGCATGAAAAAGGGAAGAGAGCAAAATCCTGAAAAAGTTCTTGAGAAGCCGACTTCCCCACCAACAGATGCAAAAACAATTATGTTCATATCCGGAGGATCCGACATCTGTGGAACCTCTTACTCTGTTGCAAAAAGAAATGTTGACCAAAGAAAGCTAAAAGTGGTTGACAGACCGACAAAGACATCCATTCTCACTCAAGCAAAGACCATAACCTTTGATGAAAGCGACAGAGTCCATATGCAGGATCCTCACCATGATAGTTTGGTAATAACATTATATGTGGCTAACCATTATGTGCGCAGGATCCTCATAGAAGGCGGAAGCTCTGTCAACATTATTCAATTAGACGTGCTGAAAAAGATGAATATTCCCGAAGATGAGATCGTCCCCAGTTCCTCAGTATTGGTCAGATTCAGTGGAGAGACTAAGAATAATGTTGGGGAGATCAAACTCCCAGTATATGTCGAATGGGTAAATAAAATGTAAAAATTTTGTGTTATTGACTGTTTGTCTTGTTGCAATATTATATTAGGCAGGCCCTGGATATATGACATGAAAGCAGTACCCTCCGCCTATCACCAATGCGTGAAACTCCCAAGTCCGTGGGGAGTTATCAAAATCATCAGTGACCAACAAGACGCAAAGAATTGCTACACCTCTTCCATGAAGTGCACTGCCAAACCCCAGCAGGCGTAGCAATTATAGAAGCCAGCACGAGATGTAATTGAAGCCAGGGAAAAAGAAATTAAAGAAGTACCTCTTTATCCAAAGGATCCTGAAGTCAAAGTGCTGATAGGAACGAGTATTCCTGAGGATATTGAGTCAAATCTGCTCGATTTCCTCAAGACAAGGCTGTCAACATTTGCATGAAAACACGAAGATATGACAGGCCAATACATCAAAAGAGAAGAAAGTTTGCACCTGAGAGAAACATAATTATTCAAGAAGAAGTAGAAAGACTCTTGAAGGCAAATATGATTAGGGAAGTTCAATATCCCCGATGGTTAGCAAATGTGGTGGTTGTACAGAAAAAGAATGGCAAATGGAGAGTTTGTGTAGATTTCACAGACTTGAATAAGGCTTGTCCTAAAGATCCATTCCCTCTACCACATATCGATTCGATGGTAGACGCTACAGCCGGCCACGTGATGCTGACATTCATGGATGCATCCTCAGGATTTCAGCGAATCCAGATGGAGCCCTCAGATCAAGAAGACACAACCTTCATGACTCCCACAAGTATTATTGTTATATTGCTAAGCCCTTTGGACTTAGAAATGCAGGTGCGACCTATCAGAGGTTAGTTAACATGATGTTCAAAGAGCAACTGGGGGACACGATGGAGGTCTATATTGATGATATGGTTGTGAAGTCCAAGAAAGCTGAGAATCACCTCTAAGATCTCAAGACCGCATTTGATATCCTCGAAAAATACAACATGAAGCTAAATCCTTCAAAATGCCATTTCGGAGTAAAGGCTGGTAAATTCCTGGGATACATGGTCACCAAAGGAGGGATAGAGGCAAGTCCGGAGCAGATACAAGCTATCCTGAATCTGAAATCCCCAGCATCAGTCAAAGATGTTCAAAGGCTAACCGGCAGGATAGCGGCGCTCAACAGATTCATATCCAAATCCACAGAAAAGTGCAAAGAATTTTATGATATCCTGAGGAAAAACAAAAGATCGAGTGGACCAGTAAGCATGAGGAAGCTTTAGTATCCTTAAAAGCTTATCTTTCCTCTACTCCTCTACTGTTAAAACCCGAGGAAGGTGAATCTCTATCTCTATATCTAGTTGTATCAAATAATGCTATAAGTGCAGTTTTAGCTAAGGATCTCGAAGGTCAACAACATCCCATCTATTATGTAAGTAAAAGTCTTTTGGATGCTGAAGCCAGGTATTCTTATCTTGAGAAATTAATTTTAGCACTTATTATGGCATCTACTAAATTTAGACACTATTTTGAAAATCACCCTATATGTGTTAAAACTAATTATCCTATTAAGTCTGTTTTGAGGAAACCAGAAATGTCAGGTAGAATGGTAAAATGGGCGGTGAAGCTAAGTGCATATGATATAACATATAAACCTAGGACTGCCATCAAATCCCAGGCATTAGCAGACTTTGTGGCTGATTTCACCAATGAACTTAAAGAAAAGGCAGACTTGGAAGTCCAACAACTTGAAGAAACCAAAAATAAGTGGACTCTATACACTGATGGTGCTTCAAATGTTAGAGGAACAGGTCTCGGAATTCTGCTGAAATCGCCACAGGGGGAAATTATACCTCAATCCATATCCTGAGGATTTCAAGCCACAAATAATGAGGTAGAATATGAAGCTTTGATAGCAGGATTACAACTAGCAATCGACATGAAAATCAGGTTTATTCAAGTACATGCTGATTCATTATTATTAACTAATCATTTTAATGGTTCATATACTGTTAGAGGAGAAAAACTAATGAAATATCTAGAGTTAGTCAAAAAACTAGCAAAGTGTTTCGAAATGTTTGATATTTCACAGGTACCTAGAGAAGAGAATGTTGAAGCAGATGCCCTAGCATATTTAGCTTCATCCTTCAGGATACCAGAAGGTGTCAAGATTCCTATCATGCATATTCTAAGCCCAGCAATAGAAGAACAAGGTGTCAATGAAATATCAGAAGATGTGGAAGATAGGGGAATTAAGAATCCTGAGAATAATGAAAATTCTTGGATTATCCCGATCAAGAGATATATTCAAGATGGAGTTATCCCCCAGGATGAAAACCCAAGAGCTTTTCGCACAAAGGTAATCCCATATACTATAATAAATGATATATTATACAGAAAATCTCTTGCAGGACCATATCTTAGGTGCTTGGAGAAGGAAGAAGCTCAAGAAGTTCTTCAGGATATCCACGAAGGAGATTGTGGGAATCACACTGGGGGCAGAGCACTATTCTCAAAAATCCTGAGGACGGGGTACTTTTGGCCAACGATGAAGAAGGATGCTATGAATTATTCTCATAAATGTGATGCGTGCCAGAGACATAGCAACATTCTGCACCAGCCGGCTGAACCATTGTATCCTATTATATCCCTTTTGCCTTTCATGAAGTGGGGTATGGATATTTGATGACCGTCGTTCAAGTCAATCAAAAACCTAATTATTCTAAATAGTTAGAGCAAGTAGGGTATCGTATCACAAGGAGTATGTGGTCAATGCAATTCGTGTAACAGATTTAATATTATGAAGTGACTGGTTTTAGTGCTGATCACACAAGCAATTTTTAGTAAATGTAGAGAACTAAGCAATGAACAAGTAAACGGATTTCAAACAATTATCAAAGCAAATCACACCCGGGAATTCAAGTAATCAACAAAACAGTATCTCATGCAACCTAACAGATTTATTATTAACGATTAACTGAAAACTGATTAATCAGACAAAACTTTAGACGTCAACAATCACTTTACACACGGCACTGGTTATCAAACGGTCCTTGCTAGTGTGACTCAGTTAAGGGTAATTGTACGTTTTATCATATTCAATCTAACCAAACAGTTATATGACTAATTATCTAGCAACTGGTAACAGATCGTTCAGACCAACGTAAACCTAAACTGATCGAACACACAGAAATACTAAACATCAATAATCATATATCAATCTTTCAATAACAAAACATAAGTATTCTTAATCACATGAGAAAAACTGTAAAAGGTTACAAACAATACATCCCGGGTGCGATTCTAGGAGATTAGCCGAGCTGTGACATCGTCAAATCGTCAATATAGATGATATGGATCATAGATATGGTCTTGACACGAGCTAGGATGGTGGAATCGCCTATTGAAACTGCTGGAAATCGCCTCTCTTCTTCAAAAACCTAGTTAGGGTTTCTTGTGATGAAAAATATGTTAATAACCAAAAATCCCGTCTTCACTCTCCATCGCGATACGCGATGGGGTCTTCAATGGTCCATCATGTATCGCGATGGACCAGAAAGTCAAAGATAATAAACACCCTATAGCGATAAGCTATGGGTGTTCAGGGAGCCCATCGCGTATCGCGATGGGTCTCCTCACCAGCAAAAAGTATTTAAACTTCTCGTTTCGCGTGCTGGACATCCCGGGTCTTCATTTCGTGCTACAACAGGTCCATATTGAGTACTTTAACGCCTGTGACCTGAAATCCAATAATACACGTATGAAGTATCGATAGTTCTAGAATAAACAGTTAAAACTAAACAACAAACAAACTAAAACATATACAAATTAACCGACCATCACATCGCCACACTTATCTTTTGCTTGCCTTCAAGCAAAACTCTAAAGCAAACATCAACCTCCATCATAGGTATGTAGATTATCGCCATTAATACTAGTAAGGTTTAAGGTCATACCAGTTTCCCAGACTGACACTGTTTTTAGATTGACATCTCACAAATACGGTTACATGCTATAATAAAAACAATTGAGCCACCCAGACAGGTGTACTTTGTTTTTGGTTAATGCACACATGCTCATACCACTCGTAATATAACATCTCTCCTCTCGGTTTAATATCTGGACTAGCAAAAGATGTGCCAGTATCGCTCAGCTCTCAATATCACTCATAAATACATATTAATCTACCAAGCTGCTTTGGCACAAATGCAAATCAAGAGGTCTTTAAAAGGGTTGTAATGGGGCCAGGTGTAAGGGTATGGAAGGGAAATATTTAAGTAGCTCAAACGATCCGACCCGGCTTATTACAAAACATCTAAATAAACGAAACAACTGTACAACTAACTGACTGATTATATACATCTAAATAAGCAAACTATCAACATACTGAACATCTAAATAAGCAAACTACAGTACTGATTTCACAAATTTTTTTTAACGAACTTCAACGAACTACAGAATACATAACTGAAAATAAACAGACATCTTTTTGTCTTTTTCTCAAATTTTTTTTTACTAAGCATAATAACGTGATGCTTAACAATAAGATAAATACAAATACAAAACAAAAGCAAATACAATTACAGATACAAATAAACCTAGTAAGCCGGATCGTATCGTAACATAATGTCGGGGTTAAACAAACGAAAAAATAAGTCCAAGAAATGTTTTCTAAAGGACCCAACCCCCCGCCCCTCACATTAACCACACCTCACATATATAATAATGAGGCCCCAACCCCCCAATACCCACACTCATGCTCATCCAGACAAGGCTTAACCTAGTTGCCTCTATCACTTTTGCATTTTGCCAACTGTGATCCTGTAATCCATGAACATCAGTGAAAGCACTCAAAAGACATGTGTGTACTATATATTATATGTGTATTATATATATTTGGGTCAACTCACACACGTACCGGAGGAATAGGGCTGACGATATAAACATGTGTACCTGTCCCCATGACTCGTTATTCCCACCTAAACGACCCCATTTTCAACTTCTCGTAATAAAAACATATGTGAGTAAGACTAATGAGACGCTGAAAAACCAACCATGACCAGAAACCTATGACTTGGCATTAAGGGCAATAATTAACAGTTAACAACTTTGGTTTCTGAACACTCTTCGAGGTACTATGGGGCTAAAATTTTTCAAATTTCCCCCATCCCCACACTTGAGGTTTACATTGTCCTCAATGTAAGAACACTTAATATTATCCTCAAAGTTAAAAAAATGATAGAACGATTAATGAACATTTGAGGGACGGGGTTGAAATTGACATTTTGACGATTAAGCAATTTTAAAATTTCAGGGGTTATGTGAGGCGGTTCTACTAACAAATATATAATTACACTTTTAACGTTTAAAAATAATAAACAAAATGAAATTATGAAACCGAAATCACCTGATATCAACGTGACTGAAGAAGAACCAGTCGGCTCGTGAACTCTCAAAAACACTCGTGTACTCTCGTCACATCCAATTACCAAACTGACAATCGAACCTGCAAAATCTCAAGATGTGTAGAAGCAAGCTTCTCACAAGTGTAAGACATAGGTCGAGTTATGAAAATGAATATTTTTTAATTTTATTAAAACAATTACCGAGCCAAATTAATTCGTTTCATAATAAAATCTGTTAAGTTAATTAAAAACGTTAAAAGACCTAACTCACTTTTGTAGGAATCACGATTGCATTTAGCGTATGCAACAAGCCCTGTAACCCCCCCGGTAGCCCGGGAGGACGAGTGGGTTCTCGTGAGGGTTTATAGTGAACTACACCCACAAAGTTCGATTACAACAAAATATACAAGTAAAATCAAACACAGCAGCAATCAAAAGATATATAAACATATAAGCCCAACCAGTTACCCAAACATGATTCCCCAAAATATAATATAAATATAATACAAACCATGATACTAATAAAAACAAAATAAAGTGAAAAAGGGTAACCAAAACGCTACTGTGCTGGCGGATCATCATATGCCTCGTCCTGCGGCTCCACTGGCGGGTCCACCGCAATGATCAACGACTATGGGAGCGGTACCTGCGAATAAACAAACAATAATCGAAAGTAGTAATCATGGCGGGCCAGGTGGGCCCGCGTCTGCTCTCCCTGTGCCAGCATGGTCTCTAAAAGCTGCTGCTACTGATAAATCATATCCAAAGTGACCGGCTGCTGCGGCTGGCGGGAGGAAGATGCTGAAGCCTGTCTCAGCAGATGCTGCTGCTGAGGCCGCTAAATGCGCGGGACCCGAATGTGCTGACGATGAGTCGGAATCCCCCGCTGCATGGCCACGTCTGCTGCAGTACCCTCTAGTGGTTGTAGATGTGGTCCCTGTCGGACTGGGATGAGCACCGGTGGATCGTCATAAGTACATATCCCGATCCTCTGAACGTCTGACAACGAAAAAGTCCGGGTAGGCGGTCCCGGAGTGAAATAATCTATCGGGTATCTATCAAAAACGCCCAATGTCTCCGCAATCCTAGTAATGTACGGCCCCAATGCTAACTGGGCCGATGCACCATGTATACTCTGGACTCGTGCGAAGGATGTAAGGAGCAGCATCGCGATGCTGGCCTCCCTGCTGTTAATCATGGAAAGGAGGCACAACAAATCGAAGTTGCTACACTTATCGCGGCCCGAATGACGGCCAGCGATAGTGTAAGCAACGATGCGGTGTAAGTATCGGTGGACGGGGTTCCTGATAGCGGATGCTACCACAGAACTCGAATGGGCCCCGTTTGCGATCTGCCCCCAGAACTGAGCCAGATCAGGCTCAGTGAGCCAAAACTGTCGACCCTGCTGCTGATGTGTCGTTTATCCGCGGAGGCTCTGTAAAAACGCGGGGGCCTGAACATCCTCCCGCGTATAAAAGCTGGTCGCAACAGCAAAATCAGGAACCAACATCTCATACACATGTCGTCCGAGTGAGAACGACACGGCATGCGGCTCGTCGAAATCAGGGGCGGTGTATGAGAATGTCGAGTAAAACTCGCGTGTAAGCTCGGCATATGAAATCGAGTCACACTCGAGTACCGCCTGCCACCGATCCGACATCAATCCCTGGATAGCGGTATCTGCCCCCAAAGTCTCTAATAAAACCCAATCAAACGTCCTCATACGTAAAAGCTGCATACCTCTCATCCGCGTATACCTGGTGTACTCCTCGGACGGATCATAAAATCTAAGCACCTGATGAGGCGTGCGGTGTCCATTGCCCACAATATCCTCTCTCTCAACGCCCTCGATAATCGGCACCTCGTCACCATCGTAACGTATGATGCGGGTCCCAGTCCTCTGTCTTTTGCGCCTCGAAGACGTAGATGCCCCAGACATATCTGTAAAATCAAACATGTAAGTTAAATATGTCAACGGTTAATGTGGTGACAAACGTATAGCATTTCGGTCGCGGTTGTCCCACATAATTAAATAATATTATAATATTAACAAAATAAAAAAAACTAAAAATAATTAAAAACGAAAAATTCGGGGATACCCTGTTGGTATTTCTCAAAACCAGATTAACCCTCCCGAATGGAGATTGAGTACGGGCGGGTAATCAATTAAAATTTCAAACTTATAAATTTTCAAACTAACAAAGTTTCCTCGAGACTCGATTAACCGAAACACAAGCAACATGACTCGACAAATCGACTGTACCAACCAACGGACTCTATAGACATGACAACACGAACAACCCAAAGACTCTAACTATCTAACATACAGACTGATAGATTGTCTCGATAAACGTGCACAGCAAACAACTAATATGTCGAGTATGGTTTTGAAGTATTAATAAAATATTTAAAAATACGTTCACAAAAATCGTTTAAAATCGAACAAACACTATCATTAGTTTCATAATAAAATAATGATTTTTAAACGTGAACATCAAAACCCGACTCGTCACATTGAATAATCCCGACTAGTCAAACGAATAACCAACCCGAACAAACCGCAAATCATAATCCCAAAGTAATTCCCATAACCCGGTAACCATAATCTCAAAACTACAAGTAATAAGGCGACTAATTTTCCGACACACTAAAAAAAATTGAACCCAAACTCAAATAACCTGGCAACCCGACAATCCCGCAACTACAACTCAATAAACCGACGAAGACTAATATAATAATAATAACCACTTACCTCGATGTCGGATCGGAAAGCCAAAACAAAAGTAATAATAATAGCGGAGACGTCGGTGGCTGTGTGATTGTGGTGATTGTAATGGTTACAGGGAACACGGCGGGGTGGTGGTGGTGATTAGGGCAGTGGTGGAGGATGGCGGTGGTGGGTGTTGAGGTATTGCGGCAGTGTGGTGGTGTGAGTGGGTGGACGTGGTGGTGTGGTTACAGTGGTGGCGGTGGAGATTGGTGGGACGACGGGGTAGCAGGGACTATGGTGGTGGAGAATGGAGGTGAAGGATGATGGTGGTAGGTGATCGGTAGGTGGACGCGGTGGTGGTAGGTGACCGTGTGTTGGTGGTGTTCGCCGGAAAGAAAGAAGGAGAGAATGGGAGAAGACAAAGAAGAAGGAAAGAGAGAAAGAAGAAGAAAAACGGTTTTAAAGTAATGAGTCGGGTCAAAATCCGACCCATCGCGATATGCGATGGGTCAAGTGGGAGAACATCGCGATACGCCACCCAAAGAGGTTTCAATTAGGGTTTGAACCCATCGTGATACGCGATGAGGTGTTTTGTGGCGTCATCGCGTATCGCGATGACGTTATATGCCAGATATGTGATACCCTCCATCGCGATACGTGATGGAGTTAATAAGAAGCCCATCGCGTAGCGCGATGGGTTCTCTGACAGACTCAAAAATTTTATAAAAATGCAGCTTTTTGGCATCCCGACATCACTGTTACATACCTGGAATACGTGTGCAAAGACAATGCTTACCGAACTTCTCTATTTTCTGAATCTTCAACAAACTTCCCCACACTTAGCGTTTACCGCACAAAACTCGAGACGACACTTAATACACGACTCAATAAAATAAAAACAAAACTGGACAAACACTTACAAACCCCGGGTTGCCTCCCGTAAGCGCTGAATTTAAAGTCTACAGCTCGACAATGCCTCGAACTCAGTTATCTTCATAAACCGGTGAAGTTACAATAAAATTCACCGATTCCTTATCCAACTCGTGTATGTCCTTCATCTCCAAATATGGCATCAGTCTATAGCCATTTACCACTTGCCTCAAATGATCATCAATGTCTTCAATCTCGTACTGACCATGACTTCCAACCCTTACTATCAAATACGGGCCCGTCCACTTACTTTTCAACTTACCTGGGAAGAGCTTCATCCTCGTGTTGTACAACCACACTCGTTGACCAACTTCAAAATTCTTCAACCGAATATTAGCATCGTGAACTTTCTTCATTTTTGCCTTGTAAGCAGACTCGCAATCGTATGCCTCGTCTCTCAATTCCTCAATCTCGCACAAAGCCAATTTTCTTGCTTTACCTGCATCATCATAATCATGTTAACCTGTTTAGTAGCCCAAAACGCTCTTTGTGCAATTTCAACCGGTAAATGGCAATCATGTCCATACACAAGTCTATAAGGAGTGGTTCCAATTGGCGTTTTATAAGCGGTTCGGTAGGCCCATAAGGCATTGGTCAACTTAGTTGACCAATCCTTTCGGTCCGTCCGAACAGTTTTCTGTAAAATCTGTTTAATTTGCCTATTGGAAACCTCAACTTGTCCACTCGTTTGTGGATGGTAAGGAGTTGCAATCCTATGATCAACACCATATCGTTTAAGCAATTTTCCGAATTTAAAATTCTTAAAATGAGATCCCCCATCACTTATGATGGTTCGGGGGACTCCAAATCTCGAAAAAATATTACTTTGAACGAAATTGCAAACGACTATGTGATCATTTGTCCTAGTGGCTATTGCTTCAACCCATTTAGAAACGTAATCGATGGCCACTAGGATATACAAATTACCGTGTGAATTCGGAAACGGGCCCATGAAATCGATCCCCCAAACATCAAAAATGTCAACAACTAGGATCGGGTTCAAGGGCATCTCGTCCCGCTTAGAAATACTCCCGAGTTGTTGACACTTTAAACAGTGTGTCGCGATCTCGTGAGCATCCTTAAACAATGAAGGCCAAAAGACACCACTCGTTAAAACTTTTCGAGCGGTTTTCTGGCCACTGAAATGACCACCATACGCAGACGAATGTGCGTGTTCCAAAACTGATCTGACATCCTCCTCGGGTATGCATCGTCTGATCATCTGATCTGCACCAATTTTAAACAAATCCGGATCATCCCAGATGTACTGTTTAGCTTGGGACATCAACTGTTTCTTCTTCCTCCTGGGCCAATGCTCTGGTAAATCACCTGCAACTTTAAAATTAACAATATGAGCAAACCAGGGATTCTATGAAACTGCCAGGATGTGCTTGTCCGGGAAGGACTCATTAATGGGCCCATCAGTGTTCCCATTTTCCCCCATAATTCGGGACAAGTGATCTGCAGCAACATTTTCACTCCCCTTCTTGTCCCGAATCTCTAGATCAAATTCCTGTAAAAGCAAAACACATCTGATAAGCCTCGGTTTTGCGTCCTTTTTATCCATGAGGTACCTGACAGTAGAATGGTCAGAATATATAATAACTTTACTACCTCAAATATAAGACCGGAATTTATTTAGAGCATATACTACTTCTAGTAACTCCTTCTCGGTTGTGGTATAATTTAATTGAGCATTCGAAAGGGTTTTACTTGCATAGTATATGGCAACGGGTTTCTTGTCAACCCGTTGACCCAAAACAGCCCCGACCGCGTAACCACTTGCATCACACATTATTTCAAAAGGTAAACTCCAATCGGGTGATTGCAAGATCAGGGCTTCAACTAATTTCAATTTCAAAATGTCAAAGGCCTTAGCACATTTATCATTAAAGTCAAACGGGGCATCCTTAAGCAATAAATTACATAAAGGTTTGGTAATGTCACTAAAACCCTTAATAAACTGTCTATTAAACCCGGCATGCCCCAGAAATGATCTAATGCCTTTAACATTTGTGGGGTGAGGTAAAGTGGAAATAACTTGGACCTTAGCCCGGTCCACCTCAATCCCTCGACTCGAAACAACATGGCCCAATACAATTCCCTCTTGGACCATGAAATGGCTCTTTTCCCAACTAAGAACCAAGTTCGTTTCGACACATCTTTTCAAAACTCTTTCGAGTTGGTTTAAACATGACTCGAAAGATGTGCCGAAAATCGAAAAATCATCTATGAAAATTTCCAAAGACTCCCCCACCATATCTGAAAAGATACTCATCATGCACCTCTGAAAGGTGGCAGGGGCGTTACATAACCCGAATGGCATTCTCCTAAACGCGAATGTGCCATACGGGCACGTAAATGTGGTCTTTTCCTGATCTTCAGGATGAATAGCTATCTGGTTATACCCGGAATACCCGTCTAAAAAGCAATAAAATTTTTGACCATATAGCTTTTCGACAATTTGATCGATAAACGGAAGCGGAAAGTGATCTTTTGATGTTGCCGCGTTCAGTTTACGATAATCAATACAAATGCGCCACCCGGTTACTGGCCGGGTAGCGACCTCGTTACCTGAGTCGTCCTTGACGACTTGGATGCCCGCCTTTTTCGGTACTGTCTGCGTCGGGCTCACCCACATGTTGTCTGATATGGCAAAGATAATGCCAGCATCTAACCACTTCAGCACCTCCTTCTTCACCGCTTCCCTCATGTTCGGGTTCAACCTCCGCTGAGCATCGTGCGCGGGGTTGACAACCGGATCTGTTAAAATTTTGTGCATCAAAATTGAGGGACTGATTCCCTTCAAATCCGCTATCGTCCACCCGATTGCCTCTTTATTTGCAACCAGCACCTCCATCAAAGCATTTTCCTGTTCAACAGATAAATTAGAAGCTATAATAACAGGCAATGTATTATTCTTACCAAGAAAAGCATATTTTAAATGCTTTGGGAGCTCTTTCAGCTCGACTTTCGGTGCTTCCAGCAGTGACGGTTTCAACCCGGTATCAATCTTCTCGGGAAGCGGTTCCACCTGAACTGACCATGGTGGACGGTCTCCTCACACAGCTGCGATCTCCATCTGTCTTTCCTCATCTTCCAGCAACTTGTCTGTTTCCACCTGTAACCTGTCAAACAAAAAACACGTCTCCGCTGTGCCATCCGAACTGACGACAGAGTCGTATAGCGGAATGCACTCGTCAATGACATCAGCCATGAAGCACTCGTCATCGACCGGAGAGTTATCTCCACGTGTGAAAACATTAATTCTCAGCTTACGGTTACCGAATGCCATGTCAATAGTACCATTTCTACAATTACTGTTGGCATTTGCGGTAGCCAAAAATAGTCTACCGACGATAACCGTAGGCTGTTTAGTCCTCTCACCCGAAACATAATCGAGGACTAAAAAGTCAACTGGAAAGTAAAAGTCTTCCACCTTGACGATCATGTCAGTCAATATTCCTCGGGGCAGTTTCGGGGTCTGGTCAGCCAAGACAACCGTGGTGGCAGCCGCACGAAGCGGGCCAAAATCGTACTGGTCGTATAAACTGCCCGGGAGAATACTGATGCTAGCTCCAAGGTCTAGAAGCGCCCGAGTCATTTTAAAATCACCCACTTGAATGGGTATAATGGGCATTCCCGGATCTTGTAGCTTGGGTAGAAGAGCACCCAAAAGAATTGCACTCACGTTATCGGTAAAATCAATCTGTTTAGGAATCTTATGACTCCTTTTATGTGTGCACAATTCTTTTAAATACTTAGCATAGGCGGTAATTTGTTTTATGGCATCTAAAAGAAGAATGTTAATTTTGACTTGTTTAAACGTTTCCCACATTTCTTCTTGTTGTGGGCCTCGTTTTGATGCCATCTTCGCCTTTGATGGCGCCAACAAAGCATCGGGATATGGAACAGTTTTCACCTTTTCCTTATCCTTATAGTTGTTGGTGTCATCCTTCGGAACCGATTTATTATTTTTAGTTTCACTTTTGTTAGGTTTATTAATTCAATCGGTTCCGGCTCGTCATCACTGACGAGATTTTCATCAATTTCTTCCACCACCCCATCAACCAAAGGTGGTGGACCCCCAACTTTATTATCATATTTCTTACCATTATGCAAAATACTTACCTGGTTGACGTGTTTTTTCGAACTTGAACTGTGATGATTCGGGTTGACTGTGGTGTCGCTCGGAAGTTGGCCCGCATTCTTTTGTAATTTCGCCATGTCTGACGCGAGCTGACCAATTTGCTTCATCATTGCCTCCGACGATTTATCCCGTAACTCGAACTGTTGCTTCATCTCGGCCTTTTGCTCAGTCATGGCTTTCAATAACGCATCCAACTTCGAGTATACTGACTCATCTGAATTACCAGAGGACCGTTTCTGCTGTTCCTGATAACCCAAAAAATTTTCACACCGGTTACTGTCTCTGTCATACCCCCGATTCTGATTACTTGAGCCCTGCTGATTACCACTCTGACGGTAATTACCCTGCGATCTGTTCTGACTCGATCCCTGAAAGTTCGGGTTCATCTGAGAAGACGCGTTCCCGTAACGAAAATTCGGGTGGTTCCTTAGGCCTGGGTGATATGTGTTTGAATTGAACCCTTGACCTTTGGAATCCCCGTAAGCATAATTAACTTCCTCGGTGTCATCCTCCTCATCATCATCATAATACCCGGGGCATTTTTCTGCCTTATGCCCGAGTTCACCACAATCTTCACAAACCGGGAATTTTACTCCAACTTTCCCGACTTCTTTCTTCTTACTCTTTCTGTACCCAGCCAGTTCACGTTCTAACTCAGCAATTCTCTCAGACTCACTCGTGACTGACTTAACTGATCTGGATGAATTACCACGTCTTAGTCTTTTAGCTGCTGCTTCTGCCTTGGAGTCTTCACACATGAACTCCAAATATTCCCAATCATCTTCCTCAGGCTGATTCAACAACTAACTATTACACGAGGTCTTAAGATGCTTTCGGTCCTCGTAAGTCAAACCATCAACAAAGCACTTTACCAGTTCCCACAGTTCGATATTGTGATGTGGGCATTTTCTGATCATATCCTTATGCCTGGTAAACGCTTCATTGAATAGCTCACCTGGAAACTGTGAAAAGTGACGAATGTCTGAACGGGCCTCGGTAGTTTTCGACTGTGATTAAAACTCGTTTAGGAAGACTTGTTGCATCTCGGCCCAGTTTCTGATACTGTGTGTTGGTAACGAGTTAAACCACAGTTTCGCTTTGTCTTTTAATGAGAACTGGAATAACCACAATCGGACTTCATCCTGATCGTACGTACCATCACCAATAGACCCGCAAACAGCCGAAAAATCGATCAAGTGCGAATACGGGTCTTCCGAAGCCATCCCGTTGAAATGAGGAACGATATTGATGTAAGATGGCCGGGACTTAAAAGTTTGTTGTCCCTGCACTCGTTCTTGTGGAACCAACGTGGATGCTCTGTCTAAGATAGCCGGTCTGAACTGACTGTTTACACCATGAGCCGGGGCTATGTAATTTCTCCTTTGCCCCATGGGGTTTCCCATACCGCCCCGGTTAACCGGAATACCACGAATTATTTGAAATCTGTTTACTTGTTCGTTGCTTAGTTCTCTTAATTCAAATAATTGCTTATGTGATCAGCACTAAAACCAGTTACTTCATAATTATAAATCTGTTACACGAATTGCATTGACCACATACTCCTTGTGATACCGCCATTTTGATGAACGTCGTTCAAGTCAATCAAAAACCTAATTATTCTAAATAGTTAGAGCAAGTAGGGTATCGTATCACAAGGAGTATGTGGTCAATGCAATTCATGTAACAGATTTAATATTATGAAGTGACTGGTTTTAGTGCTGATCACACAAGCAATTTTTAGTAAATGTAGAGAACTAAGCAATGAACAAGTAAATGGATTTCAAACAATTATCAAAGCAAATCACAACCGGGAATTCAAGTAAGCAAGCAAATAGTATCTCATGCAACCTAACAGATTTATTATTAACGATTAACTGAAAACTGATCAATCAGACAAAACCTTAGACGTCAACAATCACTTTACACACGGCACTGGTTATCAAACGGTCCTTGCCAGTGTGACTCAGTTAAGGGTAATTGTACGTTTTATTGTATTCAATCTAACCAAACAGTTATATGACTAATTATCTAGCAACTGGTAACAGATCGTTCAGACCAACGTAAACCTAAACTGACCGAACACACATAAATACTAAACATCAATAATCATATATCAATCTTTCAATAACAAAACATAAGTATTCTTAATCACATGAGAAAAACTGTAAAAGGTTACAAACTATACATCCCGGGTGCGATTCTTGGAGATTAGCCGAGCTGTGACATCGTCAAATCGTCAATATAGATTATATGGATCATAGATATGGTCTTGACACGAGCTAAGATGGTGGAATCGCCTATTGAAACTGCTGGAAATCGCCTCTCTTCTTCAAAAACCAAGTTAGGGTTTCTTGTGATGAAAAATATGTTAATAACCAAAAATCCCGTCTGCACTCCCCATCGCGATACGCGATGGGGTCTTCAATGGTCCATCGCGTATCGCGATGGACCAGAAAGTCAAAGATAATTAACACCCTATAGCGATATGCTATGGGTGTTCAGGGAGCCCATCGCGTATTGCGATGGGTCTCCTCCCCAGCAAAAATATTTAAACTTCTCATTTCGCGTGCTGGACATCCCGGGTCTTCATTCCGTGCTACAACAGGTCCATATTGAGTACTTTAACGCCTGTGACTTGAAATCCAATAATACACGTATGAAGTATCGATAGTTCTAGAATAAACAGTTAAAACTAAACAATAAACAAACTAAAACATATACAAATTAACCGACCATCAATATTGTGGGAAAGCTACCAAGAGCTCCAGGAGGAAAAGTCTTCATGCTGGCTATGACAGATTATTTCTCAAAGTGGATTGAGGCTGAATCTTTTGTTCAAGTCAGAGAGAAAGAAGTTATCTCATTCATCAAGCGCAAAATCCTGCCAAGATTTGGAATCCCAGCAGAGATAGTGTGTGACAATGGCTCGCAGTTCATTGGCAAGAGAAGCACCAACTTCTGTGCCAGTTGGGGAATCAAAATGATCACTTCGACACCTCTCCATCCTCAGGCTAACGGACAGGCCGAATCAAGCAACAAAATCATTATCAATAACCTGAAGAAAAAGTTGGGGTCTAAGAAAGGAAATTGGGCCGAAGAACTACCTTTTGTTCTTTGGGCAGATAGGACCACTTCAAAGAATGCTACTGGTCAGAATCCTTTCTCATTGGTATTTGGAGCTAAAGCAGTTATCCTGACAGAGATGGTTATCCCTACAGCTAGAGTCAGTCACCAGAATCCTGAAGATAACACTCAAAGTCTACTTGAAGATTTAGATGCAGTAGAAGAACTCAGGGATTTAGCAAAGATCAGAATGGCCTCTTATCAGCAGAGGATAGCAAAGTCCTACAACAAGAATATCAGGGTTCGTAGATTTCAAGAAGGGGATTTGGTTCTCCGAAAAGCCTTTCAGAATACTACAAATCCTGTAGATGGAAAGCTTGCACCAAAGTGGGAAGGTCCTTACTTGATTGAGTCAGAAGCAAGAAATGGGGCATACAGATTGTCTACATTGGATGGTGACTTGTTACCAAGGGCTTGGAACGCTATCCACCTCAAAAAATATTTTATGTAAGACTTCTATCCCAAGGATAATTTAACAGTAATGTTAAACAACTAAGGTATGTATTCGAATTTATATTTTTATTCATTTTAAATATTATTATTCTTTTATCATGGTACTGACTTAAGTATCGGAGGGGTGTTAGCAAGGCTAACACCCACCCCTCACCTATATTTGAGTGTTTTGTAGCCTGAAGATATGTGGTATTTCCAAAATGGAATGAAGTCTATTTGGGCCTTGTCGCCAGCTTCTAAGGGCCTTGCCGCCAGTTAAGGTATTATTCAATGTCTTCCAAGGTTTAAGAGGTTTTCACCTCTTCTTAAGATCGCATGTAGTGCATGTTTATTCAGTCATAGTTCGAGAGGCGGGGCCAGCACATGAAATATAGTGACTTGTTACCTCGTTATCCTCGGCTATTGGTTTGAATCCCAAGATTTAAGGGGTTTTCACCTCTTCTTAAGATCGCCTGTAGCGCACGTTTATTCGGTCGTAGTGCGAGAGACGGGGCCAGCACATGAAATATAGTGACTTGTTACCTAGTTATCCTCAGCTATTGGTTTGACTCTCAAGTTTATGGTAGACGTACCATTTCCTAAGGTTTAAGGGGTTTTCACCTCTTCTAAGGGCCTTGTCGCCAGTTTATTCCTAAGGTTTAAGGGGTTTTCACCTCTTCTAAGGGCCTTGTCGCCAGTTTATTCCTAAGGATTAAGAGGTTTTTGCCTCTTCTAAGGGCCTTCTAGCCAGTTTTTTTAGGCCTTGTCGCCAGTTTATTTAGGCCTTGTCGCCAGAATTTCTGAATTTATTTTCAGGATTATTTTAACATTGCAGATCTATGAGTATATCCCCATAATCGAAGGAACAACCTGAAAAATGATCTTATTACAAGGATAAAATGGTCTAGACATTATCAAGGGATTTCGAAGGACTGATCTATTCTCGTAATGATGTCAACTTTAGCCGGTGCTAAAACATAAAATTTTGGTACTACATGGAAAACAGTTTATCATTAGAAAATTTAACAGCTGAAATTGGTAAAAACAGCTGTCAAATTTTGGGGACAATTGTTAAGGCCCAAATTTTATAGTCGGATGTGTGGTCAGCTCAGGATCCTAAATATGCTCGGGATCCCGAATATGTTCAGGATTCTCATATAAGTTTAGTATCCTGAGTATTAATGCTAATAAATAGATATTTCTTTCTTGGTGTTGATTTATAACTGCAGATATTAATTGTTGATTTACTCCATGCGAAATACACGGTTGGTGGTTACATAAAACGTGTGGAATGAGTTATAACCGCTAATATTAAGGGCCAAGTAATGGTTAATGGTCAAATATTGACTATTATGCTGAAATCTCGCACTTATAGTTAATATTAGCACGTGGGAGAACTCTATTATTGTCAAGAATCATTTCTATGTATAAGGATCCCGGATTTACTGACAGGATTTCAGTATTCGGTATCCCTGATAATTACTAAATGTTGTATTATTCCCGAATATTTGAGATATTTTGCAGATGGGACTACGTTTGACGAGAGACTCCCTAAAGAATCAGTCAAAAACGTGAGGTGTAATGGTTAAGAGACCAAGTCCAACATATAACTTCGCATTTAAAGCCATTAAAACCACGTGATCAAAGCATGAAACGTTTTTCATTAAAGACAAGGGCGGATTTCCCGAGATAACAATTGTAATATTTTCTTATATAAACGACCTGATAATATCATTAGAACACACACCTTCACTTACCTAGCTACTAGCATACACTGTAACACATAGTTTACTATCACTTATCAGCTCCACCACTTGTAATCCTCTTTTTGTTATTAATAAAAGTGACGGTGATAGTTTTCACTGTCCGGAGGTTTTTTGTGCCGGGATCCTCAAGATCAAGGGCTTTTTCCCTCGAAATCAAATCATTGTGTTCACCATATTTTTGATCAAGCACTCTACCTCACATACGAATTTGATCACAAAATTACTTTGTTAATTTTTGACCGAAACAGAAACGATTTGAAATAATTTAAAATTTTGCCACCGCGTGTTTTTTGAAATCTAGGGTTGGGGTGTCGCGTACGTAATGAAAGATAAACAATTTTCGTATTTGATCATTTATCTATATATATCTAACTATCTATATAATTATCTACCATAAAATCCTATGTGTCGCTCTTAGATTGTTCCCCCCATTCTCTAGAGCCACCAGATTGCTTGATTTTTAAATGGAGGCTTCCCATGCATTTGACCCGAATTCAAGGGTATGGTCTTACCAAACCCGTATAATCTTTAAATGGGTTATAACATCTCATATATTTATGAAACTCTTTCATAATCAAACAATAATTTTTGCGGGTCATGGGTCTCACCATACCCGGATAACTCTTAAACGGGTTATAACATCTCATTTATTTGTGAAATAAACCATTAATCATCAAAGAATAATTTACACGGGTTATGGGTCTTACCATGCCCTAATAGCCCTCAAATAGGTTATAAGATCTCATTTATTGGTAAACACTATCATTAAACCCTAATTTAATTTATCTTCTTTCGTCGCCGGTTAACTTCCGATACTATCCATCATTGTCAACTACAATAACATCCCCTTTTTCATTAGACAACTATTTGTGTTCATGTTTGTTTATATAAAAAAATCAACATGCTCGTGTCCGTTTATGTTTGTTCGTTAAAAATCTAAAAAACTACACATCTCAATTGAAAAAAACTCAAACGCTAAAAAATATAATACAAACAAATATATATGTATTAAATTAACACTAAACTACGTTAAAAAATAAAATAAATCATTATAAATTAGCAAAACGATTAAAACAAAAACTTGAATAAACCCCCGTAATACGGGAGGATCAAAATAGTATATATATATATATATATATATATATATAAAGGGTTCAAATAAGAATAAGAAGTTTCTTAGGAATGATAAGAACCAACAAATTTTTGACATTTGGCATCACAAATGATGGTGAAAGAACAATTCTCGAAAACTATGTCGGTTATAATGATGAAAGAGTAATTTTAGGAAATTATGTTGGTTATTGGTAATTTCAAATCTTAGCCATTGATTAACATGATCCAATGACTATGATTTATTCCTATTTTTCCTATGAAACTACTTATTTTTAGTATAACCGTCCTCAACATATATATATATATATATATATATATTAAAAACCATATGGTGGTTAACTCACAAAATTTACTATTCATGAATAAGCCAATCACTTTGTTATAAATCACTTTGAGGTAATTATTTGGAAGTTTGATGTTTAATATTCAATGCATTTGCAAAATAGAATTTTATAATTAATAATTGCATTTTTTATTTTTGAAAATATTATGTTTCTTAAAACTATGTATACACAATTGTAGCGTGACTATTTATATTTATGTTTCAGTATAAATTTCATTCTAAACCAATCTGGGTCAAAGATAATATATTATAATTTTTTTTCATGTAGTAATGCTACTTTAAATTTCGAATACAAACGTTAATGTTTCTATGTATGTCTCAGTAAAAATTGTATTTAATACCAAGCTCACGTAAGGCGCGACCAAAACAAATGGTTAAATATTATATATATTTTTATGCTTTCTTCACGACAACTTAACTTTATATAAACATTTTCTTATTTCTATCTACGTGTTGATATAAATTTATTTAAACCAGATTTGCCATAACGCACGTACAAACGTTAGTAACTTTACATCTTAACGTGTATCAACGCTCTCAAAGCAACACGCGGGCCGTTTACTAGTTATTATAAAATAGATGTGAATGTATAATATTTAGTGTATGGTGGTAAATGACTATGTAGGTAAATGTTGTTAGTTCATTTTATTTTTATCTACACGTAACTCATATTAACATACACATATTGTTAGTTTATTTATGTGTTGTTTATTATAATATGTATTTTATATTATGATATTAAAATAATTGACAATGGATGACAATTAAAAAATATATCATAAAAAATCAAATATCTCCTTGATAATGAATCAAATGATTTTGATAAACTATAGAGAAAAAAAAATAGATGTAAGTTGATTTTTATTGAGATAGATCATCTTGATTCAATAATATTAATATAAAAGAAAAGTAGATCATCTTGTTTTAACATATTACTAGACTTGTTTAAAAAAGATTTAACATATTATTAGACTTGTTTAAAACTGTTATCATTTATTTATATTATTAATGTAATTAAAGACGAAATAATAAAAGTTAATTATTAATATAATATTGAATGTAACTTACGTTGAATGTTGAACGGTTGTAATTACCAAAATAAAAAATTTGGCATATTACTATTGTACCCATGTATTTAAATAATTAAAACATAAAAAGAAATGATATGATTGGTTAGAACTTCTTCACGCACTAAGAATCACTTCTGAAATAACCATAATCATATATATACACACACTAGTTTTAGAGCCCGTGTAACACACAGGATTATCCAAATTATAAAATTACAAGTAAAGAAAATAATTACATAACGTATATGAAAAAATGTATTACATCTATATTTGTATCTATAATATGTGTATATAAATTGATTTTATTTATATCACAAAATGAATTTTTTTAAATGAACTTAATAAAAAAATGCACGTGCAAAAACGTACTCGAGAACGCTCATTTTATTGAAACTTTCATTGTCAGTATCATATATGTATGCTTGAAAGAATTCAAGAAGAAAATGACTTCTCATACAATAGTTATGCAATAGTAGTTTTGACCACTCAGCCTAAATAATGAAGGAGCGTTACCTTTATTGATGTATTTATTAATCTACAACCCATAGACGGAAATGAGAACATCAAATTTTAACGGATGATGTTCTTCAAGAACTATGTTTTTCTGAGCTAAACCATGAAAAAGATTTTGATAAGTTTGACAACATAAAAAATAACATGTTAACCCGTTAAATTTTGTGAATATTTTGCTTCATTTGAGCATAGTTTTGCATGACATTCTTCTCATACAACGTTTTGATCACCATTGAAGGAAAAGTCTGTGAGTAGCATGTCGTAAGTGTTCACTATCTATTCTTAAATTTTAATAGTCGAGAAAAAATTGGCAATTTACCAAATCCCGAACCTTTTGATTTTTTTCAAAAATGTCCTTGAAAATAAATTTGAAATCCAAATCATGTTTAAAATTCTAACTTTCATATGTTTCACATTTCAAGCCAACGCTTTGAACCTGTAACAAATTTGATGATAAATCTATTTGCATTCTTAAACTTTTAAAAATACTTAGATTTCTCATTTTTGACTCATAACAAATTTTGACCCAAATATATTTAACTTATACCAAACAATCAATTTACCAAATTTTGACTGTAAAAAACCAACTTTAAGTTCCAAAAAACCCGAAACAGACCTTGATAAAAAAACCCAAGAAATTAAATATGATAAACTTTATTATATATGAAAGTGATTGGTATATATTTACTAAATTAACCAAAAAAATAAATTGATTAAAGCATATGTTTATAATTTATAAATTTGTATGACAATTTACAAACATGATAATAGATAAATGGATTGATTTTTAAAAAATGGATCAACTTTTAAACATAAATTTATGATTTAATAATTTAAAATTTTACTTCGTAAAATTGAAAACATGTTCGAGTTTTGTTTTTCTTTATAATCTTCAACAATATACATAGTAAAATATGTTAATGATAACATTTGAAATTATATATTTTTTCAAACTTTAACACATGGTTTGTTGTTGATTTTTGGATTTCACCATGTATTTTGGAATATATATTAAAATAATATGTTAATATTTATTTTTATAAAAGTATAAAAATGTATAAATATAATGTAAAAGGAAAGTGAATATGAACATGTATTAGAGTCAATTAAAATATTAGTTTTGGAGGAAAAAAAGTTGTGTGGTTTAACCATAAACTGACACGTGCTACAATTATTTTACTATATTAGAATTAGAATAAAATAGGTATATATATATATATATATATATTTGATATCATTTAAGAACTCTAAAAAAATTAACAATTACAACTTAGCCTAACAAACACACATAACAATTACGTGTCTCTCCTCTCTCCTAAAACCGGGTTTCTCTCAAGAACTCTAATCTAATATTTAATTATACATCATAAATGGGAACTCGATCAAGATGACAACATGTCGACTACATCATACTTTGCTATTGTTTCTTCTCTCTCTGTTGTAACAAGTTCATAGATTTAATATTATATTCATGAACTTTATTATTTTCATGAAGAACGGATCACAATGTGATAAACATCACAATCACTAAATTCATACAAAAACAAATCTTCATAATTATAGCATAACACTCGAACAAATAAATGAATTTGAGAGAATGAGAGAAAGAATACAATAACTTTAGGGATGAATATAAATCTTTATACGACCTTAGCGAATTGTAATTTAGATTGGGAGAGTGATGGTCGGGTATAAGTTTGATATTTTAATGTTCTCGTGCATGCTTATCGCTATGGGTCCATGCCAAGTTTGAGGTAAAAAATGGTTTTGTTCATTTTATTCGGTCAAAAAAGTTTCTTTTTGAAAAATAAAATGTAGTTTTTTTGGGTTGCAAATAGGGTTTTCACTTCGGATTGAAGTTTACTTAGTTCGGTTTAGTTTTTAATCCCACCCTAAAACACATATGACAATACTTGTTAATAAAAAAATGTGCTATGTGATTTTTCTTTAAAATAATTAAAACCAGTTTTTCTACCCGGCGTGTTGCGCCGGGGCAGCTGGCAAAATCCCAACATTGAAACCCAAGCGTTAGTAAAACTCGAGCGTTACGATGATGAGTCGGCACGAATTCGGTCAGTACTAGCTGCGTTCGTTACGATATAGACATCACTGGTAACATTTGCGGGTTAAAACCCAAAAAAAATAATTCGTCAAACTAACATATAAAACATTAAATATAAGAAAACAAAATATATAAGATTATGTTTATTTGGTTGGCAAACCCAAGCAGTGGCAAAACTCATGCGTTGTCGGTCATGATCATTGAGGCGGTAACTTGACACGAATTTGGTCGGTTTTAGTTACGTACGTTACGATAATGGAACTAAAAAACGGAAAATGTATAAAAGTTGAGGTGGACCAACGACCATTTTTTTAAAGGGGAGGGGGGGGTTGGGTTCGGTTTGTAAACTTGTCAATTGGTAAAGTGGAGTGTTGTCGGTCATGGGCTTTAAATAAGGCCACGAGTCTGTATGAACTCAGTTGGTTTCTATAGGTTTGTTATGGTATTAGAACTAAAACAAAAAAAAATGAAGTTTGGTCGATTTTCATTACATTTGTTATGGTAACTGAACTAAAAAAACAAACAAAATACACCGACCAATAGGGTGTCGTCAAGTTATGGTAACTAAACTAAAAAAACAAACAAACAAAATACACCGACCAATAGGGTGCCGTCAAGTGGCTCAATAGGCCACTTGCGGCACCAAACTTCTAAATTATATATATTAATTAGTATGCTAGAATTCATCATTTCCTCTTATTGGTAAATGAACCTTAAAACTTTTTATGGCCATGACACAAAGTAGTTAAACAAGTGGTACTAATGTAGGGATGAGATTGGTGCTGGTACCGAAATGTTCGGTTTGGTACCAAAATTTCATGCAAAATTTGAGAAATACCGGTACCGTACCGAAATGTATACCAATACCGAAAACTTAAAACTTGGTATCGATTCGATACCAACTGTATCAAATCGGTACCAAATATCAATACCAAATTTACTCATCCCTATACATATGTTTAATACTTGTATTAAACATATTATTTATAACATGTTGAACACGATAAGATCTGTATTAACACAATCAAGACTGAAAAACAAAAATGATGTAGGAAAATAACTAAACAATATAGGTTGGCCAAACCCATAACAAGCAACAAATAAAAGCCCAATAAAGCCTCTACTAATCGCCTGGGCTCTCTCTCCCATAAGTTCCACTTCTCAGCTGACTGCGGTACACCACCGTATTATTATAATTATTATATCTCCGGCCACCAGTTCTCCGATCGAACATCTCGGTAACCTTTATCCTCTTCGTTAAACCATAACCCTCTATTAATATTAAAAAACCAAACTTTACATGTTTAAAATTATTAGGGTAATCATTTATCACACATACATAATTTGTGATTTATGTGTATATTGTCAATTCGCGTATTACATTTTAATCAAATTCTTGGTTTTTATTTATTGGACTGTTTGACTCGACCCGAACCCGATATGACTAAAAGACAGGTTTTTTGGGTTGAGTAACGCGACCCCTTTAAAACCCGGGCTGGGTTTGGGTTCACTAACACGGCCAGTTTAAAAATGGGTTGGTTCGGGTTGACTCGTTTGAAACATTTCAACCCGCTAACTTGACACTGTTGGCGTCTCTAATTTGTATATAACTGTGATTGTTTAGATATTATTAGGTTTTTAATATGTGATGTATAGTTTGGCAGTTTAAGTAATTTGATATGGATTATGATTGTGGAAGTGTCATTCAGGATTTAATTGTTGAATTTGTTATGATAAATGATTTTGATTGATCTGAATGAATTTAAGAGGCATAATGATAATTATAACTGATGTTATGTCTATGAAGCTGTGTACATATTATATTTTTGTTTCAAGTTAAAACTGGACATATAGTTTTGACACATTTTAGCTAACAGATAAAGGTATTTTGACGGGAAGATGAGTTCGTTTTCGATTACAAAGAAGAAGACGCCTTTTCAAAAGCACCGTGAAGAAGAAGAGGCAAAGAAAAAGGTAAATGTACCTTGCATGTAAATATAATAGTATTGACAGAAAGTCACTAAATGATTTGCTTGTATACAGAGGGCTGAGGATGAAACGGCTCGATTATATGCTGAGTTTCTGGAGTCATTTCAAGGGGACAGTGCAGGGTTAAAAACGTTTGTTCGAGGAGGAACGGTTAACGATGAAAAAGTGAAACCTGATACAGGTTAGTTTCTTTAGCAAGTCCTTTTGCATGCATTCTTCATGTTTGTTTTTTCATTTTGAGGTATTAGTATGATGCACATATATGGATAAATGAATGATTTATTTTCCATAGACACGTTAATAAACAAGTGGGCATTTTTATGCATTCACGAATCGCAGGTGGAAATTCTAAAGAAGTATCGGGTTCAAAGAAGGGGAGTAGGTAACAAGCGCTTTTGTTTAACTATGCTATAATTATATTGCTTTTATTATAAGGCATGCTCAATATAGAGCCTATATGGTGATGACGTGATTATAAATCATATCTTGTTTAGGCTAGTAACTTGAATGAGCTATAAAGCTTGTTATATGTAACTCTTGGCTTGAGTTTGATTTAATGTTTCTTTATGCATTAACATCCTCCAACAGAAAGTCTAAGTTTCAAGCAACTAACGCTATTGATGTTTTCATAAGATTTATTACACTCTATCTTTACACTTAGTTGTACTTTCCTAACGTAGAATCATGGTGGGCTGAACTATTTATGTGCTCATTTGTAATAGCGGATTACAGAATAGTTGGAACATTGTTATGTCCCTCCCCTGTCTTGATAAACAGTGCTATCAGTTATCTTCTTCTTTCTTTTACAAATCCTCTTGAATGATGAGTTAGCTTTGATTGATATACAATATTTGGGTTCTTGTTTTTTTTTCTTTAATGGAAATTAGTGCTTTGCAATTGAGGTACTCGTGCCAAACTATATATCACATTAAGCGAATTGTATCAGGTTGTATAGGCTTGCTGTTTAAACAATAGGTTAGCCTCATTTAAGCTTTTCTCACTACTAAGGGCAATGCAATATCTTATCTTCACTATCTGCTATCGAACAATTTTAATCAAAGAGTTAGTAAGCTTTACAAGAGTATGAAGGCTACATGTTTTTGCTGTTATAGATATAGAAGTAGTTATAGTTAGCTAAAAGCAACCCTTTGGATAACATATTATTGTTTCGTAAAGGACATAACAAATTAATCCCAAAACAAATGTATGTAAGTAAACTATACAACAAGATATTAACCCTTTGGATAACATATTATTGTTTGGTAATAATCTCATTATAATGTTTAGTTGCAATAGCAGATAATACTTCATAAAGAGCAAGTTTGCCAAGTTTCCTCCAAGCCTTAATATCTTGTTGTATAGTTTACTTACATACATTTGTTTTGGGATTAATTTGTTATGTCCTTTACGTGGCTTCTGAAACTTCTTGATTGCTTTTGGGATTTGTTTTGTTTTCGACAAACCCTATAATGTATCGTTTCTTGTGGTTTTGGATTAACCTCTAACATGTTCCAGTTCTGGTCTTTGTTCAGTTTATAACGATTTTCTTGTTCCGTTTACATTTGAGCATATATGTTCCAAAATGTGATTTTTAGCTCTATTTGGGAATTTGTAGATGGAAATACAATTACCTTATTAGGAATGCATGGTATATAAGTATTTTTAAGATGAGGTGTTTAGCTAATCGCTGTCTGTAGACGATTATGATAGCAAGTCAATTTATGACCACGTCACCGAACCTAGTGACCCACCCATTTGTGGTAACTTTTTGCTATAAGTTGGGGTGATCATTATGTGTATGCCGTTTCTCGTTGCAGGATGCCAGGATGTTAGTGTATTCTAGCACAGGCATTCTTACAGTCAAACTTTGTCTATATATCTAATCAATAATTAATCTCCACAAGTGGAAACATACTCATTTGTAACGCGTATGTGCATTTTGAAGCATAGAAAAACATATGTTTGTGCATATACCCTACACATGCTAGTGTTTTAGTTATTTAGTGTATTTTAGTGTGTTATGTATATGAAATGTGGTTCGTAAACAACTTAAAAGTCTTACAAAAGATGGCTTTTCGCCTCACGCTTTTTAAAACTAAGCATAACTCTAGAACATGTAAATAACGTATTGAAGATTATGCATCACTATATATTCTCTCTGCAGGTATGTCCCTTCTTTCATACCCCCTCCTATGGCAACCAAGGGTAAAGAACATGAAAGGCAGGTTAGTGGCCTCATGATATACTTCTATACTGTCACATTGTTGACTATCTTGTATTCGTGGGTTTGACTTTTTTATATCTGACTTTAACAAAACTCTGCTACAGAAAGATGAAGAGAGGCCAAAGGAGAAAGCCAAGGGGAAAGCTAGAAATATAGACTTTTTTATGGAGGAGTTAAAACACGAACAAGAAATGAGAGAAAAACGAATGCAAGAACGTGAACAAAGGCAAGACGGACATAGTGCTGCTTCTACTGTAAGATATTATCTTATTAATGCATATTTTAGGTCTTAATAACTTTTAAATAACATATTTTGTAATCTACTGTCTCAGCTATCTAGTCGGTTTGATGAGTTGCCTGATGAATTTGATCCAAGTGGGAAATTTGGTTCCTTTGATGATGGAGATCCTCAGACAACCAATCTTTATGTTGGGAACCTTGCACCTCAGGTCAGACAATGATGCTAATACAGTTCTTCAATTGGACCGAACACAAGTTGACTATCTGTTTCTATGGTCAACATATTCCAGGTAGATGAAAATTTTCTCTTGCGGACGTTTGGAAGATTTGGACCCATTGCTAGTGTGAAGATAATGTGGCCAAGGACAGAAGAGGAACGCAAGCGCCAAAAGAACTGTGGTTTTGTGGCGTTTATGAACCGTGCAGATGGACAAGCTGCAAAAGATGAAATGCAAGGTTTAGTTCTTTTAAATATTTTTTTTATGCAACATTCAAGTTTTAAACTTTAAAGCACTTGTGTTTTAGCATAAGTGATGATTAAAAAGTTAATGTTTCAGGGGTGGTTGTTTATGATTACGAATTGAATATCGGGTGGGGTAAATCCGTTTCCCTCCCTTCTCAGTCACTTCCTGCTCCGCCACCTGGACAAATGGCCATCAGGAGTAAGGAGGTATTCCACAATTTTATATTTGTAAAACCCTAGTTTTTAGCATAACTACTAGTAAATTGATTTATTAAGACGATTTTTAAAACAATAATGACTTGCAGGGTGCTACTGTGATCTTATCTGGTCCATCAGGTCCTCCAGTTACTTCTGTCCCGAGCCAAAACTCTGAGATGGTAGGTCAACCTAGCCTTGTATGACGTTGCGTCTGTTAGTTATAAATATTTTGTAATATATTATTAACTTTGGTGCTTAGGTTCTCACGCCCAATGTGCCTGATATAACTGTTGTTCTGCTTGATGATGTTCGTCGTCGCAAAGTAATCGATACAATGGCTCTTTATGTTCTTGATGGTGGTTGTGCTTTTGAGCAAGCTATAATGGAAAGGGTTCGTGGGAACCCTCTTTTTAGTTTCTTGTTTGAACTTGGTTCCAAAGAGCACACTTACTATGTTTGGAGGCTGTATTCTTTTGCTCAGGTACATAAATTAGTTCATTCTTTAAGGCATTTGAAGTACCTTTTCTTTTAATGACAAATTAATGTAAATCATCATTCATAATCATCCCTGAATATATTCTCTCTAACCAAATTTAGCTATTCGATTTAGAAGTCACCACTCTTGATAAAGAATGTGCATATGAAATTTGAGATATTATGTCGAATAAAAGAATTCTTTGGTCTCCCAAATGCAGGGGGATACTTTGCAGAGGTGGCGAACCGAACCTTTCATTATGATAACCGGTAGTGGGAGGTAATATATGCCTGAAACATATCTTGATACTTAATTTGTAAATCATGCGTATGTAGTCTTTGTTTTTTGCACGAGTTTATGATTAATGATATCCCTACTTTATACTGTTTGAATGTATAGATGGGTCCCACCTGCTTTGCCAATAGCTAAGAGCCCAGAGAATGAGGAGACTGGGGCCACATTTGCTGCAGGAAGAAGCAGGGTACATTTTTGTTCCTGTATTTTATCTTTGTTGTGTCAAAACGGTTAGAACAAGATTATTAAATAACTGGTTACATGGATCAAGATCGTTTTAGAAGTTTCAAATCATTTTAGAACTGCTAACAACCAATCATTTCAGTTATATATTTAATATTATGAGGGTAGTTCATTTAATATATATACAATTATATGATTGTGTATATGTAATTTGTTATTACACATATGTAAACTTGTGATTAAATATATGTAGTCAGAAATTTACATATAATAAATGACAAAACAACCCTCAAATAATATTAAGCATAGTCACATAAATCGCTGGACAGCCCACGATTTTCGATCTGGATCGTCCGTACCGAATCACGGTACGAACGTGTTCCGGGAACGCTCCGGTTCGCGAATTCGACACTGAAATTAGCGTTCCGAAAAAATAAATGACTTGTACCTGTTTTAACAGGGATCGCGAATTCTTAATATCCGACACACGTTTGGTTACTAAATTGGAACATCGATCGTGATTTTGAAAGTCATTGTCTTTTCAATTTCTGTATTTTAGGTCCGATGAAGAGATTTTGAGAGATGAAGGAGGCGGTTATAGATTTTTTAGGTTAAAAATTTAAAGGACATATGGGTCTTTTATTTTTCTTCTTTTACTTTTCTTTAACAAAATGGCAATTTTCATCCGAGTTATAGATTTTTTAAAAATTATCCTAGACTTTTGAAGATTTAAATATTAGTGCATTAAGATGTTATACATATTCGCTTTTCATGGTACATCGTACCGGAGCGATCCGAAATGAGCTTACCCCATCTCGTACCGAATTTTAACAACCTAGCGAATTGCGATCCCGTTCCACGTTCCCGTACCGAAGCGTACCGCGAACTATGTGACTATGATATTAAGTGTTAAATAACTAAATAAGTAAATAAACTGATTGGTTGTTAGAAGTTCTTAACTTTTTAGAGTTCTAAAGGGATCCAAACCCTATTTATATAATTTAATCTAATTTAAATCTTTGAACAAAACGTGTTTGGGTCAAGTTGGTCAGTCCAACATGATCAAACCCTGACAAAAAATTACATGTTTTCACTTGAACACATTTGGCTTATTACTGAACCTGCCCGCCTGTATGTATACCTTTCATTTGAATCCAGCTAGACGCGATGAAGTAATTCACTAACCTTTTTTGCTATTATTCATGTGCAGCGGGTAGAAGTTGAACGTACACTAACTGATGCACGAAGAGATGAATTTGAAGACATGCTTCGTGCCCTAACATTAGAAAGAATTCAAATCAAGGAAGCAATGGGTTTTGCATTAGATAACGCTGATGCTGCTGGAGAGGTAATCATGACATCATAATTTATGACCTTAAAACACGTTTAGTATTCGTTTGTTTCTTAAAAAAAGCCATGTTTCTTACAGGTTGTTGAAGTGTTGACCGAGTCTTTGACTCTTAAAGAAACACCAATACCCACTAAAGTTGCAAGACTCATGCTCGTCTCAGACATTCTTCACAATAGTAGTGCCCCTGTAAAAAATGCATCTGCTTACCGCACCAAATTTGAAGCAAATTTGCCTGATATACTCGAAAGTTTTAATGATTTGTACAGGAGTATAACGGGAAGAATCACCGCTGAGGCCCTAAAGGTAATCTCTACATGATATAGACGGCAATTTTGACCCGTTTAGGTATAAATAAGCGTGTAAACGAATTGAACAGACACGAATGGAGCATGTTCGTGTTTGTTCGTTATGTTAACCGCACAAACTGAACGTGGGCAATTAAACTAATGGGGTTTTATTTTTTTTTGTGTTAATTTGTTAAGAAAATGAGTTTGTTTGTGTTTGTTATTAATAGTATAAACGAATGGTTCATGAACATAAATAAACGAACGGTTCATGAGCATTTATAAACGAACATTAGTGAAAGAAGATGAACGAACGATCAAACATTGAACAAATAAACAGGGCATGTTTGTGTTCGTTCGTTTAATATAAACTGAACAAACTATCGAACACGAGCAATTACACGAACAAGGTTTTTGTGTTCATGTTTGTTCGTTAAGGAAATGAGCGTGTTCATGTTTGTATATATTTGTTTATGTTTGTTTGTTGATACTATAAATGAACTGTTTATGAACGTAAACGAACAAAAATTAGTGAACGGAGAAGAACGAGCATTAGTGAACAAACACCAGTAAAGGTAACGTATACATCAATTTGTTGGGCCAAAAAAACTTTATAAAACTAGACAAATTTGTGATGGTCTGACAATTTTAAAAGAATAATTTGTAACTAAATATAGACGAAAGTAAACGAACGAACTTAAAGTAACGTAAACCAACGAACACAAATGAACAAACATAAACAAACGCACATATATTTGTTCATGTTCACTTGTTTAACTAAATGAACATAAAATTTGCTCATGTTCGCTAACATGCCTACTTATGAATGGGTCAATTAATCTCTTGTACACCTGGAACTTTTGACCCATTTACTTATGAATGGGCCGATTACTTGTGACTTAATTTTGACCCATCTTAACCCTTATCAGGAGCGGGTTCTTAAAGTTCTACAAGTATGGGCCGACTGGTTTTTATTTTCGGATGCATACGTAAATGGGTTACGTTCAACATTTCTCAGATCTAGCAACTCTGGTGTTATATCCTTTCATTCAATTTCATCAGAAACCGAAGACCGGTCAAACCATGATGACACTGGAGATACTGGAAAAGTCAACCCAGATGCAGCATTAGCAATAGACAAAAGTGCCGCCACGAAAGAACTAATGGGCCTCCCTCTTTCTGAGCTGGAAAGGCGGTGCCGGCACAACGGGTTGTCTCTCATTGGCGGCAGAGAGATGATGGTTGCACGGTTGCTTTATCTTGAAGAGTCAGAAAAACAGAGGGGTTATGAACTCAATGACAGTTTGAAATATTCTCAAAATAGTTCTAGAGAAAGTAATGTTGATACCGGGCCTGTGGGATTTTCTGGAAGGCATCACAAAGTGGAGGATGATAGGAATATTCTGTCGGAATCTTTACCGGCAAAGATTCCAATCCCACAACCTGAGTTGAAAGTGTTTTTTAATAAAGTTAAATCTGATTCTGTGTTGCCTGCATCTAAGTGGGCCCGAGAAGATGATGAAAGTGATGATGAACAGAAAAGTAATAAAGATCTAGCGTTAGGTTATTCGTCTTCTGGAAGTGAGAATGCTGGTGGTGGTCGTCTTGGTAATGCTGACGTGGCAGATCATACAAGCATTCTTACAAGTTCTGACAGTGGACTCAATGATGAGAAGAGGTATACTTTATTATAGGGTAACAATGTAACATGACCTATTTAAAAAGCGGATCAACCCAAACACAACCTGTTTAATAAGTGGGTTAGCCCGTTTAAAAGGTTTTGAAAAAAATAAATATTTAAATTTTTAAAGATGAAAAGTATTAGTTAAATATTTGATTTTCATCTTAACATTTAACTTCTAAAACTGATTAATTTTTCTTTTGAATCATTTCATCATCTTTTCACTTCCAACAATTTTATTTTATTAGCTGAAGTTCATAAGTCCAAGTTTGTTTATTGTGAATGAGAGATGAAGAAACAAAAACAATTTTGTTTTAAGTTGTTACCAAGTCATTTGGTATTGCTCATATTTATAAGAGAACATAAAACGGGTCGACCTGAAACACGACATGATTTTAAGTGGGTTCGACACAACAGGAATTAGAATATGGGTCGGGTTAGGTTAGGAAAATGCAACCCGCCAATCCGACTGACATTTTTACTTCATTGAACATATTTGTTATTTTATAAAAAATAAAAGTATAGTGTTGGTTTAAAATTCTTAAGTTTTTACTAGATTTATACCATGTTATGGTTTTATTACAAATTTACACCCATAATTAAATGGTTGTTTGATTGTTGTACACGTGGCAGACACAAATTAAGGCAGATTGAGGTGGCGTTGATAGAATACCGTGAATCTCTCGAAGAACGTAGAATAAAAAAAGAAGAAATCGAAAAGAAAGTGGTGGCACACCAGAAGTATTTGCAACGTAAATATGGCTTAGTTGATAGCAGTGAAGTGGCATCACACAACAGTGAGTGTTTATTTATTAACTTTTTCTCCTTATTTAACATTTTGGTATATATTAATAATATATATATGAACACAGGGACATCATCCACAGAGAGAAGGGAGAAAAGAGAGGACTCACGGGAATCTTCTAGAAAGCGTTCCAGAAGTCATCATGAAAGTGAAAGCCCGCAGAGGAAATCATCAAGTAGAGACCGGGAGAAGGGTAGAAGCTATGAGCCACAAACTGAAAGAGACCATGATAGAGATAAACATAGAGACAGAGACCGTGACAGCAGGAGAAGATAAACTTTTTTGGAACTCTTACATGTGATTGATTGATACACTAAGCGAGTAAGATTTCTTAGACAAGTACATTTGGTTATTCGGGTATGGGTTGGCCGTCGGAACTGGAGGTGGAAAATGGGCAAGTTGGGTAATGAGTCAAAATGGTTCGGGTCAAATGTGTACGTTTTTGGTATAAGTAGGGTTTAGGGGTGTTCTTCGGGTTCGTTTTTCGGGTTTCGGGTCGGGTTCTTCGGGTTTCAAAGTTTTAAATCTTGACCCTAAACCCAACCCGAATCTCTCATGAGTTTTCGGGTTGGGTTAATCCGGTTTCGAGTATCCTAGAAAACAAAACAAAAAACAAAAAAATGTCAAAAACTACAATGCTAAAAGTAAAATAACATATTATTCTTTGCTCGTAAACAAATAATCAAATAATAAATCAACATAACTTGATAAAACAATCCAAAAGAATAGTTAAACTAACTCGAGCCATTCGCTTTCAATCGGACGTGATTTGGTTGGTCGATTACGGTTGCTATTAGTAATAAACGGAAACATAAATTAACAATAAACAATCGATCTATAATAGTTGTAATGACAACACTCGATTATGACCAGATTTTGATAACTTTAGTGGCTAAGACTAAGCCTGTTATTATACATAAATATATATTTAATTTCAAAACTAAAAGTTTATTCGGGTTGACCCGAAACTTATAAATCAAACCCGAGAACCAACCCGAATTACTTCGGTTCGGGTTCGGGTTAGTCTTTTCTCGGGTTCGGGTTTTTCGGGTCGGGTGCGTGTTTTCTCGGGTTGGGTTTCGGGTAAAAGTGACAGCCCTAGTAGGGTTGGGTCAGGTCGACATGGAATCTTTTTTCTATTAATTTTTATTTCCATGCATGCGTATGTGTGTATTTATTATATGTACATATAGAAAGTTAATTATTATGGAAAAGGTGTTTCATGTTAAAACTTATACAGTTAAAACAACTCTGCTATGACCGGGAATATAATGGTATATGTGTGTGTGTGTGTATGTCGGTATCATAGTTGCCAATAGCGGGTGCTATAGCGCACTACGTAGAGATGCGGCTATAGGCCGCTATATACTAAATATCGGTCACTTAGCGTGATTATAGCGGTAGCTAGGGTTTATTTTTTTTTTTTTAATATAAAAAATTGTAGAAACATATGTTTTAGGCTTGTTTATCGACCAAACAGCTGCACCTTTCACAAGTTCCACCGTAAAAGCTTATTTTGTGAATACAAACCCTAATTATTTGCTTAGATTTTCTACTCCTTTATCGCTAAATATGAAATAGCGTTCGCTATTTACCGCCATTCGCTATTGACAACTATGGTGTATATATATATATATATTACATATGTTTTATAGGGATGCATTATTTTTAGAAGCAAGTCTAGTGGTGTGAGAAATACGAGATTCGTATAATGCATTTGTATATTGTACATAAAATATAATTAGAGATAGTGGGAGAGAGGAAAATTACGTATTTGTTAGGTGTACCACATTTAAAGCAATAGGTAGAAATGCATTACGCGGTTCTCGTAGATCTCAACGTATTTTTTGGTTCATATGCAATATGCAGTTCTCATTTATCTCAACATATGTATGTATATATTTGTAATTTTGTATATATATAGTCTTTGCATGCACATGCTCTTCTAAACTAATCCTTGTTTAATTTTTATTTTGTGTTTGACTTGTTGGAGAGAAAAACATAACCCAAATCAATCAATTTTTTAAACAATGGGAGTAAAAGACCGAACATTTTTATGTTTCTTGGAGCTTATGTTGTTGACAAAATTGTAGGTTCATGTTTTAGCCTGGGCAAATTCGCCTGTTCTGTTGCAAACACAAGCAGCGCGATGATAAAAGTCCACCCGGTTTCCTGCTAGTGTTGGACATGTGGGGGAAAGTATGGAATATATGCAATCTTGCTCACATGGTAGATTAACAGATGATATTTGTTGTAAAAGACATGGTAACCTTTTTGCTTACCGTTGCGAATCTGATTGGTTTGTTGTGCAAATGAGAAGATGTTTTGAATCGCGTAATTAAAGCATAAATGATGAAGTATCACATGTAGATTTTGTGTTCATTTATTGCTCGTATAGTTTTACCTCCAGCTATAAGCTATTCTGGTCCATTAAAAGTTAGTAACATATGATGAGTTATGAATGATCAAAACATAAATATGGTAAGCAAATGTTTTCAACTAGATGGTTTTTCCCCCTGATGCAGCTGAAAATTTGTGTGTTTTGTTATACAAAATGTGTTCTGCATGTTCACATGCACACATATAAATTAAAACAAAAATCATAAAATGTTTTATTTTTGAAGGCAAACTATTTAAATAGGGATGAGAATGCTACCGAACTGGGAATGGTAAAGGAAATACAACAAAAACTGTAGCAATACCAATACCGGTACCAATGTCATAATGAAAATGTCCAAAAGAAAATTAGTAAAAATGTAAACAATTAACTGTACCAATTAAGGTTAAGAAAATACTGAAATTAGTGAAAGTGACAAACCATTAAAACATCAGTACCGCTACCGATGTTTGTCAAACATTTATGGTAGCATCCTCACCGGTTTGTTTCTTGCATTTAGAATATACTAGTATTTTACCCAGTGAACACGCCGGGCAAGTCGGATCTGTAATATGTTTATGTATTCGTCGCGTTGCATCCGTCCACTATTGTGCGTTCGATTGGTATTATAATTAAACACAAAAAATAAAATTTTCAGTATCCAAATACAACAAATTAATATATTTTAAGAAAACAAAAAAAAATGAGGCAAAAAAGAAAACAAAAAGAAAACCATGGGTTACAGCGGCGAACAATGCGAATTTGACCGCATTTAACATTATCTGCACTAAATAGAAAACAAAATGTTTTAACTAAAAAAACTGTTTTAAATAAAAAAACCAAATAATAAATTGAAAAAAATACCTAAAAAGCAAATAACAAACAAAAATATGAAATATGAATCAGTTAGGTGCAACCACCAAGTAGACAACGGAAGTTATTTGTAGCACTAAACTTCATATTTAGTATATAGTATATAATGATAATAATATCCATGTTTGTCGGAAAAAAAAATGGTTGAACCGCCACCTTAGCTTGGGTTGTTCAAATTATATTAAATAAATAACTAAACCATGTATGAAATATAACAACACAATGTCGAATAAAAAAGACACAACTTTGAAGAAAAAACACAATGAAAAAAATACACAAAAAACACAATAATAAATAGGAAAATTGGATTTTAATAATTCCAACTTCATACAGTTGGCCGATAATAATCCTAACTTTGAAAATAGCTATCACTGGTCCTAACTTTCACACTATTTGTTTTCATTGGACCTCATTAAAAAATTTTAATGATGTTAAGTTTTTTCCAAATTTCAATTTGATGTTTTAGGGCTTTTGATCGGAATGAGAATACACATTGATTGATGTAAAACTTAGCTCGAAACGGCGTTTCAAACAACTTGATTTTTGTTAATTAAAAGTTTAAACACCGTATTTGAAGCATCCTTTAGTCGTTTGGATCACCGTTTGGATGTAAGTTTTACATCAATCGACCTGTATATCCTCATTCCAATCAAAAGCCCTAAGATATCAGCTTGAAATTTGGAAAAAACTTAACGCCGTTAAGTTTTTTTAACGAAGGTCCATTGAAAACAAATAGTGTAAAAGTTGGGACCAGTGACAGCTATTTTCAAAGTTGGGATTATTATCGGCCAACTGCATTAAGTTGGGATTATTAAAATCCAATTTGTCTAAATAAAAAAGACACAATGATCTGATAAACAAAAATTCTAAAATCTACAAGATAGAAATCGACTTTTTGAGCTTGTTAGCTCAATATACCAAGCGCGGGGAGCTTGTTTCAAACCATATAATGACTTTTTGAGCTTACAAATGTGATGGGGATATTGAGGATTAATGTAGCCAGGTGGTTGGATCATGAAAACGTCCTCATGGAGAGTCCCATGAAGAAAGGCGTTGTTGACATCAAGTTGACGCAATGGCCAATTTTTTGATAGAGCTATGGAGAGAATAGTGCGGATGGTGATGAGTTTGGTGACAGGACTGAATGTGCCAAAGTAATCTTTCCCGTGTTGTTGTAAAAAACCCTTTGCCACAAGACGGGCTTTATATTTGTCAATAGAACCATCGGGATTTCGCTTGATTCGGAAGACCCATTTACAACCAATTGGTGTGTGGGAGTTGGCGGGTACAAGTTCCCAAGTTTGATTTTGAATGAGAGCGTTAAACTCCAAATCCATAGCCTTGCGCCACTGTGGGTCTTTTGCAGCTTGGTTGTGAGTGTTTGGTTCAAGAGTAGGCAGTAAAGGGTGGAGAGTGGTTATATTCACGGTGTTTGGGTTATAGTATTTTGGATTGGGTTTTCTTGTTCGTTGTGGGTGAGCGGGTGAGGGAATGGAGGTGGTGGATGAAGAGGAGTTGTTGGTGTCGACTGTGGTAGCCGGAGATGGATAAGTTGTGGTCAAAGGTGGTGATTGGTCATTGGAGTTTAAAGTAGTGGGTGAGGTATTGGTTGAAGGGACTGTTGGGGAAGAGGAATTTGAGATTGGTGAAGAGGGTGAATGCATGGAGATTGTAGTAGTGGGAGTTGGCAACATTATGGGTGGCAAGTGTTGATGCATGGAATTTGATACGTGTGCATGGGTAGGGTTGTTTGATGGAATGGGAGTAGTATGTGGAGGTGGGTTTTTTTTATGGATGGTAGGTGGAGGAATAAACGTGTCAGGTGTAGGGAGAGTAGTTAGAGCATCATGCATTTTGAATGGAAAAATGTGATCAATATATTCCACATGACGTGAGTGATAGAGGCGATGAGATGCGGGATCATAACATTTGTAGGCTGATTTAGAGGATGAGTATCCAAGAAATATACATTTTATGGAGCGAGGATGAAGTTTAGAAGGGGCATAGAGACGCAACCATGGGAAGCATAAACAACCAAAGGGTTTTAGTTTTGTATACTTAGGTTGGACGTTGTACAACCGCTCGTAAGGAGATTTGAAATCTAGGATTTTTGAAAGGAGGCGGTTTATGAGATGGACGGCGGTTTGAAACGCGTGGGACCAAAAGGTGAGTGGCAAGTTGGCATGATGGAGTAAAGATAACCCGGTTTCAACGATATGCCTATGGCGTCGTTCGGTGACACAATTTTGTTCCGGAGTGTGTGGAGGAGTTGTGAAGTGGGAAATTCCCTTCTTTTGAAGGTAAGGAATTAGCCCAACATATTCTCCTACGTTATCCGAAAAAAGTGATACTAGTGGCGTATGAAAAAACTTTTCAACTAGCATTTTAAACTGTGGGAATAAGATTGAAACGTCCGATTTTCTTTTTATTGGATATAACCATGTATATTTGGAATAGAAATCGACAAAAATGACATAGTACGCATATCCATCGTTGGAGGTTTGGACCGGACCCCAAACATCCGAGTAGACAAGTTCAAGTGGTTTAGACACTTTAATGGAATTTTCGCCAAAAGGGGTTTTATGACTTTTATTTAACGAACAAGCATCACAATGAAAAGAAGCATTAGATATTTTATTGTAATCAAGTCCTAAATTGTTAAGCAAACGTTTTAGAACTTTGATGGATGGATGTCCAAATTTGTGATGCCATGGAAGAAGTGATCCGGGTTCCTTGATACTTGAGTTGATGCATTTAATAGAGTGTTGTGGAGTGCCAACTGCATAGTACACGTCATGGACATTCACTCCCCGCATGAGACGCGCCCCCGTGCGAAGATCCTTAACAAAAAAAATGGAAAGGAAAAAATTCAACCGAAACATGATTAGTTTTGCAAAGCTTGGCGACTGAAATAAGATGGTTTCGTAAATGAGGAACAAGCAAAACATTTTTTAAGTTTAATGTGCGAGAGGCGGTGGGAATTGATGTATGACCGGTGTGAGAAATAGATAGAGTTTTACCATTCCCGAGTACGATCTCATCAGGCCCACCATATTCTGAGAGGTTGTGTAAAAGGGACTGGTCGTGTGTGGCATGATGAGATGCCCCACTATCAAACATTAATGATGATGTGGGGAGCGTCGAGCTTGCCATGGAGTAATTCACAGTCGGGTTGACAATTGATGACGAGGAAATGGTGATGTTCTCCTGTAAGAAACGCACAAGCTTCCGACAATCTTTAGTGTCATGACCTGCAATAGTACAAAACTGACAAAAAAGATTATTGCGGTTAGTACGGGACTGTGTCATACGCCCACTGGAATGATGTTGAGATTGAGTGTTTCGTGGGCCAAAGGAGTTGCGAGATCCAGAGTTGGGCCGCGAGTAGTTGCGTGGTCCTTGTCTAATTTGGGTACCGTTGACCGTAGGGTTGCGGGTTGGGAATTTTTGAGTGATCGTTCACGATCAACCAATTTCTCATACAAATCAGAGAAGGTAATGGGTGTATCACGAATTTTGAGGGCAGCCGTGATCTCTTTGTAGTCGTCACCTAAGTGAGTGAGTATGTGAACAGTGAGGTCATCATCATCGACCGGCTTGTTGGCCAATGCTAATTCATCAGCGATTGCCTTCATCTCGTTGAGAAATTCGGCAACAGGTCTAGAGCCTTTTCTGTTTGTAGCGAGTTTGGATCGAAGGGAGATGATCCGAGACCGCGAGACGCTGGCGTAGCTCTTGGTTAGGCGCTTGAAAAGCTGGTGAGATGTTTCAGCCGAGGATACAATTGGTTGAATCGTATCAGAACAACTTCCAAGGAGTGCCCCAAGGAGGATTTGGTCTTGTCGAAACCAGAGACGGTAGGCGGAATTCGGTTTTCCGCCAAGTGTTTTTGGCGGTGGTTCGGTTCGGCCATCGACAAATTGTTCAAGTTCTAGGCCCATGAGTGTGGATAAAACTAGTTTACGCCATGAAGTAAAGTTGGTGGTTGTTAGTTTGATTGGAAAGTGGGTGTGGGTAGAGAGCTCAACAATGGTGGAAGAGGTAGACATGGTGAACAAAGAATGTATTGGATCGGTGAAAAAAACTCAGAGGAGTAGGGAGGCTCTGATTACCATATAAAGGTAATTCAATTGTATTATTGATTGATGCAAACTGAGAAAATATACAAGACTTAATATAGACAATTTACATTAAGGAAATAACTAATTCTATGGGATTACAATTTACATAAAGGAAAGAACTAATTATATGGGATTAGCTAAAGTAAAGGATGATCAAAATATATACATTCCAAATATACGTATTGATCAAAATATATACATTCCAAATATACGTATGGCTGAGATTGTGCAATGATGATGCAATATTCCTTATGATTATGTAATATTTCTTATAGGGAATACCCAAACCCGAGTCATTGTCATCCTTAACAGTTGTATAAATTTACGTGTTTTCCTTTGCAAAATCCTTATGCGTGGTACAAGTTTAACCGTTTTTATTCAAAAAAAATTATTGTTGGAACGTACAATCTATGGCGCTAAACTATATTGGTATTTACGCTGTTTGAAAATACGAATTCCCATGTAGCTTAGGTTATTAAAATTATTTCAAATAACTAAACCATGTAACACAAAGAAATATTAATATATGCTTGCTGCAAGGTCCAATGGACCATGATAATGTCAACTTTTGTGGCTTAGTGGTAGAAGGCTTGAATTTTCTAGTTGAGACTCAAGTTTGAATTCTACTTGTGAAACTTTTAGATAAATATTGGCAATGAAGGATTTGAATTATGCCTTGTGCAAAGGTTGTCCGTTCGAACCCTGAACCCACATGGGGTTTTCGTCCCACCGTGTGTTACGACTGTCAAGTGATAGTCAACGGTATGGTTTCCCAGGAGAACACCCAAGTCAAACTTTGAAGGCAGCGTGGGCCTGGTTAAGACAACATAGTGTGGCCAGTGTGAGACATCGGATCTCTCAAAATTCGGAGAGTGCAGTAGCCTAAAATAAATAAAAGAAAGTCGTCATTCTATAAAAAAATGTAATCATTCACAACTGAAGAGGTATGTACCCGCCTCAACACCGAGCAAGGCGGGTCAACCCACAAGATAAAGACATTATGAAGGCACAAAGCCAAAACCTATGCGCATGGCGCATACAAAACATGCTCAGGCATCATATGCCCAGGCACACATATGCTCGCGCATCACATATGCGCGCGGCGCATCAGCGCGCGGCGCATATCACATGCTCGTGCATACCACATCTGCCCAGGCACACATATGCTCGCGCATCACATATGCGCGCGGCGCATCAGCGCGCGGCGCATATCACATGCTCTTGCATATCACATCTGCGCATGAAATATCTGCGCGTGAGAATAAAGAGAAGACTTCGCGCATCCTCAGGATTGGCGCATATCACACATGCACATAATCGACCTCGTCCTTATCCAAATCAGGATTAGGGCAACCTTGATTGTGCACGTCAGACAACCTTCCAGAAGGCATCTTTTTAAGGAGTAAGAATATGCTGATGTTGACAGCTGCCAAATGAAACGTCGACAACTCAGCATGACACATGTGCTATCACGTGATTACAACCAACGAGAAAGCGCCAGGTGTCCTAGAGGACACGTGGCGCAGTGCGATTGGAGGAGGCCAACGAGGTTGAGCCCAACCAGTGGAAACCCTAGCACTATAAATACAGCATCAACTCCACTTTGATGGGGACATTCATACTCAATCATTGACAGTTACAGGCAGTGATATCACATTCAATCATATTGAATTACATTCACTCACAGTCAGTTACATACAAACACACAGTCACACAATCATACAGTATTCAGCTATTAAGCAATACTCTTGAGATTCCCTTACTCACACATTATTATCTTCTCCACCATATACTTATTCTCACGCCGGAGGGTTACCCCAAAGAGGACCCCTCTGTCCCTTTCTGAGGGGTAAGTTAACGGCGTTGTTCATTTTGTAGGTGGAAGAACACGGATCCAGAAGAACCATCGGTGAAATAGTACAATCAAAACCCGAGGAAAGTAGATCTGCTACCAGCGAGTAGATCCACGTTTCTTCATTGGCGCCATCCGTGGGACATATCGGCAATCAGATCTCATCAGATCTACATAAAAAAATCAATCACCATGGTTTCTGGCGTTCGTAACGTTGATCAAGCTCTGGAGGATATTGAACGTGAGGGTGTTAACGACGGACAGCAGGTTCTGAGGGTTCCGCGTGATTCTACGCGTACCACCAGCAACCGTCCCTTCGTCACAACCCCTCACGGCCAGACTGAAACTCCTCCAGACGATCTCATGTTACAGAATATGGCCGGCGCGAAACTGAAAGGACCAATGGGTCCAGAAGAAGAAACAAATGATCCGAATGAATGGCTCATAAACGAGCAGCGGCGTCTGATGGAAAAGTACAATGAAATGGTCAAGCAGAAGAAGCTAGCCGACCAAACACAAAGGCAAGCGTTTGATAAGCAGACTACAAAAAGGCCGCGCGCGCCGGAAGAAGGACATTCTATTCACACTGCACACACTGAGTTCAGTGATGAAGAAGTGCATAGCATGAGGAAGACGCGGGATACTCATGCAGGAGGCTCACAGCTCCGCGCGCCTGTGAACATGGCGCCTGGAGCCAGAGCCGATCTGGATCTGCACATGCCGTACAGCCCACCAGTCAGAGGGCAAGTGGACGTAACCACACCCTACAGACCAGCCATCTTGGTAAAACACTCAAAGTTCACTGAGCGCATCGCGCAGGCTCCCATCCAGCACAAGACCAAGATGCCAAGTGGTTTGGGTAAGTATGACGGCACGACAGATCCAGACGATTTCTTGCAAGGTTTTTACAACACGGGAAACCTGGAGAGCTGGACGATGCCAACATGGTGTCATATGTTTACTTGCTGCCTAACGGGCGCGGCGCGAGTATGGTTCGAGAGCTTGCCGACTGGGCAAATTGATGGGTTCGAGGAACTATTAGAAAAGTTCCAAGCCCACTTCGTACAGCAGCGCAGGCACACGCGCGATCCTGATGACATCATGCACTGCGTACGCAGGAATGATGAAATGATTGAAGATTACATCACTCGGTTCAATCAGGAGTCTCTGGCAATCGGAGGTATAACCGAGCAACTCCTGCGCGTGGCCTTTATACAAGGCGCGCGCAGTGATCAATTACGACGAGCTCTCGTAAGCAAAGATGGCATGCCCACCACGTGGGCCAAGTTAATGGAGGCATTGCGAGTTTTCGCGAGAAATGAAAAACAGATTGCCCAAGATAGGGCAAGAGAAAGAGCGCATCAGGCTGAATCACCGCGCAGCAAAGAGAAGAGGGCCAAACAGAACTCAGTATGGTCCAGGTTGCAGCCAACAAGTTTTTCTTCCGCAGAAAAGCAAGCGCAACCAAGCTCACCCCAGCCCCAAAAAGATGCTCGTAATCGCGGGGAGGGTGACAAGAGGGAGGGCGGCAGAGATCCTAGCAGACCTCTGCCAAGAATATGGACACCCCTCACTAAAACACCTTCACAGGTGTTAAGTACTGAGAATGTTCAATTCAAGCCCCCCAAGCAACTACACTACAAGGGACCGCAAAACAGTGGCAAATATTGTGAATTTCACAGGTCCCCGGGCCACAACACTGACGCATGCCATCATTTAAAAGATGCGATCGAGAAGGATGTAAAATCAGGCAGGCTGGCTCACTTGGTGAAAAACCAAAGAATAGAAGATGAGCAACCGGAAGGAGCCTCTGCCAGCAAGAAATACAAAAGAATCTGTGTGGCTGAGGGGGGACGACAAGGGCAGACGTCAAAAAAGAGAAGCGCGCAAATCCACGGAGATTGGCGCGAGCAGCAAGTCATCTTCCCAAGAATCAGGGGAGGCCCTTCAATAAGCAGTCCTCTCGTCATCACCACACACATTGCTCATTACGAAGTGTCAAAGGTCCTGGTGGACACTGGAAGCGAATCTGACATTATGTATGAGCAATGTTTCAGAAAGTTAGACCCGGCAGACCAAGCGCGGCTCGAAATTGTGAACGCACCAATCTGTGGTGTTTCAAATGAAATCATCCATCCCCTAGGCCAGATTCAGTTTGAACTAACTATGGGGGATGATGAGCACAAGCGAGCCGAAGTTGTCAACTTCTTGGTCTTGCCCACCACGTCATGCCACAATATGATCCTGGGTAGGGGAACGATTGCCCAATTTAATGCTGTACCGTCGCCAGCGCACGGCGCATTGGGGTTCCCTACACCAACAGGCGTAACATTTGTTTACCGCGATCATTTGTGCGCAGTGACAAGTACGCCGCGGGAAGGGAGAATGAAACTTCCAATGGCGGACAATGCGCCAGAGAAGTGGATTTTAAACCCAAAATTCCCAGAGCAAACGGTCACAATTGGCGCTACCATTTCAGATGAAACGAGATTGAGAATGAAAAGGTTGTTCACAAAATACACGTCGGTTTTCGCGTGGCAACACTCCGATATGACGGGGGTCCCGCGAGACTTGGCGCAACATTCTCTTAACACGTTCAAGTCGGTGGAGCCAATTGCTCAGAAAAAGAGAATCATGGGGGATGAAAAGGCGAAGGCCATGAATGAGCAAGTGGAGGACCTGTTGCGCGCAAACATCATCCGCCCGATCCGATACCAGACGTGGGTAGCCAATCCTGTGATGGTAAAGAAAAGCAACGGGTCATGGAGGATGTGTATTGACTTCAAGGACCTCAACAAAGCATGTCCGAAAGACTGTTACCCCCTACCAAACATCGACGCAAAGGTGGACTCCGTGGCGCCATTCAAGCTCAAATGTTTCCTGGATGCCTACAAAGGCTATCACCAGATTCAAATGGCACCACAAGACGAAGACAAGACGGCCTTCAGGACCGACAAGGGTGTTTTTTGTTACACAAAAATGCCCTTTGGTCTAAAGAATGCGGGCGCCACCTATCAGAGACTTATGGATTCGGTTTTCAGTGAACAAATCGGAAGAAATCTAGAAGTCTACGTTGATGATTTGGTGATCAAGAGCAGGGAGGAGAGACAAATGCTCAAAGACATCGAGGAAACTCTTCAGCGCCTAACGGAAGTTAACATGAAGCTCAACCCGAGCAAATGTACTTTCGGCGCGGAAGAGGGGAAATTTCTTGGTGTAATGGTCACTAAGGATGGTTTCAAGGTGAACCCTGAAAAGGTGGAAGCCATCCTTGACATGCCTTCACCATCCACCATGAAAGAGGTTCAGAAGCTGAATGGTAGACTGGTGTCAATCAACAGGTTCCTAGCGAACCACGCCAGCAAATCTACTCCATTCGTTAACACTTTGAGGAACTGCTTGAAGAAGAGCCAATTCAAGTGGACGCCTGAGGCTGAGCAAGCTTTCACTGAGATAAAAGAATGTCTCATAAAGCTGCCCGCGCTCACAGCTCCACTTCCTGGCGAAGCCCTTACATTGTACTTGTCAGCTGGAGACCGCGCCATCAGCGCAGTACTATTGGTGGATCGCAAGGGGATCCAAACGCCAATATACTATGTGAGTCGGGTGCTGACAGACCCTGAGACGCGCTATTCCATCATGGAAAAGTTAGTTTTGTCACTAACACACGCGTCGCGCAAGCTTCATAGATACTTCAATGGTCATCCTATTGAAGTTCTGACTGGTTACAACATCCAGCAAGTCTTGCGACGCCCCGCGCTCTCCGGAAGGCTGACAAAGTGGGCGCTGGAATTAGGTGAACACACGATCACCTATAAGCCCCGTCCAGCAATAAAGGGTCAAGTTTTAGCGGATTTTATCACGGAAATCCCAGAGGGAAAGATCGAAGAAGCTCAGCGCGAGGTAGACCCTCCGCGAGCAAATGATGAAGAAGATGTTTGGAGGCTATTCACTGATGGGGCCTCCAACAACGAAGGGTCCGGCGCAGGCCTCAAACTGGTGGACCCTGATAATCATGAATATACTTATGCTATTAGGTTGGACTTCAAGAGTACCAACAATGAGGCTGAGTATGAAGCCCTGCTGGCTGGTCTGCGCATTGCGCGCAAGTTTGGGGTTAAAAGGCTAGAGGCCCATGTTGATTCTTACTTGGTAGCTGCTCAGGTCAACGGCCTATATGACGCCAAGGAGAACACAATGCCTCTATATCTAGAGCAGGCAAAAAAGCTCGTTGAGCAGTTTGACTTCTTCAGAATCATACACATCTCGCGCAGCGAAAACAAGTCCGCTGACGCGTTGAGTAAAATGGCGTCAACTAATTTTGATCACTTTGGCAAAGATGTCAGGGTGGAAGTAATGAGCAGCCCGTCAGTGCAAACGCAATCGGTCCTTGTAATTCATACAACCCCTTCATCCTGGATAACTCCAATAATGGAATTCCTGAAAGAGGGGAAGTTACCGGACGATCGCGCACAGGCGAGGAAGATAAGACACAAGGCGCAGAACTATGAACTACTTGAGGGTACATTATATCGACGCTCTTATCTTGGACCGCTCATGAAATGCCTGGATGCTGAAGAAGCAATCTATGTGATTAGGGAGATTCACGAAGGAATCTGCGGAATACACGCTGGCCCGCGCATGGTGGTTGCCAAGGCAATGAGCGCAGGCTACTATTGGCCAGGCATGTACTTGGATGCGCTAAAAGAAATCCAAAAATGCAAGGCATGTCAGAGCCACGCGCCAAACACCATGCGGCCAAAGAACAACTTGATTCCAGTGACCTCCGCATGGCCTTTCCACAAATGGGCCATTGATATTGTGGGGCCCCTGCCGCAAGCGCAAGGGCGAGTGAAATTTTTGGTAGTGGCAGTAGACTATTTCACAAAATGGGTTGAAGCCAAGCCACTAGCAAAAATCACAGCTGAGGCGATGAAGCAATTTATCTGGAGCCACATCATTTGCCGTTTTGGCCTTCCTATGGAAATTGTGAGCGACAATGGCAAACAATTCACTGACAGGAAGATATCCAGCTGGCTCAAAGAATTGCACATCAACCAAATCTTCACTTCGGTCTACCACCCTCAAGGGAATGGCCAAGTGGAGCGCGCGAATCAAAGTTTGTTAAATGGGCTGAAGAAAAGGTTGGAGGGAGAATCCCATTCTTGGGTCGAAGAGTTACCTAATGTCTTGTGGGCGCACAGGACATTAAGCAAAACTAGCAATGGCGAATCCCCGTTCAGCCTAACCTATGGGACAGAGGCTATGATCCCAGCAGAAATTGGATGCCCATCCCATAGGGTACTCATGATGAGCAAGACTGATAACGAGCGCGAAAGAAGATTGGACCTCAACTTGCTTGAAGGACGCAGAGAAGCGGCTATCATCAATGAAGCCAAATACAAGAAAAAGCTGGAAAAATATTATAATCAGCGCGTTAAAGAATGCCACTTCAAGAAAAATGATTTTGTCCTTCGAAACAATGAAGCTAGCCGCGCGATACCCCCAGGAAAAATGTCCCCAATTGGGAGGGACCTTATCAAATTTCAGAAGATTTGGGGAAAGGCGCGTACACTTTAAAAGATTTGAATGGAAAAAAGATACCGCGCGCGTGGAACGCGGCACAGCTTAGAAAATGCTTCATGTAAAAGTTCAAATATGTAATCAAGGCTTTTAAGCCATCATGAATGATGATTCGCGCTATCTTTCAATATTTGTTCTATTACCTTTGCATACATGTTTCACATTTCCTTTATTAATTTGGAGCAATATGACAACACTATATTGACTTCAAAACAAAGTAAAACGAAGTAAAACATACATGCGCGAGCCTTAGCTCAAACGCGTTAACGAGTCTTAACTCTAAAACGTCAGGGCCTTAGCCCAAACCTACGAGCCTTAGCTCAAACACGTTAATGAGTCTTAACTCTAAAAACGTCAGGGCCTTAGCCCAAAACAAAGAGCCTTAGCTCAAAACACTCACAAACATCCATCTTACATCCCGCGCAGCCTGATCATAAAAATCCTTAAACACAACTAAGGCAAAGTACATGCCATATCATAGTTGTTAAGGTCTCAGGTCGAGGTCGCGCGCGGAATCATAGTGGATATCTGAGTAACACATGCTGACATGTAATGGCTAAAACTCATACTTCCATATAAAAACCGCGCGACAACGACGCGCAAAAAAGGAATTGAGAAAAGATATCGCGCATGTCAGCATAAACAAGATACTGCGAAACCACTTACAAAATAGAACAAAGGTTAAGTGAATAATTTCCTTACAACCTTGTTATTATTTTAACGTGCAAGCATATCTTATATCTATACAAGCAAACATGAAGAGATGAATGGAAATGCGCAAGATGAGAAAAAGAGAAAACAAGTTTCATTACATAGCATTGAAATTTACAAGTATGATGAGTTACAAATTACAAGTATAAAAAAAAAAAATTTATAAAATTTGATGAAGGGCTTCTCAAGTCTCCACGTCGACGTCAGCCGCTTCATCACCCAAATCATCTCCCTCAGCATCTGGCGTGGCCCGCTCCTCATCTCCGAACTGACCATAGTCAAGTTCTTCCTCCTCATTGGAGTCTTCTATCACGACGGTGTCAGGAGCAGATACTTTCGCAGCGCCAGAGCCGCTGGCAGGGGCAACATCCCCCGCGCCACCATCATCGCTACCAGCCCTCTCGCATTCATCGAGCAACTTCTTTAGCGCGCCGAGGTCGGGCTGGTCAGCAAGCGCAGCTATCTGCAAATCATTAGAAAAGTATTGAGTACAAAACACTTGGAAAATTAATCAAGTAAAACTCATTAAGGTCAAGGTACCTGCATAAGGATGGGGATGGGGGTATTCATATACTTCTCCCCCACCGCGGCCATGTCCGCGCAGGCCGCGTCGCTCTTGTAAGGGTACTCGGATGGGTTCTTCTTCAACATGCCATATTCATACCCATCCGTAAACCCTTCAGCTCGACCCACCAAGCGCGCGGCAGCATTGCAGTCCATCACAAGGGCCTGAAACTCGGCGGAATATTTCATCGCCAAAGCGCAACGAGTCATGCCCTGTGACACCAGCCATTGGCGATCCTGCGCGAGGCCAGCAACAGACGTCTCGAGGGCAGGAACCTGGGAGTTTAATAACTCAACAGTTTCCTTGGTCTTTTTTAGCTCCTCTTTATCAGACGCTGCTGCCGCCAAAATTTTTTCTTTCTCCGCCTGCGCAGCATCTAGTGCTTCCTGGCTGGACGCTGCCGTCGCCAAGGCCTCATCTCTATCGGCCTGCGCGGCCGCCAATTCTTTCTTCAGGCGCGCAACCTCGCTCTCCAGTGATGATTTCTCAGTGATACTCTGGACGATAGCTTGGTCACGCGCCTCCGCCTGCTGTTCCAAGACACGCACTCTCCGCGCGTACTTGGCAACTTCGGCCTCCGCCACCTGCTGCTTCTCCCGCGCAGCTTGGAGCTCATGCCCGCGCTTGATAAAGGCGGTGTTGGCACTTGCTCGGTTTTCGCTGAGCTCCGCCTGGAGTTTCTCAGCTCGTGCGCGAGCATCAGAAAGGTTCCAGGCGGCCACCTTAGCCTCTCGCTGGGCTTCCACAAGAGCATCGCGTACTTTAATATAATCACGACGAAGCTCCTGGGAGGCAGCAAAGAAAGCTGACCCAGCGAAAATATGGTCGTTCAGCAAGTCCGCGCGGGTGCGCTCCTCATGATACCTCCTTTCAGTAGGAGGCACGGCATGAGCCCAGAAGTCCTCGCATACGCCCATGGATTGGAAGGAACTGTCTTCATTAATATTCCATCTCGGGCGGTAAACGTGATCACCTTCCTGCAAAACACAAGAAATGTTCTAAGTCATAAAACATACTTATATGGAGGTACGCGCAGCGGAGCAACAAATTAAAACATACCTGCGGGGATGAAGCAGAAAAGTCAGCGCCAGCCCCACCAGAAGTCTGCGCTGCGAACTCTTGTGGCATCGCAGGGCTGGCGCGGTCTCCCAAGGAGTCTTCAGCTTGAGCCCCCTCATCCTCCTCATCTTCTTCAATAGGCCTTTTCTCCTGCGACCTGGAGGGCTCTAAACCAGTCTCGCGGGGAGGGCTGCGTGTAGGAGGAGGCGAGGGAGGTCTCGACGCCGCCAGTTCGGCGCGCAATACGGTTTCCTGCTCCTTGGTAATCCCAATAAGGGGAGACTCAGCACTAGCAGGAGCAGGAGCAGAACCAGCGGCGCCGGCAACGGCGCCAGGAGTGTCACCAGCAACTTGTGCGCCAGCTACAACTCCTATGAACAAATCAACAAGGAAAAATGGTTTATGACTGAATCCAAAAGAAAAAATTCAGAAGACAAATGTGCAAAACATACCTTGGCGCAATTCTGTTCGCGCGGCGAACATCGCCATAAAGTTCATTCTACCCTTTTCAGAGGGTAGAACAGGGGACTTCGAAGCAGCCCCCGGCGCAGCCTCAGCACCTTGTGGCGCCTGCGGCTGATCTGCGACCGTCGCCGGTCCTGCAAACATTCAAAGGAGCAAAGGTTTAATAACAATTCAATCAGATGAAGATAAGCAAAGTATACCTGTTGCAGGCGCGGCACTGCCTCTCTCTTCAGCCGCGCGAACGGAGGAGGTGACGCCACCATACCTCAAGTGGACAGGAGGTCTGCCCACTCTCACAGGCAGGGAAGCTAAAGAAACCTTGGTGGTAAACACCTGGGTTTCCTTAGGTCCCTTCGTTTGAGCATGGGGATGAGCGACAGGGGTGTCATCTTTCTTCTGTTTCTTACTGGCCCCTGCGCCAGATTTCCCCTTAGCTTTGCGTTTTAGTAGGGGCGCCTCCTCTTCCTCCTCCTCCTCCTCCGCGAGCTCCAGCTCATAGTTTTCGAGCGCATCTGCAAATACAAGCAACAGAACTGTTAATAAACTTTGGTATTCTAAAGGAATAAGCATAAGTGCGAAGGCTTACCAGGCGCATCGCTATCAAAGTCAAATTCCAGATCCACTGAGATGAACATGTCATCGAAGCGATCTGGGAAACCAACCTCCCCAGCGCCAAGCGCGACGGAGCCACCTTCCACTTGATCATCATAAGCGGCGTGGATATAATCCTTGGTGACTGCGCAAAAACAAGTCAAGTGATATCAGCAAAAGAATTATGTTCGCGTAGAAAAAGAAATAAAGCAATGAAATAAACTTACACAACCCGTCGACTTGGATAACGGGCTCAAGCGCGCTGTCGGCCCACAGCTTACTCATGCCGACCCCCACCAGCGCCTCCTCGCGAATTTTCTTGGCGGGGGATGGTTCGGCGGTCAGTTTCTTAACCCAGGCGCCGGTTGGGTTCTTAATAACATCCGCATCCGCAGGCGCAGAATCGATCGAGCGCATCGTCATGCGGATGGGGATCACACCAGCCCTGATGTAGAAGAACCTCTCAGACCAGTCATGAAGGCTCTTGAATGATACGGTGCTGCACTTAACCTTCTGACTGCGAGGAATAAAGGAGATCCAAGAATCTTGGATCTTGGGCTTGTAAAAAAATTGAAAGCGCCGAAGGGTGGGCTCCTCGCGCTGTGATTTGCACATGAACTCGAAATGAGTCATGCGCACAAGTCCAAACGGATTGACTTGGGATATATGAATCCCGAAAAAACGTAACACCGCGCCTACAAACCTTGTCATCGGAAGACGAAGGTTGCAGTGGGTGAAAAAATGGGTGTACAGTGAAATATAGCCGGCAGGCGGGTCCGCCGCCGTTTGCCCGGCCCCAGGCAACATGCAGCCAAACAGGGTGGGAAAGCCCTGAGAGGCGATGAGGCTGTCGAGATCGGCCTGCCTCAATTTGCAGGGGATTTCATTCCACCTTTTTGTGGCCTTGGTCCTCCCTACTTCCTCCGATGTGGTCTCAACAACCCTCTTCCCCTTCCCCTTTTGCTTCAATGTCGACATCACCACAGATTTCACACGGCGTCTTCGAGAGGCAATAGAGGTGATTGAGGGGCTAGACGAGTCTGAACTATCAGACATACAACTGCAACAGCAGATAATCGAGGATTCGAAACGATGAATACACTCAAATCAGAATATGAAAGGCAGAAACTCGAAAATTAGCAACAATGAAGATGAAGATAAAAAATTTCCTAAGGGCCTGCTTTTATAGGCCCAGGAGAGAGAAATGTGGCAACTGATCGGATTTCACGCGCCCCCACTCGCAGGTGCAAGCCAACGAGGGCGCGGCAAGTGTCCCTAACACTGTTGAGGGGACATAAAAATGTAACCGACCTGCCACGGAGCAGAGACGCGCGCCCACTCGCAGGTGCTAACCAATGCGAGCGCGACACGTGTTCAAGACAGCTGTGTGAGGGGACATGAAAGGCAACTGTAGCACCTCGAGCACACGAAACGTCTGACACGTTTACGGCGCACGTCACCACCAACTAACCACGTGTTTGGACCCTTCGTTTCAACCAAATGGATAGAACTTCGCGCAACGATGGAAACAACCAAGAAAACGACAATACCACATTAAAAAGACCAAATCAGTAAGTCTAATATCTATCTTACCGCGCTAGCGCGAGATAAGATACACATTAGACTGGGGGGGCTTGAAGAGGTATGTACCCGCCTCAACACCGAGCAAGGCGGGTCAACCCACAAGATAAAGACATTATGAAGGCACAAAGCCAAAACCTATGCGCATGGCGCATACAAAACATGCTCAGGCATCATATGCCCAGGCACACATATGCTCGCGCATCACATATGCGCGCGGCGCATCAGCGCGCGGCGCATATCACATGCTCGTGCATACCACATCTGCCCAGGCACACATATGCTCGAGCATCACATATGCGCGCGGCGCATCAGCGCGCGGCGCATATCACATGCTCTTGCATATCACATCTGCGCATGAAATATCTGCGCGTGAGAATAAAGAGAAGACTTCGCGCATCCTCAGGATTGGCGCATATCACACATGCACATAATCGACCTCGTCCTTATCCAAATCAGGATTAGGGCAACCTTGATTGTGCACGTCAGACAACCTTCCAGAAGGCATCTTTTTAAGGAGTAAGAATATGCTGATGTTGACAGCTGCCAAATGAAACGTCGACAACTCAGCATGACACATGTGCTACCACGTGATTACAACCAACGAGAAAGCGCCAGGTGTCCTAGAGGACACGTGGCGCAGTGCGATTGGAGGAGGCCAACGAGGTTGAGCCCAACCAGTGGAAACCCTAGCACTATAAATACAGCATCAACTCCACTTTGATGGGGACATTCATACTCAATCATTGACAGTTACAGGCAGTGATATCACATTCAATCATATTGAATTACATTCACTCACAGTCAGTTACATACAAACACACAGTCACACAATCATACAGTATTCAGCTATTAAGCAATACTCTTGAGATTCCCTTACTCACACATTATTATCTTCTCCACCATATACTTATTCTCACGCCGGAGGGTTACCCCAAAGAGGACCCCTCTATCCCTTTCTGAGGGGTAAGTTAACGGCGTTGTTCATTTTGTAGGTGGAAGAACACGGATCCAGAAGAACCATCGGTGAAATAGTACAATCAAAACCCGAGGAAAGTAGATCTGCTACCAGCGAGTAGATCCACGTTTCTTCAACAACGCGTACGTGTACAATGTTGACGTTGTCCTGCACAAGCAATTGATTACAGGTACATCGACACATGTGAGTAGGAAACTTACGAAGATTGTCCATGTAGACATTAATGTAGTGAGTCGATAGAAATAGAAATCTTTTCCTAAAAGAGTAAGTAGAAAATACTTGCGCCTTCCTTGGGGTTAGGGAATGAACTTTTGAATACTTTTATGTAACATTTGAATGTAACTAGTAAGTTGGACCGGCCTGCCTGTTGCGGCTATACACATACAATTAAATTTAGGCAAATTGGATTTTAATAATCTCAATTTAATACAGTTGACCGATAATAATCTTAACTTTGAAAATAGCTGTCACTGGTCCCAACTTTCACACTATTTGTTTTCATTGGACCTCCGTTAAAAATAACTTAACATCGTTAAGTTTTTTTCAAATTTTAAACAGATATTTTAGGGCTTCTGATCGGAATGATGATACGAGTCGATTGATGTAAAACTTACCTCCAAAAAGTAGTCCAAACGACTAAAGGATGCTTCAATTCCGGTGTTTAAACTTTTAATTAACAAAAATCAAGTTGTTTAAAGCGCCATTTCGAGTTAAGTTTTACTTTAATTGATTTGTATTCTCATTCCGATAAAACGACCTAAAACATCAGTTTAAAATTTAGAAAAAACTTAACGTCGTTAATTTTTTTTAACAATATAGAGAGAAACCTTATCTATTAATGAAAATATATGTATGCTAAACAACAATAACCAAGTTTTATCTCGGTCACAAAAACCACTTTTAAGATCTAACAAATTTTTGTATGCTCCATTACTATGAAATTACATATAACACATCACAAAAATAAATGTGTAGCGGTCCATAAGTTTTGTAGCCCGGATATATATTCATATAAAGATTCTCATATTTCTCATTGATGGGGCAATATTATAGAACCGGATAAAGGGTTTACACCATTCCTAGACATGAGGCATATATTATAAGGGCATGGACATTTTACAATAAATCTCATATGTGTTTTAAAACGGTAATAAGTAAAAGAATATTCATTACACGTGTCTTTTTTACTAAAAATGGTGGTGATGATGATGATGATGATGATGATGATGATGATAATGAGTTTGTGACAAAAAAATGTCCCTTAAGAGGCATTAACAATTATGCGTGGCCTAATATCATTGTGCTCAAAGTGGAACCATGACCGTTAATTATATAACCTTTGATTACTGTTGATTCGTCTTTATTATACCCGGGACAATCGGTTATAAGTTGGACCGGTTGAACTAGAAAACTAACTGCGAATGGGACGATTTTTATTTGTATAAACACAAACAAGAAACCAACGCCCGAATCCGTGCTCGGCCGTTTGTTTCATATATTTTTTTTATAAAAACTCGTTTTTTGAGGTTGATTTATTGTTCATCATTATATATCTACAACGGGCATAATTAACGCATAAGTGGACGTTATTATATATGTTGCATAATTATAGACGGTGCCACCTAATAATTACATGTAAATGTACGAAGGTATATACTCCTCGTCAAATTACATGCATCGTATCCGTCTTCCTATACTTTGCTTGCTAAAAACGTACACTTTGTAGTTTGTACCCTTAACTAAGACACACATATAACTTACAAATTATTTATGACTTTATTGGTTTTTTTAAATCGGTTAAGAAAATTAATTTTGTTGCATATGTTCTTTCATCTTTCCCGGAAGTTACTCTCCGTATCCCCATGGAAAAAGACTAAAGGAATTGAGAGAAGACTTTGACTTGACTTGACTTGACTTGACTTGTTAGGTTACGTACCCATTTAAACTTGATTATATCCTTCTTGGCTTCTTCACTAATTAACTTGACTAACACACATATATATATATATATATATATAAAAGCTACACTTGTTTGGGTTAATTAATTAATAAGAATGGTGAAGACTTCTCTTGACATTGATCTTAACGCCGCACCCACTGATCATGATGCCCCCACAGTAAGTGTATTATAATTTGATTCAAATCCATTTATGCTTAGTGAATTATAAGCAGTTATTGTAGCGAATTCAGAAAATTCAGAAATATGTTTTTTTTATTCCTATATCCGCCTTCTGCCAACTGATTTGAACCCTCGGTCTTCAAAGGATGGAGCACCAATTACACCAACAGTGGCAAATTCCAAAAGTTGTTTTCTTACTTATAAACAACTAATATTCCACTCTAAATCCACATTTACACCATTTCATAAAGGGTTGATCAATGCACAACCTACTAATGCTGATATTATTTATAAGACCCTATAATCAGGGACACAACCTACTAATGCTGAAAGTTGTTATTTTGTATATAATGTATATCAATATCAGATTAATGTTGGCGATGAGTCTGATGACACGGTTGCGGACCTAAACAAGATGAGGTTAGAGAACAATAAACTAAGGGAGATGCTAGCACTTGTTTGGGATGGCAACTTCCTCGAAAATCATGTTAACAAGCCAATCCAAGACCCTGATCAGTTCTTGAGGTCTAATCCAAACAAAAGAAAGTCGAAAGAGTGTGATTATGAATGCAACACCACGGAGAGCGCGGAGCGTATCACAAGAATTTGTAGATGGGGGGATTCATCTGATCACAACACCATGGTACTTTTTGCCTTTTAAGAACAAATACTTTTTTTTCTTAGTTTTGGCTTGAAATCTAGGCGTTTTCGCTACGAAAACGCCATCTCCGACAACAGTCCAAACAAAAAAAAATTACTAAAAGATATATAGCCAAAAAGTAATTTAATAGAGAGAGATCAAGAGAAATAATCTTTTATAATATTCGTTGAATCGCTGTGATGATCATATCAACATGAGTCGTTCATTCGTATTTTTGATTGGTAATTTTTGACGGACTATGTGTCGTTGACACGTACATCCTTAATTATGAAAATTAGATACATGATGAGATTTTCTCGTAGTCTTTTCGGTATGGTGATTCCTTGGTAAATTTTATTGACGAATATTTTATCTAACATCTACAATATCCATATATGCATTTTTTCTAAAATCAACAGATTATTGGTTTTAGGAGTGTAAACAAGTTTAGCCGATCAAAGCCCGAGTTTGATTAGGCTAGCTAGGCTTGTTTACTGTATATTAATATATCAGGGATTTGTAATATTAATTCGGGCGAGACCGGTTAGATTGATTTTATCAGGATCAAATATATCAAGATGATTCATGAGATCTTATCACTCATAACATAGGCTCTGCTCTGCCCCCAACATCCCAACCTCAACAGAGCAGTTGCTTCTGCTCCATTTGTTGTTTTATTCTTTAGTCGCATCTTATCTCAAAACCTGTAATATTCAAATTACACATCCACCAAGAAGCACCCCAACATCTGATTACCTACCATACATTGATCCATCAACACTACCAAATCTCTACACCGCCTACCTCGATCTTTTGTTATTGATTTAAGATCTCTTTTAAATCAAATCCCCCATTCATCCGTAATAACCCAAATCCCATTTTCACTTTGTACATTTAAAAAGGAATCATCATCAACTAAAATTTTGAAGAAAATAGTTTGCCCGCCAGGTGTTTGACAAAACGCCTCAATGAAATAATCTTTGTTTTTGGTGTTTTGAGGAGGGGAGGGCAACGGGTGGTTGCTCTCCTCCTTCCTCTTTGGTTCGGGTGTTCATTCCTCAAACTCAACTCGAGTTTTGTTTTATTATTATTTTTCTTGGTGTGGTACTTGGCTACCGGGGTGTTTTGTGGGTCGGGGGTGGTATGACCGGGGCTATTGAGGAGGTTGTTTGGCCGTGTCCGTTTAGAGGCTTCCACTGTTGCCCGGATGGATTACCGGGGTCCAAGGGGGTTCGATTGGCCGCACATATTAAACGGCTTCATTTGTCATCGGATGACAAGAAAGAGACCTTACGGGAGGCGATCTCGACAAATTTGGATTTGTTTATTTCGGTTGGTGAGGCTTTAAAGGTCTCACGTAGGTGGATGTGTGGAGCGTGTATGGAGTCACATGCTCTCCGTCGGGGGTGCCATCATGATGACGGGTCGGTCTGGTACAAGTGTGTCACGGGAGATGTGGAGGAATATATAGTGGGGATTGCGAAGCCACATGTTGGGAGGGAAGTTGTCGCGGTGGGAAGGGTGGAGGTGGATGTAGCTCTCCTTGAGCGTGTCTTCACTCTTCCTATTACGACTGTTAAAAACATTCCTCATAGTTGTCGTATGGCTTTTTCCCAAGCCTTAGTGGGTGCTCTGGGTAAGGTGGCGACTATGCCAGAGTCTGTTGAGGCGTGGGTGAAACTGTTGTTGTTACCACGTTGCACCTTACGAGTTTTCAGACCTTCTAATCGTCAGCAACGCAGGTCTGGCAATAGAAAGTCTGAGCAATGCCGAATTATTCAACGGTCGCTATCCGCTTGGGGTGACCGTGACGGTTTCTTTAAGCTCCTTATATCGCTTTTTAACCAACGCCTAGGAGATGCCCCAGGTGGTGATGCGTTTGTACCCGAGTCTGACAACGCCGGGTTGGGCGCCAATGTTAAACAATGTTTGCGAAAAGTTGCGGACGGGCATTTCACTGCTGCGGTCAAGGTATTATGCTCTTCAGGGGTTGCACCTTTCGGTAAGGATACTTTGAACGCTTTGTTGTCTAAGCATCCCATCATGGCACCTCCGATTATGCCTGCTTCCTTGCTTTCTGAGTCTCCCCTTGTCGTGGACGTTGATAGTGTGCTTGGGTGCATTAAGTCTTTCCCTAAAGGGACTTCGTGTGGGCGGGACGGTTTGCGAGCCCAACACATTTTAGATGCGTTGTGCGGAGAGGGGTCTCCGATTGCGGATGGTTTGCTCAAGGCTATCTCTGCGGTGGTTAATTTATTTTTGGGGGGAAGGTGTCCTAAGGTGTTGGCAGAGTTTGTTGCGTCTGCCCCACTTACGCCGTTGCTTAAACCGGACAATGGGATTAGACCTATTGCCGTTGGGGCCATTTGGAGGCGGTTGGTCTCTAAGGTGGCTATGAGGGGTGTCGGGAAGGAGATGGTTAAATACCTCGGTGACTTTCAATTTGGGGTGGGAGTCCCCAGTGGGGCAGAGGCCGTGCTTCATAGCGCGAACAGGTTTCTAAATCAGTTTCATTCGGATGGGTCATTGGCTATGCTTACTGTTGATTTCTCCAATGCCTTCAACTTAGTAGATAGGACGACCCTTCTACATGAGGTTCGGAGTCGATGTCCTTCCATTTCTCTTTGGGTGGATTTTTTATATGGGCAGTCGGCTAGGTTATATGTGGGTGATACTTTCATTAAATCCACCACTGGGGTTCAACAGGGGGACCCTCTTGGGCCTCTCCTTTTTGCCTTAGCTTTGCACCCACTTGTTCACCAAATCAGAGATCGATGCAAGCTTCTCTTTCATGCTTGGTACTTGGATGATGGCACGATTATCGGGGATACTAGAGAGGTAGCCAAAGCATTAGATATTATCAGGTCTGAGGGGCCTCGTTTGGGTCTTGAATTAAACGTTAAGAAAACAGAATTATTTTGGCCAACATGCAATGGGGTGAAGGCACAGGAGGGGTTGTTCCCTTGCGGGATTGGAAGGCCGGTGCTTGGCGTGAAACTCCTTGGTGGTGCTGTAAGCCAGGATGCGGGGTTTATCAGCAGTTTGGCTATGAAAAGGGCATCTAGCGCTGTGGAACTGATGAGCTGTCTCCCAAGACTTCGGGATCCTCAATGCGAGCTTCTTTTGCTTCGCTCATGTATGGGAGTCGCCAAGCTTTTGTTCGGTTTGAGAACATGCCAACCTATGTATGTGGGGGAAGCTGTTTCTATATTTGACAATGGTCTTCGAAGGGCGATTGAGGACATCGTGGTTTGTGGAGGTCCGTTCTTTGGGGATCTCCAATGGAGGTTGGCGTCACTTCCGATCCGTTATGGGGGGTTGGGTCTCTGTTCGGCCGAGGATGTATCTACATATGCTTTTGTGGCTTCGAGAGCACAGTCGTGGTGTTTGCAAGACCATATTCTTCGGGGTTGTGATATTTATGGGTTGGACTCTGATTATGGGTGTGCGATGGATCGTTTACGTACTTCACTTCCAGATTTTGATCTTAGCGGGTTCTCTAATAAGAACACCGCCCCCCCTAAAGCCCAACATGTTGTGGCGAGTGCCTTATTTAGTGGAATCGTCAAGAGTTTAGAAGTGAAGTTTGATCTATCCCCTCGCCAAAAGGCGGTGTTTGAATGCATTCGGGCTCCTCGGGCTCAGGATTTTCTAACGGCTATCCCCATTGAAGGATTAGGCCAACGTATGTCGGGTTTGGAGTATCGGGCTATCCTTAAGTACCGGTTAATGATCCCTATGTTCCCGACGGATGAACCTTGCCCAATTTGTCGCAAGGTCTGTTTGGATTCTTTTGGTGACCATGCGGTGCATTGCAAAGAATTGCCTGGCTTTAAATACAGACATGATCTGGTTAGGGATGTTCTGTGTGATGTTCTTAAACGGGCAGGGATTTCTGCTAAAAAAGAGGCCCCTGTTAACTTTCTCACGGATCCTATTGAAGGGAGGTCTACTTTACGACCAGCTGATATTCTTGTGTTCGGGTGGGCAGGGGGGAAACACGCCTGTGTGGATCTTACAGGAGTGTCTCCTCTTGTTGGGCTCAGGGACCGTGGGTTTGTTGTGGGTCAGGCTGCGTTGAAGGCTGAATCGGGCAAAGTTGTTAAACACGAGAAAGCTTGTTTAGATAATCAACATGTCTTTCTACCATTTGCCTTTGATACATTTGGTTTTCTGGCTCCAGAGGCTGTGAAATTTTTGAGTAGGGTTCAGCGCGTCGTACACAGAACCTCTTCAGCTTCTAGGTCCCAAAGCTTCGTTTTTAGCAGGATTGACTTTGCTGTTCAAAAGGGGGTTGCGGCGCAGCTTGTTGCCCGTTTGCCTGCCACTTTATTGTAATCGTTTTATAGTAAATTATATAAAACTTCAGGAAATCGTTTTGATCAGAATTTATCAATATACATTTATAGTTACCTTTAATATATTTTAAGCATAACTTTTATATATAACATAATATATATTAATTAGTTTTTTATTATAATTTTATATATATAATAAGAATCATATAGAAATATATATATATATCTGTCTATAATATATATATAAATAAAAACATAAAAATTCTATGTGTCGCGATGTGGTCGTTTCCCCTTTTTTTGAGTCACCAGATTTGCTTAATTTTTAAATAAAGGCTTCTCATGCATTTGACCCGAATTCACGGATATGGGTCTCATCAAACCCATATATTTCTTGAACGTGATATAACATCTCATTACATTAAAAACTAATCTCGCCAAATATTTGATATAAAAATCCTATAAAGTAGGGATATACTAAAAATTAATATATGATTTATTTAAAAAAAATAAATATTATTTATAATTAAAAAACCAATTTTATAATAAGAAAATAAACGGGTCTTGGGTCTCATCAAACTCATATAGCTTTTAAACCGGGTTATAACATCTTATTTATTTGTAAAACAATTTTCATACAATAAAAAAATAAAAAAACAAATAATATAAACAACCCCCGTAATACGGGGGATAAAAACTAGTATATATATATATACATACACACACTTAATATATGAAGTAAAAGGTATAAAAATAATCTGTTTAAGCTTGTAAGCTGACTCAAGCTCGAAAAAGGAAGATTGAGCTCCTTCAAGCTCAGCTTGTTTATAATAGCTTGACTCGTTTACACCACACCAATCACCAATAGTTATTCAATATTCACGAGTGACCACCGAGCTTTGTTTGTATAAGTAGTGACTGAAGTTTAATGTACATATTTTGTAGGTAGTCAAAGATGGATACAAGTGGAGAAAGTATGGCCAGAAGGTGACCAAAGACAACCCATCTCCTAGAGCGTACTACAAGTGTTCTTTTCCTTCTTGCCCAGCTAAAAAGAAGGTCATCTAGCTAGCTATTAACTCATAAATCAACTAAAAAACATTGATAAACGATTTTAGGGGCGGGTCATGTCTTAGCTGATGCAACCGATGCTAACTAATATTTAAGAACGGCCGTATATAAAGTGGAGATTTATCCCTGGGATATGGTTAAATCCTGTTTTTGATAAAAATGTTAAAATCCTCGCTAAATCAGCAACAAAGTTATTGCTGTGTCAAGTTTCTACTAGCTGATGTGCTAACACAACTAGTTATTTGCAACCAAAATTTAACACCAAACAAAATGGTTGCGAATTTAGCGACTAGTAATAAACTGTCACAAAACAGCGACCACATTCACTGCAAGAAATTTGATCTGATATGACGAGCCAAATGTCCGTCGTTAAAGATCACCAATAGCAACGACTTGTCATTGGCAAGTCATTAGCAACGACAATACACAAAAGTTATTTTTATTTGTTCTCAGAATTTGTGACTGTTTATTTTTGTTCTCAAAACTGGCAAAACGCAAAAGAAAAGGCTTACAAATTAAGTTAACTGCATTTAGAACAACATTAGGATAAAGTGAAAAAATAAATTAAAACTTAAATATCCAGCAAAAAAAATGAGAAAACAAAATAAATCAATTCAAATGAAAATCTGGTCAGAAAATAGTAAACTAGTAAAACTAAAAATAAAATTCCACCCAACCAACTATATATTTCGTGATTGTGTTTCATACACTCCTTTAAGAAATCATACACAGTTTTTGAATATAAACTAAAACGTTTTATCTGTTGTCGTTTCTCCTAGAGGGGTATGAAAAGCATAACCCTTGTCAAAATTTGAGACCATATTAATTAGTTGTTACAAAAACAGGCGCATCAGTTCAACTGGTCTTTTGTGACCAAGTGCATGCCATTTTGACCGCTATTTCAATCAATTGTTTTATTTATTTATTTTTAAGTTTTCCAAAATAGTAGTTGCAAATACTTAGTAGGAGTGGAGTAACTTATTAAGATAGTTTGTTATAACTTGTTCAATTCAAAATGAAACATATATGTCTGTCTTTGACTCTGAAGAATAATATAAAATGTAGCATTTGTGATTCAATTTCAGGTACAAAGAAGTGTGGATGATGTGAATTTACTAGTTGTCACTTATGAAGGTGAACACAATCACCAGAAAAGAATGGGGAACGAAGAAGAAAATGTCAACTCTAAACTTGATCAAGTCTTGGTTGAAAAGGTGGCAAACTCTTTAAGAACGAACCCTGATTTCATTCAAGAGCTTGTACAAGCCATTTCCTCCAAAATGTTGGAATACAATTAATTACCCGCTCTTCGATAGATAGCATACAATATGTTGGAGAATTTTCTAGTTGCAGGAAAGGATAGAAATAATATAGCCGGGATATATTTTATAAATTTTGTATGGATATTTTGATTCTTTATAGTACGTGCTTGGATAACAATGCAACAATTTTTGTCTGACATGTTGAACCTTTAGCGACAACACTTTTACGAATGTCGTTGACATAGATGGTCGTCGCATGTTTCGTGTCTGTTTGTCATGTCTTTTTGCATTTCATCCCATTGTAATTGAGAATTTGTGATGGTGAATTGGACACACGTTGAAAAACATTACGCCTCATCATCCGGCGACTCACCTACTTCCTTTTATATTTGGTTAAACTTGTCTTGATATTTAGCGGGTTAAGCTAAACGTATTCTCCTTGTGTACTTGTCATACCCTCTCTTCTAGACTTTTAATACCTTTTACAATTTTATTTGACATATTACTACCCTCTAATATTTGTTGTTATTTCAAGTCTTTCTTTAAAATATCAAATAAAAAACCTTACAGTTTATTTTTATTTGTTTTTCATTTTCTCTCTTTTTTATGTTTACTGTTCTTTATCTTAATAATTATATTTGTTATTAAATGCTTTATAAAATGTATTTAAAGAATAATGATATAACGTCTTTATAAGAACAATAAAACATTTTGTATAAGAACAATATAACGTCTTTTACGGACAAAAAAATCATTTTAATTTTTATTTGTTAAGTTTGGAGGCATAAGATAAATGTGACATGACATGAGAAACGAACCAACTTGTTGATTAATTCGTATGTTATTTAATCTCTTTTATTGATTGAAAAATGTGATTTTTATTTTTTAAAAAAAAGAGGTAAGCTATCCCTAAAAATTATTTTTTAATAACACTAAAATAGATAAAATATTCTTTTTAATTAAAGAAACGTTTTTTTTTGCATGAATAATAATTTTGGTTATTTTTAACAACTAAAAAACTGTTTTATAATATGCAAAAAATAATAAAAAAAATAAAATAAAAACTCTTTAAAGTATGAAAAAAACTGTTTTTAAATAATGATAACAATAGATAACAAAATGACAAAGGAAAAAATAAAAAGGTTTAAATCATATTAATACAAAACTTTAAGAAAGAGGTATGTTTAGTAAAACTGAATGAGAGAGAGGTACGGTTAGCAGCACCCTATTTAGCCCGTATGAAAAATCATACAATAACATATATATATATATATATATATATATATATATTGCTATAATTTGACAGCATATATGCTAAAATGGATAATCAACTTGTTCAACCATAAAATAATAAACATAAAATGTACCAACTTAAATTATAGTAACAAACTAGCAATAATCTACAACGTTAAGTGGATTTTGTCAAAATTAATCAAACATACTTCAATAGACTTAAAATATTCAACTTTTAATTTAAACGTATCAAAATAACCCTAACACACTTTAATTGATTTAAAATACTCGGTCTATTAAATTTTCTTTATCATTTGAAGTGTGTGTACCTTCATATCTTCTAGATCATCATCAATGAAACTTTCATCATCGATAATGGTACTAGGACAATCACAAAGGTGTAAAACCCTACACAGATCTCAGATCTAAGGTTTAATTAACTATAAAAGATCTAGTTCATAGTTGCTCTTGATAATTATAGATTATCTATATGTATTAGTATTAATTGTATATATATGTGTATGTATAATTGATGTGTAGTGAAACACACTTACTTTCCGTATCATTTTTATCATATTTTAATTGTTTTTTAGTTTAATTATTAAGTTTTATGGTTTGTTTATGCTTGATTTTACAAATATAATTGTTTACTTGTAGGTTGTGAAGTTTGGTGGAAAAAAAAGTTAAATTGAAGAGTTTAGGGGCTTAATTGTTCAACTTTCAAAGTTTAATCAAGGCCCGACCCAAGCCCACATCTTAAAAGCCTTTTATATTATTATATTTAATTAATATTAAGAGTTTCCAGCCATAATTCATTGAAAAATCCCGAAATACAAAAGAAACCCTAGGCAGCCAAAGCTGTCCGATCGGAACAGCAGCCGCCGGCAAGAAAAGAAGAAAAAAAGGAAGAAAGCTTGGCGGCTGAGGGGCTTGACAGCTGGAGAAAGAAGAAGGAACCTTGGGGCAGCAGCTAGGGGCTTCAAACAATCACAAATCTCAGCCATAATACTTAGTAAAACATCTTTAAACTTTACTTTTTGTTCAAGAACCCTAACTCTATTGATTTGGTCTTTTGATTTGAATTGTTTTGCAATTGATTGATAGTTTGACTTATAATTGATTATGTTTGGATCTTGAATGAGTTTTATAATGTTTATGATGATGTTTATGGTGTTTTTCTTAAGTATGCATGGCTGTCCAAAAGTGATGAGTAGCTAAACTTGTTTGTTCAACCTAGGATAGATGATTGTTGTGTAGTTTTGACTTGTTTAATGGATTGTTAATGTTCAAGACTTAAATTATTGATGTAAAGTTTAACTAAACCATAAATTAGATTGTGTGTGATGGCTGTGTTTTATTTGTTATTACTTATAATCCTCTTGCATTAGTTAATTGAATCGGTTTTGATTAATTGATTGCTTGTTAAGCTCTTTACTTGGTGTTTTCGGGTTTATTTGCGGGGTGTACAACCGTAGGGATAAGTGGGTAATATAATCATCTAAAATCAGTTAGAATACATCTTCTTTGAGACCGAGAGGTGATAAGAAGTAATATTGTCTCATTACTTTTACTTGTTAGAATTAAGACCGCGCGAGAGCGGGTTTTTGTCTTGTCAAGTTTGAGTGTTTATGTGCAATTAGTTGGTTTAATTTGGGTTAAGTTAAATTGTTCCTCTATCCTTGGTTGCGTAGTATTCGTTTCTATTAGGCTAGTGTGTCGGTGAGACCGAGAGGTGAGTCGACATTTGAACACGTTAATAATTGTTTTTCCGGTTTATTCTTTAAAATCAACTAAAATAAGTTAGAGTTTGTTAGAGAGACTGAGAGGTGATTTGACTTTCTTAAACAAGTTTTAGTTGTGTCATCTTTTATAACCGGTGTCGTGAATATTTTCAATCCATTGTCTTGTTATATCTTTCAACATGATTCATTCCTAGGTAGACGTTTTTACATATTGAATTTAAATCAAAGTTTTCTAAAAGTGTTTTGTCAAACGTTTTCGTTTAGTTAAATTAATTTAAGTAGTTAAATAAAATCTTAAAAATTAAATAAATATTATTTTGGTAAGTCTTGGTTAGAGTTTTCTTAATCATAAACGTTTTCACGTGTCTTTGAGTTCGACATCCGGACTTCCTTGATGCTATACTATTTATGATCGGTACACTTGCCGGTTTTGTGTGGTTTCTATAGGATTTTCGTTTTTAAAAATCTAAAGCTTAATTGTTATTCGTTCTTTATTTACATTATACATTTTCACACATCAATAATATATGAGGATTAATTAAGATGAAGCTTGAGACGAAATCTGGACAGAGGTTCGATACGTTAAATCTCAAAACTTAAATTACGCAGAGGATGAACCTCTATATATATGAAGATGAGTCTAGTTCGTTACACATTCCGTAACGAACTAGCCACCCACTTCGTTACAATACATCAATTAAACAAACATAACGAACCACCCCCTGATTCGTTAAACATCCTTAACGAATCAGGAGGAAACTTAACTTATGGTCTAGTTCGTTAAACATCCTTAACGAACTAGATGGTACCTCTAACGAACTAGCTTAATTAATAATATCTTTTACGTTAAATAAAACGACAAATACAAACGATAATTACAGAGACTCGAGACGTAAAACCGTGTACTAACAAAAGGGAGGAGAGAGGAGAGAAAGGGGTGTTAAGACTTGTGTCACTGCCACTTTTAAAGTCTGAGCTAACAACCTAGACTGGTAATTGGATAGTTCCAACGTTTCATATGGTAAAAGTCTTAGATAATTCTCCAATTGTCGGTGGTTGGAGAAGGATCTTGGAGATAGATCACTTGTTTAAATTGTGTTGCTAAAATGTACGGTGGATCATCATAACTTTCACTACCAACATAATTTTCACGGTTGTTGCCAATAACAACGGTATTTCCTTTCTTAATTAATCATCCTTACCTGATATGTTGAAGCATTTACAATGAAAGAGCACAATTGAGTAACCACTTAAATAGTTTAATTCTATGATATCCTCTAGTTGACCATAAAATGGTTTAACATCTCCCAATGAAACAACATCATCGTTCTCATATGTATACATTTTAATGAGTTAACTGGTTAAGAAAAATCGACAGCATGTCCTCTTAACTCCCCGAACTAGTATGCTTATAAATTGCAAACTCGAAAAAAGTACGAGAAATATCTGCTTTTTTTTCTTAAATGTCAATCCTTTAAAATAAAAATATATCTTAAATGAAATAGAATTTTAAAAAAAACAGTCTCAAATTCAAAAATATTTCTATTAAATACATTTTGGATTGTATATACAAATTTCTAGAGAGTATCTCATGCTATATTCAAGTACTAGGTAAAATATAAAACTTTATATATATATATATATATATATATATATATGTGTGTGTGTGTGTGTGTTATATACATTTTGATAAATTGTAAACGTCATATAATCTAACAGTATTACTATAAGGTATCACATTGTTGTTTTATTTAAAATAATCTAACATACAAAGACAAACAATTCTGCAAATCAGAGTTTACTAAAACTTTCGCGGAAACGTTAACTTTAATCATTCAATACAAAAACATTCGATCTTTTCTTTAAACATAATATACAACATCATAATCAAAATATCAATTCGCTTCTATCATCATATGCCAGTCTTTCAATTCATGCAATGTGCCCTCCTCATGCTAGCTCATTAAACACATTCACCTGCGTGCATATTAAAAGTCAGCTACGCTGAGTGAGTTCTAGTTAATCAGGCAACATACAATTCATTCTCATACATTTCTTCCCGCATCCGAAGACACGTATTAATACCTTAACCTTGTATAAATATCCATAAGAGGAACGCCACGTAATATCTATTAAAAGAACTATTACTATTGCCCATGCTATATATTCTCCATAGAATGAACACTCTATATATTTACCATATAAGGTACACCCTATATACTTTTCATAGAAGAACACCCTATATACTTTCCATAGAAGGAACACTATACTATCAATAGAAGGAACAATACATTATCCATAGAAGGAACACTATGCTATCCATAAAAGGAACACTATGCTATCCATAGAAGGAACACTGTATATAAGTTATTATTTAACGTCCATGTAAGGAGCTAATCACTTCCCTTGGAAATACGTACAATATCCGAAGATCGTTCACGTACCGAAAAGCAATCATTCGTATTTATCACATATATCATACATGTCATACACTTACCACTTAAGGTAAGTGTATTAACATTTTACATTGAGTATGCACACAGCCCCGAAAACATAACAAGGAAATGGGGCTAGAAACTCACCTGGATCCTGTTGCGTTCACCGTTAATCGTTATCCCCTCCTTAATTGTGCATGGCTAACTTTTATATTTATATATTTGTTAATTAACCGTATAATTGATTAAGTTGGTATTTTAGTTAACCAATGTATTTTCTAAGTTGGGCTTATTTGTTAAGCTCAAGATGATGGACTAGTTTGTTTTAGGCAGAATATGGGCTTAATATTAGCCAAGCCATCCCAACTGTCCATTTAGGCATCTGGGCCCAACTGGGTTCAGGCCCACAGACCACACCAAGTCCAAGTGGCCGAGAACTCTTGGCAGAGAAACCATGTTGACCAAGAACCCTTGCGTTGACCGAGAACCTATGCTTTGACCGAGAACCCTTGGTCACCAAGAACTCAGGTCACTAAGAATTCTCGTGGACCGAGAACTCATGCTGACCGAGATCTCTTGTCTGATACTATCAGTCTTTATTTTCTATCTTTTATTTCATTTTCAAGCTCAGGTAACTGTTTAACAGTTCATATCATAAATTTTAACCATCATTCCTATTCTTCTTAACCGTTTAACGTCCAATATCATCCCACTGTCTAGATTTAACCTGTTTCTAACATAAAGCTTGAACCTTTATTACTTTAAAAACCCGATTTAGGTAAAAAGCTTAAATCTTTATTGATTTTAAACCCATTTTAGCTAGACCCTTAGCTAATGAGTAGAATGAGTGCATCCATAACATCAAGTTTGAAACTTTATGATTTGTCTAAACCCGATCTACTCTAGGTTTGTATCTTGCTTGTATATCAAAGATCTATCCAGATTTAGCTTGGTTTGATCTTGGATTCTTGTTCTTGCTTGCGACCGTAAGTTAGTATGTATGTGTGTGTTTTGAGAGTGTAGGGAATATTATGGATAAGATGGATGGAAATGGAAAGAATTAGGGTTTAAGGGGGTCTTTATACTCCCTTAAGCCCATGGACCTAAGGCCCATCTTTCCATTTTAGTCCATGATTAATTCTATCTAATTAGCCTACTACCTTTCCATCTTTAATATTTTATTATTTCTTTATCAACTCAAGGAAACTTGTCTATCTTAAGTAATAATATACTAATTATCATTACTGAAATTTTGGGATGTTACAAGTATTCCCTCCTTAAATGGTTTCGTCCCCGAAACCCAGCTTATTCCTTGTAAAAGGAACACTTCCTATATTCACACACTTTATTGGATCGTCTTTGCTTTTTGGGCTACCCTTCTTACTCCTGACTTTGCAGTCACCGAGTGGTGTTCACGTGTTTTAGCTATTAAGGTAGCTTATCCATGAAGCCCTCGATGAACCAAGTCTCTTGCTCTGATTCAGCAAGTCTCACCTCGTCTTTCATTGCATTCATACTATTAACACTAGAGCCCTAAGCGACATCCTATCATAGCACAAATAATCGCCATAACCAAAATCCATTCATGGCAATTTTATATCATAATTAATTCAAACAACTCCAGTGAAAACTTTAAAACAAATAAATAAAAACACGCCTCAATTCATTAATAAATCAAACATAGATTAAAACTTATGGCTAGTAGCTAGCCTTCTTGAATGGTCTTTTCTAAGCATACGGAAGAAATTGTTAATCCTCATGCATTTTTCTCTGCTCCGCGCTCTTCCCTTGGCTTCCTGCAGTCCCTTGCTAGGTGTCCATGCCTCCACAGTCTTGACACCTATGGTGATCCTTGCACTCCCAGAAGGAATGTCTTGCTTTCCCACACCTGTAGCAAACACCTAATCTCATTCTGCACTTTCCCGGGTGCCTCTTTCCACATTTTCACAAACAATGAACTCCTCATGCGTTGCCTTCTTCTTATGTGGATCCTCTTCGTTAGCTTCATTTGGTTTTGGGGTTGGGTTCTTTCACTTCGGTTCAGTCGTCTCCTCTTCACTGATGGCAAGGTCCTCATAAACCATCTCGGCTATTTTATACGGCCGAGTCAAATGTTGCCGGTTTACTAGCCTTTACCAAAGTGCGAACATTCCGCGGAAGTCCCCTGATGTAACACTTGATCCTCTTAGCTTCAGTGTTCACCATGTTAGGTACCGGCCTAGACATGCGGTTGAATTCAGTAGTATACTCACAGTGTTTCATCTTTCCCGCCTTCAAGTTTAGAAACTTCATCTCAGCCCTTTTAACTTCGGCATCAGCACAGAACGTCTTCATCACCAACTCTTTCAAAACTATTTTTATTGAAATTATAAAAGATGTAAGTACACATCATAAAGAATGCTACAAATATGAATACAACAATGAGATATAACAATTATAATTTTGATTAAAACGTTTAATATTGCAACAATAAAATCCAAACTTCGTAACTTAAGCCACCATTTCAATCCAAACATCCATACATCCAGTCCAAACGTTCATAAATAATTTTCCAAAATCCAAAAAAAATAAATAAATAAAAAAAAATAACAAAGTCTCAAAATAAAAAAAAATAACAATGAAGACAAGTAATTACCTTTATTACTCAATAAATGGTACTATAACCATTTATTTTGAAATCTTCTTCAACTTATGAGTTAATGTTTAAAATTAAATTGTTTATCAAGTGGATAATTTATTTATAGAAATTGTACTTGACATCCTATGTGGATAACCTATTTAAATGACACGTGAAAAAGATGTATTGCTTTAACAATATAGTAAGATTAACCCATATGTTGACCCATTTGTGTTTATTTTATTTTTAAAAAAATATATTATATATAATAAATAAACTATTTATGCATGAAAAAGAAAAATAAAAAACTTTTGAGTCAAACGATTCGTGTTCGGGTCAACCCTAAGATCTACCAATGAATACAGACGATTAATCATATATCACAACCCTAAGATCTTAAATGGAAACACTAGGATACAAACGATCAACGAATCATCCACATTAAGAACCGCAATCCAAAATTAATAAACAACTTGAAATCGATTTGAAGTATGTTATCGGAATCAAATCTAAAATAAATAAACTTGAAATAATAAAAACGGAACCTATCTCGCCATTTAATATTCTTGTTTGATGTCGCTAATTTATTTTGTTGATTTGTTTGATATCGCTGGTTTGTATTACTATTTGTTTGATATCGTCGATTTGTTCTATGGATTTGGCTGACGTCGCAGATTTGTTTTTATGAAGAAACAACTTACATCACTCTTTGTTATCACACATTCACTTATTAAGTTTTATAGGTATTAATGGACAACTTATATCACCATTTCATATAATTAATATATGTTTTTCTTGGACAAGCAATATCTCCGCATATTAAGTGTTTTAGTTGTTCATTGTATTATGGCTAACCTATACAAACCATCATATCAACGTCCCATCAGATTCCAAATTATTCCTAAAACTCTCACTTATTCCGCAACACCAAACCTCCACATTCTCGCATGTCTCATAGTTTGCAGCCCCAAACCCACCCATAAACGTTTCCCCACAACACCCTTGTTTGTCACCTCCTCGTTTATCCTCTGCCACATCAACAAATGAACATCCGCAAACCCAGCCAGCGTTGTGGATGTTCTAATATGTTTTTCTCATGAGACCCAAATATTTTATTTATTTAATATTTCTTTATTCAATTGATATTAAAAGATTGTTTAAAAAAAACCACATAAGTTAAAAACAATGCCATATAAGTAAAATAACTACAGTTAAAAAAATGCCATGTGAGTATAAACAAATACAAAGTTGGTTTTTATTATGATAGTTTTCCTGTATTTTACTTTATTAAATCTAGTAGTTTATTTACCTTTAATATACTTTCAATATAAAAGAAAATGTTATATAGTTTACCATAGCATCCTCAAAGGTTTCTTTATTGTAACTAGAAGTCTAGAAATATACATCTTAGAAAGACAAAAGTGGAGCAACGTACGCAGGTTGGTGCGTAAATCCTTGATGCTTTATTAATTACTAGTATGTGTGCCAGCGTGTTGCGGCGGGGACGCAATTGGGATGTTCGGTATGAGCTTGGTTTGCGGTGCGGGGGTGATGCAATGAGATCGAATTTGGTCAAGCTTGATTAGACTTGTGGGCCATCTAAATGAAGACATGACTATAAAGTTGAATAAGAAACGAAATCATTCTAACGGGTCAACTTTGAGCAAAACATAAGTCTATGCCGTTTTAAATAATATTAAATGAAAGTTGCATGTTGTTCCTTCTACATAATACTTTAACAAATTGTTATCTATAATTCAATGTTGCAAATTGTTGGATCTAATTTCTCAAATCATTGTTAACAACCTACTATTTACAGTTCAAGTGTTGACTCGTTACATGACCCACCAAAGATTATGGGCAATGGTAATAGATCCATCCATCTTGGAGGCATTGAAAGGATTATGGGAAATGGTAATAGATCCATCCATCTGGGAAGCATTGAAAGGGTTGCAAGGGGTTACAATACAAGGGAATGAACCTTCTTCATACCTTTAGTGACACGCGAATTATGACATACCGTCAAATTATGACATGTAAAAACCTCATGTCATTAAATATTGTCATCGTTTATCAAAATTTAAAGAAACAATGACACATATTTTTTCCAACTAAAAGTTTTAAAAAAAAACACGGGCTACACTTTGGTTGTGTGTCATGTTTAGACTGTCACTTTATAATTTCTAGGGCTGGTAGTCTGGTACAAAACACTCATTGTTCATCCCAAACGGTCAGATCTCATCATCATTCATTCGTTCATCACCTCTCTTCGTCGATTTACGCACCGATTCAAACACTCATCTTTCACCTCTCATCCCAATCGTTCACCACTCAACATCATCACTTCTCATCGTCGATTTTAGATTAAGATGGCTCTGATTGTTGATTTACGGTATAATTACTCACCGGAACTGCTTAATCTATTAGTTTTAGTCTTCAATTTTGCATAAATTGTTAGGTTTAATATGTTGACATGATTGTTAGGTTTAATCGCTGATTGTTAATTTCAGAAACTGATTACTCACTGTTTATGGTATAATTACTCATCGGAATTGATTAATCTATCAATTTTAGTTTTCAATTTTGCGTAAGTTGTTAAGCTTAATTTGTTAGACATGAGTCTTAGGTTTTTAATCTGTTTAATATGTTGACATCACTGTTGATTGTTAGGTTTAATATGATGGCGTGCTAGGTTTAATGTTTCTAATCTATTTGTTAAGCTTGATTATTGATATCCGACATATTATCAAGGGATTACTGTCGGTATAATCTATAGCGATGCTTGATTATGGGTGCATAGGGAACTAGTTGTCCCAAACCGTGTTTATTACTTTTGTGTTAGGGATTTAAAAGCTTAAGTTTTATTTCAAATGTATACCATGTTAAATCTATTATGATCAGATGTAAACAGAAAGCAATGAGACATGTTCTATTTTTATGGTAAATTCCATTTGATAGTTTGAAGTTATATCATTCATATTCTATTATTTGTTAGTTATAATGTTAGTCATATTTTATTGATCATATACATGTACATAATGTGAATTATCACAAAGTTTTGGTAAGTCAAATTGAGTAGATGACGATTGTTGCTAGAATGACTAACATAACCCTGCATTTGAACAGTTATATTCGTTTACAAAGTTTGTAACGTGGCTTGTAGTTGTGTGTTCTTAAAGAATAGATTCAGCTTAGAATAGAGTGGACTGCAGCAGTTTGGGATTCATTTTTTTTTACCTGCAGTGGACTTACTGGCCTGCAGCCTGCACTGCAGTGGGTTTTCGGGACACTGCAGGCCTGCAGAAGCAAAACCGGCCTGCTGAGCTGTGTGCTAAACATTTACACCTGTGTCGCACGAGCCTTTTTTTGTATATGTGAGATATTAAAGCAGCCTGGAGTCTGAGCCCGAGTTGGCGAGCACCAAAGATCCATTGTCGTTGCGTGTCTCGACAACTTTAGCACTCAAGAACCTGGCTGCAATAAGATACCCACCAGTTAAACTTCTGGTTTTCTTTTCGTTGAAAACCAGAAGAAGACCCAAAGGCTACCCACATTATGATTGCAACAGGGACATGTGTCACACCATACAGAGGCTACCTTCGCAGGATGTTTATGGAATCTGTACCCACTTATAAATCCAATGGTCTGGCTTGGTTGTTTTTGGGGGTGGCTAACAGTGACAGTCTTCTGTATGATGAAGAGTTCAGCAAGTATCTTGCAGACTACCCTGATAACTTCAGATACGACCGAGCTCTTAGCCATGAGATATTACATGTGTTTTTGATCTAATATAATTCAGAATTTACAATCTAATATGTAAAGCTACTGCCATTTTAAACTTCAAACCTGAATGCCAATGACAAGGAAGATTCCACAGGTGACGGAATTCCACGGTGTTCACGGGAGAGGAGTGACCATAATTTGTCGAATTACAAAAGCATAAAACCAATCTGAGGAACAATTACACAATTACTGCTAAATATTCAGGTTTGTTTTTATAATTTGATCTTTCATTAATTCATGTAGATGGTTCTCTTAAATTATAATCGGTTCTTGTATGTAGGTTCAAAACCGTGAATTTGTTAGCACATTTATTATTGAGGATTACAGAGATAACTTTAATCGATGGTAATTTATATAATATTATCTGCTCTTAATGAAGATCTTATGTTATTGTATATTTATATGTTCTTTATATATCTGCATTGCTTGTGAATAGTTCCATAAACATATTGAAGCAGCCATAGCCATGTATAGAGAAATCAAAGAAAACATCAATGAATGACTCAAGTTTTATGTTACTCTTCAGGTATGTATATTGTTTGTTTTTAGATTATATATAATCATTAAGTTATATTCTTATTGTGGTCAAACAAGTATCCATTTATTCATTTTTAGCGGTAAAAAACTGTTTAAATGTTTTAAAAACATGAAAATTTCTTTAATTGAAAAAAAGTTAAATGAAAGTTTAACTATCCAAGAGATGGTGATAAATTTTGAATGATGGAGGTTTAACTATCCAAGAGATGGTGATAAACATGAAAATTTCTTTAATTGAAAAAAAGTTAAATGGAGTTTCTGGAAACACACTCATAAAAAGATGACACACAAATACGTGTCATGAACTTTTCTTGACAGGCCTTCCTTGACAACCATATACGTGTCATCTACCGCTTTAATGACATGCAATGCGCGTCATTAAAGGCCATTTTTCTAGTAGTGCGAAGTCCGTTAATTCCAAATTTTGATGCAGGTTGTGTTGAAACAGTTAACAGGTGCTGATATGAGCATCCATGAAATCTGTGTATGCCATTGCCAATGAAGTCCTTTCAAGCATTGTTCACATAAAAATTATCAAGTTCAAAATAAAAACCATACATGGCTTTATATAGTTGGGTCAATCATTCTCAACAGTCTTGCATGTATACTGAAATTATATTTCCTATGTTTCAATATGCAGCATTAAATTAACCTAAACATTCTAATAAAGATATTGAATCGAAGTTTGATTCTCCTATCAACGAACGCGTTCTATGGATGCGTAAACTCATGAGAAAACAACCATCGTTGAAACTTTTAGACCCATGCTTTAAAACGTTTCAAGATTTGCAAAAAAACTATAAATAATTGTTTTTTATGGGTTACCAAATTGTAACATCCCGAAATTTCTAGAAATAATATTAAATATAATATTCGTGCGGGTAAATTAACTGAGTTAGTGGAATAATAATAATAATAATAATAATAATATAATACTAATGATAAAGGGGTAACGGGCTTGGTTTGATGGAAGTAAAGATGGACCAAAAAGGAAAGATAGGCCTTAGGTCCATAGGCTTAAGGGAGTATAAATACCCCTTAAACCCTAATCCTTTCCATTATTATTCATCACTACACCATAGCCTACACATTGAGAAACACACACAAACACCATCCTTTAACCTGAGCCAAGATCCAAAGGTGAAAACCCGAACCCGTTGATGCTAGATCGTTGTGACGAACCAAAACAACATCAAGACTACACCGTGTCCGTAAACCGACTCGTTTAAGGTACGTTTATATCGAGAACTTGTTCGTTTAAGTTCGGATTTAGTCTGGAAATCATAGATCTTCTTAGTCTGGTAAAAACGAATACAATGAAGCTAAACTTACTGAAATTGATTAACGTATGATAAGTTAATTGTTAACCTAAAGAAACCCATAATAAAGAGGCTTAAATCGCACCGTGTAAACGCGAATGTTTGGATGATTAAGTTATTGGGGTTTGTAGGCGCTGCATAGACGATTCCAATGATACCTAAATCATGATATTTCGTTAAGAAACGAAGATCTAATTGCAGATCCGAGATATGTTGACTGAATATTGTTCTTGACGATTTTGACTTTTGACTCTAAGTCAAGGTCTGGATAAGAACAAGGGTGATTCGTTATAATTGATCATTTCGTTACGCATTCCTAACGAATGGGGAGTACGTGTGGCTTGATAACGAATGAGCCTTTAATTCGTTATCTACCCATTCGTTACATTAGGATAACGAATCAGCTCGCGTCAAGATAACGAACTAAGGCTAACGAACCGAGATAATGAATCAGACGAATCAAGTGATTCGTTACTTGCCCAATTCGCTATGTTCAGCTAACGAATTAGCTAACGAAACAGAGTAACTAAGCGGATAACGAATTTGGGTGTGATTGGATAACGAATTAGACAATAATATGATAAGCTCGACCCCAGCCAGGGGCTCTGCCCCTTGGACCTTGCTAGGGGCTACCGCCCCTAGAACCCCGCTGCCAGGGGCGATGCCCCCGGACCCCCATTCGTTGTGGGTAATGATTGAGACTAGAAAGAAGATATGAATAGTGGTAGTTAATTGACACATGTAATTATTATATAGTTAGTCGCGCACAGCTCAAAAAGGAATAACCATTAACAGAAGAAGTAATCGCACTCAGGTGAGTTTCTAGCCCCATTTCCTTGTTATGTTTTCGGGGCTGTGTGCATACTCGATGTGAAATGTGAATACACTTACCTTAAGTGGTAAGTTTATGCTATAGATGTCATACTATGTAGCTATTATATAATGCTTTTTGGTGTGTGAACGATCTTCGGATATTGCACTTATCGTCAAGGATAGTGATTGTCTAGTGGTTATTAGTGGGTATAAATGCTATGATATGACTTGCTTATTATGTAAATAATGAACTGATAGGAAGTGTGATATAGATAAGTAGAAGTAGAGTGTGATAGAAGTGGATAGGGGTCTAGTAAGAGTGTTAAAGTGACAAAGTGGCATGACGATTATTCGTTATTAAAGTGGCAAAGTGGCATAACGTTATTCGTTATTAAAGTGGCAAAGTGGCATAACGTTATTCGTTATTAGAGTGACTAAGCTGTAGGGGTAAATAAGAGGTTAAGTGGTAAGGTGAGCAGGTTAGATAGTGGACTATGTGTATTCGGATACGTATATAATGCATGTAGTGGTTGTATGATAAGTTGCTTGATTAATTAGAACTCACTCAGCGTAGCTGACTTTTAGTATGCACGCATGTAATTATGTTTTACAAGCTGGCATGAGGATGGCACATGACATGGACTGAACGGCTGGCATCTGAAGATGGAAGAAACAACGTTTTAAATATGATCTTTTATGTTATGATCTAAAGACAAGTTGTACTGTTTTATAAAAGAATGATTGAGATTTTATATTCCGTGAAAGTTTTAAGTAACTCTGATTTGTAGAACTGTGTTTATGAGTAAATCCGACGTTAAAGTGAGTCACCGGGAACGGGGCCTTACACAAATTGAAACTCCGAGACGCTGCAACCTCTTGCTACTTATTAAATAAATGTTGGACGGAATTAGGTATGAATAATTAAAATAAAATTGTGTGTTAGAATCGGGTTGAAAAAATTGCAAATGTGCATCCCGAAGCGTAGAAATCAAAGTCAAAGTGCATGTTTGGTATCTTATGGACCTAAACTGGTTGTAACTCACATGATGTATATGAAAGTAAAAGACTTATTATTTGACAGCAATCAAGTACATGAAAACCACACTTTGACAATAACAAAATGCGGCAAAAATTTCATAAAACTGTGCATGTTGCCCTCTTTTGACAGCAGTAAAACCTGACTAATAGTAACAACCTTTAAATTTTCACATAAGAATTTAACAATTTTTTTTCTTTAAAAAATATTCATATAACATGTTACTCTTGTTCATGTACTTGAGGGTGTTGGAGAAAACGCATATTGTATTGTTATCATTTTTTATTTTTAACTCAATATCATTTTTGCAAGATAGAAATTAGAAGTAATCAAGATAGAAATAACTAAACCATTTCCTATATAGAGTATAGAGTCTAGACACTTACAAACCTTGTAACCTGCAAACGGAAGTTATCATCTTCCCCACCCAACAACCATATACTGCTACAAAATGTCTTGCTTCCTAGTTGCAGTTGCAACAGACACACCACACTCTGAATCTCTTCCTAGTAATCTGTTAACGATTTGTCTGGTATCCTTGGTGTTTACTCAACCACATCCCACATTTTCAGCTTGCAAATTGGATCGGTTATGGTTCAACCTCGAAATTGATTCTTCGTTTGGTCCACCTTGAGTTTCCTTGGCCCGCTACATTTAGCAAATCCAGGACCGTTGAATTTGTTGAGATCTCATGTACCTACAGATGAGACAAAAAACAGTGTTTCAGTTTTTTTTCGTTTAGGCTCACGAACGTACTCAAGCTCGATAAGTGCATCTCGGGCGCGCTTATTTGACAAGGTTATTGTCACACCCCAACCTACGGCAGAAATTCCGGGGCGTGAACTGATTGCCACAGCTCTCAAGGTACTATCATGCAATATTAAATGTGATAATATCTATTAAGTTTAATTAAATAATCAAGTACATCAAACTCATAAATAAACAATTACAATAAACATCCAAAATTAAATTATTGTATCTTATTCTCTAACATGCATCCTAAGTTGCTTCAAACAATCTTGAAAATCACGTCACACGATAACCTGCATATGCGTTAAAAATACAAACAGGTTTTGTCAACAAAAGGTTGAGTAAGTATAACACCAGATTTGAGACACTATATAATAATAAGTAAAAGTGCAAACTGTTCCTGTGGGATATACAGATAAGCCATAGCACATAACAATCAAACAACTATAAAGAAAGCAAACCATAAAGAAAGGGCTCAACCAATCCATATAAATGGGCATAAGTTACCAAGCAAGGACTAAATCGTTGCCATAAAAATGGACATCGGTTGCCGAAATAAGCAAGTAGCATTCAAACAAAGCAAGTAAGCAAATAGCAAGTTAGGCAAACTGATAAACACACAAGGATAAACATTTGCGGTTGAGTACTATATAATATAAAAAAATATATACGAACGCATATGTCCCCAAAACTAGTTAAAATAAGTAAAAGATGTGAGTGAAATACTCACCTTAGCAAGTAAGCAAGAGTGAAAGTAGGCGATATGGATAATGGTATAATGAACGTCACACTCTTCGAGACGGAGTAAGGACAGTCCTAGCAAGTGTAATAACGAGGAAAATGACGTATCAAATGTATAGACCAATAGGGAAACGAGATTTTGACGGGTTTAAAGGGTATAAAGTATTCCATTTAAAGTTTATTATTAAAAAGATTTCTTATAAATTAATATTGTATAAAATATATTTGTCTATAAATATTTGTACTTATATATATATACACACACACACATATTCATAAACTTACCTTTTGTCTATAAAATACTCAACCAAATAATAATAATAATAATAATAATAATAATAATGATAATAAGCTATATTTTCTATTTTAATTATGAAACTTAAATAAACAAAACTTTTGTAATTGTTTATTATATAAACCTTTATAACTTTTATATATATATATATATTTTAACCGAGATTCGGAAAAATACGAGTTAATAAGTAGGTTTTAACACAATTCCAACTAATTATTGTACTTACAATATTTATAATATGATTAAATCGATTAAACATATTATTTAAAATACTTTACTTGGATTAAATTCAAAATTCCAAAATATGGGCTGGAGGGGGTTCGAACCCGCGTCCCCCAGCCACCCAAATTCTAAACAACACAACAACAGCCAACTGTGTTGGCTTGAACTTTGATAAAACCCCACGAACGAATAAATATAACAAACAGATATAGAACCAGATTACAATCACAAGCCCTAGAACATCAATTCGGATCAATCGTTGATGTTAAGCAGTGTTAGGTTAGGGCCATGATTAATCTGACCAACGCGAACACTAATGTGCGAAAATATCTATATAAATAAAACACGAATCGCAACTAAGCTTTAAAAACCAAACAATCTATCCTAGTTCACACAAACGACAAGTGTACCGGTCGCGTATAGCAAAGATGAGGAAAGTCCGGATATCGAACTCGAAGACACGTGAAAACGGCTCAGATTATAAACCCCAATACAAGTCCTACCTTAATAACTAATTGATTTTATAATTTTTTATTGTATTTTATACTACTTTAACTAACTTACTTAATTAACGAAACTAACGAGAAAATTTAAGAAGACTTAACGGTACTAACAGAGCTCTCAAATATGATGAATGTGAACCACCTAGGTAAGGTATCTTAACGACTATTAACGACGCTCGGGTGACAATGAACACATAAAACCGGGTTCAAAAGATAATCTAACTAGATAATAATAAGGGAAAATAGGTCCCCACGGTCAGTTTTACTAAAGACCCCTAAATACGTCTAGAAAGAATATTAAAGCACGGTTGATTTTCTAAGTACCCAATTGATTTATTACTTGGTCCGTATCAAAATCACAAATTCCTCTAAAGCTCGTAATCCTAACAAACCTCGGGAATAAGGGGTAATTCAATATTAAAGATTAAATAACTTGTCTTACAAAATAACCTAATCAACGGCTAGAAAACTGCACGTGATCTCAAAACGGCTAACTAAATCGACTAGACCAAAAAGACAAACCAACTCCTAATGTCTTGGTCCAACTAAAAGGAGATGAACTATTGAGATAAACAACTTTAACCAATCAAACCTTATGGTGACGTCTACCACAAACAACCAAAAACACCAAGTAATTAGTCTAACATGCAATCCTAAACCAAACACAAAACTAATTCATGTAAAGATAAAATCGCATGGGGTTTAATTAATATAATATTGAACAACTCAATAGCAATCATAGAATAAAATCACAATAATATGAACTTGACACTAGAAAATCAATTATATGTTCGTTACTCAACCCAAATAATTGTCAACACATCGTCAATCAACAAAACCTAGGTAGTTCTAAAAAGTTTAGCTACTCATTTCAATAATAATAAACAAGAGTAAAAGTATTCAACATGTTAACATGGAATGAGAAAAACAAATTGAATACTTAAACAAGCCAAATAAGATCATAAACTTTAATCTCTGTTACTTTAAAAACTCCACTTTGGCCTTGTAAAACCTCTCACGTGTGCACAGTAGCTCCAAAGAGAAAATTAATAACTTTCTTCTTGTTTGAATACAAATGGCCAACCACAATTGTCACCAAACTCTTTTTTTAATATTTTCTGAGATGATTTCCGATTGGACAAGACGTAGGTGAGTCTTAGGTCTTGTTTATTTTTTTTTCACTGCCGTGCGCTGCCCCCTCTCCCGCTTTCATTCAGCCGTCCCTAATATCAACAGGGGCATCGTGACCTACTTTACTGTTGGGCTCGTGAGCTTCCAAGTTAGTAGGCTAGGCCCGCTTCCATTTACTTTAACTTGGTATATATTTATATATGCCCATTAATAATTTGGACCAGTTCTGCAAAGAAATATGAATGATCTAGTATAAGTGGTGGACCCCTAATACAATGTTTCACAAGTCAAAACACCTAACTTATGTATTCTTTTATTTTGTATGATAATGAATTGAGAATGCATGACATTAATTATATTATTTCAAATCATAAATAGTCAATTAATTCTCAATTGATTTCACTCATGTAATGCTAACGAGAGCTTTTAAGTGTTTTAAATTTTCATTATTTGTTATAATTAATTGAATTCAAATATAAAATATGAATCATTTGAAAGCAATTATAAATAAGTATGAATTCAAAAACTATCCAAAGTGTATGAAATATTTATAATATTTATATATAATTTAGCCCATATCAAACACAATTATATAATTTAATTACCTTAACGATGATCAAACATGGTGTAATTAGAGCGAAGCAGGGCCGGCGAATATGATATCTAGAACACGAAATAGCGAAGATTGTTAATATAATTAAACTGAGGGTTAAGGACGGCTATGATGTTGAGATACTAACTGCAAGGTTAATTGAATTTATATGATCGATTACGTGAATAACGAGTTAGGGTTTAGGGTCGGCTCAAGATAATATAATTTGCAGATTCGTTTTTGATCTAATTAGCATAATAAAGAGTTTGTTAGGCCGAAAAAGGAAGGTTTAATACGTATAGAGAATCAATTTCGATATTGAGTACGAGAATTTAGGTCCAAGTTAGAGGATTGGGTATCCGGGTTTGCTAAACGGGTCATGGGCATGGGTTTTGGATATGTTACCAGTTTTTGATGGGTTATGATATGAATTTGCACTTTAGTCCCTAAAGGTTGAGTGTGGAAACAATATGGGGTTAAAGTTTAAGTTTGAGAGATTTATTCCATACTTTGAAAGTTATAAATATAAATAATAATATAATAATAAATTAACTCGATAAACGCGATAAATTTCCCAAACATCTAAAATAAGTCGGGTTTTAAATATGGATATTTAAATTTTGAAATATCCGAGTTGTTACAGTCTCCCCTATTTTAGGGAATTTCGTCCCGAAATTAAAGAATGCTATAACAACACCTTTTAAATTTTAAGACTAATAAAAGAAAATTTTAAATATGACTTATATCATAGTACAAAACTTTGAATAGTTGAAGCAACGCTCCAAATGAAAATCCGATACGGGCAATTATATATAGGATGTACCAGCGGCGCATCCACCATATCCTTATCATTTTTACATTTGTATTGTTATCTCAACTACTTACGGTTCTATATTTTGACACACAATCATCCGGATTATGCTTTCCATGCGAGGACTTTGGTAATTACGTGTCGACCCGTAATTACTTAGATCGTCGGATGGTCCACTTAACTCGTCCCATTCTGTGGGTTATAAAAAAAATTTCATGGAAACAATGATAAAAAAATTTCAAGGAAACAATGATTTAATTATAGTACCAGAAAATCACCCAATGTATAAAGCAATTTCAAAAGTTTGAGGGTTTTAATTAAGTAAGGAAGTTTCTAAGACGTCTTTCAATCGTAAAAGTATACGTATTTAAAGTTGGAAAAAGAGATAACTTATTAATAGTTAAGATGAATGGGTTGTAATGAATGAGGGTATGGAAATAAGATAGAGGTAGGCTTTAATAAACAATGTATTTTACAAAAGGAACTTTATTTATGAGATAAATGGTAAAAGCTAAATCGTTCAAATGAGAAATAATCCAAGACTATAAAGAGGCGTTACAATACGTAATTAAGAAAAAGGAAAAATAACTTAAGATAGATATAAGGAACGGTAAAAGTCTTCACGGTCTTTGAGTAGCTTAACTGATGTGACTTGGAGCACCATGAGGAGTTGCATTCATTGGGATTGGAGCAGTCGAGGTAGATTGACTTGGGATAGCTTGAATGGGTTGGACTTGCAACACAGGGGCTTGAGTAGAGTAGTATTGGTACACTTGAGCTTGCGGGTGTGGGTTTTGATAGTGCTGGGTTAAGTAAGGTTGACCATGGTTTATTGAAGGGGCTTGAAGGATATGGGGTTGATGGGTTTGAACTTGGTGAGCATGGGTAAAGTAGTGAGGTGCAGTCATAGTTTGGGCTTGATGGGCATGGATAAGTTGAGGGCATGTATTACGGAGGTGGTTTGGGTCTCCACACTGGTAGCAAGCACGGGTATAAGGGACACTGGGTTGAGCATGTGGGGCGGCTTGTGCATTAGGTGGGACACGACAAGTGTTAGAAAGGTGGCCAAAGAGATTGCATTTGGTGCATAGTCGGCAAAAGGATTGAGCAGAGTGGTGATGGTTACACTTGTCACATAGGGGATAAGGTCCAGCATAGGCCCTTTTGTTCGGAGAATTTTGGTTTTGGTTGGGAGGAGGTTGGTTATTGGGTTGGTTAACGGCATAGGCTTTGCACTTGTTGCTATTGTTGTGGTTGTTGCGGTGATTGTTGTTGTTGGAAGCAGGCTTGGGTTCGGCTTTAGCATCAGAGGCTAAGTCGGTTTCAGTCTTTTGGGATTAGGCTTGGAATCCTTGCGAGACAAGGTTCCATCCCTAACATGACTGTCGGTGAGAGAGGCAGCTAGGTCCATCGCCTCACCAATGGTTAATGGGTCACGACTCACCACAGCATCACGGAAAATGTTTGGTAAACCGCGAATGTATTTCTTAATGCCACAGTTATCGGGGGTTACAAGATTGGGTACGATTCGGCTAAGTTCACGGAAGCGGTTCGAGTAGGTAGAGTTATTTCCGCTATCTTGCTTGAGTTCCCAAAACTCGGCTTCTAGACTCTGCAGCTCATGTTTCGGGCAAAACTCTTTCTTCATTGCTTCCTTAAGTTCCTCCCAAGGCAAGGATACGACCAAGTCAGACCCTTGGTCATTCCTCAGGGCATTCCACCAGATGACAGCTCGACCCTCGAACTTGCTCGAGGCGAACTTAGTCCGTTTGGCATTCGGACATTCACAGTGGATGAAAATATTTTCCATCTCTTCAAACCATTGCAGCAATTTGGTGGCGTTTTCCTCCCCAAGAAAGGATGGGGGTTTAGTGCTCAGGAAGTTGCGGAAATCATAATTGTTCGATGCGGCCGAAGTAGCAGATCCATTGGAGTTGAGGCTTTGGATTTGAGTGATGATTGTGGGCATAGCAGCAGCAAACTCCTTCGTGATTCTAGCAGCCAAACGGCGATCATGAGAACTAGAGGAACTTTGATGACGACGATGGTTTCTTAGTGAAGACATTCTATAAGGACCAAAAGTAAAGAATTTATAAGGGGAATGGTAAGTTGAAGAAATCATTAATAGAAGATTAGTTGTTTTATGATAACTTTGCGTTTAAGAATATGTGATATCATGAGGAACAAAAGTAAAAGATTTTAAAGTAAGGGAGTACATTGCGTAGATATTTATGAGTTGACGTAGTAAGAGTTTAATGCGTGATAATTAGAGGAGGCCAGTTAAAAGTTAAAATTCATTTTATTGAGTTAACTTAACAAAAAAAAATTAACGAAATAAGGTTTGTGTGTTGGCCTCCTATGAGCTTTCCATGGCAATTTGAATGGCCCAACGAATTAACGAAAAACAACTGAGTTGGACATCCCATGAGCGTTACATGACAATTTGATTGTCCCAACTAATTAACGAATTAACAATGCAATGAAGTTTGTCGGCCCAATGAGCGTTACACGGCGTTTTAACCGACCAAACTAATTAACGAACTATCGATATAAATATGGGTAGTCGGAGTATCTTGTGAATCACCACGTTGATTACTTCGACTTTGATACCAATCTATCACACCCCAACCTACGGCGGAAATGCCGGGGCGTGAACTGATTGTCACAGCTCTCAAGGTACTATCATGCAATATTAAATGTGACAATATCTATTAAGTTTAATTAAATAATCAAGTACATCAAACTCATAAATAAACAATTACAATAAACATCCAAAATTAAATTATTGTATCTTCTTCTCTAACATGCATCCTAAGTTGCTTCAAACAATCTTGAAAATCACGTCACACGATAACCTGCATATGCGTTAAAAATCAAAAGGTTTTGTCAACACAAGGTTGAGTGAGTATAACACCATATTTGAGACACTATATAATAATAAGTAAAAGTGCAAACTGTTCCTGTGGGATATACAGATAAGCCATAGCACATAACAATCAAACAACTATAAAGAAAGCAAACCATAAAGAAATGGCTCAACCAATCCATATAAATGGACATAAGTTACCAAGCAAGGACTAAATAGTTCTTGACCGAGATTCGGAAAAATACGAGTTAATAAATCGGTTTTAACATAATTCCAACTAATTATTGTACTTACAATATTTATAATATGATTAAATCGATTAAACATATTATTTAAAATACTTTACTTGGATTAAATTCAAAATTCAAAATTCCAAAATATGGGCTGGAGGGGGTTCGAACCCGCGTCGCCCAACCACCTAAATTCTAAACAACACAACAACAGCCAACTGTGCTGGCTTGAACTTCGATAAAACTCCACGAACGAATAAATATAACAAACAGACACAAAACTAGATTCCAATCATAAGCCCTAGAACATCAATTCGAATCAATCGTTGATGTTAAGTAGTGTTAGGTTAGGGCTTTGATTAATCTGACCAACGCAAACACAATGATATAATTTAATTACCTTAACGATCATCAAACAGGCTGTAATTAGAGCGAAGTAGGGCCGGCGAATACGATATCCAGAACACGAACTAGAAAAGATTGTTAATATAATTAAACTGAGGGTTAAGGACGGCTATGATGTTGAGATACTAACTGCAAGGTTAATTGAATTTATATGATCGATTACGTGAATAACGAGTTAGGGTTTAGGGTCGGCTCAAGATAATATAATTTGCAGATTCGTTTTTGATCTAATTAGCATAACAAAGAGTTTGTTAGGCCGAAAAAGGAAGGTTTAATACGTATAGAGAATCAATTTCGATATTGAGTACAAGAATTTAGGTCCAAGTTAGAGGATTGGGTATCCGGGTTTGCTAAACAGGTCATGGGCATGGGTTTTGGATATGGGTTACCAGTTTTTATGGGTTATGATATGAATTTGCACTTTAGTCCCTAAAGGTTGAGTGTGGAAACAATATGGGATTAAAGTTTAAGTTTGAGAGATTTATGCCATACTTTGAAAGTTATAAATATAAATAATAATATAATAACAAATTAACTTGATAAACGTGATAAATTTCCCAAACATCTAAATTAAGTCGGGTTTTAAATATGGATATTTAAATTTTGAAATGTCGGAGTTGTTACAGTTATTTTAGGCTCGAGTTAATCACAAGCTTCTTTAACTTACAAAAGCCCGAATTCGACCCGTTTATCATTAAGTTATTTTTAACATAATTTATATATAATAATAATTATTATCCTATAAATAAATACGTTTAAAACATTAATTAGAATTATATAATATTGGGCACATTTAGGCTCGCAAGCCTACTCAAAATCTATAAGTGAATGTCATGTATACTTTTAAAACAAGTTTATTTTTAGGCTTGAGCTCGTTTAATCATGGCATGAAAAGCAAGCCGATCTCAAGTAGCTCATGAGTGGCTTGGCTCATTTACACCCCTGCCAGCCAGAACAATCCAAATAAATATTGCTTTTACTATCCCAGATGGACCAATAATTCCCACCTTCAATTCTCACAATATAGACAAATATATAACCTTTGTAGCTGTGTCATCTAGGGGTGTTTATGGTGTGCTTCGGCGCGATTTTGGGCTAAAACCCCAAGCGAGAACAAAAAATTTGGTTTCTAGATTTTTGAAACCGTTCAGTCTTGTTTTTTATCAGTTTTGGTTTTTCGGTTTTTGTTTTGGTTTTGGTTGTTACCATTTGAAGTTGAAAATTTTAGGCCGAAAAGAAAGTTGACCAAAAATAATGAGTTTTGGTATAGTTAATTTTATTAATTGTTAACTATTTATTCAATTCTTATAAATCATGTAAAATAAAAATAAAAATATAGAAATTCGGTTCGGCTTGGTTTTTATTACACGAAAAAAAATCGAGCCGTTAGTTTCGGTTTTACAAAAACATAAAACCGAACCGTCGGTTTTTGTTTCGGTTCAATTTTCAGTTTGGATTTGTCGGTTTATTCAGTTTTAGATTGGTTTTTTTGGTTTCTTTGCACACCCCTACGAGTTCTATCCATATGAAAGTTTCAAAATTTGTTAGATTCTTGCAATACTTTCAAATGACTAAACAGTCTTAATAAAATATGCATTGTTGAAAACATATGGGCTAATCATGTAAGAAAACCACCACACCTTCAATCCAGTATATCAGAAATGATGTTAACATCTTTCACACTCCCAATAATACCCAAAATGCCTTTCGAGTAATTGCCATAAAGAAAGAAAGTTATATTACCTGTGCAAGGTAGTACAAGTATTGAAGTACAAGAAAGTATCTTGAATTGATTGTTATTAGTTGAAAAAAAAAACGCAGCAGCAAGATGGTCGATGTCAGCAGCCTAAAAAAAGTCACTCGTACTAAGCAATCAATAATTTTAGAAGGTAAACAAATAAAAGGTGTCGTTTTACATATTAATACTTGTCATATAAACGAACCAATCGTTTAACATAGTGGGTGTAAATGACTAATAAGTTGACCAAAGCCTAGGCTCAACTCGTTTAACATAAGGGAGCTATATTTCTAGAGCTCATATTCAACTCATGTGTATTTTCGGACCTGAACTCGGCTTGGGCTTCACTCGTTTATTGTTTCAGTTACTTGCTTATATATTTATCTACAATTTTAAAACTTAATGTTCATATTTAAAATTACAGTTTTAATAAACAATATATATTATCTAACTATTTTTATCAAAACTTAATATAATAGTATGTACATCCAAAGGTGCAATGAACCAAAGTTACAGATATAATAAGCTTCTTTAGACTCGTCAAAAATCACAAACCTGATCAACGTCAATAAGTGAAGCCCGTTTACTCTCGTAACTTGTCGGGTAAGCACATAATGCAAATATGCATCATAAGCAATAAACCTAGAAATAATAAATTCCATAACATGTGGTTACAAAAAATGAATTTATCAATAAGAGTAGATTTTTTGGACTTTTTAAAAATGGGCAGCCACATACCTCGCAACAGAGTGATTCAAAGAAGAGTTCAACATCTGCCTGAGTAACTCGATTTAAAAAAAATATAATTATAACCATTGTTAGAAAAACATTCATGTATAGAATAAAAAAAGTAAGGAATTTACCTTCCTATCGAAGTTGATGTAGTAAATGGTTCTTGCACACATTTCCCTCTCGTCTTCAGACTATAATATCAAATATTTATAAGTTAAAAGAAACTAAGTTTATGTTGTATAAAGAGTCAATACGGGCCGACGATGGGTTGATCGGCAAACATTTTTTTGTACACTCAAACATCAAATGCACTCAATCAAATGATGAAATTGAACAAATGGGTACACATAATAACCCTAATTTCAGATTTGGGAACCCAATATAATAAAACAATTAGTAATGGAGTTTTGAGTTATAGATTGAGACCTATGGTGATCTTACGTTTTTTCTTTTCAGTAGGCGGAATCGACAAAGAGCTTGAAAAAATCCAGCATCGGCAATCATCCATGCAATCCTAGATAGTATCAGTTGGATAAGATGATTAATACAATTGATTTAACGTCTCAACAAAGTGCGGTAACGGATGAGGGTCAGTCGGTTGAGATGCCCGTTTAATAGTATTGATTTCATATTAATTGCAATTAACTATGTCGTCGGAGGCAAGCCTGAGATGAATTGGAAGGTCGCCGGCTATGATTTCATTAAATTTAACGGTGTCTTCTTCGGTGGGTAACAATTACCATTTTGTCCATCCAATATGTTTTATATGTAATATAGATATAGATATAGATATAGATATAGATATAGATATAAATATAGATATGAGAGAGGTTAATTACTCGGTTTGAATAAGACCCCGTGTAGCGTAGGCCATTCTCAATATATTATTTCAAAATAACTAAACGATATACACAAAGAAAAAGAATGTAATAATGATATGGACCTTGTTTCTCATGCACATGGAGTTTTGGAAGCTTCTAATTTTCCATGCACATGTTTTTATTATAATTATTTGTTTTTGTTTAATTATGGGAAAGTGGTGTGGTGTTCCTAGAATAAAGGATGGTTGTGGGTGGTTAGCACTCCATAGCCTGCCATGTATTAGGTTAGTGGGTGGTGAAGTAAGTTATTTCTTTGGTTTGTAATCTCCTTTATAAGGAGAACGTATTTCCTTTTTATTATTATGAAGTAGAAAATTGTCTCACACATTCCTTCTTATTTCTTATCTAGTCTCTCACTCCTTTCTTGATTAGCAAATCTGCTCGGATCATATCAGTGGTATCAAGAGCCAAAGTTGATCCACCTCTATGGATACTCGAAAGAAAACCAATGCCGAGTTCCAACAAGAGACTAGCGACCGGTTGGCTCAACATGACTCGATGTTTGAGCGAATTCTAACTCAAATGCAAAGTCTTACCGTGGCGGTGCAGGCTCTACGGAAACAAGATTCTGGCCGGTCACCAGACTCATCCTCCGGTGGTTCTGTGGTTAACACCACCAAGCCCTATCTCAAACTCCATTTTCCTCGGTACAACGGAGGGGATCCGACTGGGTGGCTGTATCAAGCCTACCAGTTTTTTGACTTCCAAAAGGTGATTCCAGAAGACCAAGTTCAATTGGCTTCATTCCATCTTGACAGAATTGCTCTACAGTGGCATCGATGGTTAACCAAGCACTGGGGACCTTTAACGTGGGTCGAATTTTCACAGGCTGTATTAGCCCGTTTCGGGCCGACCGAGTTTGAAAACCCCTCTGAATCCTTATCCCGTCTCAAACAGACCACTACCGTAGCTGTTTACCAAGAGGCTTTTGAAAAGCTATCCCACCAAGTCGACGGTTTGCCGGAATCGTTTTTGATCGGTTGCTTTATTGGTGATCTCAAGGAAGATATCCGTATAGAAGTGAAGCTCAACAACCCGAAGCAACTACATAAGGCTATCGGAATAGCCAGATTGGTGGAGGACAAAATGAATCTGGGTCGCGAACTTTCTTCCGCTAACAATACCTCAAACCCTCTTTCAGTTAACCAACTGCCCAGTTCCACAACACAAGGCATTTTGGGTCCAGCCCCAACTCAACAATTAGCACTGCCGGCTCCTAATCCCGTTAGGCGACTCACAAGTGCGGAACTAAGGGACCGTCATGCCAAGGGTTTATGTTACAATTGCGACGAAAAGTATAAGCCGGGTCATAAGTGTACTAAACCGCAGTTGTTTATGATCAATGACTCGAAGGATGAATCGTACCACCTTGAGGACAAGGTGTGTTCGAGTGGGGTGGAATGATATGGACCTTGTTTCTCATGCACATGGAGTTTTGGAAGCTTCTAATTTTCCATGCACATGTTTTTATTATTATTTGTTTGTGTTTAATTACGGGAAAGTATTATGAGAAAGTGGTGTGGTGTTCCTAGAAGAAAGGATGGTTGTGGTTGGTAAGCACTCCATAGCCTGCCATGTATTAGGTTAGTGGGTGATGGAGTTAGTTATTTCTTTGGTTTGTAATATCCTTTATAAGGAGAACGTATTTCCTTTTTATTATTATGAAGTAGAAAATTGTCTCACACGTTCCTTCTTATTTCTTATCTAGTCTCTCACTCCTTTCTTGATTAGCAAATCTGCTCGGATCATATCAAATAATTAGTCATATATGTAGTCAGACATTCACAGTTGTCGTCATTGAGAAGACTTTAGACAGAGAAATTAAATGTAATGGATGATAGATATAGAAAAGTGGAACGCTACTAAACTTCCCTAAAATAGCAAACGAAAACATTTGCGTGTTTTGACACTTTTAAACTTTAGATTTTATATGATTTAAGACTTTTTATCCCTAAAACGACACATGCATGACGCATCCATGTATTTTAATTCTCTGATATATTTTGAAAGTATTAATATTAATTTATTTATACATCAACTATTGCTTTACCCGGCACATGTATGTAAAACTCAAGCTTTGACGGTCACAAACGTTGAGGTGGTAAGTTGAGATGAATTCGGTTGGTTTTGGTTACGTGCTTTAATGTACCGGAACTAAAACAAAAAAAATTATAAAAATTGAGGTGGACCAATGAGGTGGCATCGGTCGGTAAACTCAAGTGTTAGTAAAAGCCAGCCGTTGTCGATCCAAGAAGTTGAAACATGGAGTCTACCCAAATTAGGTTGGTTTTCCTCACATTCGTTATGGTACCGGAACGTCTAAAAAAGTTTGTTTTACGTTCATTACGGTAATATAACTAAAAAAAACCCAAGCGTTGGCATCGCGACACCAAAACCCTCAATTATATATATTAGTAATAGTAATAGTAGTAGTAATAGTAACTAGGTTATTAACCCGTGTACGACACGGGTGGAAATATTGAAATTTTCAAACAAACGCATGTCATTTGAAAAGAAAACATAAGTTATTATATGTTATTCGGGACGACAACATACTTTAAGTTGCAAATAATATTGGTATGAAAACCAATTATTGTGAAATACAAAGATAAACCCAAAACAACATTCAAATTACAATATTTGAAAACATTATCAAAAGTTAAAAATGTAAAATTCATAAGCTACTAAAAAGACTTCCTTATAAATCATATTCATTCTTTATTTGTAACTTTGTCTTCCTTGTTTAATATAAGAATTTTAACATCACTCTTTACTCTTGATAAAGCTACATAGAGTTGTCTTTGTGTAAACACCAGGTCTTTGAGATATATGTCAACTCTTGCTAGAGATTGACCTTGACCTTTGTTAATGGTCATTGCAAAACAGACTACAACCAGAAGAAACTACATTCTCTTCAATTTAAATGAAAGTTTCTTATCTGAAGATGAAGATGTTAGACCACAACGAATTATATAAGTTTGATAACCAATATTAGTACCTGAAAATCTGAAATAACTTTTACTACAACAAAACACCTACCCAAATCAATTACTCGCAATCTAGTTCCATCACACAAACCGCTCTTCCGATCCATATTCCTTAGTAACATTATTGACACTCCAACTTTTAGAACCAATCTATGAGTCAAAATAGCTTTGGTCTTTTTAATTTTATTTAGCATAATGCGTTTATGAAAATTTTTAGTTCAAATTAAAATATAAAAAAATAATTGGTATGATCTTACTTTAAAACAAAAAAAACTGATTTTTTATATGGACCACAACTAAATTTGTAAATTTTGTTGCAAAGTATGGAAACAATATAAATTGAGTTAACCAAATATAAGTAAAAAAATAATTGGTTATATATAAGAAAATGAAAAGGTTTGTTGAGATTGAAGAGTATAGAAAGTTTTAAAAGTTTGTTGCTAATTGGTCAAATTCCGTATTTAATCAGGTTTAATTATGTTATGAATATTGAGAAAAAATTAAGATACAATCATCAAAAAGTGTTAAACGAAAACTAAAAAACAAACATTTAAAATCACCATTTAATGTAAGAATTAAAGTGTCTTGACTTTGAGATCATTATTACCATGTGTCTTTGCCCATTCTTTAATCTACAGGCAATCATCAAAATTTAAAAAGACAAAATGTTAGTTGCTTCATTTATAGCTACATATTCACTCTTAACCTCATAAACTTATAGATCATACTTCTTGTTCAATACTTCTTGACCTTAATTAAAAGTTTAAAATATAGATTTATAGGATTGTATAAAAAACGAAAAATACATTAACTAATAATTAATTTTTGTTTACCTTAATAAAAAATATGAAAATTATAGAAATTTCAATAGAAACATAAATATACTAATGAATAATTAATTTTTGGTTAACAACTAAAACAATTAATTAATAATATTAATTTATTGGTTACCTTAATTAAAACGCGTTAATTAAAAAATATAATAAAGACATATTAAATTGGTCAAATACATTAAAGATTCTATAATGTACGTGACCACCGAATTATTAACTCTATAATCTATTTTTGTAAACTTAATATAAATGGTCATAAATTTGAATTTCAAAATGATTTAAATAAATATTTTTTATTATACACTTAAGGGATTTAGTTGAAATTGACATTAAATTCATAATAACTTGCAATATTTAGAAGAAACTAATAATTTTTTTTTATTTAAGGCATGAATATTGAATAATTATGAAATGAGTTTATAATTCTGAATGGTATTCAAAAAATTAAAAAAGGTTGAAAAAAATAGTCAAATTAGGAATGAGAATTATGTTTAAATATATATGTGAATGTTATTTAAACCTATTTAATATAAATGATCAAATTGAATCCAATCGTTAATTTATTCAAATTGTTGTTATTTAAACATATTCAATATAATGTTATTTAAACCTATTCAATATAATTGGACTTTGACCAACAACAATATAAGATTGATTATCTTACTATAGATAATTTAATGTCTATAGACTAATCAACTAAATTTCATTTTCGGATTATATAATAATCAGTTGAATTACATAAATTGTGAAAAATAAATAAACACATGAATACTAACAGAAATATAAATCAATATTAAACAAAAATAAAAAACATCTTATCAAACAATCATCAATCCATTAAATTAGCTATATCAAGTTGGGGACAATTACCTGAAATGATAAAATTAAATATTAATATTAATATCACATAATAAATAAATTACAAACTATGGAAGATTTGAATAACGTGAAAAAAATGTAAAATTGATGTTATAATTTACAACCGGAAATTTGAATTGCGTTACCGGAAAACGAAATAGTGAAGATCTCCACTGAATATTCGATTTTGATATATAACCTAAAGAATTATAAGAAAAAATAATATAATTATTATATGAATACAAACAAAAAAGGAAAAAAAAAATAATTGTAATTGATATAAAACCTTACCGAAATAATATGATAAGAGTATCAAATAAAGTATGAAATATCTTAGTATCAAATCAATTGCTTGTTAGCTCCATCTTCCTGGTGGTGAAAAAAACAAAACAAAACATTAATTTCTGAACAATAACACTTTTAACCACAAAACTAAAAAACAAAATAAATGATATAAACAACAAAAATATAAACCTTAGAAACAAAGAAAATCGTTTTAGCTCAATTTTGTGTGATAGTGTAAGAATTCTTGTGTGAAAGTGAAGTATTTATATATAGTTCATAGTAAAGGATTGAATTTTGGGAGGAACAAATAAAGAAGGAATGTATATACGAAATTAATTAAAAACATAAAATTAGGAAATTCAATTACATTATATCATGTATGAAAATTAGGGAATGATGATTAAGGGATTTTCAAAATTTGAACTACTAAAATGTAATGTTGTTAAAGTATATTATAAATACAAAATAATTCAATTCAAATCTTTAATTCTAGACTATATTTAAACATACGGAATTAACTTTTTAATGTGGAAAAATAAGTAACTAATTTTTTTATTTACATGAATATAATTAATCATCAATCAATCAATTAAATAAGTACCGTATATCTTGAATGATTATCAATTACCGTATATCTAATATCTAAAATTATAATCAAATATGATATATTTAAATTATGAATCATATGGTTGAAATTTATAAAAAATAGTCAACATAATATAATTAATAAGCATTTGTATAAAAAAGTAACTGATATAAGTTGTGTAAAAATAACTAAGTAATTTCTTTTTTTATGTAGTAACAATAACAAAATTTTAATATAATTAAACACCAATTTAAAAATTGAGTCATTGATATAACATATGGTAAGTAGTAATAATATATAAATTAACATATATTTCAAATTAGAATCATCCTCATATATTAAAATCTTTGATTGACTAATTTTGAATTAGTCGATCGATCAAAATCTGTATTTATAATAACCCTTAAGGATGCTTAATCAAAACCTTAATCAAATGATATATCATAATTTATTAAAATAAAGAAATTCCGTAATTAAAAAATTCCTTAATCAAATGGAAAATTTATCCCTAATTTACGGAAATTGATTACAGAAATTATTTCATAAATATAAAATTAGAAACAAATATAGTAAAGTTAAATCCGTAATCTCTATATATTAGGTTGTTTTATATTGAATCCAATGAATGAAATATCAATTAATTATCTCAAATAAAATAAACCTGGAAGGAAGCCTGATGATTAAACTGACCGGAGGTAACGTTGATGGTGAGCACCTTCATCGACGGTGGACCGTGATTTTGACAGATAAATGAATTGAAGGTAGTGATAGGTGAAACATGATGGAACCATCAATGAGAATGGAGGCGTGAAAGAGGAAAATTGATTTGGGTTTTTAGGTTAAGTTATATTATAGTATACAGAATAATAAAGATAACATAAATACTAAAAATCGTAATTAATTATTAAATAAATTGGTTAATATATTAAATTAAACATTAAGTTAAAGTTAAAGAGAATCATTATTGAGAACTGATTGTATCTTATTTTAATTTAATTTTGATTTATTTTATTCAAATGAAAATGAGAGAGGTGGTAAATATAGATGAAAAGTTTAGGAAACAACCAATAGGAAGAATGGAAGTTGAGTTAAAGTCTATTCGTTTAATAGCATATATAGATATATAGATAGTAAGGGGCATTTATATATATACTCTTCATAAGTTTCCTTATTACATTTTTGCCAAACCCATAAAAATCAATTACATATTCCACTCTCTAAACCATATATTACATATCTCCCCATTTTATTAAAATTAGCTAATTAAATAAATCTTTTACCCTTAACGAACTACTCTTTTACCGAGTCGGTGTTAAGGCGAATATGTCAGGTCATTAACGGTTGTCATTGAGAAGACTTTACACTTAGAAATTAAATGTAATGGATGATAGATATAGAGAAGTGGAACGCTACTAAACTTCCCTAAAATAGCAAACGAAAACATTTGCGTGTTTGAAACTTTTAAACTTTAGATTTTATATGATTTGAGACTTTTATTCCCTAAAACAATACATGCATCCATGTATTTTACTTCTCTGGTATATTTTAATTTTAAAAGTATTAATAATAACTTTATTTATACATCAACTATGACCTATTGATTTACCCGACGCATGTATATAAAACTCAAGCTTTGGCGGTCACAAACGTTGAGGTGGTAAGTCGAGGTGAATTCGGTTGGTTTAGATTACGTGCTTTATGTAACACCCCCAAAGTATTAGACTAAATTTGATAACTTAGTAAAGTTGAAGGATCAAAATTATTCTCTAAAATAAATAAGGAGAAAATTTAAATAAAGAAAATAAAACCATTCTATATGGAAATAAAAATATCCCATAAATAACGTTATCTTATGTTAAGGATGTGGAATAAAGAAATTCCATCCCACATGGAAATATGCAAGAAAGTGGAAGTATTCCACTTGGGTATAAATAAGGAAAATAGAATCCATCCCACATGAAATGTAGTAAAAATTAGGAAACCCTTTATAAAGAGATAAAATTCCATATTAATATTCTATTATGCCAAATAAGCACCCAGTGGTCCTAGAGGAGGGTGCGAAACACCTGACGCGCAAGTGCACGAGCTTGGGCATTGGGCGATGGGCGCAATAAGGCGCTTTGATGGCGCACTTTGCACTGGAGTTAGACCCAGAAGTGACAAGCTAACAAAAGACAATGGACCAAAAGTGAAAGATTGAATTCAGGAACCCATCGCGCTACGCGATGAGCCCAGAAACACAGGTCATCGCGTATCGCGATGGACCTTGATGAGTCAGCGGACACATGTCAGCAAGTGGTATGGCGGCGTAAAATATACGGCGCCGCGATACGCGGCTAAGGAAGAGGACCCATCGCTTATCGCGATGGGATCCAAAATCAGCTATAAAAGTGGGGGGGGGGGGGGTCACGGCTCATTCGTTCCACACACCAAACCTCTCTATCTACAATATTTTCTCTCACTACCTCGATTTCCGTGACCTGGCCCGACAATCGTCACCTCGTAATCTGTGCCATATACCGACAATACCTCGAAGTGCGTACCACCCGAAAATAACCCGGCAATCTATCTCGAAGTACGTGCACAACACGACTACCACCATATATCGCCTCGTTTTGCATGCCAAGCATCGTTTTGTGTGCCGAGTATTGTAGTGCGTGCCAAGCTCTGAGGATCCAACAGTCTATGCTCTAGAGCGCGATAGAGAATGGAAGTGCTGCTCGATCAATCTTAGTAATAGAACTTCGAATACCTCGTAAGGTAGGGGTTCTGCCTAAGTCATTATGTTATTATTATATTATATGGCTTAGACCATAGTTAGGGGTATAGCCCAAATCTTGATCATAATTATGTTTACATAAACTTTAAGCATACAAAGGATTTTAGTAATGTTTCATTAAAATTAAGAAACACATATTTTTTCATTCATAAGGATATAGTCAGAATATAGTTTCTTCACGATTAAGAAACGTAGCATTTCATATACAAGGAATATAGCTAAAACATTGTTTCTTCATAATTAAGAAACATAAGATTTTACATTCAAAGCTAGCAGTCAATGAATGTTTCTTCTTGAAGAAGAAACAGATTATAGATGTTTCTTCATGAAGAAGAAACTCTACATATGATTTGTAAATAAACAGAAAGACTATAGGTCTAAATATTTTACTCGAACAAATGATCAATCAAGGTTTAAAGCTATCAAAACTAGACTAAAGGTCTATAGCCGGATCAAGAGACGATCCAGGTATTTATATAAACCTATTTTATAGGTCAATCATCAATCAATCAATCAGTCAAGGTTTCAAATGCACACCGACGGTATAGGTGAATACGCTAACCTTTTCAATCAGTCAAAACATATTTATACTTGATAAGATGAACGGGTGTTTGTCTTAACGAGTCAGTCAACGTTTATATGAGATTACGTGTTCTCTAAAACGTTATAATACAAGATAGAAAATAAAATCAACTCAGACCCAGTAAACATGTGTATGGATCCATACATAACTGTTCAGTTTAAGCCATCAAAGGCTAAGTGGCGGTGGACTAACAGTCATAACTAGTTCTCCTTACAGGGGCTACTATAGTTCGGGGGAACACTTGTGTGTGTGTAGGGTAGTGGTACAAAGCCCAGAAGTAGAAATGCTTCTGCTAAGTGTACAGAAAACTATAATTGTATTGCAATCGTCATTCAAATATTTTATAGAGTCTTACATGTTCACCAGCATATCGTTGACGTATTTTTCCCCACATTTAAGGGAAACAGATTTGCACATGTGGCAAGGAATTTAGTGATTCATGAAGATAGACACTCGCAAGGTAGAGATGACTCAATTTTAAATTGTTAAAAGATTATAAACAAGATTGAAACATGATTTATAAATCAAACACTCGGGTATTTATTATCCGAGAAGCTTTCAAATAAATTAATATTTTATTATAACCAAAGTCTTCCGTTAAAATAAACCGCAACTCTGATATATTTACAAAATAGATACCAACTATTGGTCATACACCTAGGCCCTAAGCCGGGGTGTGACACTTTAATGTACCGGAACTAAAACAAAAAAAAATTATAAAAATTGGGGTGGACTAATGGGGTGACATCGGTCGGTAAACTCAAGTGTTAGTAAAAGCGCCAGCCGTTGTCGATCCAAGAAGTTGAAACAACGAGTCTACCCAAATTCGGTTGGTTTTCCTCCCATTCGTTACGGTACCGAAACGTCTAAAGTTAAAGTCTGTGTTCGGTCGGATTTCATTACGTTCATTACGGTACTAAAACTAAAACAAAACTCAAGCGTTGGCATCGCGACACCAAACCCTCAATTATATATATATATATATATATATATATATATATATATTAGTAATAGTAAGGGGTATTTACATATATCCCCTTCATAAGTTTCCTTATTACATATTTGCCCAACCCATAAAAATCAATTACATATTTCCACTCTCTAAACCACATATATTGCATATCTCTTTATTTCATTAAAATTAGCTAATTAAATAACTCTTTTACCCTTAATGAACTACTCTTTTACCGAGTCGGTGTTAATATACGAACATGTCGAACGCTAATAAATCTAATTAAATTATATCATTTTAATCATTAGCAAATATAAAATGTTTATTATCTTATATATATTCACAAGTTAATGTTTGGTACAAGTTATGTAATCTAACAATTATTTGGTCTCAGAAGAGTTTATTAGTCATCTTTCCCATTTACACTTGGCTTGTACTTTTTTGATTCCATTAAGTCGTCAAGAAAAATGTGTCATCTTTGGATTCATTGACCGTATCTTATAAGACTCTAGCACTTCTAGTTCTCTGTTGTCAATATTTATACCAAGTTCTTGAGTCATAACATGATTATAAATTAAAGTTAACCTTTGGATACCAAGACTACCTTTCTTTAGGGTACTAGTAGCCTCATGCTTATTCACATTGTTTTAGCAAGTACCAAATCAGTATCTAATTGCCTTACTTTATTAGGTGTGTTCATAGGAGTCTCAACAATATCACCATACCGCCTTATCATTTACATTTGAATCATCTTCCAAAATCTCAGGCATTTCATCGAACAACTTAAGGGCATGATCAATTTCTATGAGTTGAGAAGGATATTGTGCCCTGAATTCTTTTCAACATCACTCATCAAACTAAATTTGTGATGAACATAAAATGAATTTACCTTAAGGTATGATAGTATAATATTGTATGGATCCAAACCTGCAAGATCTAGCGCGAAACGACGAGCCGACACCCTAAACAGTTAAGGTCACGAGATCCTGATGGAATCGGGTATAAACCGATCAAAAGATAAGCTTAGGGGTTACCCTAGCTCAGATCTAGATCGAACGGGACGAAAAACGAGTGATATATCGTTTTTCAGGCGAAATCCTGGTTATCCGGCGATGACGGCACCGGAAAACGGTGTATGAGGAATGTCAGAATGTCAGCGAATGTCTCTGACCAAACTCTAATTCGTTAACGAAAAAATAATGAATTAGCAGCAATTCGTTGTGCCCATTCGTTAAGGAAAAACAATGAATTAGCAGCAATTCGTTGTGCCCATTCGTTAAGAAAAAATAACGAATTAGCAACAATTCGTTATGCCCATTCGTTAAGTAAAAATAACGAAAGAACAACCATTCGCTATGACAATTCCTTATAATAAAGAGATAACGAAGGAGCCTCCTTCGTTAACGAACTGGATAACGAATTAAGTTTGAAAGAATGATAGAAAGGTCCCTAGACTTAAACAAGAATGATTTAATTACATAAGAAGCCCTGGACTTTGTTAATTAATGAAAGATACCTTAAAGGATTAATGGGTTGACAATAAAATATTATTAAAGAATTCTAATGGAAAATTGTGTTAAGACAGTTAATGAAAATAAATTTTTTCAAGTTGAGCTGGCAGCTCGACCCCAGCCAGGGGCTCTGCCCCTTGGACCCCGCTAGGGGCTGCCGCCTATAGAACCCCGCTGCCCATGTATGTATGTGAATAGATTGAAACAGTTGGCTTGAGAGAAGGATACATGGCAGGATTGAAGGGACTGGCATCCAAAGAAGTTTTGTCATGATGTTTTATATAAACTATTTATGTTATGTTTTTAAGACAAGTATGATTGTAATGAATGTTGGAAGTTTTATTTATTCGGCTAAAGTTTTAATTAACTATGATATTAAGAACTGTGTTTATGAGTAGATCCAACGCCAAAGTAGGGCACCATGGACAAGGTTATCCGAATTAGCGAGTGCGGTTCCGACCAAGAAGTGGGTAATGCCACCCAGTCATTCGGAGATGAAGTTATGTACTGGTGGGAGTCGGTAGAGCAAAGGAAGACTCATAAAGAGATTAAGTCTTTGAGGTGGGATGACTTGAAGGATATGGTCATGAATCATTTTTGTGCTGATGCTGAGGTCGAGAGGGCTGAGATGAGGTTTTTACATCTGAAGCGGATAAGATGACACACCGCGAGTACACTACTGAATTCAACCCCATGTCGAGGTTGGTGCCTCACATGGTGAACACTGAGACCAAGCGAATCAAGTGCTACATCATAGAAATGGGTCGATGGTTTATGACAACCTGACAGTGGACGATGTGATGGTGGAAGAGAAGAAGGATAAGAAATGGGTCGCTCCTGTCAAACGACCCGGTACTCAGTTGTGGAACCCTAGGGATAAGAAGCAGAAAGTGTGGGAGAAGAGGTCTTGCAAGACTTGTGGTAAGATGCAGAATGGTGAGTGCAAGTGCGGTACTGGTTCTGATGTGTGTCACAAGTGTGGAAAGTCCCATGGTGAAGAATGCAAGTTAGGGTCAAATGAGTGTTACAAATGTGGAAAGTTGGGGCATTTTGTTCTGGATTGCCATGCAAAGCCCGCATGTTACAGGTGCGGTCAGACCGGTCACCTAGCAAGGGCTTGCACTGGCGGTGAAGTTGGAGGAAGCAAGAAGAAAGATGCTGAACAAGTGAGGTCGAGGACTAGGGCCTACATGCTGACTCAGGAGCAGGCCAAGCAGATTCCGGATGTTTTGACAGGTACGTTTCTAGTAAACGGTATTTTTGCTTCAGTACTGTTTGATTCGGGTGCAAATAGAAGTTTCGTAGCTACACCGTTTAGTAAGATAGCGAAAATGAAATGTTGTCGTGTGCTTGAAACCTTTATAGTCAAAACTGCTAGTGAGACCTCGATTAGAATAATGAGAATGGTTAAGGACTGTAAGGAAGATTTAGAGGGACGTGAGTTTCCTGTTACCCTATATGTTATGACCTTAGGAGGGTTCGATGTAGTTTTGGGGATGGATTGGCTATCTGATTTTGAGGCTCCGATAGTGTATAAGAGTAGGTTAATAGGTTGAATTCCTTGGATGGTGGTACGGTGACGGTTTATGGTGACAAGGAAAGTTCTGGGCTTAATGTCATTTCAATGATAAAAGTCGAGGGTTTGTTAAGGCGAGGGTGCGATGCCTTCCTGGCGTATGTCGTCAAAGCTACGGCTGAGACGAAAAAGTGAAAGATGTTCCTATTGTGTGAGACTACCCAGAAGTGTTCCCCGAGGACCTTCCGGGGTTGCCACCGAAGCGAGAGATAGAATTCCAGATAGACTAAGTATCAGAAGCACAGCCCGTCGCGAAAGCATCTTACCGCCTATCGCTATCCGAAATGAAAGAATTGATGTCCCAACAACAAGAACTCCTCGATAAAGGTTTTATAAAACCGAGTGTTTCTCCGTGGGGCGCACCGGTGTTTGTTAAGAAGAAGCATGAAAGTATGAGGATGTGTGTAGAATATCGTGAGTTGAACAAGCTTACGGTGAAGAACAGATATTCGTTGCCACGGATTGATGATTTGTTTGATCAAATACAAGTTTCGAGTTGGTTCTCTCGAATAGACCTTAGATCAGGCTATCATCAACTGAAAGTGAAGGAGGCATACATATAAGACAGAGTTTCAGATGTGTATGGACGCTACGAGTTTCTCGTGATGTCGTTTGGTCTAACGAATGCTCCCGCAGCATTTATGGATATGATGAATAGGGTATGTCGGCCGGTGTTAGACAAGTCAGTTATCATTTTCATTGACGACATATTGATTTATTCGAAAAGCAAGTGTGACCATGCTGAGCGTCTAAGAGAAGTATTGGAGGTTTTTAAGGAAGAGAAGCTGTATGCTAAGTTCTCGAAATGCGCATTCTGGTTGCGTGAAGTGTAATTTCTTGGTCACGTGATCCATCCTGAAGGGATTGCTGTGGACTCAGCTAAGATTGAGGCTATAATGAATTGGAAGACTCCACAGAACCCGACTGATATGCGCAGCTTCTTAGGGTTGGCTGGCTATTATAGGAGATTCATCGAAGGTTCTCCAAGATAGCCACACCATTGACCGAAATGACCCTGAAGTCTATGGTGTTTAGTTGGGGTAAATTTCAGGAAGAAGCTTTTGAATAATTGAAGAAGAGACTCACGCAAGCTCCAATCCTTACTCTACCTGATGGTGACGAGGATTTGGTTTTTTGTACTGATGCCTCGCATCGTGGGTTTGGTTGCGTGTTGAAGCAACGAGGAAAAGTGATAACTTATGCGTCCAGACAGTTGAAGGTTCATGAGAGTACCTACCCAACGCATGATTTAGAGCTAGAAAAAGTAGCGCATGCTCTCAAGATATGGAGACATTATTTGTATGGTACTAAGTGTACCATTTATACGGATCATAAGAGTTTGAAGTACTTCTTTGAGCAAAAAGAATTGAACATGAGACAGAGAAGATGGTTAGAGTTGATAAAGGACTACGATTGTGATATCAAGTGCTACCCTGGTAAGGCGAATGTGGTCGGTGAGCAGTAAGTCGTAAGAACGAAGAAGTCATTGCGACGGTGAAGTCTTATAAATTGATCATTAACTCAGATCTCTTTGGAGAAATCATCGAGGTGCAGTCTGAGGTACTCGTAGATGTAGGATTAATGAAGAAAGAAAGAATATTTAGACAAAAACACGAGCTGATGGATAACACTCATGGTGTGAATACTAGGTTTGACCGTATGTAGATTCCACACCAGGGAGATCTTAGAAGTCGAATCCTAGATGAAGCTCATAAGTCGAGATACTCGATTCATCCGGGATCCACCAAAATGTATCAGAATATTAAGAGGGACTACTGGTGGCCGGGTATGAGGAATGATGTAGTAGATTATATCAGTAAGTCCTTAACTTGCTTGCAAGTCAAAGCGGAACATCAGAAACCTTTTGGGAAGATGCCGCCTTTAGAGATACCTGAATGGAAATGGGAACACATCAGCATGGATTTCATAACTAAGCTACCGCGTACAGCTAAATATCATGATACCATTTGGGTGATTGTGGACCGTTTAACGAAAAGTGCTCACTTTCTGCCTAACGAGAGGCCATCTCGTCAGAAACGTTAGCAAATGAGTTCATCAAGGAGGTTGTGGCTAAACATGGAGTGCCATTGTCGATCATGTCTGATAGAGATACTCGTTTAACCTCGAGAATCTGGAAAAAGTTCCATGAAGCTATGGGAACAAGAATGAACATCAGTACGGCGTATCATCCTCAAACGGATGGGCAGTCTGAAAGGACTATCCAAACCCTTGAGGATATGCTACATGCTTGTGTTTTAGACTTTGGAGGAAGTTGGGATGATCATATGCATCTGGAAGAGTTCTCCTATAACAACAGTTACCATTCAAGTATTGGTATGCCACCGTTTGAAATGCTACACGGTAGACGTTGTAGAACCCAGTATGTTGGGGAAAGATTGGTCAGAAAGAGATTGGAGGCCTGGAAGTCGTGCAAGAAACCTCGACAAGATTCGATCAAATCAAGGCAAGAATGAAAGCTGCTCAAGATCGACAGAAGTCCTATGATGATAAGCGGCGAGGACCAATCGAGTTTAACGTTGGTAAGAATGTGATGCTCAAGGTCTCGCATTGGAAATGAATTATTCGTTTTAGGAAGAGAGGAAAGCTGAGTCCAAGGTACATTAGACCGTTTAAGATTGTTGATCGTGTGGGTGAAGTGGCTTACAAGCTAGATTTACCAAAAGAGTTAGAAGGAATTTATTCTACCTTTCATGTTTCTCACTTGAGAAAATGGCTAGCTGATGACACGTCACATGTGCCATTAGTAGACATTGAAGTTGACGAACAGTTAAACTACGTCGAACAACCCGTAGAGATCGTTGACCGCAGGGAAAAGCAGCTTCGTCGTAAAGTTATTCCTCTGGTAAAGGTGATATGGAAACATCGCAAGGGATCAAATGCTACCTAAGAAGTTGAAGAAGAGATGCACAAGTTTTATCCGAATTTGTTTATGTGATAGTTATGTTTCGGGGACGAAACCTCTTTTAAGGAGGGTAGACTTGTAACATCCTGTTTTCTCGTTTCGGTTAATAAAATAAAATATGAGTTATTATGAGGCGGGCTAGTGTTGGGCTAAATAGATATGGGTAATGGACTTGGATTAAAAAGGAAGGAATAAAAGACCATGGGCTTAAGCCCATGGCTCATGATATATAAACCTTAATTAACCCATAATCCATTCATTCCACTCATTCCATACACCATCAAAAACACACACTTAAGCTCTCTCTCATACTTCTCTCTTTCTCTAAACCGAGACTAAGAAGAAGAACTGATCCCGACCCGAGGTAATGATAGTATGATATTGCATGGATCCAAACCCGCTAGATCTAGTCGCTAAACGACGAACCGACACCCTAAACCGTTAAAGTCACGAGATCCGAATGGAATCCGGTATAAACCGATCAAAAGATGAGCTTAGGCGTCACCCTAGCTCATATTTGGATCGAACGGGACGAAAAAACGGTGGAAAACGAGTGAGATCTCGCTTTTCCGGCGAGATCCCGGTTTTCCGAAGACGACGGCGCCGGAAAACAGCATACGAGGAATGTCAGAATGTCAGAGAATGTCTCTGAACTAACCCTAATTCGTTAACGGAAAAATAACGAATTAGAAGCAATTCGTTATGCCCATTCGTTAAGGAAAAACAACGAATTAGCAGCAATTCGTTATGCCCATTCGTTAAGGAAAATTAACGAATTAGCATCAATTCTTCATGCCCATTCGTTAAGGAATAATAATGAACGAACAACCATTCGCTATGACAATTCGTTATAATAAAGAGATAACGAATGAGCCTCCTTCGTTAACGAACTGGATAACGAATTAAGTTTGAAAGAATGACAGAAAGGTCCCCTGACTTAAACAAGAATGATTTAATTACATAAGAAGCCCTGGACTTTATTAATTAATGAAAGATACCTTAAAAGATTAATGGGTTGACAATAAAATATTATTAAAGAATTCTAATAGAAAATTGTGTTAAGACAGTTAATGGAAATAAAAATATTTCAAGCTGACCTGGTAGCTCGACCCCAGCCAAGGGCTCTGCCCCTTGGATCCCACTAGGGGTTGCCTCCCATAGATACCCGCTGCCAGGGGCGCTGCCCCCGGACCCCGTTCATTGAGGGTTATAATTAAACTAGAAACACGATATGAGTAGTGATAATTAATTGATACGTGTAATTGTTATACAGTTAGTCGCGCACAGCTAAAGAAAGGAATAACCATTAACACTGAACGTAACAAAGTTCAGGTGAGTTTCTATCCCCATTTCCTTGTTATATTTTCGGGGCTGTGTGCATACTCAATGTGATTAGTTAATATACTTACCTTGAGTGGTAAGTGTATGCATGGATGATATATGTGATTGATACTATTTTGTGAATATGAATGAAAGCTTGTCGGTTCGTGAACGATCTTCGGATATTGCACGTATCGTCAAGGAAGGTAAGTGTTAGAATATATATAATTATGTATGTATGAACGATAAAGCAGGGTATGTACGAAATTGTATGAATGTTAGCATGAAAGTATGGTAGAGTGAAGGTAGGGAACATACCCTAATAATATCTACGAATGAAGGGAACAAACCCTAATAATATCTGCGAACGAAGGGAACAGACCCTAATAATATCTGTGAATGTAAGAAACAGTCCCTAATAATATCTGCGAATGTAGGGAACAGACCCTAATAATATATGCAAAGGTTATAGGACGAAACGTATGTATATATGTATGTATGAAAGAAAGAATGAAAGTATGAAAGTACGAAGAAAGGTAAAAAGCTAAGTATGTTATATGTATCTTCGGATGCGTATATAAGTAAGTATATAGATGTATTGTTTGTTACCTGTATTAACTAGAACTCACTCAGCGTAGCTGACTTTTAGTATGTACGCATGTGAATAGATTGAAGCAGTTGGCTTGAGAGAAGGATACATGGCAGGATTGAAGGGACTGGCATCCAAAGAAGTTTTTTCATGATGTTTTAAATAAACTATTTATGTTATGTTTTTAAGACAAGTATCGAATGATTTTAATGAATGTTGGAAGTTTTATTTATTCGGCAAAAGTTTTAATTAACTATGATATTTAGAATTGTGTTTATGAGTAAATCCAACGCCAAAGTAGGGCACCGGGACCGGGGCCTTACATATATGTTTGAATGAACTATGAAGTTTGTATGCAAAAAAAAAATGTAGTTAGGATAAAAAAAAATGAAGCAGGCCCGTTGACAGAAGAAAGCTGTAGAAAAAGGTTTTTTTAATACCGGAAATAGGGTATTCAAAACCCATACAACTGGTTTTTTTAATACCCGGAAATAGGGTATTCAATATCTGGGTATTGAAGACCCGGTTCAATACCCGACCCGAACCCGGTACGTAGGGTATGGTTTTCAAGTCAATACCCAGACCCAAACCCAACCCGGGTATTGCTAATACCCGATTACCCAATACCTGAACCCGGTCCCATACCTGAACCCGGGTTTTTTTTAATACCTAGTTTGTGCACCTCTACCTCTAACCTCACCCACTTTGATTTGTTTGAAAGAAGATAAACGATTTGAAAACTTGAATCATCTAGCAAGTCTTGTTCAACTGATCATTCAAACAAAGAAACACCATTCATTTGTCTTGGTGCATCGTTTATTAAAGAAACACCGTGTTACCTGTCGCAGCCACAAGCGATGAAAGATAATTTCCGACGATGAAGTACGTGAAGTCTGAATAGCGTAATCGGATGGGAGATAGGTGATGATAATTTAAGCGATAGTTGTATTTCTTTCATTGCAAAAGACTTGCTTAGGAATGTTAAAGTAGATGGTGTAATGGTTAGATTTCAAAAAACAAATACTCGTAGAGAAAAACTTTAGATATATTGTATTTTATTTACGCAGTTTTAATGAAACAATTTCACCTAACTTTTTTGGTTCTATGATATTTTGTTTGGTTATCTTGTTTTTTTATATATGGTCTGATTCGATTCTACCCAAACAAAACAATCAAATTGGACCAATACATATTGGTTTGACCGACCCGAACTATCGAACTGGACCAAAGAAAATATTTATATAACTGAGTACCGACCCAAAATATTTCCGACCCCTGTGAGAATTTTCTGGGTCCACCATTGTTTTAAATCCAGTCCGATTTCTTCCAAGCTGGTTTTGGTATTGCCTTGATCAACCAAAATCGGTTTGAGATATAACCCATTTTGGACATGTCTAGATTTCTCATCAAATACTCAAATAACATGCACCGCAACTGTCTTCCTATACTTCGCATGTTAAAAACACTTTGTACACTTAAAACTAAAAGTCTAAGACACATATTTAATTAGTTATAAATCATTTATGTTATGACTTTATTTGTTTTAAATCGGTTAAGAAATTAATTTTGTTGCATGCATCGGTTAAGAAATTAATTTTGTTGCATGCATAGTCGTTCGTCTTAATTTCCTGGAACTTACTCTCTTCATTGATGGAAATCAGGCCCAAGAACACAATATTTGATCTCAACCAATATCGACTATTTCCTTGTTATATTATAATTCTTGACTCTCACAAATTACATAAACCCTAACATGACAACTCATTCTAGGAAACTAAATAACTAGTTTATTCTTACCATACTAAATAAAAATACCAAAATAAACTTGCTAAAATTCTTTCACTTAGCCCCTTCAACTTTCTTGATGACACGTTTCAAGATTAACTTTCAATATCCATATCCCAACCCAAAAACGTGGAAAAAAGAAAATAAACGAAAGAGAAGCCCTTGACTTGACTTGTTTTCAATCTATCTTACCTATATAGTCTGATCACCTTGGCCGTACTTGATTAGCACAAGACTTGTTGGGTTAACTAATAACAATGGTGAAGACTTCACTACTACATAATTATAAGCGTATCTTCATTTAATGTACATGACAAGTCTTATAATTCGCTACTACATAATTATAAGTATGTTATTTTTATGTGTGTCAAAATCATGATGCCAATGGTGATACTACAGTTGCGGGGCTAAAGAAATTGAGTTTAGAGAACAAGATGTTAAGAGAGATGCTTTGCGACAACCTCCTCAAAAATCATGATAACAGATCAATGCAAGACTGTGATTTTGTGATATGTAATCAAAATAAAAAGAAAGATAAAAGCGCATGACATGTGCAACACCGAGTGTCATCATCTAGGATCATCAAGCATTACAAGAGTTGACACACGTCGGAATCATCTGATGACACCAAGGTACGGTTTATTCATGCTTTTTGATAACAAGCATTTCTTGAGACTTTGCCTGAAATTTAGGTTTTGTTCAAAACTGATTTATACGATATTGAATGCATACATGCATGTGCTCTAATTTAGGGGTGTGCTATACACTCACCATTTGATATCTAATCTCATGCTGTTTTCAAATAGCCCTATGAGGATTTTTCATATGGTTATTTTAACCGCGCTCTTTTCAAGACGGTCTTTGAAGTACTTGTCAAACAGTTGTTTTGACATGTCAAAGTTTGACCCACATTTTCAAAATGGCCGTAGGGGTATATTTGTCTAGTGGCTGTTTTGACTAGCTAAATTTGAAACTGACGTTTGATTAGTATATATGGACGGTCATTTGATGGTCTGAAATCTGATACGAAAAACCTAATTTATAGTGGTTAATGTATTTTGTAGGATGTGAAAGGACGGATACAAGTGGAGAAAATATGGAAAAGGCTACCAAAGATAACCCATGGCCTAGAGCCTATAAGACCGGGTGTAGTGGTGGGGGTGGAAGCGCCCCCACCTTCTTGATTATTGGCTTGAAGTGTGGTTGACCATAGTCAAACCTCCATTGGCGTTTTTTACAAAACGCCCAAGATACATTTACCCTCCAAACGCATCCAAAGCGCTCCCATAGCACCCCACTACGGGTGGCCTTACAAGTGCTCATTTGCACCTTCTTGCCCAACTAAAAAGGTCATATAAAAATCACGATGTTGTGACTTGTGATATAGATCGTTTAAAAACTAAAAAGATTGATAAATGATTTTAGCAGCGAGTTTTATAGTTGCTGACAAATGACTAGAATATAACGGATCAGTAATAGCATATATAATGTTGAAAAATGGTTGCAAAGAATGATAAGAATATAAATTGAAAAAAATCCTCATCATAACTGGTTGCAAACTTTGAGACCCAAATATTGTGTTGTATAATTGCGTACCTGGAGGATGAATTCGATCAATGATGCAAACCTGTAATCATGAATTCAATTTTGGTTTCTTGAACAATTGCCTGGATTAATCTCTGAATCGTGAATCACTTTCAGATAAACCTATTTGCGGGTTACACACAATGATTTATCGGATAAGACGGAGATTTTCTGTAGATGGAATTGGATTTTGATGTCCTATGAATGTGATGAAGAACCAGAGAGAAGTAACCGTCTTCTCTGTTCTTTGTATATTCGATGAGATGATAAGTTATTCTCCAGAGAATGAAATCATCGACATATATAAATCAATTCCCATATCTCACATGAGCCCAAATGATTAATCATAAGCACACTTATCATTATGCTTAAGCCCAAGTATAAAACCAAATAACAAAGCCCAAATAACATTATTGTTAAACAAGCCCACACTCCCGCGTCACCTAACTCTTTTAATATCTTAACGTTATTTCCTCCATCGACAAGTTAATCCAATAACACTAAAATAACCAACAATCCTCCCCTATTTTAGTGATATCCATGATAACTTAACCATCGTCATAGAAACACAAACGTATGCATAAATGAAAATGTCATACAGATTGAATTTTCATCTTAGTAAATTACACGATCAAAATATTTGAATATCGGGGTGTCCTATGGATTGAACCCTTGCTATCCATTTGAATACTTCAAGGAAAAATACACATACGTTTATAAATCCAAATTCCACTCGACACAATATTTTACTAGCCTATGTCCTAATCTTTCAAAGAATATATAAAAGCTCAAGTCCAAAGCTTCTTGGAGCAGCTAAACTTCATATTCTTATAGGTAGTTTATTATTCTCGCACCTGCAATGAAATTTATCAATGAACTATTAAGAAGCTATACTTCAACCCACTTTATCTCGCGGTCCGAACACAAACCTTGGGATGTTTATGATATTGTGTTCCAATATCTATATGACAAGCTCTCCGCATTGAATTCAGCATCTAACGTTGTATTAGATGGGAATTGGGTGTCTTGACATATGATATTAATGTATGGACTTTAAACCCATACCCATGACTGATATGTTCACGAGATCTCTTCCTAACCTTTTAGTTAGATCATCAGCCAACTTATACTCATATATTACACACCAACTGATATCACACATTGCATTGTATAACATATAACCGTCTAGATTTTCCATTATACATTTGACATAGTCATCACTATCACACCTGATAGATTTTTGGTGCTATCGGTTCGACCACAATGGAATTTTGTAATCACAGTTTCTTACTCATTCAACCACTTTTATCAATAGTTGCAAATGCTAGAAACTCGATTTCCATTGTTAAGTGATGCAAATTAATTCCTTAATTACCTAAGAAATGTAATATTCTCCAAAAGAGAATACACATCCATAGTTAAGCAGTTTGTTTACTACTTGCCTGTTGAGCACTAGGATTACTAGTATATCTGCTCAAATTGCCCATGACATACACTATGTAAGTCTTTGTGCTAATCTTAGCATACATCAAATATCCAATTAACTTAGAATACTCTAATTATGAAATAGAATCACCTTGATTAGACAAAATTTGATATTGGGATCTATAGGAGTTGTAACCAAAGAATAATCAAACTGATTGAATTTCTTCAATACTTTCTCAATGTAATGAAACCGTGTCATGGTTCTACCATTGTTACTCCCTTTTATTAGTATACCAGGATAACATTAACCTCCCCCATATCCTTTATGTCAAAACTAGAATCTAATAACTTTTTTTTTTCAATCACTCAAATCCGAGTAAGATAACAAGGAACTGTCCGTTTCCTTCAAGATTCTATTTTTCTTTTGACTCCAAAATAATTCACATGACCTAACCTTCCATGTCACAATATATACATATAGTCTACCTTTCTTTGAAATGATTATGACATACAAATAGAACAGTAATATTTAGTTTAAATACTTCATTACACAAATATCCGAATCCAACAAGGGTTCCATGTCAAGATAAAATAAATTTATCCGACCCAATAACATGCTTAAAACCAAAAACTATTTAAAGCAACCCAGACAAGAGGTTCTTTTAATCCTTAAACCATACAACACATAATCCAAAACAAATGTTTTCCACAAGTAAATATAAGTCTTCAACCGGTTCAAATTCTTCAAACCATTTTAGATCCTTGCATACATGACTCATATCACCCGAGTCTACACACCATGCAAGCATGTTATCCTGTACATAAAAGGATTTAAATAAACGATACAAAATTCTTAACCGAATTATATTTAGAAACCATTGAACTTCTTAAGTCCAATAAAAAACCCGAAACAACGGTTTCGTTTATTTCGCACCCAACGGGCTTTCCTGACTTGTATACTTTTACTGGTTGATTATAACCCGGGTCGTGACCCGTCAACCCATGTGTGTACCATCTGCCAAATATTTAATAATATTTTTATTTCATTCATATTCATACTTTAACATAAGTATTGTTTCTTTAAATCAAATCCTATTTTGTGTTTTACAAAATTAACACGTCCCGAATGAAACATTGAATCAATTACGAAACTCAAAGGTTTTGTCAAATTTAAAGTATAGCTAGTAAACGTACCTTGTGAAAAGAGGATTTAATCAACAACAAACTTTTGCCAACAGTTTGATCGACTTGTGTATGGCTTCAACATTTTTAGAATCCCTCTCAATACCCGAACTGGTAATACTAAATTTTGATAATTTTGATAACCACTACTATCCAGATCTTCAGATAATCACATAATATATATATATATATATATTCTTCTAACTACATACATGCTCTCTCACTCTATATATGATCTAAGCTATATTAGCCATACCTTGTATAGTTGTTGTACACAAAAGTCAACAAAGCAAATCCATTTCCATGTCTATACATATTACATACTTGTCTTGTTTATTCTTTGACCAATATATATAACATAAATTGTCATGAACGTCATGACACTATGATGTCAGAGGCCAAATATATACATATAAATATATACATGAATTCGCTATACATATATGTATAAATAATACATAGATATCAGTGGCCAAAGATAATTAATGGTTCCCATCAAATTCTTTTATTCCCTTTGGTTTTACATATATTTCTTTTAATATGCGGAAATTCACCAATTACAAAATTCAAAATGGTTTGTTCCTGGTCACATTAATTTATTCGATGGAACCCAAAACAAACATACTGTAAATCAAATTTCCATGCACTTCCTTCTAATTAATTTGTTTCTAATGATTTTGTTATTCTTATATGAATAGAAGCAATCCTTCTATTATACTATATTATATCGATCACGGCCAATTCATTCCGAAATTAAGATGCAGGCCACCATATCACAATTCAAACCATAACTCTGAATTGTTTACTGTTTGTAACTACAAACGACAGACGACAAATCTTGATTATGAAAATCAATAACTTATACATACTGGAATTTAACAACCGATTAATAACCAATTTACGATTTAGGGTTTCTATCTAAAATCTAATTATACCACAGGCCACGATATCAATCCTGTGTACGCACTAGCAATTGATTCTTGTAATCAACCGCCACTTAATCAAATTAAACCAAAATAGGTTTATCTTTGTTATATAATTGCGTACCTGGAGGATGAATTCGATCAATGATGCAAACCTGTAATCATGATTTCAATTTTGGTTTCTTGAACAATTGCCTGGATTAATCTCTGAATCGTGAATCACTTTCAGATAAACCTATTTGCGGGTTACACATAATGATTTATCGGATAAGACAGAGATTTTCTGTAGAAGGAATTGGATTTTGATGATCCTATGAATGTGATGAAGAACCAGAAGGAAGTAATCGTCTTCTCTGTCCTTTGTATATTCGATGAGATGATATGTTATTCTCCAGAGAATGAAATCATCGACATATATAAATCAATTCCCATATCTCACATGAGCCCAAATGATTAATCATAAGCCCACTTATCATTATACTTAAGCCCAAGTATAAAACCAAATAACAAAGCCCAAATAACATTATTGTTAAACAAGCCTGCACTCCCGCATCACCTAACTCGTTTAAATACTTAACGTTATTTCCTCCATCGACAAGTTAATCCAATAACACTAAAATAACCAACATATTGTTTGTTAAAAGCAGCAAATACTCACCTGGTAAACTAAATGTGGGCATTCTTTAATCCAAGTTCAGGTACAAAGAAGTGCACATGATGCCCATATCCTAGTCACCACTTATGAAGGTAATCATAATCACGAGAAAATAAGGGAAAATGAACACCGGTACATGCCAACCTGAACGAACATGTGTGCAGTGGACATGATATTTTCTAGTATCCACAAAGTACCTCTGACAAAATTTCAATTTTTGTTTTGAGATTTATTCTAGAGGAATTTAATAAAGTAAATGTAACATTTGTCATTTTTCGGTTTAACTTGCATTTGTATTTGTATCAAAAACCCGTCCTGTTTAAATCTTTCGGATTCGTAGTTATTAATAAAATGTTGGATTTTATGTTCGTTTATGTTTCACAAATGTCGGGTTAAGAAAACATCCTTTTCGATACGTTAAAACACCTCTTCATGATGAAAAATGACTTAAAGCAAACTTTAGGGACTATTATTGTCAATAATCAAAACCTTGTTTGACCATTTTAACCAATCACATGCAATTTCCCCATATGAATGAACCAAACTCTTACCATTATAAAAAGCAAGGTTCCATACACCACTTTGGTTGTTCATCTTCTCCAAGCTCTCTCTCAAATCCAAGTATTCTTCAAGTTCTTAATAGTTTGATTTCTCAAGGTCAAGCTAATAATAATATTTATTTCTAACTAATTCTTGTTACTTAAAGCTTGAGGTTGCAACATATATATAATATGCACCCTTGTTTCCTTCGGCTTTCACTTCTCCGGTCATGGTCGGTTGAAGTGTTGTGCTATAAGGCAAGGCTACATGGAGGACTATTATAGTCCTTGATATATACTTAACTTATGCTTTAGTTTATGCTTTAATTTTGTTTATGCTCATCAATATTGTTTAGTCCTTACTTACTTTTAGTTTCTAAATCATTTTTAATAGTTCAATGGTATTGGGTATGTGGCCACCATTTTCGATTTCATCCCGAGTCAAGAGCCAAAACCAAAACCGAACTTTTGTTTAAATACTTTATTGTTAACATATTGTATGAAAGATTTGAGTATTATTATTTTTAATTTTATTTTAATGAGTTCTATGATATTGGATATGTAGCCACCATTTTCGGTTTCATCCCGAGTCAAGAGCCGAACCAAAACCGAACTCTTTTTTTTAATACTTTATATTTAAAATGATTTATTAATATGTTACAAGTATGAATTATGTATTATAATTTCTAAGTTCATTTTAATAAGTTCTATGGTATTGGGTATGTGGCAACCATCCTCGATTTTATTCCGAGTCAATGATCGAACCAAGACCGAACTAAACCGAGTTCACCGAATCTAATGTTTTCTCTAAAACTATTTTATAAACTAATTTTAACTTGTTTTCTCAAAACACTGGTATGTTGGATCTAACTTGATCTTATAACAATTTTGGACCGACAAAACCAAACACTCGCTTAAAGGACGTCGAGGTTCTTCTTAATAAAACTACACACTTGGTTAAGCTTCTTTTGATTTCATTGAGTTATCTCATAACATTTTAGAACTTCGGCTTCGAGCTTGACCAATTATCAAGACTCGAACCGACAAATCCGAACACTCGTAAAGTCTCGTTTTGGTATTTATTTAACTTTGCAATATTGCAATTATACCCAAATATTTACTTAACAAAGGTTAAGTAAAAACTAATAAATAGAATACCGAGACCCGACTTCGAGTAAACTTACTTTTCAAAAACCATTACTTTAATTCCTTATGTGTTTACATTTTAGCCTTCAAACTTAGATTATTTATGTTACATGTCAAGATATTTTACTTTAAAGCTTTCAAAACCATCTACTAACTCAAGACCCTTTTTAATCTAGGTCTCGCTCGTTAAACCGATCTCCGACTATTCACGAATCAATCTTTCAAGTTACTTAGTTAACGTGAGTACATTTCATCCCCCGTTTTCACTTTTATACTTTTGGGGGTAACATGCATACTTATCCAAAACAAGAACGATTTATAAGACTGTATCTCCAAACCACAAACTTTAGGGTGTATGATACTTAGAATACTTGCTCTATTGTGTGTTATATGTTTCATATGCTTTACGTGCACGAGTGTTTATTTTATGTTGTTGTGGAACACTATAAGTATGATCATACGCACCCCTAACTACTTAGCCTTGTGCAAGTAGCATAGGGCATCATTATCCGAGTATGTCGGTTGTAACCGATTAGAAAGGATCCTCTTTTACATATGTTTTATATACCACGATTGATGCTTTTATTTATAGTATCATATATGTTTGTGGATTTCGCTTGTATTATATATACTCAAAACTATGAAATTTCTCACCAACATATGTGTTAACAAATATTATTTTATGCATTGTTACAGGTTTGATTATTACTTAACTTGGAGTTTGAAGACGCCATTCTATTTGATACCGCTACGTTATTAGAAGAATGAACAATATGTATTTCTTGTATTTGATGTTTATTTGTATGAACGAGATGTTCTACTTTTGTGATTGAATGAAATTAATGTGTTGATTAAATATTGTCACTTTAATAATGTCTGGTGTTCATGGGAAATCCGTTGCACCCCGGCATGCTCCACCGCCTTTGGTCGTGTGTGACGGATTGGTATCAGATCCAAGACTATAGGATAGGTGGTTAGACGTAACGGCCTAGTATAGTTTTGCTTTAGGGTCCTTATACGTGTTGCTTATACGTGTTACCCTACTTGATTGTTCATTACACTTATATTTTTAATTGCTTATTTATTTCATTTAATCTTCAAAAATATACACATGCACACACTCTCATAGTATTCTAAGGTATCCTTACCTCAAAAGCAAAAACATTAGTTTTTTTATATTGTGTTTTATGGATCACAAACTTAATTTGGATCCCGTTATTTAAGATTTCTTAAAAGTTGCATTTATATCGGGTTTGTAACCATCATAGAGGGCGAAACACTATGAAACGACCATTTGACAAAAAGATTCCAAGAATCGAAGGTGATTTACTTACCTGGGATGGTTGAATTGTAGCGTTCGTTTTCTAGGCCAACGAATCGTGTTATACACATCAATACTTTAAGTTGTCGAATGCAACTGTTCCGGTTGCCTCCTTATATTTTGGTGTTGAAAACACAAAATCCACGGTGGTTCGTGGACAAGTGTTTTTAACATCTCGTTGTATCTCCGTTTTTATCATATGTTATTATCGTGATTTGAGTCAACAACATGAAAGACGCGATGGTACGTGCACATGTTCGACTCCACCTATTATTTTATACAAGCTTTATTGTTCGGGATATCAAATCATGGAGGTTCATGTACGATTTTCCTGACTATATATATGAATTTCAATATCTCAAAACCTTCAATTTTTGAATATCAAAAGTCCAAAACTTATATATATATACATACATTTTATCTTTTGATTCAAGTATAAAATAGTTTTTACTAACATTCTCATCCTCATAACTCTAGGATTCATAATCAATAAAACCCTATATTTACTCATTTCCCTCATACATATATCAATTACCCTAAACTTATATCATTTCTTTTTTATTATTTTAGAACGCCTCCACTTTGTCTCCAAACACGCAAGTTGAGCTCTAGTCGTCGGATGGCCGCAATGGTTGCTAAAGAAATCGCCGCTGTGATTCCCAGGCTAATAACTCAAATCCAAGCCACCCAACCCACCGTTACTCAAACCAAACCCAATCCCGCACCTATCGCCTTGAAAAATTTCGCTAGTGCCAACCCATCTCAATTTTTTGGCACAAACTGTGCCACTACCTTGTTGCAACGGTTCGAAAAGTTGAAAAGCGTTTTTACTCTTTACGAATGCCCCGAACCCAAGAAAACCACGTATGCCTCAAGCATGTTCGAGGATACTGCACGCACTTGGTGGAATAGTGAAATTTTCACCAATGGGGCGGAAGTAGCTATGGCCTACTCATGGACCAAGCTAAAGGAAGTCATGATGAAAAAGTTTTGCCCAAAACATGAACTTCAAAAACTCGAATCCGAATTTAGGGATCTTAAGCAAGAGAGTGGTGATAACTCCGCCTACTCCAACCGCTTTCACGAGCTTAGTCTTTTAGTTCCCCACTTGGTCACTCCCCTCGAATGGGCTACTGACAAGTATGTCGGCGGTTTGCCTATGCAAATCCGCGACTCGGTGATGAGTAGAAAACCGCAAACCTTTCATGGTGCTCTTTCCGAAAACCATGTCAAAGCTGGTACCCTTACCATCAAATGTTCCAAGAAACCCAATGACAAGAGTACACCCGAACCATCAACCCTCACCAAAGTTGAACCTCAACCTCAATCCATAAACAACTCCAATTCTACCGACCACGCCAAAAAGAAAAGCAAACCCAACTATCGAAACTATGTCGTCACCCACCCATCACAATCTCAAAAACAATCCCAAGCACCCCAAAACTGAAAACCGTATTCTGGCTCTCACCCTTTGTGTAACACTTGCCAACACCATCACCCCGCTTACTCCGCTTGCCGTCAATGCGCCAGGTGTAACCGCTATGGTCACACTAGCAACGTGTGTCGAGAAGCCTCTGGTGGACAACCCGCTCCACCAAGATTTTCTCCAACTAACTAAAATCGACCCGCATTGTTTGCTTAAAATCCTCCTCCTCAACCTAAAGCTTGTTTCAATTGTGGAGACCCAAATCATATCCGCAATGCTTGTCCCCGACTTGCTTTTGTTAACCAAGCTCAAATCATGCCCACACCCTACTACCAAACCCAAGCCTATCAAGTTCAAACCTATCAACCATAAATCCCGCAACTCTTGGCTCCTCCTGCTCAACCGCTCCAAGACATGCAAGCCCTTCCTCCTCCACCACACCTGCAAGCCATGCAAGCTCTCCCTCCTCATCCAGCTCAACAAGTCAACCACAGCCACCAAGGGCGTGCCTTTATGATGAACGCCAACCAAGCTCAAGTTTCCAACGATGTGGTGAACGGTACGTTTTCAGTAAATAAGCATTTAGCTTCAATTTTATTTGATAGCGGAGCTGATAGGAGTTTTGTTTCTTTTAAATTTGAATATATTCTTGTCGTACCTCGCACTAAACTTTCTCGCCCTTTTTCTGTCGAAGTCGCCAATGGTAGTTCCATCACCATTGATTCGGTCATTCGCGATTATATCCTCACTCTTTGCAAGCATGAATTCTCGATCGACCTTATCCCGATGCAAATGGGAAGTTTCGGCATCATAGTAGGCATGGATTCGTTAGCGTTGCACCGTGCCGAAGTCGTTTGTTATGACAAATTCATTCGAATCCCACTTGTCAATGGCAAAATTCTCAAAGTCTTTGGCAAAACGATCCCCAAGAAACTCAATCTCAGGTATTGCTCTAAATCTTGTCAGTACTTGCGCCAAAAGTGCGTTCCATTTGTAGCCCAAGCGGTGGTGAAAGATCCAAAAGAAAAGAAAATTCAAGACATTCCCGATGTTTGTGAATTTCCCGGTGTTTTTCCCGAAGACGTCTCTGGTCTCCCACCCATTCATCCTGTTGAATTTCGGATCTACCTTGTGCCCGGCGCGACTCCCGTAGCCAAGGCGCCTTACCGTTTAGCTCCTTCGGAATTGCAAGAGTTATCGAACCAACTTCAAGAACTCTCTGATAAGGATTTTATACGTCCAATCTCTTCTCCTTAGGGCGCTCCCCTCCTCTTCGTGAAAAAGAAAGATGGCTCGTTTCGCATGTGTATCGATTACCGTGAACTCAATAAACTCACCATTAAAAATCGTTACCCTTTGCCTCGAATATACGGCCTCTTCGATCAACTCCAAGGCGCAACTTGCTTTTCCAAAATCGATCTTCGATCGTGTTATCATCAATTGCGTGTTCATGAAGACGGCATTCCAAAAACCGCTTTTGGTACTTGATATGGACATTACGAGTTCTTGGTTATGCCTTTCGGATTAACCAATTCACTTGCGGTATTCATGGACCTCATGAACCGCGTTTGCAAACCATACTTGGACAAATTCATAATTTTTTTATCGATGACATTCTTATCTTGTCCAAGACCCAAGCTGAACATGAGCATCATTTACGTTCCATCCTCGATCTCCTAAGAAAAGAACAACTTTATGCTAAGTTCTCCAAATGTGAATTTTGGTTAAAAAAAGTTTAATTTTTGGGTCATGTCGTCAACGATAATGGTATTCACGTTGATCCCGCCAAAATATTGGAAAACTCCATCCACACCCACGGAAATCCGATCTTTCCTTGGTTTGGCCGGGTATTATCGGTGATTCATTCTAAACTTCTCTAAAATCGCGTTACCCCTCACCGCACTAACTCATAAAGGAAAATATTATGAATGGGGACCGAAACAAGAAGAAGCTTTCCAAACTCTAAAGAATATGCTTTGCAATGCTCCCGTTTTAACCCTTCCCGATGGAAATGACGACTTTGTGGTATTTTGCGATGCATCCAATCAAGGTCTCGGTTGCGTTCTCATGCAACGGGGTAAAGTTATCGCATATGCCTCAAGGAAACTTAAAGTTCACGAAAAGAATTACACGACACAGGATCTCGAACTTGGTGCTGTCGTTTTCGCTCTCAAAATCTGGAGACATTATCTTTATGCACAAAATGTGTTGTATTCACCGATCATAAAAGTCTTCAACGCATCTTTGACCAAAAAGATCTCAACATGAGACAACGTCGATAGGCCGAATTACTTAGTGATTACGATTGCGAAATTCGCTACCACCCCGGTAAAGCGAATGTTGTAGCCAATGCCCTTAGTCGTAAAGTTAATGTCAAATATGTTCTGCTTCATAGAATCATCATTCAAACCAATCTCCAATACCGCATCTATCGAGCCAATGCACCTCCATTGATGAAGGCAATATGTATTACGAAATGTCATGTCGAGCAGAACTCCAACTCGAAACCAAACCCGATGGCTTGCTTTATTTCGTTAATCGTTTGTGGGTTCCTGATTGTGATGAACTTCATACTTTCGTTCTCGACGAAGCTCATATGTCGCGATATTCTGTGCATCCCGGTGCAGATAAGATGTACTTCGATCTATTTATTGGTGGCCGGGTATGAAAACGGACCTAGCACTTTATGTCTCAAAATGCCTTACTTGCTTAAAGGTTAAAGCCGAACATCAAAAACCTTTTGGTTTACTCGAGCAACCTTCTATTCCCGTTTGAATATGGGAAGACATTGATATAGACTTTATCACCAAATTACCCCCCCCCCCCCAACCACTCAAAAGCAAAATGATAGTATTTGGGTGATCATTGATTGCTTAACCAAATCGGCTCACTTCATCCCCATCCGCGAGAAATACTCTATTGAACAACTCGCTCAAACTTATATTCGTGAAATTGTATGCCACCATGGTATTCCGTTGACCATTATTTCCGATCGTGATGCTCGTTTCACCTCCTGTTTTGGAAATCGCTTCAAGAAGCTTTGGAAACTCACCTCGATCTTAGTACCACTTATCATCCTCAAACCGATGGTCAATCCGAGCGTACAATCCAAAGCCTCGAGGATATGCTTCGATCTTGTGTTCTTGACTTTGGTGGGAATTGGGATTCTCATCTCCCGCTTATTGAATTCTCATACAAAAATAGCTATCAATCTAGCATTGATATGGCTCATTTCCAAGCTCTTTATGGTCGTACGTGTCGTTCTATGATTTTTGGAACGAGATTGGTGAAACCCAAATCACCGGTCCCGAGATGGTCCAAGACACTACCGATCGTATCGATCAAATCCGCAAAAATCTCCTCGTTGCTAGAAGTCGCCAAGAGAGCTATGCCGACAAATGACGAAAACCCCTTGAGTTCAATGTTGGTAACCTTGTCCTTCTCAAAGTATCCCTTGGAAGGGGGTAGTCCGTTTTGGAAAGAAATGATAATTAGCTCCCCGTTCTGTAGGCCCATTCAAAATCCTCGAAAGGATTGGAAAAGTGGCTTATAAACTCAAATTACGGCAAGAACTTACCAGTGTTCATCCAACCTTTCATGTCTCAAAGCTCAAAATGTGCTTAGCCGAAGGTAATCTCCATATTCCTCTCAACGATAAAACCTTGCAAATAATCGAAAAACCCATTGAAATCGTGGACCGCAATGAGAAACGAACCAAACGTAGCCACATCCATTGGGAATCACGGCGTGGAGCTGAATTTACTTGGGAACGAGAAGACGGGATGAAGGAAAAGTACCCGCATTTGTTTATTATGGATTCATCTAAATTTCGGGACAAAATTTCCTAAAGTATGGAAGACTGTAACATTTGTCATTTTTGGTTTAACTTGCATTTGCATTTGTATAAAAACCCGACCCGTTTTAATCTTTCGGATTCGTAGTTATTATTAAAATGTTGGATTTTATGTTCGTTTATGTTTCACAAATGTCGGGTCAAGAAAACATCCTTTTCGATACGTTAAAACACCTCTTCATGATGAAAAATGACTTAAAACAAATTTTAGGAACTATTATTGTCAATAATCAAAAGCTTGTTTGACCATTTTAACAAATTGGACTAGAGATCACTCGAAAAGAGATAAAAAAAACCTAATTGATGACCTTTTTTGAATGAAGTTGAGAAATTCAGTAAAGACTTAAATATTATTTAATCTAGTTGGTGGTGGTCGTCGTCATAGTCGTAGTCATAGTAGTAATCATAGTAGTGGTGGTCGTAGTGGTGGTGGTGGTCTTGGTGGTAGTCGTGGTGGTGGTAGTAGATATTTAGGAGATTTGGAATTTTAAAAAACTAAACTAGGACAAGTTTTTAATCATGCTTCTTTATAGTTAATATTACTTGTAGACTGTGAGCTTAACTACCATTATGATTCGAGCTTACGCGAAAATTATGCGAGACATATGGTTTTATGCGAGAATAAACTTTTGTGCAAAGTGAAACTATTTATAACTATTGGCATACTTAAACTCTGTTTACTGAAAGCTTGTGGCATATGAAAATTAGACAATTAGTGGGTTCAATCATAAGAAAGCTTTGGCTATTACTTAAAGCTAAACTAAGCCATTTAAATGTTCACGTGATAGTTAGCAATTTTCATTCAGACGGAAGTTTAATTAATGGCACGTGAAAGTAACGGCACCAAAACCAATTTGGCCCATACGAAAGTTATGGGGTTTCGTTTAAAATTAGGATTACTAACTTTCGTTTTAAGGAGAAAGTTTCCATAATCGTACACCAAGGTGATGGCACTAGAAACATAAGTAAAATTAAAACAGAAGTATAAGGTAGCGTTTGACAGGCCCGACCCAAGGGGAGGGCAGGGAGGCCTCAAGCCCGAGGCCCACTCCTACTAAGGACCCATAGGTAAAAGACATATAGTTATATATATCTGTGTTTTTTTGGACCCAGGCCATCACTTTCCATCAATTACAATTAAAATTAACATTAATAATAAATAATAATAATTGGATTGGTCAATCAAACGCCTCATCTCCCTTAAAGGCCCATGTGTTTTTAATATTGTTTAATCAATTCTATTGAGTGATTAAATTAATTATATTAATTAGTATACCATTAGTTAATACATTAGACTTTTTATGTTAATTTATTTTATTTAAGATATTATCCCTTGATATGCATGAATGAAAGACGGAATAAAATAGACCACTATGATGAAATGTAAAAAATGTGTTTGGTTGGTTAATGGAATGGCATTACCCATTATCATGCTCATTCCGTTTAAGGGTGTTCAAAATTTGATTCGAATTCGAAACATTCGAAATTCGACTTGATTCGAAATCGAATATGAAGATTCGAATTCGATTTCAAAATATTCGAATTTTATTCGATTCGTATTCGAGAATAAGAATTGAATGCGATCGAATACGAATTCATGATTTTTTATTCGATTCGATTCGAAATTCGAATTCAAATTATATAATATATTAATATATGTTTAATTTATTAAATTTGGTCAAATCCGTAAATAATAAATGTCCAAACCATATTAATTAATTCCAATAACCCATACTGATATTTTTTTTAATTTTGCCAATACTTAATTTTGAACTTATTATCATGTGGTGGTGTAGCTACTTGAAACTTATAATTATGTATTTTACATTGATGATTATGGTTTTTGAAGTTTTTGAAATAGGTGAACTTGAATCAATTCGAATTTATTAGAATTCGATTTGAATTAGAGTTTCAAATACGAATATAATCGAATTTCGAATATGAGATATAATATGAATACGAATACGAATCGAATAATCCAACTTTTAAACGAATACGAATCAAATACGAATACCAGCAAAAAAATAAATTTTTCGAATAATTCGATTCGACTAACTTGAAAATTCGTTATTCGATTAGATGAACACCCCTAATTTCATTCCCTTTAAAACACCCCAAATTTATTCCATTCAGACCCTTGTTTTTTTTTTCATTGCATCCTTTCACACTATATCACATCCACCATACTAGCCATTGCCCTCTCACCACCGCCGCCTGCCTCCTCCGTCGCCCGCAACCACCACCACCATCCACCTCTGCTGCCACCAACAACCACCCACCACTTATCATCGGCGCCCACCACCACCAACCACCCACAACCACCCACCATTGCCGCCCACCACCACCACCAACCATCGCTCCCGGCCATCACCAGCATCTCCTGTCACCCGCTGCTTACCTCTGCCACAGTCGTCACCACCACCTACTATCACCAATACCTGTCACCACCAACAATCTCTCCCGTCCATCGCCCCTGCCGCCCACCACCCACCACCACCATTATTGCTCGCCGCCCACCGCCACACACTACCATTATTATTTTCTTCCAGATTTTTCTAGCTTACTTAAAAATAAAAACTAGTAATCCATATCATTCTCACATGGTAACCAAACATTTTAATGGAATGGTAAAGATTCATTCCATTACATCATCCATTCCATTCCCTCGCTTATTCCATATAAACGCCCAGTCTATTACCTTATACCAAACAGACCTTAAGTGTTACGGAGTGAAACCATTGCAAGGTATGAGACTTGTCTCATATCGGTTGTATGAGCAATTTTAGCGGAGTTTATAAGCTAAATGAGTTCCCTCACCATTGAACTAGTCTTTTTGGTTGAGTAATGTTACAAACCAAGTGTACAACCCAAAATAAAATAATGAAGTGGAATTTGTTATTTGTATATAAAAATGAAGTTGTTTTTATTTAATTTGGTTTTGTATTTAATTTAAAAAAATTAAAAGTAAAAATATTTTGTGTTCAAGTGATGAGTGGCATGTGTGAAAAATATCTTGATTTTTTCAAAAGGTGGTTAGAGGAGTTACCGGTCAAGGAGACAGATTTACGATATATTAAGGAGACAAGACAGTCATTACAAAATGTGGTTCGTCGATGAATGGGGTGGTTGACGATGGTTTGGCTATTATGGATGACCGAAATTTGTATATTGATATCCCATCATTGAAAACTCTTAGCATCTCGTACTGTAACACCCCAGCCCGGTTAGAGCCGACGTGTCACTCGATACGATAAATAAAAATCCAAATTTAAAAGTTTAAAATCATTCAATACCAAAAGGCTTCAACATCATTGACAACGAAAATAAATAAGGTTGTTTCACTCAAAAGATATTATTTAAGTTCCTTATTTTCCAACTTTTAGAGTTTTACTTTTACTCTCTTATCGCACGTTCCCCTGACTCCCTTGAGTACCTGTATCAAAATAAAGAAAACAGAAAACAAAGAAACACGGATGAGCCAAAAATTGCTTAGTAACGGAGGAAACAATAGTAGTAACAACAAACGATTAAAAACGATACGATGAACAATCAAGGAAAAAGCAGTTACAGTTTGCAAGACGATAACGGTAACAATACGTTGAACTATTAGTTATGAATCTGCACAATAATGACGGGTGGTCCATGGGAGAACCCTTAAGTGGTTAAAGACTGTTAATATTCATGTGTTTAATTAGTTTATCTTGTTGTATTGGATAACTAGGTTTACTCGTGTAATGGCAGGTATGAAAAGCTAAATGATGGAATTACGAGAATGTAGGTGAAAACAGTGGCGAAAACGGACTTGGAACGAAGAAAATATCAAGAAAACAATATGGTAAAGAGTGAAGTCCACCGTAGCTTACGATACCCACCGTAAGCTACGGTGGGGTTGGAGAATTCTAGTTGCCGTAAGGCAGTTACTAGCTACCGTTGGCTTTTGGAAGCCACCGTAAGCTACGGTGGCCACTGTATCTTACGGTGGACGCGACGCTGCAGTTTCGTAACTGCCATATATTATTGTCTTTTGGTCGATTTTTGGGATCCTAATCATATCTTTACATCCTAGAGCAAGCTAGAGGCGATTTTGAAGTACAAGAACATTATTTTAAGTGTGGTAATCATTAGAGACTCGTTTTTGATTCATATGCAAACTTTAATTGAAGGAATGATGAACCGAATCATGCTCGGCTAAATCCCTTTGTGTTTTCCCTCGGATTGTAAGGTTTATTATGTTTGTTTGGTTGAATGTTTAGACAATTTCTGAGATAATATTTGATCTTATTGATTTCATTATTTGGTGTTTATGTATTGGTTGATAGATTGTTAGTTTATCGATTTTGTGTTCTAAACCGTCAGTTTTTGGTGCTTTAAGTAATCGAGATTTATCGGGAGGATTTAGGGTTGGATAAACTAATTGGTTTTTGAGTGATTACCTTGCGTTGTATAATCCAAGTACTTGATCTTCAATTATCGCAATCGTTTACATAAACACGAACTTTATCTATTGTTCATCTCAGTTAAACATTAACTGTAACATTCATGAAAACCTGAAACCGAGGGAAGGAATATTTTCGCATATTGATTAAAACTCTTTTAATTATTTTAGCTATTTTTGTTAATCTTTTAATTTATTTTTTTGCGCTTAGTTTAATTTAGATAAATATCAAAACTACTTGGTAACACAATTTCCACAAACTCCTTGTGTTCGATACCCACTTATCGCTATCTAATAGTTGTAATCGGTTTATTTTTGAGTGAGTCTTCGACCTCATGTCAAATTTTGGTGCCGTTGCCGGGGAGTAGTGCGCAACGTGTGTTAGCTAAAATAGTTTTTTTTGTTTGTTATTTTCGGTTTTACGCTGGTTATGTTAGTGTGCAGGTACCTACAAGTGTATGCATACTAGAAGCTCTAACAGGTCATCACCGCTAGTTATTGATCCCGAGATTGACAGAACACTTCGAAGAAACCGAGTTTTACTCAGAGAGAACAAGCTTCTTGGTTCTCCAACTGCATCAAACAACATGGATTCACCAGTTCCCACTTCAGGTCAAACAATTCCAACCACACCTCCACCAAATCCACCTCCACCAATCACTACTAGTATACCTACAACATCAAGTGAACTCCAACCCCACCCACAACTGAACCCATCAATGCTAAATTCACCTATGCAACATCATTCACATTGCCACCTATTACCAACCTTTTTTCTAACTTTGGTGCGTCATCATCATCTCAACAACATCAACAACCACCTTTTCAACCATCACAATCAAGCTACCAATATCAACCACAACCTTTCATGTAAAATTTTAGAACACAAGGTGACGAATATGGATATGGGTTTGACAATGAATTTGAAGGGTATGAAGTGGAAGGTTACTACATGGGAGGTGATGGAAGCAAAAGGGTAAATCCGGGAATTTTGGTTATGGTCAATGGCATCAACTGGAACCGTTGCAAGAGTTTAATCGACAACAACCACTGCCGGTTATTCAACAACAAGCTCAACAACAACAACCGGTGGTTGTTGTTAATCAAGTTCAACCGCCACTGATTATTCAACAACAGCAAGGGCAACCTCAAGATCAACAATTCCAACCGCAAATTCCCCAACCACAGTTTCAACAACAATTTGTGCAGCCAAGGACCGTTTATAGGCCAATGGGTCAACCAAGAGTACCAATGGGGGTACCAAGAAGGCATGCAAGAGAGATGGAAAGGGGGATTGAAGCCCATTTCCGACCCATAATTACTAATAATCCGTCTCAGGTGGTTATCCCTCTCAATCATCAAGGGAGGACATTTGAAGTAAGAACCAATTCCCTTCAAAATCTTCCGAAGTATAAGGGTCTAGCAACAGAGGAACCTTACTTCCACTTGGAGGCATATGACTCCATTTGCAACACAACTGGGGGTCAAGGTTTTACATCGGATGAAGTCAAATTGGTTCTATTTTAGTTTTCATTGGAAGACAGGGCAAAGAGATGGTTTTAAACTTTCCCTTCAGCAACCATTTATACTTGGGCCGAAATGCAACAAAGATTCTTGAAAGAATTCTACACGGCCCAAAATACCAACGATGCTATAAGAAGTTTGAGACCCTTCCAACAACAGTCGGGAGAGATGTTTCATGAAACATTCGAGAGGTTTAATATGATGATCAAGAATTGTCCTCAACATGGTATTGCTCTTTGGGAGTTATTAAATGTGTTTCATGAGGGGTTGAGTATGGAGGATGAACGAGATTTGAGGTCAATCACGAATGGTACATTTGGTACCAGTTATGAACAAGATGACTGGGCATACTTGGAAGAAATGAGGGTTACTTCAAAGAGAAAGGCCCAAACCGGAAGAAGAGCAAGGCCGGCGATTGGTAGACCGCAAGTGCAAGCCGTGGAAGAAGGAAGCGTACAAACCACTAATAAGCTAATTGATGTTTGTACAAATTGTAACAAGTTGGGTCATGCTTCGGAGGTATGTGTGGTAGGTCAAGCACCGGTGGAAGAGGTGAATTCACTTCAAGGGGGAGGTGGTAGGAATTACAACATGAATTCCAACACCTACCACCCCGGGTTAAGAAATCACCCGAATTTTCGTTATGGAAATCCGGCTACTCAATCTAACCGAACTTTCAAGGAAATTATGTTCCTCACCAACAATATAATAACCAAGGTAATTTTCATGGCGGGAATAATCAAGGGTTTCAAGGTCAAGGAGGTGGCGGTCAAAGTGGGTCAACGGGTCAAAATTCATCTAGTGGAAATGAGGTTATGGACATGTTGAAGTTGATGCAACAAGACATGCAACGAAGAAATCAACTTGATGAGGTTAGAATGCAAAAGGATGAAGTAAGAGATAAGGCCATTCAATCTTTGACTACAAAAATGGGTCAACTCGCAACTGAAGTGTCCGAGTTGAAGAAGAATAAAGGTCAATTGCCAAGCGACACAAAGGTAAATCCTTCTCATAACTCTTCTCGTAATGTTCCTATTAATCACGTTAGTGTTTTAAGAAGTGGTAAAGAATACAAAAAAGATTTATCATTGGGTGTGGTTGATGGGTAAGTTGAGGATATTACGGGAAATGAAAGTGATAATGAAATTGAAATTAATAAACCCACTTATAAACATGTCACTTTTGAAAAACCGTTAAAAAATCTGGGTCAAACTTCAAATGTAAAAGATAAAAATACGGAAGTGGAACCAAATGCGGTTCCATTTCCCTCGGCTTTACTTTACCCGGGTAAGAAAAATATCATTTCAAGAAGGGGTCCTCAAAAAGAAGAGATGTGGGAAGTTTTTAAACAAGTAAAGGTAAATTTACCTTTACTTGAGGCAATTAAGAATGGTGCACTCAAAAGATTGGTGCACTCAAAAGAGGCAACAAAAAGTGCCTCAACGAGTGGATTTAACTGAGCGGGTAAGTGCGGTTTTAAAAGGAGACCTTCCTCCTAAGCTTCAAGATCCTGGAACGCCCTTAATTAACATTTAAGTAGGCGATTTTGAAATGTCTAAGGCGTTACTCGATCTTGGGGCCGGAGTAAGTATTCTTCCGGGGGGTTTATATGACCAATATGAATTTGGTCCTTAAAAACGAGTTGAGATAACGGTTGTGTTAGCCGATTTGTCTCATAAACTCCCCCGAGGAATTGTGGGGGATGTGATAGTAAAAGTTGAAGAATTTTACTATCTGGTTGCCTTTTTGGTCTTAGACTAATCATCGGTTGATTCGACCCAAACACAAAATGTTATATTGGGTTGAACGTTTTTAAACACCGCTCATGCTATTATTGACTGTCGATCGGGCACAGTTGATATGGCTTTTGGTAATAGGAAAATGAGATTAAATGTGTTCACTAATGGGTCTAATGCTTTATGTGGTGATGAGTGTTTTATGGCAGATATTGTTGACATGTGTGAACCGCATGATTATGAGGAAGATGCTTTGGAAGCATGTGTTTGTGATTTTTCTGAACAGGTACATCTTTGTGCATTGAGGATGGAAGAGAAAAATCAAGATGTGTTAGCGGTGAAAGAAGGACGACCACCATGGACTCATCAAATTGAAAATCTGCTAGCTGTGATCGATTCGGGTACAAAACCATCATTAGAAAGCCCACCGAAATTGGAATTGAAGGATTTGCCAAGCCACTTGAAGTATGCGTTTTTGGGGGATAATGACACATTACCGGTCATTATTGCATCTAATTTAGAAGAGGCCCAAGAACAAGAATTGTTAAAGGTGTTGAAGACGAATAAAGCAGCCATAGGTTGGACAATTTCCGATTTAAAAGGCATTAGTCCATCTATAGTTATGCACATAATCATCACCAATGAGGAGGCAAAACCAACCCGAGAAACTCAAAGAAGGTTGAATCCCAATTTGAGAGAAGTTGTGAAAAAAGAGGTAATAAAGTGGTTGGATGCGGGAATCATCTATCCCATCTCGGATAGAGCATGGGTAAGTCCTACACAGGTGGTACCGAAAAAAGCAGGTATACAGGTAATTATAGATGAAAGCGGTGAACAAATCGTCACCCGGCCGGTAACCGGGTGGAGAGTTTGCATTGATTATCGCAAATAAAATGCCGCTACATCTAAAGACCATTTTCCATTACCTTTTATTGACCAAATTATTGAAGAATTATCGGGTCAAAAGTATTATTGTTGTTTGGATGGGTACTCGGGTTATAACCAAATTGCCATTCACCCGGATGACCAACACAAGACCACTTTCACCTGTCCGTATGGCACTTTTACTTTTCGGCGAATGCCATTCGGATTGTGTAATGCCCCGGCCACATTCCAACGTTGTATGATTAGTATTTTTTCGGATATGGTCGGGAAGTCACTTGAGGTATTTATGGATGACTTTTCAATTTTTGGTCCAACTTATGAAACTTGTCTCAATGAATTAGAAAAAGTTTTAAAAAGATGCATTGAGACAAATTTAGTTCTAAGTTGGGAGAAAAGTCACTTCATGGTGCAAGAGGGTATCGTGTTGGGTCATGTGATATCGGAAAGGGGAATGGAAGTGGATAAGGCAAAGGTTCGGGTAATATCATCTTTACCTCCACCTAAAAACATTAAAGGGGCAAGGTCATTATTGGGGCATGCGGGTTTTTATAAAAGATTTATTAAAGGCTATAGTGTTATCACAAAACCTTTATGTAATTTATTATTAAAATATGCTCCTTTTGATTTTACTAATGAGTGTGTGCAAGCATTTAATGTTTTGAAGGAACAGTTGGTGAAAGCTCCATTCTACAACCACCGGATTGGTCAAAGCCGTTTGAGATCATGTGTGATGATAGTGATACTACCATCGGAGCGGTACTGGGTCAACGAGTTGATAAAAAACCGGTGGTCATTTATTATGCGAGTAAAACATTATCCGAAACGCAACTTAATTATACAACCACCGAAAAAGAATTGCTTGCGGTGGTGTATGCTTTGGATAAGTTTCGCACGTATATTTGGGGGATTAAGGTGATTGTTTATTCGGACCATAGCGCGGTTCGATATTTGATGGAGAAGAAGGATGCAAAAGCGTGGTTAATTCGATGGGTATTGCTTTTGCAAGAGTTTGATTTAGAGGTTCGGGATAAAAAGGGGTGTGAAAATTTCGTGGCGGATCACCTATCCCGAATTCCGTTAGAGGGTGTTGATGACCCAATGGAGATAAACGAACGATTTCCCAATGAACAATTGTTAGCCGTGTCGACCACACCTTGGTATGGCCATTTTGTGAATTATTTAGCAACAAGGTCAATTCCAAGTCATTGGGTGAAGAAAAGAAGACAACGGTTCATGGCCCAAGTGAAACAATATATTTGGGATAAACCGGACCTGTTCAAGATTGGTTTGGATCAAGTAATAAGGAGGTGCATTCCTGATTCCGAAGTGTGGGAGGTTTTGTCTCATGCACATGCATCGGCGTGTGGAGGTTATTTTAGCGGTCAAAAGATGGGTTACCGGGTGCTCCAATGTGGTTTTTATTGGCCCGCCATTTTTAAAGATGCAAGTGAGTATGCCCGACATTGTTTGAATTGCCAAAAGTTAGGTAGTATCTCAAAACGGGATGAAATGTCATTGCAACCAATTTTGGTGTTAGAGATTTTCGATGTATGGGGAATTGACTTTATGGGCCCGTTTCCAAACTCTAATGGATTTTTACATATCTTGGTTGCGGTTGATTATGTGTCCAAGTGGGTAGAAGCGGTAGCAACAAGAACTAATGATCATTCGGTAGTTTGCAAATTCGTTCAATCAAACATCTTTGCTCGTTTTGGTATCCTGCGGGTTATTATAAGTGATGATGGGTCATATTTCAAGAATTTCAACTTTGGGAAGTTTTTAAAAAGGTACAATGTGAATCACCGAATTGCTACTCCCTATCATCCACAAACAAGTGGACAAGTTGAAGTGTCCAATCGCCAAATTAAAGAAATCTTGATGAAGACGGTGCGGGTCGATAGGAAGGATTGGTCTTCTAAGTTAAATGATGCATTATGGGCGTATCGGATCGCCTACAAAACTCCTATTGGCACAACTCCTTATCGGTTAGTTTAAGGAGAAGGGTGTCATTTACCAATGGAGTTGGCACATAGGGCGTTTTGGGCAATTAAGAATGTGAATGCGGATTATAAGGAAGCGGGTGAATTGAGAAAGTTTAAATTGAATGAGATCGAAGAAATCCGGGATGAAGCGTATGAATGTGCTTCCGCGCACAAAGACAAAATAAAGAAAGTCCATGATGCAAAGTTGAGAAAAAGGACTTTTGAAGTGGGTCAAAAGGTGTGGTTGTATAATTGTGATTGTATAATTCAAGGCTAAAGTTATTTCCGGATAAGTTAAAGAGAAAGTGGATGGGCCCATATATCATCACAAGAGTGGGTCAATTTGGTGATGTGGAGATCGAAGATGTTCAAGAGCAAACAAAACAAGTGGTGAACGGTCAAAGACTTAAACCTTATTTAGAAGGAAAAGACATCAATATGCTCAATGTGGATAAGGTGAGTTACTTGTTAAGCTCACCGGATGAGGAAACAAATTAAGAGGCTAAGGTATGTTGTATATTTTAGTTTAGTTTAATTTAATTTTTATTAAGTTGGTTTTAAAAACATTACCGTTCTCGTCTATAAGTAAGTTCGACTCAAGTGCGGGAAATTTTAACAAATTTCTTTACCGTGTTGGGGACAACTCGGATTTTTCAAAAGGGGTAGGGTAATTTTGTAATTTTTTTGGTTTTTGTAAGTTTTTATAATTGTTAGTTTTTGTAGGATTTAAAAAATATATATAAAAAAATAAAAATAAAATAAAAATTGAAAAACCTACAGGGCCACCGTAGCCTACGGTACCTACCGTAAGCTACGGTGGGGAGAAAAAAACCCACGCTGGCTACACTCTGTCGTACGGTAGGTATTTGTGAACCAAGGCCACCGTAAGCTACGGTGTCCACCGTAGCTTACGGTGGAACCTTGAGCTGCGCAGCAGGACCGGGTTTTTGTATAAAAAAAGTTTTTTTTTTTACTTTCACATTTAACCTACACCACACACCTCTTTCACCATTCATTCCACCAACATCATCTTCATCATCCCCAAAACATTAAAACCCTAACTCCCTACTTCAATCCATCATAACTTTCTTATTTCTTAACCAATCAATTGATTTTTGGGTCTAAATTGGCTAGAATTTCACAAGGGTTTCTATACCATTGTATTTGTGAGAATCTTTCATTTTGCTGGACGATTTTGGGACAATCAAGTCTGAAATTTTTAAGGTTTTTGTGTATTTTGAAGCTTTCTTCATCTTCATCTTCTACAACAACAAAGTATGTAATTTATTGCCATTATTGATAGTGTATTGCAATGGAATTGTAAGTTGTTCATAATTGTTTCTATACCCACACTTGCTTGAATGGTTGAATAATATGAATAGTGAGTTTGAATGGGTTATGGTTGAAGAGGATTAGTATGATTTAAAACATAATTATGGGCATATTGTTGGTCATTTAGTGGACATAATGTAACAATTGTGAAATTGTTTGAAAAGTTGAATAATATGTCTAAGTAACATCTTCAATCATAATGTTAAGCAAGTGTGGGGATGTTCAAGGTTGAAAAGTGATTAACTTGCTCTTTTGTTGTTGTTATTGTTGTTGTTGTGTTCAGAATGGGTTGAAAAGGAAAAGAACCGGTTGGGTCTTCAAGCAACCCTGCTGACCAACCGAAAAGAAGAAGGTTAATTCTTCAAACGGATGACCCGGAAAGTGAGGAGGAAGAATATCAAATAAAGGAAAAGCCAATTTAGAAGTCAGGGTCTTTGGCAGATCAACCTTAAGAATGGCACGCGGAGCTCTTCCATGATCAAATGAACGCATTGAACTGTTGCGTTTATTTGCGAAAAAGTAGTTAGAGAAGAGGATTTTGGTCCATTTGGGGTTGGGAAGCAGCTCTGAAATGTTATGACAAGGAGTCAACTAACCTGTTCTGTTTAGAAATACAAGAATGGATGGCTACCTTACGACGGGTTACAGGTAACCACCCATCTAAGGACAAGTTAATTGGTACTGTGAATGGGGTTCAAGTGGAAATGTCATTTGATAGTTTGAGACAGTTGGCGAAATTTGATAGTAAACCGCATAACCGTTATATGTTTCCAAGCTTGGATGATTTGTATTTGGCACCCGAGAAGCACCCGATGTGGAACACAATGTTAGATGATATGTTTTTGCACGGGACATACGCCGGGAAATTGTACCGTTAAAATTTGAAGATGGAAGCAAAATTGATGTTAACGATAAGCATCAATAACGTCATCCCGTGTTGGGGTGATAGGATCGAGGTACGATATCCCGAAGTTCCAATATTATACACGTTGCTACATGGCTCACCGCTTATTTCATATCGATTTTTGGTAATGAGTAACGTATGGATAAGCCGAAATAGTGTGGACCGGAAGATCATACCGCATTGTCGATTAATAACGGCATTGTTAAGGAAATATGGTGCTATTCGAGTGGGTGATAGGGGTGGGTTCTTATAAGAAATTCAAGCCATTTGACATTTCACATTTGGGGTCTGGTTGGGTGTATTCACAATCCGAACGATACCACAAGTTGAAGAGTGACGGAAGGAGATGGAGTGTCTTGAAGGAAGATGCAAGACCATTAAATGCGGGTGAAGCGGATGTCTCGGAAAGTGAAGATGAGATGAGTGGTGATGAGGCGTATTATGATGATCCAAATGTAACTCATATGAATGTGGATCAAGAGGGACCGAGTGGGGATGGAAGGCAGATGGGGACGCAACCGGGTTATGTGGGAAGTGCATTTGACAATGCACAAAGGCCGTATGATTCGAATTGGGCTTATCAAGGAACGATGCAAGAGGTGGTAGAAAGACAAAGACCGCCTACTTTTGGGAATTGGCCAGAATATTCTCAAACCATTTTTTATCAACAAACCTTCATGGGTGCGAGTATGGAAAGGGCATTAAAATAGAATTATGATCGACAAGAGCAGTGGAACCACACCCATGCATATGCCTTTGAGAATAACATGAACAACCGATACCTTGATGATCGTCAGCGACGGATGCATGACGCGTGGCATACGGGCCAGCTGGTTGTGGCCGACCCGCCATATGTGGATTACACCACTTTGCCACCGTATGATGGTAGTGTGTCATACCCTACACCACCATTGCATCATTCCATGTGGGTGAATCCCAATCAAGGTTCAAGTCAAGTCACCTCGCAACAACAAGGAGGTGAACAAAGTGGTGATGATCAAAATGCATTTGGATTTGGTGAGTTCAACGATGTGATGACGTCCATCTTCGGGCCTGCCCGACCGCCTTACTTCTGATGGAATCTCGTGTTACCAGGTGAACATCATTTTGTATAAGTTATCTTTTGTGTTTTCATTTGTTTGGGTGGATGGGTGGTGGACAAAATACTTTTGATTAAGTATTAAAGGGTTGTATTGAAAAGAGGGTTGTGTTTTTGAAGTAGTTTGTTTCTTTTGTCTCTCAAAAAACCGTACATTGGGGACAATGTATCCCAAGTGTGGGGATGAGGAAAATTTTGTTTGTTTTGAAAAATTTCGTTAAAAAAAATTAAAAAAATCAGAAAAAAATTAAAAAAATCAGAAAAATAGAAAAGTTTAAAAAAAATGTGTTTAAAAGAATCAGAAAGTGGTAAGATGGCGGGGTAAAGTCTTGGTCCCTTTTCATGGTCATAATTCCCTAAATAACATGTGCCTAGTTTTTAAAAAGGAGATTATGTAGTTTCTAACCAAGGTTAGCATGCTTTCGGTGTAATAACTTGCATAACATGTTCATTCACACTTGAGAATTGAGAAAGTATTGTTTGGTGAGAAGGTTGATATTCTCCGATAGAACTTGTACAATTAGTGCATTTCGAGATCTTAGCGTGGCATGAGTGCAAAAGTAATAGAGGCACTTAGGTTAAGCCTTGTCTGGATGAGCGAGAGTGTGGATTTTGGGGGTTGGGGCCTCATACATTATACATATGAGGATGGTTATGTGTGGGGCAGGGGGTTGGTTCCTTTAGAAAACCTTATTGGGCCTATTCTTTTATTTAATCAACCCCGGTGTTATATTGCGAAACGATCCGACTTAATTAGTTTATATGTAATTATTTTAGTATTTATCAGTTAGATATGTGAATCATTATGTTTATCATGTTGGTATGTAATGTTCAAGTATTATATTAGTTCATTGAAAAAAATAATAAAAAAAATAAAATAATAATAATAATAAAGAAGTTTGTATTAGAGCTGCAATGTTTATAGATGCAATGTTCAAAGTATTATGTATTGAGTGAAAAAAAAAAGAAAGAAAAAGAGAAGTTAGTGATGTTTATAGTTGTTTATTTCATTTGTTACTTAGTTTGTTTGTAATAAGTCGGATCGGATCGCTTGAGCTACTTTCAATATTCCCTTCCATACCCTTACACTTGGCCCCATTAAAACCCGTTTTAAGACCTCTTGATTTGTATTCATGTTAAAAGCATTTACATAGGTGGAGATTTGATGATTGTACAAGAGTATGCGAGGAGAATTGATTAAATATGAAATGTATGGATGATCACCAATAAAAAGGTTAATGTGTAAATGTGATATGTATAGGTAAAAACCGAAAGCATGTTAGGTTTGGTTCGAAATCTATGGTTTATTGTAACATCAAGTGGACTAGTGCAAACGATAGAAACGAGGGAATAGGGTATGACTTGGGACCTTATCTGAACCGGTTTTGTGGTAAGATTGGTGGATACAAGTTGAATGTAATAGAAAGTTTGTGTTGAGGTGTTGCTTGAGGGCAAGCAAAGAGTAAGTGTGGGAATGTGACGGGTGGTCCATCGGACAACCCGTAAGTGGTTTAAGACCGTTAATATTCATGTGTTTAATTGTTTATTTTGTTGAATTGGATAACTACTTTTACTCGTGTAATGGCAGGTATGAAAAGCTAAATTATGGAATTACGAGAACGTAGGCGAAAACGGTGGCGAAAACGGACTTGGAACGAAGAAAATATCAAGAAAACAAGATGGAAAAGAGTGAAGTCCACCGTAGCTTACGGTGCCCACCGTAAGCTACGGTGGGGTTGGAGAATTCTAGCTGCCATAAGGCAGTTACTAGCTACCGTTGGCTTTTGGAAGCCACCGTAAGCTACGGTGGCCACCGTAGCTTACGGTGAACGCGACGCTGCAGTTTCGTAACTGCCATATGTGATTGTCTTTTGGTCGGTTTTTGGATTCCTAATCATATCTTTACATCCTAGAGAAACCTAGAGGAGATTTTGGAGTACAAGAACATTATTTTGAGTGTGGTAATCATTAGAGACTCGTTTTTGATTCATATGCAAACTTTAGTTGAAGGAATGATGAAACGAATCATGCTCGGCTAAATCCCTTTGTGTTTTCCCTTGGATTGTAAGGTTTATTATGTTTGTTTGGTTGAATATTTAGACAATTTCTGAGATAATATTTGATCTTATTGATTTCATTATTTGTGTTTATGTATTGGTTGATAGATTGTTAGTTTATCGATTTTGTCTTCTAAACCGTCAGTTCTTGGTGCTTTAAGTAATCGAGATTTATCGGGAGGATTTAGGGTTGGATAAACTAATTGGTTTTTGAGTGATTACCTTGCGTTGTATAATCCAAGTACTTGATCTTCAATTATCGCAATCGTTTACATAAACACGAACTTTATCTATTGTTCATCTCAGTTAAACATTAACTGTAACATTCATGGAAACCTAAAACCGAGGGAAGGCATATTTTCGCTTATTGATTAAAACTCGTTTAATTGTTTTAGCTATTTTTATTAATCAAAACCAAACAACCAAATCTTTGGATTTATTTTTTTGCACTTAGTTTAATTTAGATAAATATCAAAACTACTTGGTAACACAATTTCCACAAACTCTTTGTGTTCGATAACCGCTTATCGCTATCTAATAGTTGTAATCGGTTTATTTTTGAGTGAGTCTTCGACCTCACGTCAAATAACAATATATCTATGGAAATACCCATGTGAGCCAGTAACAGTAAGAATAATAATAACAGTATGTACATTAGCTACAGAGTAATGCACCAATAATTAAGTGAGATAGGAATGTGGGCACACACACCTAACCATCTCACTCCAGTAACAATTTACCTAGGACCGATCCATACGCCTCTCAGCAATCAGTTAATGCTTTCATCGCACAATAATATAGAGAGGCTATGGACTAATCGCTCTGCCACTGATAGAGCACGTCAAAGTTGCCTCGATGGACGCCCTACGTTCCCATAGGTGGATAAATGCTCGGGTATCGAGGTCAAATAAAATGCGATAACAATGGTCAATATCAATATAATATGTCTCAATAACAATCAAGCAATGTATAATGGTCTATTAGGAACTTGCGACAATGAGTATAATAATATATATTATATCGCATGCATGACAATTTAACAATAACAATTTGCAATAAATAAAGAGCGAAACTATTTAATAACGGTGACACGATGAATCAACTCAATAACTATAACATGATTAATGACTCAGAATCCATATACTATGAGAGCGAAGACATGGTATGGCGCTATAAGTGCAAGACCACAAAGTCCGTACACTATGAGAATGATGAAAACAATATTTACGCTACAAGTAAAAGACCACAGAATCCGTACCTTATAAGCGAATGGCGATAACCATAATAAGACTTAAGCTTGAATTAAACTTTACAAAAACCTAAAATATTATTGTAATTTAGATTATGCTTTGATATCATGTACTCTTAATTTATTTGGTGAAGTTCTTTGCATACGTATATATAATTATCTTATTATAATTACTCTTTTCCCAATTATCATTAATATATACTACATACTTTAATAATTATGTGAAGAAACACAAATCCACCCCTCAAGGTCTAACACGTTTGTCCGAGGGTTATGGTTAAGTATTCCCCACGATGGGTTATAAAACCTTCTTGGGACAGACAAGTATATCCTGCAAAACAGAACACCGTGAGCTCGTTACGAAGAATTGGGGGGGGGGGGGATTCTCTCGTAACCACCCTCTGGCGTGAGAATCAGTACTTGATCGTACAAATAGAATATACTGAGTAGTAATATTGAATTGTGTATCCTTTACCGTTTGGAGATCCATTGGTATTTATAGCCGGAGGAGAAAGAGTATGGTCAACCACCTTGTCAGGCTTTCCACCAATTATATTTTCCACCCGTGCGGTCATAGAGGTTGGTGGACATCATGGCCTTTTGACATGGACGTGTTGTACTGTTTCGTACCGCCCTTTATGTGTTGTCCAGTCCTAGTTGGTTGGGTGGTATTCCCCATGTAAGTTGTACCTTTTTGTCCCATGCTGGTGGAAATCTTTGCGCTACCATTCCCTAGGTGTCAGGGAATGTTTATTATATTAGGCTACGACCTTGGCGCCATGCAATATGTTTGGCAGCATAGTATGCCCGCTAATTTTAGGGCAGTGTTCCGCCAAGGGCACGAGTTATCCCATATTTGGGTGTTGTATTTAATTGAATGGTGGGTTTAATACACTACCTCTATAAGTCCCCCTAGTCCGTAGTTTCCCTTTTTGAAGAAAGGGGGGCTATGGACTTATCATGGGCTTTAGGTTGCTAATGTATATTTTAGCCGTTTATTTTTCGCTCGCTTTTACCATCTGGCATTGTCTATTTGGGTGTCTGGTTAATGAAAACCATTCTATCAGCGGATGGTTATTAATAACCTTTTCCTGGCGGAGCCTATTTTGGCCGGTGATTATTGAAAATCATCTTTTGCGGAGCCAATTTTGGCTGGTGATTATTGGAAATCATCCCTTGGCGGAGCCTATTTTCGCGCGTGATTATTGAAAATCATCCCTTTGCGAAGCCTTATTTGGCGGGTGATTATTGAAAATCATCCCTTGGCGGAGCCTATTTTGGCGGGTGATTATTGAAAATCATCCCTTGGCGGAGCCTATTTTGGCGGGTGATTATTGAAAATCGTCCCTTGGCGGAGCCTTATTTGGCGGGTGATTATTGAAAATCGTCCCTTGGCGGAGCCTTATTTGACGGGTGATTATTGAAAATCATCCCTTGGCGGAGCCTTATTTGGCGGGTGATTATTGAAAATCATCCCTTTGCGGAGCCTTATTTGGCGGGTGATTATTGAAAATCAACCCTTGGCGGAGCCTATTTTACCAATAATTGTCATCTTTCCATCTATATTGATGACGTGTTATTTGGCGGGATGATGTGAATTAAATGGATGTCAGTGAAGCGACGTTTTGACGTGACGGTTTGACGACGGTTGCACTTCAGTGCACCTTTTTCGTCCGTGTCAGGCGCGTGGGCGAGAATCCCGGTGACGCACCCAGCTGTAACACATTTTACTTTCATTTTGTTAGCGTGTCACATGGCGATTGGACCGCATGGCTTTTATCCCTTATGCACCCCTTCCCCTCATTAATTGCGATTAGTATAAAAAGAAGGGTTACCCCTTTAGGATTTCATTTCTCACACAAGTTTGCTTATTTTTCACGCATTCTTTCTAGAATCCTCTACTCCCTTTTATGGCTGAATTCTCTCAATCCTCCAAGACAAAGAAGAATAATACTATGGAGTTCATCGGTTGTCGTATGACTTCCGAGTATTTCAACAACATGGTCAAGGTCTATAAAGTGGGCCCCGAGTTCGAGCCTGAGCTCCCCGCTTCGGGTCAGACAGCTCGACAGGCTCCTACCGGCAAGATTGCCGTGTACAAGGAGTATTTCCTCCTGGGCAATTTCCATTTTCTATCACTCGGTTTTTCCTGGAGGTTTTGGATGCTTTTAGGCTGCACCTCAGCCAGATTCATCCACTTGGAATTGCTGGCCTTCGCCATTTCGAGAATACTTGTCATTGCCTCGGTATTATGCCTACGGCTGACAAGTTATCGGTCTTTTATCGGTGGCGTTTCTCCCAGGGGTGGTATAATTTATTTACCCTCCCTGGTGCCAAGGCCATTGCTTTGGAGGCACCGCAGAGTTTGCACGAGTGGAAGAGCCTTTTCTTCTACATTTCTGCGCGTGTGGTTCCGCATGTTATAAATTGTACGGATGTGAAGGAGCTTCCTGAGCTAAAACTGGTCCCTTATTCTGGGGCGGATTGGTTCAATACTTTACAGGTCAGCCTTTCCCCACTTTGTCACTACTAGGAGCGCGCGCTGGTGCTATTCGGCTTGAGTCGTATTTGGGATGATACGACGAAGTTGCTGGTCATCCATAACGGTGGTCGGGGTTAGTGATTTTGCTGTTTGTTGTTGATTTTTTTGTTTGGTTTTTATTTAGTAACTCATGTGTTTCTTTGTAGAGGTGAAGGATCTCATGCTCCTTCTGCATCCCGCTTCGGAGGGCACCAAGATCCTGCGCCGTAGGGAGTTGGTTCCCCACGAGGAGCCAATCCTTTCGAGCGTATTGCTCGCAAAATTCAGCCTCAAAACAGTTTCTATTCGGACCCTGCTTTTTACCACGTCCAGTCTCTCTCTAGTTTTGCTGAGTTGATACGCGAAAATCGTGCTCTTCATGAAGAAAAGATCGAGATAAGTACCACGATGAGAGATGGAGCAGTCGGTGAAGAACACTGAGGCTGCCGCCTGGAAGGCGGGCAAAGAAGCAGCAGAGCACCGCCAGGCTCTGATTGTTGCTGAGGGTAAGTTGGGGAAAGTTGAGGCAGATTTGGCGGAATATGTCCGCGAGCGTGCTGCACGCTGTAAAGAGTTTCAGGCCGTATGCAAGAAATCTAGTGATGATCTTGATGATGCACGTGGCCGCGCTATTTCTGCCAAGGAGGCTTCTGCCAAACTCGAGAATGAGAACGTTGCTTTGCGCAAGCGTTGCGGGTGTTGGTACCCGCTTGTAATTATTTTTATATATATGAAATGAACTTTCTTTTCTCTCAATTTGTGAAATGCGGAGTATCGTTTCCATTCAAATTTGTTGACCCTTGGCTTGTTTTTACAATTTTGGAATTGATTTACATGTAACACCTTCGCAGCTGTGCCGCGTTCCATGTTCTTGGAATCGGTACGTGAGCCATCGAGTTGCATCAGCGCATAGGCGCCTTTTCCCAATAATTTTTTTATCTGGTAGGGGCCTTCTCAAGATGGCGCTAGTTTCCCCTGCGCTTGCGCTCTTGATGACTCGTTGTTGCGAAGGACGTAATCTCCAGCATTGAACTCACAAACCTTTACTTTTGCATCATAGTACTTCTGTAGTTGGCGCTTGTAATTTTGTTCTCGCATTGCGACCAACTCTCTACGCTCTTCTAGGAGCATTAGGTCTAAACGCCTTTCCGCCTCATTATCATTTGGCAGTGTGATTCACAGTGATGGCACACTAACATCGGCTGGGATCATTGCTTCAGTACCATAAGTCAGGTTGAACGATGTTTCTGCGTTACTTGTACTTTTTTGGGTTTGTATAGCCCAAAGGACATGAGGCAATTGCTCAACCCAGTCTGACTTATAATTCGCCAGCCTTTTCTTGATTCCGCCGACAATGCTTCGATTGGCGCGTTCCACTTCCCCGTTTCCTTGTGGATGGGCGACAGAAGTGAAAGTTTGGGCAATATTCAACTCTTTCAGCCATCCTTGGATGTGTTGATCTGCGAATTGTGTTCCGTTATCGCTGACCAGATTCATGGGCAGCCGGAAGCGACATATGATAAATTCCCATATGAATTTTTTGATGCTAGCCGCATTTATCGTCGCCACTGGCTTTGTTTCGATCCACTTGGTGAAGTAGTCGATTGTGACGATTAGGAACATTACTCGTCCTGGTGCTTCAGGGAATGGTCTTGTTATATCAATCGCCCATTTTTGGAAGGGCCAAGAAGCCGTTACTAGGATCATCGCATTTTTTGGGCGCAGGGTGTTTGGCGCATGGCGCTGGCATGCACTGCATCGCCTTAGCTCTCTTTCTGCGTCTACATGCATGCCCGTCCAGTAATATCCGGTGTTCATGATCTTGGCTACTACCATTCTTGGACCCGCATGCACACCACAGATTCCTTGGTGGATTTCTCTTAACATGTAGTTTGCGTCTTGTGGATCTACGCATCGGAGGAGTGGCCCTAAATATGATCGCCTATATAAGATGCCATCCTGAATTGTATAATTCAGTGCTTTGTGGTGAATCTTTCGGGCTTCTGATTTTTTGTCTGGTAGAGTACCTGCCTAAAGGTAGGTGACAATTGGTGTCATCCAATTTGGTTCCACCGTTGAACATACACAGACTTCCCTGTTCATTGTTGAAGGTGTTGGTAGTACCTCTCTGCGGACATCTTTTGCGAGATGTTCGAAACTAACCGATGCCAATTTGCTAAGGGCGCCTGCTTATTTGTTTTCACTTCGCGTGATGTGTTTTACTTTTCATGTGACGAAGGTTGCTATTAGCGCCTTGGCTTGCGCCAGGTAAGACGCCATTTTGTCATCCTTTGCGTCATATGAAACTTCAATTTGATTTGCCACTAGCATTGAATCGACGTTCGCTTCCAAGTGCCAGGCACCTAACTTCTTGGCGATTCTTAACCCTGCCAACAACGCTTCATACTCTGCCTCATTGTTTGTACTTTTGAATTCTAGGCGTGTTAGTGCACGGTTTTGCGTATTGAGTCTTTGTAATTATCATTAACATTTTTGTTTATTATTTAATGTAATAATTAGTTTAATTATTATCTAGTTCGTTATGTATAAAGTCTAGTTCGCTAGGGGATGTTAGCGAACTAAGACATTAAGTGTATTCCCTCCTGATTCGTTAGGGGATATTAACGAATCAGGAGGTGTTTCGTCTAACTAATGTATGTCATGAAGTAGTGTCTGGTTCGCTAGGGGATGTTAGCGAACCAGACCTATCTTCTATATATAGTGAACACTGTTCACTGTTAAATTAAGTTTTGAGAGTTAATTATCGAATCTCTGTCCAATCGTTCTCTCAATCTTCAAACTAATATTATACGAATTACTGATAATATATAAACACTTACAACACTAAATCTATAGTAATTATGAGCTAGATCTATATAAACGTATTAATTGATTATCCACAGATCCTAGATCTGTTAGTGTTATAGTTATTGGATTGATACGAATTGGGTTCCAACAAGTGGTATCAGAGCTGTTGGTGCTCAATTACACTTGGTTTGGTGTTTAATCATGTTTCGATATTGTTAAGTTCTCTGTTTAGGTGAATTGGACTAAGTATATGTTGAATTGATTGAATTATGGACAAATTGGATTGAATTCGTATTGGTTAAGGTATTGGTAAGGGTTTGTGAGTTGGAATTGAGGTTTGATTTGGTTCTGTTTTGATTTGGTATTGTTTCTGATTTGTGTCCGAAACAGAGGTTGGTTTTGGTATAATTGGATTCGAGAAATGGATTAATCGGTAGTATTGGTGGTTTGGATTCGCGATTGGTTTGCAAGTTGTTTGATAGGTTATTTGTGCAATTTGATTACGATTTGAGGTAGTATTACGGATTTCATACTTCTGGGTTTCTGGGTAAATGTTCATCGTTTCTAGAAATCTTCTTTGAAGATTTGAAGATGAATATGATTCGCCATCATCTTCATGGTGATTTGTTTCATTATTCACTTTGATTCGTTATCTATATTAGTTGATTCGTCATAAATTTCAAGTGATTCGTTAGCCAATTCGTGTTAGTTGTTAATTCGTGTCATCTGATTCGCTAATTGGATAAACAGATTCATGTGATACGTGTCCACTTTGGGATTTGTGTCATAAAAACCTTTGCCATGTGGCATAAGGTGTCAGAGTTTGTTACAAACGGTTGTAACAACCTGATTCGTTATAATTGATTCGCTATCAACTGTAGCTGGTTCGTTATCTCATTTTGCTAAGTTTTCCTTAGTGATTCGTTACTGATTAACCTCTAATTCTCTAAGCTGACTCTTTGGGATTCGCTTAGTCAATTCGTTAGATTGACTTTCTGATTCGTTATACTTTTGATTCGTCGGTTGATTCGTTAGACTTAATTGTGATTCGTTGTCTAATCAATCTTAACTTCGTTAAGATTTGATTCGTTATTTTACTGTTCGAAGTTCGCTATAACTGTTCACATTTCGTTAACCTTATTCGTTGTTTGATTCGTTACACCTTAGAGTTTTGGAAACTTGTCAAAGATGGCCGGTATGTATGCAATGGCGTTTAAAAACATGTTGATGCAACAAATGTTGCAACTTGATACCGAGATAGGTTCACATTCGAAATGTCCAAGATTGATGAAGTTCAGTGACTTTGCCAAGTGGGAACCTAGGTTTCGTGCTCATCTAGGATCGGTTCATCCGGACTGTTCTTATTGTTTAGATGAAGTCTATACATTTCCTATGATTGGAGATGAGACTATTGGTTATACACCAAAGGCTATCTCACAATACTCAGTTGAAGAAAAGAAAGCATTAGAGATCGAGACAAAAGCTTATTATACTCTAACCATGGCTTTGCTTGAGAATATTTTTCATCAAGTGGGTAGCATAAAAATATGTGTTTCTTTGTTACAACATATCTGAATGAGGAGTATGGGAAACACTGCTGAAAGTAAGAAGGTGATGCTTAAGTTTCAATTTAGAAACTTTAATTTACTCAAAGGTGAGACAGTTGAAGAAATGACAACAAGATTCAATCACTTAATTGCTGAAATGGACAAGATGAGGTTAGAAGTTTCTGAGAGGGATAAAATTGACACTATTAAGAGTGTACTCCCAAGTTCTTATTCCACATTCTTAATGGTTCTCAAGAAGAATAATTATTTCTAGAATGAAGATTTAACTGCTATTGAATTCTTACAAAAGATTGAAGCTAGGGAATATGATCTTAAGTGCCAGAAATCTTCTAAGGAAAGTCAAGATCCTTCTTTCTATGGTGGTAGTATGCCTCTAAGTTCAACTATTTCTCCACTGACTGCTTTCCTTACTCAAGCTGCAAGTGAGTATGCTACTACAATGTATAGTGATCCACGAGCCTGTTTCTACACACCTGGAAATACTGGATCTTCTGGTATCTCTGGTTCATCTGGAGGATTGGGAACTTCATCATCTACAAGTCAATTCTCATCTCAAACTAATGTAAACATAAAGGAAACTGAACAAAACTTTGCATTTTTGTCTGCCTTTATGTCTTCTTACGAGAATTTGGTGAGTAGCAAGATTGCAACAAGTGATTTAACCGATGAAGACTATGATCAAATTGATCCCGATGATCTTGAACTCATGGATTTAAAGTGGAACATGGCAATGATTGTTCGTAAGGTAAAAAGATTTATGCAAAGGACTGAAAAAGATCTTCCTGCTCTGAATAAGAAGTTGGGTTTTGACAAGTTGAAGGTAAAGTGTTATAATTGTCAAGAATTCGGACACTTTGCGAAAGAATATGACAAGCCAAAGAAGGAGTATACTGGTCCTCGTGGTCAAAATCAAAACTCTTCTACACCACGGGTCAATGATACTGAAAATAAACCGTCTACTTCTGGGTCACATGCAGTGTTAACTGATGGAGGTGATTGGTCACAATGACTATTGTGCAATGATAATCAAGCTATGTTTGGGTTTCCTGAATACACACAAGATATAAGTGGAAGTGAAGTTTCTTCTGACGCTGAAACTGAGTCTGAATCTGATAATCAAAGTGAAAAGCTTCCAACTAGCTTTGCGTGTATGGCTAAGATCAGTGATTCTGCTACATCTGCTTGCATGGCCAAACAAAGCGAGGTTAGTAATTCAAATTCTAAATTATCATGTGTTAATTGTATGTCAAAGATAGACTTATTAAAACTTCAAAATGATAATTTGTAAAAAGAGATTGTGTCTTTAAAAGATACTTATAGGCAATCCTTGACCTCTCAAATCAACTCGAGAGAGAAAATTGAGGCATTGACTATAAGCAATCATGATCTTAAAGCCGAGTTATCTGTGAAAATGACAATTCATGACCAAAAGTTTCAACAAATTTTGAAACATCGTTCAAAGATAACCGAGCTTGAGAATGAGGTTCTTGAGTTAAAGAACAAATTGGGTAAATTTCGAAACTCCTCGTTCTTGTTGAATGAAATTATTGAAGTTTCTGGAAAACAAAAGGATTCTAAGAAAGGGATAGGTTTTGTTGAAATTCCACCACCATTTCACAATGATTATAAAATTAATCATTTTGCTCCAACTGAAGAAGATGTTATTCCTAAAAAGCCTATGATTTCAGAAAATTCTAATCAAAGTAAACCTCATGTTAATTCTAAAACTGTTAAAGCCCAGTCTGTTTCTCAGAAACCTCATGTTCAAAGCAACAAAGTTTTTGTTGAAAATGTTGACAAAGTTATCATCGAGGATGTGTTTGAACCTGAGATTATACACAAGAACAAGAACATTCCAAGTTCTAATCACATACTGTGTGAACCTCATGAATTTGAGGAGGTTGTGTATGGTTCGCACACAACTAAGATGAAGCAAGATATGTTTGTCAAACCGGTGAAGGCTAAGAAACCAGAAAAACCCAAAATTTCTGATGAGAATTTGTTGCGTTTTATAAATCCTAATGCAATCAAGCCGTCATCTGCTCGTTTTTTTAAGTTAAAGGGGATGGATACTGTGTTCACTGAAAAAGACATTTCTCTTAGTATCATTAAACCTGAACTGATTGAGAGTGTGTTTTACAATGAAACTTCCAAGGTTCGTGAACTTGAACGTCAATATGCTCATGCAAAAACATCAGTTTCATCAGATCCGATGACAAGAGCAAAGCAAGTTTTAAAACAAGCTAAACAAGTTAAAATTGTAAAATCTACCGGAACTGACACGTTGAAAAGTTTTTTCGAACTGTTCTAATTTAGATTTTTACTTGAAAAAGAAATCTGAATTATCTGATGAGTTTGCTAAGAGCATGACCAAAAATGTGAGTCATCATCAAAATTATGCTTCATTCGTTCCAACTACTTCTCAACATCATCGTGTTGACATGCGAAGTTGTTTTCTTTGTGGTCAACATGGTCATGTTGTAAGAAATTGTAGCTAGAATATCCATCAGAATCTTCATCCTTTTATCAAGGACCATTCTAAGCCGGTTCATGTAGTAAAAGAGATTCTGAAACGACCAGTGTCGTATGTTGATGATACTCATATCATGTTTTCAGATGTACATCCTCGAAAAGTAGTTAATATGAATGAAACTCATGGTTCTGTCAAACCTAAGTTTATTCCTACTGAACCACTATGCAAAAATGAAAATTCAAATGTAGTTCAAGCCGCTTACTTAAGACGAAAGTCTAGAAAGCCTGTAACTTATTCCCAAGTTGCTGAACAACAATTGAATGCAGCTAAAGTTAACCTTTCTCAAGGAAACCAAAAGGTGCCCAAGACTGAGGCCTGGGCTGCCTTTTTGAACTAATCATTTTCTTTTGTATGTAGGGTTCATCCAAGACCATTTCTGGTGAAAAATGGATCATGGACAGTGGATGTTCTCGTCATATTACTGGAAATCTCAACCTCTTATCAAACGTGAGAAATATTCAAGGGGGTTATGTGGCATTTGCTGGGAATTCTGGGGGTATGATTACAAAGGAAGGTGATGTGTCGAATGGAAAGATTACCTTTGAAAAGGTTAATTATTGTGATAAGGTGGATCATAATTTATTAAGTGTGTCGCAAATTTGTGATAAGCAATACACGACTGTATTTACAGATAAAGAGTGTCTTATTCTGAAACCGGGTTATGTGATTCCCGAGGACATGGTTGTCATGCGATCACCTCGATCAAATGATATTTATGTCTTGAATATGAATACTAAATTATCAACATCGATCGAAACGTGTTTTGTCTCGAAAGCAACCTAGAAAGACTTCGTACTTTGGCATCGAAGAGTGGGTCACATACATGTTCGAAAGATGAATTATTTAGTGGCAAACGATCTGGTAGATGGGGTGTTGTTAAAGAACTTTAAGTTATCCGATCACTGTGTTGCTTGTAAGAAAGGCAAACAGAAGAAGAAATCACATCCATCTAAGGTATTGAATTCTATTGATACTCCACTTGAACGACTTCATATGGATTTGTTTGGTCCAGTGAATCGTGCAAGTAATTCTGGAGACTGGTATTGTCTAGTCGTGACTGATGATTATTCGAGATACTCGTGGGTCTTATTTATGAGTTCGAAAGATCAAACGCCTGTTTTGGTACAAAACCTTATCACTAAAATCGAATCACTTTACAAACAAAAGGTGAGGAGAATTCGAAGTGATAATGGAACTGAATTCAAAAACACTATACTGGATTTCTTTTGTATCCAAAAGGGAATTCACCGTGAATATAGTGCACCGTATGTACCTCAACAAAATGGCGCTGCTGAACGAAAGAATAGAACCTTGATTGAAGCTGCAAGAACTATGCTTGCTGATTCTAAGCTTCCTGTCCAATTTTGGAATGAGGCTGTGAATTCGGCTTGTTATACACTCAATCGAGTTCTGACGGTTAAACGACTTAAGAAGACCAGCTATGAATTATTGAATAATCGTAAACCGAACTTAAAGTACTTGGAACCTTTTGGGTGTCCCTGTACTATGCTGAAAAAGGATGTGGGTAAATTTGATGAAAAAGCCATTGAAGGTTATTTCTTGGGGTATGCGTCACCTAAGAAACGGGTTTTCAATTTTACATCTGGTTGTGTTGAAGAGTGGTACCATGTTGATTGTCAAAAGTACACTACTCCTCCACAAGGGAAAGGTCCCGACTGGATGTTTGACTATGATGGCTTATTTAATTCATTCACTCCATCAACTGATCATCCAGATGAGGATTTAGTTCGAGCTTATTTTAAAGAACATTTGGAAATTCCAAGGTTTGCAAGTTCAAATGATGCTGAAGCTCCAATTGCTGCTCGAATTGAAGAACTTGATAATGAATCTCCTGTTCCTGATAATAATGAGTCTACTTCATCTGATGATAATACCGTTGTGGATCATGTTATTTCACTTGACAGTGATGTTTCATCTCCTGAGTTGGGTGAACATTATACTAATTTATTCGAAAATGTTGTTGTTTCTGAAAATCCTACTCTCAGGATTCATAATTATCATCCACAAGAAAACATTATTGGAGATCTTGATGTAGGGGTTCAGACACGACATCAAATTGCCACTTCAAGTGACAATAATGCTCTATGTGCTCATGCTGACTTACACGCATCTGAAATTGCAACTGTTGCTAAATTTACCTGTTTTCTATCTCAAGTTGAGCCTACAACTCCTCGTGTGGTTCTGCAAGATCCTTTTTGGGTGGAAGCTATGCAAGAAGAATTACAACAATTTGCACGTTTAGGTGTTTGGGATCTTATTGATAAACCTGCCAGAGTCAAGAAGGCAATTCCGAGTAAGTGGGTATATAAGTGTAAGAAAGACGATCGTGGGGTAATTGTGAGAAACAAGGCACGTTTAGTGATGCAAGGTTTTCATCAGCAAGAGGGTATTGATTACACTGAGGTTTATGCTCCAGTTGCAAGATTAGAGTCGATTCGAATCTTCCTGGCATATGCTGCTTACAAGAATATCAAAGTGTATCAAATGGATGTTAAGAGTGCTTTTCTCAATGGTGAACTTCACGAGGAAGTGTTTGTTTTACAGCCTCCAGGCTTTGAAGATCCTGATTATCCTGACCGCGTTTACCGATTAAACAAGGCATTATATGGTTTACATCAAGCCCCGAGATCTTGGTATGGCACGCTCGCCGACCATATAACGGATAACGGCTTCAAACGTGGAACTGTTGACTGCACTTTATTTTATAAAAATATTGGTGATGATCTTCTGCTCGTTCAGATCTATGTTGATGACATAATCTTTGGGTCTACAAACGATACATTGTGTAAGGAGTTCGAGAAATCTATGCAGACCAAGTTCGATATGAGTTCGATGGGAGAGTTAAATTTCTTTTTAGGGTTGCAGGTTCATCAGTATGAGAAGGGAATCTTTATTCATCAGACAAAATATGTGAACGACGTCTTGAGCCGATTCAAGATTATTGCCGAAAAAATCTCTTCTACGCCTCTTCCCGTGGGTCACAATTTATCACCGGATGAATTGTAGGATACCGTTGGTATGACCCTCTATCGTGCCATGATTGGTTCTTTAATGTATTTAACTGCTTCTCGAACCGACATAATGTTTGCTGTTTGTTTATGTGCAGGGTACCAAGCTAGTCTCCGAGTAACTCACCTGGCAGCGGTCAAGCGTATTCTGCAATATCTACGGGGAAATCCTGACATTGGGTTATGGTACCCCAAAGATGATACTTTCGATCTTACCGCTTACTCAGATTTAGATTATGGAGGATGCAAGATCGATTTCAAGTCTACTACAGCAGGATGTCAATTCTTAGGAAGCCGGCTTGTTTCCTGGCAGTGTAAGAAGAAGACAACGGTCTCCACTTCAACCGCCGAAGCTGAGTATGTTGCAGCCTCGAGTTGCTGTTCCCAGGTTTTGTGGATACAACAACATCTTCGCGACTACAGTTTGAAGTTTCTTACTACTCCCATATTGATTGATAATTCTGCTGCTATTAGTATCACCAAGAATCCCGTACAACATTCTAAAACTAAACATATCGAAATTCGATATCATTTTATACGGGATTGTTATGAAAAGAAATTAATTGATCTTGAGAAAGTGCACACTGAGTTTCAAAAAGCCGATCTATTTACCAAAGCGTTTGATAAAACACGTTTTAACTTTTTGCTTGGTTTAAATGGATTGAAGACCCTTGCTGAGATTCTTAAATTAGGATAATTATCTTTATTTTCAGTTTTTATTCTTGTTTAAATTTCATTCTGTTTTTAGGTTTTAGGGGGTGAATTCTAGAAAATACAAAAATATTGTGCTTTGAGTTTGTATAGATAAAACCCAAAAACATTAGACAACTTTGAAAAATCAAAAATATTGTGTTATTTCTTGTTTTATTTAAAAAAAAACTGAAAAACCAAAAACATTTTAAAATTAGAAAACTCCAAAAAGATTGTGATTTCTGTTTGTATAGAAAACTTTCTGAAAAAGTCAAAAAGAATGTGAATTTTCTTGTCTTTGTAAAGAAAAATCCGAAAAAGACAAAAAGATTGTGTTTTTAGTTTGTAAAGAGAAAACCAAAAAGGTTTTTGCTTATGATCGCTGAAAATTATGTCATTTACTTCTATTTCGAAGAACATATACTTGTATATGTTTGGTCCTGATAATTTCTTGGAATCTTCGGGTTAGCCATTTATCTGACAAATGGAAAGTACTTGGGGCGTTCGTTAAGCTGTCTACATTATTTTTCTGCTGAGAATTTAGTCAGTTATTTAAGTTTGTGAAGCGTGCTTGCATGTTTTAGTCCCGTTCTCTACTTATAGATGAATAAGATAGCCATTAATTTATGAACTTAATTAACTGGGGCAATTTAAATCATTTTATTTCATGCTCCTCAATATTTTGAGTTTTTGAAGCAAAAAGAGAAAATGATAGTACATTGATTATTTGACCCCAAATCCAGAAAGAAATAAGCTTAAAAGACTGTGTGCTTAATCATTGGTGCATTGATAGGTCTTAAACAAGCTTCTAGAGTAAAGTAAGTGATATAAACTAAAAGAAAAGCCAAATTGAAAGATGTGTTAGTCACTAGTAAAAATTTCGGTGAGGATGGCAGAAATGTAATAACCGGTCATACTCAAGCCTTATATTTGTTGATCACCCAAAATATAATAAAGAAAATAACAAGCGTTAGGATTCTGGACACTGTGAGTCTTTATGCGGCTTAATCATCTGGGTATTCATAAGCATGAATATTTCACTCGCTTTCTAGAGCAAACCCAAAGTCATTAAACTTGATTACCGCTGTATTTTGTACAATCTAAATTACTGACTTGATCAAAATCCGCGGTTAGTCATACAATTGTTCCTCCTTTGCGTGCGTCTCAATACCAATAAGAAACGGACCCCAGGGGATACAATGTATGTAAGCCGACAGATGGACTCGTGCATACTCACTCACAGTAAAGGAAACTTGATGCATTGCTTAAATATTCAAAAATTTCAAATTTTGATCAACGTTATAATGGTTTAAGTCAAGTTGGGGTGATTTGGCAAAAATCAAATTAAGCTTGAACCGAGATTACGGGCTGATAGTTTCTGATATTGTGTGCGCTAATTGAACCATAAATCATATCACAAAAATGCCTGAAGGTTTGTTATAAGATTTAAATGGACAACAATATCAATGACCGACTTAACGCCAGTCATAATATCGCTGAAATATAAAACTGTGATGGGAGGGCATTTTGGTCAGTATGATTCTCTGCTCAAACTCAACAAAAATAAAAAATATATATATGTTTTGTTTTTGATAAATCATTGATAAACACAAAAAGATTGTCTATTTTTAATGTTCGGATATTCTTTGGTAAATACATTCTTTAATTTTTTACAAAATACCAAAAAATAAAATAAAATATTTTCTTCATTTTCATTTTACATATTATTTAATGGTTTTAAGTTATGTTTCGTAAAAAGGAAACGGTTTTAAGGTATTCAGTTATCAGGATAAAACAGTTCTCCGTAACGCTTTTAAATTAAAATTTGATTTATTCATTATTTAATTCATTTAATTTAATTTAAAATTAAATAAAAATTTTAATTCGTTAAAAGCTACTTCGTTATTTATGGATAACGAACTAGGTGATTCTTTAGCGAACTAGTTTCTAGTTCGCTCACCTAATTCGCTTCTGCACTCTGTAACGAATCATCCTTCTTCGTTATACATATTTAACGAATCACAGACACGAATTATGTCTCATTCGCTACAATAATGAAACGAACTGTCATAGCGAATCATCTAATTCGTTATTTATAATTCAAACGAATTGGGTAATTCGTACACTGTGTACCTCGGGTAGCGTGTGAGCCTATATAAGACAAGAAACACAAACAGTCCTTCACTGTTCGTCTTCTTCCTTCACACTAAAGTCACCCTATTCAAATTTTTTCTGAAATTTCGACTTTCACTTTTCGACATTTCAAGGATATCTCTGTGTGTCTAAGGTATAGATGATCATGGCGATATGATTTTCGTCAAAAAATGACTGAGCTTTGATAGTCTAATTATGGATTTATGTGGTCTAAGGGTTTTCCGAGTTTATAAACCCATTTTATTTATGATTTGTGTTGATAAACTTGATTATTCATGTTTCAATGAAATCGAAATGCATTTTCGATACCCTTGGTGGACTTTAATCGACGTTTGATTATAGTTTGTTGGGTTGATTATGTATTCATGGTTTCTGTGGTTCTGTTTGCTTCGGTTAACCTCAGTATATCTGGGGTTTGAGCCTCAATCTCATTACCATCAGCTTATGAGTGTGTTTCCGAGTTCAATACGCTCTTTATTCTGATGATTCAACGATAGTTATGGACTAATTGATTATGGGTTCATAGTGTTGACTATCGATGTTCATCTTAATTTTAACTTTGACATTGCATGTCAAAGATTAAGTCTAATTGACCATTCGTTATCCTTAGCGAATTGGAACTGCTTCGTGTCCAATTCGTTAAGGAATTACACAAACTAGCTCAGCGAATAATTTAATTCACGAATCAGATGTGGATTCGTTAAAATCATAACGAACTAGATCCTTAGTTCGTCATTTTGAAAAGTAATTCGCTAAGACAACTTCGTTAGCTTATTTACCTGATAGCGAATCGCTCGATTCGTTACTGAATAGTAACGAATTAGAGTGATACTTAACGAATGACATTTTAATTATTTAATTAAATTTAAAATTCACTTTTAAATTATATAAAGTATTTCAATCGACTAAACGCGTAAAATAAATTAAATATACATATCTTATGACAATGAATACACCAATTATAAATAATTAAACATATTTTGATGATTAATATAGAATATATCTTCACATTACTCATAATCATGTATATTTATACAGTTCAAATGGCTGATCAAGGACAACATGAGCAACCACCACCAGAACAACCTCCACAAGATCAACCACCACAACAAGAACAACAAGACGATGTTATTTTGCTACCCTTTGACAAGAAACATAATATCTGTGCTTACGTGAATCAAGATGTGGCAAATGTGGATGTGTTTGGGGATATGTTAGCCTTCTTACGACGCTCGGTGATACACTATGCTATAACTGCTAGACCTAAAGTGTATCTGAGTATTATCAGGCAATTTTGGAACACAGCTGAATATGTTGAGAACGATAAATACATTCGAGCTACAATCAATCAAACCCCAATTACGATTGATATTGAGGTTATTCGCCGCGTACTTCAATTTGGTGATAATGATAACAACCCAAGTGAATTCGACAGGCCGCTGGTTAAAGGTTTATTCACACGTTTGCGTTATGGTGGCGACATTAATAAGTCTATGTTGAACAAGAACGGGTTGTGTCCACCATACAAGTATCTTCTACATGTTCTACTTCATTGTATGAGTGGTCGTCGTGGTGGGTTTGACGAGTGTAGACTTAGTTTGCAGTCAGCATTTGTTGCTTTGATTCTGAACAAGCCATTTAATTTCTCAGAGTTAGTCTTCGACCATTTGACAGAACAAGTTCAGCAAACACTTCAGTCAAAGAAGTTCTTGATGTATCCTCGCTTTCTACAGCTGATTATTCAAGATTTAATTCCGAATTTGGCTATTGATCAGACGTTGGTGAACGATGTACTTCATATGGAACTCATGACAGCTGAAACTGTGCATCAAATGTTAACTTATAGAAAGCAGAAGCCAAGAGATAAACGGATGATTGATCACATAATCAATCTAAATTATGTATGTCCTCTTAATGATCGTTGGATCCACGATGACTCAGATTCCGAGCGTGAAGGGGGAGAAGGTGGGAACGATGATGATGGGAATGATGATGGTAATGATGGTGATGGTGGAGCTGGTGATGCTGCTTTTCAAGAGCAACAAGAGGCAGTCAATGCTTCTTTAGCTGCCACCATTGCAGCTCAACAAGAAAGGAAACGGAAAGGGAAAGCGGTGGCAACTGATGAGCCATCGAAGTAAAGACGCCTTTCAGCGGGGGCTGGAGTAATTATAGTGTGTCACCACCACGTCAATCAACGCCTCAACGCTCGGTAGTGCCGCCAACTACTAGCACTCCGATGCTTACATTGACTACGACGTTGGTGTCACATGAAAGGCTTGGTTTAATCCCTCAAATGGCGTTATCTGAGATTCCAAGTCCTCCTGCTACATTATCTACTGTCCCTTCAACACCCTCAATGAGGCCTCCTCCTCCTCGTCCTCCTACTCCACCACCTCCAAGTGACGTTTCGTTTATCAGAATCACTCGACCTCAAGGTCCAATCCAACCAGTTCATCCATCTTTGTATAACATGCCATCAATCCGTCAGACTGAGATGCTGCTGAACCTTCTACATCTTTATGAAAACCAAATGGCAGCTGATCGTCAGAACCAAGAAAGACTTATGGAGAATCAACGACGGTTGATGAGTTATATCTCATTTTGTCAGAAAGAGACTAAGTCGTTGCGTACGATTGTTGAGTCTCAGGGGGGTGAAATTAAAGGAACAAGAAGAGTTGATCTTACAGTTAACTTGTAAAGAAGATGCCATTAAGAAACTCAAGAATGACGATCAAGACCCTGACGAGTCTGGTGCAAGAGGTGAGCCTAAACATTCGCATGGTTCATCTTCCGGTGCTGGTACTACAAGTGGTTGTGAAGACTCGGGTAAACAGATTATCATATATCAAGATCCAACCGCTGCTAAGCCAATTGAGATGATTGCGGCTAATACTGTGATTTTTGTGGATGGATCAGGGATGGTTAAGAGTGTGGTGAACAAGGATGAGATAGAGGTTGGTGAGTTTGTGGAGAGGTCTCTAACACGGGAGCAGATTTCCATACTGCTTGGGCTGAATAATGAACAATTAACTGTGTTAGAAACTGAACCTGATGTTGAAGTGGTGAATGAGGAAGGTTTAGAAGATGATCCGTCAATTCAGATGAATACGGACTTTTATATATGAAGACGAGGATATTGAGATGGAAGACGTTACTGCTGAGGAGTATCCTGACTTGTTTCAACACACTAATGTTGATCAAGGTGCTCCAGTATTCGATGAGCAAACGTTTAAAGAAACTGAGGATGAGTTGGAAAAGATCTTGAAGTGTAAGCGGACAGTTCACTCACTTGAAGTTATAACGGATGATGATATTGCACGATGGTTTAAACATCAAAAAGTGGGTAAAATTATTAGTGCGTATCGATATGTTGATCAAGAACGTAAAGACACAGCTGCTGCATGGGTTAAAGAAAACCAAGTGACCTCCTTTAAGACAGTCTCCAAGGTACATGGTGATATTGTCTCCTGGCTTTATGATTCTGAGCTTAAAGTATGTATAGTTAAGTGGGAGAAGGGGGTCCAGTACTACGAAACGATGAAGGACGTTCTTACTTTACCGCGTTGGGATGTTCGTACCCTCGCGAGACGTCCATTTATCAATCGTGGGGGTTACCGAACAGCTGAGTGGTTTCACCAACACTTACTGTTTGAGGTCAATCATGGCTTCAAGATTTTCAAGCCCCAGGTCCCAAGACGTAAGCGTATTGACGAGATTGATTCGAGGACTGGTTGGAGAAAACTTGTCCTGAAGGTGAAGCCTCCAAAGACGTTGAAGCAGGTTCCTGTGAAGACGATGCCTCAAGACATGCATCTCTCATTCAATCGCTGGTACTATGACAATCGTACTGGCGAGGCCGTCATTGTTCTTGGTAGATGACTGAAGACTGAGCTCATCAAGATAATCGACCTGATGTGGTTGGTTAATTTATCAGAGACAGACAATGACGTGCTCCACAGGAAGCAGATTTTGTTCGAGCGCCAAGAAGACTATGACCTGGCTATGCAATTCCAACGAGTTGTTCGTGTGTGTCATGAGCATGGAATTCATAGTTGCAGAGACTGGCAGTCCAAGCGCTTCAAATAACTTAAAGACAAAGAGCTCAAGACGAGGGGGTGTCTGTTAGTGCACGGTTTTGCGTCTTGAGTTTTTGTAATTATCATTAACGTTTTTGTTTATTATTTAATCTAATAATTAGTTTAATTATTATCTAGTTCGTTATGTATAAAGTCTAGTTCTCTAGGGGATGTTAGCGAACTAAGACATTAAGTGTATTCCCTCCTGATTCGTTAGGGGATGTTAACGAATCAGGGGGTGTTTCATCTAATTAATGTATGTCACGAAGTAGTGTCTGGTTCGCTAGGGGATGTTAGCGAACCAGACCTATCTTCTATATATAGTGAACACTGTTCACTGTTAAATTAAGTTTTGAGAGTTAATTATCCAATCTATGTCCAATCGTTCTCTCAATCTTCAAACTAATATTATACGAATTACTGATAATATATAAACACTTACAACACTAAATCTATAGTAATTATGAGCTAGATTTATATAAACGTATTAATTGATTATCCACAGATCTTAGATCTGTTAGTGTTATGGTTATTGGATTGATACGAATTGGGTTCCAACAAGGCGTATCGCATATGTGAAGTGTTGTCCCTCTAGGTTGGTTATTCTTAACCCAGAGCCTGCACCTTCATTGTTAGATGCCCCATCTGTGAACAACTTCCAAACCTGTTCTTTTTGTTGATCAACTGGGGGTTTCTATTTCTTTCCGGCATTCTTCCTCTTTTTTGTGAGGTACTTCCGCTATGAAATCGGCCAAAACCTGGGCCTTGATTGCTGTCCTAGGTTTATATTCAATGGCGTGCTCTCCCAATTCTATCGCCCATTTCGCCAGTCTTTCGGACAGTTCTGGCTTGCTCAACACGTTTTGCAAGCGATAATTGGTGAGAACATGTATTGGGTGGCCTTGAAAGTATCTTCTCAGGCATCTTGTCATTTGTACTAGTGATAACCACCTAAATTGAGACCTTTTGAGACAGTTTCTCAAGGTCGATACGAACGGGAAAGATCTTTCCGCATGACTTGACAAGAATCTGTTAAGTGTGACCAATCGTCCGTTAAGTGTTTGCACTTGTTTAACAGATTTTGGGGAGGGCATCTTTAAAACTGCTTCCAACTTCTCTGGGCTGGCATTGAACCCTCCGTTTGTTACAATTACCCCTAGGAATTTTCCTTCCTCAACTCCAAAGGAACATTTTCCTGGGTTTAACTTCATGCTGATCGATCGTCGGTTAAGTGTTTGCAGTTGTTTAACAGATTTTGGGGAGGGCATCGCTAAAACTGCTTCCAACTTCTCTGGTTGGCATTGAACCCTCCATTTGTTACAATTACCTCTAAGAATTTTCCTTCTTCAACTCCAAAGGAACATTTTACTGGGTTTAATTTCATGCTGATCGATCGTAACGTCTTGAAGGTTTCTTCAATGTCTCTTAGCATCGCTGCTTCTGTCTTGCTTTTTATGACCAAGTCATCCATGTAAACTTCTAGATTTCTCCCAATTTGAGACTTGAATTCTTTGTCCATCAGCCGTTGGTATGTAGACCCGGCGTTTTTTAGGCCAAATGGCATCATTTTGTAACAGTTTGTTCCATTATTTGTTCTGAACGCCGTTTTATCTTGGTCTCCTGCCACCATATGAATTTGGTGGTACCCCTTGTATGCGTCCAGAAAACATTTGAACTAGAAAGGGACTAACGTGTCCACTTTTAGGTTAATCTCTAGCAAAGGGTAGCAGTCTTTTGGGCATGCTTTGTTGATATCTTTGAAGTCGATGCACATGCGCCATTGCCCATGTGCTTTAGGTACCATCACTGGGTTGGCTACCCATGTTTGGTATTGAATCTCGTTGATTATTCCTGCGTCCGCCAGTTGTTGGACTTGCTCATCACAGGCCTTCACCTGGTCTGGCCCCATATTCCTTTGCTTTTGCACTACTGGCACAAAAGCCGAATTAACTTTTAGCTTATGCTCCGCCTTGCTTCTTGGGACCCCCGTCATGTCTGCCAGGGTCCATGCAAATACATCTACGCTCTTGATTAACAACCTTTTTAGTGCCGCCCACGCTTCATCCGAGATGGTTGATCCAATGGTTATGCTTTGTTTTGATATCTTTTGTGACGGTGTTTTTCTTTCCGCCATGTTGCATTCTTTGTTGGCCTGGATCATTGCTATCCCCGTTGGAGTTGGTACTCCCAACATACCATGGGTTGTCGAAGGATTAGCGTTGAAGTCGCCAATCGCCTCCCTTCCTAAGATTACGTCATAATGTGGGTGGGGTGTTTCCATGACCAAGAAATCTACATCATCAGTCCTTGAGTGTATCCCGTCGCTGAGTATGACTGGAAATGTCAACTGCCCCAGCAGATATTCAATACTCTGATTGAAACCCGCTATTGGAGCATTGACGCGTATCAACCTCTGCCTGTCTTTTTCTTCCAGCAAATCGAAGCATTGGTAATACATGATGTCGGACATTGCTCAAGAGTCGATGGAAAAGCGCGGTGTTCGGTAGTGTCTAAATACTGCCGTGATTTTTACTTTTGGGAAGATCACATGTTCTTCCTTCCAGGCAGAACGCTCCACCTGTCAACGCTTTTTGGAGTGTACACTACCAGAGATCATGTTGGCGTGAAGGTCTTTGATTTTCTTTTATGACCTTCCGCCGTACCTTGGAGGCAGGCGTCTGTAATTCCCTTTGATACTCCTGACCAGGTCGTCTAACTTTCCGTTCTTGACGTACTCTTCAATGGCGTCTTTCAAGTTGGAACACTGATTTGTTGTGTGGCCATGTTGTTCATTATAGTCACAATAACTTTTCATGTCTGTGTTTGGCCCTTGCTTGATTGGCGCTGGCTTCTTGAGTTGGATACCTTCCGTATACATGATTTGGGCTGAGCTTTTAGTCAGCGGAGTCCATCTGGACGCATGTGTCTGCCCTTTCTGTCTAATTTTGAAGGGTTCATATGATGTGGGCTTCTTTTGCTGGCTTTCGTTGTTTAGTCTTGACCATACGGGGGATATCTTTTTTCCTTGGCGGGCTCTATTGATATCATTTCTTGCATCGTTCCTTGCCAACTCTTTGCCCAGACTTTTCTCCATTCGTGCATACCTCTTGGCTGCGATCATGACGTTGTCCCATCTGTGTGGCATGCCATCTCTGCCCGTAAGGTTCCGAATCAAATCGTCACATTTTACGTTTTGGCTGAAGGCTGCGCGCAAAAGTTTTTCGCTCACGCCACCGATGTTCAGATCCTCCTAGTTGAATCTGGTAATGAAATCTTCCAACGTTTCATTATCTCTTCTAGTCACATTTAGAATATATGCTGGGTCACTGATGTGACGCCGTTGTTGGCTAAATTGTTGGATGAACTTCATCGCTAAGTCCTCCCAACTTGTGATCTGGCCTTCTGGCAATCTTTCGAACCAGGCTGTAGCTGCTCCAACCAATGTTAACGTGAAAATGTGGCACCATAACGGCATGGTCCACCCTGATACTAGCCCGACGGTTGTATAAATTTGCAAATGATCGTCCGGATCTGATATGCCGTCATACTGGCCCACCGTTGGCGGTATTTTTGGATTTTCGAGTAGCTTCGCCTCGACAATTTTTGTCACGAATTTTGATTTTCCCGCCGATGTTGTTGGCCGGTATGGCTTGGAGAAATCTTTTGTTGCATCTGGATGATACTTTAATAGTTTTCTAGCGGTGTCTAGACCTCTCCAACTAGCTTCGTAATCGGGATCGTCTAGACATGAGTTGGCTTCTAGGCGCGACCGTTGTGATTTTTATCCTACTTTGCTGTTTTGCCGAGAAGGTTGTGATTTGGCGGCTGGTGCTTTTGTACGAGCTAGTTTTGAGTGTTCTACGTACTCTTCTTCTTCGCCATTGCTGCTGGCTTCCGCATCGAACAACATTCGGGGCCGAATGACTGTCACCATTTTTTCCTGAACTTTGTCCCTAAGTTTTTGTTGTTCAACTTCTAACCAGGCCATTATTTCTGGTGGCATGGTTACTTGTGAACGTGATTTTGTTTTTGCTTTCTCTGTCACGGTAGGGTGGAGGGTGGACATGTTAGCGCTGCCTTCAACACTACCTACGATGTCTACAATTTCAATATTTCCTTCTTGGTTGGCCTTTGACTGTTGGCCAGCCTCTTTCGGTGTAGTTTTGCCACTCATCTGAATCAAGAATGGGATGATTTTTAAGTAACTGTTCTAGCGATATGCACGGATGGCGCCAATGAAGAAACACAAATCCACCCCTCAAGGTCTAACACGTTAGTCCGAGGGTTATGGTTAATGTGACATTCGCGACAAAACGAGGTACACTATATTCATTACGTAACAAGTAAACGATAAATCGGTTAATTCGTAGTGCTTAAACGAGTAACCGACCGATACTAATTATGACCCGTATACATACTGAGGGGTCATATACGAGTTATATATATGTTATAGAGGCTAACATATTGATATTTAGGCCCTAGTACGTTTAAAACTCTTTAAACGAAAAAGGTTTCGTTTATCGATACGCTATAAGCTTAAACGCAATCGTTAATATCAAAACAAGCATTGTAGCATCCGTTAAGCCGAAAAATATTTATAAAACACTTATATGACATGTTCTAAGCAATCCGTGAAAATATTTTGGAATTTTACAACGAGTCAGTACGTTTTTCTTATTTTACAAAAATAAGCTGAAAAACACTCGTTTTTGCGCTATTTCTCACACCCGAATTAATTTTCTTGCGAAAAACCGAACCCGAACTAAATTTGAAGTGGGCTTTTCATGTTTGGGCTTGTATAATCAGATTAATGGCCCAAAACAGCTCATTATGGGCCATTCTTTGGTTCCGATCGGACAGCCCACCATACCACACATTTTTTTTATATAACTTACTCCTTAAGCTTTATTATTCATTATAACTCATAAAATTTGAAGTCCAAGCAGCTGCAAAGTAGAACTCCAGAAACTTTCAAAAGTTACATCAAAAACCTAAGGTAATTAGTATTTTCTTTGAGTTTTAACCATGATTAACATAGTTTAACCATGAAAAATTAATCCTTGATTAGTTTTAAACATGTTTAACCATCCAAAAACCCTAAAAATCAAGTAAAACCATGTTTTGATGTTAAACATGTTTACAAACCAGGAACATATACTTTTTTGGTCAAAAACGCGGATTAGAACATGAATACAACGTTTTTACGGTTAGAAAGTTCGGTTTGAACCCAAAACCGAAACCCTAATTATCAAGGCTGTTACATGGATGATTTATGCTTGGTTTGATGTTATATGATATGTAGATATACTGAGTTTGCAACCCGAGACCCGGAGAGTCGTTTAAGCTAGCAAAACTCATCGAAAACCGACAAGGTAAACCCGTAACACTCGTTTAGGGGCTGTTTAGTATTAGGTTGTGACGTGCATGTTGTTAGCTTGTGAAAACTTTCAGGGACATTAGGGATCATATAAATGAGTCCATGTTCAAATTTGGTAATTTTTCGATAAACGGAGAATATTTTGTGAATTTATTTCTGTTTATGAGCGTTTATTTGGGAAAAATAGCTAAACATATTGAAAAATTCTGAAACTTGGTTTTGGAGTTTAATATGTGATGGTAAGATCACTGGTAAAGTTTGGGGATCATTGGAAATGCCTAAGTATGGTTTGTACAATCATGGTTTAACCGAATTTTAACAGCCGAAAAACGCACAAAAAGGCATTTTTTCAAAAGAGTTAGGTTCTGGAGATTTTGCAGGGGCTATATAATAACATTGAGGGCATTTTTAAAAATTATCGGATTTTTCGGAGGTCGTTTGATATAAACGGGCCATTTATTACACGATTATAACCTATTAAATTAATTTTTATAAATAAATAATTAATCATAAAATTTCTGAAAATATTTTTATAAAATTCTCCATGTCTTAATGTATTTTTACAAAAATTTACATAATTTATATATAAGTACATATTTAGTTATGATTAATCAAATATTTAAATTATAATTGTTTTAACGAAACCAGCAGTTTTGTGTTTAACGGACTGACTGGTATGACAAAATGTCAAAAGTGGTCAAATATCATATTTTTGAATGATATTAATAAAAACGAACTTTTTACGAAAATTCTGGACAAATCGGGTGGATTGTGCGCGTTTTGTATAATCAAACCCGTGTGAAAACGGAAACGAACCCTGCGATCAAACCAGACACCGAAACCTTAAAATTTTTTCATAAATCAAATCATTTTATCAATCAATATATTTACTTAAGTTTATGTGATCTTACCTAATCCCGAAACATATAAACAATCAACTGGGCTAGGCTCGGGAAACGGTGAAACTGAGCCAAATCCAGTTTTAAACATTTCATAGTATACAACGTCACAATCTAAGACTATGGTCATGTTCTGGGCCTAACAGCTATACCCAGATTATCTATACAGCCCGACTTAGCTTGAACACTGTACTAGTATTAACGATACGATACCATTTATAGGAATCAGGCTATAAACGAGGCATCTGACTTATTGATACGTAATTTCCGTGCGAACTACGATAAGGTGAGTTTCACGACCCCCACTTTCTAAACTGTTTTACGAACTTTTGGGGTGAAAAGCATATTTACATATACTGATATACTTGAAAACGTGTGATGATGTGGATTATCTAAGTACTAACACTTGACAAGTCCCCACAAACACAAGTAATTAACTTCGTGCCGGTGACGTTTGGATAGTACTATCGGTTTGACAAACCCAACTGACAGAGCCGGAGGGGTATGCCGGAACATATGTAAACCCAGTTGCACATTGTCATTATATTTTTACATACTGCTATGTGGTGTTAGACATAGTACATATTTGGGGCAAGGTGGCTGTTAAATGCCAACGGGAGTGCATGGGCAGTGGAGGCCATGTGTTTTAGCTCGTTTCGGTTTCACTTGTGGCTTAGTATAATACATCATACACATACATATATACATACACACTGTAAACTTTACGAACTCGTGTACTAATTTCATTGACACTCGTGAAACTTGAAACTCACCAACTAGACGTAGTTGACCCGTTTTAACATGCTTTTCAGGTAAAGCAAAAGTGGAATGATTTGCTTACATGCTTGGTGTTAGAAGGAAAGTTGAATAGCTGTGAATAGACGCTGATATAATACTGAATAAGAAGCTCGTAAACCGGTTATGTGTTTTTCACCTAGTTTGTAAACATAGTACCTACCAATGTAATATGATGTAATTTAGCTGTTGAATTTCTTTATAAACAATGTGGTTGATACCAGTGTTATCTGTTACATTCCCGTATTACGCTTCCGCAACTACCTAGTCGGGGTGTGACAGAAGTTGGTATCAGAGCCATTGGTTATAAATAATTAGGATGTTCCTTAGGATACCCTAAGATAACCGTAGGCTCGATTAACTCTGGGAATAAAATAATATTAAATAATATACACGAATGATTCTCGTGATGAACGCGAATGGACAAGTGGGTTATTATGGTCCGGAACGTAATAACAGACTTGTTTGTACGAGGAAATTCGAGAAGAAGTCGATAAACAATCGAATAGGTAAAAACAGCAACATATGTGTATAAAATATAATAATAAATAAATATTTGTGTATATAAACGATTATTTGTGCTTATGTGTATAAATACCTAAATGTATTTTACTACGATTAATATAGAAGGATATTATTCTTATCACTAACCATTGTGCAGGAATATGTCAAGATCTACTGATCGTTTACCTAATACCCTACCAACAGGGTCTGAGGAGGAGGAGGAGGATCCGGAAGAGGAAACTGGGGAGGAATCAGAGGAAATGGAAGAAGGTGCAGATGCGGTAATTCCTCACGAGGTACCCTCAGATCAACCCGACTTATCGGGTTACCGTTGTGACACCTACCCCCCTAGGGAATCCCCTAGGAATGTTGCAGGACAGGGAGCTACTAGTGCTTATCATTCACCTGTTAGAGCACCCAGATCCCCTACTCCACCTGTACAGCATACACCAGTACCCCCACCCACTATTAGAAACCGTCAGACCGCTAGAATTTCAGTGCGTCCACCTGAGCACACCTCTTCCCCACCTCGATCTACATACCATAGGGGAGAAACATCACGTGTCCAGGTCACTGAGATACCTATTCCTACTTGGGGTTTACCCGCCCCGGTACCCGAGCCACCTCGTCATTCTGATTCAGCATGGTTTGGTTTAGCAACTGATCAGCTTTTAGAACAATCACATTCGATAAATAACCTAAATCAGCATAGACATGATATGCAAGATCACATGCTGTACATGCAGCAAGAAATCAGAATTGTGCAAAGATCCAGTGCTCACAGCCACGGGCGTCAGGATCGAGCAATGATACTACCGGGGGTATGCTTAGCGGTTAATGCGGCCCTAGTGGCTGCTGTTGTTTGGTTGTGGCTTCATGTTACAAAGAATGGATAGGACATAGTAGTCTAGTCTTATGTATATAGTCTTTTGATATCCCAAGCAGCATTTTGTTACAGCATGTTGGGCTGACTTGGGAGTTGTTTGTGGTTTAGTACTATTTCAAGCACTGGCCCTTATCGGGTTAAGTCTACATGTCACTTAGTGACAAATTTTGATACGCATATACAAACGCTGGCCTATACCAGGTTAAGCCTATGCGCTAATTTTGGATGCATATGTACAGTAATGATTATAATTAATACAAACGTGTTTTCTTTGGCATAGTTATGTGTTGTGAAATTGTAATATTGTAAAGTTGTGTTGATCATAGTGAAACGATATTGATTATTATATAATTGATTATTTTATAGAATGGCCCCGAAGAAAGCAAACCCTTTGTCTGAGGCGGAAGTGGCCGCAATGATTGTTCGTCAACTACAAGCAGTGATACCAACAATTGTAGCACAAGTCACTGCAGGCATACGTGTTAACAATACTGTTAATCAACCTACGAGCACCACCACGGCCACTGTTAATACACCTCCGCCGGACACTAATGTAGCCCCAGGTGTTACTACCCCGGTGAATACTGATAATGTCATAAATAGTAATAACACTCTCCCAACTATGAATGTCACTGGGAACCCAGAACCTGTTGTGCACCCTGATAATATCCCGAACCCAAACCCTGTACCGGTTGTTAACACAGCTAATAATGATAATACTCGGACCAATACCGATAATAACAATAATAATAACCGAGAACCCCCACGTCAGGAGTACTCATACAAACAATTTACATCATGTAAACCGGTTGATTTTAAGGGTATTGAAGGACCTAGCGGGCTGGTCAAATGGATAGAAAAGACCGAATCAGTAATTAATATCAGTGAGTGTCCACCGAACCGCGTGGTCAAATTTGCTACCAGTATGTTTCTAGACCAAGCGCTGATGTGGTGGAACACGGTAGTCCAAATAAGGGGACAAGATGCTATTAATCGTATGTCATGGACTGAATTAAAAACCCTCATGCTAGAGCATTTTTGTCCTAAAAGTGAGATTCAGAGGTTGGAACACGAGTTATGGAATCTGGAAATGAAAGGAGCGGACCATGTGGGATACACGAATCATTTTAACGAACTGTCCCGCTTAGTTCCATGGTTAGTTACACCGGAAGCGAAGCGAATTGAACGTTATATCTGGGGACTGACCCCTGCCGTGAGAAGTATAGTGAATTCAGTTGCCCACCCGACATTAAAAAGTGCTGTATCTCAAACGGGTGTCGTTACTTTTGATCTGATGAGAAGTGGAGTGATAAGGATGCCAGGTGAAACAACAAGTTTAAAACGAACTGATTATGGGACAAGAATGCAAGGAAACCCTCAAAACAAGCGGGCTCGTCCGAATACCCGAAGTTATGCCATGACCAGTTCTAATGTAAAACAAGAGGCCTATAAAGGGACGTTACCGAAGTGCAGAAGATGTAACTTTCATCATGTGGGTGATTGCAAACCGATCATTTATCAAAAGTGTGGAAGAACGGGACACTATGCCCCCAACTGTAGAACCCCCACCAACACTGTTAACCGTCCACCGCAATCAACTCAACTCCCTCGACCTCAACCAACCCGCCCACAACTCAACCAACAAACCCCACCTACCACGAACCTCCGTGCCTGCTATGAGTGTGGCAGTACGGAACACTTTCGAAGATACTGCCCCAAGTTGAACCCGGGTACAGTGAGAAGGCAGAACCAAGCACAAGCATCAACCTCCAATGCAGCTAGGGGACGCGCGTTTGTATTAGGACCGGGTGAAGCGCGTCATGATCCGAATGTGGTGACAGGTACATTCTTAGTTTCGGGTCAGTATGCTTCAGTTTTGTTTGATACGGGCGCCGATAGAAGTTTCGTATCTGTTAATTTCTTACCTTTAGAAAATATGCCGGTTAGTGAACTAACAAAACCATATACTATAGAACTCGCTAACGGTAAGTCTATACTTGTTAACCGAATAGTCCGAGACTGTTCCCTTATCCTAAACGACCACCCATTCCTTATTGATTTACTTCCAGTGGAATTGGGAAGTTTCGATGTTATAGTCGGTATGGACTGGCTATCTAAGTATAAAGCTGAAATTGTCTGTAAGGATAAGACCGTTAGGATACCTCTTTCGAATAATGAAGCTATGATTGTTCAAGGTGAGAAATCTGGTACGGCACTGCCTCTCATATCTCAACTTAAGGCATTGAGATATTTACGCCAAGGTTGTACTTTATACTTGGCGAGTGTAACAGTTAAGGAACCCGAGGAAAGACGAATGGAAGACATCCCAGTGGTACACGAGTATTCAGATGTATTCCCCGATGAGTTGCCTGGTTTACCACCGACCCGACAAGTTGAATTCCGTATTGACTTGATACCAGGAGCAGCACCCATTGCTAAGGCACCTTATCGACTTGCACCTTCTGAAATGCAAGAACTGTCCAACCAGTTACAAGAATTACTGGACAGGGGTTTTATTCGCCCTAGTTACTCACCGTGGGGAGCACCAGTGTTATTTGTAAAGAAGAAAGATGGGAGTTTTCGAATGTGTATTGATTACCGGGAATTGAATAAAGTGACTATAAAGAATAGATACCCCTTACCTCGAATTGATGACTTGTTTGATCAGGTGCGAAGTATTTTTCAAAAATTGATCTTAGATCTGGTTATCATCAAGTAAGAATTCAGGAAGAAGACGTACCAAAAACAGCCTTCCGAACTCGGTATTGTCACTATGAATTTTTGGTTATGCCGTTTGGGTTGACAAATGCACCTGTAGTGTTTATGGACCTCATGAACCGAGTTTGCAAACCTTACCTTGACAAGTTTGTGATAGTGTTTATCGATGACATTTTGATATATTCGAGAAGTAAGGAGGAACACGAACAACATTTGCGGGAAATCTTAAAATTATTGAGGCAAGAGAAGTTATACGCAAAGTTGTCCAAATGTGAGTTTTGGCTACAAGAAGTACAGTTTTTGGGACACATTGTGAACCATCAAAGGATCCAAGTAGACCCAAGTAAAATTGAGGCCATTAAGAATTGGCAAGTGCCTAAGTCACCAAGAGAAATTCGTCAATTCTTAGGACTAGCCGGGTATTAAAGAAGATTCATTGAAAACTTTTCAAGTATTGCACAACCTCTAACCCTCCTAACTCAAAAAGATCGAGCATATGAATGGGGAGAAGAACAAGAAATGGCCTTCCAAACGTTAAAACAGAAGTTATGTGAGGCTCCAATATTAAGCCTTCCAGATGGAACTGATGAATTGGTGGTATATTGTGACGCATCTCGTAAAGGTTTAGGATGCGTACTGATGCAAAGAAAGAAAGTAATAGCATATGCTTCCCGACAATTAAAAGTACATGAAAAGAATTATACGACCCATGATTTGGAATTGGGAGCAGTTATCTTTGCATTGAAGATTTGGAGACATTACTTGTATGGCACTAAATGTACCATCTATACTGATCACAAAAGCCTACAACACATATTCGATCAGAAAGAGCTAAACATGAGACAAAGGAGATGGGTAGAACTGTTAAATGATTATGATTGTGAGATTAAATACCATCCGGGTAAAGCCAACGTAGTAGCTGATGCTTTAAGCCGAAAAGACAGAATCAGACCATTAAGGGTACGAGCACTTGGAATGATTGTTCAAAGTAGCCTAACCGAACAAGTTCGCGTTGCACAAGATGAGGCCTTGAAGGCAGACCAGCTAGAAAAAGAAGAACTACATGGAAATGAAAGGGATTTTGAGAAGAAAATTGATGAAGTATATTATTACAAAAACCGGGTCTGGATTCCAACACTTCATAAACTCCGAAAGTTGATTCTTGATGAAGCACACAAATCCAAATATTCTATTCATCCAGGTACTGATAAGATGTATAAGGATGTTAAAGAATTTTACTGGTGGCCTGGTATGAAAAAGGATATAGCCGTGTATGTAAGTAAATGTGCAACATGTGCAAGGGTAAAGGCGGAATATCAAAAACCTTCAGGAATGTTACAACAACCCGAAATCCCACAATGGAAATGGGAACAAATTACCATGGACTTTGTGACACACCTTCCTAAAACCTCTCGAGGACACAACGCAATTTGGGTAATTGTGGACCGGTTAACCAAATCCGCACACTTTATTCCCATCCGTAACAACTACACCACCGAAAAACTCGCTCAAATTTACATTGATGAAATAGTATCTCGACACGGAGTACCTCTTTCGATTATTTCCGATCGAGACAGTCACTTTACTTCACATTTCTGGCAAGCAGTACAAGAAGCCTTGGGAACCCGAATCGACCTAAGTACGGCTTACCATCCCCAAACTGATGGTCAATCCGAACGAACCATCCAAACCTTAGAAGATTTACTTCGTGCTTGTGTACTGGACTTCAAAGGGAATTGGGATCAACACCTCCTGCTCATTGAATTCTCTTACAATAACAGTTATCACAGTAGTATACAAGCAGCACCTTATGAAGCTCTATACGGGCGAAAATGTAGATCACCACTATGTTGGACAGAAGTGGGTGATACTCAAATTTCAAGATCCGATTTAATTCAGGAAACCACCGATAAAATTCACCAGATTAAGCAAAAATTGAAAGCTGCCCGTGACCGACAAAAGAGTTATGCCGATGTTCGCAGAAAACCGTTATCTTTTGAAATAGGTGATAAGGTGTTTTTAAAAGTATCGCCATGGAAGGGTGTTATAAGATTTGGAAAGACTGGTAAACTAGCCCCGAGATACATCGGACCTTTTGAGATTGTCGCAAAAATTGGTCCCGTAGCTTACCGATTAAAACTACCCTTAGAACTGAGCACTATTCATGACGTGTTTCATGTATCGAATCTGAAAAAGTGTTTGACTGATGAAACGACAATAGTACCACTGGAAGATGTTCAGATCAACGAAAAGCTCAACTTCGTAGAGGAACCGGTAGAAATTGTAGACGGGAAAACCAAACAGTTACCACACAACAAAATTTCATTGGTAAAAGTTCGGTGGAATTCAAAACAAGGACCCGAATATACTTGGGAACGAAAGAACGAATTCCGAAAGAAATACCCACACTTGTTCCCTAAAAAGAAAACCGATGACACATTAAATTTCGAGGACGAAATTTCTTAACGGGGGGAGAATGTGACATTCGCGACAAAACGAGGTACACTATATTCATTACGTAACAAGTAAACGATAAATCGGTTAATTCGTAGTGCTCAAACGAGTAACCGACCGATACTAATTATGACCCGTATACATACTGAAGGGTCATATACGAGTTATATATATGTTATAGAGGCTAACATATTGATATTTAGGCCCTAGTACGTTTAAAACTCTTTAAACGAAAAAGGTTTCGTTTATCGATACGCTATAAGCTTAAACGCAATCGTTAATATCAAAACAAGCATTGTAGCATCCATTAAGCCGAAAAATATTTATAAAACACTTATATGACATGTTCTAAGCAATCCGTGAAAATATTTTGGAATTTTACAACGAGTCAGTTCGTTTTTCTTATTTTACAAAAATAAGCTGAAAAACACTCGTTTTTGCGTTATTTCTCACACCCGAATTAATTTTCTTGCGAAAAACCGAACCCGAACTAAATTTGAAGTGGGCTTTTCATGTTTGGGCTTGTATAATCAGATTAATGGCCCAAAACAGCCCATTATGGGCCATTCTTTGGTTCCGATCGGACAGCCCACCATACCACACATTTTTTTTATATAACTTACTCCTTAAGCTTTATTATTCATTATAAATCATAAAATTTGAAGTCCAAGCAGCTGCAAAGTAGAACTCCAGAAACTTTCAAAAGTTACATCAAAAACCTAAGGTAATTAGTGATTTTCTTTGAGTTTTAACCATGATTAACATAGTTTAACCATGAAAAATTAATCCTTGATTAGTTTTAAACATGTTTAACCATCCAAAAACCCTAAAAATCAAATAAAACCATGTTTTGATGTTAAACATGTTTACAAACCAAGAACATATACTTTTTTGGTCAAAAACGCGGATTAGAACATGAATACAACGTTTTTACGGTTAGAAAGTTCGGTTTGAACCCAAAACCGAAACCCTAATTATCAAGGCTGTTACATGGATGATTTATGCTTGGTTTGATGTTATATGATATGTAGATATACTGAGTTTGCAACCCGAGACCCGGAGAGTCGTTTAAGCTAGCAAAACTCATCGAAAACCGACAAGGTAAACCCGTAACACTCGTTTAGGGGCTGTTTAGTATTAGGTTGTGACGTGCTTGTTGTTAGCTTGTGAAAACTTGCAGGGACATTAGGGATCATATAAATGAGTCCATGTTCAAATTTGGTAATTTTTCGATAAACGGAGAATATTTGGTGAATTTATTTCTGTTTATGAGCGTTTATTTGGGAAAAATAGCTAAACATATTGAAAATTCTGAAACTTGGTTTTGGAGTTTAATATGTGATGGTAAGATCACTGGTAAAGTTTGGGGATCATTGGAAATGCCTAAGTATGGTTTGTGCAATCATGGTTTAACCGAATTTTAACAGCCAAAAAACGCACAAAAAGGCATTTTGTCAAAAGAGTTAGGTTCTGGAGATTTTTTAGGGGCTATGTAATAACATTGAGGCCATTTGTAAAAATTATCGGATTTTTCGAATGTCGTTTGATATAAACGGGCCATTTATTACACGATTATAACCTATTAAATGAATTTTTATAAATAAATAATTAATCATAAAATTTCTGAAAATATTTTTATAAAATTCTCCATGTCTTAATGTATTTTTACAAAAATTTACATAATTTATATATAAGTACATATTTAGTTATGATTAATCAAAGATTTAAATTATAATTGTTTTAACGAAACCGGCAGTTTTGTGTTTAACGGACTGACTGGTATGACAAAATGTCAAAAGTGGTCAAATATCATATTTTTGAATGATATTAATAAAAACGAACTTTTTACGAAAATTCCGGACAAATCGGGTGGATTGTGCGCGTTTTGTATAATCAAACCCGTGTGAAAACGGAAACGAACCCTGCGATCAAACCAGACACCGAAACCTTAAAATTCTTTCATAAATCAAATCATTTTATCAATCAATATATTTACTTAAGTTTATGTGATATTACCTAATCCCGAAACGTATAAACAATCAACTGGGCTAGGCTCGGGAAACGGTGAAACTGAGCCAAATCCAGTTTTAAACATTTCATAGTATACAACGTCACAATCTAAGACTATGGTCATGTTCTGGGCCTAACAGCTATACCCAGATTATCTATACAGCCCGACTTAACTTGAACACTGTACTAGTATTAACGATACGATACCGTTTATAGGAATCAGGCTATAAACGAGGCATCTGACTTATTGATACGTAATTTCCGTGCGAACTACGATAAGGTGAGTTTCACGACCCCCACTTTCTAAACTGTTTTACGAACTTTTGGGGTGAAAAGCATGTTTACATATACTGATATACTTGAAAACGTGTGATGATGTGGATTATCTAAGTACTAACACTTGACAAGTCCCCACAAACACAAGTGATTAACTTCGTGCCGGTGACTTGTGGATAGTACTATCGGTTTGATAAACCCAACTAACAGAGCCGGAGGGGTATGCCGGAACATATGTAAACCCAGTTGCACATTGTCATTATATTTTTACATACTGCTATGTGGTGTTAGACATAGTACATATTTGGGGCAAGGTGGCTGTTAAATGCCAACGGGAGTGCATGGGCAGTGGAGGCCATGTGTTTTAGCTCGTTTCGGTTTCACTTGTGGCTTAGTATAATACATCATACACATACATATATACATACACACTGTAAACTTTACGAACTCGTGTACTAATTTCATTGACACTCGTGAAACTTGAAACTCACCAACTAGACGTAGTTGACCCGTTTTAACATGCTTTTCAGGTAAAGCAAAAGTGGAATGATTTGCTTACATGCTTGGTGTTAGAAGGAAAGTTGAATAGCTGTGAATAGACGCTGATATAATACTGAATAAGAAGCTCGTAAACCGGTTATGTGTTTTTCACCTAGTTTGTAAACATAGTACCTACCAATGTAATATGATGTAATTTAGCTGTTGAATTTCTTTATAAACAATGTGGTTGATACCAGTGTTATCTGTTACATTCCCGTATTACGCTTCCGCAACTACTTAGTCGGGGTGTGACAGTTAGGTAGTCCCAACGATGTGTTTATAACCTTCTTGGCGCAGACGAATATATCCTGCAAAACAGAACACCGTGAGCTCGTTACGAGGAATGGGGAGATTCTCTCGTAATCACCCTCCGGCGTGAGAATCAGTACTTGATCATACAAATAGAATGTATTGACTAGTAATATTGAATTGTGTATCCTTGACCATTTGGAGATCCATTGGTATTTATAGCCGGAGGAGAGAGAGTATGGTCAACCACCTTTTCAGGCTTTCCACCAATTATATTCTCCACCCGTGCGGTCGTGGAGGTTGGTGGAGGTTGGTGGACATCATGGTCTTTTGACATGGACTTGTTGTACTGTTTCGTACCGCCCTTTATGTGTTGTCCAATCCCGATTGGTTGGGTGGTTTTCCCATGTAAGTTGTACCTTTTTGTCCCATGTTGGTGGAAATCTTTGCGCTACCATTCCCTAGGTGACAGTGAATGTTTATTATATTAAGCTACGACCTTGGCGCCATGCAGTATGTTTGGCGCATAGTATACCCGTTGATGTTAGGGCGCCAAGTGTTCCGCCAAGCGCACGAATTATCCCCTATTTGGGTGTTGTATTTAATTGAATGGTGGCTTTAATACCCTACCTCTATATTATGCTATGTTTATAAACTATTTACGTGAATCCCATATAATATATAAATATATATATATTAGTACTAAACATCATGTTACAAACTTTTCAACATCACTCACACAAATAATTATATTTTTTTTGTTAATATAATTTATTCACATCGGCTTTGGATCACAAACAGTTAACGAAAAGAATTAAATAAAATAAACAAATATTAAATTTAGCATTCCTATATCAGACTCCAGAATTTGATTTTGAAAAAATATATATATCTTAAAACATATGTTTTATTTTCATCCTTAAACCCATTAGCCCAGACTTGTTAAGCAGACCCGAAACAATTAGCATAGATCGATATGGGGTTACCTTCTATGGCGGTTCAGTTGGAAGGTCGACTCGAGATGATGATAGCGTCGGTGCTTTCCGGCAAAAACAGGTTACGGTAGCAGCAAAGACCTCACGTGTACGCGCAGGGAGTGCAAGCGAGCGTTGGTTTTCTAGCTACCAGCGGCGACAGTGAGGACTCAGCGTAGCGGTGGCTGTGGTGTCCGCGGTTTCTCCGGCGAGTTGCGGGGGTTGCGTTGGTGGGTATACGGCAGAGAGAAAGGATACGATTTATTGGTTTTTTGATGTATGGATATCATTGGAATGTTATTGTCTATATATATTAAACGGGTTGGAAACAAAATCATATACCGATATAGTCGTATTGTTGGTTGCTCACGTCTTCCCCGGAAAGTAACGTAGGTGTGCATGTTTCAATTTGTGTTTTAGGAATTGGCAAAACTGGTCCTCAATCATTCTTAACTAATTTAAACATTTACATTTTAACCCTTGTGTTTAACCATCTTGAACATCTTCTTCTTATTATTATTATTATTATTTGATATTAAATATAACATTTATATGTAAGTCAAGATTTTTCGTTTATTAACGGTTCATCGGTTTATCAATCATCTAACAATCAAAATTTATTATTTTATTGTTTCGAATTTTGGTATATTACAATTCTACCTCCCTTAAAATAAATTTCGTCCTCAAAATTAACTCTATACGTTACATTACTATCGGGTATTTCAACACCTTACCTCCTAAAAAAAATTTCGGGCTCGAAATTTAGGATTACTAAAATAAGGAACAATATTAAACAACAGACATATATTGCGGTTGACAGGGAGGTAACAAAAACTAAAAGAACAAAGAGTTGAAGAGGCACGTTTTTTTAAGAAGTTTGGCGTAAATAACGAGAACACATAGTGGGTTACCCCGACATCAGCTAGCACGTATAAGGCACATCAGTAAGGAAAACAAATCAGACTAGAAAGAGTACCACCTAATGTATCAATAACTACTGAGACACGAACCACTAAAAAAAACTAGGTACAATGAGCACATGCAGGTCATGGTTATTAGGAATGAAAGAAAACTATACATGGAGTATTAGTTGTTTCTCCAGCAGTTAGTGTAAGCACTCGTCCTCTAGTAGTAGGTGGCGCATTAGCTTCTCTAGTAGTTTCATCTGTTTGGTCCCTGACCTGAGGACAATCTCTAATCATATGCCCCATCTTCCCACACCTAAGACAAGCTCCAGTAAGTCGGCGGCAGATGCCTGGGTGATGTTTGTTACAATGTTCACATAAAGGAATCGGTGTAGTGCTCTAGTTTCCTCTCTGATTTACGGGTTGAGCTTGGTTAGGTTGCTGGTTTCAGGTCCTACCTTGCCATGGTTTAGTCTATTTTCCCGATGACCCTTGAGATGACTCGCCAGTACGGTTCCCATCCCTGTTTCTCTTCCGGCTATCATCAGAACTTCCAAGAAATGCATGCCTTCCATGTCAACCTTCTTTGCAGCTTTAACAGCTTCTGCAACATTAGTGAAAGTCGAATGAATGATTGATCTACGAATCCGGTCACTACAACCCATTGGTATTTTTCTGCTTGTTCCTCAGGTGTTTTGGCAGCTGTTCCAAGGAATCCAATCAACAGGTAGAATTGGTCAGTGAATTCAGAAAGTGATTCATCATCCCGGTGAGAAGACTATGATACTCTCGAGTGTAGTGGCTCTTATCGACAGTAGTGAAATACTTCTCAAGGAAAATAGAACGAAAGTCAACCCAAGATAAATTTTCAACAAACTGATCTCCTCCTATTTCTGTTAGCACACCTTCCCACCAAGTTTGTGCATCCACTTCTAGCTTATACGATGCCAATCTCGCCTTGTATTGGTCTTCAACTCCTAGCACGTGAAATATCTTCTCAATGTGAGCAATCCAGTCTCTTGCTACAGCTGGTGTGGCGGCCTTAGTGAAAGGTCTTGGTTTTTGCTTTTGAAATTTCTCTAGCCAAGTATGAATACCTACAGGTGGCTTACCTCCGACGCCTCCTCCCTAGGTTTGTATGGCATTAATGATGTTCGGTAACATAGCAGTAACAGCTTGAGTGACGACAGCTATAAGAGCTAGATCAGGCAGGTTTGCTCCACCAGAATTATTAGGGTCGCGACGTGGAGGCATCTATAACAAGGTATTAGAATGTTTTCATATCAAAAGGAATAGTTCATGAAACGAATCGGGCGAAAAAGAAAACAAGAGATGAAATCCTAGCCCAACGTCTACCCAATCCTCACATGTCTTATTTATTTAGATTTTAAAAAAAAATATTTCTAAGTTTCGATAAGAAAGAGCCTAAGCTCTGATACCATATCTGTAACACCCCAGCCCGGTTAGAGCCGACGTGTCGATACGATAAATAAAAATCCAAATTTAAAAGTTTAAAAGTAAAGATGGCCCGTATGTTCATATAGATCTCCCGCCTTTGAAACTTCAATCCAACGATGGAGCAAAAAATAACAGGGGATTTTAGATTTTCTTCGCAAAACTTGTAATCTCATTCACTTTATAATTTTCTAATTGAAGAAATTATTAAGGATATGCTAAAATCAAATATATACGATAATAGTACACATTTTCATCATTTCCAAACTTTGAGTTAAAACCCAACTTAGTGGGCGCTTTCCTCTCTCAAAGCACCCTCAAAATGTCGAGTACCCCCGAAACTTCGGGCATTTTCTGGGCGGGTGGTGCTTCCCATAAAACGTCGGGTGAAGAGTTTTTGGTCAAACTAGTCGTTTGACAACAACTAATTAAAAAACAAATATTTTTCATATATAAACACCAAAAACCCTCACGCCTTTTTTCTTATAAAACTCTCTACAAAACTCCTTACTCAAAACACCAAAAATGGATTCTCCCTCTTCCTCCGACGTAATCAACCGATATTTGAAGAATACAGAACACACGGCTGATGACGAGGCAAAGGAGGAGATGGTTACGAGTGAGGTTATGCTCACGTCAAAGCATATGCAATCTCTTCGTTCTCCTCTTCGCCATGTCTTAAAAAGAGATTATAGTGAACAAGACCGTTTGGGCGCGAACGATCGTTTGATGAAAGATTACTTCAATGACCCTCCCTCCCTGAAATATAAGAACCCGAAGATTTTTAGACGCCATTTCCGGATGTCTAAACGTTTATTTTTGCGCATTGTCGAAGATTTGGAGCATGAGTTTGATTACTTTAACCAAAAAACAGGACGCACAAGGGTTGTTAGGATTCACCATACCCAAAAGTGTACTTCAGAGATACGCGTGCTCGCCTATAGAAACACGATCGGCATCAACGACGAGTACTTAAAAATGATGAAAAAACAACACAAGACGCCTTGGAATATTTTTGCTATTGTAAATATTAAGTTAAAAAATATTATTTAACTTGCTTTATTTGAAATTGTTTTTAATTAATTATTTCTTAAAGGACTAAGGCATCTATACCTTGCACATTATCTGAGAAGTTCCACTTGGCACGGCATTCAATGTATATACTTAGGGTGCCCGTAGTGGACGAGAAAAAAGCCCAAAATGGGGCGATTATTTTTAACACCCCCCCCCCCCCCACGGGCGACAAAGGGACAAAATGTGGGGGCGACGAATTCGTCTCGCCCAACTTCCTTTTGTTTTTATTATTATTATAATTGTTTACGTGTGGTATACATATATGTGTATATATATAGGGCTACAACACTATTACAACCCAAAAACAAAAGCCCACACTTTGCTGGCTGGGTGCCACATGACGCAAAACGCCCCATTTTGTTGTCCATCCACTACACATAGCCTTAGTACATGAAAGCGAGCATGGTTTACCCTACATGATCAGTAGTATAGATTGTATGCACTGGAAGTGGTCTAACTGTCCGACCGCATGACGAGGTCAATACACAAGTGATGGGCAAAAAGTCCCGACAATCAGTCTTCAAACGATTGCTTCATATTACCTTTAGGTTTGGTCGGCCTTTTTTGGCACCCATGAGTACAACAACAACATAAACGATTTGGAGGCGTTGCCCGTGGTATAGGATAGAGGATTAATTCTTTGCTACCATATCAGTCGGCTAACGATAACTAGTACCCATACGGATATTATTTGGGAGATGGTATATATCTGAAATATCCGTTTATCGTGAAACCGTTTAAAGACCCGATCAATGAAAAAATAATGTTTTAAGAAATTGCAAGAGTCTTCGAGAAAGGACATCGAGAGATGTTTTTGGGTTCTTCGATAATGTTGGCATTATGTGAGAAATCCTTTTCATTTATGGTCGTTGGAAAAACAAGAAATGATATTTAGACGTGTATCATATTGCATAATATGATTCAAAGACAATGGATACTAGGGAATGTTGAGCAACAAACCCAAGCAACTATGGAGGAGAGAGTGCAAAATGCTTATGAGTTGCGTTCAAGAGATATACATAATTCGCTTATGGCGGATTTGGTCCAACATGCTTGGGCAGTTCGGACCATTCGAAACGAAGGTGAAAACGAAGAAGGTGAAGATGACGTAGAAAGAGACGGAGAAAGTGAAGAGTTTGAATATGAAGACGAAGATGATGAAGATGAATGAAGAATAAGGCAAATAATACAAATATGAAGACGAGTAATTTTTAGTCATTCTTTAATTATAATGTAATTTTTATTTATTTAATGAGATTTTAGTTGTTTTATTTTTATTAAATATTGAAAAAAAAATAAGGTAATAATTGGAGGGAGCTCCATCCACTACACCATTTTTGACAAAAACAAAAAAAAACCCTATGGTGATGTCGCGTCATAGGGCGCGAAACACACCCTCATAGAGGCTTCATCCACTACACATGGTCTAAATCTAAAAGTTCTTTGACTGAACATTATATGGTGAGATCCAATATGAAAAAATACATGTGGATTGAAAGATGTGTTAAGAGAATTCAAGTCTCATCCCTCATCCTCATTCTATCTTACACTAAAAGTCATTATATTTTTTTTCTTTTTAATTGAAGGGATATTGGTTTTTAATACCCTCAACTTTCACTCATTAAATGATAACACTCCCAACTAACAATTGTCTCTCACCACTCCCAACTTGTAACTTGTTTTCTTCTGTTACTCCCAAACTTAATGTATCCTAACCCCGTTAGTTTTTTTGCTGACGTGACATTTTTTTTTCTTATGTGGCATGCCATGTAGAAAATACCTTGTTAAAAAAGAAAAAGAAAAACCTAACTAAAAACAAATAATATTATATATATACACACACACACAAACATATATACACCATTACATATACAAGCATCATTCCATCACCATCGTTTGCACCACCACATCGGCCTCCACCACCGCCGGATTCTGCCACCGCCAGCCTTCTATGCCTTCACCATCACCACTAGCCTTCACCACCACGATCGTAAGCAGCCACATCAATAGCCAAACCCCGGACCATCCGAATTTACTTTGCTAAAATTCAATCTTCTTGTTTATAGTTTGAATACATTAGCATAGGGCTTTTGATCGGAATAAAGAAACGAGTAGAACGGAATGCTTATTACCTTGAATCGTTACTCTATTGTTAATGGAGGAACTCGCCGAAAAAACGTGGCGGTAGCGAAAACCTCATTTGTGTTTGGGATTTTGATCAACAACTACCTCATTTATCATTATCCAACCATCCATCACAATATGCAAACAATAAATTGATTCAAACATGACCCGTAATGATAGAGGCGGTGGAGGCTGTTGGTGGTGGTGAAAGAAATGAGGCTAGCGGAAGTGGTGAAGGTGGCAATATAGGCTGAAGTGGTAGCGATATGTGGTGGTGTAGACTGTGGCTATTAAATGGTGGTGGTGGTGCTTTTGTGTTTTGTCTATATGTATGTTTATGTGTATGTGTGTGTGTGTGTGTGTGTGTGTGTATATATATATATTTTAGGTTTTTAGTTTTTCTAATTAGGTATTTTCCACATGGCATGCCACATCCGCAAAAACATGCCATGTCAACAAAAAAACTATCGAGTTAGGGTCCGTTAAGTTCGGGAGTGACAAAAGAAAAGAAGTTACAAGTTGGGAGTGGTGGAATACAAATCATTAGTTGGGAGTGTTATCTACCAACGATTGAAGGTCGGTGCTTGGCGTGAAACTCCTTGGTGGTGTTGTGAGCCGGGATGCAGGGTTTATCAGCAGTTTGGCTATGAAAAGGGCATCTAGCGCTGTGGAACTGAGCTGTCTCCCAAGACTTCAGGATCCTCAATGCGAGCTTCTTTTGCGTCGCTCATGTATGGGAGTTGCCAAGCTTTTGTTCGGTTTGAGAACGTGCCAACCTATGTATGTGGGGGAAGCTGTTTCTATATTTTACAATGGCCTTCGAAGGGCGATTGAGGACATCGTGGTTTGTGGAGGTCCGTTCTTTGGGGATCTCCAATGAAGGTTGGCATCACTTCCGACCCGTTATGGGGGCTGGGTCTCTGTTCGGCCGAGGATGTATCTACATATACTTTTGTGGCTTCGAGAGCACAATCGTGGTGTTTGCAAGACCATATTCTTCGGGGTTGTGATATTTATGGGTGGGACTCTAATTATGGGTGTGCGATGGATCGTTTACGTACTTCACTTCCAGATTTTGATCTAGCGGGTTCTCTAATAAGGACACCCCCCTTAAAGCCCAACATGTTGTGGCGAGTGCCTTATTTAGTGGAATCGTCAAAAGTTTAGAAGTGAAGTTTGATCTATCCCCTCGCCAAAAAGCGGTGCTTGAATGCCTTCGGGCTCCTCGGGCTCAGGATTTTCTAACGGCCATCCCCATTGAAGGACTAGGCCAACGTATGTCGGGGTTGGAGCATCGGGCTATCCTTAAGTACCGGTTAATGATCCCTATGTTCGCGACTGATGAGCCTTGCCCAATTTGTCGCAAGGTCTGTTTGGATTCTTTTGGTGATCATGCGGTGCATTGCAAACAATTTCCTGGATTTAAATACAGACTTGATTTGGTTAGGGATGTTCTATGTGATGTTCTTAAACGGGCAGGGGTTTCTGTTAAAAAGGAGGCCCCTGTTAACTTTCTCACAGACCCTCTTGAAGGGAGGTCTACTTTACGACCAGCTGATATTCTTGTGTTCGGGTGGGCAGGGGGAAACACGCATGTGTGGATCTTACAGGAGTGTCTCCTCTTGTTGGGCTCAGGGACCATGGGTTTGTTGTGGGTCAAGCTGCGTTGAAGGCTGAATCGGGCGAAGTTGTTAAACACGAGAAAGCTTGTTTAGATAATCAACATGTCTTTCTACCATTTGCCTTTGATACATTTGGTTTTCTGGCCCTAGAGGCTGTGGATTTTTTGAGTAGGGTTCAGCGTGTCGTACACGGAACCTCTTCAGCTCCTAGGTCCCAAAGCTTCGTTTTTAGCAGGATTGGCTTTGCTATTCAAAAGGAGGTTGCGGCGCAGCTTGTTGCACGTTTACCTGCCACTTTATTGTAATCGTTTTATAGTAAATAATATAGATCTATACATTTATCATTGAAGTTTCTCTCCCATCTACTCACAACCGATTTCAACAAATATTAAAAAATAAATATATAAGGGCAAACAAACTATCCCTAAATTTATTAAAAGTCAATAACTTTTCTCTATTCTTCATTTACAACCACATACTCAGAATCATATTCTATAATTTACAAAACCTATCACAAAAATATTTAAATTAAGAATGCTGTTACATGCCACTTTCGTGGAACCACAAAATGATGAAGGGCCAATCAAATTAAATGGTCTAGATAACATTGGATTAAAAAGCGCGGGCCACTGGAATTCATTAGGACTAGCCCTTTAAATATGGAAACAACTTAATTAGAAAACAAAACTAAACAATGTAAGTTTGGTTGGATTAAATCGATGGTCTACGAAATACGACTCAATGCTTCCTTTGACTCGGGCGGTAGGGATTCACAGATGCACGAGACAATCCGTGAAGTTGAACTACTTAGATGGGTTGTGATGATACTTAATAAAATTAGGTTGATATTCTTTTTAACCTAGATGGTTTTGATTCGGAAGCAATACTCGTGGAAGAACTTTTTTCAAAGAAGGGGAGCATGATATATAATTATTTCATTTTGAATATCAAAAGTTTGCTTTTTTTATTTTATATGTTATTATCTCTACTACATTTAGAATTCAAGCACATCTTTTTTCTCCATTTTCCAAAAATATATTAACCAAAACATAATTATTTAAAAACATAGAATCGGGATCCATACACCCTCCTTTTTAACCATCTTTTTATTGTTTACTTAAATAATTTGGTCACGTTTAATTCATATGCTTATCCAATTGCCACACACAATCCCAGTTTTAGTAAGTAACCGTCGCATGAATTATAAACTGCTTCATTGTTTATTCAAGCGGCACATATTTTTTAACCAACACGACGATTTAACTTATATAAAAACTTTTAGGAACGAACGTAACGGTTCGGATGGAAGTCATATAAACTTTCACGAAAGGATGCGACGGTTTGGATGGAACTTTTGGTTTCCTATAAATAGGACTCCACTTCATTTGGTTTAAATCGTTCAAATTTTCCACAAGATCATCCGATGATCAAATCCACACTTCCGCCGAAAGATATATACGATGATCACGATATGCAATTTCGAGTCAAATCTAATATATACTTCCGCCTAAAAAATGGTTGTCCCCGAAAATGACGGGGAAGCGGGAGGATATTTTCAAATCATTGTTCTGTTGTATAAGAAACAAGTCATCTTGATATTTTGACCACGTGACTCACGACCTACAGTTTCGAATTAAATGACATTATTTTTTCGATGATTTATTTGGCTAATACGCATACTTGTGCCGGAAAATATGGACATGGCCGGAATAGTTCCGCCAGGAGAACGACGGGGAACCCGGAGGAAAATGAGTGTCTTATAATTTTACCATTTCTCCTTTCATTTTAATAATTTATAAATCAGACCTTAGACTTTTATTCAAAACAATTCTATCCATGTTCATAAAAAGTTATAAATCTTTAAATTGTTATAATTTGGAAAATTTTGTTAAAATTATATGATGCGTTCTTTCTTATTTTCCTCATATTCGATTAGGAATAATGATGAAAATTAATTCTGACCTTTATTTTATAAAATTCTACCCTTTGACTTTACAATGAAAAATTGTTTATTAAAATTCAAACTTTTTATATTCAATTCCATCCTAATCTTTAAATCATTTCATTGCTTATTTTTTCGTAGATTTTTGAGGTTTCACTATATAAGTTATATTCATCTTTCCACTAAACATATTATTAACAAGCGACACAACCACCAACACATTTTTGCAAACCGAGGAGAAGGAAGACGACGTATACCTACACTTTTAACTTTAGTTTTTTCACTCAATGTTATGTTTGTTATACTGTTTGAACAGTTTCAAATGTGCCAAAACATTAAATGTAATGTTATGTATGCCAAATTGGATGTAAAACCCAAGTAGCACAAAATAAAAACGACATTTGTAATCATACAAAAATAGCGTCGCAGAACCGCCGCAACGCGCGGGTAACAATGCTAGTTTATTACATTTATCATGTTTTCATGTTTATCTATTTTATGTTTATTATAAGTTCGGATTGAAGTTTGCTTAATTTTTTCTATTTTTTGATAAGTTTTTATTGATAAAAACATTATTCATGGAACCTTTGGTTCGATTTATCATATTTGATTAACAAGTGTTTCTTGAGTCATTTGATTACTTACATATCCATGCAATCGAGTAATTGGGTTTCTGAAATAGTGTAAAAAGAAGTGCTTTAAATCATTGCTATTTGACTCGGACTTTTTCTAAAGAGTCGAGGTATTTCAAATTGTTTGTTGACACGAACAATGTCAGGGGAAAACCTTTGAATTTTTTTCAATATTGAACCTTATACATATAATAGTTTCGAATCTGTTCCCGCGTCGTTTGGTATCAGAGCTCTTAGTTTGTCAAACATTTTGCGTGGCAGGAGATGCTTGGTCGATAGTAGAATCGTCGTACGAGGCAACGCTAGATGTGTATGCTTTACACACGTGCCCATGGTAGAGATGGATATTCTACTAGCAAAAACCGGCTGCCGATAGAGGCAGCATTGGAACTTTACTGGGACGCCAACATTTTCTTTGATATGCATTTAAAACTCTAATCACCATGATTCAAGTAATGTGTTAAAGTATTGAATGGTAGGATGTTATTATGTATAAGGAGCATTAAAGATTCATGGGTTAGACTAAATACTCATTACCTTTTGAAATTCCGTTTAACATTGATGTTAATGATTTTATAATTATTTGGCTTCGGATCTCGTGTCAAATCAATCATAGGTATGTCGCATACTCTTACACGATTCCTTTTTAACGTACGCTTTCCAGAACGTAGTTTGTTCAAAGAAGAAGATGTTTGTGTCTTATTATTGTTATTGTAGTTAGTTGTATCTGTAACATTAGGAGAAAATAAATCTATAGTGACTTAGTATTTTAGCACGTAATAATCTTATTATGTATATGTATAGAACTATGAAAAGGATATTAAAAAATAAAATAAAATACCAATGATTAGGGACACCCACCCCCGCCCCCTTTATAAGGTACGCCATTGTTTCGGTTAATATCAAAGCATCTGATTAGATCATCTTTCATATAATATTTCTTACTCGTTATTTACTAAACACGTCTCAAAATATATCAAGTGCAATATGTTTAGAGGATCAAAGTGAACTTTATAGATATCACGTGACATTCACCTTGCACATCTACGTTTGATTAGTTTTCCTTGTTTGGAGCTAAACTAATGTAACAATTAGTCAGTTACATCCGGAAAAGATAAATCATAAATGTGTGGTTGATTATGATTGCAGTAATAAATTGTATATACAACATAATGTAATTATAATGTACTGTAATTATAACATAATGTAATTGCACTACAATGTAATTGTATAATTACACTACTTAATTCGCATATTTAGTACAACTTTTTAGTTTGTATGTTAACTTTCCCCTCATTAGGGTTATAAAAGAGGTTATATGTTATACATAATATATATTTATATAATACTATCTTTCATAATGACTATTAGTATTTATCTGCAAGTTAAGGGCGGGGAGTTATCTTAAGCAATTTTTTTACAAACAAAGTGAAAATCAACTTCAACATGCTTTGTTCAAGCATGGAAGATCAGATTAGTGCAACACCTAACCCGGAAAATGTTTTTATTTTATATTTAATTGCGGATAATACGGTCTCAAATAAAAAAAATTCATTTACCAGTTCTCAAATAAAAAAAATTCATTTACCAGTTTCCTCATGACATAATTTACAAACCTCATAAAAACATTAGTTTATTATAATAAAAAAAATACTTGACAACAATATCGCCTTTACAAATACTATTTTGTTTTCAACTTTATAAAGTGTATATTCTTAATCCGTTCCGAGCACTTAATTATCCTCTAACCCTATATCCAAGAGCCTAGACTAAAGTACTACAACTTCAAGACTAGGGATGAATAAATTCGGTATTGATATCGTCGACACCAAATTGGTATCAAAGTTTGAGTTTTCGGTATCCGTATTTCCCGAATTTTACCTTAAATACCGGTACCGAACCTAACATTTCGTTACCGAGACCGATACCAAAATATTACGATTTTTTAAATTACGATTTTCGAAAATTACGATTTTTTGGATCGGGACTTTTGGTACCAGTACCGGTACGATACCGAGCTTATCCCTATTCGAGACTAGTATTAGCATTAGTTAAACAACGTTAACAACTATTATTCAAACAAGGTTATGCTACGTACCAAATTTTGATAGTGATAAAACCGATATCAAGTATTGGTATTGTGTGTGACACATATATTGATGGAGATATATATAGAAATCAAGTAAATTTATGTAATTGCCCTATTATTAGTTTTTAATGTATTAAGGTTGTTCACTATGGTGGGCTTTAAAGCCCCTCTATATCATCGCCATGTAGAAAACGGGGCTTCGCCCTTCTTCATAATGCCTTACTATGGTTTAAAGTCCTTTACCGCCTCATTACATACATACATACACACACACACACACATAGGTAAGTTCATTGCGAAACTCCAAAAAAGTGGGGAACTCCCTTCCCAATCCTTGATCAATTCCCCACATCTTTATGATGCGTTCTCAATCACCTACATCACATTATTTTTGTAAAAAGAAAAAAACACCTAAAAACTTAAAAATTTATAAAAACAAATAAAAAATGACAAAATAAAAAAAAAACCAAAATGTTTATATAGCATTTCCGGTCTAAAAAAACTCCAAAAAATCGAAAAATTAATTTAAAAAAAGTAAAAACACAAAAAAAAATATCTAGCATCCCCCGTTTAAAAAAAACCTCGGTTTATCTTTCAGGTTTAGTTTAGCTTTAAGAGATAAGTTTTTAAGGTTTAGTTTAGCTTGGTAATTGATCAAGGGTTGGAGATGAAGTTCCCAAGTTTTCCACTTTTTTGAAGTTTCTAAGTTTCCCACTTTTTGAACCAAACTCTCTCTCTCTCTCTCTATATATATATGTGTGTGTGAAAGAGAGAGAGAGAAAATAAGAGAGTGAAAAGTAGAGGGCCCACAAAATCACCCCCATGACTTCAGTCTTCGTGAGCAACTCGGCCATGAATATAAATTTATATCAATATTAAGTAATAGTTAACAATAAGCACGTTTCAACGGCATACTCAAAACTTTATATATAAAATTACGTAAAAGATAAACGACGTACTTCATATGAAAAACGAACATGGTAAATGTCGCTTCACTTAAAAAGAAAATTAAACCATGAGACAACTTTGATAATGTATCTTAATATTAATTCGGTCATTGTTACAATTTTTTTAATTCGATTTTGAATAAAATTTATATCAAGACGTAAATAAAAGTAGACACATTACAAATGTATACTCATTATTTATAAACCCTCTCATCTTGAAAGTAACTAGAGAAAAACTGAAAATTAGTTATAGTAATAATAATCATCATAATAATAAAAGAATTAAAAACCAACATAAAATAAAGAAAAATTAGATTTTAATAATCCAAACTATCACCTATTGACCAATAATAATCCCAACAAACATTTTAACTACTGGAAATCCTAACTTTGAACTTTGTTACCAATAACAATCCCACACTAACTAATCATTAACTCCGTTTATTATTAATTACACAAATAGTCCTTGTCGTTTTCACATATTATGATTTGATACAATAACCATTGAATCTTTATGGATATATGTTGTACCATTGAATCTGTTAAGTTAATTTATGGATATTAACTGTTTCATTGATTTCCATCCACCACAACTGCCGGCTGCAACCACCACCCGCCACTATCTTTGTTTTCTTTCTTTCCAATCACCAACCAATGAAATCAACAAAATCTGATGGTGATAATAACTTATCAATTTACAGTAGGCTCATGTGATTTCTTCTCAAACAAATGCTTTACACACAAATGTCTTGAATGTGGATAATCTCTAAACGCCACTAGTTAAACAAAAATCCCCAATTTAAAACCACAAAGCCCCTATTAATTTCACACGCCGTGAAACCTTAATAAACTCTCGCACTCGCCATGAACCGCTCATCGTCGCCGTTGACATCGGCAAAAGAATCCGCTCTGGATCGTTGATTTCTTTTGTTTTCGTTTCAAATTCATTAATGTCGGTGTTACTGTAGAAATTCACGCACATCAGATTCAGATTCCCTCATGAGGAACCACTCCTCCGGCTCGTGATTTGAGGAGTAGCTGACTAAATTCGAAGAAGGAGCTCGATGTTCAAGCGAAAAAGAAAGAATATGGTGGTTCAGGCCGCCGCTGGTGGCTGTGGTGGCCGGAAATAAGACAGATCTGATATATCCTAATAATATCCATGAATTTTCAATGGTTACTACGTCAAATCGTAAAATGTGGAAACGACAGGGACTATTTGTGTAATTAAAATAAACGGAGTTAATGATCAGTTAGTGTGGGACTGTTATTGGTAACAAAGTTGAAAGTTGGGAATACTAGTAGTTAGAATGTTAGTTGGGATTATTATTGGTCAATAGGTGATAGTTTGGATTATTAAAATCGAATTTTCCTAAAAGAAAAAGAAAAGAGTAAAAGAACAATGAAGGAACCGACATTATGTATGAAATGAAGAAAATAAAAGGAAAGAACTTGGTTGACTTGTAAGCAAGTCTTGGTCGTCGCGTAATAGTAATATTCGGTGAGGTTTCTCATGAATCACTGACTCCTTCGCTTAGTCTCTATAATTCTATATATCATCGTCACCGTAATTAAAATTCTCATATTCTGCGCATATCCTCACATTGTAAGTAGAATTTATCATAATTATTATGATGCATGAATGAGAATTTATTTACGGTTCTTCTTGTTTCTTACATCCCATTTAGTGTAATTGTTCCTGAGCTTATTTTTAGCTTAACTTACCTTTATCTCTTAAATTTTATATTAAAATTGTTCAACTTTTTTAATAAACACAAAAGCATGAACCTTTGATTTTGTTCCATTGGGAAGGAACTCGGCATCCTTGAGTATATCCAGACTTTATTTCGTTGGCTTAGACGATGTGTAGTGCAGTACATTGGGGGGCAATTTTTGACCTATCTTCCCACAGTGCATACACATTACAACCTTGCCTCCCATGTTTCGTTTCCCATCCTTTTGTTGGCCGGCACTTCCTTTATTTCTTTGATGGGAAGAGTCGCCTTGACCTTGAGTTGCGGCTTGATAGGCGATGCCCTGTTGATATTGGAATAATTCCACTTTAGTAAATACCTTTGGTTAGAAACTAGGAACGATAATAAAAATAACATAAGTGTAACCATAACGTACAATAAACATAAAACAAAGATAAATCCTTTTTTTTTTCTTCATCATAGTTTGAAGAAAAAAAAACACCCTTGTTTTGTTTCCCGAATTAAAGTTTTTTTTTTTTTTTTGCTAAAGCTCTGTTTATAATGGAATGAATAATTTAAAAAAAATAGATAATTATCATTTCATGTTTTTTTATTTAACCTATGATAATAGAATATATCATTACTTTGTATTGCTTGATATAGAGGAAAATATATAAAAACAAAATACAAATAATAAAAATTATTAATGTCTCAAAATATGTAAAAAAAGAAAGAAAAAAAAAATGGTAATTGTGGTGGCAACGGTGATGGTGGTTGTGGTGGTCAACTAGGGGTGGCGGTGGTGGTGACGATTGTGGTGGTTGATAGGTGGCGGCGACAACCACGGTGGCGGTGGGGGCAGTTGTGGTGGACAGATGATGGACAGGTGGTGGTGGTGGTGTCAAGAAAGAGTGGTGAAAGACGGAATTAAATGAAAAAAAAACATATGGTGCGAATGAATAGTATTAATGTGTTTATAGAGAATGAGATTCCTTCGTGGAAGAGCATTGACATCCCCTAAATTATAAAAACTTGTTACAATAAATTCTTATATATGAAGAGCCAATATTTATTCATCCTCCATAGTTATGTGAATGTCTAAAAGTAAAAAAAAATAATAATAATAAAATAAGTGTTCTCGAGTAAGATACAAATAAAAATATGGAATGAGATGTTTTTTTTGTTTGTTTCTTTTTTTTTGTGGGGGTGGGGGGGGGGGGGTTTGGAGCGGGGCTCAAATGAGATAAATTTTGAAAAGTATGATTTTTTAGTTAAATTATAGGAGAGAATATGGTGGAGGGGACATGAATACTCTAATAGATGATTCTATTCTATATTGATCAACCAAACACCCTATTTATTCATTCCCTCATAATGATTCATTTCATTCCGCATATCATTTTTGCGTACAATTATTCCTTAGCTTTAAATTCCAGTGTAATGGTGATTATGAAATGATATACAACTACTTGATTGAACTTATCAAGAACTCTTATTCACCTTTGATTGGTTTGTTAGGGAGAAAAGATGGCATACACAGGGCTGGAATTGTACATGGAGAACTTGATGCAGCTGAGTTACAATAACAATAATCGAATAGTCAATAACAACAAGTCAATCTTATCAAAAAGGCCTCAATTGCAATTGCTTTATCAAGAGCTCGGCAACATGATCGAAATCTTGATTGTTGAAGAACAAAACGTGCTACATGAGATTGAACAAGTGAGAAATCTGAAGAGACGGCTCAAAGATGTAGCACACGAGGCACACACGATCGTGGGTCTTTATGTTTACTCTACAAATTATAGAAACTTAAATAATAACGTGATTAAGTGCAGCCTAAATTTTATGAAAGGTAAGACAACCACCACCTATCACTATCAGCACTCCTTGAATCTTAACGATGTTATGAGATCACTTAAATCTATCAAAGAAGAACTCATTACAATCCTTGATAACCGGAAAATGAATTCATCTAGAAGTATTGATAGCCAGAAAACACAAACTGTTGTTGCTAGCACCAGAAATCCATTAGCAACAAAGAAAGTGTATGAGGAAATGGTCGTGGGCCTCACTCGTGATGTTGAACTCCTAAGAGACAAACTGGTGGAAGATCAAAAGAAACTGGATGTGGTATCTATTGTTGGTATGGGGGGATTAGGCAAGACTACCCTTGCTACCAAACTATTTAATGATCCTTTTCTTGTGTACCATTTCCATATCCGAGCATGGGTCACTGTTTCTCAAACATATGAAAGACGAGATTTGTTGATTCAACTAGTGGCATCCATTTGCAATAAAATTGTCCCTGACAGTGAAAGTGACTCGAAACTTCGTGAGAAGTTGCATAAAAGTCTTATGCGTAGGAGATATTTGATTGTTGTTGATGACGTCTGGAGTATTCAAGCTTGGGATGACCTCAAACTATTTTTCCCAGATGATAACAATTGCAGTCGAATTCTGCTCACAAGTCGTCTTAAAAAAGTCGCTTTACATGCAAAATCGCATGGCTTCATTCACCAGTTAGAATTTTTGACCGATGTGGAAAGCTGGGAATTACTCCGTAAGAAGGCCTTCCTTTGTGATAATCTTCCAATATCGTTGATCAAACATGGAAAAGAAATTGCAAAGAAGTGTCATGGATTGCCACTTGCAGTGGTTGTCATGGCTGGAGTTCTAGCTAAAGAAGAACGAAGCAAAGATTCATGGGAAAGAATAGTTGAGCGTGTCAATTCCTACATTGTTAATGATGAAAGTAGGAACAAGGATATCATGGCTTTGAGTTATGATCATTACCTCCTCGTCTGAGAGACTGCTTTTTGTATCTTGGTGGCTTCCCAGAAGATCATAAGTTTCAAGTACGAAAGTTGATATGGATGTGGATGGCCGAGGGGTTTGTTGAAGAAGATGGAAAACGAAGCTTGGAGGCAATCGGAGAAGATTACCTGAACGAATTGGTTGATAGAAATCTTGTGATTGTTACGAATAGAAAATTCAACGGCGCTGTCAAAGCTTGTACTGTGCATGATCTATTGAGGGAACTATGTTTGGAAAGAGCTACAAAAGGACATTTTTGGATGAAAATAAGCACTCAAATGAGTAATTTTTCTTCTATGAAACAATATAAGCCACGTCGCATATTCACAAACCAGGGCTTCGAAATCAGCAAATTGTTTCATGAGTCGTTCCCATGGGTTCATTCACTTTTGTGGTGTCATAAGAACAAATTGTTTCATTCACCTTTGATTAGCATCACTAATAGGTATTTCTATTTTTACCCTCTTCTAATGATGTTAGATATACAAAAGTGTGAACTTGAAGACTTCCCATCGGCTATAGGATTACTTGTTCATTTAAGGTACCTTGCGTTCTGGTACACCAACGGTTTTCCATCCTCAATATGTAATCTTTGGAGCCTTCAAACCATCATTGTTAAAAGTACGTTTTGTTTTTTGTTACCAAATGCCATATCAAACTTGGTGAATCTGAGGCATTTATGGAGTAATGGCTATATCTACTTCCCTTCAATTGAAAGACCAATGAATTTGCAAACCATTTCTAATGTAGCTTTGTGGTGTGTGGCTGTAAGTTGGGATAAATGTTTTCCTCGTGTCAAGAAGCTTACTTGTACGACTCTCACACGGAAGAATCAGAACTTTAAGTCACTCAACTCTCTAGAAAATCCGATGTGGATTTATACAGCCTCTGACATACAAGATACTGATCGGAAACTAACAACCAATGTTAACTTTAAAAAGATTCATGTGACGTTTCCGGATTCATTAAGAAAACTCTCATTATCAGGGTGCTATCTTCCGTGGAGTGATATGTCAATTATTCAATGTTTACCAAACCTTGAAGTTCTAAATCTACTAGAGAATGCATTTTGGGGACCCACATGGGAAGCTAGTGATGTTCCATTTCAGAAACTAAAGTTCTTGAAGTTGAATGGCTTGAATATCGAGCAGTGGGAAGCTTCTAGTGACAACTTCCCATGCCTTACACACTTAGTTCTGGATACTTGCCGATATCTTGAAGGTATCCCTCTTGAAATTGGTTACATCTCCACACTTGAGCTTATTGATGTTGACGACTCCAGTGACGCTGTTGTCGAATCGCTTGACATAATTCAAGAAGAGCAACAAAATTTTGGGAACTATGACTTGAAGATCAACGTTAGAAAAATGTTGCACCGCCTCGCTTTTAATAGGAAATTGCGAGGACTGGCATGGGTGGTTAACTGGCAAGATTTATTTTAAAATGTCAAAATCAGCTTAACTTGTTTTTTTTATACAGAAGGTACAAAGAGTCTGCTTGTAACATCAAGAAAATGTGTGTTTGATTATATCATAGCCATAACATATTTGGGTCAGATAATATATACAAAAAGTATGCAACCATAGAACAGTTTATTATATAGACACGATAATTTTAGAGAGATGTTTGTTACCTTGAAATTCTTTATGGTTTATAAATTAGAATCATATGTTATACACATGCTTAATGTCTTTAATTCGGGTTTGATTTTTCATTATCTAGAGAATTAAAGGGTCAGTGGATGGATTAACACTACATTACCAGATAGAGGTGTAAAAAAACCAGTTTGGGCCCCGCCAACGCAGTTTATAACTCATTAAATACATAACCTAATCTGCTACTGACCCGATAACGTGTCAACCCGTGTCGTGTAAACAAACCCGATTAAGCCAACAATCACCCCCTTAACTGGTTTGTTTACAAATCACCAACCGACTTGAACCCGTTGACCTGCAAGATTAATCCAACGATTTATTGGTCCCAAACCAGTTTCAACCCAATCCAAACTCAAACTGATCTGATCAGGTTGAACATTCTTGCCTCCAAACCGGTTTCCAACCCGATTCAGGTTTAAAATCACAATGCTGGGCCGCAGCCCAGTGGCCAACAACTTTCTGCCAACCAAAATATAAATTAGGTAATAGCTTAGTTAAATATTATTATTGAAGAGTTTTAGTAAAAGAGCTTGGTGTTTCAGTTCACATAACTTTCCTAGAGAGTGGTCGTTCATTTTTGTTATAGATTAAAAAACCTTAACATTTTTTTAACAGTTAATTCGGATCACTGACAAGCCACTAACCCTCCCGATCATCTCCATCGTAGGAGAAAACCCACCTACATGTGAAGAAAACCCCCTGACCCAACTTGAGCCCCTTTACAAATTAAAGTTTTTCTAGTGTCTCACTCTCACTAATTGGAATAGAGATCACTTGAAAAAAGAAATAAAAACTAATTATTGAGCTTTTCTGAATGATAATATTACTATTCTTAATTGCCTTCATTAAATATTATTTAATTGGACTATAGATCACTTTTAAACAAATATTGTTTAATCTAGTCGGTGGTGGTGCACTACTAGAAAATTGAGCAATTGCGATCAAATTTGTCACCGAAAAAATTGGAAGCAAATTTAACGACCGATTTAGCAAAACTTGCTACCGAAAATGCCAATGGTAGCTAAGCGGTCGGAGTTTTTGCAACCGCTTATTTCCGATGGCTAAGTGGTCGGTGTTTTTGCTACCAGTGGCTAGGCGGTCGGAGTTTTTGCAACCGATGGCTAGACGATCGGAGTTTTTGCAACCGTTTAACTAGGCGGTCGGATTTTTTACCCTGGTATATTTTCGGCTTGAATTGTGACCGTCTTAGCGGTGGCAAATGATAGTTTTGAAATTTGCGACCGTCTTAGTGGTTGCAATAGGTAATTAGTGAGCAACGTACGGATACGGGTAATTAAATCGGTGGACATTAAGACTATTTGTTCTTTATTTATGTTAGTCGGATAATTAATCAATTGTGTTCGTCAGCCTAAATGAGTGTTCCACGTATTAACGGTCGAGACCGGGAAACTGTAAACCCCTAGTTCTCAACTCCGGCGATCTTTCGTTCAGATCTGCGTCTTCTTAACTGAATCGAATTCTCCGTCAGATCTGCGTAGTCGCAACTCCAGTAATCAACCGTCTTCAATTTGTTGATTTTACTCTTACGTTTCATTTTACTCTTACGTTACCCTATCTGCTTTGGCTTCTTATCCGTGAAGCTTATGGCCAGTGGTACTGTCGTATGTTATTATCTGTTTTTATTGCGATGTGTTTTGGTAAATTCAAACCCTAGTTGGTTCATTTGTGTGCCTGAGTAGGAATTAGGTAAACATTTGGATGATTTTGATTGATTTGGTGTTATGCAGATGGCAATTTGTTGATTTTGTGCTTATTACATCACTAATTGGGATAACAGTGCATCTAATCTCATATAACAGACCTAATTACATAAACTTTTGTGTGTCATTTTAATTGCTTTGTAGTTCTTGATTACCGGATAGAAAGATTGTATCGTTGAGTATTGAAATCATGTTGTAGCATTTGTGTGTGCTTGTGTAGAAATTATGCATTCATTTGGATGATTTTTGATTGATTTGGTAAATTCAAACCCTAGTTGGCTCTCGCTCCAAGCACACTGTGATAAAGCAAACAGCGAGTTGGACATTTTCAATCGGTACCTCAAATTATCATCTTTAGTCTGATAATCATCTTCAATCAGTACCTCAAAACCTCAAACAGATTCATTGATTTCTGTTTCGGTTTGAATCCAAACTTAGCCAAACTAGAGTACTATGTGATTAATATTTCATGATAGTATCGTTGACTTTTGAAAGTCAAACCTAATTGTTATGGGCATTCGGTACTAAATTATTACTAGGACGAGCCAAGTATCATCTCTTCGTCTGCACGAACTGAACCGAAACTCAGAAACTAAAAGAATTGAAACAAATAAAAATATGAAAACAACCAAAAAAAATATAACCAAAATGAAGCCAATAAAAGAGATAGAAAACTGAGAAAACTGAAACCCAACCGAAACCAATAGCCGGAAAAACTAAAACCGAACCGTAACAAAAATCCGGAAAATTGAAACATAACCAATACAAAAGAAAACGAAACCGAAGGTTAGCCAAAACGAAACCAAACACCAATAAAACCGAAACCAAACTGTTTTATAAAAAGTTAAATATTTCTCGATTATTATTTCAGTTTGAGCCCAGACTTAGCCAAACTAGATTGTGACGTAATTAATATTTCATGATATTATAGTTGACTTTAGAAAGTCAAGCACTCAAGCCTAATTTATTACGGCATTTGGTACTAAATTATTATTAAGAACCAAACCAAAACTAAAAAACCGAAGTGAACCAAAACTGAAAAGAGTAAACAAAAAAAAATGAAATGAAAACAACCAAAAAAATTGAACCGAAACGAACCCAAAAAAAAAAAATAAAACCGAAAAGACTGAAACCTAACCGAAACTATTAACCGGAAAAACTAAAACCGAACCGAAACTATAAACCGGAAAAACTAAAACCGAAACAAAACAAAATAAAAGGTCAAAAACCGTAACCAAACCAAATATAGAGATTTGCTTAAATTGAATTCTAATAACAAATTTTACTTTGAGAATTTGTAAATGATACAGAATGGGGACAGTGTGAACATAATGTCAACTCCAAACACACCCATTCAAACTGGTACAAACTTGGAATCCAAGTCCTTAAAAATTTATGTTTATCATCTTGATGACGATTTTTGTGTTGCTACTTCATGTTTATTATAAACTGATTTTTATACAAGCAGAAGTTGCGAATGTTTTTGACATCACATCAAACTTTGAGAGAGAGAGTTAGAAGCTGATTGAGACTCGTCAACGAGAGGTATTTCAACAGAGTTTTGCTTTTTTATCATGTATCCTTAGTATTAATCATCCATTGCATGCTTTGAACTTGAATCATCTTTATATTATTGGTTTATCTTCTATTTAAGAACGCCACACACTGCCAATAGCGTTAACAAAGTCCGTTGCTGATTTAGGATCATTTGCAAAATGTATTTTGAGTTTTTTTTTAATTAAGCTAGCATTAGTGAATAGAAGTTTAAGAACATGAGTTTTAAACCTCAATATGGAAACCTGAGATAGTTTATTAGCTCCCTAAATTGTTGAAAGTAGATTGTTATAGTTTGCGATTTATCTGGTTTCTCGTCTCAATGCTTTAGCGGAAGACATTTTGGGACTTTGCAGTGGGGTCATCATATCAATGGTGACCACCATGCGTTTATACATTAATAAAATGACATATGACTAAATAAATAGACAATAAGCAATTATTCATAATGCACGGATCAAAAGTTTAAGTGGTAGGAAAGATGATATTAAAGACGAGGGGCGTAATAGGAATTATATTAAAAAAGATCAAATTGCTAAGGGGTAGTTTAGGAAATAATATATTTGATGGGGTTTTGAGCAGGTTTGACCATTTGGTCAAACTGTTAGATTGGTAAAAATTTTGCATGATTAAATTCCTGGTCAAATCTGATTTTTATTGGTAGGGTTAACTTTTATAAGATGCTTGATTTTTATGTTCTTTTTGCCCAAAATTGACCAAGCTGTCAGTATGATGTCAAAGGGGTGAAATGCAGGGTAAAATGCATATGGATAGCAAATGTGTCTTCCATGCAGGTATGTATTGTTATGCTATTGTGTGAAAAGAAATATTTTTTTGTAACATATAATTTATTAATATTTCTTTTTTAAAATTGGCATAGATTTGGAATCTTGCACACCAAAAATAAAATTTGCAGACCACAAATAAGGTCACTTACTGTTAACATTCATACTTTTTTGTTTTGTTTAAGTTGTGAGATGTTCCTAACGTCCATGTTGAAATTTGTTCAGTTTATTCCAACGTATCATTTATACTTTTACTTATGTGTATGTTGTCGTGGTGTTGGTGGTTGTGGGGGTGGTGATGGTAGTTGTGTTGGTCGTGGTCGTTGTCGTCGTAGTGGTGGTGGTCGTGGTTGTGGTCGGTGTAGTAGTAGTAGCAGGAGTAGCAGTCGTAGCAGTAGCAGGAGGAGGAGCAACACCAACAAAAGCACACGGCAATAGATATTTAGGAGATTTGGAATTTTAAAAAACTAAATGTAGGACAAGTTTTTAATCATGTTTTTTATAGTTAATATTACGTGTAGACTGTGAGCTTAACTACCATTACGATTCGAGCTTACGCGAAAATTATGCGAGACATATGTTTTTATGCGAGAATAAACTTTTGTGCAAAGTGAAACTATTTATAATTATTGGCATACTTAAACTCTCGTTTACCGATAGCTTGTGGCATATGAAAATTAGACAATTAGTGGGTTCAATTATAAGAAAGCTGTGGCTATTAGTAAACCTCGAGTCACACGAAGGTTAAGTCGTAAAATTTTGTTTTACTTAAGCTAAAATAAGTCATTTAAATGCTCACGCGAGAGTAACTAAGTTTCGTTCAGACGGAAGTTTAATTAATGCCATCAAAACCAATTTGGCCCATACGAAAGTTACTAGGTTTCGTTTAAAATTAGGATTACTAACTTTCGTTTAAGGAGAAAGTTTCCATAATAGTACACGATCATGATGGCACTAGAAACTTAGTCTTATAAAATTTGAAACAGATTTAAGTACGTGTTACGAACTGAAACTATTGCAAGGTATATATGAGACTTGTCTCATATCGGTTGTATGAGAAATTTTTGCCTGGTTTATAAGCTAATTGGGTTCCCTCACCCATTGAACTAGTCTTTTTTACTGAGTAATGTTACAAGCCAAATGTACAACTCAAAATAAATAATGAGTGGAATTTGTTATTTGGAGTTAAGTGCTATTTTAGTACATGTAGTTTGTTCAATTACGCAACTTTGGTACCATTTTTGAATTTATTGCAAACGGCTACCTGACTTTTCTAAAAATTGCAAATTTTGTACATTTTCTAACCTCGTCAATTTTAGTCCGTTAAGTCAGGGGCTCTTTCGTAATTTCGTTTTTTTTATTTTCTTTTCTTTTAAACAACTCCTGATCAATCGATGATAGCCACTCGTCATCGAATCTTCAAGCAAATAAAATCAAATTCTTGTTGAATCGATCGACCATAACCACTCTTCATCTCTAAATATGATCGCATTTTGAGTTGTTTGATATGAATCGTCTCACTTTGAACCTGTTGTTGAACACGGTTAGTAAAAATCAAATTCTTCAACCATCTTGTTTAATCTTCTTCTTTGATCCTAATATGTTTTTTGCTTTAAAATCTCAGCAAACAATCCGTACAACTTTAAAGTTTCAGCAAATAATCACATAAACTACTAAATCAACATGCCGTAATAATTAAGTAATTATATTATTATAAGCACAAACTAACCGATTTGAAAGCTTCATCAGCCACAGCACACATAATATTTGTCCATAGGACTGTAACCGGATACACTTTATCCGAAACCTATTGTAGGAAAGTATTTTACCAATTATTGACCCATATTTCTTTCCTTTTACTCCGCCTATATTCAGCCTTTATGTATTCTATTTAAACCTTGGTTGATTCTTGTAATCAGATACACAATAATAAAAACCAGATTTTATATGGTATCAGAGCGGGTTCCTACTCCGCTCGACCTAAACCTCAAAACCCTAATATCATCCTTTGACTGAATCATGGCCGGAGACGAAGAATCAGTAGCAGCATCCAAATATCAGAAGCAAGACCAGAGCATCGATCATGGCTCTCCCTATTATCTACATCCATCGGATTATCCAAAACAAATTCAAGTGAATGATCTTTTGAATGACAACAACTACCTTGATTGGTTTCAAGAGATGGAGAACTTCTTGTTTGCCAAAAACAAGATAGGTTTTGTTGATGGTTCAATGAAGAAGCCCGATAATGATGATCTGAATCACATGGCATGGCTTCAGTGTGACGCCATGATAAAGGGGTGGCTCATTACTGCCATGGAGAAAGAGATAAGGGTTAGCGTGAGATACGCAACCACGGCTGAAGAGATCTGGATCGACCTAAGGGAACGTTTTGGGAAGGAAAGTGCACCGAGGGCTTATGAGTTGAAACAACTCCTAGGCGCCACGAAGCAAGATGGAACCTCAATTTCGGCTTACTACACGAGACTGAGAGTGATCTGGGATGAGATCGGATCTGTCTTTTCTATGCCATAGTGCTCGTGTGGCGGCTGCAAGTGTGGTATTAGTAAAAGTATTGGGAATTAAGAGACAAATAAAAACTGTATGAGTTTCTCCTTGGTCTCGGCAGCGACTATTCCACCATACGAATGCAACTCCTCGCCATGAAACCCATTCCTTCATTAGGGGAAGCTTTTCACCTTGGTTCCAAAGACGAGCAGTAGAGGGCAGTTTCCGGTGGAAAGAAAGTCAACATGGATAACACCGTCGCATTTCATACACATGTTAAACGTGAAGGTGGTATTGGTGGTTCGAACAAAGGGTTGTCAAAGAACACAAAAGGGTGGAAAAGTGAAAGGGAAGGTCACTGTGATTTTTGCAACAAAGATGGGCATAAACGTGAAGGGTGCTTCAAGCTCATCGGATACCCTGGTGGCCCGGGAAACGGAAAACCGAGAAGGCCAACCCCAAGGCAGCTTGTCTTGAAGAAAGCCTGTTACCGGGTTTGAGTAACGAACAATATCAGCAATTTTTAACCATGTTCGGAGACAAAGGCTCAAGACAAACATCTCTGACATACAACTTCGCAGGTAAAGTTGAACGCGAAAGTAAGTGGCTCATTGACTCGGGTGCTTCCATTCATATAACACACAGAAAAGAGTGGTTTGATAACCAAATTAAGGCTTCAGACGAAATGCCCGTTTCTATTCCAAACGGTTCTCTAATTCTTGTTGAGTGAAAACGGACCTGCACCTTGCCAAATGGTTTAAAAATAATGAATGTTTTGCACGTTCCCAAATTTACATGCAACCTTTTATCCGTTAGCCGCCTATCGAATGACTTGCAATGTGTTGTAACCTTCTTCCCTACCTTTTGTGTCATGCAGGACTTAAGCACAAGGAGATTGATTGGATCGGGTGAGTGTAGAGATAGTCTTTACGAGATGGACATGGTGGGTAGTGAAAGAAAGGCGATGATGGTGACTTTGGACGTTTGGCACATACATTTGGGACACGCATCACAAGAAAAACTTTCACGTTTTGATTTCATTGATTTTCCTTCAAAGACTAGTATGTTTTTTTTGTGATTCTTGTGTTAAAGCCAAACATAAAAGATTGCCCTTTCCAGTTAGTTCTATTAAAACTGAAGATTATTTTGAGCTCTTGCATTGTGACATATGGGGGAAATATAGAACCCCCTCACTTAACCAGTCGAGATATTTTCTTACTATTGTTGATGACTATAGTCGGGCAGTTTGGGTTTTTTTTATTAAAGCACAAAAACGAGGCGAGTGATTGGCTCATTTTCTTCCATCGATTTGTCAAAAACCAATTTTCAAAGACCATAAAGCGCATTCGGTGTGATAACGGTGGGGAGTTTACCTCCAACCGTATGACCATTTTTACCCCGAATGTGGTATTCTTCTTAAAACCACGTGTCCACACACGCCCCAACAAAATGATGTTGTGGAAAGGAAGCACCGACACCTTCTTGAAACAGCCCGGTCACTTAGATTTGAGGCGAACTTGCCAAAGAGGTTATGGGGGGAGTGTATTTTAACCGTTGCTCATATAATCAATCTTCTCCCGTCAAAATCCATAGACAATCAAACCACATATGAAATAATATATAAGGTAAAACCGAATTTTAACCACTTAAGAGTTTTCGGTTTTCTCGCTTATTATAGAAACACGGATACAGGTGGAGACAAGCTCGAAGAAAGGGGAAACCCAGGGTGTTTCTCGGTTACCCCATTGGAACGACAGGTTACAAGGTTTTCGATACACAGAAAAACAAGATCATTATTTCAAGGGATGTTAAGTTCGTTGAAAACATAATCCCATACAAAGGCGATAAAACCTGCTGCTTAAACAAAGATGATGGTATTTTTAGATTCCCACCTTGGTATTATGGTGATTATAATGAAGGGTCTAATTCCGCTGCAGAGAGCATAGAAGACAATGAGGCAGAAACCGATTTAAGAAAAGGTGGGGTAGAACTAATTGAACCGGTGGATTCTGAACCGGAAGGCATTGATACCGAGTTCACTGAACCCGTGAACTCTGAACCGGAAAATATTGAACTGGTGGATTCCGAACCTGAACCGATCGAAACCAACGAAACCGAACCATTGAACACTGAACCGAATATCAAAGAAAGAAGAGAAAGGGCAAGATCAAAACGTCTTGATGAGTATGATGTAACACTACCACCGTCCCTCGACCATGCACCATCCTCTTCTGATCAACGCTCCTCAACGGTACACCCTATGTCCCATTATGTTTCTTATGATAATTTTTCTCCAACTAACAAAGTTTTTTTATCGGCCATTGATAATAACGATGAGCCTAAGACTTTTCATCAGGCCGTACAAAATGAAAATTGGAGGACAGCCATGAAACGTGAGATAGAAGCTCTTGAAATGAACGAAATATGGACCCTAGAAGATTTACCCAAAGGGAAGAAAGCTATTGATTCCAAATGGGTATATAAAGTCAAGTATAAACCAAATGGAGACATCGAAAGATACAAGGCTCGGTTGGTTTCCAAGGGCTTCACGCAAATGGAAGGGATCGATTTCCATGATACTTTTGCTCCGGTAGCAAAGTTAGTTACTGTTCGAACTATCTTGGCAGTGGCGGTGAAAATAAATTGGTTGGTTCATCAGTTGGACGTGAACAATGCATTTCTTCATGGTGACTTGCATGAGGAAGTCTATATGAAAATCCCTCAAGGCTTCGAGAAAGAAAAAGGAAACAAAGTGTGTCGATTGAGAAAGTCGTTGTATGGTCTCAAACAAACCTCGAGGAATTGGTACCAAAAGTTCACGACAGTCCTAAGGTGGGTTCCGACAGTCAAAGGCGGATCACTCCTTATTCATTATCAGAGAGGGAGGAACGCTTGTTGCTGTCTTAATATATGTTGATGATGTGATTTTGGTGGGAAACAACCCCAACAAAATAAATGAAACAAAGACCTTTCTAAATAAACGTTTTAGCATCAAAGACCTTGGAAATCTCAAATACTTCTTGGGTATTGAAGTCGCTCAAATGGCAGAAGGGATGGTCCTTAGTCAAAGAAAGTACAGTCTTGATATTCTTGAAGATGCAGGTATGCTTGGATGTCGCCTGAGTCCTATGCCTATGGAACAAAATCTGAAGTTAGAGACTGGACAAGAAGAAGACCGAGTTGAGGCGAGCCATTATCGGCGGTTGGTTGGAAGGTTACTTTATCTTCAAGCTATTCGTCCCGACATTGCACACTCTGTTAGTATTTTAAGTCAGCTTGTGGCTGATCCTCGTCAAAGCCATCTCGATGTAGCGACTAGAGTACTTAGGTACCTGAAAGCCACAACCGGTCAAGGCATTTTACTTCCCAAGAAAGGGGGAAAGCAATCTTCTTGTATGTCGATTTAGCAAACCAATGCCTTAAACCCTTGTGCTATCCCCCCATGATCAGATCAGATAGCCCTTTGGGCAACCAACCATTTCGCTCTATCATTTCTTCTTTCTTTCCTAGCTGCCGGCTTTAAGCAACCTTTGCATTTCCTGCTGAGTTCCCAAGTCTCCAAGGCCACACACGACCTTGGCTTTTTAGAGAATTCCGCTCCTGTCTCGTAGGACTTGTAGCTCAGCAGTCCACCGGGTGGGTTTTTTTATCCTTCCAGTTTCGAGTGTATTATTGGATAGTTATAGCGGCCCATAGGCACAAGATGTACCTTGTTGGGCCGGGGGGGGGGGGGGGGTCCCATGGACATAGTCCTTTCAGGCAGTGGTCGTTTAGTCCATGGTCCATTGGATGGTCGATGCAAGGCCAGAAATTGGAACACATTGATTCCGCTCGTTCCCGTCCTTCGCTTCAGGGCCTGTCCCTCGGTGTGGTCAGTACTCCATACTGTCGGGCAGCGATATCTGGTCGCTTACACTGATTCAGATTGGCTTGGTTGTCCTATCACTAGAAGGTCGAGGATCGGATACCTCATCCTCATTGGAGGTGCTCCTGTGTCTTGGAAATCCAAAAAGCAATCGGTTGTGTCTTGGTCATCTGCAGAAGCTGAATATCGAGCCATGGCCACTACTGTTAGTGAAATACTTTGGATGAGGTGGCTTCTTAAGTATCTCGATACCCCTCAAACGGCACTTACTACTATCTTCTGTGACAACCTTGTGGTTAAGCACATTGCAAATAATCCGGTCTTCCACGAACGAACTAAACACGTTGAGATGGATTGTTGTTTTGTTCGTGAACGAGTCGAGTCAAAAAAAATTGAACCACTTCACATCAACACCAAGTTCCAGGTTCGGATTTGTTGACCAAGGCGCTTGGTTCAAAGAAGTTGCAGACGCTTCTTGTCAAGTTGGGTGTTCGTAACCTTCACGCTCCAACTTGAGGGGGAATATTGTGAGAAAGTATTTTACCAATTATTGACCCATATTTCTTTCCTTTTACTCCGCCTATAATTCATCCTTTATGTATTCTATTTAAACATTGGTTGATTCTTGTAATCAGATACACAATAATAAAAACCAGATTTTATAAAACCGAAGCTTCAAAATCCAAAACTACGCCTTCGGTTTCAGTTTCCGGCAAGTACGCCGAGCTAGGGCCGGAAAAGAGACTGAGGAGTAACCCCGCGGCAACGGCCAGAATCTGGCCTACACCGCCACCGGTGCTGTAGATTTTAAGCATTTTGGTTAGGAGTGTTTGCTGCACACAGAAAAGACGAGTGGTTATCATCGATCGATCAGGAGTGGTGACGTAGAGTGTTAAACGTTTTAGGGTTTTATGGATGTAATAAAGGGGGATAATGATCAAGAGTTGTTTAAAGAAAAAAGAGAAACAAATTAAAAGGAGTTGTTCAAAAGAAAAGGAAAAATAAATTAAAGAAACGAAATTAAGAAAGAGTCCCTGAGTTAATGGCCTAAAATTGACGAGGTTAGAAAAAAGTACTAAATTTGTAAGTTTTAGAAAGGCCAGGTAGCCATTTGCAATAAATTCAAAAATGATACTAAAGTTGCGTAATTAAACAAACCACATGTACTAAAATGACATTTAACTCTTGTTATTTGTATATAATAATAAAGTTGTTTTTATTTAATTTGGTTTTGTATTTAATTTAAAAATAATTAAGAATAAAAATATTTGTGTTCAAGTGACAAGTGGCATGTGTGAAAAATATCTTGATTTTTGCAAAAGGTGGTTAGAGGAATTACCGGTCAAGAATGACAAATATACGGTATATTAAGAAGACAAAACAGACATAAATTGTGGCTCGTCGATGAATGCGGTGGTTGACGATGGTTTGGCTATTATGGATGACCCAAATGTGTATATTGATATCCCATCATTGGAAACTCTTAGCATCTCGTACACTTCTGAAATTTTGAGTTCTCAACATGAATGTGTTATTATGGTTGCTAAAATTATGGATACATGCACTTTCCGAAATCAGTAACACGCGCGTTTTCATCATTTCTAAAGTCGGAGGTAAATCTAAAAAATTCTTTGATTGCATATTATATGGTGGGACACAATAAGGAAAATACTTGTGATGGTTGAGGATTGAATGATGGGTCACATGCCACTTTGGTCGTGGAATCACAAAATGGCGAGGGCCAGCTAAATTAAATGTCGGGTTAATATAGTGTGGGTAGTAGAATATATTAGGACTTTAATATGGAAACAGGTGGATCGGGAAAAAAAAAGTTAGCAACCCCAAAAGAGGCATCAATGGAATCTTACCCTACCACTGGGATCTCAATGTTAAGAGACACTATAACTGAGTCCAAAATCTTGAAACCCGATAAGAGATCGCATTGCTACAACAGCGGATCCATGTTCTTAAGTTGCATAAAAAGGTAAGCAAGAAGGAAGTCGTACTGGTAGCCATCGCCTAGGACGGTGTGAACTATAGGGAGCAACTTTCGGCTATTTCCACCCCGGTTCTAGAAGTTGATTTATCTCAGAAGATGAATCCAAATTTGATGAAGTAGTTTTCAATGAAAAACAACTAGTTTGCGCAAAGGGTTGTTAGTGGAATTACTTGTCAAAGATGACGACCTAATATATAAGATATAAGGAGAAAAATGATTCGTATCGCTTCTCCATTGATGAATGTAGTGGTTGAAGGTATAGTCTAGTTAGTAAGGATGGCCCGAATGTTCATATAGATCTCCCACCTTCAAAACTTCCAACGGTGGAGCAAAGAATAACAACAGGGGATTTTAGATTTTCTTCGCAAAACTTATTCTCATATACTTTTAAATTTTCTAATTAAGGAATCTATTGAGGATGCTAAACTCATAGATATGTCCATCGAAAATAGTGACACATTTTCAACATTTCCAAACTTGGAGTTAAGACTCAACATAGTACTGGGCGCTTTCCCCTCTCAAAGTGCCCTCAAAATGTTGGGTACCCCGGGCACTTCAGGCATATTTTGGGCGGGTGGTGCTTCCCACAAAAGGCCGGTGTGAAGAGTGTTTGGTCAAACTAGCAGTTTTACAACTAATTAAAAAGAACAAATATTTTTCATATATAAACACCAAAAACCCTCACGTCTTTTTTATAAAACTCTCTACAAAACTCCCTACACAAAACACCAAAAATGGATTTTCCATCTTCCTTTGACATAATCAACCGATATTTGAAGAATAATGAACACACAATCGATGGAGAGGCGGAGGAGACGGTTACGAGTGCGGTTATGCTCATCAAAGTATATGCAATATCTTCGTTCTCCTCCTCGCAAGGTCTTGAAAAGATATTATAGTGAACAAGACCGTTTGGGCGCGAACGATCGTTTGATGAAATATTACTTCAATAACCCGCCGAGATAGAAGAACCCGAAGATTTTTAGATGTCGTTTTCGGATGTCTAAACGTTTATTTTTACTCATTGTCGAAGATTTGGAGCACGAGTTTGATTACTTTAAGCAAAAACGTGACGCACAACAAAACTGTACTTCGGCGATACGCGTGCCCGTCTATGGAAACACGACCGGTATTAGCGACGAGTACTTAAAAATGACGGAAAAACGACACAAGACGCCTTGAAATATTTTTGCTACAGTATATATATTAAGTTAAAAAAAATTATTTAACTTGTTTTATTTGAAATTGTTTTTGATTAATTATTTTTTATGGGAATAAGGCATCTATACCCTGCACATTATCTTGAGAACTTCCACTTTACATGACATTCAATGCATTACTAATTAGTACATGAAAGGGAACATGGTTCACCCTGCATTATCAGTAGTATAAACTGTATGCATCGGAAGTGGTCTAACTGTCCAACCGCATGGTAAGGTCAATACACATGTCGTGACCAAAACGTATCAACAATCAGTCTTCAAACGATTGCTTCATAATACCTTTGGGTTTGGTCGGCCTTCTTTGGCACCCCTAAATCCAACAACAACATAAACGTTTTGGAGGTGTCGCCTGTGGTAGAGGATAGAAGATTACTTCTTTGCTACCATACCAGTCGCTTCCTTTTAGGCTAACGATAACTAGTACCCACACTTATACTATTTGGGAAATGGGATATATCTGAAATATCCGTTTATCATGAAAACATTTAAAGACCCGATCGATGAAAAAAAAGAATCTTTCAAGAAAGTGCAAAAATCTTTGAGAAAGGACATCGAGAGGTGTTTTCGGGTTCTTCGATAATGTTGGCATAATATGATTTTAGAAGACGATGGATACTAGGGAATGTTGAACAACAAACTCAAACAACTATGTAGAAGAGAGTGCAAAATGCTTATGAGCTGCGTTCAAGGGATATACATAATTCGCTTATGGTGGATTTGGTCCAACAAGCTTGGTCAGTTCGGACCATTCGAACGAAGGTGAAAACGAAGAAGGCGAAGATGCCGTAGAAAGAGACGGAGTAAGTGAAGAGTTTGAAGACGAAGACGATGAAGATGAGTTTGAAGAAAAAGGCAAAGAATACAAAGATGAAGACGAGTGATTTTTAGTCATTCTTTAATAATAATTCTTTAATTATAATGTAATTTTTATTTATTTAATGAGATTTTAGTTGTTTTAATTTTATTAAAAGTTGAAAAAATAATCATAATAAGGTAATGATTGGAGGGGCTCCATCCACTACATTATATTTGGTAAAAAGAAACAAACAAAAAAAAACCCTATGGTGACGTCATGTCACAGGGCGCAAAACACCCACTCATAGAGGCTTCATCCACTACACATGGTCTAATTTTTTGATCGAACATTTTATGGTGGGACCCAATATGAAAAATACATGTGGATTGAAAGATGTGTTAGAAATTCACACCACATCCTTCATTCTATCTTACACTAAAAATCAGTATATTTTTCTTTTCTTTTTAATTAAATAATATATATTTATACATTTATAATTAAAGTTTTTCTCTTCTCTACTCATAACCGATTTCAACAAATACTAAAAAATAAATGAGGGCAAACAAACTATCCCCAAATTTATAATAAAAAAAATCAATAACTTTTCTCTCTCTTTCGCTTACAACCACTCACAACCATATCTTACAATTTACGAAACCACTCACAAAAATTTAAGAATGCTCTTACATGCCACTTTCGTGGAACCACAAAATGGTGAAGGGTCAATTAAATTAAATTAAATTAAATTAAATTAAATGGTCTAGATAACGTTGGGTTAAAAGGCCCACTGGAATTCATTAGGACTGGCCTTTGAATATGGAATCAATTGAATCAGAAAACAAAACTAAACAAATTAAGTTTGGTTGGATCAAATCGATGGTCTACATAATACGACCCAATGCTTCCTTCAACCAGGGTGGTACGGGTTAACAGAAGAGCGAGATAATCCGTGACGTTGAACTACTTATGAGGGTCGTGATGAAACACAATAAAATTACATTTATATTCCTTTTCACTTAGGTGGCTTTGGTATGGAGGAAAAAATCGTGGACAAGCTTTTTTTCAAACAAGGGGAGTATGATATATAGTTGTTTCATTTTGAATGTCAAAAGTTGTGTTTTTTTATTAATTTTATATGTTATTTATTTATTTTTATCATGTTTCCATGATTATCTATTTTGTGTTAGGTAAAAGTTCGGATTGAAGTTTGCTTAATTTTGTCTGTTTTTTGATAAGTTTTTATTGATAAACACCAATGTTGTAAAACCAGGTTTACAATGCCAAGTACTCCCCAAGTACTCGCTATAAGGCATGTCGCCAAGACGAGTTTCTTTAACTCCTCCTAGTTTGATGAGGATGGAAGTGGTTTCGATTGAAAAAAAGATTCTTTTGTGCAAAAGGTTGTTAGTGGAATTACCGTTCACGTTCAGGAAGAACCGATATATATATATATATATGTGTGTGTGTGTGTGTGTGAGAGAGAGAGATATTAAGGATAAAAACAGTCATTACCAATTGCCTGTCGATGAATGTGGTGGCTAAAAGCGGTTACTTTGTTATTAGACCAAACTAGAGATGAGTACAAACCGGTTAACCGAATCGAAAACTGTACTGGTTTGAACCTGATTTTACAAAAACCGGTTTTGACCAGCTGTTAGCCGCCGAGTTAGGGCCGGTTTGGAATTTTTAGGTGTAACCGGATTGAATCCGACTGTTTAGAACCGGTTTGATAAAAACGGTTTAACCCGGTTAAAAACCGGTTTGGAGATGTAATGCTGCCGCTGACCGTAAAATACATTCATGTGTAATACTACACTTTCCAATACAATTATTTAAGACTCAACAATATGCCTTAAAATATGACTCAATAGCTCAACATATCAAAATTCGTTTAATGTACAGCCGTTATAATATTTTATTGAACAGGAAAATATGTTTTGAAAACCGGTTACCATAATAAATTCACAGCATTAACATTTAAACAAAACCGGTTTGATACCAACCCGGACCGGTTCAACCAATTTCTAGTTTAATGCTTTAAAACGTTCAGGATCTAACCGGTTTAAATAAAACCCGGTTTTGACAGCTTTGATTAAAAACTGGTTCGGCTTAACCCGAAACCAGTTTAGTTTACTTTAGACCAAATCAGTGGTGATGTAAATTAAATTTTTCAAATTGCCGAGGTTGCTAAAATCATGGATATACCTACCGAAAATAGTGACACGTTTCATCATTTTCAAACTTAGAGGCAAATCTAAATAATTATTTAATTGCACGTTATATGATGGGACCCAATGCGAAAATACTTGTGCATTGAAAGAATACGGGTTGCATGCCACTGGCACTGTCTTCGTGGATCTTATTAAATGGTGAAGGGCCAATTAAATTAAACTAGTATTTGTACCCGTGCTTTGCTGCGGGACACGTTAAATGCATTATAAGTATTACCAATAAAAATCAAGTCGAAATTCAATTTGTTAACAATAGAATATAAAATATAAGTTGTCAAGACAATGCAGCTTAACTTTAAATGATTCTTGTAGAATGGATATGAATAATGACATTGCTTGAGAGCATATACACACTCATTTCTGCTACCGTTTCAACCCAAGCACGTGAAGGTATTGAGCGCATGATGTTTGGCCGTCGTCTTTGCCAATATGTCATTTTTTGTATCTGAAGTAATGGAAATATACGTATTGTTAGTGGGCAAAGTAGCTAAAAATTTTAAAGTTTCTCCATAGCGCCTTACGATTATTCCAATTATATATATAACATAATCATCTCTTAATTTGACTCCATTCTATAAAATTCATTTAAACCTTTGAACATATTTGATTATTTCAAAGTATCGATATCTACAAATTTGGTTTCCTATCCAATTTCCAGATTCTTAACACCGTTAACGTAATGCGGAAAAACGTTGATACCCAGAAAATTTGAAACTTTATTTAGCAAATGAAACCGTAACAAAAGTACCCTCCAAATCTAAACTTACCTGAGACAAAGCGTAAGCCAACCGAGTGGGGAACAACTTTCCATGTTTTTCTTGCTGGTGCACATATGTATTCTCGATTAGAATAACTTTGGACTGTGAGAAGATCCTAAGATAGTTGCTGTTATATAAGTTTGCAAAGGCCTCAGTGACGTCTCCCTATTGAGTAGTTAAAGATATATATACATGACGTTAAGGGACTTGAAAGTAATAACAAAGCTAATGTTGGGTTTGATGTAGAGAAAAAAATATACAATAATTATAGAGGAAAGTGATCTTACATCTTTGTCTACAAACAAAATACAAAGTTCATCCTTTTGATGCAACTTCCACTTTAACGACAATCTGATTTCGCAGCGTACTCTGGCTCAGAAATTTTACTTGAAGTCATTGCTGATTGGCTGTTTGTGCATGAAATATCAATGTTAATTAAGAAATGCTGGTTAACGGTATTGTTTATAGTGTTTAGTGTTTGGTCGTCATTTGGCTCTATAAAGATTTTGGTGAAGTTGCCATATAGAAACCATCATACTGTCATTTGTGGCTAAAAATAGGGTGCGGTAAGTAAACACCAATCTTATCTAAAGATATAAAGAAAAAAAAACAAATTATGACAGTAAGAAAAAAAAATAATGGAAATATAAGTGATGTGTTATCAGATACTACGAAGTACAAACAGAAAGAGTTTATCCCCAAATTGTGTTCACAATTTTGAAAAACCATGAAGTTGAAAAAATTACCAGTTCATAACAACAGTCAAAAAGAATGTTGGAATTAATAGATTTCCAATCTTTATTTTATACATATCCTCATTTAAAACAATTACTTAAACTTATATTATTCTATTCCATAAATGTGAAGCTTGTTAATCATCGTGTACTATTCATGTGCATCCAAATTTCATGTACTAAACGACAATAGTACTCACCAGAGCTTTAGAACCGAACACTTTCTTCAGCCATTGTTTTTGTTTCTTTGGTTCTTGATGTACAATGTAGATAAACGGTAAGAGAAGAGCAAAAAGTTGCACCTCCATAGCTCGTGCCTCCGCAATCCGTAAAGATTCGAAGCAAATGAATAAGGATTAAACGATATATACAACTTTGAAAGCTGCATAAATTAAGAAAAAATTGAATTAAAAAATACCCTGCAAACCGAAGTTAAAGCACGGTGTCATGCGTCTGATGATCGTCATAATGAATTTCCTAACGGCGGCGGGAGTGAGCACGGAGACTTGTTGCAACTGATAATCGTCATGCGACTTTCCATCGCATGCTTCCTCTCTCTCTATCTCTACACCTATGTTTGAAAAGAAATGAGGTACCCAAGGCTCACATAAATGTATTTTGAGCTACAGTAGCATTCGTCTCACAAACAATGTTTGCTTTTTAAATATATATATATACAGTGGTCTTGATAACATTTGGTTAGTAAATTGTAGGCCAGTAGAATTTATTAGGACTATCCCTTCTAATATGAAGTAGGATATGGAAACAAGTGGATTGAAAAAAAAAAAAACTATAGAGGTAGGGTATCAAAAAGACTCAAATACCTTTAAGTATCACATGCGGATTAATAGAAGCTTTCTAAGATTCACCCGTGGAATATATGGATCATCCGCATAACTTCTTTAAGGAGCAAAACCCTTATGTTGTACGCGGAACCATCCAGGCATCCTCATATGTCATCCACATGATGAAACATTCATCCGCTAAAAGGATCCAGAAGCAATGCCATTAGGACAACTATAATTAACCAATTACCTTCTAGAAAGATTCCCACGATTGTTACTTGGAGAATACGTGACCCATTAACCAATGAAGGGAGGACACCTGGCCAGGTTGTTATAACCGTGCACATGGCCAGGGATTGATCAATCCAATCATAGAATAACGCGTGTCTAGGTTGTTATACTCATGCAAATGCAACGTGTAGCTCAACCTATCGCATGGAGACACGTGCCCAAACGCCAACGGTTACGGGAGAATCTTCTAGAAAGGGACAGCTGGCCCAATCATATTCCCACATCCTTCGGCTATAAATACCATCTCAATCCTTATGAGGTATTCATTCACTCCCCACTATCTACTCTCAATATTCAAGTACTTTCTCTACATCAGAACTGTACTTATTCTCATGCCGGAGGGTGGTTACGGTAAGACCCACCCTATTGTCCTTCCCGTAACGAGCTCACGATGTCTATTTTGCATGTTCCGTGTCACACCCCGACTTAGGGCCTAGGCGTGTGACCACAAGTTGGTACCTGTTTTGTAAATATATCAGAGTTTAAGGGTTAATTTTAGCAGAAGACTTTAGGTTGAATATAATATTAATTTATATTAAAAATTTACTTGGGAATTAAATACCCAAGTATCGGTTTACAAAATATGTGTTTCATAATACAAGGATTAGTTTATCAAAAACAGAGCCATCTTGTAAGCGCTTCTATCTTCATTTAAGACTCCAATTCTTGTTACTGATACTTATGCTTAATTACCTGCAATGGGTTGGGAAAAATACGTCAGCTATATGCTGGTGAACACGTATGACTCAACAAAACATTTTGAATGACGATTACAATACAAATATAGTTTTCTCGACAACTCAGCGGAAATATTTCTACTTTCGGTATATGTACCACTGCCCTACACACACAATGGTATTCTACGAGCAACACGGCCCTGAACAGAGAACTGGTCATGACCGTTTAAGCTCGCGGCTACCTTGCCTTTGATTGATTGATTGAGCTTTAACAGTTATGTTTGGATCCATACACATGCGTATTCGGTCTGAGTTGATTTTATTCTCTACTTTGTATTATAACGTTTTAGAGACCACAAGATCTCATGTAGACATTGATTGACTTGTTAAGACAAACACCCGTTCGTCTCATTGAGTATAAATATGTTTTTGACTGATTAATAAGGTTAACGTATTCACCTGTACCTTCGGTGTTGTAAACCTTGACTGATTGATTGATTGATTGTGAATGATATTAACCTATATACAAAATAGGTTTGTATAAATATTTTGAATGATGAATAAGCTATGATTGTAAGCTTAACCTTGAAATCGTTTATCTTTGATTGTGCATGAAAACACTTGATTTTATGTGACGTTTGATATAGCATGCTTTGGTCTAATAGGTTCTAACACGTTGGTAAGTTTCTCCAGGTAAGTAAACGGGTCCCTCGGTTGATTGGGATTTATACGAATTACTTTTTCTTATGCAAGAAACTTACTACTAGTGATATCCCCCTTCCAGTTACTACATGCCCGTCAAAATATATCTTTTGTTTAACATTACTTAATCATGAAGTAACGTTTTATAAAAACTTGATTGTGAATGAATGTTTGTAAAATTATGATCAAGGTTAAAGGCCATAGCCTCGATTGATAGTCTATGTTATAATGTAAATAACTTAAACATAATCCCTACCTTAACGCGGATACTTAGATTGTTAATAAGAAAAAGGCAGGGTCTTGATCTACTTGATTATATGATTGCTACTTGATCATAACTTCGTTTTTTGCACGAACTTCGAGAAAATAGCACGTCGGCTTGTTACGGCAATGGGGCACGCCTTTCGAGGTTAAGTGTGTGTAAATGGAGGTGTGTTTGGGATGAATAGAGCTCATGCCCGTCACCCCCTTTTATAGGCGAATTCAGGACCCCATCGCGGTACGCGATGGGTTCCTTGGGACCCGTCGCGTACCGCGGCGCCGCAATTTTACGCCGCCTTATGCAGTAGTGACATGTGGCCTGTCGTATCATGCCACGTGTTGACACGTTGTTGGACACGTGTCCGGTGACTCACCAAGTCCATCGCGCTACGCGATGGGTTGAGTATTACCCCGTCGCGTACCGCGATGGGATAAGATTTTCAGAATATGCTATTTGGTCCCTATACTTATAAAAGTTAGTATTTTTAAGCTAAAACTTATAGGGTTTGAGACGTGGTGTTACATCCTCCCCATCTTTTGAATAATCTCGTTCTCGAGATTTATTGGAATAGATAGGGATACTTTTTCTTCATTTCTGATTCGAGCTCCCACGTGTACTCGGGTCCTCGTCTTGAATCCCATTTAACTTTCACGAGCTTGAGTCGTTTGTGTTTAAGAAACTTGATCATGCTATCTTCTATTTGAATTGGCTTTTCTACAAACCTAAGTTTCTCGTTGACTTTAACATCTTTTAATGGCATGACAAGAGTTTCGTCGGCTAAACATTTGCGAAGATTGGATACGTGGAACACGTCATGAATACCTTTCATTTCATCGGGTAATTCTAGTCGATAAGCAACAGGTCCGATTCTTTCAAGTATTTTGAATGGTCCAACAAATCGTGGAATCAGTTTTCCTTTCTTTCCAAACCTTACTACACATTTCCAAGGCGATACTTTCAATAACACTTTGTCACCTTCTTTAAATTCCAATGGCTTACGGCGAACATCTGCATAGCTTTTCTGTCTATCCCTTGCTGCCTTTAATCGTTCACGGATTTGTATAACTTGGTCAGTAGTCCTTTGAACAATTTCGGGTCCTGACAACTGACCATCACCTGTTTCAGACCAACATACAGGTGTTCTACATTTACGCCCCTACAAAGCTTCAAATGGTGGAATTTGGATACTCGTATGATAACTGTTGTTGTACGAGAATTCCATTAGAGCAAGATGGGTATCCCAACTTCCTCCTAAATCAATAACACATGCACGAAGCATGTCTTCTAATGTTTGAATTGTGCGTTCACTTTGGCCATCAGTTTGGAGATGGTAAGCAGTACTAAGTTAAGTCGAGTCCCCATAGCCTTTTGAAAACTTGACCAAAATTTTGAAGTGAAATGGCTATCTCTATTGGAAATGATGGATAGCGGCACACCATGTAAGGATACAATGTTTTCGACATATAAGTGTGCTAACTTATCCATACTGAACGTTTCTTGAATTGGAATAAAATGAGCAGACTTGGTAAGTCTATCTACAATAACCCAGACTGCATCATTTTGGCGTGAAGTTCTCGGTAACTTCATGATGAAATCCATAGTTATCATATCCCATTTCCATATTGGGATTTCCGGTTGTTGTAACAATCCTAACGGCTTTTGGTGTTCAACTTTTACTTGAGAACAGGTTAGGCATTTGGCTACATATAAAGCAATATATTTCTTCATACCAATCCACCAATAATCATTCCTTAGATTGTGATACATCTTGTCACTTCCCGGATGCATCATGTACTTTGATTTGTGTGCTTCTTCAAGAATCTTGTCTCTCAGATTTCCGACCATTGGTACCCAAATCCTTGTACCAAGTCTAAGTATTTCATCATTTCCTTTGACTAATTGATCAATAGTACCATTCTCCTTCTCAGATTTTATGTTCCCTTCTTCTTAGTGCCAACTTCTGGGCTTCTTTAATATGATATGCTAAATCAATTTTAAGTTCCAATCTAAGAGCTCGGACTCTCTTTGGTTTCTCATGTTCCTTCCTACTTAAGGCATCGGCTACCACGTTAGCTTTTCCTTCATGATACACGATCTCACACTCGTAATCGTTTAGCGTTTCCATCCAACGCTTTGCCTCATGTTTAACTCTTTTTGATCAAATATATGCTTCAAACTTTTGTGATCAGCATATATTATTAATTTTACACCATACAAATAGTGTCACCATAATTTCAGTGCGAAGATCATAGCGCCTAATTCAAGGTCGTGCGTGGTGTAATTATTTTCATGAACTTTCAATTGTCTCGAAGCATAGGCAATCACTTTCTTTCCTTGCATCAAAACACTTCTCATTCCCGTGTGCGAAGCATCACAGTAAATGATAAAGTTCTCTAGTCCTTCTGGCAAGGTCAGAATAGGTGCATTAGTCAACTTTTGTTTGATTGTTTCGAATGCTTCCTTTTTCTTCGGTCCCCATTCAAACTTAATTGACTTTCTTGTGAGTGAAGTTAATGGAATAGCTATTCGGGAGAAGTTTTGAATGAATCTTCGGTAATATCCGGCTAAGCCTAGAAAACTTCGGACTTGAGTCGGCGTCTTGGGTTTCTCCCACTTTGTAATGGCTTCAATCTTTGTTAGGTCTACTTGAATCCCTTTCTCATTTATAACATGACCAAGAAATTGAACTTCAGACAACCAAAATTCACACTTAGAGAATTTAGCGTACAATTTCTCGTTCCTTAGGGTTTCATGTCTTTGGATTTTGAGTAAAAAAGAATGTCATCGATGAAGACAATAACAAACTTGTCCAAGTATGGCTTGCAAATCTGATTCATCATGTCCATGAAAGCTGCTGGAGCATTAGTGAGTCCGAAAGGCATAACGGTGAACTCATAATGTCCGTATCGGGTTCTAAAGGCGGTTTTTGGTATATCTTCCTCTTGCACCTTCAATTGTTGGTAACCCGATCTAAGATCAATCTTGGAAAAATAACTTGCTCCTTGAAGCTGATCAAACAAGTCGTCAATTCTTGGTAGTGGATACTTGTTCTTAATCGTGACCTTATTTAGCTCCCGGTAATCTATGCACATTCTCATTGATCCATCCTTTTTCTTTACAAACAGAATTGGAGCTCCCCACGGTGACGAACTTGGACGTATGGAGATTTAGCTATCGGTGAAGTTCCTGGTATAAGGTTGATTCTAAACTCTACCTCTCTGTCTGGCGGGGCTCCTGGTAACTCGTTAGGATATACATCTTGAAATTCGGACACGATTAGCACTTCCTCCATCTTCTTTGGTTCGGGTTCCTTAGTTACATAGGCCATGAATGCGAGGCATCCTTTACCTATGCAATGACTTGCTTTAATCTTGGAAATGATTCCTACCTTTCCTTCTTCTATATCTCCAGTTATACGAATGGTTTTGTTATTTAGGTGTTCGAATGTCAATGGCTCTTTTGTTACATAGGATACGGACTTGATTAAACGATAACCAGTCCATACCTAAAACTACATCGAAACCTGCTAATGCCATAGGCAACAATCATACAGGTATGATGTGATTGGCCAAAGAAATTGTGGCATTGTTTAGAGCTTTGGTTATTCTACTTATACTTCCATCAGCAGTTTCTACTTCATAATGTTTATCTAGTTTATCTAATGGCTTATTTAATAGACTACAAAATTTATAATCTATAAAGCTTTGATTTGCACCCGAATCAAATAAAATTCTAGCATAAACATTATTAATAGGAAACGTACCGGTGATCACGTCCGGTATATCTGCTGCTTTCTGAGTGTCTAACATAAAGAAAAGAGTGTTTCCTTTCTTGGTATCGGTCTTCGTACCGTTGCCACCTGCGCCAACTTCCCTCGCCGTCGGCTTCTTCTTTGGACATTCATTGCTAAAATGTCCTCCTTCACCACACACAAAACACACCGCTGCTTTCTTTCTACAATCTACTTCCGAATGACCCGGTCTCTAGAAAAAATTACATATAACAGTATTAGTTGGTCGAAGACATCTTCCGAATGTCTCCTGCCGCAAGATTTGCAAACGAGGCGACTATACACAAATGTCCCTTCTCGTTTCTTTTCCGTCTTCTTCACCTTTCCACCCACACTCACTTTTCCATCATCTTTCTTTTTCTCATCTCGGCTCCTCAACATCTCGTCCATCAAATATCCAGCCAACTCCATGGCTGATTCTGTCGAAGACGGCATATGTGAACGAACTAAATCACGGATCTCGATTGGTAATCCGTAGATATAGCGTGTTACTTTGTTGATTTCGGGAGTAACCAGACGAGGCACGATTCTACATTATTCAAGGAACTTGGTGTTGTATTCCTTGAGATTGGTTCCCACAACTTTATTGTTCCAAAGTTTAGTCTGAATCTGATCCATTTCATTTATCGGGCAAAATTTCTTCAAAACCATTGCCTTGAATGTTTCCCAATCCAAATTATACAGATTCTCTCTGCCCTTTATTCCAATTAAGGTATTCTACCATTTCAGTGCCTCCCCTTTGAACATCTGGGAGGTATACTGAACCTTTTCCCTCTCGGTACACTTGCTTATTAACACAATCGATTCCATTTCCTCCAGCCATCGGAGGGTATTTATCACACCTTTATCCCCGTGAAATTCTTTGGGGTTATAAGCCTTAAATACTTTGAAGTCACAACCTTTGTGTATTTTAAGTTTCTTTGTTTTATCACAAAGATCATTTTCAGCAGTGGAGCTTTCATTGCTTTCTTCTTTCTTTCTTTCTGTTTCTTTTTCCTTTTTCTTATCTTCTTTATTTTCCGACTCTTTCTTAGATTCTTTCTTAGATTCTTTCTTTGATTCCCTTTTTTGAAGTAGCGGATTCGCTTTGGCTTGCTCTTTTATTAGAATGTGAGGCGGTACGACTTTGATCATTTTTCAATATTTCATAGATTGGATTCACAGATTCTTTTATTAAGTCGCGGATACCAAGCACGTAATTTTGAGGTATAGCTTGTATATTTTCCGCGATAACCTTTTCTTTCATGATTTTTTCGATGGTCTTTCCTTTGTTATTCACTTGAGTTTCTTGATTACTATTTGCTTTAAACATGCTGTTACATGAATAAAAACAAAATTTAGGGAAAGACACACCTTTTATTACATTATTTATTTTACAAGGAAAAGATTACAACAACTACAACAGTACACAACATTGATTTCTAATCCTTAATCCATTTTGTAACAAGATTTTTCATCTTGTCACATTTCCTAGCTATCTTTTTCCCTATCTTCTTTTTATCCACTCTCTCATTCCTCAGCTCGTCTATCACTGCATTGGGCGGGTTAGGATATCCCGTTGGTGCGGATGCGGCTGGGAAGATATAAGCATTTTCCTTTGGATAGAGATGCGGATTAGCAACATATGCATGCATTTCTTCATCAGGAATATTGTTGGTATAAAACTCCTCGATGAGATTTGCTTCCTCCCGAATCTCTTTTGCTTGTTGGGAGATTGAAGGTCTCGGTCCTAAGTATGGAGAAAATCAGGATTTTCATTCTCCTCCTTAGGATCCTCCTCTTCTTTAGGATCCTCATCCGTTTCACAAGGGTTTTTGATTGGCGTTTGGAAAGATATCTTTTCATGTGACATGGTAACCCTCATTTTCGGTTTACGGCTTGGTCCTGCAGTGGTCGATGGGATCTAATATTGATAATTCTGTGGTGGTGATCCGAATTGCCATCTCCTTTGATCAGAATGACAATTCATTCAGCTTGATGATTCCGATTCAGTTTCCTGTTTGATCTTACTCTGTACTTCCTATTCCTCGAAAAGATGGTAAGTTAGAACCTCAGATGGATAATATTGGGGAGTGTTGTCGGTGGTGTCCTCAGAAATCTCTATTGGCATTTGCTGACTTCCTGGGAGATACACAGGTTGGCTCCCATATGGTAACACCGCTTTGATTGGTTGATTGTGACTGAAAAAGCTAGTATAATAACTGTTGCTACTTTCCATATCGGAAGGTTCGTGAATGATTGTCGTATTGATCGAATGGCTACTCGGTGTCTACGACCAAAGTAGTTAGTATAAGACATCTGCACTTTAGTTAGATTAGGGATAGGAGGTTTACCAATCCAATCTTATCCCTATAATAATAACAATGGTTAAATCCTAGGTACTAATGTTTAATACCTAATTCGCTAAAACCGATGGCTCTGATACCAACCTGTCACACCCTGACTTAGGGCCTAGGCGTGTGACCACAAGTTGGTACCTGTAAATATATCAGAGTTTAAGGGTTAATTTTAGCAGAAGACTTTAGGTTGAATATAATAATAATTTACATTGAAAATTTACTTGGGAATTAAATACCCAAGTATCGGTTTACAAAATATGTGTTTCATAATACAAGGATTAGTTTATCAAAAACAGAGCCATCTTGTAAGCGCTTCTATCTTCATTTAAGACTCCAATCCTTGTTACTGATACTTATGCTTAATTACCTGCAATGGGTTGGGAAAAATACGTCAGCTATATGCTGGTGAACACGTATGACTCAACAAAACATTTTGAATGACGATTACAATACAAATATAGTTTTCTCGACAACTCAGCGGAAATATTTCTACTTTCGGTATATGTACCACTGCCCTACACACACAATGGTATTCTATGAGCAACACGGCCCTGAACAGAGAACTGGTCATGACCGTTTAAGCTCGTGGCTACCTTGCCTTTGATTGATTGATTGAGCTTTAACAGTTATGTTTGGATCCATACACATGCGTATTCGGTCTGAGTTAATTTTATTCTCTACTTTGTATTATAACGTTTTAGAGACCACAAGATCTCATGTAGACATTGATTGACTTGTTAAGACAAACACCCGTTCGTCTCATTGAGTATAAATATGTTTTTGACTGATTAAAAAGGTTAACGTATTCACCTGTACCGTCGGTGTTGTAAATCTTGACTGATTGATTGATTGTGAATGATATTAACCTATATACAAAATAGGTTTGTATAAATATTTTGAATGATGATTAAGCTATGATTGTAAGCTTAACCTTGAAATCGTTTATCTTTGATTGTGCATGAAAACACTTGATTTTATGTGACGTTTGATATAGCATGATTTGGTCTAATAGGTTCTAACACGTTGGTAAGTTTCTCCAGGTAAGTAAACGGGTCCCTCGGTTGATTGGGATTTATAAGAATTACTTTTCCTTAGCCAAGAAACTTACTACTAGTGATATCCCCCTTCCAGTTACTACATGCCCGTCAAAATATATCTTTTGTTTAACATTACTTAATAATGAAGTAATGTTTTATAAAAACTTGATTGTGAATGAATGTTTGTAAAATTATGATCAAGGTTAAAGGCCATAGCCTCTATTGATAGTCTATGTTATAATGTAAACAACTTAAACATAATCCCTACCTTAACGCGGATACTTAGATTGTTAATAAGAAAAAGGCAGGGTCTTGATCTACTTGATTTTATGATTGCTACTTGATTATAACTTCGTTTCTTGCACGAACTTCGTGAAAATGGCACGTCGGCTTGATACGGCAATGGGGCACGCCTTTCGAGGTTAAGTGTGTGTAAATGGAGGTGTGTTTTGGGATGAATGGAGCTCATGCCCGTCACCCCATTTTATAGGCGAATTCAGGACCCCATCGCGGTACGCGATGGGTTCCTTAGGACCCGTCGCGTACCGCGACGCCGCAATTTTACGCCGCCTTATGCGGTGGTGACACGTGGCCTGTCGTATCATGCCACGTGTTGACACGTTGTTGGACACATGTCTGGTGACTCACCAAGTCCATCGTGTTACGCGATGGGTTGGGTATTACCCCGTCGCGTACCGCGATGGGATAAGGTTTTCAGAATATGCAATTTGGTCCCTATACTTATAAAAGTTAGTAATTTTTAGCTAAAACTTATTGGGTTTGAGACGTGGTGTTACATTCCGGTCACTAGACTTTGGGAGATTATGCTTATATTGTAGTTGGATGCTATCCGTATCCTACCATGTGGACTCATTGGATCTAGGACCCGTTTTGGGGATTAGATCCGTGTTTCTTTATTGGCCTCATCCGTGCTTTTGTTATAACAACAATAACTTTTTGTTTCCAGTTCTTTGTACGATATGAGTCAATTTCCTGAGGGACCGACAGGAACCCCTGCACATGTTTCTCGTGTTACTGATACAGAGGCACGTGTAGGAACGACTTCAAGTGTTTTTGCACGTGTCACGGCTCCTGATTCATGAACCGCCGATGTAACACCTGGAGGTTTTACCATAGAGCGTGTTACAACACTAGTCGGTTCTGCCCCTACTGATTTGGGACATGTCACAGCCCCGGAAGGTTCTAATTTGGGAGACTTGGGACGAATTATGAGAGAAACTCGTCGGCCCCGCTTAGAATTGGGCCTGGAAGAAGATTCTGGTGATTCTGACCCGGCGAGAACTCATCACCATAGTTCCAGATCTAGAGGACTCTTGTTCCCATATGAATGGCTCCGCATTCATCAAGAGAATGTAGTAGCCGAATATGAGCGCAGGGTGCGCAACAAACGTTTCCATGCTCGTACTCTAACTTATGATGATTCTCCCAGGAGGTCTCTTTCTCCTCCACCAATAGTGAGAAGAAGTCAGGTCCGTTATAGTCAACAAAGGGAACAAGATCTTGGTGAAATACGGAGGTTGCGACCACGTCCTCGTGTGGACATGCGGATGCTGTCTTACGTTGATGAGCTCGATAGTTATGATTTAACTTATCACCCAGGTGATTACAGTTTTTATAGTGGTGATAGCAGACTGCGTTCGCGGAAGGGGATCAGTCATCCGCGGGACATGGTCCGCCATACTCAGTATCACAGTGATGCGGAAGAAGATTCCACTAAACCGTATCGCCCAGCAGCCTTTGCTTAAAAGTCAAAATTCATAGCACGCATCGCAACAACACATTTCCCAGTTAATGCTAAAATACCAACATAGGTGGGCAAATATAATGGAATGACTGATCCGAGTGATCATCTCCAAAACTTTGTGGCGGTAGGTGGTGTTAGCGGATGGACGCACCCCTACTAATGTCATATGTTCGCATTGACACTAACAGGAGCAGCACGTGAATGGTTTGAAAAATTACCAGACGGTCAGATTTCCAGCTGGGATGATCTGGTGAAGAAATTCTCCCAGCATTTCAGCCAGAAAAAGAAGCACACTCGCGACCCGTCAGAAATTTTGATGTTATCCGCCGAGATAATGAATGTGTAGAAGATTTCATTACTCGATTCAACAATGATAGTTTAAACATCAACGGAATCAGCAAACATATGCTTCGAGGTGCCTTCCGCAAGAATGTAAAATGTGATGCGTTGATCCGCGCGTTAAATGGCAGAGATGGAATGCCACAAGAGTGGGATGATATTATGACTTCGGCAAAGTTATACGCCAGAACTGAGAAAACCTTAGGTTATAAAAATTCAAAGCAGAAGTTGAAAGTGGAGTTTCAAACTCCACGACCAAATAAACAGGCAAAAGGAACAATTTGGTCTAGACTTCAGCAGAGTGTGGAGGTATCAAAACCATTTGACGCAAGATCTTTGATTGGTAATAAGAACAAGCAAAATTTCTCAGCTCGCTCCTCCACAGTTGGACTCCATTATCGAAAACAACTTCAGAAATCCTCACTACAGAGAATTTGAATTTCAGGAAGCCTCAACCACTTACAAGGAGATTTTTCCTTGACGCAAAAAAACACTGCTCATTCCATAATGACATAGGGCACAACACAAACGAGTGTGTGGCCTTGAAAAATGAAATCGAAGCAGCTGTGAAGTCTGGCAAGCTTGAACATTTGGTCAAGGGCACAAAGCTAGGGACTAGTAAGGCTTCCGCGCGAGACAACCAGGGCCCGTCCAAAAAGCAAGTTAAAGATTTGAATGTCCGCATGATTCAAGGTGGATATAAAGTTGGCGGGAAAATGAGAGAATTTTCAGAGGAGGAGTGGAAGATTGAACCAGTTATTTTTCCAAGAATTAAAGGAGGACCGTGCAATAAGAATCCCTTGATTATCACTCTCTTTTTGGTCATTACCGATCGCAGTATGTTTTCTTCGACACTGGTAGCACATCTGACATCATGTACAATAGTGCTTTGAACAACTGGATGACGAAAATAAGGAGAGACTAAAACCTATCCATGTTCCTGTATCTAGTTTCGGCGGTGAGGTGATGCACCCGCGAGGGGTTATATCTTTTCCGGTCACTCTTAGTGATGGAACTCATTCAAGAACTGAGGATGTTGAGTTTTTGGTCCTGCCAGTAACGTCCAAACATGACATCATTCTGGGGCGAGAAGCAATTGGTGACTTCAAGGCTAACACGAATAAAATCCAAGCAGTAGCCCGCATGCCTTCTCCTTCTTCCCTCAAAGAGGTTCAGACACTTAACGGTCGATTGGTTGCATTAAATCGATTTTTAGCAAATCATGCAGCCAAGTCTTATCTGTTCGTCTCGACTTTGAGGAACTACCTCAAGAAGGCATAATTCAGATGGATCGCGGAAGCTGAACAAGCATTCCTGGAGGTTAAAAAGTGTTTAATGGAGCTACCTACTCTAACAACACCTTATGCGGGAGAACCTCTGACCTTATGCTTATCCGCGTCTGATATTGCCATTGGGTTCGTACTACTGACGGATAGAAAGGACGTTCAAACTCCAATCTACTATGTCAGCAGGACGTTGTCAAACCCGGAGACCAGATATTCAATGCTTGAAAAGCTAGTCTTAGCGCTGGTGTATGCTGCTCGACGTCTCCGCAGTTATTTTCAAGGTCATCCCATCAATGTGTTGACGGGATACAAGCTCAAGAACGTACTGAGTAAGCCGGAATTGTCTGGACGATTGGCAAAATGGGCCATCGAGCTGGGTGAGCATGCAATCGAATATAAACCCAAACCAGCAATAAAGGGCCAAGTGTTAGCGGACTTCGTCACTGAAGTTCCGCAACACAAAAAAAAAGAATGTTTGATTGAACAACCCCAAGCACTTCCTGAACAAGGTCAAATCTGGTCATTGTTTACGGACGGAGCTTCAATTAGCGAGGGATCTGGCGCAGGCCTCCGGCTAGTTAATCCCGAGGGCCACGAGTTTACATACGCTATCAAGCTAGACTTTAAAAGTATAAACAATGAAGCTGAATATGAAGTGTTTCTGGCAGGCTTGCGCATAGCCAGAAAGCTTGGGGTAAAACACCTAGAGGCAAGGGTGGATTCCATGTTAATTGCGGGACAAATAAATGGAACGTACAAAGCAAATAATGATATGATGGCTTCATATTTATCGCAGACGAAAGATTTGATCCTTCAATTCTCTTCATGCAAAGTTATTCATATAAAGCGAAGCGAGAACATCGGCAGACGCCCTTAGCAAGTTGGCTTCCACAAATTTCGAGCACTTTGCTAAGGACATTCGCGTGGAAGTCCTGGATCGTCCATCTGTCCCGCATAATCAAGTTTTGGTAATTCAAACGGGCGTTGAATCTTGGATGACACCGATCAAGGCTTATCTGTCATCTGGAGGACTCCCGGCAGAAAAAGTTGTGGCTCGTAAGATAAAGCAAAAAGCCTTGAATTACCAAATGAATGATGGCGTTTTATACCGCCGATCCTTCTTGGGCCCACTTTTACGTTGTGTGGATGCTGAATATGCGAACTACCTAATAAGGGAAGTCCATGAAGGCATTTGCGGCCTGCATATAGGCCCAAGCATGGTGGTGGGAAAACTTATTAATGCGGGTACTACTGGAAAGGGATGCACACAGACGCTGTGCAAGAAATCAGGAAGTGTGATTCTTGCCAGCGTCATGCTCCCAACACATTGCGTCCAAATAACGAACTTGTTCCAGGAACTTCCGCTTGGCCGTTCAAAAAATGGGCTATCGACATTATGGGACCTTTCCCAGAAGCACCGGGACGAGTCAAGTTCCTAATCGTGGCCATCGATTATTTCACCAAGTGGGTGGAAGCCAAACCAGTCGCATCCATTACGGCGTCAAGTGTCAAGAAATTCCTTTGGGAATTTATAATTTGCCGGTTTGGTCTTCCGCAAGAGCTAGTAAGTGACAATGAGACCCAGTTTGTGGATAGCGGATTACAAGAATGGCTTAAAGAGCTTCAAGTCATTCAAAACTTTACATCTGTAGCCCATCCGCAAGCAAACGGTCAGGTTGAACGAACTAACCGAACAATCAAGGAAGGGATCAAAGCGAAACTTAGAACTAAATGAACATGTTGGGTCGAAGAGTTGCCCCATGTACTTTGGGCCTTTCGCACCTAAAGGAATTCCAGTAATTCAGAGACGCCTTTTAGTTTAAGCTACGGCACTGAGGCCATGATCCCGCTGAAATAGGGATTCCATTCGCAAGAGTTTTGATGATCGATGATAACGATCATGAGATCCGGATGAATCTGAATCTCCTTGAAGAAAGGATAGAATTGGCATCGGTCCGCTAGCATAATTATAAACGCCAATTGCAGAAATATTACAACTCGTCGGTCCAAAAGTGTGCATTCGATGCGGGAGACTTTGTCTTCCGCTATAACGAAACTTCTGGCCAAGAACCTCCGGGCAAGTTGGCCCCAACTTGGGAAGGCCCTTACAAAGTAAAACAAGTTTTATCAAAGGGAGCTAACAAGTTGAAAAAGTTGGACGGGACTGAGGTTCCTAGAACTTGGAATGTGGCACAGTTAAAGAAATGTTACATATAACAAGTGTTTTACTTTTCATTTTTGGCCTGCGCGCCTAATAGACTAGTAGAATTCATGTAGTGTATTTTCGTTCGGGTTATGCCTGATATATACAAGTTCTGTTATTTCCACAAATTTTAGCTTCATGTAAAATGTATTTTCGTTAGTATGTAATCCTTTATTGACAACAAAGAAGATCCTACAAAACACTTATATTATGAAGCATAAGACAAAGTGTACTGGACAAGACAAACTTCTTATTACTTATCAAAAGGGATTACAAAGAAGACAATAACTACAGGAAAGAAAAATCTATATCTATGATGCCGCGTCCTCACCTTTCGCGTTTTCATCTTCCGCATCATCTTGATTCTCTTCATCTTCCTCCTCGGCACCAAGAAGAGCTTTCAACTAGTCTATGCCGTCTTCTTTATCTGCAAGCTCAGTTATCTGCTCTTCAATGGAAAACTTTAAATTGTCAAAAGTTTTGGTTTTCTCAGTAAGAATCTTGGCAGTGTCTTGACCGTGCAAAACGAATTCCTCCGGAAGTTTACCCTCTTCTGCAAATTTGAAACCTTCCTGGAAACTTGTTTGACAGCCGGCTTGAGAAAAGCCATTCAAGAGTACGGCAAGGCAGTTCCCAAGTTCATCGCCTTCCCGAACATGGGCAATAATCTATTAAAGATAGATGTAAGAAAGTGTTTCGCATACACGTAATCCAAAGTAACACAATTACCTGGGGAACTCCTTCCGCCAACAACCATTTTTTGTTTGCCTTGGCCCGGACACGTTCTATCTTGTGCCCCGCACATTCCAAGGCTTGCTCCTTAATCTTGGTAGCAAGGGCGGCAAGGCGTTCGTCCCTAGCAACCGATTCAGCCCTCATAGTTTTTATGAGCTCGTCGCGCTCAGTCAATTGTTGTTGCAAAGCAATATTGGCTTCCTCAGCAACAGATCAACGAGCCTTCTCTGCCTCTAAGGCTGTCCGGGCATCCGCCAGTTGTCGCTCGGTAGTCTAAGCAGCCAGGCGGCTGGCCTTGGCTTCTTCATCCACCTCGGACACTTTCACTTCTAAATTCTCTCATTCCTCATTCATACCTAGCCAGTCTCGACATAACTCTTGAGTGGAGGAGACAGTGTTGGCTAGGCTATAGGAATAGGAGTTCAGTAATTCTTGGCGCGGACGCTTGCGCTAGCGTTCCCTCTCTGAAGGAGGAAGACTTCCCTGCAAATACTCCATGCATACATCCACGTCGGAAAAGGTGGAATCCTAACGTAAGGACCAACGCGGACGATGCGTCGAAGAGTCCTCCTCATGCAGAGGCGAAAAAGTTTGTGGCCCACGGTCAAAAGCGCTAACTCCTTCTTGTTCCCTAAAACGGTAGGAGAACTAGAAAGGTAAAGAAGTAGTAGGGACCTCAGAGTTTCCGTCCTTCTTACTTCCAGAAGGAGGGGTATCTACAACAGTGATGGGTCCTGAACACCTTTTGGAGGGGACGTTGGCGGTGTAGCGGGTGGGGATGACCCCCCGCGGATCAGAAAGACCCTTCGCAGAAGTCTCCATAACTTCTGCATAAAATATTACGTCTATGTCAATAAAAGAAATTAGCAAGCATGGGAAATTCTGAAGGTTGCCTGAAGAAGCATCCGCCGATGCAAATTGTTGAAGACAAGAAGCCAGCTTCATCCTCTTAGGTTTCTTGGTATCGGTAGGTTTTGTAAAGGACACCTTCCGCTTACTAGATACCTTAGAGTCATCGGCTTCAACAGCTAGACGATCACCTTCATAAACGACATCGTCAGTGGGTTGATGTCCGTCTCCGGTGGTGACATCAGCACCTTCATCACCCGCCACCTGGCTGGTGGTTGCTTTTTAGTCTTGCGTGTGGGTCAGACCTACAGTCGAACATAGGGTATTAGTAGAATCAACTGATAACCCTCCTTCACAGAGTGATGACTCCTCGCTAGATGAAAGAAGTACAATCACCCAGCTAGAAGTAGTAGCAGTAATAGGTCGAGGTTGTAGAATGCCCTCGCCTTTCAAATAAAATTCCTCACCTTTCGCATACATCGCCTCGGAAACTACGGGCTCCGAGCGAAGTGCGGCGGGGAACAAAAAATTATGACGAGTACGCTCAAGTATGGGCTCGTCCTTGGGGTCGATAGGACGACGCACCATGAGACCCTCCTCGCGGTCCAAAAGCGTACTAAAGAAGGAGCCCTCACCTGTATACGGAAAAATAGAAGTCATAATACAAGTAGAATTTTAGAAAAGAAATACTAATCTTACTCTTGTTGGGCTTCTCAAAGTATGGTTACAAATTCGGAAAGGGCCACAGAGGGCTCATCCTCGCACTCACTATCGTGCCCTCATTTATCGCGCGCATGGGAGTCGGTATACCGGTTAGCGTCGTAAACCAGGAAACGTTCACTTGGGTGGTGACAGCAACTGTGGGCATCCCATCATCCGATTTGCGGTGGGTCATGGCAAAAGAGACGACGTCTTCTTGGATCCAGAAAAACTTTGGTTTCCAGCCATAGAGGCTCCGGATCCACTCGGTGCCAATAACCGCCTTCTCGGTTGCGGCCCAACTATACCATCTGTCCCGGTAGGTCATCTTTTAAAAAATCGCGAATATACCGACAGACGGTTCAAGATCCCGAGCTTGACAACAGAATTCGAAGTGTCGAATCCTCAACATCCCAAAAGGATGGATCTGTGACAGATGAACCCAGTATGTTGTCAATATCGATTGAACAAACTTCGTTACAGGGAACCTGAGGTTCCCTGAGGTAAAGTGTTCCGTATATACGGCCATCTTATTGGCCGGTGGATTGGTAGCAATCGACCCAGCCGCTGGTAATTCAGGCTCCCACTCTGGGGCTAAGCCGTAAACATGTACAACATCGTTGTAATCCTTCTCCTTGAGGTTAACAACAACCTCATGAATAGCAGGAGCTCTCTTCTTATCACCAGCCATCTGAATAGAGAAACTATACTAAAGACCTGTCAAAAACTTAGATCTGAAAATTGGAAGATCGAAGTATGAAATCTCAAATCTGTTATTGAGAAAGAAAGAGAAGAGAAATCAGTGGAAGATAAGAATGAATCAAAGTGGATGTAATATATTTATACACATCACAGTTAATGTGACCGACTGATTACCAGAGGAGAGAGAAAAATCGAACCACATGGTGACTGACACGTCAGGAGGGAAAGACGAAAATGTGAGACCAAATTGTCAAAATGACGTCATACACGTCTTGTCAGTTGTCCCACAATATTTCTCTTTCCGCCACGTCACCACATTCACTCCACATGCAAAAAATTCAAGTTGTACATAACTCAAAAAATCTAGCAAGGATAATATCCTAAATACAAAACTCACAAGAGGACAAAAACTTTCTTTTCATTCATAATAAAGATATTTACAAGACATGGAAAGAAATTACAAAAACCTAATTGCCTAAGTCTAAGGGTCCTGAGCGGAAGCATCTTCCGGAGGCGTAGGCGGAGTGTCTTTTGTAGGAGTAGGCGGAGTATCTTCTGAGTCTTCCTCCAGATACTCCTTCAACTGTTAAACACCATCACTCGCCGCAGCAAACTCCAGAAGCTTCTCTAAGGAAAGGATAGGTTATCATAGTCATTTATGCGCAATGCATATTCCTGGGTAACGTCGAGCTCGTGAAGCGGATGCTCCTCAAATAAGCGATTGGTTTGGGCATACATCGTCCCTTCATCGAATCCCGTTACGCGACCAGAATGAGAGGAAACCTTAAGTAAAAAGGCAAGACTATCCGTCAGTTCAGGCCCCTCTTTGATATGTTTAATCACCTATCACAAAAAGAAGCACCTATCAAAGTGGTTGACAGACAAAATTAATATAACAAAGCGGAAGATTGGGAACACGTACCGCATTGAGACCTTGGCCCAACAACCATCGTCGTTCCCTTTCTTCCCGCTCTACTCGCTCCTGGAGTTCACGGAACCCGTCAGCTATTGTTTCTTTATCATTCAAATAATTAGCTTCCCGGGATTCCGCCTCGTCACGCGCTTGCAGAAGCAAGTCGTGGGCAGCTTGCATTTTGGAAGCACCTTTATCTTTAAGATCAGCTCGTTCCTTTTGCAGCATCAACTCTACCTCAAGCTCTTGAATTTTAGCACCTTGGCGGGTCACTTGGCTTTCTAAAGTTGAGTTGGTTTCAAGTGCCTTTGCCAGGTCCTCCTTTTTTCGTTGAGCGTCACCACGAGCGGCTTTAAGAAGAGCATTCTGCCTCTCATAAGCATCTTTCCATTGGCGTGCAGCAGTTGCGTGCCGATCTTTCTCATTCTGGAGGGCAATCTCTGCATCGGATTATTTCCATTTTGCTGTATTGGCTGCTGCACGATGCTCATCGGCTTCTTTCTTGGCCTCATCAACGGACCGGGTCATCTCCCCCAATCTTCCTCCCATTGTCCGCCATTCACGCAAAATTTCATGTCCACAAGCCAAAGTATTGGCCAAGGAAGAGGAATAGTCCATATGGATGTCATAATGGGAACGACCGCGTTGATGGATCCGCTCCGCTAGTGGCATTGATTAATAAATGCCGCACATACATCTGGGTCTATAAAGCGAGACCCATTCACAATATCTTAATGAGGGATAAGCATGTGATAATCTTCACCCGGATTCGGTTCCCCATAATAGTCCAAACTCGTTGGCTGGGAACGAACAGGGATGGAGGAGGATGGGCGAGGGACATCTTGTGTTGCCACCCCCTCGACATTCGGTAGAGGGTGTTGAAACTGAGAACCCTCCCCTTCACCCGTGGAAAAAGGTGAGGATGAGAAAGGAAAGCGTGGAGGATATTGAGGGGAAAACTCAGGTGCCTTGAATCCCTCCTCATTTACCCCCTTTCTCTTTGAACTCGAAGAGTCTCCAGTTTTAAATAAGTAATCCAGTGGATCCTCGACTTCCGGTTGAGGAACTGGAGCTTCTTGGTTTGTCTCAAGCGGAGGAGTTGGTGGTGTAGCTTCCTTCTCGGGAGGAGGTGATGGAAATTTTTCGCTAACTGGAGTAGGAGATGGTAATTTTTCATTTCCACCAACAACAGCGGATGGATCTACTGTAGGTTCCCTGGATGGATCGCACGAGATATCTCGATCTACTCAGGTGCGGAATCCCTGCGTAGATCGTTACGAGTATAGAACACGAATCACACGAACACACGAACCGAACACACGTTATATAATAACTCAAACACGTGATACGATATCACTATTACAGACACACGTTACAGCTCTCGTAACAACTCGAACAAACTAACACGAACAACTGATTGGAACTCATACCAAACCAAGCCGTAACCTAGGTATATAAATACACGACAACTTCGCCTAGCATATTCAGGCGAAGTTGTCCATAACTTCGCTTGACTAACAAGTTCGCCTAAACAGCGAACTTGTCAGTAACTTCGCTTAAGACATATATAAAACATAATTAACATTACAGACTCGATTACAGACACTAGACTATGAACTACTGACATTATGCACCAACATCTACACAATTAAAATACACATGAGTATTGATCAAGATCACAAGTATTAGAAAAGGAAAGTGCAAGTAGAACTTACCAACCATGTCTTTCATATGGTCAGCAAGGATGATTCTTTTCTTAAGACGTTGGGACCGACGTTTCTTCGTCAACGGTCCTTCCTCGGCACCCGCAGAACTAGTAGTCGCATCACTTGCTTGCGAGGACCTAAGATTCCTCTTCCGATCCAGTTCTGCCAGCAAGTGTGAAACGGATGAAGTTCCAGAATCATCATCAGTAATGTCTTCCTCTTGGGAAGATGATTCACACGAAGAGAGAATGACGATCACTCCATCAGAGGTAAGAATATTAAGTGGAGAAGGGTTAAAGGTGTGCGCACCTGTATGGAAAATAGCTTCCGAAGCCACCGGTTCAGCGCGCGCACCTTAGTGGGAAATAGAAACTAATCCCGTGTTCTTTCAAGAACAGGAGTTTCTTTCGCATCACGGATGCTTTCCTTGAGCAACCCCTGCCCTCAAAAAGGGCATTCAACATCGGCCCTTCACCTGAAAAACGTATAATGTAAATCAAAAAGTTTCATATGGAACAAACAGGAAAAAGAAATATAACTCACGCTCATGTACATCCATAAAGACAGGCTCCGTATATGGATATAGCCACAGGTGGCTCATACCCGCCCATACGAGTGCCTCCCCGGTCAGCGCCCGCATGGGAGATGGCTCCGAAACTAAAATGCGGAACCATTCCCGACCCTCATGAGGAGCCATAACGATTTCCGAAAGTGCCTCATTGGTTGGACGAAGAACCATGGCATTCGGAATGACGTCCTCGGAAATCCAAAAGAATTTGTTATGCCAATCCTTGGATCCCTCCTCGGTCACATGGCCAATAATCCTGTCGGCTATCGGCTGACATTTGAACCACCCACCACGGTTGGTCATCTGATAAAAGACAGGAAATCGATCAAGCCGAGGCAACATCTCATGGGCCTTGCACACAAATTCAAAGTGACAAATTTGCATAACGGTACGAGGGTGTAATTGGGATAAATGGACCCCATAAGCACTCAACACCTTCATGAAAAACTTGGTTATGGGAAAACGAAAATTCCCATAAACGAAGTTATCAGCATATACGGCCATCTTGCCAATAGGTGGCAGACTGGCGACGGACCCGGCAGCAGGAAACTCAGGTTCCCATTCCGGTGGTAGACCATAAGTACGAATCAACTCGTTATACTCAGTTCGGTCCCAGTTAACCTCTAATTCGTTAATGTTTGGAATCAACGATTGGCTAGCCATCGGCACGGTTAAAAAGGGAAACCAACGAGCAATGTTGAAGGTAGTCGAATGGTTAATCAAAAGTTTAAAGAAAGAAAAGGGAAGGAGATATTTGGAAATCAGAAGCGATAAAACTTCAAAAAGAAGTAACCTCCACTATTTATACCCATCGCAATTAATGCGATGGGATATGAACTGTGGAGAGAGAAAGCAGTCGCCCATTAAATAGATGCCACGTCACGCGGGAAATTCAAAAAAGAGAAAAAGGTGCACAATCGGGTACAGTGACAGCCGGCATAAACGTCACATCATCTGCCCACGCGCCTATGAGTGGTCAACTTGTCCTTTTTCATGATTATCCACAGTTATAACAGAATATATTTCTACCAACTTGCAAAATTCAAAAACCCCCAAATGTCTTAAGTCCAAAATTTCACCCGCATAAAAACTTCACGCGGAAGAAACACTGGACTGGGGGGACTAATAGAGGTAGGATACCAAAAAGACCCAAATACCCTTAAGTATCACCCGCGGGTCAATAGGAAGCTTCCTATGATTCACCCGCGGGACATATGGATCACAAGCATAACTTGTATAAGGAGCAACAACCTTATGTCGTACGTGGAACCATCCAGGCATCCTCATATGTTATCCGCATGATGAAACATTCATCCGCTAAACGGATCCAGAAGTAATGCCATCAGGACAGCTGTAATTAACCAATTACCTTCTAGAAAGATTCCCACGATTGTTACTTGGAAAATACGTGACCCATTAACCAATGAAGGGAGGACACCTGGCCAGGTTGTTATAATCGTGCACATGGCCAGGGATTGATCCGTCCTATCATAGAATAACACATGTCTAGGTTGTTATACCCATGCACATGCAACGTGTAGCTCAACCTATCGCATGGAGACACGTGTCCAGACGGTTACGGGAGCATCTTCTAGAAAGGGACAGCTGACCCAATCATATTCTCACATCCTTCGGCTATAAATACCCTCTCAATCCTTATGAGGTATTAATTCACTCCCCACTATCTACTCTCAATATTCAAGTACTTTCTCTACATCAGAACTGTAAATATTCTCACGCCGAATGGTGGTTACGGGAAGACCCCCCCCCCCCTCTTGTCCTTCCCGTAACGAGCTTACGGTGTCTGTTTTGCAGGTTCCGGTCACTGGACTTTGGGAGATTGTGCTCATATTGTAGTTGGTTGCTATCCGTATCCTACCATGTGGACTCATTGGATCTAGGACCCGTTTCGGGGATTAGATCCGTGTTTCTTTAAAAACTCAACAAATTAAGTTCGGTTAGGTGAAATTGATGGTTCGGGTTCAAGCTCTGCGAGATCATGCATGAAGTTGAACTGTTTGGACGAGTCACGATGATACTTTACAAGAACCGGTTTATGTTTATTTTGACCCTAGTGGCTTTGGTTCGGAGGAAAAAACTCGAGTAATTTTTTTAAAAAGGGAGAGTATTATACATGATTATATCAATTTTCAAAAGTTTATTCTATGTTTTTTCTTTTATATATGTATAGGAAGGGGTAAAGTTTGTTTAGTTTTTCAGTTTTGATTAAGTTTTTATTGATAAGAACATTATTTCTGGAATTATCAATTGTTTTAGAGTCATTTGATTGGTTCCGTTCTTGTGTCGGTTGAGAGGCAAGAATAACTTCCCTGTAGCTTATTTCCTTAGATTTAAACTATAATTTATTTGGGACACAATTTTATTTGGTATTTATAAAAGTAGATATTTTTTTATAGGTTCGTATCTCATAAACGATTTTCAGTGTATTTCTAATGTAGGATTTTAAGTAGGTTCGTAAAATAGTACGGAATTTAAGATGATTTTATATTCAACTTGAGTATTATGTTTAAACACTTATATATTTACTTTCTTTTTTAATTTTCCCGAAATGCCTTCTACGGTGGTAAAACTTTGTTTATAAAGAAACTACCATCTATACGCCGAAAATAAACAAGGTATTTGCATTCTATGAACAAGATAAATGACGAAGTTGTAAGATATATGTAGTATGAAATTGAAATGTGTATTTATAGGTAAAGATTAAAATTTTGTTTTCTTTCGCCCGTGTAGTTACCACATATATAGATCTTTCTGCTCAAAATGAAACTTTTGAACGGACGAATCTTTGACGAATAAATTTGATTGTTGTTTTGGTCCATTACACTAACTCCATCCATAATCTCTTGTTAAGATAACAAATGGGGATAGCCTAAGAGGACAAAACTGCAAACAAACTTAAATGTCAGGGGCCAAAAACGCAATCAAGTTAACTAATTGATTAAGTATTTGACCGTTGACTTTCATTCTAATTGCATACTAACTAATTAAGTAACCTACTAAGTTGCACATTAACATGATTAAGTTATTAACTAACTGTTGACTTATTGACTTTCTATTTAAGCAACTGATGATTAAGTGATTAACTCACTTTAATGGAACATCAAACACATTCATATTCTCGATTAAAACTGTTTAATTGAATTAACCATATAACCTAGATCTAAACAGTTGATTTCTTTTTGTCCATTATTGACTACAAAGTCAAACTATCTAACGAAGATCAAACAATTTATTTGCTTAACTTTATCTATAATGAATTAGAAATTCACACTAACTAATACATACTAGTTCAAATTGATCAGTTTTATCCCAAACTAATTCTTGCTTCATAAAAATAATTCTTGCTAACCAATACATACTATTTCAAACTACGAAAAGGCATATAGACATACATACATATATAATTACATAACACAGACACATACATACATGACACACATATACATCACACAGACACACACATACACACAAGCATACACACAGATACGTGTAAAAAGACACTTATGCCCCTACACAACACACACATATGTATAAACATATAAACATATATGCATACACAAATACATACGTACACATAGGTATACATACGCACATACACACACTGACCACATTGTCATTCACATACACAAACACATATGCATACATACACATACATACACACTGACCACACTATCATTCAAATTCAACACCATTGAAAACGTTGTCGACATTGACGCTAAACCTTAAAGATTGACATTGACTCTAAACCATTAATATTAATATTGTCCCTAAACCATAAAGATTGTCATTCTACACATTGATCACATTGACCCTAAACCATCACTACTAGAAAAAGCACATTTAATGACACGCAATTGGTGCAGATTACACGCAAATGCGTGTCATTGAAGTCTCTGTCATAAATTGCATATGACACGCATCTGCATGCCATTATTTATGACACGCATTTATGACAAACACTTTTGACACGCATTCACGACACCTGTATACGACATGCATTTATGCGTGTCATCATTTTAGATGTTTTAAAAAATATATATATTCGTATCTTTTTCATAAATACTAATTTTACATTAATGACAATCCAATTCTTATGGAAAACAACATAATATATATATATACAATAAAACTATCTATTTCAGTTCATAATTTAAACATCCCAAGACAAATATTTCAAATATTACCAGGTTAATGAAAATATTGTTGTATACAATACATCACCGGAAAATAAATGGTGCTGCATAACTCGACCATTTTTCGCGAAATCTATCTATATCCGGATCAGTGTATTCCTCTTTGTCTCCCTCAACCTGAGAAGAAATTCAACAAATTTTTATTTCACTTTTCACCAGTAGTAGTACTAGTAGGGCATGCAAGCCCACTGTTTAAAGTAGATTTAAACAACGGTTCGGGTAGCCCAGAATGTCTTTTTTTTATTCCCTTAACCCGGCCACTGAATATGGATCCCATATAATAATAACCATCACCCTACTACAATAAGCTTTAAGTAATGAACTCGTAACCTAAAAGAACCAATTTAGTAAAAACTATATAAAACAACAAAGTTCCTATTGCAAACCAAATTATGTGAAGATAATTGTGATGGAACTTACTTGCAAACCAAATTATGTGAAGACAAATAAGAATAAAGCTAAACCAAATATAGATATGAAGACTTCAAAACAAATTTCCCACAGTCCCTGAAATGCCAAAAATAAGAAGATTATAAGCATGATCATTACCCTTTTATATATATATTGTCATATACATGTCAAACATAAACATACATACAATTCAAACTAATCAACTGTAAGTATAAGAAATTTGAAATTATAAGAAAAATTACCACTAGTTACTTGTTTTTACGTGGTCTCATTCTCAAATAACTAAATATTATGAACAGTTTTAAATTGACAAAATTAGGTAAATGATGTTACATAATACTCATAGAACAGAATCTCAATTTGAAGCATCAAAATAGTAAACAATCAAATTGCAATTATAGACTTACAATAACGCCTTTAATTCTTATTTTACTAGTCAAACCGTTACGACTTACTAAGGGTGCAAACGAGCTAAGCTACTCAACTTGGATATATAAAAAGCTTGAAACGAGCCGAGCTTTTTCGAGTTTGAGCGTTGTATGGAAACTCGTTTAGGCTCAATAAGCCTTAACGAGCGTTGTGTATTAATAAATTTTTACCTTGTATAAATTTCTTTCCCAAAATATATAAAATGGTAAAAGAATTAGTTAATAAACAATAAATGACATGAGCTCGAGCTTGAAAAAACAACTCATGAATCGAGCTTGAGCTTTAGAAAAAGATCTAGATTTGAGCTCTTGAGCTCGAGCCCTTGAAAGTCAAAACGAACTGAGCTCGGGCTCAGCTCGGCTTGTTTACCCCCTACAACTTACAGTAATACCTTTAATTTTTCAATCACAAAATACTAATTTGGAAAATTTAGTAATATGTAATTATGTATACTTTTGTTAACTGAGTCAATTATCAAAAGTAGCCATCTTAACTTCTTAAGCAAGCAATGCAATTATCAAGCAGTAAATTTACAATGGTGTAGACCTACTTGATAAATTGATAATCGATCTACCTCCACAACTAGAGGAGGATACTATATATGTCACACCCCCATCTAAGGCCTAGGAGTGTGATCACTAGTTGGTACCATATTTGTAAATAAATCAGAGTTACGGTTATTAGCGGAAGACTTATAAAACTTAAGGATCGATATTATAAATATTTACAACACAAATGACGAGACGAAAGTCTCGTTTAGTTTACTTGTTATAAGTTTTACAAAACCACCATATTTTAATATTTACACAAAATTGGATTCTTGAGCTCTTCGTCTTTCAAGCTCTAATCTTGATTACATGCAAAATGTTATAAAAAATACGTCAGCAACGAATGCTGGTGAATATGCTGACGCTAAAAATATTTTCTTTACTTAATCACCCCTCGAGACCACGTAAGCCTCGGCCCATCTTGGCTTAGGAATAATCAAGTTAAACAATCATCATAAACTCGAGTCTCTACACTAGGTCACCTCAACAAAACACCACAGCGTTTTGACATAACTTAGGTACCATAAATATACACATGGTCAGTCTCACTCGGACATCACTTAGGTCCGGCCCATCGTGGCTGGAGGTCGTGACCAAGCGTGGTGCGATGTGCCCACCGCGTTCCACATATGTAAGGATCCAAACAAACGTATACCACAGCCTGAGGGTTAGGCTTATACTCTTATTTACAATGTTTTTAGAGACACGTAGCCTCATGTAAAGTTTTACACATAACACGTTTGTTTGTTTGAAAACAAGTTCGTAAAAGTGGGGCATATTCAGCTTTCAAATGGGATCGGTTTCCAACACCGTCCGTTGAGTCTTTCTTGCTATCTCGCACCTATAGTACGAGTATAACCTTTGTTAGTCGGATACACGATCCGGCTTATGACCTTTAGTCTTATTTATCTCGATGAACCTTTAGTTCATTATCTCTTTTTACTTTAAAACCTTTAGTTAAAAAATAATCTTTATAAACCTTTAGTTTAAATATAAAACCCTACGTTTCTTCTTTTTTAAGAAACGTATTCTTTTCTTTATTATTTAAGTATACTCATTATACTTAAATAATATATTTTATAACAAAGAATAATCATATACATATATATATATATATATATATATTCACATATATATTTTATTTTTTCTTTCTTTACTTTCTTTGTTATATATTTCTTGTTTATCGAGAATAATTCTGACTTGGGGTATTAAGCATTTTCAATATTTTATTATTATTTTATTCGGGCATTATGCCTACCTTTCTTGGCTCAATACTCCCTACTCACTCGGGCAGCACTTCGACTCTATTCTTCTTATCAACACACGCTTGATCAACCCTTTGCTTGGACACATGAATCTAACACCAACACTTCGAGGCACGTACTTCGAGAGGGTCATCGGGACGTCAAACCAATATTGTCTCCTTGCTTATAACATCATCGGGAAGTGGCACGATTATCGATATATGGCACGAAAAACGATGAATCGGGGCACGGATTTCGAGGTAGATCGAAGGCACGTATTTAAAGGTCTAGAGAGAAGTTTTTAGAGTGAGAGAGAACTAATTTGTGGTGTGTGCAAAATGAAATCCCGGATGTTGCTATTTATAGACTTGATTTTGGACCCCAGCGCGCTACGCGATGGGTTCCTTGGCAAGCCCATCGCGTAGCGCGATGTAGGCTTGCTGAGTCACAATATAGACCTACACGTAGCAGGCGCCGCGCCACGTGGCGACACATGGCGAACGTGTTGCCACGTGGTGACACGTGGCGGCAGACGTTGCCACCGTGTGCCACGTGGCACACGTGTCACATGTGTCAGACAACCCTATCGCGGTACGCGATGGGTGTCTCCTCTGATCCATCGTGTATCGCGATAGGTCAGGAAAAAATCAGAATTTACACTTTTGACCCTGGAGTTTGGAAATTGGCAGAATTGGTCCCTATACTTTGGAATACTGACATTTTTGGCCCGAAATTTACGTGATGTTATAATATATAAACCAACATATTACATATGAGTACACAAGAATGGAAAATATACAAGAGAGGACAGCAATAAATATAAATTACAATAAGAGCTATCTAACACTACCAACCAATAGTATACTAAACATACATCATGATAAAAACCTAAAAGCCTCTTAATATCTGTTTCCTGATCAAATCTTTAACCATGTAACTGACCAATCATTCACACAATTAGCTTTAAAATTCAATCAATTAACTGATTATTTTCATCAACGAATCAATCAATTTGGCAGATTATTAGATTATTGTCATCCACTCCATTTTCAGTTTTTAAGAATATTTTCATTAGCGTTTCTATCAATTCAAAATAAATCATACCAGAGAAATCCTCCATCTCGAACACCATCCAACTTCCTTCAAACGATTCATCGAACGACATGTAACACAAATTAAACAAATAAGTTGATAATTCAAAACTTACAGATCCATTAACCATATGTCAAATTACTTAAATTACAGTGTCAGACGAAGCATAGATATGTGAAATCAAGCAATCGATTAAGAGAAAATAAACATAACCGCGACGAACAAATCTTCATTGGTCGATTTGATGAATTCATTAGTTGATTTAGAGAAGAAGCATCTAGAAATAGGTGACAATTATCATCAAAAGATAGATGACAGTTATCATCAACAAGGCTCTGTATTCAACAGATCTGTGTATTTCGTGACTTGAGAACCGTTTCTTGTTGTTAATTTTGACCTAGACATAGTCACAAGGAATTGGGAGATAGATGGAGTTGTTTATGGATAGATAGGGGAACAAGGTGAGATGAACCCTAGCTTATGAAGATCCTAGGGTGTTTATAAAACAATATGTCATTCAAAATTTTGAAGATGACACGCAAATATTTGATTTAATCTTCTGTGACACTAAAATTACGACACATAAAAATGCAAGTCATTGTTTTCCAAATTTTATAAAAGACGACATTTTTTATAGCACACGCTTTTGCGCATCATAAATCTCTGCGTGTCATGGTGCACATGTCATTAAAGCCCATTTTTCCGGTAGTGCATTAAGATTCACATCGTCCCTAAACCACATACCATTGCACTTATATTGTTAATACATACAATTAACTCTTTTATATAAAGATCATAACACCATTGCATTTAACTCTTTTATAAACGAGTTTATCATTAATATAATTAAACACCCAATAATTGATTAGTACTTAATATAATACATAACACCTAACTACTAGTTCATATACTACTAAACACCTACGTATTAGTTGATACCAAAACACCCTATCATTAGTAGTTAATATAATACAAGATACCTATCTCATACTACATAAAAAAATACTCTATTTGATCATGCCTATCTGAGGAAAACTTGAATGTGAAGATCATGTTCGGCCAGTTCTTCACCTAGACCACCAAATCCACCTTGAGGTGGTCCAGGAGACATCGACCCACATCGCAACAACAAAATAAATAACATAATCGCATTAATACCGGAATTATGATGAACAAACTCGAATTGAACAATCGATTTAACTAAATGAAAATGAACAATTAAAGCATCAGAGAAGCCGTTCATACTTGTGAAATCCATGGTGTTCAGGAACAAAATCAAATAGCCAAGCCATTTGAGATGAACACGATGAAATGTAGAGGTTGAAAACAACGATCATGGGAGTATGCAACCCGAAGACTATTTAGGGTTGCATCTTATGAGCAAGGGTTATTGCCAGGTTGTGTTACAAAAATGAAAAGATACATTGGCCCCTTCTGTTAGGATTAAACGCACACACGAAACTGAACATACACGTGAAAGCAATAACGAACACGAGGATTTAATGTGGTTCGGTCTAAACTGACCTAAGTTGTAACATTCCGGCCTCTCGTACCACCAATATTGTCCGCTTTGCCCCCGATGGGTTGCCCATCCGGGAACTCACGGCTTTGTTTTTGGTTTCCCAGGTAGAGACTTCCCAGGTGTTCACCCATCCTAGTACTACTTCCACCTAAGCGCGCTTAACCGTGGAGTTTTCATGTGCTCCACATGCAACTAAGCCCAAAACGCGTTGGTGATTATGAACAAAGGATCCCTCTTGTCCACGGCCGATGTGGGATTTTGCCTAAGAGTGGGAAGATGTTGTGTTTGCCAAGGGTGTTACAAACAACCCCCCTTTGGACTCATCGTCCTCGATGAGGCGTGTCCCATCATCCCGAACGGCACAGGAGTGGATCTGATACCACCTGTAACATCCCGGCCTCTCGTACCACCAATATTTTCCGCTTTGCCCCGATGGGTTGCCCATCCGGAAACTCACGGCTTTGTTTTTGGTTGCCCAGGTAGAGACTTCTCAGGTGGTCACCCATCCTAGTACTACTTCCACCTAAGCGCGCTTAACCGTGGAGTTTTCATGTGCTCCACAGCCAACAAAGCCCAAAACGCGTTGGTGATGTTAAGAAGCAGGACATTACTTATGAACCAAGGATCTCTCTTGTCCACGGCCGATGTGGGATTTTGCCTAAGACTGGGACGATGTTGTGTTTGCCAAGGGTGTTACATACGTCCACGGGTAGCAACTAGGTATTTCTTTTATTGAGTGACCAAGGATTACAAGTACATAACGTTGTTTAAATAGAGTCTAGGGTTTGTAAATTATTGAACACGAAATCCAAACCGGGCCGGGCTCCGGTCTGGCCACCCTACACCCGTCTGCCCTTTGGACTTCAAATAATAAACCGGGCCAACAAGGTCTACGAACCCAACAATCTCCGACTCGGAGGCCTTGAGTACTCTAGTCTGCTCTCCTGGTTGTACTTCTGTAATATAAACATCTTCTAGCTGCCACCGCCTTCTCATTAATTAACCTGAAGGCCCGTTGAAGCTCCCCGGAGCTCCAACACGTCAGTCACGGCTAAAACTGTCCCTGACACGTTCTTTGTCCCTACTGGCTCCCACTGAAACAAACTATCAGATCCTGAGGTACCTTGAGAACAAACACTCTCTATATTCAGCAAGTAATCCACTTGAGAGACTTTTATAGCTGGAATACTGATTTTTTTTAATCCACTGTCGACCTGGAACTGTAACTGAAACACGACATGTGCTTCCACTGTCACGATGTCCTCTGGCTGATTTAACCTTCCTAACACGTTCATCATGAATCTTCACTTTGGCTCTAGGTTTGTTACTTGCAAAATGAACCTTCTCCTGCCTACGAGATTCTGTGAACCGGACTTTGTCTTTCACCGAAACTGGATCCACTCCTTTCGGTGACATATCAACCATATACAACGAACCAATTTTCTTCCCACGAGCAACCACGAGATTCCCTTTGACTACCTTCCACCGCCCATTCCCGAACTTAACATCGTACCCCTGGTCATCCAGCTGCCCAACTGAAATCAAACGTTTCTTCAAACTTGGAATAACCCTAACATCTTTCAAAGTCCAAGAAGTTCCGGTTGAAGTTATCAAATCAACATCTCCCACACCCGTAACCTCTAGAATATCATCGTTCGCAAGTCGAACCTTTTCAAAATCCTCAAACTTTAGATTCTTCATCGTTTCACTACAGTGAGTGGCATGAAACGATGCACCAGAATCCATCACCTAAGAATCAACATTATCCTCAACACTAAGAACTAAAAAACTCATCCTCTGGGCATTCTTCTGCAGTGTTGACTTCTTTCTTTTCATTCTTATCATTCGGACACTGATTCCTGAAGTGTCACTTCTCTTTACAACCCCAACATTCAATATCTTTATGAATCCTTGACTGACTCCTCTTCCTGCTCCCACTGCCTCGTTGTTTTCCCCTACCTCTACCTTCTGTGACTAATATATTACTTGATGATTTACCTGAACTTCTGCGTCTTGAATCTTCTCCAAGAATCAAATCCCGAATCCCATCAAAAGTAATTTTTGTAGATGAACTACAAACCGCTGTTACTATTTGCGACCAACTGTCGGGCAAAGAGGATAATAACAAAAGACCTTGAACTTCATCATCAAACTTAATGCCGACTAACACTAAGCGGGAGATGTTTGAATTAAGATTATTAATATGCGTTGTAACTGACCCACCCTCTTTCATTCTTGTTGTCACTAGCTCTCGGATAAGATAGACCTTATTTGCTGTCGAAGGCTTCTCATACATGTTGGATAGTGTCTCCATCATACCACGGGCTGTGGTTTCTTTCATGACATTAAACGCCACATCTTCCGACAACGGCAAAGTAATACAAGCCCTATCTTTCTTGTCTAACTTCTTCCAATCTACTTTTGACAACTTTACTGGTTTTTCATCCTCAAACACTACATCCAAGTCTTTATGACAAAGTAGCGCTTCAATCTGCCTCTTCCACCAACCAAACTTCTGTCCGTCAAACTTTGATATCGAAACCTTTCCGTCTTCTGCTATGACAATGACTAAAACGAAAACCTGGATAAAAGTAGAGACAGGCACAACAATGGCACGGGCCTGAACTTAACGGCTGTTCTACTGAACTCTGTTAAACAATCAACCTATTTAAACATGTAGCGGACTAACGAACTGTAAATCAAAAAACCGAAACGATAACACCTGACAAACGCGGTTGAAAACTGGCTACCCGTTTCTTTAATGCTTCAATAGACTTAACAATTGTTCTTCAACGAAAATAGGATCCTGATATAAATATTGCATGCATTCAGACCCAAAAAAAATAATTTGCTCAAGAATTATGGACCACAAATGACAAAACTGGCTACTGCCTTGTCTTCAGCCAAATAAAGAAAATGTCAAAGTCCTTTATTTGTTTCTTCCTCCTCTCAGACTAACAACCCAAAAAGAAAAACAAATCCTTTTTTCCTTCTTGAATGGTGCACACATGCAATTTAATAATTGTTGGCCACGATTGATCTGGTTCTTCGATTCTGATCTCAAACCCGACGACTAATGATGTGCACGACTGAACCCTAGTCGCTATCGTCGAGCTAGGTTAGTGGCGAAACAACCACGCGGTAAACCCTATCAACGATCGGAAAACAGTAGGCGGCAGCCGAACCCTAGCGCAGTAGAGCGGCGGCGACCGGAAGGTTTTGCGGCGACTCCGTTGGTTCAAAGTGTTCTTCGTGTGATCCGAACCTAAGCTCTAGATACCACTTGTTAGGATTAAACGCACATATGAAACTGAACACACACGCGAAAGCAATAACGAACACGAAGATTTAACGTGGTTCGGTCTAAACTGACCTACGTCCACGGGTAGCAACTAGGTATTTCTTTTATTTAGTGACCAAGGATTACAAGTACATAACGTTGTTTAAATAGAGACTAGTCTAGGGTTTGTAAATTATTGAACACAAAATCCAAACCGGGCCGGGCTTCAGTCTGGCAACCCTACACCCGTTTGCCCTTTGAACTTCAAATAATAAACCGGGCCAACAAGGTCTACGAACCCAACACCTTATTTTAACGGTTTCGGTTTTAATTGCCAAAATATCAGACCACATGTGTTCACCGTATGGTGACGCCCTAATGCTGTAAAATGGTGTTGACCATCGGGGTGCTTTTCACACTTTATATAACGTTATTTGTAGACTCATTCCGCTTTTGATATAATGATCGAATCACCTATAAAAACATTTGTATTGATACTCTTTTTGACAACGTTATCAATTAATTCGTCGTTTCCTTCTTGGTGTTTTAACAAGATTCCTTTTTCAATTGGGCTTATCTAAGTCGGACATACTAAATTAATTTATTTAATTAATTATACAAAATGAAATTAGTTTTGAACTAAATGAATAAATTATAATTTTTTTAATGATACTCAAATTTGTTTATGTGGTGGCGTATCAACAAATTATGATTATGATAAATCAATAAAAATAACAAATATAAACATATGAAGACCCACACATGACACATGCAATAATTACATCCTTAAATAAATGTCACGATGCATGGTTTTTTTTTCTATTTAAAGGAAACCAAATTCTAATACTCTTCCATTCAATCAAAATAGTAATGAGTAAACAAAAAATAATTTCCAAAGAAGAAGAAGCAACGGCTCAACAAGAAATATGGATATATGTTTTTGGTTTCACTCCAATGGCTGTCATCAAGTGTGCTATTGAACTCAGGATACCCGATCTTCTCGATAACCGTGACACCCCAATCACGCTTACCGAGCTGGCCACAAATATTGAATGTTCAATACCCTTGTTGCACCGGATCATGAGGTTCTTGGTCCAATATAAGATATTCCAAGAAACACCAGTATCCGAAACATGTTTTGGATACGTTCACACGCCTTTGTCTCAACTTCTTACTACACGTGGCAAGTATAGCATGGCTGATTTTGTGCTTTTAGAGAGCAGTCCAATTATGTTGGCCCCATGGCACAAGCTAAGTGCTAGGGTTTTGGGGAAAGAGGAGTCCGCATTTGGGGCGGCGCATGGCGATGATATATGGAGATTTGCGGAGGCGAATCTTGGCCATAGTAAACTTATAGATGATGCAATGGCATGTGATGCTCGGGTGGCGGTGGGGGCGGTGATTGCGGGTTGTCTCGAGGTGTTTAGGAGTTGCGGACGGTGGTGGATGTTGGTGGCGGTGATAGGACGACTCTACGGTTGATTTTGGAGGCTTGTCCATGGACTAATGGGATTAATTTTGATCTCCCACATGTTGTGTCGATGGCACCTGCATGCATAGGGTTAAGCACGTTGGTGGTGACATGTTTGATCATGTTCCAAAAGCTTATGTTGCCTATCTTATGGTTGTTTATTCAGTCCTTTGGAATTTCAATTTTCTTAAATTAGCAACTTTAATTCCTAAAAGAGAAATCTGCTATTTGCCTTCCTGGTTTATATCGTCGCGAGATGGGTTAACCATTGAAAAAGATTTTACGAACTTTGCGCCACTGTGAAATTTGGGCGGGTCAGTGTCTGCCCTTGCTGTCAGTTGACCGAAAAAAACATTGAAATTATCATTTTACCCCTGAGCCTATAATTAATAATTAAACTTATATTCTAAAATCGTGTACACAGTGGGGTTCGAACTCGCGACCTTTGGTATAACAACAAACAACACCAACCATTTGAACTAAACCAACATTTGATATATCTATACAATATGTAATATATATTCCTCACTTTGTTTAGGAATTCCTCTTCATCATCATCATCTGCCAACATTTTAAAAAAACCATTTTTAAAACAACCATTTTGTCATTTGTAAAAAACTTAAAACAATTTTTTAGTAATATTTTCACTAAAAAAAGGTTTGTTTTAGTAATATTTTAGTTCGAAAACAACGAAACGACTCATTTTTTTATAAACATTTCACCCGAAAACAACGAAACGGGCCGTTTTGTTGCAAACTTTTAGCCAGAAAACAACGAAACAACTCGTTTTTTTGGTAAACTTTTCACCTGAAAACAACGAAACGACTCGTTTTTTGGTACAACGAAACGAGCCGTTTTTTAGTAAACTTTTCGCCCGAAAACAACGAAACGGGCCGTTTTTAGTAAACTTTTCGCCCTAAAACAACGAAACGATCCGTTTTTAGTAAACTTTTAACCCGAAAACAACCAAACGAACCGTTTTTTAGTAAACTTTCACCCGAACCGACCCCAAAAACAACCAAACGAACCATATTTTAGTGAACTTTTCACTCGAAAACAACCAAACGAACCATTTTTTGTAAACTTTTCACCCTAAACGACCCCGAAAACAACCAAAACGAACCGTTTTTTAGTAAATTTTTCACCCGACAACAACCAAACGAATCATTTTTTTGTAAACTTTTCACTCGAACCGACCCCGAAAACAACCCAACGAACCATTTTTTTAGTAAACTTTTCGCCCGAAAACAACGAAACGGACCGTTTTTTAGTAAACTTTTCGCCCGAAAACAAAGAAACGAGCCGTTTTTTAGTAAACTTTTCACCCGAAAACAACCAAACGAACCGTTTTTTAGTAAACTTTTCACCCGAACCGACCCCAAAAACAACCAAACGAACCATATTTTAGTGAACTTTTCACCCGAAAACAACCAAACGAACTTTTTTTTGTAAACTTTTCACCCTAAACGACCCCGAAAACAACCAAAACTAACCGTTTTTAAGTAAATTTTTCACCCGACAACAACCAAAGAATCATTTTTTTGGAAAAATTTTCACCCGAACCGACCCCGAAAACAACCCAACGAACCATTTTTTTGTAAACTTTTTACCCGAAAACAACCAAACGAACCATTTTTTTATAAACTTTTCACCCGAACCGAACGATGACCGGAAAAATGAGATGACCGGGATCCATGGCAGCGGCGGTTGCCGTGGCGACGACGTGGTTCCGGAGGTTAGGGGATTTGGTCGGAATGATTTTTGGGTTTGAGGATTTGAGAGATTCGATTACTTGTAAGAGGGATTACTTGATGGTGGGTTTGAGGATTTGAGGTTGATGATGATGAAGAACATCAAGTATGTGAGGTTGATGATGATGAAGATGAGTTGCTACTGATGATGATGGATTGTAATGAGTTGCTACTACTGATGTTCTACGATGATTATTATTATTATATTTATTATTTATTAGAAGATTACTAAAATACCCTTAATATGTTGGTATTATTACTAAATACCAACGGTCAACTGATGGTCAACTGACGGCAGGAGCCAGAAGAACCCGCCGGAGAAACACAGTGGCGCAAAGTTCGCAAAATCTTTTTCAGTGGTTAACCCATCTCGCGACGATATAAACCAGGGAGGCAAATTGCAGATTTCTCTTCCTAAAATATATAATTATTGAAAGAATAAGAGAAAGGGTAAATGGACGTAGTTTGGTATTTTTATAAAAACACACCAATAGCACGTAGTGTTATCAAAAAGGTTTTGGTTGTTTACACACCTTTAGATCTGCTCAATTACTCATCATATGATTCATATGAGACTTATCTAAAAAACACTCGTTATTTTAGTGATTTTTTATAAAAAAATAATGTCGTATAAAAAAGAAATTGACGTATTAAAATGATAAGGGAGATTGACATGCGTCTTGCATGTGGATAGAGAAAGTCAACGAATATGTTATTCCTTATATACCTTCCCCTTATTTCACACTTGATTCCATCTCTAAACTAATCTCAACCATCAATTTTCTAAATCAACGGACTATAATCTTTCTTATCTTTCCTACAAAAACAATACTTCTTATTTTAACCTAAACTTATGTGATAATGCATTATATATTTTTATAACCCGAATATAATGCTATCTAAAATTCAAATTTTGAATGTTTTTGATAACTTTCTCTTATCATTAGGGGTGTGTTTTTTATCCATACCCGAATAAGGAACCCGAACCGAAGCGACCTGAGACCCGAATAACCCGATCCGAATTCACCCAAAACCGATTAAACTCCTAACCCGAACCCAAGATAAAATATTCGGGTCGGTATTTGGGTTGAAACACCCTTATTCGGGTTGACCCGAAGTATGATACATCGATGTATGTATCCTAATTTTTATAAGGTAGTTTAGGCGGTGAAGTAACATAGTGACCATATGTATTCTTGTTCGGCTATTCTCAATACTCCAATTAATATCTTCAATTCAAAAACTTATATAGTATAGTATTTAAACCAATATGTATTGGACATGTTTCTTCAATCTACATAAGTATTGATCCACATGCTACAATACTCTATCCCATCTAATGCATGCTTGTATGTTAAATTTCAGGTTTTGCTAAATATTATAATTCATTATTGAATATGGTTGTATATTACGGTTTTATAACGACTTAGAATATGGTTTTTTTATATTGTTAAAGGTGGATAAATATTTTTAATTTGATAAACCTGAAACCCGACCCGAATTAACCCGACCCGTTTAACCCGAACAAACCAAACTTATTTGGGTCGGTTCTTGGGTCAATTTGTTTTGAGCTCAAACCCGAACAAACCGAAACCCGAATAAATAACCCGAAGAACACCCCTACTTATCATTTATATTGTGGTTATTATTGCTTAAAATAATTTACTTTATTATAGTAATAGCATTTACATCAGGTCCTCTAAAAATTTTGTGAGAGAAATCTCTAAAAAATTTTAGAGAATGGTAAATGGTTGTGAGTAGATGACAGAGAAAATTTAAAAAGATGTGTAAATTTTGAGTAAATTTGGAGAACCATTGTTCATCATCTATTTATTTTTTAATATATTTGAAAGTGGTTGTAAGTGAAGGAGAGAGAAAAAATAATGATAAATATGTAAAAAAGTATTACTCCCCCCGTCCCATTATAAGTGTCCTAGTTTGATTTTTAAAGTCTTTCTTGTTTAACTTTGACCAACAATATTTTTGTTTGTGTTATAGAATACTTGATGTAAAATATATGAATGGATTGAGTTTTAAATGTATTTTACATTGATATAATTTTCATCAAGTATTATATAAAACAAAAAAAATATTTACAGTCAATGTTTCAAAAGAAAGACTTGAAAAGTCAAACTAAGACACTTATAATGGGACGGAAGGAGTATTTAATTGTATATAAGAGAGAAAATATAGTGTTTTTTAGTGTAATTATAGAGAATGTGATGTGAATGCTCTAAGTACTAACTAATAATATATGTTATAATAGTGGAAGGCATTACAACGAATTATGTTTTTTAGTTGATTTTGAACTACCTAATGTGCATATTCGTTTATTTGATTTCAATAACAGTTATGCTTTTTTAATTTTATATATTGTTTATATATTTAAAAAGTACTTTATGACTGGGAAGACGAAGAATGCATTAATATACTAAAAAAATGTCGTGAGGCTATTCCTCATGATACAGGGAAGGTGATTATTGTAGAGGCGGTTGTCGGACAAGAAGATCACAAATTTAAAGATGTGGCATTGATGATGGACAGGGTGATGATGGCTCATACACATAATGGGAAAGAACGAACTTTAAAAGAGTGGTCTTATGTGTTTCATGCAGCTGGGTTTTCTCGTTCCACTATAAAACATATCCGAGCCTACCAGTCTGTTATTGAAGTTTATCCATGAAGCCTGATGCTTGTCGTTTAGTATTTCTAGTTATGGGGAGAGATTTAAACTCGTATCAACAAAGCAATATGTGTTGAAGTAAGTTGTGTATGTGTGTGAAAGTGTATTGCAGTGAGACTTATCCATGTGTTATATATCTGTGAGGTCTTATGAGGCTATGTGTAGTGGAGGGGCTACAATTGGGGGCGGATTGTGACACGTGGCGCCCAGTTAGCATGGAGTGGAAATTTGTTTTTGTGGTGTAATGGTGTAGGGGCTACAAGTTGGGCCCACAGTGTCTTTTTTTATTATTTTCTTTTTATAATTAAACTAATTAAATAAAAACCAATTTATTTAAATAATTAAATAAAAATGTATTAAAATTAAAAAATAAATACAAAAAAATACATAAATTAAAAAAATACACGAATAATAAAAATAAATTATAATAAAAAAACACACCAAAATAAAAATACACATAAAAATTTCTATAAAAAAACCAATCTATTCGTCTTCGTCCCCGTCGTCGTCATAATCCTCCTCCTCGTCTTCGTCCTCGTACTCGTCTTCGTCCTCCTCAACGGGACGATTATCCCACACGTGTTGAACCAAATCCGCCTTCAGTTGGTTATGTATATCACTTGATGTGAGCTGGTGAATGTTATACGTTCGTTGGTCTTGGGTTGGTTCAGGGAACTGTTCTGGAACGCTTCCTGGTTTATAGTGTTGACATATTGTTTTTCCCTCGTCTTCTAAAATCATATTATGCAATATGATACACGTATACATGGCATCGCTCATTTTTGCCAACGTCCATACACGACAAGGGTTTTTCACATAATGCCAACGTTTTTTTTAGAACCCCGAAACACCTCTCTATATCCTTTCTTGCGGACTCTTGCTTCTTCTTAAAATAATCTCTTTTTTCTTCGATAGGGTCTTGAAACGTCTTGACGATGATCGAGTACTCTGGATATATCCCATCTCCCAAATAGTATCCGTGACGATAGAAGGTATCGTTGGCATAAAACGGTAAGACCGGTATGATACGGCCGATGTAATACTCTAACACGGGTGACGCGTTGAGAACCTTTATGTCGTTGTTGGACCCGACTGAGCCGAAGTAGGCTGACCAAATCCAGAGGTCGTGCGAACAAATGGCTTGAAGACTAACCGTTGGCACTCCATGGTCACCACGAGTGTATTGACCTCGCTATGCGGTTGGACAGTTGGCCCACTCCCAATGCATGCAATCTATACTCCCGATCATGCCTGGAAAAGAATGTTTGCTTTCGTGTACATCATATATGCGAGTCAGGTCGTTTGAAGTAGGAATCCTCAGATAACGACGAGAGTATAATTGTATTATCCCTATACAAATAAATTATTAAACAATATTTATATTAAAAACAATAGTTAATACAAACAATTTAAATATTACCTATACAAAAATTCTCCAACGCATCTCTCATTGTTTTCTCAGCCATCTTTAAATACTCGTCATTGATATCGGTCGTGTTGCCGTATGCGAGGATGCGTATAGCCGAAGTACACTTTTGGATGGCAGAGAATCCTAAATATCCTCTTGCATCGGGTTTATGTTGAAAATATTCATACTCCCGCTCCATATCTCCAACGATGCGCAAAAATAAACGCTTGGACATCCGAAAACGACGTCGAAACATAGCGTCGTTAAATGTAGGTGTGTCATCGAAGTAGTCCTTCATCAAACGAGCGTTCGCTTGCGTACGATCCCGAAGGATATATGATCGTCTACATGGTGCCGTAGATAGAGCAGAGCCGGACACAATGTTATTGGCGACGGCCCGAACCGCGTTCGTGACCTCTAAATGCTCTTCCGCCACTTGTCAGTGAATCTGATGAATTCTTCGACTCTCGTTTATTAATTGATCCAAAATCTCTGCAGAGTTCGTGGAATCCGGGGAACTCATTGAGTTTGAAGAAGTATGAAAATAATAAAAATGATTGGTATTTTTATGTTTGTGTTTGTGTATGATAGGGTGAAAATGGTTAGATAAAGTTTGATATATATAAATTAAGTTTTTAAATTATTTTTTTTTTATATTTAGCCGTTACCCAACGGCATTATTATTATTATATTATTATTTCTCCATCTCATAGGCGATAAACTAATCCCGCCTCCGCCCCATTTCGCCCAAATTTCGCACAGGTGGTGGTGTTCCACTATAAAATCGCCCCAAATTCGCCCCTTTCCTCGCCCACTACACTCGGCCTAAGTGTTTCTTAAGTATTTTGGTTTCCTTGAAATAAAACCGTATAGCAAGAAATCAACACAACAATACCCATCTATAAATCACATGCACTAAACAAATAGGTTACCATGATTGCAACTTAAAAAGTACATAACCCATTAGAATGAATATAAAAATAAAAAATGAATATAAAAATGCTAATGAGTTACATCATGTGACAAACACCAACTCACCAACTTATTTGTCTTTACATTCTTAGGACGTCACAAAAGGATGAAATTTGTTTTATTAAATAACTTTTAATAGATACCTGTAATGACAAAATTTCTTTACTGAAGGGTGCATATTCATTGTAATAAGTATATTATTATTTCCTTCTAGACACGAAAAACAGGAGTCGCGTTGAAAACTTAATGATATCACTTGTGAATATAATATATCTACGTTTTTTTAACTCAATATAAGAATGAACTGGAAATGAAAAGAATGTTTTTAACTATATATATAGATTGCTAGGCAATTACAAGACACGCGAATCACGTTAAAAATCACTTGTCAATATATAATATATTTATGCTTTAAATAAATATTTGTATTCCTCGTTTATTTGAAGTTCAGCATATCAACTATACCTACTTCATATTCTTTTACCTACTTCATATTACTATAAGAACATCAAGAGATAGGAGCAATAGTCGTAGATTACCAATTGACGTTTATAATTGTAGTCGTGACTCGTGAGCAAAGAGAGAGGAAATGAAAATTATAGTTATGTGGGTCAAGCCAGGCATGAATTTGAAGGTGTTTTGACACCGTTTAGGGTGTGTTTGGGATTCCTTAATTTCCTCTCCTTATGACTTATGTATGTTTAATAAGTCCTTTTTCTGTTTATAAAGTGTTTGAGAACACATAAGAACTTTTATCTTTCTCCTTATCAATAAGGCTAAAAAGGGGGTTTTCAAGAAGTTGGGAATTGGTAACTTATCAACTTATAGGTTTTGGAATACCCATTCCACCCTTCCATTCCACCCATCTCTCTCTAACCATTACATCCATACATCAATAAGCTAAACCAAACACTTTTTAAAAAATAACTTATTGACGTATTGGCTTATAAGTTAATCCGAATACTTTATTGAAAACTCCTTCTTAGAAAGTCATAAGTCATTTTCAATTTATCACAAAAAAACATTTTCAACTTAAATAAGGAATCGCAAGCACACCCTTAGTCATAGAAATCATACACTAGTTAGAGTATAGTGTATCACATGATATTTCATATTCATGTATTGAGCAGACTACTATTTGTGATCAAGATCTTATCATATACAAAATCATACACATATATATTCATATAATTGAGGATCACATGCATGTACCTAGAAAATCTTCTTGGTGTCGTTTAGTCCTAAACGTCATATCAAGGATGTGATGCACACCTCCAAAAATCTATTCACTTAGTGCACACATGTGTGTTCAACTACCAATTTGCAATGATTAGGTTAATGCATACTATTTTTTGTATGGCTAGCTTATCGACTATTGTATGCGATCACGATCTTATCAGAGCCATCGGATAATCTTATGCCTAGGGATCTTTAACTCATTTGGCATCCTATCCTTGTATATTTTCTATTCATGGTTACATGAAAATACTTTTAAAAATACGTAAACACACATTGATGGTGAATGATGTATGTTTATAAACACAAAAGAATTTTCATAAATAGTTAAAAACACATTATCAACAATAGTGCTTAACAACACAGTATGACTTTCCTATCCCATGTAATGTAAGTACACTTAACAACCGGTTCATACACACATACCATCCCACGGTGGTTGGAATTTTGTTTTGTGTGGCTGCAGTATGCCTACTGCAACAAATTTATGACTGGATCCAATCATAAGTGTATAATTAGTTGGAGTATTTAGTTACTCCCTTAAGGATTCATATTAATCATTGTAAATCATTATCAGAATCTTTAAACATGGATAGACTTATCCATGGTTTTGAAAGCGTAAAAAACTAGTAAAAGATAAACGTATTCACCTTTTCAGTTTCTTGATAATCACGGTCTTCCCCAACACTTAATTATTATTCTGGACTTATAACTTCATAAGAAGTTCGTATCAATTACCTAAATTATCATGGGATCTAGTTGTAGACCTTTACAGGGCTTGGTATTACAGCTTCAAACCTTGCTTTAAAAGGTTTACCTCGTTTAATAATTTAAAACCTTTTTATAATAAAATATTAATTCTTCATTTCATTTAGATAGGCCAGCAAACAGTTAGACCATCAGTCTATTAGGCTAAATGACCATATCATTGTTTTATTTTATCCAGACCTTTGAAATATTAAAATATCCTTTTTAGATAGACTTTCAGTCGCGTCCCTTTGCTTGATTGGTTTTATTTAAAAAGAGTAAACTAATATTTTTGTCCATGTGGTTTGTCCAAAACTATTACTTTAGTCCAATAGTTTCAAATTTGCAATTTTCATTTTTGTGGTTTCATTTCACTTGCAATTAAATCCGATCCTACTAACCTCGTTAAGTCTAGCCATATCAGCGTGCTGCTCTCACATGAGGTGCAGTTTTGTCCTTTTTTCCCAAATACACCTAGCCCATCACATAAGGGGGCTTGTGAATTAGGTCTAGGGTTTATTTAGGGAGAAAATTGACAAAACTGCCTCTTATGTGAGGAGCACACTGATGGGTTTAACGACCAGATTTAACGGGGTTAGTGGGATCAGGTTTAACTACAAGAGAAATGAAACTACAGGGACGGAAATCACAAATTTGAAACTATTAGACTAAAATTGTAGTTTTTGACAAACCATGTGGACGAAAACTGCAGTTTACTCATTAAAAAAATATGTTTCTTTACCATGAGAAACATTCATTTTTCACAATTTTTGCATGAATACTAATTCAAATAGTTTAAACTTTCAATCAAGGTTTGACTATACGCTCGTCAATGGCCTTAGCTTAGATATAAAATATGCACATAAGCTTTACATTTGAGAAGTAAAAAAAACTAACTAGATGGGAGGGTTACGGCTTCTAACGACTGAGCAAAAGCTTCACATTAATCGAGACGTCACAGTCGCGTTTTATGATGGTAGAGTAGTTCTTGGAAGGGGATTAGGACATGCACATTGAGAAAGAACGGAAAATTGTGAATTGAGAATTCACCTTCTCAAACCATACTAATTATAGGTTGTACCCGGGACCCGTCACGGACCATTATGCCAATTGGTGGCAGTCCGTCACCGAATTGATTTTGCAATATTACTAGCTAAGTGTTAGACTTTGGCTTATCATAAGATATTTATGCTTAGTGGATTGTGTACGTCTATCATAACGGTCAGTCACTATGCTAAGTCACTCACATGCATCAAAAACCAACTAATAATCGCCATCAGAGACGTGCTAGCATAATATTTTTTTTGGCTACGTAGCGGACCATTAAGGGTCTTGGTAGTGATCCACTACCACTTTGTTCTATAATTTAAATTTTAAACCATGGACTTTAGTCTATTGTTATTGCTTGATGGCCATCTTACTTCCAAAGTTTTTAAGTTAGCATAAAATTTTCAGCATGTTGCATACCCCTTTCTAGTATATCTTCGCCATTACATAATTCAACAACCTCTCGTTCATCGGAATCTTAATCAATTATATGCATGGTTTTCAGTCGCCCTGCAACAATTGTATCTCAAATTGCTATCGATTTACTGTCTTTCTCCGTTGTTGCACTTTTTCATTGATGGTCGTAGCCCATGGCCGGCTGGATAGTTATAGGAGCCCAATCCCTAGATTGAGGCCTCCATTATATTTAGGCCCCCATTTTTTTAAAAAAGTACTTATATATTACTATTATATGTTTTTTTTTATTTTGAGCATCTGCCTCTTTTATGTTAGATAAGTAATAAAATTATGGTTATGAAAATAAAAGAAAGTGTGATACTACGTCGGCTACGTCTTTAATTTGGGAAAATGATTCGACGATTGCATCTTTCAAAGATTGCATCTTTCCAAGATCAAACATTCAAATCAAATGGGCCTCATTATATGGTATATCTTCATTCTTTCATTGCTACTATATTTATTTCTTTATTCCTTTTCAATTTTGAGTGTGTTCAATTGTTTTTTTTTTTCAGTAGCTGCTTCATCTCGCTTGTGTTGGTCACAATTTTGCATATTTGGTATCATAACTTGCAAATCAGGTGGCTTAGTGGCTGATCTTTGGCTGTTGAGTGTCAACACATAATTCTGGCATTATTCTAAGTATCGGTTAGTACTCTAATTCAATCTGATTGCTTTAGTTGATTTGTGGATTGAATTATATTTTAGTCTTTAGGTAATAAGTAATTACTTGTATTGTATTCTTTATTTGGTAATTGATAATTGATTTGGCAAATCGAATTCGAAACGTTTTAGTTTATTATTGTTAGTCCCAAGTCTGGGTAAAGGAGAAGGGTTTATATCAAATCATTTTTTTAAAAAGGCCCAAACAGTTTAGTAAGCTTTAGGTCTTCAAAAACATTGAGCCGGCCTTGTCGTAGCCGCCATCACAAGACTAACACTGGCAAAGTCGAAAGCTTGCCGAAGTAGAAGTTCAACTTCTTGGAGAAGATGACAAGTTTATCGTGAAATGTGCTAGAATTATGTGCTACTTTGTAATGTGTTGACTTATAAAAGAGTAAAATGATTGTGGCTTTCCATTGAGAACATACAAGCAATAGTGCATCATATCCTGTCATAACTTCACAGTCAAGTGTGTTTGGACTAAAGCAGTACTAAGATAGGTGACCTCCAGGAAGCCCTCATTTTTTCTTTATATATATATATATATATGGGATGGATCTTGCGAGAAGTGATATTACAGCGAGAAGTCGAGAAGTAAAGGTATAACTCCATTAATGCCTAATTTCACTCCCTTTCATATGATGTTACATACATATATGTAGGTTGATTGTATTTAATTATGTCTTAATTACACATTCAAACATATCTACAAACATATAAATGTACCGAGCCACATTCAAACATATGTACCTAAACACATACATACACATATACAAATATACGTACACATATACAAACATACGTACCTACACACATACATATGCACCTACACATAAGAAATGGAGTGAAATTAGGGATTAATGGAGTTACATCTTCACTTCTCGCACTTCTTACTGTAAAAAAACTTCTGAAATGATCCAATACCTATATATATATATATATATATATATATACACACACATACTATATTAATATACATATAGAAAGCACAATATAGTAATTTCATCAAAAACTCTTAATTTTAAGAGGTACAAGTGGTTAATGTTAATGTACAACGTGATAAAGCATACATTGAGAAACCCAATGAAATTTTGAAATCCTTCCCATATCTGCTTACTTCTTCTTCTTCTTCTTCTTCTTCTTCTTCTTCTTCTTCTGTAAGCTAAGCATTTTCAAAATTCAGATCCAGACAACAATTACCTCTTTTCTCTCAAATGGCGAGAGATGCAAACGGTTGTGCGTCGTCTCTCTTGATGCAGATTGAAGTGGAAACCTAAAACAATCGAACGATTTGTTTCCTCTGGTGAGTAATAGTTCATAGGTAATTGCTATTGAATATGGTGGAACCTTTGAAGAAATTCAGTAAAGAAATTGAGCTTACTTCTGAATGACATTATAATAAAAAGAGTTAATTACACTAAAACCACTAGCAATGTATTATATACTCCCTGTTATCGAGTTGCATACACTGATTGATATAACTCTTGGACAAATTCCACTCTATGCCAGAGCTAGAAAATTTGTGTAATTATCTTCGAGTTTGTTGAAATTGTAGTGCATAAAGGAAATTGTAAATCAAACGAAAAAGATGTGATGGATCACCACCCCGAGGGATGGTTAGCTCCGGTTATGTCATTGTTGGATGACGGTTAAGACCCGACCCTCCTAAAATCACACCAACTCAAGAGATGTAAGAAACATACCCTTATACCTCTTCCTAAGAACACCCATATGACACATACCGAATGTGTGCAAGAAATTAAGTAAAATGTGTGTGTATAAAGTTGTGAATTAGTATATTGGACACCCCTAAATGACATGGTGTACTTGGTAGCTACCAACCGATCCAGGGTAAAAGGAGCACATAAATAATAGTTCATCAAACGCTACAACCTTGTACATAGTAGACCGAGTGACTTTGTGTTGATGCACTCCGAGTTTTGACACCAAATTTTAGGCACGCAGAATGAAAATCATTTCAACCTTAATGTTTACTCCGTATTTCATTTCTACGTCACCCTCGTAATATCTAACGTTTAAGGAAGTAGGATCCGGGCATTGAATAACTCAGAATTCATTCCCCAAGTTTAGAAGATGATGAATATGGATAAATGATACTTGAAAGGTAAAATTCAACAAATAACACTTACAGGTACATGTTTTCTAAATCTCCACTAACAGATCGTTAACGTATATATACTAAACCACATTGCCTCATCACCCATGATGGTCCGCCTACCTTGGACCACTCACGCTCTCTTTTTTGTTATACACATCTTATCATTCGGTTACAGTTTGTGAGGAAGGATTAGAGGGTCACTACCATTGATAGTGACAGTCGTGATGTTTATTATAGCCGATCCCACTTGAGCGAAGCTCTGCTCCGAACGGAGGCTCTATACCGATACAAAGTTCTATATCGGTCGAGACTCTGCCAATTTCGGGAGCGCTTAACATCCCACGCCTTCATCCAACATAGTTATGCCTAAATCAATCCAACTCTCTTAGAAACTAGGAAAGTCGTTCATCTCAAGCCTAACAACAAAATCTGTCCTATCCCGTATTTTGTTATGCCTACAGAGATGTATACTAAACCATAAGAAACGCATCACCTCGGATGAATTATGTGTTTATGAACTCAACTCCAAAGTTAAATGTGTACAGGGCCTACAGGCTGAGGTAATTCAAGGATGGCTGACCTTTGAGAAGTTTTCATCCGGACAATCAAAAGCGAATCTATGAGCTTTTTCTTATGTACAAAGTAAACAATATTGGTTGATATTCGAGACTAAATATTGCTAACCCGCTGCTGATAAGTAGCATTTGAGCCCTGATTCCAACCACATAATTTGTTAACTGATGTTCACGCACTATTATAGCGCATGCCCATCCTAGTTTCATTGAAAATCTAGCAAGTTCACACCTGTTCAATTAGGTTTAGTCTAGCCAGTATTTATCATGACATATGGAAGTTCACGCCAATAACAAATCTTATGATGCTTTTATTGCCCACAATATTATAAACTCCATGTTCCCTTTACCCTCAAATTTCATCATTGAAACTATAATTCATCCATCAACTCTAAACACCAGAAACAACAATAGACTCCTGCTGTGTTATGTTTGGTTTTATTTATAAAATAACCTAATGATAATGTTCTTGAATGCATCTAAGACATCATTCAAAATCCTGCATATGTGCATTATCGTGTTACTCCAAAATGCAACGTAAAAAACACCCGAGAGACCGAATCAGAATTACATGAGCATGATTTTCATCTCTTTTATTGACCCGAAAACCTCTTTCAAGAAACATAAATTAGTGCCACTCTACCAAAGAACGATGCCTAGTGTTTTGAGCCTCGTCTTAATATAAATATATATTTGTATTTCACGGGCGTGTTTATTTCTGCTGGCTGTAACGTTTTAACGCATAAACATCAACAATGCCAGGAGGGAAAACTGGATCAATTGAGCCTCTAACAGCAACTTTAGCTACAGCTTTAACATCCACAGGCGGAGTCAACACTGGTCCAACTATAGGGACCTGAGTCAACGGCTTTGCGTATTGCATAACCTGCATTGTTCATAACAACAATTATTTTCAAAGGTTTCGGTTAAAGATGCCAACTTTGACCTGTTCACTTACAAACGGGTCAATTTGGACTTCTTGTTATCTAAAATGATCGTATAAAAACGTAACAGGAGACAATTCTCATAACAATATTCAATATTAATTAAAAATGGTGAAAAAACTATATGTGGGTCAAACCTAAGTTGACTGGTCCGTTAGAAGTAGAAGTCATATATTAAACGTACCATCTCTAGTGGAGAACCGATTACACCAAGAGGTACTTTCATGCTGCCAACTCGACGAGTTCCATAAATGAAACCAGGCCTCAAAATCACATCTAAAATTAAAAGATACATGTTATTGTGAATTTAGACGACTAGAGATTAAAATTATCAGTGAAAAAACAAAGTTCTGTTTAGAAAATAAGTGCATATTATAGTAAAAGGCGATACAAAACTCACGTCCATGTGGAAACTTTGTCAGCAACTCTGTTTCAGTAGCTCTCTGCATTATACATATTTCTAGGTGATTATAGGAAATTATTAAAAGGATAGCATTCTGTAAATAAAAGTATAAAACTAGAAATTTGGTTTAAACAGACATTCACATTTGGCTACAAATTAACTACTTTTGATTTCGAGAATGAAAGAATCAATGCTTGCATATGGTCAAAAAGTACCTTTCCATCATAATATCCTTGTATCAAGTAATTAATCACGCCGAAGTCAGCCGCAGATATGTAGACAAATCTTTTAATCCCTATAGACGTAATGAAGAATAGATTACAACTAAATTAAGGTTCAAGAACCTTTAAAGTTTAAACATTAGAAGCACAGATCTTTTTAAGAATTTTATTTTGTGTGCCATCAGGGTTTATCATTTACTACTAAGGGTGTAAACAAGCTAAGCCGAGCTACTCGAGATCAGCTCAAAATAAGCCGAGCTTAAACACACACACACACATATACTGATATACATATACATAAACACATACATAATCATTTTTATTTTGTATAATAAATATATAACATATCATTCTATACATAAGTATGATAAAAGTAATTGTTGTATCTGTGTATAAATAAAATAACCAATATTTAATAAATAGTAACCGAGCTTTAGACATAGAGCTCGAGCTCTCTTAGATAACACGAGACGAGCTCGGGAATTCGGGATCGACTCGTTACTAATTGCTAAATGAGTAATAGCATAGAAAACAATAAAACAAAAGGAAAGCACAATTGAATTCAGCTAAAACCTTTTTCAGCTGCAGCTCTAACAGCATTGATGTTTGCAGTTCCATTGATCTTGTCCATGTGCGCATTGGAACCAAAACCACCGACACATGAGATCTGAAAGATTTAAGCAGAAAATCAAGACTATTTTTGTAAAATCTATATTAAATAAATAAACAAATAGCAGTGCCAGCTATCAATTATCTAATAGAAGTTATGTTTTCTTCTATTTTAGTAAAACCAATTATAAGACTATTGATGCTTACTTATATTTTTTAAGCTATAAAATAAGAACTTATATTAAATTAGAAACATTTAGGAGGAAATAGAGACAACACGTACAACAGAAGTGACTCCATCGAGTGCATCCTTCCATGAGTCACCTGACAGCAAGTCCCCTGTCATCACACAAAGCAAAAGATTAGTCATTTTGCATAAATAAAACAAAATTATTTTATGTCATCATAGACCCGATACTGCTTCTAAATTCAAATTGTTGGGCAAACAATATACTTTGCTTTAATTACGCAATGCGCCCACTAAATACAAAAAAAAAAAATCATATTGAGGACTTGTCTTGTTACATTCAATAAATTCTCTTATCTTGATTGTCATGTAATCAGTTGTTAAACTTATCTGCACCTATTTAGGTCTTTCATCATTTAAGCTCATATAAACTTAAAAGTTGTATATAATACCTTTACGCCAATCCACTTTGTTAGCCCATGATTCTTGGATAGATGACTTGCCGGATCTGCCACATAAAGATTAGAAAATTCAGCAGCATATAAAACCAACACATGAAAGATAGCATATTCAAAGCTAAAGATAACATATTCAAAGCTAGTTAAGTAGATCTTTTATTGTTAAATATCTAGGGTTTGGGCTCATATACTACAGCAACAATAAGATCAATTCAATGTAAAATTTTCTACTATTTTTATTAATGCGAACGTGATCAATCCACATAAGTCACAAGTTACAACAAAAGTATAAGTATCATAATTTAAAGCATATCATAGATCATAAGGGTGATACTTTTAACTCAAAGAAAATCATTTAAAGATGATGTAAAAAAATAAAAGATGATTACCTGCTAACGCTCGCAACTGACAAGCCGCGATCCAATGCTTCTTTGCATATGTGTGAGCCAACAAACCCATTTCCACCAAGAATAAGTAACTGATTACAGAAAAAAAAAATAGATAAATATATGCTTATTCATATATACACATGCAAACATGAAAACATCAATACATATGCAATCCAGTGTTTTAACAAAACGATTCACCCATCCCCTAAAAGATCCAACAATTTCAGCTCTAAATTTTTCATACTATCCCAAGAATGCAATATTTCCAGTTTGCCAAACTAGTAGCCATATTTATATTACACTATGTGCTAATCAACATTGATTCTAGAACAATGGAATTAGCATTTGAATATGTAAAACCTTCTTTTTGATTGGGCATTGTGCACTCAAATATCAGTATATAAACATGATCCTCTCACAAAAGAAAAAAATTCAACATGTACATACACACATAACCTGAAAGTACCTTCTCTACTGCAGGAGGTGGAGTCTGTACTGTTTCAGCTTCCTCTACTTTAAGCGGTTGGTCAATCTTATTAGATTCCGTAGACAAAAACCTTCCTCTTCCAGTTGAACCAAATGCATTCCTTCAATTCCACAACAAATTCAAAACAAAATCATCATATTATTATAAGCACTACTACAAAACCTAAAATCACTCCATTCATTAAACAACCAGTTGCTTTCCTCCAATTAACACATATTACAACCACATTTAATTCAATTAGGTTTTTAGGTCAATTTGAGGCTCGATTTTGACAGACTTTTTAACTGTTGACACGACCCGAACCCAACACTATGAAAACCAGGTTTTGGGTCGACTAACACGACCCATTTAGAAAACGGGTCGAGTTCGAGTTGACCCGTTAACCCGTTTAAGTATTTTCCAATCCAATTTCAAAGATTTCTAATAAGGTTGACATCTTTAACACAAATAGCAATAGCAAATAGCAATAGCAATAGCAATAGCAATAGCAATAGCAATAGCAATAGCAATAGCAATAATAATAATAATAATAATAATAATAATAATAATAATAATAATAATAATAATAATAATATGGGTCGGGTTCAAGTTGCACATTTCAACCACCCGCCTACCAGACACGATGAAAACCAGGACACATTTAAAAAACGGGTCGGGTTCGAGTTGACCCATAATCCAATTTCAAGATTCCTAACAGGGTTGAAAGAAATTATTAGCATGAATAATAATATGGGTCGGGTTCGAGTTGACCCGTTTAAGTATTTCCCAATCCGATTTCCAAGAAATCTAACAGGTTGAAATCTTTGACACGAATAATAATATGGGTCGGGTAAAAAATGAAGGAGTTGAGATGGGAAAACTTACAGTAATCGAGAAGGTGATGATCTGGAGTGAATTAAACGAGACATGATCGACTGATTGATTGATTGCTTGCTTTGCTTGAATTGAATCGAAGGGTTGGTTATTCGAAGAGGTGAAATGAAGGCAAGAAGAAGCGCAGGTTAGCAAAGTGTAGAATGGTGGTGACACGTATCATGTACACGTGGATTAATATTGGCCTGTAGCAGACACCCATCCAGAACACGCGAAAGAAAAGTGTATTTTTACAAATACTCAAATATGGTCCCTCAACTATCGTTAGTTCATTTGTAACTGCGTATAGAGGAGTAAAAAAAACATTGGTTTGGCTTATAAGCTTAACCGGGTTGATCAGCAATCAAAACTGGCTTGGGTTATACATAGGTTTAGACCATCCTCATTGTCGAACTCTCATTGGTTTAGAACACTGTTAAAAATTAAAAAAAAAAATCAATTAAAAGTAGACAAACGGCTCGTGATGGCAAACCATTTTGCAAACAAGATCACTTATCACATGTCATTCATTCTATGGTTCTTTTTTTTTCTTTTTTCTTTTAAACTAATTTATTTTAACATCAATATTGTTTTTTTCTAATATTTTATTAATCAAGTTATTTAAAAATTCTAAATCACTCTTGTTCAAATTGGTTACAAATCTATTAAATGGATTCGGTTCAGGTTTACAAATTGGTTCGGGGGAAATGGTTTATTGTCGAATAAGGTCGAGTAAAAAATTGCTTCACTGAATTCTACTATAAGGTCAAGTACATTTATTCGGTCAGTAAAACCTGAGCGTTAAAACCCATACGTTGGTAAAATATCATAAGTAAGCAACGAGGTTGGTAACATCCGAGTAGGGATGAGATCGGGACGGTACCGGTACCGGTCCCGAAAATCACGGATTTTTGGTACCGGTACCGGTATCGAAATATTCGATTCGGTACCGGTACCGGTACGAGACCTGTATTTAAGGTAAAATTTCGGAAAATTTCGAGAAATACCGGTCCCGGTACCGAAACTCAAAACGTTGGTACCGATGGTACCAAATCGGTACCGATACCGGTACCAGTCCCGAATTTGTCCATCCCTACATCCGAGGGTTGTTGGTCTCAAACTTATAAGCGGTGAGTCGACACAAGTAATCGTTTAATTATAGAATTTAAAACAAAAACAAAAGAAACCCAAAAAAACAAATCATTAAGGTGTCACGACCTGGCCCAACAAGGGCTTAGCGATCCCAAAACTCACAATTAATTTGATGATTATGATGATGATTGAAAACGCTCGTGTTTAACGACCTTTTTGTTTCAGTTTCAGTATCGTAACGAGCGTAACCCAACTTGCCACCGCAACGCTCGTAACAAACTTAACAAATATTAACCGAACCCCACATTGGTGCACCGCCGCAACACGATGAGTATGTTCGGGTAAGACAATAGTTTAATTTTAGTATATTAAATTGATTAGATAAGGACATGTATTTGGCAATTTAAAAAAATGAAAAAGTAAAAATGGTTAAGCGTAAATTAGAATTTGAAAACCCTAATTCCAAGGACATAAAATCCCCAAATTGTTGTGCGATTGGTGAACATGGAGCAAAAGCCCAATGACACTCGTGCTTCCGATCAAACACCACCGGCTAATACTCCTCGACCTTCCTCTAATTCCAGTCCAGGTAAACATTTATTCTTTGAATGAAGGAATTTGTTGTTAATATAGTCTGTTCAGTTCATTGCTTGCTACTTTCACTTTACTTTTTCTACTATTGCTTCTTCAATTGTTTAGTGGTGTTAAAGGTTTAGTGGTGTCATGGGACACACACCCTTTAGAGATAAATCTAGGAAATTATTATAGGGGACGGAAACTGATGTGAATGCTCTAACGCTCAAGTGTAAATATAATGCAATATGCAAAGGCAAACTCATCTGGTTCTGTTTTCTTAATGGCCTTCACAGTTGGCACTGCGGATATGCTCGATGACGTTTTTGGCGAGTCGCTAAACTTAGAAGACGCCCACCTGAACGAAGGCTTTCAAGAAGGCTATGAAACTGGGTTAGCCTCGGGACAAGATGATGGACGGCAAGTTGGCTTAAAAACCGGGTTCACAACCGGTGAGGAGTTAGGGTTTTACAGAGGCTGCATTGATGTCTGGAACTCTGTGATTCGAGTTGAGCCAACTTGCTTCTCCGCTAGAGTTCAAAAGAACATCAAAGAGATGGATGAGTTGGTGTCCAAGTATCCAGTTCTGGAGCCAGAAAACGAGTCTGTAACGGATATTATGGGGTCATTAAGGTTAAAGTTTCGGGCTATATGTGCAACATTGAATGTGAAATTGGAGTACAGCGGCTACCCAAAAGCCTCGGACCCGAATGAGATTCAGTTCTGAGGTCGTAACAAGTTGGCTCAGTTTTTATGTTTTAGTATCGTATTAGTGAGTTAAGCGGTTGATAGTTGTTGTTAGCCGGGTTGTATGAATCTCTATTTTTTAGACATGTTCAATACATAACTAGTTTTAATAGAAAATGATAAAACACTTCTGTAGACTTCTATCCGGCTATGTAACCATTTATTCAAGTTATATGCTTAATCGGACCTCATTCTGTCATTCATTGTTCAAGAGAGTGTGATGGAATATGTTAGATTTTAATGGCGAATTGCATTAACGATCCAAATAGTAAACCGGTAAGATGGCTGTATGACTACCAGTCAGGTTATGAAAGCATTACAAAGTATGATTATTTCAAATAGTTATAATCTTGTTTGTCACTTTATGTTTTTATTTGAGGCAATAGTTAGAATTTACTTGAGTATTTCTTAAAACAATGCGTAGAAGTAAGTTGTTATGTGCATAAGTTATTCACATAAAACGAAGAAACGGAAGACATATTTCAAAATATATATATAAAGAAAATGAACTACAAAGTTTGCATAGAAAATAAAATAAAATTTTAGAGATGAAGATAAATATCGAATGTTAAGTGTATTGTGTCTTGTACAAGTGGCAAGAGTCCCTATAAACAACATTTCCTGAATTGTAGTTTGATTTATTGAAGTGCTTCAAAATAACTACATTACCACTAAACATTTTAATACAAACTAATGATTTAAAATAAAATAGGTTCAAACAACTAAACTGAACACGTAAACTGTCAAACCGTTAAAACCAGCTGGCTTGGTTTGTCGTTTTCCAGAAACATAGTCAGCGGTTCAACTCACTTGCTCTTTCATTTCTTTACAAAATTATTCATTTAATTTCTAGATAAAAGATCATCCAAATTGAAAAACTTCAGTAAACAATATCTCTAAACAGATAGATAAAAGGCTTTCATCAACTTTATGTTTAGAAACAGCAAAATATAATCAAACAAGATGAACATTTCATTCTATTATTGTTATATACAATATACCAAACAGCACGCACAAATTACATCGATTCAGTTTATACCGTCAGTTTTCGCCTTTGGAAAACAAACACTGAGCCTCGAGAACCCTTCCCTAACCTTAAGTTATCATCGATATATGTAATCTCGAGCTGCACTTCACTCTCACCACCAAACTGAAACTCTACTGAGCCTAGCTTAAGTTGTGGTGGCTCAAACACCACCTTAATCCATTTCTCGTCTAGAACTATCAATTTTCCTACAAAACAGAAAAAAGAGGAAAACTGGTCAGTGAATATGTTGAATAATCTAATCGTTAACATTGTGAATATAAGGAACTTAAGATATACTGTTTGGTTGCATAACTTGTGATCATATTCCTGAGTAGTTTAAGGCTGACAAAACCCGATGAGTCGGTTAATGGGTTTTGACCAAAGTGGGCTCCGGTTGAAACAGGTCATTTTATAGAAGTGCAGAACTGAAGTCGTTTTTAATAACAAAAGATTTCGTGCTGTTGTGGTGGATCTGATTAAGGATGATGCTTGCATGTGGTTAAAGTCTAGACCGATACTGTTGTAATCATCCCCCCCCCCCCTTTTTTTGTATGTTTTAGCTTGTTTCTGTTGTTCAGTTTTGGGCTTCATTAGGGGTGGTCCTAGTTTGAGCCTTTCCCTCTCGGGCCTTGTTTATAATATATTGCCGTTTCAAAAAAGAAAAGTAAAACGGGTTTGCCTGTTATATTTCATATTTGTTTTTAGTAACTACAGTTTTCGTGCTCTACTTTTATACCAACTCGCATGTTCCGTCCTTAAACTCAGGAACTTATATAAATAATCCTTCATTTCAAAAGTTGCAAACATTATGTCCTTTCCAGTAACTTGTGTTAAAGATCCTGCTAACTTTTTACAAAACGACTATTTTATAACTAAAAGGAAAAATATGTAATTTTATCATTCTCTTCTTTTACTTTCTTTTATGTTCTTTTGTTTATTCATTTTATTTAATTTTAGTCATTTCACACCCTATTGGCAAAAAAACGTTAACGTCAGTTAAGGACGTAATATGTTACAACTTTTCAAAAAGAAGGAATTATGTAAATTCCTTAGTTAATGAGACAACCTGCAAACAAGTATATACCTAAACAACAAAAAGTATAATGTGCTACCGCTCATTTGTTCTTATTGCGACTACTAGGGAAATCGGCAATGGGTGGTGTTGACCCATTTGGGCCTGTTCTAAGTAAACTAGTTTCACACGAGTCATCCATTTAGACCCATTAGAAGAATCCCTTATGGCCCAAACTAACCCAGCTAGCTATAATAACCGCCCAAAATCAGGTGTTTGGGCAGGTTTTGCATTTTATGATAATTTTTTATTTTAAAGACGGAGTAAACATACCTTTCAAGGAAACTTCTCCATCAAGGAAACCAAGTGCAGAAAAAGACACTTTGTTTCTCACAATATCAGGAGCTTCAACAACTTGAATCATTTCATTTGTTTTGAATATAAGGCGTCCGAATCCACTCCTAAAACCGCCTCCAGGTGATGTAGGATTTGAACAATACACCACATCCCATTCTGTATGCAAAGTCATGAGTTGGCCAAGATTTCAGAATAATCATAAAAACAGCTATAACTGAAATTTAAAAACGGATCACATTAACAGTGTACCTCCAAAAATCAGAGGGCATGTTACAGGTGAATCTATACAATATTTACTCAATTCGCTTGTTAATTCAGCTACTTGCAGGTGCTGTTCCTTTGTCAGTGTAACTCCTCGATCTGTTTGCGTGACCTAATTTAAATATACATACAACTACATTCATCATGTCAAAAATTGGAAGATTAACCACATCAATGATCTAGGGTTCCAAATAAGCTTTTAAACGAACCGAACGTTCGATGAACCGTTCATTTATTTTATAAACAAACGAACATGAACAAAAAACTTTGTTCATTGGGTTTAATTTATGCTCGTTCGTTTACGTTCATTCATGTTCGTTAGTTTATGCTTGTTTAAGTTTGTATGTTTACGTTTGTTGATATATTCATTTAAAAATGGTTTGGCCCGTTACAAGTTAGTTTAGGTATAACTGGTTTTAGCTTAGTTATGTTTGTTGGTCTATGTTAAGCTATGTCTATCCGCTTACGTTCATGAACCGTTCGCACATATATTAACGAACGAAGAACATGTTCATTTTCTTAACAAACGAACACGAATAAGAAAACCTTGTTCGTTTAAGTGTTAGGGTTCGATCGTTTGTTTGGTTAAAGTTAAACGAGCGAACACGAACATGCTCCATGGTGTTCGGTCAGTTTACAAGCCTAGTTCCAAAGGCATGATCGTTTTTAAGGAAGAAAACATTTTTGAACTCGTATCATTGCAGAGATGTGAATGTAAGCATATGAAATCTATTGATCTTGGTTGATTGTTTGATCTATGTGTGTTAGGTTTCATTGATTATATTCATGTTTGTGGACATGGAATCAATCTCGTGGTAACCATATCTTCAATAAGTTAGGTTTTGAGCAAATTGAATAATTTCATCGAGTTTGATCATAAGTTTTGGATTCAATTCAGCTCAGATATCACAAAAACCTAATTTATTTAAGCACAAAACCTAAAATCTGTTAAGTAGGCAAACTTAACTACTTGACTCATAGTCTCATACTCGTCCTAATTTGGCTTTTGTTGTTCGAATACTAAATCAATTTACGCAAATCACACGGCTTTGTTAAACACACAGTTTCTCAAGGGTTATTCTTCAATAATACTCCTACAGTAAACTTAGCAGTCTATTGTGATTCTGATTGAGCTTCATGTCACAACAATTACCGATCTGTTAGTGGCTATGGCAGTCCTAAGTCCTATCTCTTGGAAATCAAAGAATCAACAAACGGTTTCTCTTAATTCTGCGGAGGTTGACTAAGTATTAATTGAGTTACTACTGAACTAGCTTGGCTCACACGTTTGCTGAATCAACTTCAGGAATCCGATCCTATCTCCAATTCCTCTCAAGTCAAGCTGTTATTTACATTGTCAAAATGTTTGTCTTTCATGAACGTACACACCGTTTTAAACTCAATTTGTCAATTTGTACACAAAAATTTACAAAAACACCTCACTAATCTGTATCATACTCGTACTACTGAACACCTAGCCGACCCACATCGAAGTTTACTTTTCATTTTGGCTATTTTTGTACACATTAACAACGTTTTGCTTCCATTGCTATATGTCGGTTAGTTTGCTAATATTTAGTTAGTTCGATAAATAGCACAAAGAACGTATGAAAGATGTATACGTGTAAGGGTTGATTTTGTACATGTAGCACATTTTACAAACTTCATATTATGCTTAACGAACTAACTAATAACGTTAACGAATTTAACCAATATTAGAAAAAAAACTAATTGACTCGTGGCAATGGCAGTAAATGTTAACAAACACACGTATGCCTAAGATAATAAAAGCAAGCAAACCTTTGAGAAAATGGAAGCTGCAAGTTGATCGGGCCGGCGCTGTTAAGGCGATACATCCTGTGCCGGAAACGAAATAATATTTCGAGTGGCTCTGCAGTTGCGAGTTGGAATATTATGAATTCCACGAGGTGGTTGTTGTGGTAGTGAATATAGGCGAGTAACAGAGATTTGTTTAGTAGGTGAAAATGAAAGCACTGAGAAAGCAGCAGGAGAAGAAGCCATTGTTGTGTTGATATTATGGTTATGGTATACAACAACAACAACAACAACAACAATGGCAAATGGGTTTAGTTTAGGGTTTGTGTCTGTAGAAGAAGAGAAACATGTGGTGGGTGATGCCATTTGTGCTCAACTTATCAACCAATTAGAGGCTACAATTCTGCCATGTCATATCTAGTCTAGATGGAAAATTCATTTCTTTTCTACTAACAATTTTTTTTTATTTAACGATCAACTGTTTAACACTCTAACCATCTTATCATCCCATCGAAGTGAGAATGACTCATTTTCAATAACATAATCATAACTAAGTTAGAATCATTTACAATTTATATCGAACGATACAAAATTACGAATTCTTTTATGTTTACTCTTCTAAATCAAAAGCCTTCACTGTATTTTCATGACTTTATACATCAAGAACATTAAATATATCATACATTATTTTAAGTCATTAATGATGGGAAAAGTTTTACTCCGATAAAAGTAGATACGTGACCTTGAGTCACATCTACAGCCACAATCTAGCGACATAAGCGTATAAAGTCATACATTATCCACACATTTATTTAAACTCGCACGCTTAAAGTTAACAAACTCAATGATCGTTTTAATGATTTATTTACCAAAAAAAAGATACATAATTTTAAACAAGCAATCTCAAAAATAGCCAAGAATAATGTAGTGTTTAGTATGAAGTAATGAGAGGTAGAATGAAATGACTCATTCCAAATGAATGAAAGAAAACATGTTTGGTTACTATTCATTAATGGAATGAATCATTCCTAAGGAATGCAAACCCTTCCATATATAACATTTTTCATTCCTTAGCAAAATGTGGTTTTTCTTTCATTCCTTCTAGAATGAAATGGAAAATGATCAATAATAATAATAATAATGATAATGATAATGATGATGATGATAATAATAATTAATAATAAAAATAATTATTATTTTTGTTGTTATTATTACTTCTACTATTATTATTGCTATTTATCATCATCATTATTATTTTATTATAGTATAAATTTTATTATATTATAATTGTTATTATACTTTTATTACTATATCGCATTATCTTATAACCGTTTTATTAATTGATAAAAAATATTATGATTGAATAGTTTACTATTTAATTAAAATAAATAATAAAGTGATGATTCATTTCATTCCTATGTGATAACCAAACAAGACAATGGAATAGTAGTGATTCATTTCATTCATTTGTTCATTCCATTCCCTCGTTCATTCCATTACCCCATACCAAACAGATCCTAAGAAAGAAAAAAAAATTAGTAACCTTGCAAGTTCATTACATAAATAAAAGAGGCAATACTTAAATTTTAAAGAAAAAATAAATTTCAGAAATTAATATCTTTCTTATATCAAAGGATTGATTATTTTTCATCAAAACTATTTATTCCCAATCCAAATTCACTAAAGATGAAAGAAAAGAAACTACAATGTATAAGTTACAACATATTACAAATTACAACTCCACTTCACAACAATTAACTAATCTAACACATAATCAGATGAATTAGTTCAAATACAAATACAAATACAAACACAAACACAGAAACCCTAGCCTAAAACCAGCAACTAGAACTACAAACAACACAACAGTGTAAACCCTAAACCTTACAGTCTCACTGATTCTCAGTAAACCCTAAAAGTCATCTTCACTTGCCCCGGGCCCTCCCTCTTCTAGTGTTGTACTTTCTAGTTCTTGTCACGGGTAGTCGTTTAACAGACGGGCTATTGCCCACCTTAGTAGAAGTCGGGTCACTTGTGTTTGAGCTGCCCTGAGAGAGATTAATGACATCAGTCACTTCTGCACGTTCAGTAATTTTATCGGGATTGGCATCAACAAGAGTGACGTCATCACTCGTTTTATCATTTTTAACATCTGTTTCCTCTGCAATCTGTAAAGCAAAACATAGAAGAAAGATTCATGATCAGTAAATCATCCATTAATTATAATTATATAACTTTATTACTGAATTAGTCGATCAAAGGACTTGAAAACTTTTGAATAATACTTTGAGCGACTTTCAACCCACTCGATCTGTTTCATTTCTAGACAACCTAAAGTTTGACCCATTTAGAGATGAAATATAACCAGGCCTCTAAAGGAACCGAACGAACATGAACGGAACATGTTCGTGTTCGTTCGTTTAACTTTAATCGAACAAACGATTGAACATGAACAATTAAACGAACGTGATTTTCTTGTTTGTGTTCATTTGTTAGGAAAAAAATGAGTACGTGTTTGTTCGTTAACAACATAAACAAACGCTTCACGAACGAACATAACTGAGGAGAGATGAATGAACATAACTGAGTTAAAAAAAACCAACTAAAAGTAAATGTGAAACACAAAGTGTTGGGCCTAAAAACTTATTAAATTGGGGTAATTGTAATTAGCCAATAAAATTTAAATGAACATTTTAACAAACTTAAAACAAAAGAACGAGCATAAACGAATTAAATGAACGAATGTTCACGAACAAGACGTGTGTTCATGTTTGTTTGTTTAACCATATGAACACAAAACTTTATTCATGTTCGTTCACTTATTAAATGTTGTTCAACCGTTTTTCACAATAAAAAAACTATAAACTTCTAAACAATGATTACCGGATTTTGCTCCTCGATTGTTGGAAGAGAAAAGGTTTCAGTTGGTGCATCATCTTGAGTGTTCACATCTGAAAACCAAAACAAAATTAAAAAAACACAAAACTAAGAATACAGAAAGCCAACATATTTTTATATTTGACTAACAATCAAAAACTCAATAAACTATTAAACCATGTGATATGCCAAATATCTATCATCTAAAAAAATGAGACAAAATGACCAACCGTTTGAAACCAAGCTAGCAGTTTCGTTCTTGGTTTTTAGTGCTTCTAAAGATATATGCTCGCCTGGTTTCATAAGCTCTGTGACCTTGGAATGCAACCGTTGCATTTTATTTTGAATCTTCCAAGATGCATTTGAATGATTATCCATCTAAACATGTAATAAATAATTTAGCAGAATGTCAAATCAGATAAAGAGAAGTTGAAAGTTATACTAACATTCCCATGAACGCTATTGTCCAAGTTTGATTTTGAGCTTGTTCCGACCATGTTCTCTGAAATTATTTTTCTTGCTTCTGTGATGGTTTTGTCGATGATATCAGGATTCTCTGTTATAATTAACAAAATACAACATTATTTTATATTATATTAAAGAAAGAAAACGATGTTCAAATTAATGATTCCTGCTAAGAATCTTACTTGGTGCAGCATTGATTCCCTCTTTCATGGTACAATCTACAACTCGCGAATTGATAATCTCGATTAGTTTATCACGCTCTTCCCTGTTTTAACATGTTGAAAAAGTTATCTGTAAGTACAACTGAAACTTAATTTAGTATGAACCACAAAGTGTTGTAAAAAAAAGATTGTTACCTTGAAAAGTGTTCAAGCATAATTAGTTGTTCAATTAGATAAAAAATCTCACTCTTACCAGATGAACTGCCTTTATTCTGGTGAAATAAAATTACATATTAGATGAAATAATTGCATTCAAAGATCAAAAGTTTAAACAAAGAATCAGTGCATTAAATAGCCTCATAAATTCACATTGCCTAGAAAGAGTGCGCAAATGTGCAACGATTGCAAAGCTATAATTATATTACAATTGTAGTAATGTATACTAAGAATATCAAGTGTGCTCATCACTCATAATGTATGCGGGGTCCACACAAGTAATCGAGTTACATATTAAGGCGCCCATATATTTAAACTACTTTATAGGCCATCCAAGCATATATCTTGTTTCAATCATAGTACAGATAATTTCATACCAATTTAGCCAAAAACAAGTCACGATAAATGCCCTTGAAAATCCTAACAAGACATTAAAATCTCGACAAGGTGTCAGCATGTTATAGATTAAAAGTGTTGTATTTGTTTTCAAAAATTTTGGAGCATATTCGTCATTCAGCATGTTTTTTATGTCAAAATTGGTATAAATTAAACAAGATGCATAGTTTAAAATACTTAGTGCTTTAATGAAAAAAGTGCCCGAGAAATACAAAAATGGTAAAGATAGCTAATGATCATAAATCATTTTCATTCATTAACCGAGACAAATCGATTAAAAAAAACTATGAAAATACCTTAGTCAGCTCAGCATCACCATCAGGAAGGTTTGCATCAGGTACACATTCGTCTTCTATACCAACTTCTGTAATCAACAAAACCGAATTAACAAGAAGCAACTTTATACAAATAAACACCAATAACTATAACTAACAAAACCAAATAACAAAATCAACACTTTCATAGTCAAGTAACAAACAAGTAAACAGGAAAAAGGGAACCAACACCAACAGACACTAAACATTTGTCTTTTATGTGTACAGTTTCGGGTCAAATAATCGCTTTGACAAAAAGTCAAACGTTTGACTTAAATATGTACAAAGTCAACCCAATCAATTTCAAATCTTTTTTTCTTAATCCAACAATAATTCAACACCAACACAACAAGTAAACAGGAAAAATAGAACCAACACCAACAGACACTAAACATAAAACATTTGTCTTTTATTAGGCTGAGGGGTGTGGGGGGCTCTAATGGGGGCGCGAGTGGGGGCTCTAGCCAATAATATTGTGACGTGTGGCAGAGAGAGAAACTGGATAAGGGGGGTGTTGGAGCCCCCGCTGGAGCCCCTGGCCCTGGTGTGGAGGGGCTTCAGCAGGGGCTCCAGCGGATTTTTTTTTTATTTTTTTATAAATATATTCAAAAAACGTATTATTAAAAAAACTCATAAATTATTAAAAAAAAAAACACATTAATATCTAAAAATAAAATAAAAATTAAAGTACTAAAAAAACATTATTCTTATTCTTCGGCTTGGTCTTCTTCGATCAACCTCTTTCGGATACGTTCCTTTTGCTTTTCCATCAGCATTTGATCGACCGGATTTAGGTTACTGAAGTCTCTTGTAAGGAAGTCCAAATCTCTCATTCGACTTTTTTCCTTTTTGTCATTAAAGACCACCTCCATGGTTTTGTTGAATTTATTGAGGGATTCAACAAGATCGACGATGTTTACGGCTCCCCCCTCAGCCGGTTTTTTCCCCTTGGCGTCCCTTCCCAATGGCCGCCTCCTCGGCGGTGAAGACGTTTCCTCCCTCGCAATGTTTAGGTCGAATCCAACGCGGCAATCCGACCCGGCGGAAGTGCTATACGCTCCAGACGAACTAGTTTTAGTCCGTTTCGGCCCTACTTCCGCATCATGGTCCGGCGCCACAAGCTCAACCCACTTGGAACACCTTTTCAACCTCTCCCACAACTTTAAATCGTCCCACGTCTTCACCGTCCCATACCTCCGCAAACACTCCTGCCTCCACTATTCGACAGTGAAATTGTAAACCGCCAAATCATCACTGCCACTTGGTCTCATACGACCGGCGTTCCTGTTGAAAAGATTAGTAAACAAGCCGACAAATTTTCTGATTTCGGACCACCGACCCGAAATCATATCGGCGTTTCGCTCTGTACTCCCAACGAGCGTATAGAACGTCTCCCTAACCTTTGTCCAAAAAACCTTGCTTTTTTGGTAGTCGGCTGCAAAATGAATAATTAAATTAAATTTCCAGTTAACTTTTTTATTTAACTTTTTTATTAAAAATCATTTTTAAAAACGTTAAAACAATTACCGCAACGCCGATCCTCAGAAATGACTATCCAAGCCCGACACAAGGCTTCCTTCTCATCCGATGACCACGAAGTGGTTTTCCGTTTCGTCCTCGGAGTCGAAGCCGGTCCCGGCCCGTCCGTTGCAAGTTGTTTTTTCCGGTGGACGCGTCTTCTTGCTCCCGTAGCATCACCGTGTGATTCTTGTGTCTCTGGAATAACAAAGTTAGGAGACGGTTGTATGTTGGATGGTTGAAAGCCGGATGTTTCTTGCGGCCCCGAATAAAACATCGGTTGGTCTGGTGACGACCATAAATCGTCGTCAATATAATCTGAATCTAGGTTTGGGTACCAATTTCCAGACATTTTTGGGTATTATATAGGAGTTTGGGATATTATATAAGAGTTTGTAAGGTGAAATTGTGTTTTGATATGGTTGAAATGGGAGTAATTTGGGGTATTATATAGAGGTATTAAGGTTTTTTTTTAAAAAAATTCGGAGCTCAACGGCTCTTTCTCGCGAGCTCAACGGCTCTTTCTCTCTCTTCTCCCGCGACCACACTCACGCCTGCCTGGGGGCTCGCGCTCGCGCCCCGTTCGCGCCCCGGTTCGCGCCCCGGTGGTGTGGGGTTAGCGCCTGGGGGCGCGAGCGGAGGGGCTCTCGCGCCCAGGTTAGCGCCCCACACCCCTCAGCCTTAAGTACAGTTTTGGGTCAAATAATTGCTTTGACAAATAGTTAACCATCTGACTTAAATGAGTACAAACTACAAAGTCAACCCAATCAATTCCAAATCTTTTTTCAACATAATACCAAGAACCCACAAATCTTCACTTCCTCAATTTCACCCCCACAAAACTTTAAAAACCCATTTCAACTTCCATGACATTAACAAACCCTAATCCCAAATTCTCCCTCAAAACACAATAAAACCCAAAACCCACGTCACAAAACACTCAACCCACATGCAATTGCCCATACCAACCCTCAATTCACACTCAAACACTCTCACAAAAAAAAGCCCTAATTTTGAACAGTTTAGAACAAAAACCTGAATCGGAATCAGTTTCTGAAGACACCCCATTTGAGCCCCAAGTTTTGGGGTTCCAAATAGAGGAAATAAGTTTAGTTGCACCGCCAGCGACGAATTTGGCCGGAAAAAGAAGTCCGTTACGCCAATTGGAGGGTTCCGGTCGGTCGTACGGAGTGGTTCTGTGGGAAATTGTTTTTTGTTTTAATATTTTACCGCCGGATCTGGCTCCGGCGGTGTCTGCGGCGGCGGGAAGACCGGAATCCATGGTGGGAATTGGAAGGGAAGAGATGTGAATCGGCGTTTGGTGGTGGTGGTTATTGTGTGGGAGTTGCTGATAATAATAATAAAATGGTTTTATTTTGTCATAAATAGTTTTAGAAAATGCATGACATGTGTTACATTTAATTACACATGAATTGGATTGGGGGTGATATATCCGTATTTGATAACCAAAAATGGATATATCAAGTACTTGTGAATTCTTCTTTTTATGTATTTTTTTTTAGTTTTTGGACGGTAAGAATAGAATTATATTAAAGATGGCGTAAACGCCTCCGGTGAGAAACTGAAAAAAGGTTATAGTTTCTGAAAATAAGAAACAACAATGAAGAATATCAGGTGCAACCCTAAGCTATAATAAGGAAAAAAAACAATCTATATAGAAAAAATAGTCATGTTGACCATGTGTTTTCCGTTTCTAGTCATGGTTTTCATAAATTGTTCAAAATGAACGCTCAAGAACCGTTGAATTGAAGTTTATTAGATAGTTGCCGACATAATAGATATGCTACCTGACGAAGCTCATGGACTAGTAAAATAAAAGCAAAAGTTGTCATATTTTTGTGTGTCCAAGCAATCAAATTACCAGTGTATATGGAGACAAAAACCTAGCTCTAACAAGCTTAATAAATTATATATTTATATAACATATTTATTACACCCCAGAGTTTGAAGGAAAAGAGGACGAACATTATAACAATAATGAAAATCAGTAAACATATAATGAAAACCCTTGATATGTTGATGTTGTGTCGGGTTATCGGACTTGTAGACGACACTAATATTATCATAGTGGACAATGGATACATAAAGTAAAGGACAATGAAGCTTAACTTTAGATTGTTGATCCAACATCTCTTGCCAACGGCGTTAGCAATTCACGATAATCTACTTTAACACTGGAACAAGATACAACAACTTGGCACTTAGAAAACCAAGACAATGCATTATCTCGCAATTCACAAGAAAACGTAATACCCAGAGGTGGATCGATGGGTATCCGGACAACCTCTCTAATCGATGCCTGAATAGGCTATAAGATGTTAAGTGTCGGATACAAACAATTGAAGCCCACGATATAAAGTTCCTTTGATGTAACGAAGAATGTGCTTGAGGCATTAAAGTTTGTATGGATCGACATGTATGGACAAGCCTTTTAAACTACATATGTTACATCTTATCGAGCAAATGTGAAGTATTGTAATGTAACAAACAAACTTCAATATAACAAGGGGTCCTCAACTAATGGACCCATGGGACCAACTTTAGAGTTGTCAACAGGATTATTGACCAACTTATAGCTAGGCATTTTTGGACGATCTATAACGTCTTAAGTGTACCAAGTTTGAGAGAGAAACATTCATTCTTTGTCGCGAGTAACTACAATTAGAGATGGTAATTAGTTGGGTTTTGGTCCAATACGCAGTTGTAAAATCACATCTCTGACCCGATCTTGTATATTTCGAGTATCATCCATACTCAAGAGTATCGGGTATACCCGTTAGTTTGTTAAAAGAAAAAAAATACCCCTTCAGGATTTTCAAGTATATTTTTTCTTTTCCATTTTTTTGTATTTGGATCAAATACACTTCAAAGTATTATAAATATTGACATAAAACAAGAGAAATTGGATTGAAATGAAGGAATTGACAACATATAGTGTTCACAAACCCAAAACCCTAAGGAAAAATGGATTTAACGTCCACGGTCACTAGATTTGGAGGTTTCCTTGAACAAGGCAGACCCAAGTTCTAGTTTCTCAAACCTATTTTTAATATATATTATTTTTCAAAAACAACTCCATTCTTTTTATTCAAAACCACAAATGCTATATTACATATATATTAATATAATTAGTATTGCTACAAAATTCATATTTAGACCCTAAAACAACTAGTAAACATTTATAAAAGTTAGTTTTCATCGAACTCAATAAATTGTTTATCTTCGTTCGTTTAATTATTATAACCTCACTCATAGTAAATTTTGGCCTAAGTCGGATGCTTTTTTTAGCTTACAATAAATTTATAACTTAATTGTTTTTAGTTAAATTGTTTAAATAAAATAGTTTATACAAAACCGTTAAAAAAAACAAGATGACGTTTTATTGATTTAGTAAGTTATAAACATAATTTTTTAAATGATATTTTCATATTAAAACGAACCAACGTTGAATGTAGTTTATTATTATATTATTATTATTATTTTATTTTTAAAATGTTTACAAACTACTAACAATTATGAATGTTATATTATATTTTTCTTTGTTGTCATTGTTTATATTTCTCAAATCATTTTCGTTTAGCTGCCCAAATCCCTAAATATATGAATCTTAGGTCCCTGTTTAATGTAGACTCTTATTTCGTTATTATTGAATTCTAGCATCTATACCTTGCTAGGATAACTTTTGGGATTTATTTAAAAAAGCACGCCTTAACATACTTTATTCAAGCTTATCTTAACAGTATTTGTTATTAATGTGAGTATTCATACCCCTTTTACACTTTCACATTTTGAGGATGTCATGCATTACCTATTATCAAACTCATTTTATTTCAAATATTGTTTTCAAGTTACATATTACAATTCAGTCTCATGTTTATGTGTAAATTACATAATTTATGTTTATGTCTCATTATATCCTTATTTGTGATTATTTGCTCATTTCAATGCATTGGCTCAAGTATATCTCAAACTCAAATTATATGATCATACCTTATTCATATACGGTTGGCTTTGTGCTAACGACAATGAATACACATCGATTTTTCATTTATCCATTTTAAATAATGGATACACATTTTTACTTAGTTCTTTTACGTATTCATAAATGCTCGTAATTGTGCTCAACATGTGAGTTGTGATTTTTCACTAGATATTTTCATGCATGCTACAAGTAGAGGTGCATAAATCGGGTTTTTTAAATACCCGATTTCGGGTATGGAACCTAGTTCGAGTATGATAGGGTATTGGAAATACTCGAGTCGGGTTCGTGTCCGGGTATCGCCTCTAAAAGTCATACCCTATGTATCAGGTTCGGGGTCGGGTATTCTAAAACCGGGTATTTGAATACCCTATTTCCGAGTATTGAAAAAAAAAAACCCTATTTTTGGGTGTTTTTTCCGGGTATAGATTGGATTTTTTTAAGGCGTTGCACTTTTTATGGGTATTTTTCGGGTATAAATCGGGTATTTGAAAACCCAGTTTCGGGTATTGGAAAAACTGGTTCCAGGTATAAAACCGGTTCCGGTTTTTGGGTATTAGCGAGTACAAATTGGATCTGGTTCGGGTACGGGTTTCGGTACCGAAATGCATACCATATTCTTACCCTACGGGTAGAGTCGGGATTAAAAAACCAGTTAAAAAAACCGGTTCAAGGTTTTTTTCGGTTCTGGTTTCGGGTTTTTTGTGCACCTCTAGCTACAGGTACACTTAGATGATCTTGATTCAAGCGAATATCATGTAGTTTATACCGATAGGTTATTTCAAATAACAAGACTTTATATTGTAGTCTTCATTTCATTACTTTATAACAAGTTTGATATACATGTGGTATGAATGGATAAATATAAATAAATATTTGTCACTATAATATTGTTACGAGCTTATGTGCAATCTGTACGTACCACTTTGGTGTATTCCGCTTAAGGTCATGTTACAATCTTCTTCAATAAATTAGTATATCATCCAAATCATCCACTCTGAATATCAAAGCCCAATATGAGTTTTGCCTCATATAGAGTTTCAATACTATTTAGTTCTTCGTATTTATTATCCCTAAAGACACGATACGACAATCTCCCGCTCTTTCTAATAACAATCTAACTATTGAAAACTATAGAATAATGAGTCAAACATAATGTCTTCTATGATAATTAAAAACTCATTTAAATAAATGCTATCACTAGAGTTATTCTAGATTCAGTTTTTCCTAAAACTAAACAAAATGACTCCTAAGATGCATGCATTCCTTCTAAATTCTAACTATAAGGTTAAATGGTATCCCAGAATACATCATAATGTACAATACCATGACCCATAAAGTTAAGGGCTTGCACATGGAAATAAATACCACTTTTTAGTACGTTACAAACTAAATTTTCAACTAATAGAATTTGATCCCATACGAATCAATTACAACTCTTAGAAGTATCAAAGGAAAATGAGTGTGTTGATCAACAATATATGTACAAAACAAGAAATGTCTGGCACTGAAAATGTAAGGCGGTCCCGGTGCCCTATTTTGGCGTTGGATTTACTCATAAACACAGTTCAAAATATCATAGTGAATTAAATCTTTTCGCGGAATATAACAACACCAAACATTCATTACAAAATATTAGAATCTTGTCTTTGAACCTTCAAATTGTCTTAACATAAAACGTCATAGATTTCCTTCATTAGATGTCAATCAGCTCAATCCATGCCATGTGCCTCCCTCAAGCCCAGCTCTTTCATCCTATTTGCATGCGTGCATACTAAAAGTTAGGGCTGAGCTTGGTTCGGTTCGGTTTTTGGGTGAAACTGAAACCGAAAATTCGGTTTTTTCATATATACAAACCGTTCGGTTTTGGTTTTTCGGTTTTTCGGTTTTCGGTATTTCGGTTTCGGTTCGGTTATATTCGGTTTTTTTTGTTTTGTTTTTTCGTTCTATTAATTGTTTTATGCGACTAGTTCCTACGTACAAAAATACATATTAACATTTACTATTCCTTTCACAAACTCTAATTTCTCTTACAAATCTATTGAAACAACAAACTCTAATTTGTTTCGGTCGTTGTCGCATATGGCTTAGTATAAATATATTAACAATCATTTAAATTATTTATTTTAATATTTTAAGTTAATCGGTTCGATTCGGTTTTTTTCAGTATTTTTGAAATGGGTAACCGAACCGAAACCGAAATTTCGGTTTTTCAGAAAAACCAAAAAAAAACCGTCGGTTAATGCTTCGGTTCGGTTTTTTTGGTTCGGTTTTTTCGGTTAATTCGGTTTCGGTTCGGTATTTTCGGTTTTCTGCTCACCCCTACTAAAAGTCAGCTACGTTGAGTGAGTTCTACTTAATCAGGCAACATACATTTCATACACATGCTTACCTATATGCATCCGAAGATACATATCATATACTTAACATGTTTACCTTCCTTTCATACATACATTCATACATCCCTTATTACATGCATACATCCTTTCATACTTTCATACTACATGCATAACTATTTTTACCATCTCAGATATTAGTAGTGTTTGGTTCCTTCTATCTCAGATATAATTAGGGTCTGGTCCCTTCCCTTTCAATCTCATATATTATTAGGGTCTGGTCCCTTCTATCTCGGATATTATTAGGGTCTGGTCCCTTCTATCTCGAATATTATAAGTGTCTGGTCCCTTCTTCCCATTCCATACAACCATAGATTCTTTTCCATACATGCATTAGTTATATATATACATATATTCATAAACATCTACTTATATACTCCTTACATTCTTTCATCATTTCAATATCATTCATATATCTTTCATAAAACATTCACATATCATACACTTACCACTTAAGGTAAGTGTATTAACTAACAATAGGATTATGCACACAGCCTCGAAAAACATAAACGAGAAAAGGGGCTAGAAACTCACCTGGATCCTGCTTCTTTCGAAATTTATGGTAACACCTCTTTTCAATTGAGCACGGCTAATTGTGTAACAAGGCACATAAGTTTAACTACTACTCCCGTGCTCTTACGTATCTATTCTATCCTCGGTCTTTCTTTCTAGGCTTTTATCATTTTCAAAAATTACCTTTAGTTATTACTTAATTACTTATTCTTAGCGTATACACCGTATAAGCCCATACTCGTCGTTTACGTACGTATTCTCCGTATACCTTTCTTTTATCTGGAAATTCACCTAAGCATGTTTATGTTTTTCGGCGTATAAGTTATCCCCAGCGTATAAATAATTTCCACGTATAAGTTAGCGCATAAGTTATTACGCATAAGTCGTATGTATAACTTATACTTTCATACATATGCGCTTCTACATATACGGTCATGCATACATATGCGTTATACATAAATACACGTCATACATACATATACATTATACATACATATACGTGATACATACATATACGACCATACTTATGCGCCGCCAAACATATGCGCCCATATAACATATACGGTGCATATGTTCATATATGATTATCCTTAACGCGTTTTTTGGGTTTTTCTTCGATTCCGGCGCCATTAGCCACCGATAACCACCATGGTTGGCCAGATTTTGATCGTTTATAACCCAGGTAGCTTCGGGGTGTCCAGATCCAAGCTAAGGTAGCCCTTAAGCTCGTTTTTAATTGATTAAACACCCGATTAACGCTAGATCTAGATTCAAACGGCTCATTCGGAATCATGGGATGTGGTGCCGGGTTCTATAATGTTGCGTCAGCCGGGATAAATGATTTCTATTAAGTTTCATGCAAAACCGACTTCGTTTACCCGTTCTTTTCATGAACCGAACACTACGTGTTTTACCCGAAACTAACCAACTACCCCATTTACTCACAAGTTCATTAATTTATCAATAACTGTGGCCCATTCTATCATCCTACCAGTTTTCATGTAAATTCGTACACGAAAAGCAAACCTTTTTAACAAAAACGTACCCTTGATGTTTATGTTCGAACCACTCGAATAGACCAAAACCATATCAAACGAACTCAGATTTGAGTGATTCAAGAGGCCACGGAACCGTCTAGCCCGATATAAAAATCCATTAGCTCGCTGTCATCGGAAAACGCTGCTATAGTTGCCGGAGAAGCTGAACAGTCGCCGAAATCTTCGTTTTTAAGCTGCTACGATTTTGATGATAAAAACTGGACTTCTCGACCTCTGATTGAAGATCTGGTCGGTGGAAATCTTCATTTATATTCCATGAACACTCAGTAAAAATTTGAGACCGATCCGACGGTTATGTTTCTAGTAATCTTCGTGTCTTTGTGGGTTGTTTTCTCATAAACGGGAATTTGGTAGAGAATGAGTTTGGAGGCTAGGATGAGTATGAATGAGATGGTGACTACATTTATAGGAAGAAGGTAGATTTTCATGTTTAACTTTTTATCTAATGATACTTATTCTCCTTATACAGTCTCGATAAAATAATACACTTGGGACCACCAAAATTTATTAATTAAAAGAGTTATTAATTAATCGATAAATTAATAATAATTAATTAATATTTTATTAATTTATAGTAGAATACTTAGTTTACAAACACCTTTCAAGCTTCCACTTAATTTATAGTAGAATACTTAGTTTACAAACACCTTCGTGATGCCGATGTCAGGCCAACACCATTGTATTCATTGTAGGCTAGGGTTTCGTGTAAACTAACTTTGATCAGATTCTATGTTTTGAACGATTATAAACTTGATTGAATGTTTTTTAATCTTGTTTTACATTGCAAATTGATTGTTTAAACAGTTTATGCTTTTAACTATCAAACTATGCATCACTTTTCTGGTTGCGTTCATCAACATTTAGGGTTATCTCTTATGTCATTGAACCAATAATCGTTAGTAATTGCATATAATTTATTTTAATACATTAAATTGTTAATTTCAGTTGTGTCAACAATTCGGTTAGGGTATCGTTTATCATCACAACCCAACTGTTAGGTTTAGTAATTATTGCGAAATGAATCTGTGATTAGTCGGTCATCACACACTACAAAAAAGTTGGCCTTAGGTAACCTTTATTTCACAAAAAAGTTGCATTAGGTGAAGTTGCATTAGATCTAGTGCAGCCTTTTTGTTAGAAAATGCAACTGTTTCTTTCAAATGCAACCCTTTAAAAGTGTTGTATTTGTAAGAAACAGTTGCGTTATCTAACAAAAAGGTTGCACTAGATCTAATGCAACTTCACCTAATGCAACCTTTTTTGTGAAATAAAGGTTGCCTTAGGCCAATTTTTTTGTAGTGACATTACCTGAACCAGAAGTGAATCATTTTCTCATAATTGTTTACAACTCTTAAGTTATAATCGTGTGTTCTTACAAATCAGTTTTTCTAAACCGCTTGATATCGACTGTTCGCATATTTTAATAATTAATTAGTATGAGTTTTACATGCATTTTCCATTGATTCCCTGTGGAGACAACCTTATTTACCCGTACTAGTTATACGTTTTTAAGTTAATAAAACACTTGTTTTTTTATTAGAGCACGAAATCTACATCAAAATGGCACCGCTTCTAGGGAATCAACGCCCAAAGTGCTAGTTTAGTTTAGTTTTTTATTCTTGTTTTTATTCTTGTTAGTTTTGTATGTCTCATGTGTGCATGCAACTCAAGATGACGTGGAGTTGGGTTTTTGACTCGCATGAAGGATATAAGGTCGTAGAGGACGATGAGTCAAACCATTCACATTCATATCATGAACCACCTTCATACAAACCTTAAAGCTATTACGAGTTTAATAACCAAAGGAACTTCAACCATCAGGGTCGCAACATGCAGTACCAAAATTACTCACCGCCTCCACTTGATGATCATGGTTATTATGAGTCAGCTGATGAGTATGATAGTCATGGGCCTGAGATACCAACATTTGTAAGTTATTAAGAAGAGGAGGATTGTTATCACCATGAATCCTCTCAACCATCATATGAGGATCATGAAGAGTATAACCATGATGACGTGAGCACTAAATTGGATGCTTTGATGATGTTGATGAAAGAGGTGACGAAGGAGAAAAAAACTACAAGGAAAGCCAATAAAGGTCACATACTGCCCAAGATAAGCTAATATGTCAATTATTTGAAGATGTGTCCCAAATTAAACAAGACTAGGAGCAATTGGCTAGTTGTATCGTGGTTACTAATGAAGTGATAAACGAAGCTCTTGATATTTTAGAGAATGAAGTTGAGGAGGAGTTTTTTTTAGAATAATACCACACCAACTCTGTCAATTATTGATGAGCCAAATGATGCGATTGTGGTTGTTGATGAGGATGTTGAGGGAGAGGGTCTAGACCTTTTGGAGTATATAGCTGAATGTGTTGACCGAGTTGAAGACAAAGTACATTTCAAGAAAAGGAACGTTGAGGTGAAGGATAGTGGGCAAAGTATTAAGAAATGGGTTCCTATTGGTTATACTGGCGTGTCCACCACAAAAAAGAAGGTATGGATACAACACCTCAACCATCGAGCATACACGAGAAACTCGGTGGGAAAATGCTTGGTTCGGCCCCAATAAATATTTGATGTTTTGAAGATAAGAAAGGGTGTGTGGGCTTGACGTGTTCGCTACCGAGCATATGTTGGAAATTCTAATGGTAAATGTGCATTCACACTGACTCGTAATTGTTTATCAGACATCTTGAACATGAAGGAAGAAGCAGAACCAAGGCGTGTCAACTGCCAATTTTTTAATAAGAAACTCAGCTGGTAAATGTTCCATTCGACCACCATAACTTCCAAATCAGGTAATGGTCTGACAGAAGACCTTAACAAAAACTTAGGGACCGGGAGGCAACCCGGATTTTTATTTTTCTGTTTGTGTTTTGTTTTATTTTTGTAGTTTGTTTAAGCGTTTTATTTCAAGCATACCATTGTAGAAAGTCAAGTGTGTACATGGAAAAGTCGGAGTTTGCAATGTTTCGGTAAAGAGTCATCTTGACATGAGTTGCAGCTACCCAAAGTGTGCTTATGCTTTGCAATGGTTAATCCAGGTACGTGTATATTTTGTTGTAATTACAACTTTGTGGTTGTAGTTTCCTAGAAACTCTCATGAGACCTCACTCGTCCACCCGGGATACCAGGGGGTTTAAAGGGCTTGTTGCATACGCTAAATGCAATCGTGATTCCTCCGAAAGTGAGTTAGGTCTTTTAACATTTTTACTCGATTAAAAAATTTAATTATTAAATTTATTTAACTCGCTTTGGTAATTAAAATTAACATTTTTGCAAACAGTTTAAAAGACTTATTCTAACGGTTGTGAGAAGCATGTTTCTACACGTTTGAGAGTTTGCAGATATTGTTGAGTGAGTTGAGGAGACATGTGCATCTAGGCCAGCACGAGTGCACACGAGTTACCTATTTTAGGTGATTTCATTTTCATATCTTTATTTGTTTTTCTAGTTAATTTGTAAAAAGTGTAATTATATAGTTTGATATGACCATCACATTAATCCCGATATTTAAAATTAATAAGTGCTAAATATTGGCCTCGTCCTCGATAATGTTATTTTAAATGCTAAATTTTAAGTATTGAGGACAATTTAAACCTTAAGTATGGGGAAGGGGGGAAATTGAAATGTTTGCCTTATAGTACCTTGATTGTGCGCATAAGCCGGAATTGTAACTTGTTAATTAATATTATTAATGCCAAGTAGAGGTCTTTGGTCATGGACATTTTTTAAGCTTCTCGAAAATCTTCCTATCAAATGTTTTTCAAAAAGGAAAATTAAAACAGACCATTTAGATTTGGATAACGTGTAGCATCTCGAAAATTTTGATCCCAAGATGTCAAGTATCCAAAATTAAGAACCAAAAATGAAAATTCTGATTTTCTTGACCCATCACGATACATGATGGATCTAAAAACCACCAATCGCGTATCGCAATGGGTATGTCACAAGATCCCAGGTTGGGCGGTGCCGCGATACGCGATCACCCATAACCAACACCTCATCGCTTACCGTAATGACGTGGTCTGAAAAGTTGTGACGAGTGTCACTCCACGTGGCACCACATGGCAAAGCTAGTTGGTGATGAGGCAGAGCTACTAGGGGGCATCGCGATACATAATGGACGTCCAAAACTCCATCGCGTACCGCGATGGAGTAAAATAATAATATATCTGCCACAGATCCATCGCGATACGCGATGGATCCATTGCAAGTCCCATAGCGTACGGCGATGGGTCAGTTAGATAGCCTCTTTAAATAGGGCAGTAAGCCTTCAATCTCTCCTCACACCTTCATGTATCTCTCTAAAATACTCTCTCACTACCTCGTAATATGTGCCCCAACCCGACAATATTGCCTCGTAAATCGTGCCCCCCCAACCGACGTCTTCTCGAAGTTTGTACCAATCAACATTCCACCTCAAAGTACGTGCACGGCCCGGTAGTCACCATACGTCTCCTCGATTGTGTGCTAAAGAAGTTGATCAAGAATACCTTGATATTCGTGTGTGTGCGGAAGTGCTGCCCAAGAATCTAGGTAATTACTAAGACAATGAAGGTAGGGGTTCTTCCTGAATAAAATATTATTATAAAATTAAATTGGCTTAGACCTGAGTTGAGAGTATACTCGGTACCTCGAAAGTATAAAACAAAGAAAGATACAATTTGATAAAGAATATTGCTAATAAAATGTTATTTAAAGTTTCTTAAATTAATAAAGTATACATTTCTTTGAGAAGAAGAAATGTAGTGTCTAAGATAAAAACTCGAACTAAAGGTTCGAACAAAGTTTAACAATGAAAAGATGATTTGAACTAAATGTTCGAGAAGAAAAGAAACTCGAGGTAAAAGAATATGCGAATAAGACTAAAGGTCTTAAGCTATATCGTTGATCTAGTAATAACAAATGGTTATACTCGTACTATAGGTACGAGATAACAAGAAAGAGGAACTCAATCAGTGAAGTGAAGCTGATAAAACAAAAGGTGAATACGCCTCAAAATTTTATAACTAAGTTTAATCGATTTAATTAAATTGATTACATGAGATTACGTATCTCTAAAACATTATGAACAAAATTAATCGTTGGCCCTGAGGCTTTCGTGTACGTTTGTCTAGATCTTTCATATGTGGTTAGACAGTAGGCACTCTGCGCCACACTTGGTTATGCCTCCGCCATGACGGGCCGGACCTAAGTAATGTCTGAGAAACGGTAATCACGTGTATACTGATGGTAGCTAAGTAATTTCGAACACTGCGGTGTTTGCTGAGCAGTTTCGAGTTGAGCTTAAGTTTATAAATTGTGATTTAGTTTTTAACTTGATTATTCCTAAGCCACGATGGGTCGCGACCCAAGTTATGTCTCGAGGGGTATTTAAGTAAATAAAATATTTTTGCGTCAACTTATTCACCAGCATGTGTTTATTTTCAAACTGTTTTTACTGGTAATGAAGAATATGTACTTGGGAACGAAGTAGCCATTAGGCGATCTGATGGCTCAGATAAATCTTTTTGATAAATATATGTAAATGGTGGTTTAACGAACAAGAAATCTTTTGTAAACTTTAAACGGGTATTTTTATAATCTCGTTTTTGAATATGTTGTTGGAAGTATTTCCAACTTAATAGGTCTGTCACGTGTAGGTGACCGGTTGGACCTATTGGGCCTATGAGATTCATTAATATGTAACGAGTTTATGGGGTTACAGTTAGGGTTTATTATATTTGGTAATGTCTTGACTAGCAAGTTAGGTTAGTCTGTCTAACCGGGTTATGGTTAGGCATTATAGAGAGTGAACATGATGTAGTCGAGTTAGGGTTCATCAAGAGTCAAACCGAGTTAGGGATTGAGAGTTGTAATCAGTTTTTTAAGTTAGATTTTCTAATTAATATAAACGAGAGTTAGTCGTTTAATTCGTGTGTGTTTGATTATCGATCCGGGACTTAAATTGATATAAAAGGGGTTACGCTTTTAGAGTTTACCGATCAAAGTTGTGATTGATAAGGGGGGAGACAGAACTTCAAAGCCGTGATTGACCAACGAGATTACGTTTTTGTTGTTGGATCTTGCTGTTGTTGAATTAATCACTAATTTAGTATCATCACTGCCATGGTTTAATTGTTGATGTTGACTTTTGATATCAACAAAATAATAATCACAAATAAGAAGTAACTTTGCAAAAGTTGGTGGCGGTTGCAACAAAATACTACTAGCTCTTCAAGATTAATTATATTGTTCCTAAGGAATTCGAAGAAAGAGGATAAAAGGTCACAAGTTGGGTTATCTTTATTTCTTTTCTTTTTGATTAAACAAGTTGGTTTAGCCACCCTTGTTAGCTAATTTATTTGGGTTGAACAAGGCGGTTCAATTCAAATTTCGTTTTATATGGGTTAAACAAGTTATGTTTTACCAAGGTATTGATTTAAACGATGTGCTCATGTTTTGATTTGGGAACAAAAGAAGATCAAGGAAGATTGTTGTTCGCTTGATTATATGACCGAGATCGCAGCCAAGGAGTGGATATGCGAGTTCATACGCCCGAGTGAATTGTCGGGGACAAGGTCACAGAGGTAGTCGAGTTCGGGAGAGACAAAAAACACATCTATGGATCAAGAAAAGTTTCGGGGAGATCAAGGCCAAAATGGCTGCGAAAACCGAGATGGTCAAGTTCATGGGCCAAATCAAACATGGAAAAGAGACTTGCTTGGATTTGAAGAGCACCCCCCTATTTCGAGTCAAAAATTAGGGGGTCATTGTTGGAAGTAATTTCCAACTTAATAGGCCTGTCACGCGTAGGTGACCGGTTGGACCTATTGGGCCTATGAGATTCATTAATATGTAACGGGTTTATGGGGTTACAATTAGGGTTTATTATATTTGGTAATGTCTTGACTAGCAAGTTATGTTAGTCTATATAAACCGGGTAATGGTTAGGCATTATAGAGAGTGAACATGATGTAGCCGAGTTAGGGTTCATCAAGAATCAAACCGAGTTAGGGTTTGAGAGTTGTAATCAGTTTTTTTAGTTAGATTTTCTAATTAATATAAATGAGAGTTAGTCGTTTAATTTGTGTGTGTTTGATTATCGATTAGGGACTTGATATATATATATATATATATATAAATACATTAATATTATATCCATGATATATTTCCGCTAATAAACCATAACTCTTATATATTTACAAAAAAGGTACAAACCGTGGGTCACACGCCTAGGTCGTAGGTCGGGGTGTGACATAACGAGTCATGGGGACGGATACACATGTTTCATATCGGCAACCTAATTCCTCTTGTGCGTGTGTGAGATTTGCTTTACATATAATACACATATAATATAAATATATATGCACATGTCATATGAGTGTCATTAAAGAGAGTAAGCGATATGTTCACGATATCTAGAACTTGGTTGTCACATGCATATCGAGATCTTAATACTACAACATGTATGGAGAAATAGGACAGTAGAAAACTCACTTTATATTGGCCTTACATAAAAAGATAATAAAAATAAAATAATACTCCTTACCCTACATTATCCCATAGGATCCAAGTTTGTGCATTTTCCTTTTCATTTAATAAGCCCACATTACAAGTCGTGTTTGCCTTGGCCTTTTATTACTTTTAACCTTGCGGATGAAATTTGGTACGTCAGGAGTTGTAGTTAAGTTGTTTGTCGAGCATAGTACACAATGCACGTATGTCTCAAATAAGTATTTGTATATATGAGTTGAATGTTAAAAAAATAATAAAAACTAAAAAATAAATATAAATGAAAAATCAAAGAAAAGTTCCAAAAGTAGTTAATGTTTAAGTCAGTTCAGTTGTAAATAGCAGTCAGTTGTACTTTTGATTGTTTGTATAGTGGAATAAATCGGGTTTTATCCACCATATGTCACTAAATAAATCTGTTTCTGCACCCTAACCTAAGCCACAACAAAACCTTAGTCCTATTCTTTATGCAATCGTTGGGTAATGGGTGGGATATGATTTGCTTCCAAGCTTATTACATTGTGTTGATACTTAGTATAGAGGGAAAAGAGATACTAACACATTTTTGTTGGTCCAGATATTAAATCGAGATGAAAGATATTATATTATGAGGGGTGTGAACATGTGCTCCTTAACCGGAAACAAAGTATACTCGTTTGGGCGGGTCCATAGTTTTAAAATGTATCATTAAATTATTTGGTGGGCTATCAATCTTGTAATGTCAGTTTTTGAGAATTGGGTATGACCTTATACCTTACTAGTATTAATAATGATAATTGATGAACCATTGATCGAGGTGTATGTGTTGCATGATAGTTTTCTTAAGAGAAATAAAATGGTAAGTGTGGGGATGTGATGGTCGGCTATAAATCATGTGTATATATGTGTTATTTCATGTATATTAATTTTTTATATATAGCGAACACGATTACTTTGAGTTCTTTTATAATTGCAAGTGTTCGGAGCTTAAACGAGCTAATTCATAACCACCTAGATGAAGATTAAGAGAGTATCAAGAAGGCGGAAGCATAGGGAAACATATATGGATGGTTAAGAAAGATTTAGGAATGGTTTGGATTAGAAACCCGAAGCTGAAGCGAAAACTAAACAAGACGTGTTACAAGGAAAGTGTCTTTTTAGTAAAACAGAGATATCTCAGCCTACAAAATTAGTTAAGAAACCCATAATATATGAATTTCGGGTTTCTTGATGAGACAAATCTGAATATGATGTTATGTTAGTTCTTGCGATGTAAACTGGGGGAGTAAAACGCTTCGCACGATGCGAAGCGATATCAAAACGGGAAAAAGAACCCTAACTTGATATAATTAGTTTTGAGCCCCTATTTCGACATATCCTTCATTCCAGAAATCAGAGAGAAGCCTTACAACTATTTTGCACCATCCTAAAGCTTCCGTTTCATCAGTTCATCGCATGATTTCATTCTTTCATCTAGTAAGCGAATTATTCGTGATGCCGATGTTAGACCAACACCATTGTATTCACTTTCGGTTAGGGTTCGTGTAAACTAAATTTGATCATATTCTATGTTTTGAATGATTATAAACTTTATTGAATGTTGTTGGAACCCGGTGTATCAATCCAATAACAATAACAGATCTCAGATCTGTGTTAATCTGATTAATACCTTAATATAGATCTAGCTCATAATTTACGTATGATTAAGTGTTATGTGTGTATATGTATTATTAGCTATATAATATTAAGATGAAGATCGAGAGAGTTTGGACAGGGTTTCGTTAATTAATTCTCCCAAAACTTAAATTAAACGTGAACAGTGTTCACTATATATAGAAGATAGGTCTGGTTCGCTAACATTCCCTAGCGAACCAGACACTACTTCGTTACATACATTAATAACTTAATTAGCTTAACGAATCACCCCCTGATTCGTTAACATCCCCTAACGAATCAGGAGGGAATAAACTTAAGTCTTAGTTCGCCACACAACCTTAGCGAACTAGACATTACATTTAGAGAACTAGAGAATAACTTAATTATTTATTACATTAAACATAAAACAAATACGTTAACGATAATTACAAAGACCCAAGACGCAAAACCGTGCACTAACAGACACCCCCTCGTCTTGAGCTCTTTGTCTTTAAGTCACTTGAAACGCTTGGACTGCCAGTCTCTGCAACTATGAATTCCATTTTCATGACAAACACGTACAACGCGTTGGAATTGCATAGCCAGGTCGTAGTCTTCATTGCACTCGATGAGAATCTGTTTCCTGTGTATCACGTCATTGTCTGTTTTAGATAAATTAACCAACCACATCAGGTCGATTATCTTGATAAGCTCAGTCTTCAATCCTTTACCAAGTACAATGACGGCCTCGCCAGTACGATTGTCATAGTACCAGCGGTTGAACGAGAGATGCATCTATTGGGGCGTCGTCTTCACAGGTACTTGCTTCATCGTCTTCGGCGGCTTTACCTTAAGAACAAGTTTCCTCCACCCAGTCCTTGGATCAATCTCGTCAATACGTTTGCATCTCGGGACCTGGGGCTTGAGGAACTTGAAGCCATGATTGACCTCAAACAGTAAGTGTTGATGAAACAACTCAGCTGTCCGGTAACCACCACGATTGATAAATGGACGACGCGCGAGGGTCGAACAACCCACCGCGGTAATGTTAGAACGTCCATTATCGTTTCGTAGTACTGGATCCCCTTCTCCCATTTAATTATACATACCTTAAGCTCGGAATTATATAGCCATGAGACAATATCACCATGTACCTTGGAAACAGTCTTGTAGGAGGTCACTTGGTTTTCTTTGACCCAAGCTGCAGCTACTTCTTTTCATTCCTGATCAACATATCTATATGCCTTGATAATCTTACCCGCCGCTTTGTAGCTGAACCACTTAGCAATATCATCATCGGATATGACTTCAAGTGATTTGAATACTGCATCACCTTCCTGTTTACCCTTGGATGCTCTTACCAACTCATCCTCAGCAACTTTAACCGTTTGTTCTTCAAATACCGGAGCACCTTGATCAACGTTTGTGTGTTGAAACAGGTCCGGATACTCCTCAGCAGTTACATCTTCCATCTCAACATCCTCGTCTTTATAAATAAAATCCGTATTCATTTGAATTGACGGATCATCTAATATACCTTCCTCATTCACCACCTCGAAGTCTGGCTTAGTCTCTAACACGGTCAACTGTTCGTCATTTAACCCAAGCAGTATGGAAATCTGCTCCCGTGTTAGAGACTTATCAACAAATTCACCAACCTCTATCTCATCCCTGTTCACCACGCTTTTAACCACCCCCAATCCATCCACAAATATCACAATGTTGGCTTCAATCATTTCAATTGGCTTAACAGCCGTTGAATCCTTAGACACAACAATCTGTTTATCCAAATCACCGCCACTTGTACCAGCACCGGAAGATGAGTCGTGCGCTTGTTTAGGCTCACCTCCTGCACCAGACTCGTCAAGATCTTGATCATCATTTTTGAGTTTCTTTAGGGCGTCTTCTTTGCAAGTCAACTGCAAGATTAACTTCTCTTGTTCCTTCATTTTCACCCCCTGAGACTCAACAATCGCACACAATGCTTTAGTCTCTTTTTGGCAAAAAGAAATATAACTCATCATCCGTCTTTGATTCTCCATGAGACGTTCCTGATTCTGACAGTCAACAGACATTTGGTTCTCATAAAGATGAAGAAGATTCAGCAGCATATCAGTCAGACGGTTTGGTGGCAAGTTGTACAGGGATGGATGAACAGGTTGAATCGGTCCTTGAGGCCGAGTGATTCTCATGAAAGATACATCACTGGGAGGAGGAGAAGGAGGAGGAGGAGGCCTCATAGACGGTGTTGGAGGGACGATGGACAATGTAGCAGGAGGCCTTGGTATTTCAGATAACACCATTTGTGGAATTAAACCAAGTCTTTCATGAGACACCAACGTCGTCGTCAATGTAAGCATCGGAGTGCTAGTATAGGCGGCACTACCGAGCGTTGAGGCGTTGATTGACGAGGTGGTGGCACACCAATAATTACCCCAGCCCAGCTGACACACGTCTCTTCTTTGATGGCTCTCCAGTTGCCAAAGCTTTCCCTTTTCTCTTCCGTTCTTGTTGAGCTGCAATGGTGGCAGCTAATGCAGCATTGACTGCATCTTGTTGCTCTTGTAGAGCAGCTTCACTAGCTCCACCATCACCATCATTCCCATCATCATTGTTCCCACCTTCTCCCCCTTTACGCTCAGAATCCGAGTCATCGTGGATCCAGCGTTCATTAGAAGGACATACATAATTAGGGTTAATAATATGACCAATCATTCTTTTATCCCGAGGCCTCTCCTTATGGTACACTTTCATTCGACGTACAGTGTCGGCCTTCATGTGTTCCAAAGGAAGCACATCATCCCTCAAAGCTTGATTAATTACCAAGTTTGGAATCAAATCTTGAATTATCAATTGTAGAAATCGGGGATACATTAAAAATTTCTCCGATTGAGTCGTTTGTTGAACTTGCTCTTTCAGATGATCGAAGACTAGCTCAGAATTAAATGGCTTGTTGAGGATAAGTGCAACAAAAGCCGATTGTATACTGCTTCTGCATTGGTCAAAACCCCCACGGCGACCACTCATACAATGAATCAAAATATGGAGAAGATACTTGTATGGTGGGCATAACCCATTCTTGTTCAACATAGAATCATCAATACCACCACCGTAACGTAGACGAGTAAACAATCCCTTGATCAGCTGCTTGTCAAATTCACTTGGATTGTCATCATTGTCATCAAAACGAAGTACACGACGAACCATTCCCACATCAATTGTAATAGCATTTCGATTAATCGTGGCTCGAATGTGGTTCTCTCCCTCAACATACACAGCAGTATTCCAAAACTGCCTGATAATGCTCAGATAAACTTTAGGTCTAGCAGTGATTGCATAATGTATTACTGAGCGTCTTAAGAATTCTAGCATGTCTCCAAACTCAGCAACATCAGCAACATCTTGATCAACGTAAGCACAGATTTTGTGTTTTGTGTTATATGGTAATAGAATAACATCCTCCTGCCGAACTTGAGATGGTTGCTCTTGCGGTGGTTGTTCTTGTTGCCCTTGATCAGCAACCGGTGGATCTTGATTTACTTGATTAGCCATTTTTACTGTAAGTATAAACGAATATAAGGAATGTGAAGATGTAATATACATTTAGCACATATATATCTATTTATTTATAAATGGTGTATTTAATTTCATTTGTTATGTGTAATTAATATATTTACGCGTTTAGACGGTTGGAATAATTTAGTTAATTCAAAATGTAATTAAATTTAAGTAAATAATTAAAAATAAATGTCATTCGTGTGATTATCACTCTGATTCGTTATTATCCAGTAACGAATTAAGTGATTTGCTATCATGTAAATAGGTTAACGAAGTAGACTTAGCAAATTACTATTTAAAAGGACGAACTAGAATCTAGTTCGTTATAATTTGACGAATCCACTTCTGACTCTTTAAATAACTTAATCGCTAATCTAATTCGTTTGAATTTTTAACGAATTGGACACCACAGAGTTCCAATTCGCTAAAGTTCACGAATGGTTAATAATTTAGACTTGATCTTTGACTCACACAGTCAAAGTCAAAATTAAGATGAACACCAAAGGTCAACAACATGAATCGAGCTTCAATTAATCCATAACAATCGTCGGATAACCGAAACATTATGTGTAGTCATCTCGGAAACCTATTACTGAACACATGGTGTTGAGATTGAGGCTCAAGACCAAGAACTAACTTAGATTAACCAGAGTATACAAAAACCCAAAACCATAAACGCTCAATCGACCCGGCAAACAGTAATCAAACTTCGATTAAAGTCTACCAAGGGTCTCGGAATCGCATTCCGATCACAAATGACTATACATCGACTATACAAACACCGTATAATATCCATTGATCAGGGTTTATCAAGCCGTGAAAACCCTTAGGACAAAATCACATAATTAGTCTAACAAACCAGTAGCATTTTTTACGTAATACACATAGATATGATCGTCTATACCTTAGCAACACAAAGATGTTCGTAAAAGATCGAAATTCGAAAGTCGAAAATCAGAGAAAAAATTTGAAAAATGTGACTTTAGGTGTAAGGAAGAAGATGAATAGTGAAAGGACGGTTCGTGTTTCTGTTTTATATAGCCTTACACGCTACCCAATGTACCCTATGTACGAATCAAGCGATTAGTTTGAATTCTGAGATAACGAATCAGGCAATTCGTTAACCCAATTCGTTATATCAGAATAGCGAACAAGACATGGATTGTATCTTGATTCGTTAAATATGTATAACGAAGTAGAAGTGATTCGTTACAGAGTGCGGAAGCGAATTAGGTGAGCAAACTAGAAATTAGTTCGCTAAAGAATCACCTAGTTAGTTATACATACTTAACGAATTAACTTTTAACGAATTAAAAATTTTATTTAATTTTAACTTAAATAAATAAATAAAATAAATAAAGAATAAATTAAATAACATCCAATAAATAAAAATTTTAACTTAAAATCTAGACAAAATAACCGAGGACCCTTTATCCCGATAATTAAATAATTTAAAGACGTTTCACTTTTACGAAACATAACTTAAATAATTATTAAATAATATATAAAGTAAGAAAGATAAAATATTTTTGGTATTTTGTAAAAAATTAAAGAATGTATTTACAAAGAAGTATCCGAACATTAAAAATAGACAATCTTTTTTTTTGTTTTTCTATGTTTTTCAAAAGTAATACATATTTTTGTATTTTTTGTTGAGTTTGAGCAGAGAATCATATTGACCAAAATGCCCTTCCATCACAGTTTTATATTTCAGCGATATTATGACTGGCGTTAAGTTGTTCATTGATATTGTTGTCCACTTAAATTTTATAACAAGCCTTCGAGCATTTTTGTGATATGATTTATGGTTCAATTAGCGCACAGAATATCAGAAACTATCAGCCCCTAATCTCGGTTCAAGCTTAATTTGATTTTTGCCAAATCACCCCAACTTGACTTAAACCATTATAATGTTGATCAAAATTTTTTAATACTAATTGAGAAATATTTGAGCAATGCATCAAGTTTCCTTTACTGTGAGTGAGTATGCACGAGTCCATCTGTAGGCTTACATACATTGTATCCCCTGGGGTTCGTTTCTTATTGGTATTGAGACGCACGCAAGGGAGGAACAATTGTATGACTAACAGCAGATTTTGATCAAGTCAGTAATTTAGATTGTACGGAGTACAGCAGTGATCAAGTTTAATGACTTTGGGTTTGCTCTAAAAGTGAGTGAAATATTCATGCTTATGAATACCCAGATGGTTAAGCCGCATAAAGACTCACAGTGTCCAGAATCTTAACGCTTGTTATTTGCTTTATTATATTTTGGATGATCAACAACGATAAGGCTTGAGTATGACCGGTTATTACATTTCGGCTATCTTCACCGAGACTTTTGCTAGAGACTAACACCTCTTTCAATTTGGCTTTTCTTTAAGTTTATATTACTTACTTTACTCTAGCAGCTTGTTTAAGACATATCAATGCACCAATGATTAAGCACACGGTCTTTTAAGCTTATTTCTTTCTGGATTTGGGGTCAAATAATCATTGTACTATCATTTTCTCTTTTTGCTTCAAAAACTCAAAATTTTGAGGAGCATAAAACAAAATGATTTTAAGTGCCCCAGTTAATTTAAGTTTATAAATTAATGGCTATCCTATCCATCTACAAGTAGAGAATAGGACCAAAACATGCAAGCACGCTTCACAAACTTAAATAACTGACTAAATTTTCAGCTAAAAATAAAGTAGAAAGCTTAATGAACGCCCAAAGTACTTTCCATTTGTCAGGTAAAAGGCTAACCCGAAGATTTACAAGAAATTATCAGGACCAAACATATACAAGTATATGTCCTTCAAAATAGAAGCAAATGACATAATTTTTAGCGAACATAAGCAAAAAACTTTTTGGTTTTTCTCTTTACAAATAGAAAAACACAATCTTTTTGTCTTTTCGGATTTTTCTGTACAAAAAGAGAAAATTCACATTCTTTTTAGCTTTTTCAAAATTTTTTGTACAAACAGAAATCAAAATCTTTTTGGTATTTTCTAATTTTAAAATGTTTTTGGTTTTTCAAATATTAAAATAAAACAAGAAAGCTCACAATATTTTTGATTTTTCAAAGTTTTCTAATGTTTTTGGGTTTTATCTATACAAACAAAAGGCACAATATTTTTGTATTTTCTAAGATTCACCCCCTAAAATCTAAAAACAAAAATTTAATCTAGAACAAACTAAAATAAAGATAATCATACTAATTTTAGGATCTCAGCAAGGGTCTTCAATCCATTTAAACCAAGCAAAAAGTTAAAACGTGTTTTATCAAAGGCTTTGATAAATAGATCGGCTTTTTGAAAATCAGTATGTACTTTCTCAAGGTCAATTAATTTCTTTTCATAACAATCCCGTATAAAATGATATCGAATTTCGATATGTTTTGTTTTAGAATGTTGTACGGGATTCTTGGTGATACTAATAGCAGCAGAATTATCAATCAAAATGGAAGTAGTAAGAAACTTCAAACCGTAGTCGCGAAGATGTTGTTGTATCCACAAAACCTGGGAACAGCAACTCGAGGCTGCAACATACTCAGCTTCGGCGGTTGAAGTGGAGACCGTTGTCTTCTTCTTACACTGCCAGGAAACAAGCCGGCTTCCTAAGAATTGACATCCCGCTGTAGTAGACTTGAAATTGATCTTGCATCCTCCATAGTCTGAGTCTGAATAAGCGGTAAGATCGAAAGTATCATCTTTGGGGTACCATAACCCGATGTCAGGATTTCCCCTTAGATATTGCAGAATACGCTTGACCGCTGCCAGGTGAGTCACTCGGGGACTAGCTTGATACCTAGCACATAAACAAACAGCAAACATTATGTCGGGTCGAGAAGCAGTTAAATACATTAAAGAACCAATCATAGCTCGATAGAGGGTCGGATTAACGGTATCCTCCAATTCATCCGGTGATAAATTGTGACCCACGGGAAGAGGAGTAGAAGGGATTTTTCCGGCAGTAATCTTAAATCGGCTCAAGACGTCGTTCACATATGTTGTCTGATGAATGAAGACTCCCTTCACAGACTGATGAACCTGCAACCCTAAAAAGAAATTCATCTCTCCCATAGAACTCATCTCGAACTTGGTTTGCACTGATTTCTCGAACTCCTTACACAACGTGTCGTTTGTAGACCCAAAGAATATGTCATCAACATAAATCTGAACGAGCAGAAGATCATCACCAATATTTTTATAAAACAAAGTGCAGTCGACAGTTCCACGTTTGAAACCATTATCCGTCAGATGGTCGGCGAGCGTGCCATACCAAGCTCTCGGGGTTTGATGTAGAGCATATAATGCCTTGTTTAATCGGTAAACAGGGTCAGGATAATCAGGATCTTCAAAACCTGGAGGCTGTAAGACAAACACTTCTTCATGAAGTTCACCATTGAGAAAAACACTCTTAACATCCATTTGATACACCTTAATATTCTTATAAGCAGCATATGCCAGAAAGATTCGAATCGACTCTAATTTTGCAACTGAAGCATATACTTCAGTTTAATCAATACCCTCTTGCTGATGAAAACCTTGCACAACTAATCGTGCCTTGTTTCTCACAATTACCCCACGGTCGTCTTTCTTACACTTATATACCCACTTAGTCGGAATTGCTTTCTTGACTCTAGCAGGTTTGTCAATAAGATCCCAAACACCTAAACGTGCAAATTGTTGTAATTCTTCTTGCATGGCTTCTACCCAAGAAGGATCTTGAAGTACCACACGAGGGGTCGTTGGCTCAACTTGAGATAGAAAACAAGTGAATTTAGCAACAGTTGCAATCTCAGATGAGTGTAAGTCAGCATAAGCACATAGAGCATTATTTTCACTTGAAGAAGCAACTTGATGTCGTGTTTGAACTCCCACATCAAGATCTCCAATAATGTTTTCTTGTGGATGGTAATTATGAATCCTGAGAGTAGGATTTTCAGAAACAGCAACATTTTCAAATAAATTAGTGTAATGTTCACCCAATACAGGAGGTGAAACATCACTGTCAAGTTCAATAACTTGATCCACAACAGCATTATCATCAGATGAAGTAGAAGCATTATCATAATGAACAGGAGGCTCAGTATCAGGTTCTTCAGTTGGAGCAACAGTTGGAGCTTCAACATCATTTGAACTTGAGAACCTTGGAGTTTCCAAATGTTCTTCAAAATATGCACGAACTAAATCTTCATCTGGATGATCGTTTGTTGGAGTAATTGAATTGAATAAGCCATCGTAGTCAAACATCCAGTCGGGACCTTTTCCTTGGGAAGGAGTAGTGTACTTTTGACAGTCCACATGGTACCATTCTTCAACACAACCGGACGTAAAGTTAAACACTCTTTTCTTAGGTGACGCATACCCCAAGAAATAACCTTCAATGGCTTTTTCATCAAACTTTCCCACATCCTTTTTCAACATATTACAAGGACACCCAAATGGTTCCAAGTACTTTAAATTAGGTTTACGACTATTCAACAATTCATAACTGGTCTTCTTGAGTCTTTTAACAGTTAGAACTCGATTGAGTGTATAACAAGCAGTATTCACCGCCTCATTCCAAAACTGGACAGGAAGCTTTGAATCAACAAGTATCGTTCTAGCAGCTTCAATCAAAGTTCTATTCTTTCTTTCAGCTACACCATTCTGTTGTGGTACATATGGGGCACTGTATTCTCGATGAATTCCTTTTTGTACACAAAAGAAGTCCAATATAGTATTTTTAAATTCAGTACCATTGTCACTTCGAATTCTCCTCACTTTCAGTTTGTAAAGTAATTCGATCTTAGTGATTAGATTTTGAACAAGACCCGGTGTTTGATCTTTTTAACTCATAAACAAGACCCATGAATATCGTGAATAATCATCTGTAACAACTAGGCAATACCAGTCTCCAGAAATACTCGCACAATTCACTGGACCGAATAAATCCATATGAAGTTGTTCAAGTGGAGTATCAATAGAATTTAATAACTTAGATGGGTGTGATTTCTTCTTCTGTTTGCCCTTCTTGCAAGCAACACAGTGATCGGATAACTAAAAATTCTTTAACGACACACACTCTACCAGATCGTTTGCCATTAAGTAGTTCATCTTTCGAACATGTGTGTGACCCATTCTTCGATGCCAAAGCACTGAGTCTTTCTCGGTCGCTTTCGAGACAAAACACGTTTCGATCGATGTAGATACTTTAGTATTCATATTCAAGACATAAATATCATTTGATCGAGGTGATCGCATGACAACCATGTCCTCGGGAATCACGTAACCCGGTTTCAAAATCAGACACTCTTTATCTGTAAATATTGTCGTGTATTGCTTATCACAGATTTGCGACACACTCAATAAGTTATGATCCACTTTATCACAATAGTTAACTTTCTCAAAAGTAATCTTCCCATTTGACACATCACCTTCTTGTGTAATCATACCCCCAAAATTCCCAGCAAACGCCACATAATCCCCTTGAGATTCCCAGTAATATGACGAGAACATCCGCTATCCATGATCCAGTTTTCACCAGAAATGGTCTTGGATGTACCCTACACACAAAACAAAATGATTAGTTCAAAAAGGCAGCACAGGCCTAGGTATTGGGCACCTTTTGGTTTTCTTGAGAAAAATTAACTTTAGTTGCATTCAACTGTTGTTCAGCAACTTGAGAATAAGTTACAGGTTTCTTAGACTTTCGTCTTAGATACGCAGCTTGAACCACATTTGAATTAACATTTTTGCATAATGGTTCAGTAGGAATAAACTTAGGTTTAACAGAACCATGAGTTTCATTCACATGAACAAATTTTCGAGGATGTACATTTGAAAACATAATATGAGTATCATCAGCATACGACACAGGTCGTTTCAGAATCTCCTTTACTAAAGGAACCGGCTTAGGATGGTCCTTGATAAAAGGATGAAAATTCTGATAGCTCTTCTGACTACATTTCCTCACTACATGACCATGTTGACCGCAAAGAAAACAACTACGCATGTCTACACGATAATGTTGAGTATTATTTGGAACAAAAGACTCAGAAGTTTGATGATGACCCACATTTTTGGTCATGCTCTTAGCAAACTCATCAGATAATTCATATTTCTTTTTCAAGTAGAAATATAAATTAGAACAGTTCGAAAAACTTTCAACGTATCTGTCCCAGTTGACTTCACAAAGTTAATTTTCTTAGCTTGTTTTAAAACCTGCTTTGCTTTAGTCAATGAGTCAGATGAAACTGATGTTTTCGCTTTAGCATATTGACGTTCAAGTTCATGAATCTTGGAAGTTTCATTGTGAAACACACTCTCAATCAGTTCAGGTTTAATGATACTTATTGGAATGTCTTTCTCGGTGAACATCGTGTCCATCCCCTTTAACTTAAAAACACGAACAGATGACGGCTTAGATGCATTAGGATTTATGAAACGCAACAAATCCTCATCAGAAATTCTGGGTTTTTCTGGTTTCTTAGCCTTCACTGATTTAGCTTGAACATCTTGTTTCATCTTAGTTGTGTGCGAACCATACACAGCCTCCTCAAATTCATGAGGTTCACACAGTATGTGATTAGCACTTGGAATATTCTTGTTCTTGTGTATAATTTCATGTTCAAACACATCCTCAATGATAACTTTGTCAACATTTTCAACAAAGACTTTGTTGCTTTGAACATGAGGTTTCTGAGTTGAAGATTGGGTTTTAAGACCTTTAGTAGTAACAAGTTTTGATTTTTCTGAAATCACAGGTTCTTTAAGAATAACTCTTCCTTAGTTGGAGCAAAAGGATTAATTTTATAATCATTGTGAAATGGTGGTGGAATTTCAACAAAACCTATACCTTTCTTTGAATCCTTTTGTTTTCCAGAAACTTCGATAATTTCATTCAACAAAAAAAGAAGAATTTCGAAATTTACCCAATTTGTTCTTTAACTCAAGAACCTCATTCTCAAGCTCGGTTATCTTTGAACGATGTTTCAAAATTTCTTGAAACTTTTGGTCATTAATTGTCATTTTCACAAATAACTCAGCTTTGAGATCATGGTTACTTGTCGACAATGCTTCAATATTTTCACGAGATCTCATTTGAGATTTGAGAGATTGTCGATAAGTATCCTTTAGAGAAGCAATTTCTCTTACTAAATTGTCATTGTGATTCTTTAAAGATTCTAACTTAGGTTTGTTAGATTCACAATCAGCACAATTTACTTTAACAGATGATGTAGCAGAAATAGAATGACTAACCTCATTGATCTTAGCCAGGCACGCAAAGACTGTAGTAGGCTTGTCACAGGAGTCATCAGATTCCAATCCAGAATCATTATCAGAAGATACCTCACTTCCATGGAAATCTTGAGTCAATCCAAACAAAGCAAATTAGCTTGAGTATCGTTACACAGTAATCGTTGTGACCAATCATCTCCATTAGCTAACATTGCTTGTGATCCAGAACTTGATGGTTTCTTCTCAGCATCATTACCTCGTGGTGTTGAAGAGTTTGAACTTTGACCACGAGGACCATTATACTCCTTTTTCGGTTTGTCACATTCTTTTGCAAAATGACCGAATTCTTGACAATTATAACATTTCACCTTCAATTTGTCAAATCCCAATTTCTTGTTCAGGGCAGGAAGATCTTTTCTGGTTCTTTGCATGAATCTTTTCACCTTACGAACAATCATTGCCATGTTCCACTTTAAATACATGATTTCTAAGTCATCTGGATCAATCTGATCATAGTCTTCATCAGTTAGATCACTAGTGGCAATTTTGCTACTAACCAGATTTTCATAAGACGTCATGAAAGCTGATAGAAAGGCAAAGTTTTGTTCAGCTTCTTTCATGTTGACGTTTGGAGGTGATGAGTATTGATTTGTTGAAGACGAACTTTCTGAACCAGCAGAAACATTTGGTGATCCAGAGTTACCAACAATATAAAAACATGCTCTAGGATCACTATAGATAGTTGTTTCATTCTCTCTTGCATTCTGTGTCAGAACAGCAGTGATCGGTGAAATTGTTGAACTTAGAGGCATGCTACCACCATAGAAAGCGGGATCTTGACTTTCCTTGGATGACTTTTGACACTTGAGATTATACTCACGAGCTTCAATCTTTTGTAAAAACTCACTTGCAGTCAAGTCTTCATTGAAATAACTGTTTTCCTTTAATACCATTAGAAAAGTAGAGTACGAACTTGGTAATGCACTCTTAATAGTATCAATCTTGTCAATCTTAGAAATTTCCAACTTCATTTTATCCATTTCAGCAATCAAGTGATTGAATCTCGTTGTCATCTCTTCAACCGTTTCTCCTTTATGTAAATTAAAGTTTCTGAATTGAAACTTAAGCATCACCTTTTTGCTTTCAGCCGTGTTTCCCATACTTCTCATTCGGATATGTTGAAACAAAGAAGCACATATTTTAATACTACCCACTTGGTGAAATATATTTTCAGGTAAAGCCATGGTTAGAGTAGAATATTCTTTAGTCTCTATCTCTAATGCCTTCTTCACTTCTTGTGAGTATTGAGATATAGCTTTAGGTCTGAATCCAATAGTCTCATCTCCAATCATAGGAACAGTATAAACTTCATCTAAACAATATGAGCAGTCAGGATGAACTGTTCCTAGATGAGCACGAAACCTAGGTTCCCATTTGGCAAAGTCACTGAACTTCATCAACCTTGGACATTTCGAATGTGAACCTATCTCGGTATCAAGTTGCAGCATTTGTTGCATCAACATGTTTTGAGACGCTAATGCATACATACCGACCATTTTTGACAAGTGTCAAAAATTCAAGGAGATAACTATTCAAATAGTGAATAAGATTAACGAATGGTGAATGTAACGAACTGTAAACAGTTGTAGCGAACTGTGAACAGTATATTAACGAATCAAATCTTAACGAAGCTAAGATTGATCAGATAGCGAATCAAGATTGAGTTTAACGAATCAAACTAACGAATCAGAAAGTCAACGAATCAGATTTAACAATAAGTAAAACTAACGAATTGACTAATGAACTTTAGCGAATTGATTAAGAAATCTTGACGAATTAGAAAGTATTCAGTAACGAATCACTAAGAAAGACTTAGCGAAATAGATAACGAACCAGCTACAGTTGATTAGCGAATCAACTATAACGAATCAGGTTGTTACAACGGTTTGTAACAAACTCTGATACCTTATGCCACGTGGCAAAGGTTGTTATGACACAAATCCCAAAGTAGACGCGTGTCACACGAATCTGTTAACCCAAATAACGAATTAGATAACACAAATCAACTATTGATGCGAATTGACTAGCGAATCACTTGAAGTTTATAACGAATTAACTAACTGAGATGACGAATCAAAGTGAATAATATAACGAATCATCATAAAAATGATAGCGAATCATGTTCATCTTCAAATCTTCAAATCTTCAAAGAAGATTTCCAGAAATCTGGAAATTATGAACACCAACCCAGAACTTTAGATCTGTAATACCATCTCGATTCTAAACCAAATCACACAAATAACCGATCAAATCACTCGGAAACACCACGCGAATCCAATTCAACAATACTCGTAACCAATCAACTCCGATTACCAGTTCAATTATACCAAAACACAACCCTGTTTCGGCCACAAACTAAAACAAATACCGAATCAACTCAAAACCAATCCAAATCTCAATTCCAACTCACAATACAGTACCAATACCTTCATCAACTCAAATCCAATCCAATTCGTCCATAATTCATTCAATTAACCTTAAATTGATCCAAATTCAACCAAAACATAACACTATCGATATCTAAAACTAATTAAACATTCAATACTCTAAATAAACACCAAATCAAGTGTAATTGAGCACCGAAAGCTCTGATACCACTTGTTGAAACTCGGTGTATCAATCCAATAACAATAACAGATCTCAGATCTGTGTTAATCTGATTAATACCTTAATATAGATCTAGCTCATAATTTACGTATGATTAAGTGTTATGTGTGTATATGTATTATTAGCTATATAATATTAAGATGAAGATCGAGAGAGTTTGGACAGGGTTTCGTTAATTAATTCTCCCAAAACTTAAATTAAACGTGAACAGTTTTCACTATATATAGAAGATAGGTCTGGTTCGCTAACATTCCTTAGCGAACCAGACACTACTTCGTTACATACATTAATAACTTAATTAGCTTAACGAATCACCCCCTGATTCGTTAACATCCCCTAACGAATCAGGAGGGAATAAACTTAAGTCTTAGTTCGCCACACAACCTTAGCGAACTAGACATTACATTTAGAGAACTAGAGAATAACTTAATTATTTATTACATTAAACATAAAACAAATACGTTAACGATAATTACAAAGACCCACGACGCAAAACCGTGCACTAACAAATGTTCTTTAATCTTGTTTTACATTACAAATTGATTGTTTAAACAGTTTATGCTTTTGACTATCAAACTCTGCATTAATATTCTGGTTGCGTTCATCAACATTTGGGGTTAGCTTTTATGTAATTGAACCAATAATCGTTAGTCATTGCTTATAATTTATTTTCATACACTAACTTGGTAATTGGGTAAACCGGGTTCAGTTGTATCAACAATTCGGTTAGGGTATCGTTTGTCATCACCACCCAACTATTAGGTTTAGTAATTACAGCGCAATTAATTTATATGAATCTGTGATTAGTCGGTCATCACATTACCTGAACCTGAACTGAATTATTTTTTCATAATTGTTTAAAACTCTTACGTTTTAATCGTGTGTTCTTACAAATTAGTTTTTCTTAACCGCTTGACATCGACTGTCCGCATATTTTAATAATTAATTAATATGAGTTTTACATGCTGATGTACATAGAAATATACATCTTTTCGGCATCAAATAATCTCTAAAAACTGCAATTCCTATCAAATAACATAGCATAAAAGACTACTTATCATAATAAAACATAATTTCAGGTAAAACCAAGCCCCAAACGAAGAAACAAACAAAAAGACGAAGAAAAACAGAAGAAAACACAAGAAAACAAAGAAACACGCCCCCATGTCTCAAGAAACATGCCCCCATGCTTCCAACACAAGAAAATACAAATCTGGAAGCAAAAGCACGGGGCCGTGCTCATCAAGCACGGGGCCGTGGACAAGAACACATAAAAGACAAAGAAGAATTGAGCACATGTCACTAAAAACCACGGGGCCGTGCCTACCAACCACGGGACCGTTGCCACCTCACAGAAAAGACAAAACAAATCTGGCACATGTCATAAAAATGCACGGGGGCGTGCTCATCAAGCACGGGGCCGTGCCTCACTATCCAGATTGCCTATAAATACTGGCTCATGTTGCGCTCATTTGGTTTGCCTTGAAAAGATTTCTATCCGATTCTCTCTTATAAAAACACACACTAACACTCACATTGAAGATTTAGTGAAGAGTTTGAAGGCTTGGAGATCATTACCATCAACCATCATCATCAACCATTATTAAGAAGGAAGATTCATCTACAATTGGTTAGATTGTTCCAAGTTTAATCATGTATTTGTTATCATCATTCATCTTAATGTTTATCATCATGCTCATTATGAGCTAAACTCCTTTTACCATCTAAAATCTATGATGAAGCTTTGTTTTACTTGATAATTAATCAAGACATGTGATGTAGTCCAGTAAAGTACATGGTTATATTACAATTATCTTTTGATGAGAATGTTTCACCATCTTAAATCACTAATTCAAAGTTGGTGGTTGTCAATTCCATTGGCAATCGTTCATGATCGATTCATGTTCTTGAAAGATAGAAACACTTTGATACAATATAGAAACATGGATCCTTATATTGTACTTAGAAATGATGAGATATAAGTTATGATATATTTTTCTAAACCTTGGTAATCCGAAAATGGCTTTGCTTAGGATATCAAATTAGTTAAAGAAATCATATGTTAACGGAATGTGTAATGATAAACTACATAAATCAACCAAGGGGAGGTTGTGTGATGAACTACAACCACCCGAAGTTGTTAGAATTGGTATTTGAGAAATCGAAGCCAATCCTAATCTTTCTACTTTACGAAACTACCTGCCAACTTAAATTGACATCATTGAGATGGTATGACATTAGGAAAGGGTGGACTTTAAAATGCGCATGCTATCTCCTTAGTGACAACAAAATATAGACGAGCGTTTCAAAAAGCACAGCACTGCGTGACCCGCTCCTGAGGTACATCCACCGTTTGATCAATCACACCGTCACAGCTCGAGGACAAAGTGAAGGGGTTGTCAACCTAAGGGATCTTTGGGCATTATACTGCATGAAAAACGACCTACCATGAAATATCACAATGTTATTATGCAAACTCTTTGTGGCAAATGCAAGTGCCCGAGGAAATACCCCGATCTTTGGTGGTCCTTGGATCTACAACCTTTACAGGGCCTACAATGCAGACACAGAAGGAACTCGAAGCCCAGACCCGATAGCTCTCAACCTTGATTACTGTGAAAGCATGCAGATGATCCAGCAAATCAGTCCGAATGTGTGGAGGTTTTGTGATAAGAACAACCAAGTTTGGGACCTAGAAGACCTGGCAGAGATGATGATACAGGATGTGCATGAGAGACGACAATCACCACCCAGACAGAGCCGCCACCGAACTTACCATTAGAGAGAAGGCCCATCTTCATCAGGGGCCGGCCCCAGTTCGTCACACGACAACCGATACTCTTTTGAGGGTATATATGGACTTATTGATCAATTCTCAGCTAACACTACCGCCTCATTTAACAGGATTCCAGAGCAGATGGCTGCCTCAGATGCACAGCGAGCAGCCGAATATGCAGAGACGAGCCGAGAGATTGATCGTTTGGGCTATCGCATGGACAGTCAGTGGGGACCATTTAACCCGGACACGGGTAACTGATGACTGGCGGCACTGGTAGGTCTGGCACGGGCATGGGTTGGTAGTATTTTATGAACTTATTATGTGTGTTTTAAACAATTTACTTTCTGTCGTACTTGTTTGTTTGTTTTTATGTTGGTTTGGATATTTTTATGGCCGCGGGTGCCAAAGACATTATGTTAGGTACTAATTTAGCCCGATAAGGCAAGGGATGGATGGTTCCATACCCAATTTTCAGCAGTTTATGCTTGGTTGTTTGTGGATATTTGCAGTTTTATATTATACAGGTACAAAAACAGGAAAACTGACGAAAAACAGGGGACGCTCTGTCGAAATTTCGTTAAGCCGTAGGGAAATAACTCTCCATTTTTACCCATAATACTCAATTAGAATTTTTATATTTGCATGAATCTTGTCACATTGAGGACAATGTGAGATTCAAGTGTGGGAGGGGAATTACTTGACCAATTGTTTGTCCAACTAATTATAAAAATTCTTTAAAACAAATATTTTTGAAACAAACAAAGATTATTCAAAACCTAAAAAGAAAACCAAGAAAATTTTTTGCAAATAACCAATCATTAAGTGAAAAAAGTAAAAAGAAGTTTTGTAATATTGAAAATAAATTTATGCAAAATATGGCGTTAATACTCAATTCCTCCGTTACTGTGAGATAAACCTCATGCCATATAAATATTTTTTCGGAAGCTTTGAGTGAGTCATATGTTTCGTGTGATTTAGAACTTGTCGCAATTATTCATTTCAAGACCGCACGAAGCGTTGTATAAGGAAGAAGGTAATATTTACATAATTCCATCAAACTCATTACCAAGTTACAAAACCCAAAAACCTTAAAACCCGATCACTTTAACCATTTTCACCGGTAAAATACAGCACTGGTCTTTTACCGGCAGACCCTAAAAAACTGGAAATACATTCTTTCGATTTCAATTTTCTTTGCTGCATACACTTCACAAAACCTAGGTTGCCTCCAGAACTTAGGGAGAGAATCTTTCTTTTTAGCAATGAGGTGAGGAAAAAGTGGCGCCAAGACGAACAAAGGCCACCATTCTGTGGAATTTCCAAAAACGCAATGAAGAGAAGAGCAAAAAGATATGAACGATGCTTAGGTTGCGGAAACTGGTCCCACGAAGAAAGATGTAGAAAAAGTCAAACTCAGTCTCAGCATGAATATACCGAACTAATGAGGGTGGGGGCTATTAGGCTCAAAGCCGAACGATCCATTAGAGTTGGAAGCTATATTCAGACTCCCGACAATTAGTGGAAGTTGTATTTTCCATTGAAGACATCTTAAGACTCCCGACAATTAGTGGAAGTTGTATTTACCATCCTCATTAACCCTTAAAACACCACAAAATACCAATGCCTACTCACACTAAACCAAAACCCTTTTACCTTCTGATCTATGCAACCCTTCAAAAGGTGGAGATTTGAACTTGTTACAAGCTTATTTATCACAGGTTACATTTTGACTAAGAGTGTTCACATACATACATCACAGGTATGATCAGATATAAAACCGAGTGTGAGTGAACATTGCAAGAACGTGACGTTTTGCATAAACGGAAGCTCATAAAAACAAAAGTTCCCTCTTATTTATCACTAACATAAAGATTGGTTATTTTGTTTCGTCTTCTTGGAGCTCACTTAAGGGATAGCTATAATCTAAGTTTGCTGTTTTTAGAGGATATTTATAAGAAGATTGCTTGAGGACAAGCAATGTTCAAGTGTGGGGATGTTTGATGTACATAGAAATATACATCTTTTCGGCATCAAATAATCTCTAAAAACTGCAATTTCTATCAAATAACATAGCATAAAAGACTACTTATCATAATAAAACATAATTTCAGGTAAAACCAAGCCCCAAACGAAGAAACAAACAAAAAGACGAAGAAAAACAGAAGAAAACACAAGAAAACAAAGAAACACGCCCCCATGTCTCAAGAAACATGCCCCCATGCTTCCAACACAAGAAAAGACAAATCTGGAAGCAAAAGCACGGGGCCGTGCTCATCAAGCACGGGGCCATGGACAAGAACACATAAAAGACAAAGAAGAATTGAGCACATGTCACTAAAAACCACGGGGCCGTGCCTACCAACCACGGGGCCGTTGCCACCTCACAGAAAAGACAAAACAAATCTGGCACATGTCATAAAAATTCACGGGGGCGTGCTCATCAAGCACGGGGCTGTGCCTCACTATCCAGATTGCCTATAAATACTGGCTCATGTTGCACTCATTTGGTGTGCCTTGAAAAGATTTCTATCCGATTCTCTCTTATAAAAACACACACTAAGACTCACATTGAAGATTTAGTGAAGATTTTGAAGGCTTGGAGATCATTACCATCAACCATCATCATCAACCATTATTAAGAAGGAAGATTCATCTACAATTGGTTAGATTGTTCCAAGTTTAATCATGTATTTGTTATCATCATTCATCTTAATGTTTATCATCATGCTCATTATGAGCTAAACTCTTTTTACCATCTAAAATCTATGATGAAGCTTTGTTTTACTTGATAATTAATCAAGATATGTGATGTAGTCTAGTAAAGTGCATGGTTATATTATAATTATCTTTTGATGAGAATGTTTCACCATCTTAAATCACTAATTCAAAGTTGGTGGTTGTCAATTCCATTGGCAATCGTTCATGATCGATTCATGTTTTTGAAAGATAGAAACACTTTGATACAATATCGAAACATGGATCCTTATATTGTACTTAGAAATGATGAGATATAAGTTATGATATATTTTTCTAAACCTTGGTAATCCGAAAATGGCTTTGCTTAGGATATCAAATTAGTTAAAGAAATCATATGTTAACGGAATGTGTAATGATAAACTACATAAATCAACCAAGGGGAGGTTGTGTGATGAACTACAACCACCCGAAGTTGTTAGAATTGGTATTTGAGAAATCGAAGCCAATCCTAATCTTTCTACTTTACGAAACTACCTGCCAACTTAAATTGTCATCATTGAGATGGTATGACATTAGGAAAGGGTGGACTTTAAAATGCGCATGCTATCTCCTTAGTGCCAAAGATGCTCACTTAAGGTTTAAGGAGCTATCTATCATATATTATTATGACAAGTTTATCACATGTCCAAACAATGATTATCAATGTTAAAATGGAGTGGATTCTTGATCTTAGATGGTAACCTTCGCATAATTGAACAACTCGTTTAGAATTTCTTGTCTTGGTCACCTATATATTATATATAAGTATTTACATTTTATTAAAAGTTCAAAATTAACCCCAAAATGATAAAACCTCCGATTAAAGTAAAACAACAATTTATTATTAGAAACCTTTGTGTCCACGGATCGATACTTGGTTCTTACCAATACTATTCTACATATACGATAGGTACACTTGCCTATTTTGTGTGTGTTTAGTTTTTGTTGAAATCACTTTTATAAATTTTGTTGGTGCATTTTGTGACCGTCGCTATGCAATTTAGACCAGCGGAACGCCACAGGCGAAGTTAGCACAACTTCGCCTTAGGCGAAGTTAGAACAACTTTGCCAACGGCGAAGTTGTAACAACTTCTGCCTTAGGCGAAGTTATCACAACTTCGCCTACTGGCCCAAGCCCAAGCCCGAGAAGATGTTTTGTCTATATATATGTGTGTCTTGTTTAGGTTTTGTATCTAGAAAATAAGAGTAATTGTGTTATAGTTCATTTGTCTAGAGAGTAAAAGAGAGGAAGTGTCGTGAGGGACGACCCGAGGTAGAGCTCACCTCGGGTCGGACGTGTTTCTGTTTATGTTACGGTATGTAACGTGTTTGATTATTATATTATAAAGATCTGCAGATGTGTTTTATCCCGTTCGTGTGTTTGTTCTTGTGTTTGTGTACGTGTTTGTGTTCTTCATCTTTACACCAATAAACGAGTCTAGAAGGATTCCGCACTCCTAGACCTCGTGCGGATCTCGTATCGATCGGCGACGCCCCGGGGGGACCTACATGTGGTATCAGAGCCTTAGGCTCTTATGCTATGGTTCGAGATCTGCGTTTTGGTGTTTCTGGCACGTTTCTGTGCGTTTCTGGCCGAACAGCGCAGCAGGCGAAGTTATTGTTCATCAGGCGAAGTTGCCGTCACTGTTCGTAGGGTTTCAGCGAAGATATAAGGTCTGGCGAAGTTATGAACAGGCGAAGTTGACTTTAGGCGAAGTTGACTTCTCGGCGAAGTTATAGCCAGGCGAAGTTATAGCCAGGCGAAGTTATGAACAGGCGAAGTTATAGCCAGGCGAAGTTATAGCCAGGCGAAGTTATGAACAGGCGAAGTTATAGACAGGCGAAGTTAGCAACCAGGCGAAGTTAGCAGCCAGGTGAAGTTATGGCCAGGCAAAGTTAGCAGCCAGGTGAAGTTAGCAGCCAGGTGAAGTTATGGCCAGGTGAAGTTAGCAGCCAGGTGAAGTTAAAAAAAAAAAAAAAAAATTGTTTGGAGTTTTCGTCTGTATGGCCAGGTGTACACGATTATTATGAGACCGAAGATGTTGTTCCGTCAACGAGTGAAACTTGTTATCTCTTGGTCTTACGTGTGAACAAATACGTGTCAACTCTGGATTTGGAGTTGAGGTTGTGAATGGGATATTGATTTAAACTGGATATTGACACATATTTGGGTGTTTGTGGGCAATGAAATTGTTGTTGTTCGAGGTTGACCAACTGAAGAAAGTCAAATTGAACTGAAGGCTTTCGTCATTACTGGATTGCGGTCAGAGCATATTATTTATGTTATTTTCAAGGCGTTCGAGAATTGGATCCTGAAACGTGATGCTTATTTATTAGAGTGAAAATTCTGGAACAAGTTGGATTTAATCGGGAACTAAAGTGTTTATGTTCTTGATCGTTATCCCTGGTGATTGAAGATGCTTCGGATTAATTAATGGTCATGTGTTAGATTCTGTCAAGGTGGTTTTTTGATGAAATTGATCACTTGATGTTGAGTAGTTGAAGATTAAACCTTATCGTATGCCGACGAGTTGGTGAAGTTGTGGAGGACGCCCAACTTCACGTGTTGGTGAAGTCAGATGGACTCACGTGATTGGTTGAGATGATCTATTGGCACGAGGATGCATGCATTTCAAAGGCCTCAATCGTTATAGTCGGAGAAGCTTACACTGAAGGGGAGATCTGATATGGAAGACGCTGGGTGATTGGTAGATTTGTGAAGCTACAGGACAGTTTCAGACACGGCTGGTTGAAGAGCAAACAGAAGATCATCAGTTAAGAGGGAGTCTGTTGGTACATGTTTTGTAACAGATGATCTTTTGTGTTTGTTAGAATTGAGAGCAATGGTCAAAGGAGAGACTGTTGGTGCATTTTGTGACCGTCGCTATGCAATTTAGACCAGCGGAACGCCACAGGCGAAGTTAGCACAACTTCGCCTTAGGCGAAGTTAGAACAACTTCGCCAACGGCGAAGTTGTAACAACTTCTGCCTTAGGCGAAGTTATGACAACTTCGCCATAGGCGAAGTTATGAACAACTTCGCCTACTGGCCCAAGCCCAAGCCCGAGAAGATGTTTTGTCTATATATATGTGTGTCTTGTTTAGGTTTTGTATCTAGAAAATAAGAGTAATTGTGTTATAGTTCATTTGTCTAGAGAGTAAAAGAGAGGAAGTGTCGTGAGGGACGACCCGAGGTAGAGCTCACCTCGGGTCGGACGTGTTTCTGTTTATGTTACGGTATGTAACGTGTTTGATTATTATATTATAAAGATCTGCAGATGTGTTTTATCCCGTTCGTGTGTTTGTTCTTGTGTTTGTGTACGTGTTTGTGTTCTTCATCTTTACACCAATAAACGAGTCTAGAAGGATTCCGCACTCCTAGACCTCGTGCGGATCTCGTATCGATCGGCGACGCCCCGGGGGGACCTACAAATTTAAAACACGATATTGTGCAAAAGTTAAATCATCCCATCCTTTTATATTTTATACCACACGCACGCAGCACATCACACGCACTTTCCACTTATTTTCTGTGGAGACGACCTTACTTACCCGTACTAGTTATAGATATTTAAATTAATAAAATACGTGTTTTTGATTAGAGCACGACATCTACATCAACGACCTCAAACATGGTGCAAAAAATTTTTTATCTTAGCAAAAACTTTATCCAATTCCATAATTTCTCATCGGGCGAAGAAGACATTGTAGCTCATTTTGCATTATCCCTCCCAATTAGGCATTCTGGTTCAAGTTAGGCTTCATCAGTAACATCCACATTGAGACCCACGAAACAACGTGCATATAAGCCACTAGTTATGTTTTTGGGTGTATCAAACGTTTTCCTTTTTGACTCGTTTGTTGAAGCCTTTCAAGCACCACCGCACATTTTGAGTTGTGACTAAGAGCATCCCAAGCAAACATAAGTGTTTATATCCTTGTTTTGATTCTCACGCTATTTTCAAGCAAGGTGTACATGCACAATATTTAAATCGCTTGAACCACTTTTGTGGTTATAGCATTTGTTGTTGTAAATGCCGCAAACTTGACACATTCTCCTTCAAGTTATGGAATTTTGAAGCAATTTGATCAACTGGGAAACGGTTCACGACCCACAAAAGAGTGGAATCTCTCAAAAATTGGGCCCCACATGGTCTGTTGTGTTTGTGCGTTACCAACATGTGAGCCCTTTAAAATGTCAACCCAAACACAAGCCAACATCTCTTCCTCAATGCTTGTTCGATTTTAAGGGTTGAGGGAAACACTTTCTTGAAGCTTTTAGTTATTTTCAACTGTTTTAGTGTGGTATCAAGTTGGGTCTCGGGTAGGAAATCGGGTTGAGTGTAAAGTGTGGTATCAGGTTGGGTCTCGGTTGACTTTGGTATTGACACCGGTAGCATTGTTGGTTCTACCTGCCTAACAATTTGAATTTGTTTTTATTTTTGAAAAAGTGTAAAAATCATTTGTTTTTATTAATGTGTACCATTACACTGACACATTTACATAACTCACTTCCTTGCTGTGTAGCTTAGTTGGTTAAGGGGGCGTAATACTTGGAACAATAACCTAGAGGTCGTGGGTTTGAAATCGATCCTAAGCGAAAATCGCCTTGCCGCTGAGTAAGACTGATTTACCTCTTACGTGATGGCCCTGGGACGGTCTGCGTGGACCGGTTTGCGTGTCCAAAACAACAAATTTTTGGAACAATTTACATAAAATTAGGCTAAACGTACCCCTTCTGTACTTGTCATACCCCCTCCCCTACACTTTCATTTCCTAATACCCTCTAATATTTTTAGTCATTTTAAGTCTTCCTTTAACATAACAAATCAAATAGTATACAGTTTATTTTTTATTTTCTCCCTTTGTATTTATTGTTCTTTATAATAATAATAATAATAATAATAATAATATTATAATAAAATGTATTTAAAAATAATGATATAACGCTTTTATAAAAACGATAAAACGTTTTGTTTATATTTATCCTATCATATGCCTCACACCCGACAAAAATATCATTTAAATATTTTTTGATGTGTATGAAAGCATGAAATTAATGTCACATAAGAAAAGAACCAACTTGTTTATCAAGTCGTATGTTGTTTAATATATGTTATTGATGAAAAAAAGATGTGTTTCTTTTTTAAAGTAAGCCATCTCTAAAAATTATTTAAAAAGAAAAACACATCCTAAAAATATTAAAACACTTGTAAAAAAATGTTTTTATTCTTTTTTAATTTTAAAAAATGTTTTTTACATAAACAATTTTTTTATTATTCACAAAAATAAAAATATGTTTTATAATATAAAAAAAAGATTAAAAAAGGAAAAGAAAAACTCAATAAATAATTAAAAGAAACTTTTTTAATTAATAATGATAATAAAAGATACAAAAAGACAAAGAATAAACATATATGTTTAAAGGGTTAGGCTAAACGTACTCCCCTTGTGTACTTGTCATACCCATCCCTTAGAATTTTCAGTTTCTTCAACAATTTTATTTGACATATTATCGTCCTCTAATATTTTTAGCCATTTGAAATACTATAAAGTTTATTTTTTTATGTTTTTTTTCATTTTCTATCTTTATGTGTTTATTGTTCTTTATCAAAATAATAATATTTATTATCATTATAAAATGTATTTAAAAAATTAATAATATAACGCCTTTATAAAAACGACAAAACGTTTTGTTTATATTTATCTTATCATATGCCTCACATCCGACAAAAAAATTATTTAATTTTTTTTGATAGGTTTGAATGCATGAAATTAATGTCATGTGACAAAAAAAACCAACTTGTTAATTAAGTCTTATATTGTTTAATCTATTTTATTGATGAAAAAAAATGTATTTCTTTTTTAAAGTAAGCTATCTTTATAAATTATTTAAAAAAACCACACCCTAAAATGCTTTTTTCTTTTTAATTTAAAAAAAATTTTTACATAAACAATTTCTGTCATTTAAAAATAAAAAAAAATATTATAACATGCAAAAAAAAAGAAAATATATTTAAATAATGAAAAAAAAATCTTTTAATTAATAATGATAATAAAGATGACAAAATGACAAAGAATGAACATAAATGTTTATATCGTTTAATATAAAACTTGAAGGATGGGGTACACTTAGTAAAAATGAAAGAGAGAAGTCCATATTTAAATTGTATTAAGATAAAACTTGAAGAATGATGCATGTTTAGTAAAAATGAAGAAAATGAAAGATACGTTTAATAGCATCCCTTAATTCACATGGAATCTTAAAAGATATTACTATAAAACAACCTTTAAAATATCCTTTTAAGATATCAACAGGAACTCAAAATGTGCTCAGCCCATTTATAACATATCCATTTATATATCTCATTCGGCGAGAATCGTGGAGGAATTAAAGCTACTACCCTTTCTTATCAAGAAGTGGATAAAAACAAACTATTTCGATGTTCCATTTTGGTGTAATTAATCCTTTTGTTTTCACTGTTTTTTTTTCTCTTTTTTTCAAACGAATAACTAATAAAGCATGGTTACCCGGGATTCGCAGATGGTGCCGGGTCTTTCAAGCCCACCATCTCATGTTTTGGAAATCTGACGCTCAAAGGCACGCTACGGTAAAACATGGTTTGGATTATATTCGAACTTGATACCTTGCAATCTTCATCCAAAATCTTCACTTTTCCTCCAACGTTAGTTTAAGGTTGATTGGTTGTTTTTACAATGCTTGAAAGTTGAATGTTAATGTTTTGTAGGAATGGCAATGGGTCGGGTTTGGAAGAGTCTAGGGCATGGTTTAGGTATTCCCAGACATGCCCTAGACCCGTAGGGAATTTATCGGATAATTACAAACGGGTTTCGATGATACTCACTGGGTATCGAGTTTTCATTTATTTATTAAAAATACCCGTAAGATATACATGACCAAAACCCGTCGGTTTTGACCAACTATAAGTAATCGAGTATATCGAAAACCCTAAACCTGTTAAAATTTTTAAAAATTAATATCAAACCCGTCTCATACCCTAATGGCTAAGGTATACCCATCCCAAATATATCAGGTTTCATATATTTTTGTCGAGTTCGGTTTCATTGGATCCCTAATTTTTTTGTATTATATGTTGTGATCTAGCTTCTTGCGGGTCCATTTAATAAACAAATTTGTATATCATGACGAGGCGCAAAGCTACCCTATTAGATAACATATAAAAATCTAATTACATTAAGTTACTAATAATTAAGTAGTTATTAAGGTGCTACTTTTTCAAGGGAAATTTGGTGTAACCAATAAATGAAGCTGTTTCGCATACGAGTGTCCAGATTCACTGAATCCTCTCATCTATGGATGACATGCATGCACATCATTTCTCGTGGTAACTCAGAAATAACACTAGGATAGTTTTGTAACTCTTCATTTTGTGTATAATAAATTACAAATGAATACCTAGTAAGCCACTTTAACTGATATTTACTTATATCGTTTATTGGATTTGGTATATAAAGTATAATATGCTGTTACTTGTGTACTCTAGGGATGGTAAACCTTATAAGTTATGACTTATTTTGATTAAAAACCAAACTTTATTTGACATATAGAACCTTTTTTTAGTCATATACAGTATGTCAATTATCTATTGAATTAATATACGACTATATATGTATAGACGAACTAACACAACAGGAGTCTTATTTTCATGTATCTACTTCTTTTGATTCATCTTTTGATAGCTTAACATATCTCTTATTTTTGCTAGGTATAGGCAAGATTATAGGAATTTTTACAGAAATTAACAAAACCGATTTTCTAGAATGGCTTTATTAGTTTCTATGGCAATTCATTGACTGGTTATTAGAATAACACATACAAATAGTTAAATAATATTTGGTTTATAACAAGAATACATGCGTGTTGATAATATTATAAAATCATAATAACAAGTTGAGTACCAAAAACATACTAGTTGAGAGTCATGAAAGGACATATATGTGGTAAAGACTAGGGGACAACGACCCAATAATAATGTTTTTAAACAACAGTTGATGATTTCTTCGTAAGTCTTGCCGTATTTTGATGTTTAGATATTTAAGAAATTTTATGGTTCGATGGAGACATCACTTAAAGTTGACAAAATTTAAATAATAACGGCATAGATTTTATGTTGATGATATTCTATCCTTATATAGCCTGTGAATCGTTTATTTTTGAGATATTTTCCAGGTTACGAAGGATCAAGGATCCTCGGTATTATTTGTATACTAACGATTGTGTTTGAGTGGTGTTGTGGTTAATGGTATAACGACTATATGACCAAGTCTATCTAATATCTCGCTACTAGACTCATTCAGCACGTGGTCAAGAGGCATGGACGAAGCTAATGAGAGAGTGGCGGATTAATAGGACTTTTAGTTATAGATTTTTTTTGTTTATAACGAGTTTATGATCAGCTAGGTAAAGTCACTTATCACTTCGCACACTTTAGCAATACTCAGAAACTCTCTCTAGCAATACACACACATAGAAATCATTGTATTACTGATTATAATCTCCACCATTGTAACCCGATTTTTGATTAATAAAAATGGTGATAGATGATTTGTCATCACCCGACGTTTTTGTGCCGGCGATCCGACCAAGATCAAGGGCTTTTTCTAGCAACAAATCATTGTGTTCTTGCTCTCATTCGTTTCATAATTATTATTATTATCATTCAAGCACTAAACCTCACTTTACAAATTTGGTTACATTATCCTTGATTGATTTTTGACCAAAACAACAACAACAACAATAATAATAATGGTAATTTTTTAAAAATTCATAACAAAAAATATAGTTTCCTTTAAAACTTGTAATAGGACGAGATTTTGATTACTAAAAAACGAAAACTAATTATATATATATATATATATACTAGCATGGTGCCCGCACAATGTAGCGGGGCGCACGCGCAACTTAATATTGAACGCATAGTCCGTTTCGGTACATACGTCACCTGATGACAGTGAGCACGTAGCCTAAAATTGGGCGCGTAACTCGTGCAAAGCCAGTTGCGTGTAATCGAAGATTGAACACGCGTAACCGGACGGGAATGCACGTTGCCAACATTAAAACATGCTTAACCAATATACAATAATTTAAAATAAATCATTTTACAAACCAACCCGTTTTGGCCCCAAACCCGTCCCGACTCGACAACGTTCTGACCTGGCCCATTTCTACTCGAACGCGAACCATAACTATTTTTTTTGTATCGACTCATTCCGACCCTATTGTACTTTTACAAATGACCCGAACTCGCCCGACTCTACTTGTGTCCAGGTTCTAAATGGTAAGCGCGTAACATGCTAACTTTTTAAAACTAAAAACTATAGCAATATTATAACCAAATTAAAGAGAATAAAATGCTCGTTTTTATGATGTAATGTTTTTGAAAAAATATTAACATGTGAAAAAGTTATGACCGTTAAAAAGTCGTGGGGTAGTTTGTTTTGAATTAGAGGACATATGTGTAACTATTATTAAACTTTACATAAAAGGTAGTGAAGTTAAGGGACCAAAGATGTAAGTATATTTAAAAGAGTATTTAGATTTGTGAATAAAGACTTAATTATCCATAATTTTTTAAATTTTGAGTTTGAGTTTTAAAAGAGTATTTCGATTTGCTTAATTATATAAAGCAATGAGTTTGATACCTCTTAAATTTAAGTGGTTCATAACTCATGCTTTATATATAGTATAGATATATATATATTTTAAATTAATACTAAATTGTTTCATACCATTTCCACCACATCACGTCATATTAAACGGGCGAAGATAATTTTTTCACATACGTTACACTAAAACTTCTAAACATATCTCACTCTAAAACTTCTAAACATATCTCACTCTATAGCCTTTACTTTTTTAGACGTACCGTTTTTATCTCTGAATACATTTATTCTGTTTTTTATAATATGAAACCAATATTTAGATTTTACATCCCCTTACCGAATTATTATTGTTATTATTATTATAATAATTAATAATTATTAAATGACAAGTTTGGTGACGCTAAATGATGATTGGGCTACTTGGCGGAACCGTATTAGTCATTGTCATTTATTTTTTTCAAAATTCTGGTACTGTAACGAACATAACGGAAACCGGCCGGATTTTTGTAGACTCACAACCTCAACGTCCAGGACTGATAATGCTCGAGTTTACCAACTGACGCTACCTCATTGGTCCTCCTCGATTTTTAAATTTTAACATTTTTTAGCTCCGTTACCATAACAAAAGTAAATGAAACCGATCGAACTCGTGTCGAGTTACCACCTCAATGTCCAGAACCGAAAACACTTGGGTTTTACCAGCGCTTGGTTTTCCAGACCAAATAAACCTCAAATAATTTATTTTTTACATGTTAATCTTGTTATATGTTGCTTTGATGATTTTTTTGGGTTTTAACGCTCTGGTTTTACCAACATCGTCTATACCATAACGAGTGCACCCGATGATAATGTTAAAATTCACGTCGACTCATCGCCTCAATACCTGGCCAACAACGATTAAGTTTATCGCCGTCCGTATTTTACCAACCTGTTCAGACGCAACACGCCGGATAAACTACCTTATACATATACATACATATACTTACACATACACGATGATGATATTAAGTGGCAGGCATATGGTAAGTAAATAAAGAGTTGTGTTTTCTATAAATTAAATAGGCCCATTTGTAACATTAATCATCCTCTTCCATTCCATTTCCATCTGACGCATACTCGAAAGAGAGAGAGAAGGAGAGTTATTATTATTAACCACCAACTCCTCCTCTTTCTTTCAACGTCGCCGGAACCCTAATTTCCTCTGACGATCGGTTTCATCCGTTCAATCACCGCACATTACATACACTCCGCTCTTCGGTTCCTGTAAGCAATTACTCAATCATGTTGGTTGATTTAATCTGCTATTATGTATCTTATGGACTAACGTTAACTTTGATTCTCTGCTATTTCTTTATATATATCTATTGACGATGACAAAACAAACAAAAAGTAGCTGTTTTTTATTGGATTCATTGGAATATATATTGTTTTAGATCTGATTGGTGGTACTTTAGCTGATTTGGATTCTTATTGATCAACTTTATGCACTTTTTTCCTCTGATTTGTTGAATAATGATTCTTATTTATTAAAACCCTAATTTTTTTTATGTCTGTAGTATTTTTGGTATAAAATTGAAATTATTAATAGTAATATTGTTTGACATAAAAAGTCATACTAACTAACTTTTGTGGAAAACTCTCTTCTCCGTTATTTGTATATATATATATACTTTTGGCTGATGACAAAAAAGTAACTGTTATTGGATTCATTAGAATAGACTTGTTAGATCTGATTGGTAGTTTAGCTGTTTTGGATTGTATATAAGTTATTAATGAAGTTTAGGCACTTTTGTGGTCTGAATTTGCTGAACAATGATTGGATAGTTAGTAGCAGAAATGATTCATGATTTAATAAACTCTAGTATTTGGCGCTTTTTTGTTATTCTGTAGCATTTTTGGTATGTAAATGAAATTATTTACGTAGACTTTGTTATTAATAGTAATTTTGTTTGATACTAAAGTCAGATACTAACTTTAGAGGAAAAGTTCAATGGTTTATTGATATTTTATTTGAAGCTAGTTCATTTGAAGCATATTTAGAATCTTTTCTGTTAACATTGATTTTGTGCTATTTGTTTATATATTTGTGGATGATGACAAAAAGTGACTGTTATTGGATTTGATTAGAATATTTTTGTTAGATCTGATTGACGGTTTAGCTGTTTTGGATTGTATATTGTGTTATTGAAGTCAATCATGGAAGTTCAGGTTTGTGGTCTGATTTGCTGAGCAATGATTGGATAGTTAGTAGATTACAAGCAGAAATGGTCCATGATTTAATAAATCCTAACTTTTTGGTACTTTTTTGTTTTATGTTGCATTTTGGGCATGTTTGATGATGATGCTTATAATATAAAATGAAATTATTAAAGGAGGCTATGCTGGTTTAGTGTTATTAATTGTGCATATGCTAACTGAATGTATATCAATCATGTCTCTGGAAAGTGATATTGTTTTGACATAAAAAGTTAAATACTAACTTTTAAGGAATGTTGAATGGTTTATTGATATTTTATTTGAAGCTAGTTCATATGAAGCATAGTTAGAATCTCCTCTGTTTACATATTTATGGATGATGACAAAAAACTGTTATTGGATGTAATATAATAGATTTGTTAGATCTGATTGCTACTTCAGCTATTTTGGATTCTATTTTGAATTAGTGAAGTCAATCGTGGAAGTACAGGCGCTTTTGTGGTCTGTTTGGATAAATATGTTAGAATATTTATTAAATTACAGGCAGCATAATGATTAAAAATGTGTTGTATTTGGATAAACACCAATGAGACTAATACACTGCTATTTCTTTAGAAAAAAATAATTAATATTTGGTAGTTTTTTTGTATTACTGTAGCATTTTTGGCATGTTTGATGATGCTTATGGTATAAAAATGAAATTGTTAAAGCAGGCTTTATTAGTTTAGCGTTATTAATTGTACATATGTTAACAAAATCTATATCAATCGTGTATCTGGAAAGTAATATTGTTTGACATAAAAGGTTAAATGCTTGCTTTTGAGGAAAAGTTCTATGGATTATTGATATTATTAATATTTTATTTGAAACCAACTCATATGAAACATGGTGTTATAAAGTGGTATACATGAACTTTCATAAGTCAAAACAATATTATATGCCTAATATTATATATCAACATCTTGTAGTTTGTGAAGAGTTGCAAATCATGGTTTTCTGGGTGTTTGGTTATGGCTCATTGGTATGGAACCCCGGGTTTGACTATGATGAGAAGATGATCGGGTATATCAAAAATTACCGCCGTGTGTTTGATCTTGGTAAGTAGGTGCTCAAACTGTTATCTTTTTGTTTCCTGCATTATTACGCACCTTTATATCAATCTAATAGTAATAATCATATTATTATGTCACAGCATGTATTGATCACAGAGGTACACCTGAGCACCCTGCAAGAACGTGCACACTTGAATACAGTGAAGGAGCCATCTGTGTAAGTTTTAGAAAGCTTAAGTGTTACCATTTTACGTTATTTTAAACTTAAATACATGTGTGTGTGTTTTTCTCTTATTTTGACCTAATTTTTGTTTTAGTGGGGTGCTGTGTATTGTGTAAGAGGAGGTGAAGAGAGGGAAAGATTGGCAATGGCGGTATGTATTATTTTAACTCGGTTGCTAAATGCGTGTGTAAAATCAAATTTAACCTTAATGAGTTGACTGCAGTTCACCTAATGGTTAATTTACATGTTTTATTTGTACATTAATTAATTGTGTTGTTCCTTTTTTATTTCAGTACTTAGAGAAGAGAGAATGCGAGTATGATGGAAAAACCACTGTAGACTTTTTCAAGGTAAAATAATATCAATTTCCTCATGCAAATAACACGTTTAATCACAAATCCAAGTTCTGATTTGGTTAAATCTTGATTCAGGATGAGGAGATTGAAGAGCCTACTTTATCAGGAGTTATTGTGTAAGCTATTATATCATATTTTACATTGTGATAGAAGGAAATTGTTGTAACTGGAATGTTTTATTTGTTACAGTTTCACATCAACTCCAGACAAGGAATCAAATAAGTACTATCTCGGGCCTGCACCACTGGACGATATGGCAAGGTATAATACTTAACCGTTACTTAATCTTTTCGTTCTCTCATAACTATTTTAAATATTTAATTGGTCCGTTTCGTGTTTGTTTGCTTTTTCAGACAAATAGCTACTGCTTTTGGCCCATGTGGAAACAACCGTGACTATGTTTTCTTGCTGGAGAAGGCAATGTTTGATATTGGTGCGTTAAAATCTTCAATCCTAACCTTCACGCACTTAAAATCTTGTGACCTGAACACGAATTGTTTAACCTGCTTATCTGAACGTGTCAAAGAAGCTGACAAATAGTAATCAAATTATAATACCTGAACATGAATCGTTAACCTCTTTATCTAAACGTGCTAAGTAGGTTGGTGGGGCGTAAACGGGTTGAGGTGTCTATCTGTTTGATTAAACGGGTTAAACACGTTAACCCGAACACGGCTTATTTTATAAATAAGATATGACAACCCAAAACCTAATTATTTTTGTTTGGTGGACAGGTCATGAAGACGACATGGTCATAGAGTTGGCAAATGAAGTCAGAAGAGTACTTGGGCTCACGGGTCTACAATGCCCGAAAGAGATCAGTAACAGATTAACTGGGCCGTCTGTTAAGCCCAAGTCTCCAATGTCGCCTCATAAGCTGCGTCATCTTCCCGAAGCAATTTCCACAGACACCTAAAACTACAACTACAAGAATACAATCGGTGACTTGGTTTGCTTGACTCTACTGAACCAGCTTTACTTATGTTAGTTTTAGTACTTTCTTTAATCATATGCTATAGAGTTGAAAGATCATGTTTTGAGTATAATGTTTTAACGAGTACACTGCAGTTTTATTTGAGTTTAAGTTTGCGTATTTGTTTTTAAAATTTATGAATGTGGTCTTTTATTGGATAAGTGGTTGGTGCGAAAATGTGTTGGGTGGATTATGGACCATCTGGTTGCTACAGAAAGTTGCATAGTTCCAGGTTGTTATATGCTTTAACCTGGAGCATTGAGGACCACCTTATCCATCTTATGCTATGGTGGTCTCATTAGGATCCGATCTGTCTGTGGACCACTTATCTGTAAAGGTACCATAGAATTCAATATGTTCGTGGACCGCCTTGTTATAAACCGACCGACTTCACAACTCAGTGGGCTCAACAATCCAAAACCGGATTGTTACACTTTTTAACCACTTGATAAGAGGTTAGTATAGTCAAGAGGCAAGTTTGAACTCGACTCTACCTAATGTTAAACTTGAAAGCCAATTCAAAAGCTTAGCTTGACTTATTAGGTACATAACCGTTTTGAGACAATAAATTAACGAAATAACGATTTCTCTAATGGTGGTTTGATCAACTGTGAAAGTAAATATGCATTGGGTAAAATAAAAACTTCGTTTCTGTTGTCGTTTTTCTCTTCCTTTTACTCGTATAACTCTCGTCTCTTAGCTCCCTTTATCCGTTGCATCTTCTCTCTTTTCTTGCCACACCCTAGATCAGTTGCCTCCTTCCCCTATCTCATTTAAAAAACGGTATATGCCGCTGACCATCACCTCAATCTTGTGTTTCAGCATCAAGAATGATAACAGAGGTTTGTCCACACGGTACTGATAGTAGAGCACGTACTATGTTCCATAAGGTTCGGATCATTAGGGTCCTCTGATCACAAGTTCCGTCTGTAATGTTACGGACTAGTGGTTTTGTACGTTTATATTTATACGAGTTATTGGTTTTGTTCTGTCAGAACACATGGTGTGAGGTTGGGATGGTGATGTGGCCATTTAGTGGGTATTATTGTATTGTTACTATTTACATTTATACTTATTAGAACTGAAAAAAAAAATAGTTTAGGGATGAAAAAATATATGCATTTTCATGGTTTCAGGATAACATGGATGGGATGGAAAGACACATCACTGGTGTAAGAAGTGAGAGTTGTAGGATGAAAGGACAGACACCATCCATGCTAATTAGACTTTTGTTCCCCCCCTTCTCATGATTTTTAAACGGACATAACTTTTTTATACGGTATTATTTTTTCAATAAAATATTACACCAAAATAAAATACATTTTATTCTTTTAATTTGTTGTATTTTTTTCTAAAATATACAAAAAAGTTATTCTCGTTTAAAATCATAGGAGAGAAGAAAAGTATAGGGCTTCACCTCCCCTCTCTCTAACTTATACAACAAATTAGTAGCTAGTTTATGTGTCCGCTTCTACCATATATTGCTTATCAATAATTTTGCTCTTATTTTCTCAAATTAATTTAGCATGTGCGGAACAGTTTCGGCAGACAAGAATCTAGTTTATGTGAAGTTCCGGTTGTACGATTCACTAAACGTTCGGTTTGCCTACATGTTTAAGCCTTCTGAGTATAATGGGCACATGTTAGTTTGATTTAGAAATTAATAAATGTAATAGCTATTTTTTCCAAAATCAAAAACTCAAATAGCTGTCATTATTTTTTAAATTTTTTTTACAAGTCTATAACAGCTGGAACTTAATATTTTTATATACAATCATGAATCATGTGATGAGGGCACCTAGGCTGGGAAATAAGTGTGTGTTGACTTTGCCATAAACCACCCACAAGGCCATAAATTGTTTAGTCTATAATGATAGCTGGTTGAAAATAAACAATTTTTTAAATGAATTTTTTTTATAGAGTAAATATTGATCCTTTTATATATAACACAAACCGAACTATATCTGGATAATGGGTAAGCGAGCAACAAGCTGCGCCGCTATCCCCTTTTAAATCGCAAAGCCTATTCTACTAAATATAAATCCTTGGTTCCTCGGGCTCTGCGAGTCACTGTGGACCACCTTCTGCACCCGCTCCAAGAAGCGAACCGCCTCGGGAGCTAGGGATCCAAAAGTGTCGAAGGCAAATGGAATGAACACGTGCTGATTCTCCAAACACGATGTCTCATGCTTAACAACCTTCCTAGACTCCGCTCTCAAAACCGCCTGTGCCGGTACGAAGCCACTGTCTCTCAGCCCCACCAACGGGGACACCCCAGTGAGGTCAACACACGCATGCTTACCCCCTGCCCAGCCAAACACAAGAACATCCACAGGACGCAGGGTAGATCTTCCCTCACGCGGATCAGTCAAAAAGTTAACAGGTGCCTCTTTCTTGGCTGAGATCCCGGCACGTCTAAGCACATCCCATAACACATCTCTAACCCAGTCATGACGATACTTGAATCCCGACAATTCCTTACAGTGGAGGGCATGCTCACCGAATCTATCCAAACAAGCTTTTTTACAAATGGGACATAATTCATCTGGAGGGAAAAGGGGAACCATAAGCCGGTATTTAAGGATGGCTCTGTATTCAACTGCCGACATCCGTTGCCCAAGACCTTCAATGGGCACAACAGTCAAAAAATCCTGGGCATGAGCCCCCTTGAGACAAGCTAAAACTGCCTTTTGTCTCGGGGTCATATCGAATCGCTCCTCCAAATCATGTACGTGTTTACCATAAAGAGCACTCGCCAAGGTTTGTTGAGGTTTCTTGGGGGCGGTCTCCTTATCAGTAAAACCGCCTATATCAAGGTTCGGGAGAGTTGTTCCAATATTACCAAGTGCAAAAGAGTAGTCAGGATCTACCCCCGTAACACCAGCGTTTCGCAGGACGTGGTCCTGCAATTTCCACGACTGAGACCTGGAAGCCACAAATGCATATGCGGAGACATCCTCAGCCGAGAAAATTCCTAAGCCTCCGCAACGCATAGGGAAGGAAGCCAACCTCCACTGGAGGTCCCCAAAATGCGGTCCTCCACACACAACAATATCTTCAATTGCCCCCCGCAAGCCCGCATCAAAGATGGACACAGCCTCTTTGACATGTTCAGTTTCTTTTTTAGTCAAGCTAGTTGTGTAATTACATTTGCTTGGAACCCTTGATCCACAAATATGGAGGCATCACTGCAAACAATCTTGCAGCAGTTTGAACATCTTAAAATCCAACTTGATGAGATAACATCAGCCACCAACAACTTCGATGATGAGACTAATTGTATTGGATATGGTGGTTTTGGTAAAGTGTATAAAGGAGAAGTGTCTCTTGCCGAGAGGCGAAGCATGGCAGCTATTAAGCGTCTGGATCGTAGGCATGGACAAGGAGAAGCTGAGTTCTTGAAAGAGATCACTATGCTCTCCCGTTACAAGCATGAAAATCTTATCTCTCTCCTAGGATTTTGTTACCAAGGGGACGAGGCGATCCTGGTGTACGAGCATGCATCTCGTGGAAGCCTTGACCGCCATTTAAACTCCCCTCATCTCACATGGTCACAACGTATCAAGATATGCCTTGGTGCCGCCAAGGGACTAAGACACCTTCATGATCCAAAAGAGACTCACCAGAGGCTTATCCACTGCGATGTAAAAGGCGGCAATATCCTACTTGATGACCATTGGAATGCTAAACTGGCTGACTTCGGGTTCTCAATAATGGGCCCTGCTAATGATCTTCATTCGACTGTTATCAACTTAGCAGCAGGTACCCTGGGCTACATCGATCCACTATATCATTTGACCAACACCCTAACAAAAGAGTCAGACGTATACTCTTTCGGTGTGGTGTTATTTGAAGTTCTATTTGGGAGACTGTGCTATACACATAGCAACGGTCACGTTCAGCAGATATTAGTGCCCACGTGGAAAAAATGCTATGAAGAGAAGAAGTTAAAGGATATCGTCTTTAAAGATCCGACCATTCAACCATTGGAGCAGAGTGCTTTAGAAATATTTTCAGACATTGCATATCTATGTTTGAAGGAATCTCGTGATGCTCGGCCTAAGATGGCTGAGGTTGTGACAGAACTTGAGAGTGCACTTGAAAGTCAGGAGTTACTCAAAAGTCTTGAGTTAGCTGCAAATGAAGAGTTTAAAGGTGAATGGAACAAACACCGTTCTTACTATGAAGAGATAACAATGAGTGCAGAGAATCCTGTAAACTACAGATCCGAAGTTGAATTGATGAGGCTTATGTTCAAAGGGGTTCTCCTTAAGGGCGGAAAAACGGTAATCAGCTACATGCCATTGTTAATTACCGTCACAAGTAACATTATAAGCACATGAGTAGTCCTTGAACTTGTGCACGCTCAAATAAAACATATAATGTCAATATGTTTTATTTGAACATAAAAGATGTCATGATTTTAACTAACAGGAACTTACTTGAATCTGTTTGATGATGTATACAGTGGCTTTCATTAAATAAGAAGGGAGAACAATGTGAGATGATATCTATTGCAGAATGCTTGGATCCAAAATTCAAGTGTGAAAGTACTTCAAGGTAACTTCACCTGCTTCTAGCTTTTGAGAATATATATTTGATAAGTATAAAGCAATGTATCATTCTTTGCTACATACTACTCATGCAGATTTCCTAAAGGCGCCTACTCTGTTGATGGGAAATTCAAAACACGTGTAAAAACTCAATTCTTGTCCCCTGGAATCACATACACGGTCAACCTTGTCTTTGAGTTGTTCCCCACATGGGACGGAAGATGGAAAGATATATCCCTCAAATACAGATTGAAGGGGGAGAAGAAAACTTCAGTATCACACCTTGTGTAAGATAGAAATGACGGATGGATGATTAGTTTGTATCAATCCCTCAAATACAAATTAAAAGGGGAGACCAAATCTTCAGTTTCACACCTTGCGTATAAGAGAGATGATGGGTTGTATATGGCTGAATTGTATCAATTTACTTGTGACCACAACGTTGTTGATCTTCAAATTCTGTTTGACAGAGCCTCCAATTCTCATACTTTCATGATAGTTGTAGGCATCGAATTTCGGCCCATGGAGAAAGTAAGATGACAGATGAAAGTTTCATTGTTCATGTACATATTTATTAATTTAATTAATATGCTTCAGCCACAATTGCATTTGTTATTTTCAATGTAAGAAAACCCATGTTAGTCACCAGATCAAACATAAATTCGTATTGTTATGTTCTCAGGTGGAACATAAAGAGGATGAGAATCAACCCATATCAGATTCAGATGTAAATTGGGAAGTAAAAATACCAACTGATTATGAAGAGATAATGAAACTATCTGTTAATAGGTTGCAATGGACAACCAAGGAGGAGGTGTACTCAATTATGCGCAATGGGTTCTTAATCAATGGTTATTACAAGGAAGGAAGCATTGTAAGTCCATCTGCACATATTTTTTCTTGTCATATGTAGTTGTGGAGCCTATGAACATTGTTGTAAGGAAGGAAATTGCTAAACATGTCTATATAATCATTGTTTGACAGTGGTTTTCTCTTGACAAACATGGAAAGAAATGTCTTATGATATCAGCAAAAGAGGCTTTTAGTTTTTACAAGAAGCTATCTTTACCGGGATCAAGGTTCTTTTATATTTTCATGTCAACTTTATTGTAGAAATTACTATCTATTGCAAATATGTGAATTATAAAATTTATAAAATCTTCTACATGTAAGATGACTTTCTAATATTTTTTAGATTTGGAGAAGCTGCTCAGTTTTATTTTGAGTATAATTCCATCAATACCGAAGTACAATCCCAACTAGTATCTTTTGAAACAAGATATGCAACATACCTTGTCTACAAATTATTACCTGACCAATCCGGTTTTGAGGCTCCTATGAGAGTGGAGGATACTGAATATTCGGGTTCAGGGGGAAACTTTTGGTATATATATTTAGTAAGTCCTCAAACTCTGGTAATTAGATTAAAGGCGGATCAAAACACAAGCAACCCACCTAATAAGTTGAATACAAGAGACCTTCCACAACAGAGGAGCGATGGTTGGATGGAAGTACAACTTTTGGAATTTCAATCTAATAAGACCATAGAAAGGAAATGTATCAACCTTTCGTTGACAAATGTTGGTGGCTTTGATAAGAAGAAGTTTAGTGGCCTAATTATTGAAGGCATTGAGATTAGACCTATATAGACTCTCTTTTTTCTTTTTATTCTTCTTCTTCTTCTTCGTGTTTTTTTCTTTACAACGGACAATAATGTAACCCCAACATTTCTTTTCATTTTTCTATTTGGGAGGAAGTACAATTTGAATCCTGTTTCCTCAAAACTAGTCCTTTTCTACACTCTCATTTTGCTTTGTGTGATTACACCTAAGAGCATTCACAACACGTTTTTTAAAAAACTGTGGGTGTGTACTCTATTTTTTAGAGCGTGGTTGAAAGTGGTTATGAGTGGAAGAGAGAAAATGTTATTGTTTATGAGTAAATTTGGAGAAACATTGTTCATACTATATAATAATTTTCTAATATATGTTGAAAGTGGCTATGAGTTGAGGAAAAAGAAAAGGTACTGATAAATGTATAAATACTATTTAATTGGAAAAGAAAGAGAAACGATTGTTGGTAATCAGCGAACAAATCACACAATTCACAATTGAATAAGAACAAGATGATATACACAAACTGATTCTTGAATAACAAATACTGAACATTCGATTATATTGAATACGTTAATTTGTCTGACATCATTCCCTATTTATAGACTGAATAATTATATATTAAACCTAGTAAATACAATAATTACAAACAGACCCCTATACTTAATATAAATATTAATAAGTTTAGTTTATATACTAATACTCCCCCTTAAACTAAACTTAGTTTAAGTGATGTCTTCGTTTCTTCAAGATCCGGTTGCCATCACAGTAGCGTTGGTTCGTCATCTTCATCCCGGATCAAGTTTGCCTCCTGCCTTCTTTTCCAATTTGGACATTCATGCCTAAAATGCCCACGTTTATTACACTTGAAACATTTTATGTGATCCTTGTCATGTTGGGCTTGATTTCCTTGTTTATTCTTCCAAGTCTTCCCATACTTGCCTCGACCACGTTCTTTGTTTCCTTGCTTTGAACTTTCATGACCGCAATGTTCACACTTTTGTTCCTTTACTTTCTCTTTTCCTTCTTCTTTCGTGAACAGAAGTCTGTCATGCATGTCTACCTCCTTGTTTTTCTTATTGGTGAGTTCCTCAAAAGCCTTTAACCTTCCAACGGCTTCTTGGAATGGCATTGCACCAAGATCCACAAACTGCTCGATCGCAGCAACAATCTGTATGAATTTTTCTGGCACAGAACTGAGTAGCTTTCGGACCAGTTTCTTGTCATTCATAGTATGCCCAAGATTGCTCGCTTGTGATGCAATCTCACTTATTTTCCCGGCATACACATCAAGCGACTCGTCAACACCCATTTTTAGAGACTCAAAATCTGACTCGAGTGTTTCTAAACGCGCTTCTTTAACTATGTCAACTCCAACATGTCGAACCTTTAATGTGTCCCAAATTTCTTTAGCCGAAATAAAATTAGCAATTTGCAATACCATGTTTTCTGGAATCGCTTGGAATAGTAATGCAACTGCAGTATTATCTTTTTTCTCATCAACTTCGCTGCCCTCTTTTGGTTCGATGGCTTCCCAAATTCCATGGACGTTAAAGATCGATCTGATCTTTATAGCCCAAATGGTGTAATTTGTGGAGTTTAACACAGGGCATTGAAAACTCATTGATGTCCCTCCTTCCGTTGAAGTCACAACTTCTTTATCCTTGGGCTCGACCATTTTACGAGTTTTCTTTTTCCCAATCTTGATAAATTTGACTATTACAAATTCAGAAAAATTTGTTGTCAACTTTTATCTAAACAGTTTCGGGTTATAAACAAACCAACTGTTAATCCCAGAAATAGTGAACGGGTTTTTTGAAACCAACTATTTCAAAAATGGTACTCGGGTTTTCGATCACAATGTAAATCAAAACCAAACCGTTTTCTACCAAGAATAGTACACGGGTTCAACAAGGCAAGCCAAAACCAACTGTTTGTCTCAACCAACAACAGTACACAGGTTTATCCTCTGCCTAAGCCGACTATCTAAACACTAAAAACAACCGTTTTCCTTAAAAACCGAGATGAATAGTACACGGGTTTAACAAGGCAAGCCAAAACCAACTGTTTGTCTCAACCAACAACAGTACACGGGTTTATCAGTTGCCTAAGCCGACTATTCAAAACACAAACGGTATACTGGTTTATTGGGTAACAAAGTGAAACAAAACCAACCGTTAAATAATCAAAAGGAACCGAACTCGTTTTTAACCAAAACCACAATACTTTGTGTAGGGCGTGAATTGTCCCAAATAGAGTTGTTTCTAAACAATCCCACAAAATCTCTTGATTCTGTAACCGAATTAAACAACCAATACAATATGATTGTGTACTTGAATTGATATCCAATAAATATAAAACCTTCAAGAATCACAAATTGAGCAAGAACCAGATTGATTATGCAACAAATCAGATTGGTTCCTGATTACAAAAAACGAATTCTGATTCAAACAATCAATTGACTAATTGTCAATCAGATTGCTTATTCTGTGTTTTCTAGGAAATCAATTTCTTTATGATCGACAGTTACAGGGCCTATCAAATCAATTTCTTTTTGAAAAACAATAACCCAGTTGATCAAATTCTTAATCAATTTCAAATAGGCTCTTGTTTGATCGATCAATTTCTAGAACAAACACCAGTTTGATCGCACCCTCCTTTGTTTCCCTTGATCGATTCAATTAATCACACAGATTCCCAATTGATCGATTAAAACCTGGGACGTTCACAAATAGAATACCCAAATCGATTAAAAAACCTTGGCTCTGATGCCACTGTTGGTAATCAGCGAACAAATCACACAATTCACAATTGAATAAGAACAAGATGATATACCCAAACTGATTCTTTAATAACAAATACTGAACATTTGATTATATTGAATACGTTAATTTGTCTGACATCATTCCCTATTTATAGACTAAATAATTACATATTAACCCTAGTAAATACAATAATTACAAACAGACCCCTATACTTAATATAAATATTAATAAGTTTAGTTTATATACTAATAACGATAGTGTAATTATAAAAATGAAGATAGAGAATCTACTATGAATGCTCTAAAAGAATTAAAAGTATGATCACACATAGTTAGAGGGTAATTCTTAGAATTTAGAGGGTTGTAATTTTCATTCTCTTGTCCTATTAGTATAAATAGGTTTAGCTTGTATCAGAGTTAGTTGATTTTTCAGTTAATAACAATTCCATTTTCGTTTGGAACCCTAAAATTTGTTTGTTACAAATTGTTGGTGCTTAATTTCATTTGGTATACAGCGAAGATGTTATTGCTCGTATTGGTCCAAAGGACTGGATCTCGACATTTGATTTCAAAGGAAGTACACTCGGAGATCAATGATTGAAACCAACGTGATGAGAGATAGTCTCACCACAATCCCCCTAAAATGCACTGTTCTTACAACCATGAATGATATGATCTAGACAGTGAAATTGGAGGTGATTTTTAACGTTCATGTCCGATCTAGCCAACAATGCCGACGTTTATGTGAAGAAGAAAAACGCAGCGATTGCATATTTATTTCAGGTGATGCCGGAGGAATTTACTCTTCAGGTTGGAAATACTCTTACAACGGCGAGGGAACTCTGGAATTCAGTTCGAACAAGTTTGTGAATCCCTAAAGATGAAGGATGATGAAAGCATAAATGAGTTCTCTGGTAAACTAAGTGCAGTTTCATCTATGGCAAGCAATTTAGGTGAACCGTTTGAAGAGAAGATACCGCTTCGTAAGTTGTTTAATTATGCACCTGAAATTTCATTATTCATATTGTAGCCTCAATTGAGTAGTTTGTGAATCTTGAAACTATATTGTTTCAATAAGCCATTGGACATTTAAAAACATTTGAAGAAAGAACATATATGAAGAATAATTAATCAATAGTTAAAGATGATCAACTCTTGCTCACTTATTCTCAATGGTAGGCGACACAAAAGTATAATGAACCAAAAATAAAAAAAAGAAATGGGAAAGGTGGTAGTCGAAGTTCTTGGTCTAATCAGAAGGAAAGAGAGTAAGAGACGGGGATTCTGATAAATCAAAAATCCAGAAACAGAATGACCCCAAAAGAAGGATAAGTAAAAAATAAAAATGTTTCAAATGCAATGTTCTAGGACTTTATGCTAGTGAGTGCCCTTGAACAAATGCTAAGAATAAAGAAGATTTTGGCATAGACTAAAGAAAATGATGATCCTGCCTTGTACATGAGCGAATCTGAATCCAGAAAGGTGGTGGTATTTCTGAATGAACTTGATGTAGTTCTCGCAAAGTATAATATTTTTTTTGTTGCAGAACATGTAAGATATCTTGATAATGGGACATCTAACCATATGACATGGGACCAATCTATATTTACCGTTCTTGACAAGAACTTTGGTGGGAAAGTTAGGTTTGGTGATGGTTCTTGTGTGGTGATAGAAGGCAGAGGTGTTGTGATCTTGGAAGGAAAGTATGAAGATCAAAAGTTGCTCTCAGATGTGTGTAACATACCACATTTGAGGAGTAGCATTTTGAACTTTGTACAAGCCACATAAGGAGGGTGTGAAGTCCGAATGATAGATCAATATCTCTGGTTATATAGGGTAAATGGAAGGTTGATAATGAACGTTCCAACATTCGCAAACAGATTATATAACACAAAGTTAAAAGTTGGCTCTTGAATGAGCTTCTAGACTAAAGTTGAAAGTGAACCATGGTTATGGACTGGTTGCTTTGGGCATGCGAACTTGGAGTCTCTAAGGGATTTTACAAGTAAGCAAATGGTAACCAGTGTGCCTTATATAAACCATCCAACACAAATATGCGAGGCCTGCCTAGCTAGGAAACATTCAAGAAATCTTTTCCCATCACAGTCATCATATAGAGCAGAAGAACCCAAGAGATTTGTCCAAGTTGATCTATGTTGACCAATATCTCTTACAACACCTGATGAGAATAGGTAACTTATGCTTATAATAGACGATCGCACTAAATTCGTATGATGTTATATGCATGGGCGTACACAGTATATGTGAATTGGGTGCAGGCGCCCCCTTTAATTATTTTTTTAGTGTTATAGATTCGCAAAACCTTTGAGTGCCCTCCTAAATTTTTTGTAATCGTGTCCCTTAAATTTGGAACCATCCTCATGAACTTTAGAAACTGACCCTAAGAAAAAACAAATTAGAAATTTCTAAATATAAATTTAATATGAACACTAATCGTCAATGTAACTTATATAATTACCCATATTCAAATGTTAAAACTATATTATTATGACTTAGACCCAAATTAGTTAAATCTTAGTAGCCCTTATGACCAAAAGCTTAAGCTCTTTGCTGTTAGGCTTTAGCCCATTATTTTGTAGATCTAAACCTTTTAAAAATAAATAAAAAAATCTAGCCTCATTTATACAAGTTATGAACTTTAGATTTAAAACATTAAGTAGACAACTTTAGATATATTACATTATAAATTTACACTATGCATTTCTAATGGTGTTTGACATAATTTTGTTAATTATATAAAAGTTAGGTTGAATATGTTTTTTAATATGAATTGACCCGACCCGTTTTGACCCAAACTAGACCGAAAAACACTACGTGAATATTGACCTTCGGCCACACGAAAAAAGTGTGGCCGTAGGCCTTTAGCCACACACATTTGGTTCAGGTCATATGTGGCCAAAGGTCGCGACACCGTGGGTATGATATGGCCACAGACAGTTTTTAGTGGCCTTATGTGTTAATAAGTGTGGCTAAATGGTACATGCATTAGTTGCTGGCCATCAAGAAGCCTCTCCAATAAGTGTGGCTAAAGGATAGAAAATGGCCACATGACAATTTACTATGAGTGACCATTGCACGTATATAGCCACATGAATTCATGTTTCAGCCACATGAATTTTATATTAATGTGGCCAATAGGGTTGTGTTAAGCTTGCATTGTGACCTATACCGTGTGGATATAGCAAAGAAATGGCCACTTAAATTTAATAATAGAGTGGCTAATTATATGATATAGACACTGGATATTACATTAAAAGTGGCTAAATATGTTTACTTTCCACTCAAACACTCCTTTGTAGATTATAGTGTGGCTATTGTCTTACCGTTTGTCACACATAATGCTTTTCGTAATTTAAAGTGTGGCTATTATCTAACTTTTCGTCACACATAGTGAGGTACTGTGTGGCTAATCATATCATATAGACACTGGAGGTTATTGTCAATGTGGCTAAAAATGTGAAATTGTTAGTCAAAAACTCTTTTGTAGTTTGTGGTGTGGCCATTGTCTTACCGTTTGTCACACATAATGCTACTCGTAATTTAAAGTGTGGCTATTGTCAAACTTTTCGACACACATAGTGATGTACTGTGTGGCTAATCATATCTTATAGACACCGGAGGTTATTGTCAATGTGGCTAAAAATGTGAACTTGCCAGTCAAACACTCTTTTGTAGTTTGTGGTGTGGCCATTGTCTTACCATGTTTCACACATAATGCTTTTCTTAATTTAAAGTGTGTCTAATATCAAACTTTTCGTCACACATAGTGATGTATTATGTGGCCAATCATATCATATAGACGCTGGAGGTTATTGTCAATGTGGCTAAAAATGTAACTAAACACATTAGCATAAATTCAAAACATGTTTTTTCATAAGTATAACAAACCCAACAACATAAATTCAAAACGGGTTTACATAACCAAACCTTTACTAATAAGTTATAAATTCAAAATATTTGAAACTACTACTAATTACTACCGACCTCAAACCTTCTCATAAGCTCATCAGATTGTTTTTGCCTCCTTTCTTCATTTTCCTTACGTTCTTTTTCCATTTGTTCCATTCGTTGCTTGTTCTTCCAACTCGTTTCTTGACTTCCTTTTATTTTCTAGTTCTTTTTCTATTTCGGCTCTAACTTTTTGAACCTAAAATTGTTAAAAATATTAGCATCATAACTAATAAAGGGTTAATGTAAGGCAAAACCTCAAAGCCAAGTATGGGTGTTCACGGTCCAGTTTTCGCGGTTTTTCGTCAGACAATAAACCAAACCGTTGGTAATGGTTTTTAATTTATGTAAACCAAAACCAAACCGTATAACTTTTAACCGAACCAAACCAAACCAAACCAAACCGTTACTAACGGTTTGGTTCCGGTTTGGTTTCATGGACCTGAACCCGAACCAACCCGTTTATATATTACACCCACAAAATCAGTATGTAATTTTCATTTAAATTTTAAGTTATAAATCGAACCAACCCGTTTATGAGTATATCACATGTATATTAAATTATAGTGTTAGCAGTTTTTATGTTACCACATGTATATGAAATATGAAACGGTCTATTTCATTTTCTCGCCCCTGGTTGATTTGTTATACCTAATTATATAACAAAACGAAAATTGAAAAAGATAACTTACAAATGAATGTTCTGACTTTTCCGTACAAAAATCAAATCCAACAAGGCTATTAGTGTTGAGCTCGCCCACCCAATACTTTTTCTTGCTTTCTTTGCTGAGTGGGTATCTAAGAATACTTCAATTCACATAACTTTTCGACCATGTTCTTTTTCCTAATAAGAAGTAATGTAATAAACGTTAAAGCATAAACAATTATAATTTTTGCCCTAATTTTTTAAGATTGAATTTACAAATAAAACTAGCTTAGCAAGCGGATACGATGCTCATCAAACCCTATTGAACCTCCCGTATGCTGGGATATACTGCCATCATTACCCTCTTTCGTGCGGTTGTCTCTCCCGCTCGCGGACTTCTTTAGCCATTTTTCTATGTTCCAACCCTATAAAGAGAGAAAAATATATGATACATATATAGAGTATAAAATATAAAAATAAAAACTTGAATCGACGCATAGCACAATGACATTCACGCATAATCACATTAGACAATTGTACTAAAAAGTCATAACATGTATTCACACATCGTATCATGGCAAATTAACCAAACATTCATCATACAACTTAACTTATGATCACTTAGTTCACGAGACAGATTATAACATGTACAAACTGATTTTATTCACTATGAATAGATGAAGTATAAATTCTAAAAAATTTACCACAGTAAAATATTTGAATTAGGTTTCTCAAACAATTTTTGTTATATTTTTCTCATGCATACAAAACTCACAATAATTCAAGCATTAAAGATGTGTACCAACAATTCAGCAGATTGCACAACAAACACTTGTTTAATGGTTCTATCAACTCATTAATCCAAATTGTGCAAGACCAATTGGGTTGTCTTCAAAGCTCATAATACTAATTTTCAAAACTAGAACCAGCCTGTTTAGTTTTGTCATTAGAGAGTTATGATGTCGGAAAGACAGACCAAAATATAACTACCCAAATCAGCTTTGACCAGTGTTTTTGTAAAATTATAAAAACTATTCAAAACTCGTCCAAAAATTACAAACTTTACCTTTCTGGAAACTAGACTCATAGTACTATATCCTAGAATCAACAATCGTTCAATAATCATCGTTTAACATCAAGTTACATACCAATAAATAAACACAAACGAATCTGTCGGCAATGAAAGAAGATGCACAAGCTTCAATTACAAGTGAAATACATACCTTTTTAGCGATGAAAGAAGATGTACTAAGCTTCAGTTACAAGAAATAACACTTAAAATTGAAAATCCCCAAACTTGGTTCTTAGGGTTCTTCACACTCAACACGAATCCGGAAAAAATCGAGATAGAATTGATGGAAACCGACACCATACGTGAGTTCCTCTCGCAAAAATAATAAGATTAGAGCCTGGAATCAAAGGATTTGGTTAAAAATTGAGTGAGTTAGAGAATTAAAGATGAAAGATGGTGGGTAGAGAGATGAAGAAGAAGAAGAATAAGAAGTAATGAAGAGAAAGAAAAAAAGGTAGGTTAATTTGAAATTAGATTTAAGAATGAGAGGGTAATTCAAAATTTTTTGAAGAAAAGAGAGGGTGAATTTAATTTGAAATTTTGATGGAAGTAAAAATTAATAGAAAATAAATAGAATTAAATATTTTTATTTTTAATTAAATAAAGAGTTGTTAGTGTGTGTGTGTGTGTGTGTGTATAACAACTAATTAAACCTTAAATAATATAACAAATTGTATTTTAAATATAAAAACATATAAAATAAATACAAGTGATATTTATAGTTGCTCTAAAAGAGTTGTATAAGAGTGCAGTAATCATTGTTAACGCCCAATAATAAACCATACGCTTATTAGTGGGTCATACTAGTTCTTGATCGGTGTTAGTGTCTCATTATAGCATCTATCATGTTACAGTTGCCCTAAAAGAGTTGTATAGGAGTGTCATTAGTCATGGTTAGGTGTTAACGCCCGAAACACACCATACTTTCGTCAATAGGCCTTATTTGGCCATCATTAGTCATAGACTCATAGTTAGATGTTAGTGTCTCTTGGTTACGTCATAGTTGCTTTAAGAAGTTTGTATATGACTATCATTAGTCATACTAAGATGTTAACGCCCAAAACATGTCATACTTTCATCAATGGGCCTTGAATGGTACTAGTGGCCATTATAGCATCTATCATGTCCCCGTTGCTACAAGAGGGTTGTATATTGTCACACCCTCAAAATCCACTAACGGAGTTTTACCGTCAGAGGGTGTGAACTAACAGGATCGGAATCATTAGTTATAATCAAACCATAAAAACGTTTAAATGAAAATAAGTGCGGAAGAGTAAAACCATAGAAACAATGTTACGTCACGCAGGACGATTTAAAACCAATGATAACAGTTAAAAGTAAGTTTGCATAGTTAAAAGTTTATCAAGCAATGCATGTTCCTAAACCGCGCGCCCGCCTCGGCTACCTGAGAATAACATACTAAAAGTGTCAACACAAGGTTGGTGAGTTCACAAGTTTAAATAAAAATAAAGCGTTCAGCGTTTGCGTTCAGCGTTGTGCGTTACAGCGTTACAGCGTTTTGCGTTACAGCGTTTTGCGTTACCAGATAGTGTTATGTCAATTATATATCGATAGGTAGCTAGTCTATACAACAAGTATTACTAAGTGTTCGACACCGAAGCTGACTCGTTTATTAAGTGCCTTGTCACCAGGTCATCCAGACCATGGTACGTGTTAGCCAAAATTACACCCGCTCAATCGCTAGGAAGTGTGCAGACTTAGTCAACCGGTCAACGATCACCCAGATGGTATCGCATCCCGTCGGTGTCTTAGGTAAACCCGTAATAAAATCCATTGAGATGTGTTCCCATTTCCACATTGGGAGTTCCGGTTGTTGCAGTAGGCCAGATGGTTTCTGGTATTCTATCTTGACTCTGGCACAACTCAAGCTCTGCTCACGTAGGTGGCAATGTCGGCTTTCATGCTCGGCCACCAGTAAAGTGCCTTTAAATCATGATACATTTTATCTGAGCTAGGGTGGATAGAATATCGGGACTTGTGAGCTTCGTCCATCACTAGAGTCCTCAACTCTCCGTATCGTGGAACCCAAATCCGGTTCTCAAAATATCGGACCCCGTCCGATCTGGTTTCAAGTTGCTTGTTCATGCCCCGCATGAGTTCCGATGGAAGATTGTCATCTTTCAAAGCTTCAAGTTGCGCATCGTGAATCTGATCGGGCAAGTTGGCATGAATCGTGAGTTGCAATGCTCGCACTCGTCTGGGTTTATCTGTTTCTTTTCTGCTGAGGGCGTCGGCCACTACATTGGCCTTGCCAGGGTGGTACTTGATGGCACAATCGTAATCTTTGAGCAGCTCGACCCAACGACGCTGTCGCATGTTCAGCTCTTTCTGATCGTAGATATGTTGGAGACTCTTGTGGTCGGTGTAAATGGTAAACTTGGTACCGTACAAGTAATGCCTCCATATCTTAAGAGCAAACACCACAGCTCCGAGTTCCAAATCATGGGTCGTGTAGTTCTTCTCGTGAACCCGTAGTTGTCGAGAGGCATAAGCTATAACCTTCTCGAGTTGCATCAGCACACAACCGAGACCTTGTATAGATGCGTCACAGTATACCTCAAAATTTTCCGTTCCCTCGGGGAGGGCTAGAATAGGGGCGCTGCAGAGTTTGGTTTTCAACACTTGAAAAGCGGATTCTTGGGCGTCACCCCAATTGTACTTAGTGCCTTTGTGAGTCAAAGCGGTGAGGGGTTGAGCAATCTTTGAAAATCCCTCGATGAAACGTCGGCAGTAGCCGACCAGTCCCAGGAATTGCTGCACCTCAGTCGGAGTCTTAGGTGCTTCCCAGTTTTTGATGGCCTCTACCTTACCGGGATCGACATGGATACCATTCTCGTTGATCACATGTCCTAAAAAGTGAACCTCGCGAAGCCAAAATTCACATTTCGAGAGTTTAGCATACAGTTGTTCCTTCTTCAGCAATTCCAGAATTACCCTTAAGTGCTCTTCGTGGTCAGCTTCGTTCTTGGAGTAGACGAGAATATCGTCAAAGAACACAATCACAAACTTGTCGAGGTACGCCTTGCATACTCGATTCATGAGATCCATAAATACAGCTGGTGCGTTGGTTAGGCCAAAAGGCATAACCGAAAACTCGTAGTGACCATACCGTGTTCTGAAAGCCGTCTTTGAAATATCTTCCTCGCGCACTCTCAGTTGGTGGTAACCGGATCGCAGATCGATCTTCGAGTAGTAACTCGATCCTTGAAGCTGGTCAAACAAATCATCAATTTGGGGTAAAGGATAACGGTTCTTGACCGTCACCTTGTTCAACTCCCGGTAGTCGATGCACATGCGGAAAGTCCCGTCCTTCTTTCGGACAAACAAGACAGGGGCTCCCCACGGCGATGAGCTAGGTCGGATAAAACCCTTATCCAACAAGTCTTGCAGCTGAGTGGACAACTCCTGAAGTTCCGCCGGTGCGAGCCGATACGGGGCTCGTGCTATGGGTGCTGCACCGGGTGTCAACTCGATTTGGAACTCGACTTGTCGTACAGGAGGGAGTCCGGGAAAATCCTCCGGGAAAACTTCCGGGAAGTCTCGCACAACAGGTATATCTCCAATTCGTTTCTCCTCCGCGGATTTCTCAATGATCTGCGCCAAAACTGCCGGATGACCCTTTCGTAGGTACTTCTGCGCCTTCATAAGGGAAATGACGCTGGTGGTCATGCCGCTTCTCTCACCTCGGACCGAAATGATCTCGCCGGAAGGGGTAGAAATGTGAACTATCTTGTCGTGACATAAAATCTCCGCTCGATTCTCGGATAACCAGTCCATGCCGACAACGACATCGAAACTACTAAGCGTAAAAGGAATAAGGTCGATGTCAAAGACATGACCTGACAGTTTTAACTTGCATCCCGCAAGTACATGAGTCGTTACTATAGTCTTACCGTCAGCTAATTCAACAGGTAACTTAGCATCTAACGGAGTTGGAGTTAAGTCTAAGAGTTGACTAAAGGCTTTCGACACAAAACTCCTATCAGCTCCAGTGTCAAACAATACAGAAGCAAAACAATCGTTTACAGGGAACTTACCAGTCACCACGTGCGGATCATTGCGGGCTTGACCCGACCCAATTACAAACGCTCTTCCCTTGTCATTGCTTCCACCATTACTGCCACTTCCATTACCCCCATTGTTGTCGTTCTGTTTCAGCTTGGGACAATCCTTCCTGAAGTGACCTTCCTGCCCACATTCGTAACATCCATTCGTCGTCATAGGTGGTTTAGGAGCACCCTTTGCCGCAAGGTCTCCTCTACATTCTTTCGCTTGGTGACCCATCTTTCCGCATCTTTGACACTTGACGCGGTCACACTGGCCAACATGATGATAGTTGCACCTATTGCACTTTGGATATCTCCCAGCATATCCGCTCGAAACCTGCCCGCTACCGTTGTTGTTGTTGTTGTTGTGACTCTGAGTGTTAAAGCTCCGAGCGAATTCGGGCTTACGGTAGTGCTGTTGCGGTGGGAGGTTCGAGGATGAAGATCTGGTGTTGTCAAACTTCCTCTTTCCGCTGCTCGGGTTGCTGTTGCTGTTGTTGTCGTTACTCGGGTTGTCACGGGCCTTAGTGGTCGAACCCCTAGGTGGTAACGCACCTTGGGTCACAGCCTGATCCGTCAGTTTGTGAGCTAAACGGATCGCTTGTTGAATCGTGGCTGGTCTGGAAGACGTCACCATGCCCTGAATCTGCGGTGCTAACCCATCCGCGGACACATCACAGCCAACTCGTGCGAACGGGTAGTGTAGGCTTCAATTTCCGAGCCCACCATCTTCAGTGACCAGAACTCTGACTCTAACTTCGAAATCTCTTCTCTCGGACAGTACTCCTCTCGCATCATATTTTTGAACTCCTCCCAGTTCATAGCATTAGCCAGTTCCAGTCCAAGGATCTGCACGTTCGAATTCCACCAAGTGAGGGCAGAATCCTCAAGTGTTCCAGCAGCGAATTTGACCCTACTGGCAGGGGGACAATTGCACATCTCAAATGCCGACTCGGCCTTCTCAGCCCAACGCAGGAAGCCTATAGCTCCCTCAGTGCCCTTAAACGTACTGGGCTTGCAGTCAAGGTAGTTCTTGAAGGTACACGTTCCACTTGGACCTCTAGCTTGATTCTGAACGTGTGCGGCTAAAGCGGCCGCTGCATGGTCGTTCAGCAGAGTTTGGAGTTCAGCTGCAGTCAAGCTGATGTTACCACGTCCACGTACAGCGTTTCTTCCAGCCATTTCCTAGAATCACAGTATAAAGTGTTAAACATGAATTTTTCTTTCATATACAACACACCATACATGTAATAAAAAGATAGGTAAGAAAGGAATAAGAAACAACATCACATCACAACCACATATTAATCTAAATAAAAATTCATGATTAAAACCATTGTATTCGCTACAAAGTATTTCCAAGCAATCCTTAAAATCATAGAAAAATAATAGTTCGGATGGAGACAACCCCTCCATCTAAGTGTCATCATCACTAGATGTCATCGTCTGAGGACACCTCTGAGTGTGCCTCTTCCTCAGCCGGTTCTTCTTCGGGTTCCTCCTCGGGATCTTCCTCGGGATCCTCCTCAGGCTCCTCTTTGGGGTCTTCTTCAGGTTCCACTTCAGGCTCTGCCTCAGGCTCGGCCTCAGGCTCTGCCTCAGGTTCGGCTGCGTTCTGAGCAAGTTGCATTTGTAAGACATCGCAACGCTCTAGAGCTATCTTGGTTCGGGTCCTTGCTTCTTGGAGTTGCTCTTGCAAGTCTATCATCTCAGCTTGCATCTTCATCATAATCTTCATCTGTTGATCACTAGCCTTTTGCATTTCCTTCATTGCCGCTGCCATGCGGGCAATCTCCTCCTTAGTCTCGGTTCCGTCCTTCAACAGTCCGGAAACGTTGGCTCCCGTATAGCGCATGTAACCCACGTCACGCTCCAAGCATGAAACAACAGCTGCGAGAACTCGCTCGACAGGTTCGGTTATGGGTGGTAGGGTGTTGGGATAAGCAGGGTGGTTCGGGTGAGGTAACGGGGGAACTTGTTCGCGATAGACCATACGTCTGATCATGTTAGGGTACCAATCCCAGCTAACGTCGTTTTCGTATATGCCTCCGGATAGGCGGTACCTTTTCGGTGCGGGAGCTTCGAGTTCCGGGACTACACGGGGTGGCGATGCGGTGGGTAACTGTGGTTCCTTCCCATGAGCGTGCGTCAACGAATCGGATGATGATGAGGGTGGCGTCGACATTCCTACAGGTAAGCCGTGTATGCGCGCGCGTATGAGTGAAAGAGGTAAAGAGATAAGATTTCAAGACTACACAACACTATGCAGTGCGTATCATTATAACTAATGGGTCGTCGCGGTTATAGTCTAGTATGCATGCAGCTTCTAGTTCGCTATAACCAATGGCTCTGATACCAATCTGTCACACCTTCAAAATCCACTAACGGAGTTTTACCGTCAGAGGGTGTGAACTAACAGGATCGGAATCATTAGTTATAATCAAACCATAAAAACGTTTAAATGAAAATAAGTGCGGAAGCGTAAAACCATAGAAACAATGTTACGTCACGTAGGACGATTTAAAACCAATGATAACAATTAAAAGTAAGTTTGCATAGTTAAAAGTTTATCAAGCAATGCATGTTCCTAAACCGCGCGCCCGCCTCGGCTACCTGAGAATAACATACTAAAAGTGTCAACACAAGGTTGGTGAGTTCACAAGTTTAAATAAAAATAAAGCGTTCAGCGTTTGCGTTCAGCGTTGTGCGTTACAGTGTTACAGCGTTTTGCGTTACCAGATAGTGTTATGTCAATTATATATCGATAGGTAGCTAGTCTATACAACAAGTATTACTAAGTGTTCGACACCGAAGCTGACTCGTTTATTAAGTGCCTTGTCATCAGGTCATCCAGACCATGGTACGTGTTAGCCAAAATTACACCCGCTCGACCTCCAGTCGAGTTTAGCGTTGGGTGGGGTTTGTCAAACCCAGTAGTACTACTCAACAGTGACTCGCTATTCAAAATATTAACCTGTTCGATGTGTAGGACTTCAAATGTTTCGTTTGCCACTTAGCTTTTACAAGTGATATATAATTTATAACAAAATCTTAAATGCGTTGTGGAGTATGTTATCTCCCCCAAGTGAAAAGCGTTTGAAAACAGTTTAAAGAGGGGAAAGTGAAACTCACTGTTTGCGAAGAAATTTCCAAATTAAATCAACAAGATGCGCGTTACAGAAAAACTCTCTCTAGCGTTCTAAAACAACAAAGAGATTTTTCTAAGTGTCTGAATATTATCGAGTCTCTAGACCCGGCACATAATACCTATGCACATAACATGTTTCGTGTTTCGTTTGTGAATCGTGTGTGACTTTAACAAGTGTTTTTGTGACACATTACATGTGTAAGCAATCATATACGTGTCATGTATTCATAAAGTACATCACTATCAATTATTCCCCGTAAGGGCATTTTGGTCAACAAATAACAATTAATTAGCCATTATTCCCCATGAGGGCAATTTGGTCAAATCATGGCAATCAATTAGCAATTATTCCCCGCAAGGGTATTTTGGTCAAAACAAAACAATTATATAGCAAGTATCATGTTTCATGCATTTTTACACAACTCAGCAGCTAGTTTCACCGAGACAGAAATCCTACTAGAAAGATTGTACTATTTCACCGATCATAGCATCTCAATTAATTTACCAAAAATCATCACAGAAGCACATATGTCTTAGGTTTCCAGAACATATTTAATTATATTTTTATTCCACATAGTTTTCCCACAATCATCAAATCATTACAGCAAACTCATAACAGTCAAATTCATGCGCAACAGAATGTTATTTGCAATTCCCGTTAAACGAAAAATCCAATAAATGCAAGACCACTTGGGTTAAGTTCATAACTCAATAAGTCAACTTCCAGAAGTGGAACCAACCCAATTGGTCTCGTAGTTCATGAGATATAACATTTACAACACAACCTAACAGCAGGTCTAACAGCTCAGCTTTGCACAATGTTTTTGTAAAATCATAAAAGTTAACCTTTACTTGTCCAAAAATTACAAATTTATACTCTATAGAAACGAGACTCAACCTAGTTTACTGTAGTACCAATAACCTCAACCAATTTTCATCTTTACACTTCGTTACAGTCACTTAAACATCAATAACACATTCTGTCCAGAAACTGTTTGTATCCAAACTCAACATATTAACAATCTATGAACTATCATGCATTCATATAACCATCTAAACTCCATAAACACCATCCATGCACATCAATTACACATTACATACAAGATTAGGGTTTTTTTGTTTGAACTCAAATCAAAGACACAACAATCAACATGTTACAATATCAATTCTACTTATCAATTCATTATCCAATCAACAACAAATCATATTAACTATGCATACATGAAATCGGTCAAGCTAGGGTTTTCAATTAACCCATTAAACATCAAAACCAAGTAACAAGGATGTAAAGGATGATCAATTATACCTTCCTAGCACCTAGTTCTTCAATCAAAAGCTTGAATTGAGGGTTGTATGTGTGTGTATAGTGGACGGCAGCCAAGGGAGCAAGGAGGAAGAGGCCGATCGGAGCTTGTGGGGTTATGATAATAAGTTAGGTTTAAGTTATTAAGGCTATATTTATAAACATACAAGTTACACTCAAGTCCCTCTATTTTAAATTGTTGTTTTTCAAACTTAACTAACTAGTTTACATCTTGAGTTAATGTTCATAACCATGTTATCACGTAACACATAAGTCTAACACATAATTATCACATAATTACCGTTTTGACGTTTTTCGTTTATTCATCAATCGTTTGCGTCAACTCGTTTGCGTTTCGGTGCAAATCCCGAAAGACTACACATGTAGTAAGTGTTAAGCGTCATTTAAACCATAGTTTAAATTTAATGAAGTGTGCGTTATAGATTTAGTGATCTTAAGTTTGAATTGACGGAGTTGAGTTAACGGAGTTAACCTGAAATTGACGATTGTCACATCATTCCCATGTTAAAGAATTTTCGTCCCGAAAATTTGAGTCAAGTCCTGATGAGTGTCTGAAAAAGTAAGAAAAATTTTCAGTTTGTCATATCATCCCCTAGTAGAAAGAAATTTCGTCCCGAAATTTAATTCATACCTCCGGTGATGTCTGACGGTTTGCCGGGTTTCGCGGGTTTCTGTGTTTGGTTACAAATCAAAACATACTAATAAGATTTGTAACTTCTTAAAATAGATGTAAGATAAACTTACCTTTGTTCGTAGGAGCTTGATTACACTTTGTCCATTTGACTCGTTGGTTTCCAAGATTCAACATACCTAGCTTGTTAAAGTCAACTTTCAACAAGTTAGAATACATAATGTAGACGCTCGTCATTAGTATTCTTTATATTTTCATACCACTCTCATTCATACCGAATAATTAACAAGCCAAGAATCATCAATGTGTTCATCAAGTTATTAGTTAAACATTTTCAAATCATTTATCCACTTCCCCCGGTTTAACGGTTAACTCAGTACATATACGACTAGGCTCTACTTAGCAACTTCATACATTATGGCATTAATTTACGTTAAAGTAGTTATGTCATAATCTCTTCTAAACAAGTGCGCACACAATTTATTATTATGAAAAAAAACTATTTTCAGTACTGCACCTTTTGTGCAGCACCTATTCACCTCAACTTTTGACCAGTTAAAAGTCAGAACTAACTTAATATGCTCAATCCAGGTCTGACCCAAATTGAGCAAGGGCGTCCACTTCGCGATATTGTGCCAATTCCAGTTTTGAACTACCGCAGACTTGTTTCATAGTTTTCAACTGAGCGGCAGACCCAACACGACTGACAGATAAGCCGACGTTAATAGTAAAATGTAGTAAACTCACAGAGGTTTCCAAGCATATAAAGTTCACCTTTATCGGAGCTACGGTTTATTATATGTGATTATTAGCAAAACAGGTCAGCAACCTATTTTCTGTCAAAACAGTATGATGAATCTGCTGTATTGCTCTAGAAACTAACTGTTTTGAACAATATTTCATCTGAAACAGCTTTTCATGTTCACATATCAAACGTAGTAGACTCAAGGAGCTTTTCAAGAATATAAAATACATCTTTCTCGGATTTTTATACTATTTTATATGATTATTCAAACAACAGGACAACAACATAATTTAACTTCAAACAGCATGCTGTCATCATTTTAATCTACTGCTTTGATCCGTTTTAAGTCTGAATTAGCTTATCGTGTTCAAAGATGAAACCTAGTACATCAAAAGAGGTTTTCAAGCATGTATAATACACATTCACCCGATTTTTCTTTGATTTTATGCGAACTTTATTGATAGCAGTAATATGAAATTCATATCTTAACAACTATTTTAATTCCTTTTTGGTTGAGACATTTTCACAAACACCTTGTGTGCATTCATTTGAAGTCATTACTTTAAATCTCTATGCACGATCTGAAATGCCTATTTGCTCACACATTTTAACAATGACCTCTTATGTTTGATGCATTACAACAATCAACTTATGTGTACAGATTATAATCATATAACCACATCCATAAAAGATCTCTAATTTATCAACTGTGTTCATCAAATATGGTAATACTCTTGAACACAGTTTGACACTACTATGATAGAATCAACAATTATAACTAGTAATAGATCACATAATCAATATTATCACTATCAGTTCATCAATAATCACATAAAACACGTACTAGATCATCATGCATGAAGTGTTGATAACAAAGCCCCAACTTTAGGTCGATCTACTAGACGATGATTATGTATTTTCTACTGCTCGATTTGATAATCAATTTGAGAAGTGAAATCATCTATTCTCCTTCTTGCTCGTTCTCTTCTTCTTGCTTGTTTTCTTCTTCTGTCCACACACACATCCAGAACATCCAAAAATATACATCACCCACCCTTTTGTTTTATTTCCTCTTTGACCCTCTTTGGTTTAAAATCCATATTTATAAAAATCTTGACATTTGGGATGTTACATAATCGTTGTTTAACATCGAGTTACAGACCAATCAATAAACGAGAACGAATCTGTCAACCAACTGATCTCAACAAAACTCAAACCCTAACATTTTTTGACATCTCTAGGGTTCTAATTAATCATGTTGAAAACCCCTGTAGATTTGATCGCAAGATGTTTAATGAAGTTTGGAGAAAGAATCAAAGTGATAAAGAAGAGTAATGAGCTTCAATCGATGTTTATGGATTAGGTTTGTAATTGGGAGGAGGTGAAGGTGATAGTACTTAGGATAAATAAAGCGTTTTGGCCATATAAAACTAAACTACTCTTTGGTCACACAACCTCGTATAAGTGGCCATATATTTTAAGCGTTTTAGCCACATTACTAATAAATACAATGGTTGTACGTCATATTTCGCCACATTATTAAAAATGTGGCTAACATATGTGACATTAGGCCACACAACGTAATATAAGTGGCTATATCTTTTACCTTTTAGACACGTCTCTTATCAATACAGTAGCCGCACGTCACATTTGGCCACACTATTAAAACATGTGGCTAGTTAAATGCCATAGTTTGTGGCTAATGCATGTGTTTTTGGTCACATGTATCAAAGATCAAACAAACTATGACTGTAGGTCACATTTCGCCACACGTTTTTATAATGTGGCTAGCTTTTGTCACAGTTTTTTTCAAAGTGTAGCGAAAAGTACCTGAGTAAGTATAGAATGATCACATGAAGAATAACATGTGTGGCCAAAACATTCTGGAAGGTTTTCAAACATGGTCAAAGACCTTTTACCCACACATTTAAGCCGAAGTGTGGCAAATCGCCCAGACCACATGTGTGGCTAAAAGTCGATATTCACGTAGTGAAAATTATTATATAGCGACAAGAAAATGGCCTTTATAAATTTCCGCCCCCATATAATAATTTTTTGAGTCCGCCACTGGTTATATGCTTCAAAGTAAGAATAAAGCATGTTATGAATAAAGTTAACCCATCTTAACCCAAGTGAATGTTAAAATACTAAGGGTTTCAAAGACCCCTAAAAATTCAAAAAAAAAATAATAAAAATTATAATAACTTGAAATATAAATCAAAAACACAAAATGTAAAAAAACAAAAATGTTTCCCCCAACATCCTCGTTCATTAAAAAAAACGGTTTTGTATTGGTTCAGGTTCGATTTTTCGGTTTTGCTTTTTTTCATTTCCGTCGGTTCCGGTACCTGTTTGGTTTCAATGATCTCTATTTCGATTCGGTTTTGGGGTTTTGTTTAAAATAAAATTGGATGGAGCTTGTTTTAGTCAATTCTAACCCATAAGCAAACCCATTCTAACTCATAACCAAAAGTTACTAGTATTTCCCCAACCCATCTTGATCTTCTTGGAAAATCTTTTTGATCCATTCTAACTCATTCCAATTTTAAAAATTATCAATATTGACCCAAAACAATCCATTTAAGTTTATTTGGCCACCTCTAGTTTTGAATATGATCAGAAGTATGTTGAAGGCTATGAATATGCTTAGGACTTTTGTGGGAAAAGATGTGACACGCTATGTCTATCTCTTTAATTTAGTTGTGCAACCAAATCACAATAAATCGCAGGAGCATACACGGAATTAATTTATAAAAACAAGAACTTGACAATAGAAATTTAACACACACTCGTTAAAAACCCCGAAACAATCGTTAAAATATCATTATTCAACACAGACCTAGGTAGTTCTAACGGTAACTACTCATAATCTTGATAAATGAAACAATTTTAGTAGAAAAACACATGTCTAATAATAATAGAACAAAGAAAAAATTGTAAAAGATTGAAACCAAATAATGAACTAACCCAGGAGTGCTCCAATCTTTTCGTCTCAAATTTGTTTGTGTGACTTCCTTTATAGTCGTCAACTGGCTGCTGTATGCCTCCAAAACGCCAATTACTTGTCGAACAACTCAACCCTCAACTACTCAGAAATTCCAGCTAGCGAAACCTTCAGTTATATTCCAAATATATATGTTTTCTTTCCTTTGTTTGAAATCTATCTACTATACTATTCAAACAATAACACTTTCTATAAATAACATGCATTCTCATAATATTTTGCGGGTGCTGCTAAACGTACCCCCTCCCATCTGTTTTTACTAAACATACCCCCTCCTTCAAGTTTTACATTATTACAATTTAGGCCTTTTTGTTGTTTCTTTTGTTAATTTGTTATCTTTTATTATCGTTATTATTTTTAAAAAAACATTTTTTTTCTATTTTTATTTAACAACTTTTTTTTCTATTTACCATTTTATGTATATTTAAGAGCCTTTAATAAAAGCATATTTTTTCATACTTCGAAAAATATTTTTTTCTTATATGAAAAACGTTGTTTTACTTGTTTTAAAAAAATATTTTTTTTCCTATATTTGTTTTAATCTTTTTGGAGGGCGTTTTTTTAAATTAAGAGATAGATTACTTTTTTTATTAAAAATAATATTATATTTTATAAATAAAAAAGTTAAATAACATACAACTTGAAAAAAAAATTGACTATTTTCTCAGATAATATTAATCTCATGTATCCAAACCAAACAAATAAAATCAAATTGTTTTGAATACATTTTATAAAAAAAATAAAAAACTAGCTAGAAAAAACATACAATACTTTTTAATACATGTAAAAAAATAAACAAACTTTTGATAAGATCTTAAAGAAATAAAATAATAAAATCAATAACAAAAATATATAAAACTATAAAACAAAAATAAAAATTTAATAGTTTTTTACTTGATATTTTAAGAGAATTATAAAATAAAATAAGAGGGACTAACATGTTAATTACAAATGTTAAGGGGAAATGAAAGTTCGGGGGGGGGGGGGGGGGGGGAGGTACGGATAGCAAAGGAGTGGGGTATGTTTAGCCTGACCCTTTTTTGTTAATATAATGTATCAAAATTAAGTTGAATATTCTAATTAACTATACTATTAATACATGTGTGTCTTAAGGAGTTTGAGTTTTTCTTTTCAAAGTTTCATGGTAGTTAATTTATATTTTGGTTTCTGTTCGGTTTTAGTTTTTATAAATTTGTTTTGTTTCAGTTCGATATTTTTTAGTTTTGTTTTAGATAAGTTTAACTTTATTCAGTTTATTGTTTCGGTTTTTACAGCTTTTGTTTTGGTTCGGTTTCAGATTTATTGGTTTTAGTTTTTTAGTTTCATTTCAGTTTTTGTTTTAATTTTATTGGTATTTGTTTTTTTTAGGTTTTCGATTTTGTTTTTTTTTTTTTTCAATTTAGTTTCGTTCCAATTTGTATTTAGTTTGTTTAGTGTTTGGTTTTAGTGTCTATTTAAAATGAAAGAATATGGAGGGTTCACATGAGTTTCAACTTTCAAGTAGGTAGAAGTCATTGAAGCTATATATATATATATATATATATAGGTATTGGATCATTTCAGAAGTTTTTTTATAGTGAGAAGTGCGAGAAGTGAAGGTGTAACTCCATTAATCCCTAATTTCACTCCCTTTCTTATGTGTAGGTGCATATGTAAGTGTGTAGGTACGTATGTTTGTATATGTGTACGTATGTTTGTATATGTGTATGTGTGTAGGTACATAGGTTTGAATGTGGCTCGGTACATTTATATGTTTATAGGTAGGTTTGAATGTGTAATTAAGACATAAATACAACCAACCTACATATATGTATGTAACATCATATGAAATGGAGTGAAATTAGGGATTAATGGAATTATACATTCACTTCTCGTTGTAATATCACTCTCGCACTTCTCGCATGAACCTACATATATGTATGGTTCATGAGAGAAGTGATATTACAGCGAGAAGTAAATCTCAACCATTGAATAAACATATCAATGGTTTCAAATGCATGATGGTATTTTTGTAATTATCTTGAAGATCTCTTACGATATTATAAGCTAAAAAGGACAAAGTGGTCTAAAACTATCATATTGAAATAAGTCTTGCTTGGAAACCCTTGCTTCACTCCCAAACCATTTGCCATTATTTGTAGCGCGAAATCGGTCACTCAATATGGAATTGATACACAAAATCGGTGAGAATAACCACACAGAATGTATTTTCTATTGTGTAAGAACCAATCGACCATCTCTGATACATCATCGTGTTCTTGTGAAGCGTAATTGGGGGTATTTCTTTTGATTTGGTAACCCTATCAAACGCAAGGCTTAAAGGTATGTAGGCTAATCTGTGTTGTTTGTTTGAATCAAAGTATCATATAAGATAAGAAATGGCTATATTGTGAGTTTTTTTTAACTGTATTTCATCATCGAGGTGTGTAATTCACATTTATATTTTTATATGTATATTTTTTTCAATTGAGTTTTGTAGATAAATAATTGAGTGCAGGCATGATTACTTTATGTTGTGTAAGTTGAATGGTTGAATCTACTGTATCGCTAGCATGTCAAGATTTAGTTTATTTTCAATATTTATGCATCTAGTTGTTTTGTGTATCTGGTAATAGCTAATGAGTAAACAAAGTACAAGGTTTATATTGAGTAGTTAATAATCATTGAGGATTAGGCAGGGGTGTAAGTTTGTGAAGCCATATAATAATTAACGATAAAAACATACCTGCGTACATACTACGTACGTACATACATACATACGTGCGTACGCACGTACCTACGTCCTTACACGCCTACGTATCCAAGTGCGTACGTGCCTAGGATCCACATGCGTACATCCCTACGTACGTACGTACATAATGTCATACGTGTTAGGAAAAACGACCACCTAGCCACGAACGGTAAACAAAAGTGCGGAATTAAACTTCGTTTGACTAAACTTTTTCCCGACCCGAATGAACCAATGAGGATGCAAACAAAGATGGTAATTAAAAGTAAATAGGACACAATAATTTTTAGCGTGGAAAACCTCTCAAGGCGAGAGTAAAAAACCACGAGACTAGTACTAGAGCCGCTTCAAATCCACTATCACCAATAATGAGCAATACAAAATTTCTTCTCTAGGTAAAACTAGAGGCATACACAAATCGTCATATACTTGGTACAAACAACCTTCAATTATATGGAATCAAAACTACAAAAGAGTAACGAGTAAGAGGTATCACCAACAAGTGAATGAATCGAACTTTGGCACGTCTCTTATCTTCACAAAATACCAAAACCTTGGAGCAACAAAAATAGCTTTGTCTTCGTCTCAATTTGTTCTTCGACGGCAGAAGAGTAAAATAAATTGTTCACTTGATTTTCCGTTCGTGCCTTGACTTTTATATGGCATCACAAAAAACCCTTTGAATAATGAAGCCCACAAAAATACTCCATTGGTTACATGGGCCCATAGAAAACGTCATCCAAAAAACTAGAAACACCAAATATAAATTTGGTGTATGCATATACGGATGAAAGCATATTTTATTTCCCTTTTTTTTTCTTTTTCTTTAATACTATATAATAATAATAGTAATAAATCCCATGTAATATATAATATTTGTCGGGTTTTCTCATGGGCAAAAATACCCGAACAAATCTCCCCCTTTTTGTCTATGAGAAAGAACTCACCACTCCGGCGAGCGAGCAACATATCTTCAATTTCTCCCTTGTCAAAGCTTTGGTCAACATATCGGAACAATTATCATCGGTATGAACTTTATCAAGTTCAAACAACTTGTCTTCAATAGCATCTCTAATCCAATGATACCTAACATTAATATGTTTGTTCTCTTATGAAACATAGCATTCTTAGCAAGGTGAATAGCACTTTGATTATCACAAAGAACCACGTAGCACTGTTACATAAAGCCAAGCTCTTGGATAAATCTTTTCAACCACAATAATTCTTTGCATGCTTCTGTTGCTACAATATACCCTGCCTCGGTAGTAGACAAAGCAACACACTTTTGTAGTCTTAACTGCTATGACACGGCTCCCCCTGCAAATAACATCAAATATCCAGCCACGAACATTGGAGGAAGAACGTGTTACAATGCCGGGATCCTTGTTGGCCAATCCGGTGATTGAACAACCGAACATCGTTCAAGGGGAATAAACCAACAATTGGACGTTCTGTGTTACCAATGTTTACCGGTTTGTGGTGCGAGCAGTAAGACGATCAATTAACTCACTTTCAGCCCTGTGGACTTGCTATATCCCCAGAGAAGCATTGGGGAGGAAAGTGTGATGAAGCCGGGATCCGTTTATAAGTTTGTTATTATTGGCCTAGTCAGTTTCGCAGCAATCAAATCTCAGGGTGAAACTAGATTTCCTTTTCAAACACACCCTCGAACCATTATGGTAGCGATTACCAGTCTGATCGTACTTGGCTTGGCTTCCAAAGATGACCATACCATTAACCATAATTCTGTTTACTCTTTCTTTGCTCGACCAGTAAGTAATTTGTCTGCTTACATTTTGGTGGGATCTTTGGCCTTTTTGTTCTATCATTAACATTTATGATGTTTAGGTTTACTTTCAACATATTAGATGTATAGCATTTTTTTATAGAGTAATTATAGGTTGTCTTGTGAAGTCGTGTGTTAGAACACATGCGAATACATGTTCAGGGTTGTAGTAGGATGCCAAGATTTGAATTTCAATTGTATGATGATCTATGTTGTGGTTGTCAACACAAATAACCTAATAACGCTAATCACAATGATTGATTGATTTTCAAGTCTGCTCGTATGCCATCATTTTGTCCCTTGTCAAGGATAGGTTTTTTATGGAATTTGAATGTCATATTTGTTGCACAATGTTTGATATCATTTTGGTAATTTGGCATCTTTGTGGTACTCTGATTAAAAGCTCGTAGTCACTAGCGATGGGATGTCTAGTGCCACCATGCCTTTGTTTGAAAATGTAAAACTTGTTGGCTCGGAGTAGTTGTGCTTAATACAAATCTTATAGATCTTTTCTTTAACTGTAACATCATGAAATTATCGGGTTAAAAGTACCAAGTTTCAAAGTAAAAGGACCAAATAGAAAATTATGATTTCATAGCCGATCGCGATACGCGACGGCCTTAGAGCCAATATTATCCCGTATCGCAATGACACTGTCCGACAACGAGACACGTGTCGTCACGTGTCTCTAGGTGGCATTATGTCTCGTCACGTGTCATTACGTGGCACCGCGTCCGCCACGCGACGGGGTTCTTTCAGGCTATCGCGTATCGCGATGGCTTGGCGAACTCAGCCTATAAATAAGGCTAACCAACCCTCATTCCATTCACACCAAGTTCACAGCTCACTTCTCTCTCTAGAAATACCACACTCTCTAAACCTCGTAAAGCGTGTCACAATGTTTTCTCGTTTTCCGTGCCATGAATCCAATATTATACTTTATAAACCATAAACCGACAATGCCTTGAAGAACATGATGTTCAAGGGACGACCCAACGCCGCCTCGAAGTACGTGCAAACGAGATTCAAAGATTTGTGTGCCTCGATTTACGTGCAAAGAAAAGTGTTGATCAAGGGACGTTCAAGAAAACGTAAAGGCGTCGAAGTCCTGCTCGAGTTAAGGATATACTCGATATCTCGAGAATAATAAAGAAAAATATAGCAAAGGAAAACAAAATATAAATAAAGAAATATTAATGTGATATATATATATATATATTATAAATATTATTATTTGAGTTTCTTAAATAATAAATAAATGATTAAAGTATACGTTTCTTCAAGAAGAAGAAACGTAGTGTTAAGAAAGTTAAACTAAAGGTTTTAAAACTTGTAAAAGAAAGAAAAGATTCATAAAGAAAATATAATCGATGTAAAGATAATACAAAAGAGACTAGAGGTCTTAGGCCATATTAAAGATCCGGTATTAACAAAAGGTTATACTCGTACTATAGGTGCGAGATAGCAAGGAAGAACCAATCAGTGTATTGAAGTTGATCTTTTCAAAGAAAGATGAATACGCCCAACTTTATAAACTGTATTAGATGTGTCAAACAAATTGATCACATGAGATTACGTATCTCTAAAACATTATAAACAAAAGTAATCGCTAGCTCTCAGGATGTCGTGTACGTTTGTTTGGATCCTTATATATATGGTAAAAAGTCGGCGGGTACACCGCGCCACACCTGGTCATGAGCCTCCGCCACGATGGGCCGGACCTAAGTTATGTCCGAGTGAGGGTGATCATGTGTATACTGATGGTACCTAAGTAATGTTGAACGTTGCGGTGTGACAATTTTGAATGGAAAAAAACCAGTTTTGTACACCTCAAATCACAATACTTGTAATCCTGAGTAGACAACACACATGAGGATGAGCTTGCCTACTTAGTTTGACAATTTTGACTTGAAATCGGGTTGGCAATTGTTTCAGCTTTTTTTACTGTACTTCATCAAGCTAAACCTTTGATGCACGTGGACGGCACGAAGGTTAGGGTACTGGTCCCGGGGACGGCGTGGTGACGGAAACGCGTTTGAAACGTTTCCTGAATGAACCCGTTTTTTGAGGGCGGTCAACAAACGATTCCAAGATGTAACCTATGAATTCTGGCGCCACATACAGTATTTCGGCGCCGGAAAACGGATGAAGAAGATGATGAAGAAGGGAGGCCGGAATTTTTAAAGTGTTTTAGGTTATAATATAAGTTTAGGTTATAAACAATAAACCCTTTGTTCTTTAAAATGTTTGCATCTAGTCCCTAAACTTTGTTAACATTTACATAAATAATATTAAATTAGGTTATGCATTTTAACATTTAACCCTCACTATCTAGACTAGTTTACATTTGGTCCTCAACTTGTAATTTTATACCTAAAATGTTTAAATGACATTATATATAAATAAAAATTATATATTTGTTTATTTGTTCTTAATAATTTATTACCTATGTAATATATATATATTTATTTTTTATATGTATTTATTGTCGTACCCGTTCCATATCCATTTCTTGATTTTTTGAGTTTTGTCGTTTCCCGTTCCCGTATCCGTGCCCGTTTTCCGTTCCCGTACCACTTCCCGTGCAACATAGAGCTAAACTGATTACATTCACTTCCAAGTTCTACTCAAGATCGAAACTGTTGAAAACTCCGTTAATGAGGAACTCATTTCATATTTGGATTCTTGAGGACAAGAATCTCTTGAAGGGGAAAGTATTGTTACGTGTAAGAAGTTTAAAGTTGGCTTGAATATAATACATAGAACTTAAAGGACTAATCTTGTAACGTTGTAATTGGTTAGATCTCTTGTTGTAATGGTTGTAACGAACTGTTAGTTGGTAGTTGTGTAAATAACAGTTTGAGATCATGACAAAAGTTGAATAATCTTCTCTATATTTTCTCTATTCTATCTTTTCCTTACCAAAAATCTCAAAGTATTTATCCAAAAATAAGATATTTTGACTTTTCATTTGATTTAGACGTACGTATGGCTGCTACACATTCAAGATATCATAATAAATGAGTTGTTGCTCAAACCATATTTAATATGGTGATTGGTGAGGCGATGAGTGATCTAAATAAAGAGAGTTTGACCTAGATAAATTATAAAATAACGTAAAAGAAAGTTGTCATGCTAACTCACATCGCGATAATATAACAAGGTTGCGCGTGCCTCGGGTAATGATCATCATAAGTTATACTTGTTCAAATAGCTTGAAGCTCATTTAAAAATAGCTTATTAGAATACACTTGGTGTAAACAAGCCGGTCAGTTTGTAAACGAACCGAGCGCACGCTGACCTTGGCTTCATGAGTTTTTGTTCCTAGACAAACTTGCATATCCCTACATTAATATGTGTTTATTGACTTATTCAACTTGACTATTGTAGCTGGGTCTTAATTATTATTATTATTATTATATATATATATATATATACATATATATATATATATAAAATAGAAGTTTGGTGCCACTAATCAAGTGGCGGCACCAAACTTGTTCATACCATTTTGAATTTCTTTTTTAGTATTGGCAGCATAGCGAACGTAACGAGAACCGACCTAACGTCAGTTTTTGTTTACGTAACGGAAACAGACTGAATTCGTGTAAACTCACTGCATCAACGCTCGGGACTGACAATGCTAAGGTTTTGATGCCATTTGGTTTTTTGTTTTACTTCCCGTACTACAACGAACGTAACAAAAACCGACCAGAAGCCAATTTTCTTTTTTATTTTTTTGTTTTAGTTCTAGTACTGTAACGAACGAGAAAGACCAAATTCGCGTAAAGTCAGTGCCTTTTATTTTAGTTCCAGTACCACCGTAACGGAACTCAACCAACTGTCATTTTTGTTTTAGTTCTGGTATCGTAAGAAACCGACTGAATTCACGTTGACTTATCATCTCAACCTCGAGACCGACAACGCTTGAGTTTTACCACCACCCATAATTTACCGACCTGCCTGGCGCAACACGCCGGGTAAATTCCTAGTTAAGAGTAAATGCATAAAATAGGACAAAACACTATCCTAGACACTTATTCAATCTCATGGCTCAACTTTCGTCTAAAATATGTAACAACTTTTTTTTGTTTTTGTTTTTAGTTTCAAAATTTTAAGATATTTCGATGATATAAATAGCTTGAACTCTTGGTATCAAGTATGTGGCCTTCGTAACTGTATTGACTTCTTATCGCATTTTGAATCCTGATATATAATGTTCCAATAATCTGAATTCTGAAGTTAATTTTATTTTTGATTTAAATAATTAATAATAATATGTTATTGATGTCCGCATGAATCTTCGTTATTTTGTATACATAATGCTTATATGAAGTTATGAACTGCATTAATCATTCATGACCTATTCTATTGGTTTAGCGGTACCGTATCCTCTTACAAAAATAAGATGGTAGGTTTAAATCCTTGTAAGTACAAGGTTTGGAGGATCTTATATGGAAAAAAATTTGTTGTTAATAACAAAAAAATAACAACATTAACCCGTTATATAAATTCGCTAGTAATCATTATTGTTGATAGTGGCTCGGAGTTTTTTAGCATAAGAAATAATCCTTTATAAATTATGATGGATGATTTGGAAGTTGTGTTCTAGCAAAGTAAATGTTGAATTATGAGAGCTTGCTTCATCCCTATATGGGAAAGCGTACGTAGCTGCTCACAGGTCTAGCTCTGTGAAATACACACCTTATATCTATTGGGGGGGGGGGGGGGGGGTACGATCGGCATTCGTTCTCAGGGCAATAGAGTGACATGTCCATGCAAACAACTAGATTTCCTCCGGATAAAAATAAAAGAGGAGTTGGAATTAACTGTTGTAAAATGCGAAAGGGCCGGTCCTATAACTGTTTAGGTAATTCTGATCAACTCCAAACATCTTTCATGCTTGGTTTTTCTGTGTTGGTTAAAGAGCCAAATTTCGTTGCATTTGTCGCCGGGGGCGGTGTGCCAAGCAAAAATCGCCCCCTCTCGCCTCCACATGCGTATCGTCCACTACAAATACCCTAAGGGCATATGTAGTGGGCGAGAAGGGGGCAAGAAGGGAGGTTTTGGGCTACAACACGTACCGTTATGTAGGGGCGACAAATGGGGCGAGAAGGTTCTTGTCGTCCACTATGCATGTTTGCTACATTATTATTATAATTTGTGTGTGTGATATATATATATATATATATATATATATGGGGCTACAAAAACCCACTATTTGCTGACTTAGCGTCACATGACACAAATCGCTTTATTTTGTAACCCCTTCACTACACATATTCTTATATATATCAAATAATTTTATGATAGTTTATTATCATTTGTTGTTTTCTTTTAGCTGACCTATTTTTCATCCCACGTTACAAAACTATCATAGTCACGTTAATTAATCCCTCTAAAATTTCACGTTGAAACAAGTCGATAGTCTAACGTGACTTTATGAGACTTGTAAATATCCACAAAAATCAGTATAAAAGCAAGCATCAACACCTCTCGTTCATCACCTCACCCTCACTTATTTCAAAACAACATCTATGGCAGCTTCCATGGATTTTCTCTCAAATCCATTAATACTCATATCATCAGTATTTATACCTTTACTTCTTGTCCTTTTCAGTCATATCTCCAACCAATTATTATTATCACAACAACATGGGAAGAAGTATCTGTTGGGTTTCTATGAAATTAACAAACTTAGTTAACCATTTAACTAGTGACAATTAAGGCGGAAGCGTGATATTTACAAACTAAACATATGTATATGTTCATGAATAACCTAGTTTATTCATGTTATAAGATTACCAATAATCTATTTACTAGAAACCCGAAGCAAGGATCAAATGATACGGAAAAGCTAAACTATCAAGCTAGTAAATACTTACATTCTTAACCCTTTAAGAGTTTAGTAGATGGTTGAAGAAGATGATGATGTGAATGCTAGACTTTCAAAGGAAAACCCTCAAACGGAATATACCCCGAGTCTCCAACACACACCGAGCTATGCTAGGAAGCTTGAACACGAAAAAACGAGACCCGAGCCCTTCCTTTTTCTTTTGGCCGTAAACAAGAAAGAAAGAAAGAAAGGAAGAGTTATTTTGTTTTTGGTTACTTGAAAGTATTATATTTTGGTGTGTCTTGATTATTATTCATTCTCATCATTCATCTCCCATGATGTTAGGTATTATGATAAAGTATCCCATACTCAAATGCATGACATGATTTGATCAAGACATGGGGTGTGGGGCCCACCCAAAACCGGCCCCAATATATCCTTTTTTTTTTTTTTTTTTTTTTTTTTTTTTTTTTTATTTATTTTATACTTTATAAAATATATAAACACCCCATCTTTTATAAACCATTTTATAAAAGAATACATAGTTAAATAATCATTCCAATAATAATTATTTGAATAAATAAATTAACCAATTAATTTATCTAACACTTTCAAGTAAATATTCAGAAACCCGTTTTTCTGAATGTGTCGTGTTCTGTATTTGTTTTATAGATCTTATCTTAACAAATATATAATTGGTGTGTGTCTAACTCGTTATTGGGTATGACCCGACTTGGATCAAACACGGCTAGCCACATTAACCTAATTATGTGTCTCGGGCATACGGTATTCCAACAATCTCCCACTTGCACGTGACGCATAAGAAGTTAATGCTAATGGTGAATACCGCCTAACAACAGGTCACCACCCCTAGTGTGTTTGACTAAGTGCCATTCAATAACATCATCCCCTTCAAGTCCATACTTGATATGATATAGGTAAGTTTTATCATTACATCCCTTTGTTGCTAGATGTCCTGTCAAATCGAAGAGACACAGATTGATCATTCTCTCATTGATTTAACTTAACAGGCCTTAGACATCTAAACTCTCAACACATAAGAGGAACAAATCCCATCTTGACTGCATACATCCTTGTTGACATCTCGTATGATATCTGAGCTCTTTCTTTTACGTCATCGTGTTACCGAAAAACAAAGAAGAGAGTCAAGTTATCAGACTTGATGAAAAGACCAGATCCAATATGCATCTCAGGTCAGAGGACACAATGATACTCGCCTTTACTCAAGGATTACTTATGATCAGTTGCACTAACTCTATGCAGTGATCCTTGAGAGCGGATCATGTCCAATATTTGTATCCCACAAATATCTATGAACCTTGGTGGCAAACCTATGCCCTATATTCATCACATGAATATCAACCAATCCGGGTTCATAATAGTCTTAACTTCATACTTGTTCCCACAAGTATGATCGACTACGGACGTTTAGAACAACATAAGTCATTCATGGATTAAACATGCAAATATAGAACATAACTCATTGAATAATTAAAACATAATTAATTTTCATGAGATACCCATTACATTCGTTCTTATACAAACACTAAATACAGATTAAATCCACTCACTAGAATACCGAAGTCCTAATGCACAAACATGACCCTCATGCTTTGGCCTATCGAGGAGCTTCGTGAGTGGGTCCGCAATATTTTGATCGGTATGAACTTTATGAATACATATCTTTCTTTTTTCAACTTCATCCCTTATGTAGTTGAATCTGCGCTCAATGTGCCTCGTTTTCTGATGAGCACGAGGCTCCTTGATCTGTGCAATAGCACCCTCATTGTCACAGAATATCTCTAGGGGCTCCTGAATGGTAGAGATAATCCCTAGATCCATGATGAACTTTTTCATCCATGCAGCTTCTTGGGCTGCCATTGAAGCGGCGATGTACTCAGATTCTGTAGTGGATAACGCGACAACATCCTGCTTCGAACTCTTCCAAGAGACAGCGCCTCCATTTAAGATGAAGACATATCCCGACTGTGACCGAGAATCATCTCGGTCAGTTTGGAAACTCGCATCCACGTAACCCTTTACGACGAGTTCCTCCTCACCAGACCCATATATTAAAAACATATCCTTAGTCCTTCTAAGGTATTTTAATATATTCTTGACAGCCATCCAATGACTGTCACCTGGGTTGTGCTGGTATCTACTCGTTATGCTTAAAGCATACGAGACGTCCGGTCTAGTGCACATCATTGCATACATAATTGATCCTATTGCCGAAGCATAAGGAACATGCTTCATCCTATCTTGCTCTTCCTTAGAGCTAGGACTTTGGGATGAGCTCAACACGGTTCCTCTAGGAATAGGTACCAAACCTTTCTTAGAGTTTTCCATCCTGAACCTTTTCAGGATTTTATCAATGTACGCACTTTGATTGAGTCCGATCAATTTCCTTTGTCTATCCCTATAGACCTTTATTCCCAAGATATATGTCGCTTCTCCAAGATCCTTAATTGAGAAACGACTACTTAACCACGCTTTAACGTTTTCCATACTTGGTATATCATTTCCAAATAAAAGTATATCATCGACATACAAAATAAGGAAAATGATTATACTCCCACTAGCCCATTTATACACACACGCCTCATCACCGTTTTGGACGAAACCAAACGCTTTGATTTCTTCATTAAAACGATGATTCCACATCCGTGATGCTTGTTTCAACCCGTAGATTGATTTCTTTAACTTACAAACTTTATCAGGATTAGATGGATCGACAAAACCTTCAGGCTGAACCATATGGACATCTTCCTCAAGATATCCATTTAGAAAAGCGGTCTTGACATCCATTTGCCATATCTCATAATCAAAATGAGCTGCAATGGCAAATAATATCCTGATCGACTTAAGCATCGCGACCGGCGAGAAGGTTTCATCATAATCAATCCCTTGAGTTTGCGTGAAACCTTTTGCTACAAGTCGTGCTTTGTAAGTATCTAAATTTCCATGCATATCGGTCTTCCTTTTGAAGACCCACTTACATCCAACCAGTTTGGAGTTAAGTGGACGATCAACCAATTCCCAAACTTGGTTATCGTGCATGGATTGCATCTCGGCGCTCATGGCTTCAAGCCACTTGTCACAATCAGATTGTGACATAGCATCTTTGTAGGAGATCGGTTCATCCGAATCGACCAAGTAACAATCATCCACAAGAAATCCATATTTCTTGGGAGGTCGACTAATCCTATTAGATCTGCGAGCAACGTGTGTATGATCAACCATTTGATCATCTTCAACATCCTCGTGTTGAAAGCTAGTATCGACCAATTGTGTATCATCCAGTGATTCTTGAACCTCTTCAAGTTCCACTCTCCTTTCACTAGGTCCTTCCATAAGGAACCTAGTTTCTAAGAAGTATCCTTTGCGTGAAACAAACACTTTTTGTTCACTAGGATCATAGAATATATATCCTATATCATCCTTTGGGTATCCTATGAAGATACACCTGATGGATCGAGCCTCAAGTTTATTTGGGGTGTCACGTTTAACATAAACTATGCATCCCCATACCCTTAAATATGAAAAGGATGGAACCTTTCCATGCCACACTTCATAGGGTATTCGATCCACCTTTTTGGTCGGGGCCATATTCAAAATACGAGCCGCTGTAAGTAGCGCATATCCCCAAAATGATGGCGGTAGTGAGCTTCGTGCCATCATTGATCGAACCATGTCCAACAGTGTTCGATTCCTCCTCTCGGATACTCCGTTATGTTGAGGAGTACCAGGAGGAGTGAGCTGTGAAATAATTCCACAATCTCTAAGATGACTTTGAAAAGCATCACTTAGGTATTCGCCTCCTCTATCGGAGCGGAGTACCTTGATTGTTCGGTCGAGCTGATTTTGTACTTCATTTTGAAATTCCTTGAACATTTCAAAGGCTTCATGTTTGTGTTTCATTAGATACACATACCCATATCGACTAAAATCGTCGGTAAAGGTAATGAAGTACCTTTCACTATTCCTACTAGTTGGCTTGAAAGGTCCGCATACATCCGTATGTATGATACCTAACAAATCCTTAGCCCTTTCATTTGTACCTTTGAAAGGCTCTTTGGTCATCTTGCCTTGAATACAAGATTCACACTCATCAAACGAACCTAACTCGTTTGTTTTCAAAAGACCTTTCTTTTGGAGAGTATTTATACGATTCTTGTTTATGTGTCCAAGGCGACAATGCCAAATGTAGGAATCACTCAAATCCTTTTTGAGTCTTTTAGTGGAAGTTTGATATAATGAGCTATTTAAGGTATTGTCATGAACCAATTCATAAATACCGTTGTTTGGTACAGCTTTAAAATAAAAGATACCATTAGATGATACATGCATTTCTGATTCTACAAATTTAAAGTCAAAGTTACATTGTCTAAGAAGGTGCACAGAAATAATGTTCCTAGTCAAACTAGGAGCATACAAAACATTTTTCAAAACAACTTCCAAACCACTTGGAAGCGATAAAGTGAAGTCTCCTCTAGCGACCACGTGCACCCTTGCACCGTTGCCCATGAAAAGACTCACTTCGCCCTTCTTTAAGTCTTCATTCCTTTTGAACCCCTGCAACCAATTGCAAATATGAGTTCCACATCCGGTATCCAATACCCATGTGTTAGAAGAAATAAGATTTAGCTCAATATTAATCATAAAGACATTACCCGAGGTATGCCCCGCATTCCTCTTGTCTCTTAGCTCCTTTAGGTAGACCGGGCAATTGCGTTTCCAATGTCCGGTCTCCCCACAACCAAAACAAGGATCATCCTTATGACCCCTCGGTTCCATAACCTTTTGTTTCTTTGCCATAACCGGTGATTTGCCCTTACCCTTAAGATGCACAGGAGGACCCTTTCTTTTTGCTACCTTAGCCTTAGGATTGGGTTGAGATCGATTCTTGGATCTACCTTCATTGATCGCAAACACGGGTAAAACCCTTTTACCCATACTCGCCTCGGCTGTTTTAAGCATCGAGTGAAGTTCTCCAATGTTTTTGTCCCACCCGTTCATGTTATAATTTAACACGAAAGTGTCGAACCTTTTCGACAAAGAGTTAAGGATCAAATCCGTTGCTAACTCTTTTGAGATGGGACAATTGAGCTTGGCGAGGCGATCAATGTAACTTTTCATCTTAAGTACATAAGTTGAAACTGGTTGATTATCATCCATTCTACATGCATGCAAGGCTCGAACCGTTTCGAACCTTTCAACTCTTGATTGCTTAAGGAACATTTCCTTAAGTTGAGTAATCATGTCGTACGCATTATGGTTTTCGAAATCCTTTTGGATTTCGGGAACCATAGTCGCCAACATGAGGCATGATACTTGAATGGAATCTTCCGTGAGTTTGACCCAATTCATGTATTCGACCTCAGTTCCCTCTTCCGGTTCTTCGGGGATAGGTGTTTCCAAAACATGATATAATTTTTCTTGTTTTAGAACAATCCTTAAATTTCGGAACCAATCCGAAAAGTTATTGTGGTTAAGACGGTCTTTAGCGAGAATAGATCGGAGAGATACGTTTTGGACGTTAGGGATTATGTTGTCGTCGACGTGTGCGGCCATCTGCAGAATTTTAATTAAGTTCATTTTAGTGTTTTACCTTTTTAATTATTAATACCCCTTTTATATATATACCAAATATAATTAATAATTAAAATCTAGAATCCAACGATAAACCCGACTCCGGTTAGGTGACCTTTTTCCCATTGTCGGTTTTATCAAGGTAGTTATTCATAACAATTGCAAACCCTTTTGCAACTTCTAGAGTTTATGGGACCGGTTCGAAATCATATTTCGTGTCGGCATGTTTATCCCATCAACACCTATTAGACCCCATGCTTGGGTGACCCTCTTCACATGGTTCTAATTTAAGTCGTCCTACTTGTATCAAATTGTAATATTAACATACAAACGGTTAGGTGACCTTTTTCCCATTTATATGCCAATATTACCTTAACATATTAATTTACTCTACGCGGTTAGGTGACCTTTTTCCCACTAAGAGCTTACTAATATGTTAAGCGTTATACAAAAGGATGGTGTTTAACTTATTATCCTTAATTTTAAAAGGGTTTTTTAGTTTTAATAATTCTAGTTGTAAAACTTTAAATCATGTTCTAACATGCATTTAGTAACATGATATTTTGAAATTATTTTCAAAATTCTAATTTATAATAAAGCCATTTTATTATGGGCGTGAGACGGCTAGTTAATAAATCCATTTTATTAAACTATGTGTCACGTAATTACCGATAATTATTAGAACCCGTTTTATGCTTTGTTAATTAATTCTATGTGACGAAGTTGATATCCTAATATCTAACAACCACACAATCAAACAATCAATTAATTAACAAGCATACACAATTATACTAGACACGAGCCACTAATTTTAGACCACACTTGTTAGCCGAAACAAGTGTGTGTCTTAGGTCCAATCCTAAGGGACACATGACACATGGATGTTGTAGCTCCCACTCGATCCCGCATCCAAATGCTTCGAGCATCTTCTTCAACCCCGTTGTGATCCATTTGGCTTGAACTTGGGCCTTAGCTTCCATAAGCTTCCATTTGGGCTCATTGGGTGGGCTTAGGTCCATTTGGGCTTGAATCCCTTTAATGGGCTTGTGAGACCCATTATCACCATACCCGGCCCAATAAGGCCCAAACTTCCAATTTTGCAATCTTCTTTAATTTTACAAAACCAAATGTCCTAATACATTTTTTCTATAAAATAAAGATATTACAAATAATCTATTTATTACATACCCATATGAATAAATAATTACAAAATAGCCCCTAATTAATTATTACAAACCGAAACTTTGAATAATTAACTACAATCACAACATCAACCACAATCAAACATCCATTTTGGTCTACGGCTCGGTCTAGTTTTAACAAACATAACCCGTTATGTCTTAGGAACCCATTCCAAAACCCCTTGACCTTATCGGGCCTAGCCCAACCCATTTGGGCTTGACCCAATAACATGTTTATGGGCTTCGGCCCATATGTCCAAAACACATGGGCTTCGGCCCAATAGAAAGTTTCATGGGCTTCGGCCCATTTAACCAAAAATGGGCTTCGGCCCATTTACTCTTTCCCTTTTTTTTTTCCCGGTTAGCCCATTAACCAAAACAAGTGGGCTTCGGCCCAATTTCACCCGAATTGGGTTTCGGCCCATTAACCCGGTTTTATATTTTTTTTTTTTTTTTTGAACAAAACCAAAATAATAACAAGATTAAATACAAAAAAATTATGCATGTTTATTTTTGTATAAAATCTTTCAAGGGGAAAAAGATAAAACCGAGAACCCGAAGCTTAGTTTCCCGTATCCCGGCTCTTGATGCCATTTGTTGGGTTTCTATGAAATTAACAAACTTAGTTAACCATTTAACTAGTGACAATTAAGGCGGAAGCGTGATATTTACAAACTAAACATATGTATATGTTCATGAATAACCTAGTTTATTCATGTTATAAGATTACCAATAATCTATTTACTAGAAACCCGAAGCAAGGATCAAATGATACGGAAAAGCTAAACTATCAAGCTAGTAAATACTTACATTCTTAACCCTTTAAGAGTTTAGTAGATGGTTGAAGAAGATGATGATGTGAATGCTAGACTTTCAAAGGAAAACCCTCAAACGGAATATACCCCGAGTCTCCAACACACACCGAGCTATGCTAGGAAGCTTGAACACGAAAAAACGAGACCCGAGCCCTTCCTTTTTCTTTTGGCCGTAAACAAGAAAGAAAGAAAGAAAGGAAGAGTTATTTTGTTTTTGGTTACTTGAAAGTATTATATTTTGGTGTGTCTTGATTATTATTCATTCTCATCATTCATCTCCCATGATGTTAGGTATTATGATAAAGTATCCCATACTCAAATGCATGACATGATTTGATCAAGACATGGGGTGTGGGGCCCACCCAAAACCGGCCCCAATATATCCTTTTTTTTTTTTTTATTTATTTTATTTATTTTATACTTTATAAAATATATAAACACCCCATCTTTTATAAACCATTTTATAAAAGAATACATAGTTAAATAATCATTCCAATAATAATTATTTGAATAAATAAATTAACCAATTAATTTATCTAACACTTTCAAGTAAATATTCAGAAACCCGTTTTTCTGAATGTGTCGTGTTCTGTATTTGTTTTATAGATCTTATCTTAACAAATATATAATTGGTGTGTGTCTAACTCGTTATTGGGTATGACCCGACTTGGATCAAACACGGCTAGCCACATTAACCTAATTATGTGTCTCGGGCATACGGTATTCCAACAGTATCATCCTATTGGTGCAACCGTGTTTCATCTTTTCATCAACTTCAACAAGATGCATCATTACATGTCTGATCTCGCTGAAAAATACAAAACTTACAGAATACTTAGCCCCGTTCAGGGTGAGGTTTACACACCGATCCCGTGAATGTGGAGTATATCCTCAAGACCAATTTCAAAAACTATGGCAAGGTACTTAATTAAGCTATTTATTTATCTTGTTAAGTTAATATTTTGAACAACACGTGCACAAATATATATTGTACGTAGGGAAAGCATACCCACAGCATCGCATCCGATCTACTTGGAGACGGAATATTCACTGTAGATGGGGACCAATGGCGCGAACAAAGAAAGGTTTCGAGCCAAGAGTTCTCTACAAAAATCCTGAGAGATTTTAGTAGTGTAATATTCAGAAACAACACAGTAAAACTCGGCAAGATATTGTCACAAGCAGCAGATAGCAACCAAATAATTGATATAAACGTACGCAATGTGGCTAGTGACTTAATTTATCAGTATGATCGTTAATTGGTATTAAATATTACTCACGCTGTCCCATTAAAAGTGTCCATATTTCCTTTTTTATTTGTTCCATTACAAGTGTTCACTTTGAAAATTTATTGGCTAATTTTCAAGTTTACGCTTAAACCCACACAACTAGAATTAATTAACATTATTGATGGACCCAAGTTTCAAGGGCATTATTATTGTTGTAATTTGGTAAACAAAAAGGGTAATCATTTAATTTACATTAAACTTTGTGTTTTTCAAACCATAACACTTCTAATGGGAAGGAGGGAGTAATTAGCATATATTAGCGTGAAATATAACATTCATTATATGTGTATGCATACATACATACATACATACATACAGTACTTGTTCATGAAATCGACGACGGATTCAATATTCAAAGTCGGTTTTGGAATCGATCTTGACAACTTGAATGGTCAAAATGAAGAAGGTGTTAGGTTTAGCCGTGCATTCGATGTTGCAAACAACTTAACATATAAAAGATTTGTTGATGTAACATGGAAGATCAAGAGGTTTTTAAATATTGGATTTGAAGCAGAGTTGAAGAAAAATATGAAAATTATTGATGAGTTTGTTTACAAGGTGATAGGGGTCAAGATTGAGAGATTGAAGAAGTCAACGGATGATTCTCTGGTGAGCTTTTATTATTATATAAAATGGATGTATATATAGTTTGACTCGTTGGTGGGGAAAGACTGAACTGACTTCATAACCGATGATAAGGAATAATTCTTGAAACACATGCATGACATATAATTTGGTTATAGAACAAATTAATTACTAACGACATTCTTGAAGTTGGTGTGGTGGTGGTTCACGCCCAAAATCTATAGTTGGTGTGAAATTTATTACGTCCTTATTATTCTGAATATGAAAAAAAAAATGAGCTTGACCAAATGCTACCTAAGTTTTAATGTTTAAAAGAATGATGTTCGTGTACGTCTACATTTTGGTTATTATTTTATTTATAAAACACGACTATATTTTGGTTTTCTACTTTTTCTAAATATTTAATGACTAAAAATTAAGTATTTAAATATTTTAAAAAGTTAAGTTTTAACAACTGTATATAAGTTTTTAATTTTAGTTATAAAAACGCCCATATTTTGGTTTTCTGCTTTTTCTAAAAATGTAATGACTAAAAATTAAGTATTTAAATATATTAAGAAGTTAAGTTTTAATAATTATTGATAAGTTTTAAAAGCCTTTAAAAAATAGTTTTTAAATATTTTGTTTTCTAGAAGTTTTAGTAATTAAAGATAAAATACTTTTTGATTTTTAGCTTTAAACTTTTTAATATTTTTGGGCAAGACACCATATTATTGCACAGGCGCCGTTCAAAAAAAAATATATTATTGCACAAGCACACCATATTATTAATTAATGGCTGATTAAGTGATTTCTTTTTATTAATTCAATCATTGGTTTATGGAAACTTGCAGCTGCTTAAAAAAGAAGACATCCTATCACCGGTTTATTCAGTTTAACGATAGTGATCCAAAGTACTTGCGCGACATAATACTAAACTTTATGCTTGCGGGTAAAGATCCTATAGCGATCAGCATGTCTTGGTTCATATACTTGCTTTGCAAACATCCTAAAGTTCAAGATAACGTTGCAAAAGAAATCATAGAAGCAACAAACATGAACCAAGAGATCACAGATGTTGCCGATTTTGCTGCCCGAGTGAGTGATAGTGCAATTGACAAGATGCAATATCTTCATGCACCTTTAACCGAAACTATTAGACTATATCCTGCTTTGCCAGTGGTATGCATTCGATTCGTGTTTGAATATATAATACCTGTTTCATATTTCATTTTCTAATTTCTAAGGGAAAATTGGAGACTATAAGAGTTTACAACATTACTCATTCACTTATTTATTAGAGCCGCTAGTGTAACTATAGCAGTTACCAAAGGGCATTTCGACCAACGGTATATTGTGTGTTATAAGGCACTCCCTCCTCCTTTGGAGGTCGAGGGTTTGAGTCCCATAGTGGAAGTTGGTATAGCATTATTAGGAGTAGATTAGATTACCGTTAAAAAAATATAACTATAGCACAGTTAAGGTTTTGTGTGACATTTTTACATTCTTTCATGGTATCTAAGTTGTAATTGCTTGATCCAATAGTGGCTGATAATTCAGCAATATATAATGGCTTTAATTAGCCTTTCACCCAAAGAAATTTAGTTATTTCAATAATATTAACTTGTAATTGTTTCAATAATATCCTAACTACTTTTTGCAGATTCCTTTTGCAGCCAACTGAATTTTCATTCTACTTGGCTTTGCAAGTTGACTGTTCTTCCTAACAAAAACATTAACCCAAATTTTAAACTAACTTCTATCTTTACCTGCTGTAAAAACCGAACTGAACGACATAGAATCAACTAACACAAAGAATATTAATTGGTGTAAATTTAGAAGTAGGTTAGGGTTTGAGTTTGGCTTTCAAAAAAAAAAACAAAGAAAGGCAAAATAGCATTTATTACACTATTAAAGCAACATCTAAATTTGTTTTATAATATCAACAATTAACTCCCTAACAAAGTAACAATATTGAGATCATACTAATGATGTAGGATCCAAAGGTATGCTTTTCCGATGATGTTCTACCAGATGGTTGTAACGTGAATAAAGGGGATGTGGTCGCTTATTTGCCATATGCTATGGGAAGGATGAAGTTTATATGGGGTGATGACGCACTTGAGTTCAAACCAGAAAGATGGCTTGATCAAGATGGTTGCTTCCATCCAGAGAGCCCCTTCAAATTTACAGCTTTTCAGGTTAGTTAATATAATTAACTGAGTTTTCAGAAGGCATGAGTAATTGAGTTTTGACATATAAAAACAAAAATTAACTGTAATTTTGTTGGTCATGGATTCTCAAACTATATGTTTAACTAGTTGTTAGTTATATATTATACTAATCAGTCCTTTTACTGTTCTTGTTCATGCAGGCAGGCAACTGAAGATAATCTCTTCGGTTTTGTTAGGTTACTTTGTGTTCAAGTTGGGTGATGAAAACAAAGTCCTATGTTACAGAACCTCAATTAATATTCACGTTGATGGTCCATTGCAAGTTTATGTGTCCCGTAGATCTTTCCAAAATCCTTAAAGTTGCGCCATGTAACTTTGTGATGTCGAATGTATGTTCAGCAGAACATATGTAGCATATGCTAGTATCGAACGTTTTCATTAATATAATAATATGTAATGGTGTAGCTATAACTTATATGAATAATAATGTTGTTTAATATTACATAACTTTTATGTTCTATGCATGGTTGCCCTGAGTGAAGTTAAGTTTATGCATCATAAATTAGTTTAATGAATATAATATAGATTTAAGTTTAACGGTTGTCACAGATTTATCGAGACATTTGAATAAAAAAATATGAGGATGAAAAACGGATGAGCAGAATGGTTAATTTGGTTATGTAAAAAATTAATGGAAATTGATTAAACTTACATAACGAAAATGTGGAAAATTATTTTTTTTTAATTTAATGCATAACGATCATATTACCCTTGCCAATGAATTTCGTCACCTAGCTCTGACCGTTGCCAATGTTCAAATTTCGTCACCTAGCTCTGACCGTTGCCAATGTTCAAATTTCGTCACCTAGCCCTGAATTCCATAGCCCACATGCCTAGCTCGCATTCACTACTCGCTGTATAGGCAGGGCGGTATGCTAAATACCCGATGAACTCATGTGAGACCCGCCCACCCTCAGTTGCAATTAAAGGGTTTTTTTATTGAGGATGTGACAAGATGCGGTGTTTATTCAGCTTAACTTCACCTTTTGTCATTGACCCAAGATTTTGACAACCAAGTATGAAAATGCTTCTCATTCTCATGGCCCACCTTCTCATTGATCAAGAGCCTGAATCTTGAAACCAAACCGCTTTGTTGGTAAGGATTTGGGTTCTTTGAATTGGTGGTTACCCTGACTTTTCAAAATGTTAGCATTAAATGTTATTTCGTAAATAAAAAATAATAATAGAAATTTATTTGGTATTATTAGTCACCCAGACTTGATGCGAAATCTAGTCTCTTAAACGCAAGTTGAAAGATTTTTTCCGAGATCCGTTTTGGCTAATCCAGAGGTCGCACTAGTTCATGAGAACTACGTTCAGAGACTAATGAGACGGCCAGTGGTTACATATTTCCACTCATAGCAGCAAGACGGGCTGTTGCGTCTCTTAAGCGGGGGCAGACTCCCTATTTCCCGAGAGGAGAAGTAGGCGTAGTGATGCTGGGATCCGTTTTGGCTGATCCCGTGGTTGCACTTAACATTGTTGAGGAACGACCTGTTGAAACCAATAATGAGACGGCCGGAGCATACAAATCTTTACTCATATCAGCTAGACGGGCAATTGCCATGCGCACTACCATTTCTAGCCAGGATCGTCGGGTAAAGGAGTGATGACTTCGTGTTTCGTTTTGGCTAATTAGATGGACCTGAACATCGTGCAAGAGGAACTACCTATAGAATCCAATAATGAGACAGCCAGTGCTTCAAGACGGGAAATTGTGTGTCTTAAATGCATATGGATAAACTATTTCTGGCCAGTGACATTGGGGGAAGAACGTGTAATGATTCCAGGATCCGTGTTAGCCAATCCGTTGATTGAACTGGAAATCATTCATGAGGAAGAAACTAATAATGATACATTCTTCATCACCACTGTTTACCGGTTTGTGGTGCGAGCAGCAAAACGATCAATAAACTCACTTTGGGACTTGTGGACTCGCTATTTCCCAAGAGGAGCCTTGGGAGACGAAGGTGTAATGAAGCCGGGATCCGCTTTTAAGTTTGTTATTATTGGCCTAGTCAGTTTCGCATCAATCAAATCTCAGGGTGAAACTGGATTTCCTTTTCAAACACACCCTCGGACCATTATGGTCGCGATTATCAGTCTGATCGTACTTGGCTTGGCTTCCAAAGCTGAGCATCCCATTAAACATAATTTTGTTTATGCCTTTATTGCTCAGCTGGTTAGGAACCTGTCCGCGTACATTTTGGTGGGATCATTAGCCTCTTGGTTCTATCCTTAGTATTCATGATGTTTTGGTTAAATTTCAACAGATTAGATGCATAGCATTATTTATAGAATAATTATAGGCTGTCTTTGTAAGTTATCAAAATAATTTCCTTGCCATTCACAATTCCAACATGGATACATATACACGTTTATTGTAACCGACTTACTCTAACTAAGGAAAATACAATTATAATAAATACATTAACATACTATATAGTTTACTAAAATACTAGTTGACTCAGACACCCTCTCAGTCTGAGCGGTAGGATCCCGAACGCAAAGGCTGGACTTAAATCTGACAAAGAGTGGACGAGGCAGGCCTTTGGTAAAGATATCCGCGTACTGATAATCTGCGGGAACGTGAAGAACACGGATGTCACGAACTTTGTCTCGAACAAAATGAATATCAAGTTCAAGGTGTTTTGTGCGTTGATGTTGAACCGGATTCTCGGAAAGATAAACAGCCGAGAGGTTATCACAGTAGACGATTGTTTCCTGACGAGTCGGAACATATAACTTAGGAAGCAAATTCCTTAACCTGCTTCGGCAACCGTATTAGCCACACCGTGGTATTCAGCCTCGGCACTAGATCTCGAAATTGTTGCCTGGCGTGAGATACTGAAGTGCACCAGCAAGGCTTCGATAAAGCGTAGGGTCGGAGATTAAAGAACCGGTGTTTGCACTTAATTTGGAGGAGGATGTGTCAACCGGAGTGGCGGCCGGTTTGCACGTTGTCATATTTGCTCGTGCCAATATGTCTTCTGCATATAATTCTTGAGATAGGAATAAACCACATTTCTGATGTTTAACTGGAATACCCAAAAAATGATGAACGTGACCGAGGTCAGACATAGCAAACTCCTTAGAAAGTGAGTTGATGATGCTTGGTAATAGAGATGAATGTGACGCGGTTAAGATAATATTATCAACATAAAGAAGAAGATAGGCTATATTGTCACCCTTTTTGTAAATGAAAAGTGATGAATCTGATTTGGCACCCGCGAATCCACATTTATGAAGATATGATGCGAACCATTGCAACCAAGCGCGAGGTGCTTGCTTTAATCCATACAATGACTTTAGTAACTTGCAAACATGTCCCGTTGGTTAGGGTCCTTAAAACCCGGTGGTTGGAACATATAAACTGTTTCTTTTAAATCCCCGTGTAAAAACGCATTTTTGACATCCAATTGATGAATCGGCCAAGATCTAGATGTGGCGAGACTGAGAACAGTTCGGATAGTTGTTGGTTTCACAACGGGACTAAACGTTTCATCACAATCAATACCGGCCCTTTGAGATTTTCCATTTACCATAAGTCGCGCTTTGTAACGTTGCAATTGTCTCGCGACGTTAAAGTTTGTGTTTATATAACCACATTCAACGGATGACATTGGCATCCGACGGCCTGGGGACTAATTCCCAAGTGTTATTGTGCAAAAAGGCACTATACTCATCGTTCATGGCGGCATTCCAATTCGGATCGAAAAGGGCGGTTAGGTGTGATGTTGGTAAGGGTGAAATGGTAGTTGTGTGTAGGCTGAGAAGTATTTTTGGTTTGGTTATACCAGCTTTAAGGCGGGTTGTCATTGGATGTGTAGAGATGGGTGGTGGAGGGTTTGGTGGTATGTGAGCCATGGAAATGGTACTGGTTGGTGTGGGTTGATAGGTAGAGCCAAGTGAGGGGGGGAATGGTGTTGGAATGTTGGGTAATGTGTTGTAAGAGATAATGTTGATGGGTTTGATGGAAAGCAATGAGGTGGGTGTGAGCTATGGTTAGTGAGTGAGAAGCCAGGAGGTAGATTTGGGTTTGTAGGTGTGGATTGGTAATGAGGTGTAGGTAATGAACTTTGTTGTTGAGGTGCCGATGGGACTTGGGTTGGGCAGACTGAAAAATTATTTGTGAGGGCTCAAAGTATAGAAATGAGTAATTAAGTGGAGTGGTTTGAGTGGCGGATTTGAAGGGGAGTTGAGTCTCATTGAATATAACGTGACGAGATAAAATTATTTTTCCGGTAGAGAGATCAAGGCATTGGTACCCGCGAAAGTTTGCGAGGTAACCGAGAAAGACACATAAGGTTGAACGAGGGCTAAGTCTATGTTGTCGGGTAGCGGAGACATTCGGGTAACACACACACTCAAACACACATAAGCTGTCGTATGTGGGGTGTCGTTGGTAGAGTGCAGCCATAGGAGAATGATAGTTTAATAGTTTGGTGGGTAATATGTTGTGAAGATAGGTCGCAACGTGAAGTGCTTCGACCCAAAAGTTTTGGGGTAAGGAGGCATGGATGAGGAGTGTCAACATGATTTCGTTTAGATGTCGAATCATGCGTTCGGATTTCCCATTTTGTTGGGACGTTTGCGGGCATGAGAAACGAAATTGTAACCCATTAGAGTTGGCAAAAGTTTTAAAGTGGTGGTTGTCAAATTCACCCCCTAAATCACATTGAAAAGATTTATAATGGACTTGAAACTGTGTAAGATTAAATTTATGAAATTTGGTGAATTTATCAAAAGTCTCGGATTTAAAACGTAGGGGATAAATCCAAATGTATTTTGTTTTATCATCAACTAAAACCATGTAGTATTTGTACCCGGATTTGCTTGGTACCGGTGAGGTCCACAAGTCACAATGAATAATATCAGTCACAATGAATAATATCAAATGGCAATAAAGTTTGTGACATAGATAAGGAAAATGACAAACTCTTACTCTTAGCGAGTTGACAAGAATGACAAACAAGTTCACGACCACGTCTATTACAAACAATAAATTTATTTGAAATAAGAGAATTAAAAACAGACAATCCGGGGTGTCCAAGACGATTATGCCAAAAGTCTTGATCATATGAGAAGTGAAATGCTGAAGCAGTAGTGTTGGTGAGAGGGTAAAGGTGGCTATCACTGTCATGTCTCGTTAGGATCTTTCCGTTAGTGAAGTTCTTAACAAAAAAGCCAAAAGGGTCAAATTCAATAGATGTCAATTGTCAATATTGAATTGACGAACACTGATTAAATCTTTAATGATATTAGGGGTATAAAGGACGTTTTTAAGGTGATGTGGTTTGGTGGAAGTAGGAATTGTGCTATTACCCGATCGGAGGATTGGAATACGTTGTCCATTTCCAACAAGAATAGATGATATTGAACTAGATGACAAAGGGGAATTAAGTTTACCTTGGTCACCCATGATATGAGAGGTTGCGCCCGTATCCATGTACCATGGACTGTCCTTGTTGAATGGTTTTGGGGATTTCAGATTTCTTTTCGCCCATTGGAGAGTGATAGACGTTGATGGCAGGTTTAATATCACTGGTAGGAAAACAAATAAACCGAAGTTCGTGGTGATTGGAAGCTGACCGAAGTCCGGCAAAGTGAAGGATCGATGAGGTTAAAGGCGTGATACCATGCAAGTTATCAAAATAATTTCCTTGCCATTCACAATTCCAATATGGATACATATACACGTTTATTGTAACCGACTTACTCTAACTAAGGAAAATACAATTATAATAAATACATTAACATACTATATAGTTTACTAAAATACTAGTTGACAAAGAGTCTTATGAAGTAATGCATTATAACACTAGTGAATTGAATACCAGCTAGTGATCTTTCTTTAACTGCGTTGTATAATTTTCTGTTTATGTAGCCTAATTACATGTTCAGGGTTGTAGATGTTGTGGTTATCAATACAAATAACTAACAATGCTAATCACTACATGATTGATACCATTTTGCTAATTTGGCATCTTAGTGAACTCATGTTCACCCACGATGGCAAGTATATTACTTGTCTGATAACCATAAACTTCTGTAATGTCCAGTTATACATTTCATATGACACTCTGATCATTGAGCATACTCGCAAATGCCTTGATAAGGTGCATGTATGGTGTTTCAGTTGAGATGCTTGCATTCCTTTGTTATTTCTATTTGGCTCATGTGGTTTGCTGCCTGAGAATGCAAAAGTTGCTGACTTAGAGTAGTGAGCTAATTAATATAAAACATGTTGGAAATCTTGTATAAAAGAATCCAAAAATAAGAAAAGTAATAATCAAGAAATGGTGAACCGGGCTTGTGTTTGACAAAATTCCCTTAAACAGATTCGCGGTCTGTTCCCAGGGTACTTCGGTTCGAAACAGAAGCGTAGTACTGCCGGACTTGATCACTTGCCCGAAACGAAAACCGTAACAATGTTGTTGTAACAAAGAGGAAGAAGAAGAAGTGTGTATGTTGGTGTATTTTCGGTTGTGTGTCAACTCAAGTGATGGTCCATTTATATAACCATAGAATCATAATCAATAATGATAATGACCATTAAATATCACATAATGGCCATTAGTGCATTACAAAACCGAAATTAATAACCATTATCATAATGATCATTAATAATAATAATAATAATGGTCATTAGTGTAGAGTTGAAACTGAAAATAATCATTATCATCATAACGATTATTAATAAAATTGACCAACAATTTCAGTTTATGAAATGAATCTCAAACGAATTCGAATCTCAAATGAATTCAAAATTTTCCTCACGCGGGCTCGGGTTTTAATTGAGACTTCATTTACACACTTTACTTAAAACTTCCAACAATCCCCCACATGAATGGAGGTCGAAACAACATTATTTCGATTAGATTTCAGCAGTTGAATCTTGCATACAATAGGTAGGTGTTATCCTTTGAACCTTTGCTTATGAAGCATACTTAGCCCACTGGCTCTGAGTAAATGGTGATGTCTTTGAACTCGTCTGCCATTTGTGTAGGCGACAATACACTTCACACAAGACTCTCCCTGACAAAGTCAAGTCCTCATAGTTATGTTCGTTATGGTCATGAACATGTGCCTGGTTTTGCAAGAGCTATTATGTATTGTGCCCAACAACACCATTCGAAGCGGCCCCACTTCTCTCTCACATAGGTGATTCACCATGTATGACTACCTTGGTCGAATCATTAAAAGCCATATGCTTAGCCTCACACTTGTCACTTTTAGGAATGGACTAAGAAGGTTACCTTGCTACGTGGTAAACTCCCTCTTAAAATTGTAGGGTTATCCCCCCCACAGTGATCGCACTAATTCATACAATTAGGTTTTCCTATTGAACTCAACTCTTGGGATCTCCAGTCTGTTGAGTTAGGTTTCCTTCGCATGAACTTTAATTTTTCAAGGGCTTCAGTCCCATTACCATGGACGACTTCTGAACTAACTCTCTACTTAGGCCTTTTGTTAACGGATCCGCAATATTATCCTTTGACTTCACGTAGTCAACAGTGATAATTCCAGTAGATATTAATTGTCGTACCGTATTATGTCTACGTCTAATATGTCTATTCTTACCATTATACATTGTGCTATGAGCTCTGCCAATTGCCGATTGGCTATCACAATGTATACAGATGGACGATGCCGGCTTAGGCCATCTTGGTATATCCTCAACAAATTGACGTAACCATTCTGCCTCTTCGCCCGCTTTATCTAGGGTGATGAATTCCAATTCCATCGTGGATCTAGCTATAACCGTTTGTTTAGACGATTTCCACGATATAGCACCTCCTCCAAGTGTGAATACATACCCACTTGTTGCTCTGGAATCATTCGTGTCAGATATCCAATTTGCATCACAATGTCCTTCGACAACTGCAGGATATCTGATATAATGTAACCCGTATTCTCTAGTGTATCTTAGGTACCGAAGCAACCGAATCACACAGTTCAAATGACTTGAACTTGGGTTTCTTGTGTATCTACTTAGCTTGCTCACAGCATATGCTAAGTCGGGTCTAGTGCAACTCATAAGATACATCAAGCTGCCAATATGTAACACCACGTCTCAAACCCTATAAGTTTTAGTTTAAAAATACTAACTAAGAAAGTATAGGGACCAAAAATGTAAATTCTGAAAATATGAACTCATCGCGATACGCGACGGAGTGAGTCTTAACCCATCGCGTAGTGCGATGGACTCGCAGAGTCACCGGACACGTGTCCAACCACGTGTCAACACGTGGCACGTTGTGACAGGCCACGTGTCACCACCAGATAAGGCAACGTAAAATTGCGGCGCCGCGGTACGCGACGAGTCCCAAGGAACCCATCGCGTACCGCGATGGGGTCCAAAATCGCCTATAAAAGGGGGGTGACGGTCATGAGCTCTCCTCATCCCATTACACCTTCACTTTCACATAGTTAGCATAGATAGGCGTGCCCCGTTGCCGTAACAAGCCGACATGCCATTTTTCTCGAAGTTCGTGCAAAGAAACGAAGTTATAATCAAGTAGCAATCACATAAGCGAGTAGATCAAGATCCTGCCTTTTTCTTATGATCAATATAAGTATCCACGTTAAGGTAGGAGTTATGTTTAAGTTATTTGAATTATAGCTTAGACTATCAATCAAGGCTATGGCCTTTAACCTTGATCGTATTTTACAAACATTCACAATCAAGTTTTCATAAGCGTTACTTCATGATGAAGTAATGTTAAAAAAAAGATATATTTTGACGGACATGTAGTAACTGGAAGGGGGATATCACTAGTAGTAAGTTTCTTGCCTAAGGAAAAGTAATTCGTACAAATCCCAATCAACCGAGGGACCCGTTTACTTAACTGGAGAAACTTACCAACGTGTTGAACCTATTAGGCTAAAGCATGCTATATCAAACGTCACATAAAACCAAGTGTTTCATTCACAATCAAAGATAAATGATTTCAAGGTTAAGATTACAATCATAGCTTAACATCATTCAAAACATTCATACGAACCTATTTATGTATAGGTTAAGTATCATTCACAATCAATCAATCAGTCAAGGTTTTCAACACCGACGGTACAGGTGAATACGTTAACCTTTTCAATCAGTCAAAACATATTTATACTCAATGAGACGAACGGGTGTTTATCTTAACGAATCAATCAAATGTCTACATGAGATCGTGTAGTCTCTAAAACGTTATAATACAAAGTAGAGAATAAAATCAACACAGACCGAATAAGCATGTGTATGGATCCAAACATAACTGTTAAAGCTCATTCAATCAATCAAAGGAAATGAAGCCGCGAGCTTAAATGGTCATGACCAGTTCTCTGTTCAGGGCCGTGTGGCTTGGAGAATACCGTTGTGTGTGTTGGGCCTAGTTTTGTGGTTTGAGTTTGTTTTAGACTTAATTATAATTGGGTTTTGGGTGTATATGTAAACCGAGAACACACTTATGTTCTCGGTGGGCTTGGTGTAGTTTGGGCCGGCCCTTGGTTGTTTTCCCTATATATAGTGGTGTAATGTATAGGGTTATGGTTGTTCGTTCTAATCATTATTCAAGTATTGTAAGTGCTTAAGCACCCGACGTAGTTAATATACGTGTGTTTTGAAGCATCTTTGTGTTCGTTTACTTGTTATTTCTTGTGTTCTTGAATAACCGAGCATTGGTATTCCGCACCAATACTCGTTTGGTTGATATCATATTGTAGTGATCCAGATTCGGGACTTACAATTGGTATCAGATCCAGGTTTTGACGAATTCAGGCTCGTTATTGTGGTATCAACGATTCAAGAATATCACTTACAAGGCTACTGTGTTCCTTTTTCCGGCGAGTGGGTTATCGGATAAGAAGGGAAATTGATTTTGGTGGAAGATTAACTTTAATTTGGAAACAAATCAAATCTCAGAAATTTCGGGAGTTTGTTACAGTTGAAATCTTGCAAATCTTCTAGTTTTCGGCCAAGATTAAATTCACTGAACAAGAATTCACAATTCTCGGCAAGAATTAGGAGTTGTCGGCCAAAAATCAACTGATTTCGGCCAACTTTATTAGTTCTCGGTCATAGCATTTCTAGAATTACTGGTTTTCGGTCAAATTTGAAGGTTCTTGGCCAACTTAAGGGTTCTCGGCTTAATTTAAGGATTTTCGGTTATAATCTCTGGTTCTCGGTCAACCAGAGATTTCGGTCAAATATCTAGTTAGTTTTGAGTTCTCGGCAAACCTTAGTTCTCGGCCCAAAATCAATGTTCTCTGCCCAATGTGTGTTTGGGCTTCTCCTATTGGACTTACCTTTTAATTGGACTTGAAAACAATAACAGTTTCTGAAATGGCCCAGTTAACAAATGGCAGCAACTCAACTAACTCGTCACTTCACTAAGAACTTGATTCAATCATGGGTACTGCTACACGTGTACCCCGTTTATTATCCCCTGAAGGGTTCAATGAATGGAAGTTTCGTTTTGAACACTATGCCAAGATGAAAGATTCAAAAATTTGGAAAAGCATCGTGAGAGGACCTCAAGTAATCACTTACCAAAGGGATGGATCAACCAAGGTCCTTATAAAGCCAGTTGCTCAATATGATGATGCTGACTTTGAAAAGGTCGAAGAAGATGAGAAAGCTCTTTCAACTCTAACTATGGCACTCACACCCGAGATTGCACTTCAGTTTAGAGAACTCCGATCAGCTAAAGAGTTGTGGGCTGCACTGATAGAGGTTTATGAGGGAAATGAAGATATGAAAAGAAGTCGTCAAGATCTGCTACGTCAGCTTCAAAGGTTCATATCTCTTGCAACTGAAATGAGAGCTGCTGGAATTTTTCTACAAACTTCAGAGATTAGTAACAAGCTGGTGAACTCTTTGCCAAAGAATTGGGACATGCATGTTGCTGTAATTAAAAAGACCAAAGACCTTAACAGAATGAGCATGACTGAGATGATTGCAACTATTAGGGCCTGCGATATGGATGATAAACAGCGGGCAATAAATCATGCTAGCTCTTATAGCGCTGCTGGTTATAAAGTTACTTCTAACAGTGCCCTCATGTCTCAAGATAGTTTCTCACTATTTAAGCCCTCTCAACTACCACCCCCGGGAAACTTTCGGATGTTCTCGTCCACCCTCGGTCAATCATCGTCATCAAATTCACCTAATCCAGCTCCAGTATTTTTTACCAAATCTAGTCAGTCAGTTGGTGACTCTGGCAAAACCACTTCCAACGCAAACCCCAACCCGATTCCTACTATACCAAAAGAAACTCAAGAAAATATTGCATTAATGGCAGGATTTATGAATTGTTACCATGCGTTTCTGGCCGGAGATTTGGTCCAACCCATGGCTGCTACTGAATTTGATCAGATTCATCCTGATGATGTTGAAGAAATGGACATCTCGTGGAAAATTGCCATGGTGGTTTTCCGTGCTAAGAAGTTCACCAAAAGGACAGGTAGAAATAACTAGAACATGCCAAATAATCAAAAAGTAGGTTTTAACAAGGAAACTCTCAGGTGTTACAACTGTCACGAACCGGGTCATTTTGCTCGTGAATGCACCAATCCTGCTAAAGAAGGGAATACAGAAAGGGCTTTGGTTCCAGCTGGAAATGCTCGGGGTGAAGCTGGAGGTAGTTCAAGCAATGGGGAAAGAGGTATGGTTGATCAAACGTTCTCATGGGAAGGACAGATGGCTGTGCTGAATATTGGAAATCAAACTGCCAACTTCGCAATAGTTGAAGAATCTGAAGCGGAAAACACTGGTGAGGAGAAGGTTAAGGAGCTCCAGTTTGCATACATGGCGTTCACTTCTCCGGATTCATCTGAGGTACGTTTTAAACCATGTTCTTTGAATTGTGGTGAAAAAATTGAGATGTATCAACTTCATAATGACAATCTAATTAGAGATATGGAAAGAATAAAATCAGAGAGTTTTAAACTTAAAAAAAATGAAAAAGGTTTTTTAGATAAAATTGAATCTCTCAACAAATATATTAAAAAACTTAAATCTGATTTTAGCATTAAAAGTTGTCACTATCTTGATGCAAAACAAGAAATTGCTGAGTTAACTGCCAAACTGGAAACCGCCAAATCTGAAATTTTAAATTTGACTAGCAAATTTGAAAAGGCTGAACTTGATTTTAGGAAATTTGAGGGGTCCAGTAAAGTCGTTAACTCAATGATTGAGAACCAGTTGTGGTGTAAAGAAAATGAAGGTGAGGGGATAGGATTCAGTCAAATTCCCCCACCATACAACCACAACTATGTTCCTACTCCTGTTACCAAAGAACATGAAGAAAATACAAAGGATTTGGAATACGGTAAACAAGATAAAGGTAAGGAGACTGGTTCTACAAATGCCAGTTCATCTAATTCAAATCTGAATGACCCTAACGTGTCTACTTCATGTGCAAAAAAATTAATTGTGAAGGAGTGGACTGATGAGGATGGCGACCCTTGTTTTGACTTTGACAATAATTTTATTTCTAATGTTTCTTTAGAACTTCCTGTTTTGAATTCTGTTATTCCGACTGTTTGTGTGGGCTCTGTTTTAAAGAGCAAGGATGCTTGTGTGATTGATTTGGTTGAAACTTTAAGTTCTAATAATGTGATTTCTAACAAAACCAAAATTTCAAAAATTTCAAAAACTTCAGAAAAATATGTTGCACCTAAGTTTGTCAAGGAGGGATGCTCCAATGACAACCAAGGTAATAAGTAAAAAAGGGAAAATGCAAATCCTCGCAAATCTAAACAGACTGGTCCACACAACCAGTTCAGACAAGGAGCTGCCCAGAGTGAATTTTTCTTAAAACGCTAGACATGTTTTAACTGTGGCACTCCTGGTCATATTGCCAGAAATTGTCCACATCGTCCATACATTCCATACTACGGATTTTATCAAAGGAATATGCCGTATGTACCTCATGATACACATAGGCAAGGGTTTAGACATTATTCGGCTAGTTCCTTTGACGATGATTGGAATCGAAACAAATCTGGCAAGTTTAGTCCTCATCAGACCAAACCCAACATGATCAAAAGAAGGGTTAGTAAAAGTGTTTCAAGTTCAAAATCACATATAAACACTAACACTAGACCTAAACTGGAGAAGAAAAAGGTTTCACCTAATAATTCTACGTCTAAGACACCGGAGATCATGACAACCATTCGTACTTATAATTCCAAATCTTCCAGACATAAATGGTTGCCTAAATCTCCTACGAAAGCATCTAATCATTCTATTTTTAATTATCAAAAGGATATGACATGGCAGCCTGTGACAAAAGTTGATGAGTCAGGATCACCCAGTTGAAGTATGGACTGGGTACCAAAAACTAATTAATCCCGCGTTTTGTGCAGGGACAGCTATGGAGGAATATCATCAGACCTTGGTATGTTGATAGTGGCTGTTCCAGGCACATGACAGGAGACATCACCCAGCTACACAACATTCAAACATTTAATGGTGGGTATGTGTCCTTTTCGGGAGGAGAGAAAGGAAAAATCACTCAAAAGGGTACTGTAAGTAACGGTGTGTTGAAGTTTGAAAATGTTAATTTTTTTCCAGAATTGAAGCACAGTCTTTTAAGGGTGTCGCAAATTTGTGACAAAGATTTTTCAACTCATTTTACTAAAAAGGAGTGCTTAATTCTGAAACCGGGTATCATCATACCAGATGAATGGATTCTTGTTTGATCACAACGAAAAGATAATGCTTATGTGATCGACATGAACCAAAATGTTCCCGAAGAAATTACATGCTTGTTTTCAAAAGTGTCGGAACATAATGTGATGCTTTGGCATCGTCGGCTCGGTCATACTAATACTAAAAACCTAAATTGTCTTGCTAAAAATAATTTAGTACGTGGTTTACCTATCAAAGATTTTGTGACTATTGAAAAATGTGTGGCTTGTGCTTTGGGAAAACATCATCGAAAATCTCATAAGCCTAAGTTAATTAATACCATCTCGTCAGTCTTTCAGTTACTTCATATGGACCTCTTTGGGCCAGTTCATGTGTTATGCTTGTCTCGCAGCTCTTATTGTCTAGTTATTACTGATGACTACTCACGTTTTACATGGGTGTTTTTCTTGTCAAATAAGAGTGAAACTGCAGATCTGATCAAGAAATTTGTGGTATTAATGGAGAATCAATTGAACCTAAAGGTGAAAGGAATCAGATGTGACAATGGAACGGAATTCAAGAATGTTGTTCTGAATCATTTCTGCTCAGAAAAGGGGGTGCTTCGTCAGTACAGTGCTCCTCGTACGCCTCAACAAAATGGTGTCGCTGAAAGAAGAAACAGAACCCTAATCGAAGCAGCAAGAACGATGTTATGTGAATCTAAATTTCCATTGTTCTTCTGGGCTGAAGCCATTAACACGGACTGTTACGTTCATAACCGGGTGATAATCAACAATTCAAAGATGAAGACTCCGTATGAGATTATTTATGGTCATCAACCCACAGTTGCACATTTCAGAGCTTTCGGATGTCCATGCACATTGCTGAATCTAGAAACCACTCCAAAGTTTGGGGTCGCAGAAGATGAGTGTTATTTTGTTGGATATGCCGGTACTACAGCATACAGGGTTTACAACAAGTCTACTAAACAGATCATAGAGTCTTATGAAGTTTGTTGGTTGGAAGAAAATGAGACTGATGCCCGTGTTGGTCCTGATTGGCTATTTGACTACAATGAATTCTTCAAGCCTTTTAATGTCTTTCCAGTCATCATCACATATACTCAAGGTGGTTCCACAGTGGAGATTACTCAAGATAGTTCTCAATCACTGTCTCATATCTCTCCGTCACTGGATGATGAAGTTATTGAGATGACCAGCACTTCAAACACAAACGATAATCAGCCTATCCAATCTTCAGAGACCAAACATTCACAACCAATTTTGTCTGAGAATACTGCAAACGTTGAGGGGGAGAGTTCCGTTCGTCAGATATTCGGGAGCACATTGTTTCCAGACGCCATTCCAGATGAATATGTTGCTGGCACCTCGTACTCTCATAGTACAGCAATGTCTGGATGGAAAAACCCCCTTACTGACTCCGGGGAGAATGTAACAAATCTTCAACCTAACTGTGATGTTTCGAATCATTCTATTCCTTCAAGAATTCAAAAGAATCATCCGATTGAGAACGTCATAGGTCCCTTTGAAGCAGGTGTGTCCACCAGAAGTCAGACCGGACACATAAACAGTTGCATGTTCTCTTGTTTCATATCTCAAATTGAACCAAAGAATATTGAGATGGCTCTTCAAGAACCTAGTTGGGTTGATGCTATGCATGAAGAACTGAATCAGTTTGAGAAGTTGAGGGTATGGAGATTGGTTAAATTACCGGAAGGAAAGAAAGCTCTTGATACAAGATGGGTTTTTAGGAACAAGCAAGATGACACTGGGGTTATCGTTCGTAATAAGGCACGACTGGTAGTTCGCGGGTTTCGCCAAGTTGAAGGGTTAGACTTCACAGAGGTCTACGCTCCAGTAGCCAGACTTGAGGCAATTAGAATTTTTCTAGCATATGCATCGGACATGGGCTTCATAGTTTATCAAATGGATGTTAAAACAGCGTTTTTGTATGGTGAGGTTAAAGAGGAAATTTATGTCGATCAGCCACCGGGTTTCGTTGATTCTAAGAAGCCAAATCATGTTTACAAGTTAGATAAGGCTCTGTACGGGTTACATCAGGCTCCACGGGCGTGGTATGCTACACTGACCCGCACACCTACTTGACCACGGCTATAAGCGGGGAACGATTGATCAAACTTTGTTTTGAAAAACAGTAGGAAAGGATTTGATTCTGGTCCAGATTTATGTTGATGACATCATCTTCGGTTCCACCAGTGCTGACTTGTGCAAAGAATTTGAAAGCGTTATGAAGAAAAGATTTGAGATGAGTTTGTTGGGTGAAATGACAACATTTCTGGGGTTACAGGTTCGGCAAAGTCCAACGGGTATTCTGTTACATCAAGGAAAGTACGTTAAAGATATGCTGGCTAAGTTTGAGCTTCAAGATTGCAAGAGTGCTAATACTCCAATGGCTGAAAGACCACTCTTATCGTCTGATCCTGAAGGGTGTCCCGTAGATCAGACATACTATCGATCAATGATCGGGTCTCTGATGTATCTCACAGCCAGTTGTCCCGACATAATGTTCGCAGTCTGCCAATGTGCTCGCTTCCAGGCTAATCCTAAACTCTCTCATTTAATTGCTGTTAAACGTATTTTTAGATATCTGAAGGGACAACCGAAGTTAGGTCTTTGGTATCCCAAACAATCAGAATTTGATCTTTATGCTTTTGCTGATAGTAATTATGGTGGAGATGACATAGACAGGAAATCCACATCAGGCGGTTGTCAGTTTCTCGGAGATCGACTCATTTCATGGCAGTGTAAGAAACAACAAGCCGTGTCTACTTCGACAGCCGAAGCAGAATATGTTGCTGCGTCCGCTTGCTGCTCTCAGGTTATCTAGATGCAAAATCAGCTGCTGGATTACGGTTTGGAATTTCTTGACACTCCTATTTTCTGTGATAACGATGCAGCCATTGCTATTGTGAAAAACCCTGTCCAACATTCTAAAACCAAGCACATTGATATTAAAATTCATTTTATTCGTGACTGTTTCGATCGAAAATTGATTCATCTTGAACAGGTCCACATAGATAATAACGTGGTGGACTTATTTACAAAACCGGTCAGAACAGCAAAATTCAATGTGCTTGTGAGTTTTCTTAAAATGCTACGTTTTGAGGATTGAGTCTTTTTGGGGATAAATTTGTACTTTTGTTTAGTTTTTTGCACAAATTTAGGGGAGAAAAATCTAAAAGTAAAAAATAGTGTGTGTGCGTTGAAAAATCAAAATGTTTATAAAAAAAAGGTTGGTTCAACATTCATTCTCGCTTAAAATTATGTCGGTTTCTTAAATTGGAAGGACATATACGTGTATATGGTTGGTCCGGTGTTCTACTTGTAGTTTCACAGGATAGCCATTTACCTAACGACTGAAAGCATCCGGGGCGTTTATGATATGTTTTGTGTTTCGTGCTCTCTCACTTAAAATTATGTCGGTAACTCTGAGTTGGAAGGATATGTGTTTTCATGCATGTTTGGTCCGGTTAACCACTTGTGGTTACAATGGATAGCCATTAACCTGAAAGCTTAAAGTAACCGGGGTGACTGAATGCTTAACACCTTTGTTTTACCTAACTCTCTGGGAAGTGATATTACTATTCAGTTAACGGCTTTTTAGAAGCTTTAAAATATTTTCAAATGAATAATTGATCCAACCTTTGGAAAGTGATAGATAAATTGTTTCTTTGTGCCTAACGGGTGAAGTTATTAGGCTTAAAAGGCTCTAGAACAGTTACTGATGTGTATGGTACTTTCCACGATGCGTAAAAGTTAAAGTGATATAAACTAAATTTGCTAAACTCAATGTGGAGAGTCATTTTGAAGACAGGTGCATGTCTCCAGATACATCTCTCCGAATGATAGGCAGAAAAACAATTACCCAGTCAAACACGAGCCCGTTAGTGTCTTGATCACCAAAAATATTGTATTGTCAAGCTTTTGCTATTATTATTATTATGAAGCAAAAAATAAATAAATAAATAAATAAAAATAAAAAAATAAATTATTATTGGTTTGAAGTAATTTATGTCTATTATAGTTATCTCATTATCAAGGCTTCAAGGGTTCAAACTAGAACTACAGAGATGGGGGCACACAAGTAAGTCTTGTCATGTCTTGAATGAAAGGCCTGTCAGTTTACTGACACTAAGTCCAACGTTCAACCTTAAATCTAAGCCTTCCTTGTATAAAAAATTATTTTGATCAAGCACTAGGGGGTTGGAGTCAAATTGGGGTGATCTGGGGAAAGCCAAATACGCTTTGAGAAGAGATATGAGGTATCACAGGTCCATGAGTGATGTCCATTTAAGCTTTATGCCTAACTGAACCTTAATCATATCACTGATGCAATGAAAGATCATGCTAAGTATGGAATACACGCTATCAATCTGTCTCTTAGATGTCATAATAATGCTGAACATGAATCCTTGTGACAGCCTCTTAAACAAGATGATTCCATGTTCGGATCTTTTCATTAAAAAGGGCAGCAGTTTTACGAAGAACTGAAATTTGATCCCGACGTTAAAATAAAGGGAGTTGGCTTCTGGTGAAATTTTTTTTTTGTTTTGTTTATTTTGTTTGTCATGTCTTATATTGCTTTTCCTCGAAATTACTCTCCTCGAAACGTTTGCATAAACCATTTCTTCAAACTTTTGGAGGTCCTACCGAGATTCCAAATGGGTCATGATTCATGTTTTGGGTTATTTTTTTAAAGTTTTGAAAGAGTTGAAAGTTTTGGGCTGGTATTGTTGGATTTTTGGCTCACCTTGAGCCCTCAAAGAAGTTTTCGGCCTGGCCCGCTGGGTTTGATATATATGTTAGAGTTTCTTTTCCTTTACCCATTCTCATTATCTTTTCATTCTCATAAACCATCTCAGCCGAGATCCATATGCAAATAATATCTCTTGCCGAGATTTATACTCTTTTAACTCATTAAAGCTTCAAGTGTATTTGGTAATTAGCAGGTACTGGTGATGGTTTCATGGCTCTAAGCTATATTATTGTGGCCTTACAAACGGTTCTTATGTATGACTTAAAATCGCTGATCTTCGGTGTTGTGAGAAAAAGGGGGGTTTTGATGGATATAATAGTGATTAATTAGGGGTTTTCGGTTGGATCTTAAACTGTTTGTTGCAGGTTTAATGGTGGTTTTAGGGATCTCGGTGGGATTGAAGGGGACTGCTCGTTTCCCAAGGAGGAATCCAAAAGGGTTTTTCTGTTCACAGCAGTGATGGATTTTTCGGTTGACTTTCGTTGACCGAGAACTCCCTATCATGACAGAAAGTCTTGTTCTCGGCCAAGTCCTGACCGAGAACCCTTGTTCCTGGTTAAAACACTGACCGAGAACCCCCTTCATGGCAGAAAACCTCGTTTTCGGCCTAATCATGACCGAGAACCATTGTTCTCGGTTAAATTGTTGACAGAGAACCTAATGATTGACCGAGATCCCTCTTGCTGGGCCAAATTCCTCCTATTTGAGCCCAAACCTTCACAGTGGTGTGAGCCTGGACCAGTATAACTTTTCCTGTTACCTGATGAGTTTTTATTTAGGCTTTCATTGGCCAAATAACTGTTTGTGAATAAATTGTTAATCCATGATTATAAAATTTAATCACTATCTAACTTGTTAAGTTTGGTGCAGATATGACTGATCAAAATCCGTTAAAGTTTGTAGACACTCATAATATAGCTGGTCACCTGTATGACCAGCCACTGGCTCACAAGGAGTTCAAATCGATGATTGTCGGACTAAAAACTTGCAGGATTTCTCATGCTCTTCGTGAGAATCCTGTCATTTGCAAGAAGATGGTTACTGACTTCTGGAAGAATGCAAAGATCAACTCTCAAGGAGCAGATGGAGTTACTTCAATTGACTCCAAGATACAGATGAAGCCTGTTACTGTAACTGAAGCCATTATCAGAGAGGCACTTATGTTTGGGGATCAACTCGACTACCCAACATAGTACTCTATAGCCGAAGTTACAGAAGTTATTACGAGAATGGGGTATGAAGGCACTTATCCACCGACAATCAAGAAGCTATTTTACCATTATTGGAGATACTTATTGCACACCTTCTTCACATGTATCTCGGGTAGAAAGGGGGTTCAGATGAGATCAGTCACACCCAAATGTCTGCCATTGCTGCTCTGATCATGGGTTGGAACTACAATTATTCCAAATTTGTCTTCAATGAAATGATGAGCAATCTCAGGGCAAAGAAGAAGGAGATGTTTTTGATTTACCCAAGGTTTTTGCAGATGATCTTTGACTTTCATTACACCGATTTGGTTAAAACTGTTGAGACCTTGGATATGAAGACAATGGGACCCAACTCCTTTGGGTTAATGAAACAGTCGAGAAAAGGAGCCAAAGTGGTTTACAGGGGATTGAGAAACCTTGAAAAATTCGGTCATTTTGCTGAGACCGAAACTAAGCCCGTTGTGGCTCAGGTTGCTGATGAACATGTGGCTCCCACTCAACCACGTGCTGCAACGTTTGAGATTTCAGATGACGAAGATGATGAAGAAGAGCTCCGTCAACTTAGTACTCTTACAAATAATGAAAGACTAAAAGCCCTCGAAGCTGCAAAAGTTTTATTTCAGTCAACTGCTCGGAAGCCTCCTCCGACAGTTACTGAAGATGCTGAGGAAGACTTTATTGAAGAGCCAACTGCTGATCTCATTCATCGTAAACGAAAGAGAGATGATTTGATATCAAGCGAGTTGGCAAGTGAAGTTGAAATAACTAAAGATACACCAACAATCACACCTGCACCAGAATCAACCTCCAGTCCTCAACAAGTCACCGATTAACCAGAATCACATGTTCCAGAATCACAGACTGAACTAGTTGCAACTGCTACTAAGCCAACATTTATGGAGTTGCAGTCCAGTGATTTTGGAGATGATTTTGATTTTGAAGCTGTCATTCAACACTGTTGGTGCATGTTTTGTAACAGATGATCTTTTGTGTTTGTTAGAATTGAGAGCAACGGTCAAAGGGGAGTCTGTTGGTGCATTTTGTGACCGTCACTATGCAATTCTGACCAGCGGAGACGCCATAGGCGAAGTTAGAACAACTTCTCCATAGGCGAAGTTAGAACAACTTCGCCATAGGCGAAGTTAGAACAACTTCGCCAGAGGCGAAGTTATAACAACTTCGCCTACTGGCCCAAGCCCAAGCCCGCGAAGTTGTTTTGTCTATATATATATGTGTCTTGTTTAGGTTTTAGCATCAAGAAAGTTAGAGTATTTGGTATTCAGTTTAATTGTCTAGAGAGAAACCGAGAGGGAGAGTAGTGTGGGACGACCCGAGGTAGAGCTCACCTCGGGTCGGTCGTGTCTTTGTTTGTGTTCGGTTTGTAACGTGGTTAGGTTTTATATAAAAGATCTGCAGATTTTTTTATCTCGTTCGTGTGTTTGTTCGTGTGTTTGTTTGTGTGTAATCGTGTTCTTCGTCTTCTACACCATTAAACGAGTCTAGGAGGATTCCGCACTCCTAGACCTCGTGCGGATCTCGTATCGATCAGTGACGCCCCGGGGGGAATTACAAGTGGTATCAGAGCCTTAGGCTCTTATGCTATGGTTCGAGATCTGCGTTTTAGTGTTTCTGGCACGTTTCTGATGCGTTTTTGGCCGAACAGCCGCCGTAGGCGAAGTTATTGGGGTTCAAGCGAAGAGTTGTTCTAACAAGGTGAGCCGAAAAGTTGTTCTAACTTCGCCTATGGCGAAGTTGTTCTAACTTCGCCTATGGCGTCTCCGCTGGTCAGAATTGCATAGCGACGGTCACAAAATGCACCAACAAACACACTTACGCTGTAGATATTCCCTTTGGATCATCTAGCCATTTTGTTCAAGGTCAGTCAAGTTCAGGTGTTTCTGATAAGGTTGCCCAAATTCTTGCCATGCAGGAAGCTTATCTTCAGAACAAAGGAAAAGGAGTAGTTCTTGAGAATGATCCTGTGGACGTTCAGGCTCTACAGAGACGAGTCTTTGAACTCGAACAGGATTCGGTAATCAAGGATGTTCGTATTCAGGAGCTTGAGGCCAGCAATTCAGACAAAGACTCTAAGATAAAGAATTGCAGTCCAGATTGGGAGGTCTAACAGCCATGTATCTTGATCTTCAACAAAGGCTTTTTCAAAATTTTGGAGATGAGTTCAAAAGCAATGAAGATATGGTACATCGAGCTCCAACTACTAATCAAGACAAGGATTCTAACATTGGTGTTAGTCGACAAGAAGAATAAGATTCTCTAAATCGTTACTTGGATGCACCACCTGTTACAAAAGAGAAATCTGACAGAATCAAGAAGAAATTGCTTGATAAGGGAAAGAAGATGCTGCTAGTAATGAAGAACTCGGATCAAAATGTTATGTCTTCAGATCACCCAGAGAGATATGTTGTTACACTTCAGAAGGGGTTCTCTGACAAATATGGTGATCGATCGGGAGTTCTTTCATGGGGATTTGATGCAGATAAGAGCATGTGGTGGGTCAAGAGAAAGTCAGGAACAATGGAGTACTATAAAAAGATGAAGGACTTTGGTTCTTGGACTAAAGTTGATTTGAGTGACCTGATAAATGCTCCATTTTCAAATCCATCACACGACAAACGGGGCACGGATTTCTGGAACTTTCTCAGGCGTCAAGTTGATAAAGGCTTTCCAAATATGCCGTCTGCTGAATCTTTTCTGAAGAAAGCCAATTAATCATCTTTTCTGAAGAAAGCCAATTAATCATCAATTTGAAATTGTTGATGAACCTAATTGATCAATTAACCTTGAAATTGATCCAATTAATCATCAATTTGAAGCTTTCGTCGATCAATTTTGAGTTTTGAGTTCTGGGTTTTGACATTGAACGTATTAACATTAAGTTTATACGATCTGTTTATACATTCTGTTTAAACATATTATACGTTCTGTTTAAGCGTTCAGAACATAAATCAATTAAACTTTAAAAGTTCAGTACAAAAAGTTTATACGTTCTGTTTATTCGTCTTTAAATAATGTTGTTTATAAGTTCAGTTCAACATAATGTTGTTTTTAAATAATGTTGTTTAAAACGGAATATCTTTAAACGTTCTGACCAAAAAAGAACATCTTTAAACGTTCTAATACATTCAAAGAAGATTTGGGTGTTCAAAAAAGTATTGAAATTCTGATAAAGTTTAGAAGTTCTGGGTGTTCAAACTGGTAAAATTTAGAAGTTTTAAGAAGTTCTAGGTGTTCAAAACTGATAAAGTTTAGAAGTTCTAAGAAGTTCTGGGTATTCAGAACTTCTAAAACTAACAAAAAAAAATTAAACACCTGTAAACATGAAATTGAACATTGAAATCATTTCATATAATCTCATAATCATCAAACAATCGTCAATCGACCGTTAATTTGATCATTGATTCGATCATATGAACAAAAAATGGAACGTCTGCAACTGGGTTTACTCAAAACTCAAAATTGATTAATTGAAACTTCAAATTGATGATTAATTGGACCAATTTCAAAGTTTAATTAATCAATTAGTTCAACAATTTCAATTTTAATTGGTCAATTTTATCAACTGACCTGTGAAAAAGGCGTGACGAGGAAGATGGTGTTCACGACGGTACCGTCGACGGTCACGACGGTAGATGCAATCATTGGACGGTGACGGTGAAGGCGTACGGAATCGATGGAGCAGTGGAGCAGAGGATCAGAACGGTCGCGTGTTTCTTGAAAATCGATGGTGAAGAAACTCGCGTACCTATTGTACGATAAAGGATTTTCGTATTCCATCCTTTACCTATATATATATATATACTAGTTTTTATTCCCCGTATTAGGGGGTTGTTTTATATTTTTTGCTTTTAATATTTATTTATTTTTTGAAATTTTATATTTTTTATTGTATGAAAGTTAATAATATATTTATGGTTTGATGATAAATTGTTTAACAAATAAATGAGATGTTATAACCCAGTTTAAAAACGATATGAGTTTGATGAGACCCAAGACCCGTTTATTTTTTACTATAAATTGGTTTTTTAATTATAAATAATATATATCTTTTTTTAAATAAATCATATATTAATTTTTAGTATATTCCTACTTTAAAGGATTTTTATATCAAATATTTGATGAGATTAGTTTTAATTTAATGAGATGTTATAACCCGTTACCGGGAGTGTTCTATATTGTTTGTTATAATATTGTTTTTTGTATGAAAGTTAATAATATACTTATGGTTTGATGATAAATCGTTTCACAATTAAATGAGATGTTATAACTCGGTTTAAAAGCTATATGGTTTTGATGAGACCCAAGACCCGTTTATTTTTTTTACTATAAAATTGGTTTTTTAATTATAAATAATATTTATGAAAGTTAATAATATACTTATGGTTTGATGAGACCTAGGACCCGTTTATTTTTTTTACTATCAAATTGGTTTTTTAATTTAAATAATATATATATATATATAGGACCCATTTATTTTTTTTTACTATCAAATTGGTTTTTTAATTTAAATAATATATATATATATGAGTTATTGTACAATAATGACTTATCGTACATTACATACGCGACACTGCTGGTCATCAATTTCAATTTCACGTTGTGGCAGTTTGGTAAATAACCCAAACAGTAGTTCACGATCAAATTCATCAATTTAAAATCGATTCCGATCCAAATTCAGAACTCCTTAATCTATCTCATCCAATTTCTAAATTCTAATCACAACTTACACTATGAAATCTCAAAAGTCAAAACCCAAAATTGAAAAGAACATCACTGAACATTAAAAATCTTCAAATTGATCAAAAATTGATGATTTAATCAATCGAATTGATGTGTAAGAGGCTTTAGAATCATCAATCGATTATGAAAATACAGATTAACACACTTAATTGATCTCTGATTAGGGTTCATGTTTAAACGTTCTGCTCAAAGTTTAAATGTTCTGACCGAAATAAACACCAAAATGATGATTTAATCAATCGAACTGATGTGTAGAAGCATTTAGATTCATCAATCAATTACGGAATTGCAGAAATAACGCACTCAATCGAGCTCTGATTAGGGTTCAAAATATTATGTTTAAACGTTCTGCAAATAAACTGAATACTTTTAAACGTTCTGACCAAAAAAGAACATCTTTAAACGTTCTAATACATTCAACGAAACACTGGGTGTTCAAAAAAAATGAAAATCTTTAAACATTCTAATACGTTCTAAGAAGTTCAGGTTGTTTAATAAAGTTTAGAAGTTCTAAGAAGTTCTGGGTGTTCAAAAAAGTTTAGAAGTTCTGATAAAAAGTTTAAAAGTTCTAAGAAGTTCTGGCTGTTCAGAACTTCTAAAACTAACAAAAAAAAATTAAACACATGTAAACATGAAATTGAACACTGAAATCACTTCATATAATCTCATAATCATCAAACAATCATCAATCGACTGTTAATTTGATCATTGATTCGACCATATGGACAAAATATGGAACGTCTGCAACTGGGTTTCTGCAAAAACTCAAAATTGATTAATTGAAACTTCAAATTGATGATTAATTGGACCAATTTCAAAGTTTAATTAATCAATTAGTTCAACAATTTCAATTTCAATTGGGCAATTTTATCAACTAACATGTGAGCAACGATCGATGGTTGTGTCGGAAGAAGATGGTGGTCGCGAAGGTGGACGGTGGACGGAATCGTTGAATGGCGACGGCGACGATGGACGGAATCGATGACGGAGGCCGGCTCGCGTATTTGTGATTTTAGGTTAGGATGGTTATTGAAGATGGACGTTTCAGAATGTCGCGTACCTATTGTACGATAAAGGATTT